>NC_044555.1:58646286-59931330 GCF_007565055.1 Rhinopithecus roxellana | reverse complement strand
AGGAAGGAAGGAAGGAAGGAAGGAAGGAAAAGAAACAAGGCAATTTTAACCTCAGGAAGGAAAAAAAAACCCTCAGAAATAAATAGAATCTAACAGAACCATAAATGGGAGAATGAGGGGGGGAAGTAGAGTGCAGAGGATGGGAAGTAAATTGCATCAATAATTAATGCCCGTAAAATAGCATTCAAGAAAGAGGGGGAAAAAGAGAAGGGAGACAGAGAGAAGCCAAGAGAGTTTCTTTCTTTCTTTCTTTCTTTCTTTCTTTCTTTTTTTTTTTTTTTTTGCTGGAGCCTGGGTGACACCCAGAGTTTGGCAGAGGAAACTCTGATTGCGAGTCTGGGTGGCTGGAGTCTGCAGGGTGGGGGACCAGAGAGAAGAGAGCTGCAGAGGGAAAGAACCCTGGATATCCACGGAGGGTCCTGCTCGGGTATTCAGCAAACTACCAGTGAGCACAGGCGTGTGAGGAAGCTACCTGAGGCCAGGGAGGGGATCCCCCGAGAAAGTGAAAGATAACTTTGCTCAGTGCTCAAGCAGGATAGAGATCAGGAGCTGTCCCCACCCTCCAGGGTAGAGAAGCTCTTATTCACTTGGCAGGCATCAGCCAGGATGCCAGGAATGGTGTTACCTCTGTAGGGTGGGAAACTGAAGCCTACAGTAAGAGCTACTCTGGTCTCACGCAGCACATCTTCAAAGCAAGACTCAGCAGGGTCAAACCGTTTCCAAGTAATTTAACAGCTTCCCAGAACACAGTTCATGGATACGTCTAGGAATACAGAAATACCCAGCAGCCAAGGAGACAGGCACGACATCTGCCATCCAATCAACAGCTATCAGGGATACAGAGAAGCAGGAAGATGCAAAGCTCAATGAGGACAGAAATCAATCAATGAAAGGATCCAGAGTGGAAAGGAAGAGGTACAACTGCCTTTATTCTCAGAAAACACATTCGTCTCTGCAGAAAATCCAACAGAATCTACGCAGGAGCTACTAGACTGATTAGTTAGTTTAGCAAGTTTGCAGGGCACAGCATATTTTAGAGAGAGCTGCTGCAAGGACCAGTGCAAATTAAAAATAGAGGTTTAATTCTCTCCGTTGAAGATAAGGGAAGAGACTCCTCCTCCTCTCATTTGATAAATCATTTATTTTAGGGAACTTATACATCCTTTCTCTGTCTCTTTGAAAAGCATGAAGATATTTTTAAGAGCTAATACAGCCTCTTGCCATGTTCATGACCCCAGAAGGTCATTTTCAAGGACCTGGGAATCCTCTCTTTGAAATGTAAACATCAGGGAAGAAAGTGCCCCTATCTCCCAGTTTCCATGGGAGAAGAGTAGCTGAACTTGCTTCGGAAGTGGGCACCTTGCTCAAAGTTGCAAAACTAATCCCTTGCGTAAAGACGGGGGAAATTTATTTTTTCTTTGGATAAAGTCGATTGCATTAGTCTGCTCAGGCAGCTATAACGAAGAACCATGGATGCGTTGACTTAAACAGCAGGTTTACTTTCTCACGGTTCTGGAGGCTACAAGTGCACGATGAAGGTGGCAGCAAATTTGGTTTCTGGTGAGGGCTCTCTTCGTGACTTGCAGATGGCCGCCTTCTGGCTATGTCCTCACATGCCCTTGCATCAGTTCGTGGGCACTGAGAGAGAGCACGAGAGCTCTCATGTCACTGATCAAACTGGATCAGAGCCCTGAACCTGTGATTTTGTGGAACCTTAATTACACCCGTAGAGGTCCCGTCTCCAAGTACAGCCACACTGGGGGTAGAACTTCAACATAGGACTGGGGGGAGGACACAAACATTCAGTCCCTAACACCAGTTTAACTGATACACATGGTCACCCCAATTATCAGGTAATTGTAGGATGAACTATGGGCAAGAGATGGCACTGTCAAGTCGTCTCGCTTGAGGACTGGTTACTGTTCATCTTGAGAGCATGTATGTCATGGGTTGCATCTACTTGGCTATAGAAAAGGGTCATAATTCTTTCTGTCTTTGCAGTGTTTTAGCAGATTGCCTGTGATGTGCATCACATTGTAGTGCAATGCTTGTTCAATCATGAAACTTTTCTGCCTTTGTGGAGATGTTTTCTACGTTGGCAAGTGATTTTGCCTTTCATTATATTTTCCCAACACTACAATCCTCCCTCCTCCTTCCCCCAAAAGAAACCACCTTTGCAAAAATTGTATCTGTGAGACAAATTATGATAGTGAGCTGGGCTAACCCACTCTCCATTTTGCCTCTCCCTTAATTACTCCTGAGATTTTGGGGCAAGCTGACTTTGAGAGACAGCATATAGTTTAAATGATAATAGCCCTTCCTGAAAACTCATGAAGCTATGTAAACCTAACAAAAGGCCGTCAGGCTGGAGGAGGAGAGGAGCCTGCTTCTGCTAAGGTATTGCCAGCCATTCCTGCATATGACACCACCATGGTAGATTGGCCTTCTGAGACACGTTTTCCGTTTTTTTTGCATGTCTGACACCCATGGCTCCACCTGGACCCACCAACCCTTCTCCTGTGTCCCCACCCAGGAGTGATTCAGCCCTCAGGAGGACAGCTTCGACTCCCTATGATTTCATCTCTGCCCCAACAAATCAGCAGCAAGCCTAGCCACCCCCACCCTTTCCCACAAACTGCCTTTGAAAAACCCCTAACCTGGAGGAGATCGATTTCAGTACTAACTCTGTCTCCCACGTGGTGTGGCTGGCCTCGTGTCTATTTAATTCTCTCTTTACCGCAATGCCATGGTCTCTTTTTGTGCAGCAGGCAGGAGGAGCCCCTTGGGTGGTTACAAATTTGGGGCCTCATCTGGGATCTCCTACTTGTGATTCCTCAGTTTCCCCCCCCCCCCCCCACCACCACCTTGATGGACCTGGAGGTGAGCTCTGGTGACTGCTTATTTAACTGAAGGCCATTTCTGGCACTGTCCCTGCTTGTGAGGTGCGGCCAACCACCTCAGAGCTTGGGCCCGATTGCAGTGTAGAAACAGTTCCCGGAAAGCTGTCTTTCAACCGCTCTGGTGGGAATTCTAGGCGCGACCAACACCTCCTTCCTTATCCTGGTTAGTTCAGCTTCTTTGGATGCCTCAGTTCGACTCCTTCTGGGATCTGGGTTGTCTCTCCCTAAATAGTAGGAAGAGTCTTCATTTGGGAGATTTCTCTTCAATTGGGGACATTTCTCAGATGGAGAACAGGAGGTTAGTTTGGAAGAATACTCTTAAAAATTCTTGGTCAGGAATATTGGTTCGGAATCTTGGTCCATCTTGTCTCTTTTGTGTGTGTTTTTTGTACATGTGGAGGGGATCTCTGCAGGAACTGCCGATGGAAATTCCACAGGCCTAACTCAGAGAACCTTCCTTATTTGTCTGGTCACATTCGTTGAGCACTGAAGGAACTGTTAGTGGAAGCTCAACAGGAACAGGCCTGTCTCAGGGTGACCGTCTGCTCTTCATCTTGCCCTGAGACCACCCATTGAATTCATTGAATTTCCGGTTGGAGGTCATCCCTCCCCACCTCAAATGGATCAAAGACAATGGGGACCAACGGGGGCAAGTTCGAACCTTGCCAGATTGGATTGCCAGATTGATATTGGGTGCTGACCAGGGTGACCAGCGTCGGTTTTGTTACATATATTTTGCTTTGGCTGGGATGGAAAATGTTAAAAGTTTTTTTTTTTCATCTGTTGCGCCTCTGGATTTTCCCACCTTTGTCCTCGGGTTGGAGGAAAGATGCTGGGATTCAGGTAGTCAAGTAGTACAAGGTGTAATTGAAGACAATTTAGGAAATGGAAGAAGGCGAAAGTCAGTTGAGTCCTTCCTCAGCATTAACTACTGACAGCATTTTGGAATAGTTTTGTAGTTTTCTAATTGTATTAGACGTTAACTTTATAGCAAACACATAAAGGTATAAGGTTTTGCAAGTTAAACGTCCGTTTTTTCCTGAAATTTCTTCCTGCGACATACGAGTTCCACCTCTTTCTTAAAAACTTCAAAAACATGTTATTGGAGGGCTGCGTGAAAGATCCATTACAATGGAATTGTTGAGCATTTAAATTGCTCTCAGTTTTCCACCTGTGGTAGATAAGGATTCAAAGAGATTCTTGTCCAAAAGTCTCAACAGGAATGGCTGTTTCTTTAACACGGATTCCAAGAGATAGAAGTACTTTCGGCCGGGCGCGGTGGCTCAAGCCTGTAATCCCAGCACTTTGGGAGGCCGAGACGGGCGGATCACGAAGTCAGGAGATCGAGACCATCCTGGCTAACACGGTGAAACCCCATCTCTACTAAAAAGTACAGAAAACAAACAAACAAACAAACAAAAAAACTAGCTGGGCGAGGTGGCGGGCGCCTGTAGTCCCAGCTACACGGGAGGCTGAGGCAGGAGAATGGCGTAAACCTGGGAGGCGGAGCTTGCAGTGAGCTGAGATCCGGCCACTGCGCTCCAGCCCGGGCGTCAGAGCAAGACTCTATCTCAAAAAAAAAAAAAAAAAAAAAAAAAAAAAGAAAAGAAGTACTTTCCATCACATTTCTATTTATGCATTTAAGGCTCGGGATGTACAGGACAAAATTGCTCTTCAGAGATGGTGCCTTCACACCAGAATGCTGGTTTCAAAGTATTAATTTTTGTTCCCCCATGCAGCTTCTTGGGAGGCATCTTGCAAAATTGAGAGTTTTTTGCCCGTGGTTCCATGAAATGGAAAAAGGTGGTTTTCCTTTGTGATATGACTTGGCCCCCACTGCTGTGATGTGGCGAGCAGGGTTGCCAGGGCTGCTCAGAGAAAGGGAACCCAGACACCTGGCATGCCGGCAAAAGGGTAAGAAGTCAGGCTTCTGGCCACTCTCTCTCTGTGTGCAAACTGGTGAAGTGAATGAAAAGGAACTCAGACACAGAACAGTAGCTCAGTTTTATTTTCAGCAGTAACATTGCAGCACCAATCCAAACACGTGGGGAGAGAGCAGTGAGGGGCCAGTCCAGGCACACAATTCGCCTCACCCCTCAAAAACACAAAGTGGCAACTGCTGTTAAGGAATCATTTCCCTAGGGAAGGATGCACTGCCCAGGACCGACACAGGTTTAGGCCTCAACCCCCTTTTCCAGGCTGACGCTTAGCCAAATTTGGCGGCACCAAGCGCTGCATGGTCCGTATCACCATGGCAAGCTGGTTGAGCAAGAAGATGACGGAAAGTTGGAGGAGACCAGAGTTGTCCGAAATTAATCGGCTAAAAGCGAAAGGAAAGAAAAAAATTTTATTAGAGGGGTGGCGTCCTGTTCCTTCCCCCACCCCCACGTCATTAGACTTAATCCTCAGGCGCCTCGCATACAGTGCCGACATCAGGCGGCGACAAGCTCAGTGTGTCATACTCCCTCCTTAGACCCAACCCCTAGGCGTCTGCGTGCGGCCAATAGCGCCCCTCTAGTGGAGAGATGGGCCCGGTCCCACTGCCCCTCCCTCCCCGCCCCACCCACCCCATCTGGAACTTACATAACCAGGTCACTGACAGTCACCGTGAGCTCCCTGCGGACGCCCCCTCCGAGGTCTTCATATCTTGGGCCCAGATAGTGGCGGGCAATCTCAGCCTCCAAGCTGGACAGGAATGGCACTGTGAGGGTGCTGGTGGAGATTCCGTTAAGGCGATGGCGAGTGTGTGCTTCAGGTCTCCTTCTGCCCAGGCCGCCCTTTGGGCTTCCCAAAACCCCTCCCTGTGCCTCTGCAGGCCACGCTCCCCCTCAAAACGTCTTGATGCCAGCTGCGGCAGCTGCTGCACCCCAGGCTGCTGCTTCCTGGAGCCACCCTTGGTTCCTCCGACTCCTCTTTCTACCCCTCAAGGGCATTCCCCCTGCCCACCCCCTCAAACCTCTCTCTGCACATCCTCGGCCATCCCCAGGCCAACCTCCACCCCCTGCCCTGACCCTAGGGGCTCCTTGGGAAGGATACAACTGCCACTCTTGGCGTCCTGAGCCTCCTGCGGAGGCTGAGGCTGGGGCCAGGGCCTGGGCCTCTTCACCCTGCCCTGGGGCTTGTGAGGCGCCCTCAGCCTGGGGAGCTTCCCCAGCAGCACCGCCCTCAGATCCTGCGAAGCCCCAACCTCCAGCGTCTTCGGGACCTCCAGGGTCTCCGGGACCTCCAGCGCCTCCGGGGCCTCCAGCACCTCCGGGGGCACCAGCGCCTCCGGGAGCACCAGCACCGCCCTCCGCACCACCACTGGCCTCATCACCTGCTCCTTTGTCTGAGGCCTGCATGGCCACCTCGCCTCCACCTCAGAGTTAACGTTGAAGCTGCCTGTCCTCCTGGAGGGCCACTGGTGGGATGAAGCTCCCACACGAAACCCCCGCTTCCCCCACAATGCAAAGCTGGATGCCCACGGCGCCTACGCGCAAACAGGCCCCTGTCATGTGGTGGGTTCCGCCCTCCCACCCACGGGCCCCTGGGTAGCCCTGTCGGCCCTGGAGAACCGGAAGCTACCTCAGGAGGCTCCACCTCTTTGGTGCATGACGTGCCTCTGGCTGCTCAGGGCGCCTGCGCAAACAGGCCCCTGGCATGTGGTGGCTCCTGGCCCCTGGGAGACCCTGTTAGCCCTGGAGAGCCCAACGCTCCCTCACGAGGCCTCGCTCCTTGGCTTCTCAGAGCACCTGTGGAGGTAGACTTATGACTACTGGACAAGAGAGGCTGGGGACAGGCCAGGGATGGGAAGTGGGGAAGGGAGTGGAGGGAGCCCAGATGGGAGGGCAGAAAGATGGGGCGGTGTGTGGTGGCGTAAATGGGCTCCAGAGACCTTCGAGGAACTCAGCCTGGGGGCGAGATTTGCCACCACGCTTTGGGCCTTGCACCGTGTGTGCAGAGAGGGGAGAAACACTTGTCCACGGCCCGTGGTCCCTCTGTGAGTCTAAAGGTGCCCGTCTGTTAATGGCCAGGGGAAGGAGAGCAAGCTGGGGGATACTGGGTCAGTCCGAAAGGCTCTGCCAGTCTTAAACTGTTCAGACTCCAAGAACACCAGTGTTTCTAATAACCATTCATTCCAGTGGGCACCTGTCTTTCAAGCAACCGGCTCTCTTGGGCCAAGCTAGAAACTTACCTCCCATGAGGATGGATGCCCAAAGCCCCCAATTGCCCGTGCAGGCACCACAAGAGGTGAATGCAAGCTTCCCACTCCCGAGGCCTTCACAGCATCTCCCTGTACCCTCCTGGCCTCCCTGCAGCCGCATCTCTCCTCTCCATCTCAGGGAGACCTCCTCCCTGTGAGTGGCCGAATTCCCCAGGGGCTCTCACTCCCACCAGGATGCAGGAGCATCAGCCGCTGTGCTTGTCCTCCTCTCAAGCCTAGGTTTGGTACAGGCTTCTCTTGGTGTCCAACCATCCCTTGTTGACAGTGGTATGCTGGTAAATGTTTGATAACTGGTTCTCTGAGGTGGGAAGGGCGGGGCAGGGGAGTGGTAGAAGGTATGTCTATACCTATGTATGTAACTAACTATATTATAATTTCGACTCCCATTTGGAAGGTGTCGCACACAATTGACAAACAGTCATAAAATACAAAACATTCTTGATTGTAAAATCCGTACACAGAACGGATTCTCACAGGCTGCTTCCGTGACTTTTTCCCAAACTCTTGTGTTTGTGATCACTCTGTGGCTGCAGGCGATGAAGGATAGGGGTTCTCGCATGAATGTTGGTTGATATTTTCATTTAGGTTAACGACACAGACAAAAGTGAAAGAAGACCCTTCACGTGTTAATAAATGCCCTGAAAGACCTCTTTGCTGAGCCAGATAATAGTTTTTGAATGTTAGGAAACTATTTCCTCAAATTGTGAGGCTACTCACCTTATGACCACGACAGACGATGTGGTGCACTTTAAAGGTTAATTTCCATCATTAATATTTTCACCATCATGTGCTTAAGACTGGGAAGTCAACAAAACAGTAAGTGGAGCCCTGAATTGCAGTATTCACCATTGTCCGTGGTGTAAATACTCCCAACATGGATGGTGCCAAGTAACAAATATGTCATCGCTCCTCACAGAGTCAGGAAGATGTGGACCATATCACACAGCTATACAGTATTTGCAGCACACAGATGCCACAGGCGTGAATAACCACAAGGGCATGGATATCAGTAAAATAATTAGAAAATAATCAGTTCTTATATAAATCATCTTAGTTATTTCTTATCGTTTCTTAAAGTAATCTTTTAGTTGAATTTTTGTGGGTACTTTAGTAGCGGTACATGTTTCTGGGGTACATGAGATGTTTTGAGATAGGCATGCAATGCGTAACAATCACATTGTGGAAAACGGGGTATCCATCCCCTCAAACATTTATCCTTTGTGTTACAACGATGCAATTACACACTTTCGGTTATATATATCACCTTAGAGATTCACACAATTTATTGAATTGTAAGTTTATGCAGCAAATTGAACAAATTGTTGTTCAAATAAACAACAGTTTATTGAATTGTAAGTTTATGCAGCAAACAAACAATTTGGAAACGGTACCAGCTGACAACTGGCTTCCACATTTCGGACAATGCAACAGCCAGCTCTCAGGAGCCCATATGGGGCAGCTCCAGCACTCCCACCGAGGAGAGGAGCACACCTCTCCCCTACTCACACCTCTCCCCTACTCACACCTCTCTAGGCAGTCCTTTTATTAAATGCTCTTCAGTTAAATATGTTAGAGCGTGCCACCTGGTTCCTGCCGTGCCCCGACTAACACTCCAAAGGTAGATGCAGGCATCTTATTATAGAACTACACGGGCACATCTTCCTGTATCAGTTGGGGTGTGAGTGCAGATAACGGAAACCTCTCTGGCTAGTTTGGCACCGGGACCTTAACACACAGAGCCAGTTGCTTACAAAATTGTTCAAAGACCTGTCAGAATGAAATGTAGGCTGCAACTCTGGGAGTGACTCCCAGAACACCACAGAACTGACCTGCCCAGGAGCCAGTGCCTGTGCCACACGTGGAAGGTAGAGAGTCAGGAGGCTGCTGGCTCCACCTTTGGTCCTGGGGACACAGTGCCTTTGCTGTGGGTCAAGGATCAGGAAGTTTCCTCTCTAATATAGGTTCCAGAGCCACTCTGCAGCTGCTAGGTCTGAACGGGCCATGAAAAAGGATGCCTTGGACCCAGTGGTGTGCCAGTCCAGGTTGAACAGTGGGCTCTCGAGAGGCAGGGAGGAGCCCTGACTGGTGGCATTTGCTGACTGCCGTGGTGTACGTACTCCCACCGAGGCCGATTGTGGAGTCTCCGGAGTGGAGTTGTGAAGAGATGTTCCCCCTGGGCTGTCACCACCGGCAAGTACAGGCTGGCTCCGGCACACCTCTGCATGCCTGCCTCGCACCACACGCAGAATCTCCGCTAACACTGACACAAAAACCGGAGTCTCTGTGACCTGCAGAGAGGACAGAGGCCGCTGATTCCACCTCAGTTTGCCCTCCAAGTCACCTGCTAGTGCAAACAATTGTCCAGGTCTAGACCGCATACATACTGTGAGGCTGCACAGAATGCCACTTCAAAAGGGGCCAGGGACACGACGTTGTTTTTTGTTTTTTTGAGACGGAGTCTCGCTCTGTCGCCCGGGCTGGAGTGCAGTGGCCGGATCTCAGCTCACGGCAAGCTCCGCCTCCCGGGTTTACGCCATTCTCCTGCCTCAGCCTCCCGAGTAGCTGGGACTACAGGCGCCCACCACCTCGCCCGGCTAGTTTTTTGTATTTTTTAGTAGAGACGGGGTTTCACCGTGTTAGCCAGGATGGTCTCGATCTCCTGACCTCATGATCCGCCCGTCTCGGCCTCCCAAAGTGCTGGGATTACAGGCTTGAGCCACCGCGCCTGGCCCGACGTTGTTATTTCTTTAACACCTGCTGTATGAGAAGGCTGAGGAGCCGAGCCACTGAATGCACCATGGCTCTCCCTTGGCTTACTCCACATCCATAAGTATACTTGTATTATATATATGTATATGTATGTGTATACTTGTTTCACAAAGTGTTTAGACAAAGTCTTGCTCTTTTAACCAAGTACAAATTAAAGAATCTCTGAGTCCAACTATGACCTGTAAGCCCTGCTTCAGGATACCCCAATGTTTTTGCTAAACCAATGTATAAACTCTATGTATTGATTTATGACTTTGCCTGTAACTTCTGCTTCCTTTGAAATGTATAAAATAGAGCTGCAGTCTGACTGCCTCGGGGCCACTGCTCAAGTCTCGGGTTCGTGTCTTCTCCAGGCTACGGTCATTCATATTGGCTCAGAACACACCTCTTTGAAATAGTTTACAGATTGTGCTTTTGCTGCCAACAGTGATGCTGGTTTGAGAGCCTATCATCTGTAGACTAAATTACAAAATGGCGGAGAGAAGGTGGGGAAGGGGGGAAACGAACTAATACAAATAAAAATATGTACCAAATAACAACGAAGTAAAGTAGACGTGACCTCCTGTGATCCTCATTTTTGGAATTACATACATACCCATAGTTGACCTCAGCGAACATATTGGCTGATTATGATTTTTCACTCGGTGGGTGACACAAGCTTCTGTTCCTGAGGAGTCTGAGCCCTTTTTGGGCCTGTCTAGGAGTTGTCACCTTCCACCAAATTTTACCACTGTATATAGCAATGTTAGCAAATGTTCCCTAAAATTCGGTGAATCTCAGAAATATTTTGCTGTGACCCCACATATGTAGCAGAAATTATATCTCTTCTTGACAGTCAGGGTCCATTACCTAGCCAACACAATAATCCTCCTCTCATTTGTTAGCTCAGTACCACAGGGATCCCAGATTTTCAGATTACAGTCTCTAATCCATTTCATTGCAGCTTTCGAGTAGGATATGGTGATGGTGAATGAGCCCGTAGTACATCCATGGATGGTGTTGTTGGCGAAACCGCGGCAGTGGAGAGCATGTATATACACAGAAAAAGCATCTATTCCAAAGAGAAAAACTTGCTGCCCCCTGCAGAATGGAAGGGGTTTGATATGATATAATCATCTTTTCACCAGGTAGGTCTGAATGTCTGTAACCCCAAATTTCATATGTTGAAACCTAATCACCTGATATGATGTTATTGCAAGTGGAGCCTTGAATGGTGATTAGATCAAGAGGGCAGAGACCTCATGAATGGGATTAGTGCCCTCATAAAAGAGACCCCTGAGAGGTTCCATGTGCAAACACAGTTAGAAGGCACCATCTATGAACCAGAAAGTGGGCTCACACCAAACACCAAATCTGCTGACTCCTTGATCTTGAACCTTCCAGCCTCCAAAACGGTAAGAAATAAATTTCTGTTGTTTATAAGCTACCCAGGCTATGGTATTGTGCTGTGGCAGCCTGAATGGGCTAAGACAGACCCCTGTGGGATGAGCCCATATATGAGGCTCTGCTGTTGGGAGATTTGGCACTTGGTGAAGACCATGTTGTTGAGCCCGTGAGTAACTTCCATTTCTGTCCTCATGGCCACATTTATCATGAGCCCACTGAGCAAGAATCGGAGTAACTGAGGAAGGAAGCTAACTCACATCCCCAGAGCAGGTCATCACATCCACGTGAGTACCGAAAGCACCTCGGGAACACACACAAGGGATGTGCATTTCCTGGTACTCCAGGCCCAATCTGGGAAGTCCATCCACATGCCTCTTCTCCAAGATGCCTTGCTGTCAATCTTCCAATATTGTTACTTCCAAGTCACCACCATATGAACAAACTCTTATAAACTTCCCATTGACTCAAATAGATCTATGCTTTTAGCAACTTCCTTCTGGGCAGAATGAACAGTAAGATGCAATTATCAAAATGTGTCGTCAAAAATAATTATGAAGACTTGTTGAATGTGCCATGAGCGGTTCTTGAAGGGAAATTTAAAGTTTTGAAGGCTTAGAGTAAACAAACAATGACTGAAAAGGATGACCTAAGCCTACAAGTCTATACCATAGAAAACGAGCCGAGTAAAGGCAGGGACAGTAGTGCAAGATATCCCTTCTTGATTGATGGATAAAACAAACGTTACAAGTCATAGTAGCGACCAGGCGCGGTGGCTCACGCCTGTAATCTCAGCACATTGGGAGGCCAAGGCGGGCGGATCATGAGGTCAGGAGATCGAGACCATCCTAGGGCTAACACAGTGAAACCCCGTCTCTACTAAAAATACAAAAAATTAGCGGAGCATGATGGTGGGTGCCTGTAGTCCCAGCTACTCAGGAGGCTGAGGCAGGAGAATGGCATGAACCTGGGAGGCGGAGCTTTCAGTGAGCCAAGATCGCGCCACTGCACTCCAGCCTGGGCCACAGAGCGAGACTCTGCCTCAAAAAAAAAAAAAAAAAAAAAAAAAAAAAAAAAAAAAAAATCATAATAAAAATGTTAGAAATGGAAAAAATATATATAGCTATAGGTATAGCAGAGATTTTAAAAACAATAGATAAATTTATTGCAGTAAATTTAAAGAATGATTAACTGGACATTGTACTAGGAAAATATAATGAACTCGAGAAACATGTAACATTTTTCTTTTTGGCCAAGACTGCTCTCCAGGTGGGACTGTGCTTTCCCATTACATTGCACCAGGAAGTGCACCACATCTGTGTTTGTCTTCATTGTGATGTTATTTAGGTTCAGGTGGTGTCAGCCTGATCACTTTGCGTGTGTGTGTGTGTGTGTGTGTGTGTGTGACAGGGTCTCTCTCTGTCACCCACATTGGAGTGCAGTGGTGAAATCCTAGCTCACTACAGCCACATTTTGTTTATCCATTCATCCGTTCATGGATGACACTTGGATGGTTTCCACCTTTTGGCTACTGTCAATAATGATGCAACAAACATTGGCACACAAGTATCTGTTTGAGCACCTGTGTTTTTTGAGCAGCCGCCAAACAGTTTTCCATAGTGCCTGCACGACTGCATTCCAATCGGGAATAGATGAGGGTTCCAACTTCTCCCCATCCTCGTCAACTCTTACTACTTTCTATTTTTTAAGTAACCATCCTAGTAACTGTGAAGTGGTATCTCATTGTGCTTTTGACTTGCATTTCCCTAATGACTAAGGATGTTGAGCATCATTTCATGTGCTTACTGGTCATTTCTGTTATGTTTTTTGGAGAAATGTCTAAGTCTTTTGTCAATTCTTTAACTCAATTGTTTATTGCTTTGCTTGAGTTTTAGGAGTTTGTTGTATATTATGAGTTGAGTTTTAGGAGTGTGTTGTGTATTACGGATACTAAACCCTTATCAGATATATGATTGGCAAATACTTTCTCACTTTCTTCAGCTTGTCTTTTCACTTTTGGGTTGAGGCTTAATATTACCATGCTGCCCCGGCATCCATTTGGTTGTCTTGACATGAGTCCCCAGATGCCACACAATGCCCTTGGTTAATAGCCTAAGCCCAGTTCCCAACCGCTGCCTTTCGATTCCACTTTCCTTCCCCTAAAAGCCGCCTCACCAGTACACACACACACACCCAGCTGCTTGACCAAATGTAAAGTTAGGTTAGGTCCCTGTAGTTTGGTTAGGCCCCTTTTTCTGGGCATTTGCTTCGAATGCTCCAATCTTCTCACCCCCTACTGTGATGCTCTGACCACCTCCCTGGACCCAAATAAAGGCAAGTGCCCCAGGTCCACGCACGCTCTCTGCACATGTTGATTGACCTCCGTGTAGCCGCCATAACCTATGAGTAACAGAAGTTCTTTGTTTCTGTCTTCTGGCTCTTCTAATCGCTGAAGGAGTACTCTCCATTTTAAAGGAACTAAAGTAAACTAGTTCAACCATTGTGGAAGACAGTGTGGCGATTCCTCAAGGATCTAGAACTAGAAATACCATTTGACCCAGCCATCCCATTACTGGGTATATACGCAGAGGATTATAAATCATGCTGCTATAAAGACACATGCACACGTATGTTTCTTGCGGCACTATTCACAATAGCGAAGACTTGGAACCAACCCAAATGTCCATCCATGACAGACTGGATGAAGAAAATGTGGCACATATACACCATGGAATACTATGCAGCCATAAAAAAGGATGAGTTCATGTCCTTTGTAGGGGCATGGATGCAGCTGGAAACCATCATTCTCAGCAAACTATCGCAAGAACAGAAAACCAAACACCGCATGTTCTCACTCATAGGTGGGAACTGAACAATGAGAACACTTGGATGCAGGAAGGGGAACATCACACGCCGGGGCCTGTTGTGGGGTGGGGGGAGTGGGGAGGGATAGCATTAGGAGATATACCCAATGTAAATGACGAGTTAATGGGTGCAGCACACCAACATGGCACATGTATACATATGTAGCAAACCTGCATGCTGTGCACATGTACCCTAGAACATAAAGTATAATAAAAAACTAAATAAATACAAATAAATAAAAAATTAAAACAACTTTCTTGATAATGTTCTTTAATGCACAGAAGTTTTTCATTTTGATGAAGTCCAGTTTAACTATCTTTTCTCTGGCTGCATGTACTTTTGGTTTCATATCTAAGGATCTATTGCCAAATCCAAGGTCATGTAGATTCACCCTGTGGTTTCTTTGAAGAGTTTTATGGTTTTAGCTCTTACATTTAGGTTGCTGATCGATTTTGCATTAATTTTTACTTACCGTGTTACATGGGGGTTCAACATCATTCTTTTGCAGGAGTAATTCCACTTGTTCCAGCGCTGTTCGTTGAAGAGATTGCAGGATTGGCACTCTTGTCAAAAATTATTTAACCAGAGATCACATCAAGTTAAAAAGCTTCTGCACAGCAAAGGAAACAATTTACAAAGTGAAGAGACAACCCACAGAATGGGACAAAATATTTGCAAACTACCCATCTGATAAGGGATTAATGACCAGAATACATAAGGAACTCAAACAATGCTGTAGGGGGGAAAGAAAAAAAAGTCTAATAATTCAAGTTAAAAAGAGGCCAAAGAAGCAAAGGAACAGGAAGGGCATAGGGAGGGTTGGGAGCGGGGGCGAGGAGGGATGGGGCAACCACAGACAGGATGGACATTTAAGGATCCCTGTGATTCCCGAGATGACCCTGAGAGCATCAGCTGGGGAACCGGATGAAAATTCACGGCAGACGTGCATTGTTTGGAAGGAGGTGAGGAGCCAGAAATGATGACTTATTCACTGAAGGAGTGACCACTTGATCTGTTCTTTGGCTGACTGTAGTACCTGAGACATGGTCTGCCCCATAAGAGGGACATCTTCATCCCCTTATTTAAAAAATTTTTTTTGAGACAGCACCTCCTCTGTTGCTCAGGCTGGAGTACGGTGGCACAGTCAAGGCTCACTGCAGCCTCCACCTCCCCAGGCTCAGGTGATTTTCCCACCTCAGCCTCCCGAGCAGCTGGGACTACAAGCACGGCGTACATTGCCTGGCTAATGTTTTCTGGTTTTAGTAGAGACGAGGTATCACCATGCTGCCCAGGCTGGTCTCAAACTTCTGGGTTCAAGCAATTCTCCCACCTTGGCCTCCCAAAATGCCGGGATTACAGGTAGGAGCCACCTCAGGGGGCCAGAATTTCTTTCTTAAATGTTTGATTCATTAACCAATAGAGCATCCAGCCTGGAGTTTTCTATGTGGGAAGGTTTTTAATTATGAACTGATATGGGTAGTTGATGTAAAACTCCTTTTTTTTTTCTTGTGTCAGTTTTAGTAATATGTATCTTTCAATGAAATTATACATTTCATCGAAGTCATTGCATTTATTGTCACAGAGTTGTTAAATAGCATTCCTTTTTTATTTTTATTTTTATTTTTTTTGACAGAGTCCCGCTCTGTCGCCCAGGCTGGAGTGCAGTGGCGCGATCTTGGCTCACTGTAAGCTCCACCCCCCAGGTTCACGCCATTCTCCTGCCTCAGCCTCCCAAAGTGCTGGGGTGACAGGCGTGAGGCACCAGGCCCGGCCAATAGCATTTTTTACTAGCCTTTGACTTGTTTCACTGATGTCTGCTTTGTGATTTATTAGGTCCTCCTCCTGCTTGTCTGGGGCTAACTTTCTCTTTTTCTCTAGGGTCTTAAGAGGAAAAGCTGAGATGATTGGGCCAGGAAGGAATGGGGAAGAAGAGTGGGGCACGGCGAGTCCACAGTCCAGACCACAGTGGGGAAGGGCCGCACCCTAGCCTAGAGAGGAGGAGGAGAAAGTGCTGTCGTTGGAGGGGCATTTGGGGCTGAGGAGAAGCTGGTGGGTTTGTACGGGTGCTGTGGAGGAGAACGGAGGGGTGAGGTGTGTGGGAGGGAAGAGCCCAGCTGGGAAATGGGGGCCTTGCAAGGGAGGAGCTGCTCCCCCATACAGAGCCCAGCTCCAGGGGATCCCTTCTCCCCCAGATTCTCACGGCTCTGGACCGAGATGCCTCAAGGTGACAGAAGCTGGAAGATCGTCAGCCTCGTGCCCAGTGAAAGCTATGGGTGGTGGAATGGGTGAGGAGGGGGCTTCTCAGTCTTGAGCCGTCCTCCTGCCTTGGGGAGCGGCTGGCTCAAGCCTGGGTCCCCGGGCTGAGCCCTGAATTGGGTGTTTGCGGGGCAGGTCACCCTGGCCAGGATGTCTCCGGCACACCTGGGCCCTGAAAGGAGAGGGAGTGACAGACAGGACCAGGCAGAAGGCGGGGGAGGCCGGATGCGGTATTAAAGAGGCTGGCCAGAAAAGCCTCTCTGAGAGGGTGACAATTGTGTGCAATGCTGGAAGAAGAGATTTCCTGACAGGAGAAAGCTAGTGCAAAGGCCGTGAGGCAGGAGTGTGCCTGGTGTGTTCCAGAAAGGGCCAGGGGCCCTGTGTGGCTGCATCAGCGTGAGCAAGGGGAAGTGTGGGAGGTGAGAAGGCCAGAGAGGAAAGGCTCGATCGTGTCGGGTCTGCAGGCTCCCGTCAGGGCTCTGGCTTTCACTGTGAGTGAGGGAAGCCCACTGGACAGCTTAGAGCAGAGGACTGAGGCCACCTGACTTGGGTTTAAAAGCTACCAGCTCCAGCCATCCGGCCGTGGGATTAGGGTAGCCGGCTGCACCTGGGCCATGTTTGGGCAGAGGTGGCGGGACGGGGTCATGGGACAACGAAACTAAAGACTCATGCTCTGGGTGAATGAAACCCACACTTGTGGACCAGGTTGGGGAGGCCTATCTGGAAAGAGCTGGTCCCTGTGCCCGTTCTCCTCCTCCCTTTCCTCCTGGGACTCCCTTGCAGGCTCACCCCTCCCTATTTGGATTCGTATCCACAGAAGACTCATTCACTGCTTTTTCTACCATCACAGCTTTTGAGGGCTTATCAGCAAGGACTCAATCCCTGTCTTAGTCTGTTTGCGTTGCTATAGAGGGGTACCTGATGCTGAGAAATTCATAAAGAGTTTTATTTGGCTCATAGTTCTGCAGCTGTAAGACGGGTGGTGCCAGCATCTGCTTCTGGTGAGGGCCTCAGACCACATCTGCTCCTGGCGGGAGGTGGCGGAAAGCTGGCATCGCATGGTGAGAGAGGAAGGATGAGCCATTCCACCTGGAATCTGGGGTGAAGTCAACTCCAGCAGAATCAAAACTGCTGAAGGGAAAGGGAGGGAGTGGTTCTAGGGGAAATATGGACACTGGTACAGGGGAACAGATATTGGGTGACAAAACCAACAGATGCCCTCTGCTGTGGCACAGACATTTCAACACACTCAAAATCCACTTCCAATGTTTTGAAAGAACAGGACTAGGAGAGATGGTTTCTTATTCGAGCAGACTCCTCTTTTACAAAGTAAAGACGTGTATTTCCAAAGTAATACATGCTTGATGAAAATATTTCAGCATGGAAGTCTGAGGTTTAAAAGGTGAAGGTTTTCTTTCCCTAACGCTATTGTCCAGCGATGAGCACTCTTGAGCGTGGAGGTGGCTTTCCAGGGAGTTACTGTGCACATCCCTACATGCTCACATGGCGGGAGCACACTGCCAAAACAAGAGTGTGCCATAGCCTATATGCAGAGATCTGGTGACTTGTTTTAACCTCTTTCTATGCTAGTACCCGACTATCTACCATGCTCTCTCTCTAGCTTCCTCACACTTTTCCCCTGGGGCAGTTGTGCAGTGATTTATTTAATTTTTCTGCAGCTGATGAACATTTACATTCTAAAAACTATTTACGTGATGGTGTCATTAAGATGCTGGTGGATTCGACCTCACTTGCCTATCCAGGAGTTTCTCAGATGGATTCCTCAAGGTGGGTGAAAGGGTATGCACATCTTTCCCTTAATAGAAAATGCCAAATAAATGTCCAGATAGATGCTACTACCACTCCTACTGACAGCGTATGAGTCCTCGTTTCCAACTACAGCCTTGCCAAGCACTGGAGATTGTCAACTAATACTTTAATCTTACATTAAAATATGCTCTGGTCCCACTGAATAAATCCTGAAAGCAAGACTCAAAGGGATCTTGTTTCCAAGCAACTTAAGAGCATCCCAGAAGACAGCTCAAGAATATGTCTCTTTTGCTTTGACAAACAACAGCCACTTTCCAAACTAGCTCTGCCCAAGATGGTGCCAGCGTGACCACCCGGTAGACAAGGCAACTCAGCAAGTCACAGAGACCCTGCAGCTGCCTGCTCCCTCCCCTGTGTGCCATTCATGCCAAGTCCCCCATTAAAAGGCCCTGCTTTCTGCCCCCAAAGGGAAGCAGTGCCCTTAAAGGCAGGAGCCTGCACGTCTTCCCCTAAACCAAGCATGGCAGAAAGTCCGTTTCTTAATGGCAGACCTTGCTCTTGTTCATTGGACTCTGCAAGCGGTCAGAGAATCTGCGTTTTGTTAACATTCCGTGTTTACAAACATTTTACGTTGTTCACATTATTACTATGATTATTATTTTAGAGACAGGGTCTCCCTCTGTCGCCAAGGCTGGAGCTCAGGGGTGCATTCATTCATAGCTCACTGCAGCCTCGAGATCCTGGACTCAAGCCACCCTCCCATGTCAGCCTCCTGAGTTACTGGGACTACAGGTGCCTGCCACCACGCCCTCCACCCCTAATTTTTAAATGATTCTTATAGAGACAGAATCTCGCTACATTGCCCAGGGTGGCCTCCAATTGCAGGTCTCAAGCCATCCTCCCACCTGAGCCTCCCAGAACACTGGGAATACAGGTGCGGGCCACCATGCCCGGCCCATATCACATGTTTAACGGTGAAATGATAATGCTGGTTTTATGCATCTGTGCAAGCACATGTTTTTGAAGCATTTTTAGAAAGCACAAAAGCTCATATATGTTCAATGAAAACAATTTGGGAACAAATTTAATGCTGAGCTGGAAAAACATTATATGTGCTACTGTCATATATTTAACATATAAATGCAAGCATATTGAGGAAAGTATTCTAAAACGTCCACAGTAGTTAAAGCTGAACGGCGGGACCCAGTGGCTTTTCATTTTCCCCCATTTCCCAAATTGTCTTCCATTACCTTGTGCTACTTCAATCTCTGAATCCCAGAGCCTCCCCTGCAACCCGAGGACAAGGGCACGCAAGTCCCAATTAAAGGGCATCGCTCGCCGAGAAGAGACTCAGACACGGAATTGTAGCTCACTTTTATTTCCTACAGAAACAAACATGTAAGCCGGCCTCCTCCAGCGACAAACAATCAGGCCCCCACAATGAAGTGGCCACTCGTGCAGGGACCATCCCCTAGGGGAGGAGGCACGACCTAGGAAGGGGCACCAGGCTGGGCTTAGCGCCTCTGTCCTGAGTGAAGCAGAGCCAAAAACACAGGCAGAAAGCACTGCACGATCCACATCAACAGGGAAAGCTGCTGGAGACAGGAGCTGATGGAGAGCTGGAGTTGGCGGTGGTCTGCAGCAGTCAGTCGGCTAAATGTGAGGGGCGAAGAACATCAGGTTAAAGGCGACACCTCTGCACCCATCTCCCCAGGCTCCCTCGGGTGGCGGCGGGCCTGGTGTACCAGGTCTCTGTTCTGAGACCCTGTGCTTGGGTGTTCCCAGGTCTCTAGCCTTCTACCCCTCCGGGGAGGCGGATCCCAGCCCCCAACCCACCACCATCGTCCGCCCAGTCCCTTCCCTGTCCTGGTCCCGAACCGACATAAACAGTAGGTTGCCGGACACGGTGAAGTCCTTCAGAACCGCCCCTGGTCGGGGGAGCGGTGTGGCATCCGGGGACAGGATCCTGCGGACCAGCTCCGCTTCCATGGGCGATGAGAAAGGGATCGTGATGTTCCCAGTGGGGACCCGGTTAAGGAGCTTGGACTATGCCTAGGACTTGGCCGGTGCCCATCTCATCCCCACAGGCTGTCTCCCCACGCACTGGCCCAGGTCCTGAAGCAACCCCACCCAGCTGTCTTGATTCCCCACTTTCCTCTGTGGCACCCCAAGCTGACTCCTGCGTGCCTTTCCAAGGCCCTCCCCACCATGACCCCTGCCACATCAGCCGTCCCCCCATCGCTTGACCACCCCCAGCCCCATCCAGCCCACACCCCAGCCACCAGCTCCCACCTTGCATGCTTCCCCCCAACTCCTGATCCCTTCTCACACCCAAGACCCCCTACCTCCTGGCGCTGTGCCCGTCACCCCATCGCCCAGCACCCACCGTGCACACGCTCCACCTCCCATCCCCTACCTGCTCCCTTCCTCTGAGCCACACCCCCCCACCTCCAACTCGCAGCCCCCACTCCCCCCCACCCGGCCCCTTACCCCCATCTCCCAAACGCCACCTCCTGCACCTGACCCTGCCCTCCCCCACCTGCTGGCCCTGCCCCCCCACCTCTTGACCCCGTTGCCCCCAACAGGATACAACTGAACCAGGCGTCTTTCCGCCCCCCTGGCCCCGCACTGGCAGCTTCCATTCTGTGCAGAAGCAGCACTGCCACGCGGCACCCGTGGGGCGCCTCCTCCCGGCCCTGAGGCCCTTGCTGCCCCTGCACCCTGGGGACCTCCGTCGCCCACAGCGCCCGCCTCGCCTGGGCCGCCAGCATAGCCCCCTGGGCCACCAGGAACGCCAGGGCCCCCTGGGCCATCAGCATCGCCCGCCGCGCCCCCTGTGCCCTGGCCTGCGGCCTGCATGGCTCCTGGACCTCTGTGGCGCGCTCAGAGAGAAAGTCAGGGCCCACGAGGACGCGGAGGCAGTGAGGCTGCAGGAAGTTCCGCCCCCTGGCGTGCGAGGGGCAGCCCGGGATCCTCAGGGCGCCTGCGCACAGGGTCCCTACTTCCGGCCCTGAGAGACCCTGGGCGAGCCCTGGAGCGCGTGACTGGTTCTCGCCAACGCTGCCCCGCCCCAAGAGAGCCCGGGCCGGAAGGTGGCCACGATGCCAGCCTGGACCCCTCACCCCTGAGCAGCCGACTGTCCGCCGGGCCCTGTCCCGGGAGCCCTGCAGGGAGTCGGGCACGGCGGGGCTCAGCCTGTCCCATCCCCCAGTCTCCCTCACACCGAGGAGCAAGGCGGGCCTGGGAACACGGGGCCAGGGCTGTGCGGCCATCGTCCCAGACTCTGCCTGCCCTGCTTGTCCTTGGGGGAGTGCCCAGGACAGACCGCGGGGCCAGGCCTCTAACTGGGTTCAGCAGCTTCGGTCCCTGTCCTGGTCGCCCAGCCTGGTGTGGGAGCTGGAGCTGCAGGTCGGGTGGTTCGGGGGTGGCCTCCCGTCACCCAGGGGCTCCCTGGCCCCAGGTCCAGCCCACGTGGATGGGAGGCACCAGCGGGACCAGAGCTGGGGGAGGGAAGGGAGCCAGGACTCCTTGGGGGGACCCCATAGTTCCCTTGTCTCCCAGCACAGACCTCATGGGATCTGCCTCTCTCCCTCCTTCCCTTGCTCCCCTGGCAGCGTCGGAGGTGCGGGAGGCCCTCAGCTGGGAGGTGACCCTGTGGTCTGCTGGCCTGCCGGGTGCTGGCCTACTTGTGTGTCTGGAAGGGCGTCAGATCCACAGGAAAGGTGCTGCGAGAGGTAGGCAGGGGTGGGGGTGGCATGGTCCTAGGAGCTGGGTGTCTGTCTCCACACCCTGTTCACAAGTCTGTGGGAGTAGAGGCTGCACTACTCCATCCCGGGTGTCTGGGCTGCTCACCAGGCCAACTCAGGCTTCCCACATCCTGCACCCTGGGCTGGGCATGAAACGGATCCAATCGTCCCATAGGCTGTTCTTTTTGATAAACATAGAAACTGACCCTTCTGGTCTTCAAGCTTGAACCTTACAGTTGTTTTATCTGAATTCCTTCCTCAGGAGATGACCTTGGGGCCTCTCAAAGTATCAAAGAACCGAAACTCACCAGATCACCACATCCAGGCAATGAGATGCTGGACCCCCTCATTCATCAGGATTGCTTTCTGGGCCCTCCCGAGTTCCTGTTTTCCTACACATTGGTGCATTTCTTCCCTGCTATATAAACCCCTAGTTTTAGTCAGGGAGTTGGATTTGAGACTTAACTCCCATCTCCCCGGCTGCAGCACCCAATTAAAGCTGTCTTCCCTGGTAATTCTCTTCGTCTCAGTCATTGGCTTTCTGTGCGGCCAGCAGCAGGACCTAGACCAAACCCTTGGTATTTTGGTAACAGGCACACCCGCAGGAAAGGACCCCGGACACGGCTCCCACCTCTAGGCTTAAAGCCAATGCACTTCCCGCACCTCCAGTCTTCCGTGTAGCAGCTTTTACCTACGTATGTCTGTGCCACATCCAGTCCTGAGACAGCTGAGTGACCCTGAGAAAGGCTTCCCCGACACGGGAACAGAGGCTGGAGGGCTGGGGCTGGCAGAGGACAGCCCAGACTGCGGGGACATTCTTAGAGCGCTAAAAAGCCAATGCAGACACAGCAATAAAAGCATGCCATTTTCCAAAGCAGGCTCCGGCTTCCGCCTCTGCTGCTTTAAGAAGGGGTTGGGGTACAGGAGGTAGGGGGAACCAGCTCCTCCAGCTGGAGCTGATGCGGTGAGCAAGGCTCTGCTCTGGAGGCCTCTGCAGCCGGCACCCTTCTGGGGACTGGGAAGGGAGCAGGGAAGGCAGCAGCCCAGGGAAAGCCTCGTCCCCCTGGAGCTAAGGCACTTGGCGGGAGAGCAGGACGAGAGTGGGCTGGAGAGCAGCCACACTGGTGGAGAAGGGTGGGTGAAGGGATTCCACAGGTGTCTAGAAAGCTGGAAAGAGCTCCTTGGCAGGTCCAAGCCCCAGGTGTAGGGGAGGACCAGATGTGGAGGACAAAGACGGTTGTCCAGGGGGATCTCCAGGCGTTGGCATTATTGGGTCCTACTGAGATGGGGCCGTCAAGGAGAAAACACAGGCTGTGTGTGGCAGGGCGACAAATGAGTGCTGCTACCAAGCTCTGTCCTGTTTTCTATGCACGTCTCAGAGCCCCTCCAGTGACTGTCATCTCCGGCCTCCTCCTGCACCTCTGTGTTTGTAGACATCTTCTCACATTTCAGATCCTGCTGAGCCTCTGGGCCCCCTGCACGTGCCTTCTGACTCTCAGCTGCTGGGATGGGCACCTCTGTGCCCTGTGCCAGCGCCCCTCCTGCAGCTCCCGACACATCTCCTTTTTTTCCTGTGCCCTGCACAGGGTGAGCCTGGAAGCTCGGGGGAATTTGTACCCTTGGACACAGCCCCCCACCGATGCGGCCAAGAGTCACCGGATAAATGTCTTAGTCTGTCACCCTTTGAAGGACAACTCTGAGGTGCGGCTGACTGTGGAGCGAATGAAATGAAACGGATGCACAACGATGGGTGTGGACAAAGGAACACCGACTTCTCAGGCTGCCGATACGTATCTCAGTAGAAGCACGGGGGAGGGGGAATGCTATATAGAGAAATATTGCTATAGTATCTGAACTGTTTAGAATGTATTGACCTAATAGAGACACAATAAAAGTGAAAACATTGGAAGAAAATTTAAATGAACTTTATTTGATTGTTGGAATGGAAAAGACTTTCTTTCTTCCTTCCTTTCTCTTTCTTTCTTTCCCTTCCTTCCTTTCTTCCTTCCTTCCTTCCTCCCTCCCTCCCTCCCTCCCTCCCTCCCTCCCTCCCTCCCTCCCTCCTTCCTTCCTTCCTTCCTTCCTTCCTTCCTTCCTTCCTTCCTTCCTTCCTTCGTTTCGTTTTTCCATTATTATACCTTAAGTTCTGGGGTACATGTGCGCAATGTGCAGGTTTGTTACCTAGGTATACATGTGCCATGCTGGTTTGCTGCACCCATCAACTCGTTGACCCAGCAATCCCATTACTGGGTATATACCCAAAGGATTATGAATCACTCTACTATAAAAACACATGCACACGTATGTTTATTGCAGCACTGTTCACAATAGCAAAGACTCGGAACCAACCCAAATGCCCATCAATGTTAGACCGGATTTTAAAAATGTGGCACATATACACCATGGAATATATGCAGCCATGGAAAAGAATGAGTTCGTGTCGTTTGCAGAGACGTGGATGAAGCTGGAAACCATCATTCTCGGCAAACTAACACAGGAACAGAAAACCAAACACCGCATGTTCTCACTCATAAGTGGGAGTTGAACAATGAGAACACACGGACACAGGGAGGGGAACATCACGCACCGGGGTCTGTCGGGGGTGGGGGGCTGGGGGAGGGATAGCATCAGAAAAGACTATTCTAAGCCTACTAGCAATGAGAATAATGATAACCAGTAACATTTGTTGGGTGGTTACCACGTCCCAAACCACTGTCGTAGGCACTAGACAAGAATCAGCTCATTTATCCAGAAATACACCACATTTTCATTGTCGTTATCCTTGGCGGCGAGATAATGGTTGGTTTTTTATTTTCTCTTCCAAACTTGCCCACATTTCCTCTTCTTTTACAGTGAACTGAACATGTATTACATTTATAAGCAGAAAGTGATTAAGAAAGTTATTCATTACTTGCTGTTGAGGAAAATTTCTAATGAGCTCCGGAGTGAGCCAGTTTGCCAAAGTTTAAATTAGCCTGTTCGATTCACTGGAGGCTGTGTTTTTCCTCTGAAACTTGTTCTAATTGGCACCTTTTCTTGACGCAATGAGGCGGACGGTGCCGTGATGAAGTCCCTGAAGTCACCAAGCCTTGGGGCCCACGCTAGACACCACGGGGCCGATGTCACCCGGCTCTCCCGGTTGTCTCTGTGGCTTTCAGCCACTTCCAAAAAACCATTGTTTCCAAATTCCATACACGCAGTTCATCCTACCTTGAAAGTTATTCCTCCAGAGGGCTGTTGATAGTTTGCTTCATCAGCATTTTGTCACTACCACACAATGAGATTTTTCTTTTTTCTTCTGCACCTTGGGGGCACTCATGAAGAACACATGTGTGCTTAAACACAAAACGTACCAAGGCCCGTAAGAGCCCCTCCTCTCCAGAGGGCTGGTCCTGGTCCACACACGCTGGCAGTGATCGCCTGTGTGTTTCCGAATCAGAGAAGACTTGCTCGGAATGGATGAAATGTATTTGAAATCACATTTGGCATCATCTGGAATGGCGAAGCTTCAGAGGTGACAGGGCCAGGATGTCTATATTCAAAGAGGGCCGTCGAATTAAAGTTAAGCAGGGGTCTCTTTGCTTGAATTCCAGAGTTTCAAACCAGTACAGTCATGTGCGCTTGGATGGCCTGTAGGTACTTCCAACCCAACCTGTCCCCAGCCGACCTCACTGCCTGTCCCCCGACTCCCGGAATGGCTTCCCTCTGCTTCGTTCTCTGTCTTGGCGACGCGTGTTTCCATGGCCCCGTACTCTGTCATCTCACCTTCCGTCTAATCAGTTTCCTTCAATGTGTCGTCTCCACCCTCCCCAGGCCAGGTCGGCATCATCTCTCACCTATATGATGAGAACAATCTCCCCCGCTCTACGCAGATTCCCAGCCCCTTTCCCAGGAATTTGGCCTGAGTGGGGCGGTCTAAGTGGGGATGGTGTAGGCTGGCCTCATATGGACCAGGGGGAGGGCCCAGCCATACCTACCAGGGCTGGTGAGAGGGGCTTGTTTCGCCCTGTGGGGGTCATTGCGGGCTCTTGTGTGGGACTCAGGATGGGGGTCTGTTGAGAAGCCCCGGCTGGCCTAGTCCCCTGGCCTTGAGCCTTTGGTCTTCTCTGAGCGCCCACCCGCCATCACTTGAGGACAGTGAAAGGCAGCTGTGTTGACCCTTTGAGCAGCATGTGGCCGTTCCTAGGTTTGGTGGTAGGGGTGAGTGACCCTTTCCTGTGCAGGAATGGCGAGTACCCATTGTATGACAGTGATTTGTCTTAGTGCCTAATAGCCCAGCCTACTTTGTGAGCTCCATAAAGGCAGGAAGCTTGTCTGGAGCTTTTCTGTATCCCCAGTGCCAAGCCCTGTACTGGGGAGACAAGAGGTACTCTCTCATTCTTTCTTTCAAGAAATATTTCCTGGCCGGGTGTGGTGGTTCACGCCTGTCATCCCAGCACTTTGGGAGGTCAAAGTGGGAGGATCACTTGAGTCCAGGAGTTGGACACCAGCCTGGGCAACATAGCGAGATTCCCCCCCCCCCGCCCCCGCCGTCTCTTCAAAAGAAAAAAAAACATTAATATTAATATTAGCCAGGAGCGGTTGCACACACCTGTAGTACCAGCTGCTCTGGAGGCTGAGGCGGTAGGATCATTTGAGCCTGGGAGGTTGAGGCTGCAGTGAGCTGTGATCACATCACTGCCCTCCAGCCTGGGCTACAGAGTAAGATCCTGTCTCTAAAAGAAACAAAGAAGTGTGTCTTCCCTGCTAAGTGTTATGGTCGAGGGAAACTCAGAGATCCAACCACTTGGCCAGCCTGTGGAGTGAGAGTGGGGCCAGCAAACACATTCTTGAGATCATTACACCTGACCTTTGTCCCCGAGTCACAGAGGCCTCAGCCCAGCAGGATATGAAAAGTTTCTGTTTCATTAGCAACTGGGATCTGAAGCCATTCCTGTGCCAAAACTCGGGGGGCTCACGGTTCAGTTCCGTTACCGCTTATGGCGCATCTATTATGTGCCAGGGGCTGGGGCGGCAGAGACCTCGAAACTGGTTCTCCCCTTCGAGGAGTCTCCAGCTCAGCCGGGGAGACAGACCACCCATGGGGCTTCTGGGAACAAGTGGCCCTTTCACTGACATTGGTAGGATGAGGAGGGGTCAGCTGCACTGGGAGCAGAAGTGGGGCCAAGCCTGACACGCCCTTGGAGCTGCTGCCTCGGATTACACTCTCGTGTCTCAAGCGATCATGACGTTGTTTTCTGGTGATGCAGGGATTCTGTTTCCAGGCTGGCTCTGCCTTTCCATCCAAGCCTTCCCTAGTCTGGATCTGGGAACTCCTTGTGTTTCTAGCCCTGCTGGTTGTTTGGTCACAGAAGCAGCTGGCTTAATGTTTCATTTGGGCCATCTGAGGCCCTTCTGCCTCTCAGTGTCCACGTCTCTGCCATTGCTGTGGGTGCTGGATGGAACTGTCCGCCCCAGACCTGCTGCGTCTCAGCAAACCTTCGCATCCCTTCCATCTGTCCGGCCACAGCAAAGGGGGCAGTGAGTCCCAGGTGCACTCAGAACCACGGAGAAGCCCTCAAAGGGAGGGGTGGGGCCACCAGGTGCATCGGGAGACAGCTGGGTTCTGGAAAGGGAGCCAGGCTGTTCTCAGAGGGCTCTGCCTTCCCCTTCAACTCGCATGGGGCTACTGCTTCATGGACTGTGACTGTGCAGAAGTCTCCTGAGGGCACCCTTGACTTCCTTGTTCCTCAGACTGTAGATCATAGGGTAGAGCATGGGGGTGACATTGGTGTAGATTAAGGACACAATTTTGTCCTGGTCGGGGGCGTAGCAGGACTTGGGGCGAATGTAGATGAAGACTGCACAGCCATAGTGAAGAAGCGAGACCAGCAGGTGCCCCGCGCAGGTGGAGAAGGCCTTGCTCCTGCCCGCGGCCGAGCGGATTCTGAGGACAGCCGCGATAATGAATCCGTAGGAGAGCAGGATCAGCAGGAAGGGGATCAAGAGGATGAGCGTGCAGACGAGGAAGACAGCAATCTCATTGGCTCGAGTGTTCGAGCAGGCCAGGAAGAGCACGGCAGGGATGTCACAGAAGAAATGATTGATCTCGTGGGACTGACAAAAGGGCAGGAGGAATATCAGCGTGGTCAATGTGAGGGAGAGCGCAAAGCCGCCAATGCACGCCAGAATCAGCATCTGCAGGCAGAGGGTCCTGGTGATGAGGAGTGTGTAGTGAAGGGGCTTGCAGATGGCCACAAAGCGGTCGTAGGCTGTCAGGGCCAGGAGGAAGCACTCCGCCCCACCCAGGGCAACGAAGAAGTGCATTTGCAGGGCACAGCCCAGAAAGGGCATCCGCTGGTTCCTGGACACGAAATTGGCCAGCATGTTGGGGGCAATAACCAATGTATAGCAAATCTCAACGGTGGACAGGTTTTGGAGGAAGAAATACATGGGGGTCTGCAGGCAGGAGTCAATGAGGGTGAGGAGCACAATAGTTGTGTGCCCCGCCAGGGTGACAAGATGCATGATTAGAAACAGTCCAAAAAAGAAGATTTGCAGTTCCGCCAGGTCGCCGAAGCCCAAGATAACAAACTCAGAGCTTAAGGTGTGGTTTTTCTGCAATCGGTTCATCCTACAGGCTGCCTTGTAGAACTGGGTTACAGGGTTTAGGTTTTGTTTTGTTTTGTTTTTCCAGCAATTCTCCAAGTCATGAGAAACCCTGAAGTCCTTTCCAGGAATGGGAGTGCAGCCAGCTCTCGCAGCCCTCCAACCCTCTTTTCCAGGCTTAGCCCTGGGTTTCGCTCCACCAGCTTTTCGAATTCTGCCCTCTGTTCACTGAAAATGAAGAACTGCTTATGGGATGCCACATCAGTTCACCTGTTGAATTATTATCAAAATGAACCCAGATGAGCAAATTCTAAACACGAAGTTGCTTTTCCCAGATGCTAAAGACAATCTTTCTGTCAGCGCTGTTCTATGCTTTCAAGACTTTTCTGGGGCGGGGGCAGGGGGCTGAGCTCGAGGTACTAAATAGGTTTAGACACAGTCACCGGGCTGTAGGGAGTTGCTGTAGGGTGTGGACACTCCTGGCTTTGTGCATCAGCCACTTTGTCCTTCCCTGACTACCACCTCCAAACTCCCAGGGTTCCAGCAGCCGACTGTGAGCAGGACGCTAGAGCACAGGACACTAGAGCGGAAGGGGCCCAACCCACCTCGGATCTGGTGCCTCTCTGGCATCCCCAGTCGATTGGGTGATTTATCTCTGAGCCCTGTAATTCTTTGTTCACTTCTCTGTCTACTGCAACAGCCTATGAGCTCCATGACGGCAGGCACAGTGTGTTAATGCGGCCTCTCAAACCACGGCTGGCACAGATTAGGAGTGTCAATAAATGTTTGTTGGCTGGCCTGAAGGTGGCTGATGGTTGTAATCCCAGCACTTTGGGAGGCTGAGGCAGAAGGATTGTTTGAGGCCATGAGCTCGAGAGCAGCCTGCACAACAGAGTGAGACCCCATCTCTACCAAAAAAAAAAAATGGTTTTAAGTTAGCCGGGCATGGTGGCATGCGCCTGTGGTCCCAGCTACTGAGGAGGCTGAGGCAGGAGGATCATTTGAGCCCAGGAGGTGGAGGCTGCAGTGAGCTATGGTCGTACCACTGCACTACAGCCTGGGCGACAGAGCCAGACCCCATCTCTCAATAAATAAATAAATAAATAAATAATATAAAAGAATAAATGTTTGTTGAATGAATGTCTGTTTTTCATTTCTGCATTTTCTACAGTTAGTGTGGGGTCAGGCATAGAGTGAGAAGAGCAGAGGGCAAAGGGCGAGCCAGGTCGCCGAGTGGGAGCGACGGGGACAGAGTTAGGAGAGAGTCAGGGAAGGAATGGTCTCAGGACAACAGGGGCTCAAGCACCCGGTGTGGAACCACACCCTTGGCTGGTCTGTTTCCCTGGAATCCACCGGGGAGGCGTTTGTTTCCTCCTTCCCTTGGCAGGACCTGGTGTTTCGCCTGCCATTTCTCCCCGTGCGTCCCTCCATCCCAGCAATCTTAAAAGATTCTCGAGATTCCGCAAAGTAAGAATCAAGGAGTGTCCAGTGCCAGTGGAGCTGTCAACTACAGGAGCCATTTCTACTGGGACCACTGAGGCGCAAAGTGGGTTCAGCGAAAGCCAAAAACCCATTTTAATCGTGATTTTGCTCAGCATAGGTGGTGACTGTGATTCCAGCTTTCCAGCCGCTTTTGCGTTGCACTGAGGATTACTCGGTTGTTTTACTCACCTGAAGGGCACCTGGAGTCTTTGAGCCGGACAGGTCCCCAGAGGGCCACGTGCCCACTCCTCGCCTTAGAGCACAGGGTCAGGAAGCCTTCTTCCCTGGATGACCCACCTCCTGCTCCTGCCCCCGCCCCTGGCTTCTGCCCCAGGTCCCCTGTCCGGACGGAGCCCAGCCCAGCTCGGGCTTCCCCTCTGGCATCTCCTCTCGCTATGGTCACAGGAGCCCAGGCTGGAAGGACGGGCAGAGGGCAGGGTGACCGGCCTCCCTCCAGACAGGGGTTCCCTCCAGAGAGAGCCCAGCCCCCTCCTGCGACCCAGCCCAGCCTCCCGCAGTCCCTCCATGGCCCCTGGCCGGCTCTCCCTGCGGGTAGGCGAGAACCTGCTTTCTGGGTTCATGTCTGTCTTCCTTGGACTCGTGCCCTTGCCTGTAGCTTTGCCACATCAAATCATGTCCACTCTTTTCTCCCATGACAGCACTGTAGAGACGTGGGGTGTGCTCTGTTTCCTTTGGGCCCTTAACCTTGAAAACACTGAAAGACACAAAAAGGAAGGTAAAAGTCACACGTCGTGCAAACACTTGAAAAGTAAGACGTGAAAGTCAGAGTGAAGATTCCTGCTTCTTCCGTCTTTCCCCACTCTCCAGAGGGAACCATTCTTAGCTGCCAGGGACATTTTCTTCCCTGCTTGGTGCCGTGCACGCAAACACGCACTCACACACTCACACGGGTTCCCACACACGCACGCACACACACATACACACACGTGCGTGTGCACAAACACCCCACTCACCCACTGCAAACATTCAATGGGATCATAGTCTACAAACTTCCCACCCTTATTGTAGTGATTTAATTTGTCACTTAACGAAATGCCTGGGAGCGGTTTTCAGTCAGCACTTACTGGCTTACTTCATTCTTTGTAGCTGCTGCATTCCACAGTATGAATGCGCTCTAATTTAACTAATTGTAGACTAATGTTAATAACAGAAAGTAATAACACACATAAACAAAAATAAAATCTAACTAAAATAAATCATAATTTCATCAGACTTTGAGTACTTTGCTGTTGAAGTGGCTTCTGGCGTTTATTTTTTACCACAGCCCATGGCACCGAGCGCATCCTGGCATAGAGCATGGCATACCTGGCTTTTCTCACTCCCCTGAGCACTCCTGGAGAGGAGGCCTGGGGTGGCCTGGGAGGGGCAGAAATCCGGAGAGCAGCGCCGTCTGGGAGACTCTTCCATTGAGAACCGTCTGCTATCAGTGAGAATAGCCCATCCTCGGGTGAACAGTGGCGGGGCCCAATGGCTTCCTGGAGCTCAGACGGTGGCTTTCCAGCCTGTCTGGACCACGGGGAGCAGCCCTCAGAAGGATTTGCTGGCAGCTCTTAGAAAGGGAGTGTCCTTCGAGGAGTCGCCAAGGTCTGCAACTTGCCTTAAATAGCGGCGAAGGCGGGACTCGGGAAGTCCCAGGAGAGGCCAGGAAGGCGCTGGCCAGCCAGCCGTGCTGGGACTCACCCACTGAGGGGAGTGACTTCCCCAGGTCACTCAGTTCCTCAGGTTCCCAGTGGAACCCAAATCCCGACCACTTATGTCTTATGTGCCAACCCTAGAGATGGCATAGGTCTGGGCAATGTTACTTCAGTCAGATCTGCTGAAAAGGCAGCCCCCGCTGTGCAATTACCAGTGTGTGAATGGACCTCAGGCTGACTCCAGAGGCCAGAAATGCAGAGGGTTGGCTTGGGTGGAAACCCGTGCCCCACGCCTTGCTAGAGAGACACATAAAGTGGGCAACGGGGCTTGAGATTGGTGGCCTTTGAGACACCGCTCCCCCGCCCCCCCACCAGACACGCACGCACGCACGCACGCACACACGCACACACGCACACACACAAACTGCACTGGGATTCTGTGCTTCTCTGTAATAACTCAGAGGGGACATTCTTCGGGCTCTCAAGGCCTCCACATTTAATCTGCAAAACCACAGTCATCAAAGTGAGTGAGTCATCTTCATGGAGTGAGGTGGGGAATCAGAGTCAGAGAACCCGAGAATGCTACTACTCAGCTGACCTAACCTTCCACCTAACCCCATCGTCACCCCAGGCGAGTGTAGCCACATCCCAATGACTCCTAACTGGGGTGCAGCCCAACGTCCAGCCTGCACCACGGTCGCCCTCTCAGTAGAGCAGGACCGAGGTCACCGCTGCCCAGCCCAGTCAGGGCGCTCCATCGTCCCCTGCCTGCCAGCCACAGCCACTCTAGGCTGCCAACCCCACATCTGCCACCACTGCCCTTTCCAGGTATACCAGTGCACAGGCCAATGCCACTGCCATGCCTCGGAAGCTTCCAGTCCTTGGAGGGCCAGCTCGGCTTCTTACTGGAAACGACAAAACAGGAAACAGGACCCCCAAACAGCCCTGTCTGAGCTTAGAATCACACACTCTCCCCCTCGAATCACTCCAGTAGCTTCTGCCTCTGCCTCCACCCCCAAAGGGGCTCCCAACACCGCACGGTGGCACGTTTCCAGCCCCTCCACCTTGCTCTTCCCCCTTCCTCCTCTCAGGCACCTGTCTCATCTCAGCTACAGTTGCTAAAACAGAGCTCTTCTGCTTATAATGGAGGCTCAGGCCATGGAAACCCTATTGTTCTCAGCACCCAGGGAACAGGCTTTGGGAGGTGCCCTACGAGGGATCTTGCCTTGCAAGTGGGAAGCATGCGGGACTGTTCCGGAGTTGCCGAGACTTCCTGAACTGAGCCGGCCAACAGCAGAAACCCAAGGACACTGTGGGAGACAGCTGGCCCAGAGGCCCAGGTGGCATTGACCTGTGCACTGGTACACCTGGAAAGGGCAGTGGTGGTGGACGTGGGGTTGGCAGTCTAGAGTGGCTGCGGCCGGCAGGCAGGGAATGACGGAGCGCCCTGAGAGTGCCTGCTCAGGGAGACCTTGGGGCACCTTTGGCAGGCAGCTTTCCGGCCAGGATTGCCTCGGCATAGGGCCCTGAGAGAGGAATGGAAAGCGAAGAAGATTCCAATAGAAACTGAACATTTTGAAAGAAAGGCACTGCAAATGACCCCTCAGTAACTGTGGCTGTTGCCTTTGCAAATTTCTAAACATCCTAAAGCAGCAATAGCTCAGGTACCACAGCTCTGAAAATTACCCAGACTTTCTGCACCTCCCTCAACTTAGATGTCAGTTAGAGATCACCAATTCTGATAGGGTTTGGGATGACGTGGGACTGAGTTCTGGGAACATAATTCTACTGGGATGGGACACTGGCTTGTCTTCTACATTTGGTGGCTGTAAGGCCGGGGCTAGATATTCCTGTGCATCCTATGAACTCTCTAAAGGGGAAAGTGACAGTGAGTTGGCATTTAAATAACCCAACTGCCGAGGCACTGAATAAACAGCACCCATTCCTGTGGATGGCGGTCTAGACTGCAGACCTCTGGGCCCACAAGCCATCGAGAGCATCTAGCTGAGTGGAAGCAGAGAGGAGGTTGGAGAGAGTGATTGGGGACTTCAGTTTCTTCCAACATTAGCTCACAAGATCAAAAGACTTTGGGGGGCGGGGGCCTGGGGTGGGGGGCAGGGCTTTTCTCTAATGCCTTTGAGCTTCAGCTTGCCGGGAGATTTAATTTTTATTTTATCTTATTTTTTTTGAGAAAGGGTCTGGCTCTGTCACCCAGGCCGGAGTGCACTGGCACGATCACAGCTCACTGCTGCTTCGACCTCCCAGGCTCCAGCGATCCTCCCATCTCAGCCTCCCAAGTAGCTGGGACTACAGGTGAACGCCCGGCTTGTTGGGAGAAAAGTTGAGTGTTGGGAGAGAAGCTGAGGCAGGGCTTCCATGTCTGACATAATGTAAAAGTCTTGGAACATGTCTGGGGTCCAGGGTCTAAAACCCCTTGTGGCCTTTGGAACACCAAGCTCTGTGCTAAAGGGTGGAAGGCTACCCTGACATACCATAATCTAAGCCCAGGGCGTGGCTTGGATAGAATCCAGGGCTCATGGCTCTGGAATGTGTCCAGACTTGCTGGCTCCTTGCTCTCCCAGAATCAATTGTATCTTGAGTTAAAAGAACCTGCTCTCCATTATCTCAAGTAGCAGAGCATATGCTAAACCATCACAGCTGTAAGTCATGTGCTTAATGCAGCAATGCTCCCTTTCAACCCCACATTCTCACCACCTGTTTCTTTGTTTGATCACCAATAAATTATCTGGGCTTCCAGAGCTCGGGGTCTTCGCAGCCTCCATACACTCGCGATGGCCCCCTGGACCCACTTTCTCTCTCAAACTGTCTTTTCTCATTCCTTTGACTCTGCCGGACTTCGTCACCCCCACGACCTGGTGTTGAGTCTGATCCCCCCAACACCGGCTAATTTATTTTTATTTTTTTTGTAGAGACAGGATCTCCCTATGTTGCCCAGGCTGACCAGGAGAATTTTGAACTTTATTGTCTCTGCAGGTAATTCTTCACGGGAGAGGGTTTACGTTTGGGACATGTGCTATGTTGGCCTCTCATTGTTAGAATATCTCATAGACGCCATTTGACCTTGTTGCAGAACCTCTGATGAGATATGGCGGGCAACAATGGCCAGAAATAATTTGGGATGAGCAAACAGAGTAAGGGGTAAACTTTTGGCTGTGGGTACACCATAGACTTACTAGTTAAGCCCAATGGGTTAAGAGGTATGTATTTGACCATTTTCACACTGCTACTGTTGTAGGACTTTCTCCTCAGTTCAGCTAAAAACTGGGTTCTTGTCACATGACCAGGAAAGATTTGGCATGCAGACATTTTGAAGGGTGAGGGGTTATGGGATATATTGGGCAAAAAGGAAAAAGACTCTCAGCAAAGCCAGAGGGGCTCCTGTTAACAGGCCCCCATCTCACAGGTTGAATCCCAGGTTACCACACAGGAACAGGAGGGGCCAGGCTCCTCCCACCTGGAAACCGCACGAACTTCCATGGTGCTACCCTGGTCTCCCAGTGCCCTAGCCGGTTGGAGCTTCTCCGGGACTCCTTTCTACTTGGCTGTTTCACTATGAAGAAATACCCAACACTGGGTAATTTATAAAGAAAGAGGAGTTCAATGGACCCACAGTTCCACATGGCTGGGGAGGCCTCACAATCATGGTGGAAGGTGAAGGACGAGCAAAGGCACATCTTACATGGTGGCAGGCAAGAGAGCATGTGCAGGGGAACTGCCCTCTGTAAAACCATCAGATCTCGTGAGACTTATTCACTACCGTGAGAACAGCATGGGAAAGACCCACCCCCGTGATTCAATTACCTCCCACTGGGTCCCTCCCACGACCCATGGGGATTATGGGAGCTACAGTTCAAGATGAGATCTGGGAGGGGACACAGCCACACCATATCGAGGTACAAAAATTTGTGAAACATTAGCTGTGCATGTTGGGGCAGTAACTCTTCTCTCCCCCAGTCTCCTCGAGGAAGGAGACGCCCCATGGAGATGCAGTAAAATACCCAGTTGGTGGGTGGCACCCATAGGTCCACATTTCTAGATCAAGTGGTTAATTTGTCAAAAGTTCTCACTGTGGGAGATCTGGCCTCTTTTTCCTTTCCTTCCTGCCCAGTTTGGTGGCAGGCAGCAATATTGGGGATGTGAGCCTGTTCTACAGACCCAAAACCTTCCTCCAGTGGGTCGCTCTAAGTCTAGACTAGGGGACTTGTGAGGAATTAGCAAGCCCATTTGGCTCTCCTAACAAGCCCTATCCACCAAGGCTGCTTCCCCATCTGCTGGCACATTTGTGGAATCTCTCAGTTGGTTAGGAACCCTAGCAGGGAAGACGAGCTATTTATTGCCGCCCCCCCCCCCCCCCCGCCACTCCCCCGATTGTCAACTTCAGTGCTAATGCTTGTAAATTGCTTAGGAATTCTGGTGCTAGATATGCAGGAATGCAATTCTGGTTGCCAGGAAGGTTGGTGGGGGGAGGCTCAGAATTCCTCTGGCTTCTTAAGTACCACTTCTGGTTTTACAGTGAACTCTGGCCCCCCTCCTCTCACCATGGTGCTCCACGCCTGCCTGGAGGGGGTGAGGAAGCCACAGCTGCACCCACAGCCTCAACACTAAGCTCTGCTCAATGAAACCCTCTGCAAGTACCAGGTTGAGACGTGATGAAGCCATCCGGTTGATCACTTTTTTGTCTCACTTGAGCTTACTCATTACAGTCCATTTGTGTTTTGAAATGGTTAGCTACAGATTTATAGATGATTTTTATTATTACCTTGTTTTGTAGTGGAGGCAACCACAAAGAATTCCATAATTGCAATTGCCTGAAGGCAGATAAGTATTGGAATTCTGGGTCTGCCAGGTGCCCACTCACTTCCTTCCCTCAGATGCTAAGGCTCTGCAGATCTTGGAGCAGGTGCAGGAGGGGTGATTTGGTTTCAGCCAGTCCAGATTTTGGAGTTCATGCGGATATCTTGTCACCACTTAGTTTTATTGTGGATGTTGCCCTCAGGTTTTGCTATCCTATTTCTCTCTCCATCTCTCTCTCTCTCTCTCTGTTATGAATATACAAAAATGATGTTACAATCATTGATGTCACCTCAGAATCTAGAAATTGCATCACTTCTATATTGGAATAATTCGTAAGGATGTTTTAACTTTGATACAAGAAAACCATAAGCATTAGAACTTCTGGGTAAAATAGTGACCGGAGGGCAAAGATTTTTAAGTCCTCTCCCCAGAGTTACCCTGAAATGACAAATGAAACAAATGAAATATAAACTATAAGGGGAAGCCAGTTCATCAGCTAACTAGGAAACAGCAGCAGCCCCTCACCAGGAACTGAGGAATTTCTCCTCTCTCTCTCTCTCTCTCTGTCTCTGTCTGTCTCTGTCTCTGTCTCTCGTAGTTCCAATCTGTCATGGATTGGTATTTTTGTAAAAACAATAACATTTATCATACGATTAACTGAAAAAGATCCCAAATCCAAGCCCATCTACTTTATTGTTAGAGTCAACAGACACTCTGATTCAACAGATTTACTCTGCCTGCCTATACACTCAACTCCTGTACTTACTACAGACTGGAAGCAGTTTCTGGATCACCGTCCACTTGCAGAGCGTATTCATTTATTTAGGGCTGTCAGAACAAAATACCACAAACTGTGTGGCTTAAAATGGCAAAAATGGATTTTCTTGCAGGTTCTGGCGTCCACTAGTCCGAAATCAAGGTGTTGGCAGGGCCGCGCTCCCTCCAAAGAGGCTCCCAGGGAAAAATCGTTGCTGGTCTCTCCTAGCTTCTGGTGGCTGGTGGCATTCCTTGATGTTCTGTGGCTTTTAGACGCTTGGACGCATCACTCCAATCTCCATCTCTGTCATCATATGACCTTGTCTCCGTATGTGTCTGTTTCCAAATTTTCCCCTTTTTAATTAAGATACGAGTCCTATTGGATTAGGGCCCACCATAAGGACTTCATCTTAACTTGGTTACATCTGCAAAGACCCTATTTCCAAATAAGGTTGCATCGACAGGTCCTGGGTCGACATGACTTTTGGGGGATACAGTTCAACCCGCTACACGGAGCATCCTCGTTTTGTGAACTTCACTTTCTGTGGCTCTCATGGAGAGGGTGCAAGACTAATTTAAAGGCAGGGGCAGCCTGTGGCTCCCTGCCTGTGAAAACACAGCGTCTTGGGGAATCACACCCGCTAACTGAGAGGGGCCTGGGTTGGAAGCAAGGTCGAGTTCTGCAGCAGCTGGAGGAAGGAGAAACATCTGGCCCCACCAGCACCCCTGGAAGTCCAGCTTTCTGAGAAGTCCACAGGAGTCTCTACTCCTGCCTTATACTGGTTACATGTGGCAGCACCGTGGAAAGGGCTGGCCACTGCCATGATCTGGCTTTCTGAGGGGGAATGTGCTGGGTCGGGGGCACCGCCCCACCTCTCTGCTGCCATTGTCTCGGGCTCTTCACATTTTACCAGATCTCTTAGCTGGAAAGTAGAACCACAGAGAGTCTAGACTTTTTCCCTCTCTCTTCATCCTGCCCGAAAGATTGGAACACAGAGTGTCTGATGGAGCCTCCTTAACTCCCAATATTGGTAGACAGAGACTGTCCTCTGTAAAGATGAGTGTCTTAGTCCATCTGTGTTGCTCCAAAGGAATAGCCGAGGCTGGGTCATGGATAAAGAAAAGAGGTTTATTTGGCTCAGGTTTCTGCAGACTGTACAGAAAGCATGGTGGTGGCGTCTGCTCTGCTCCTGGGGAGGGCCTCGGGCTGCTTCCACCCATTGTGGAAAGCGAAGGGAAGGTGGCATGTGCAGAGGTCACAGGACAAGGAAGCAAGAGAGAGAGAGGAGGTGCCAGGCTCTTTTTAAGAACCAGATATTCTGGGAACTAAGAGAGGGAGAGCTCACTTGCCACCATGAGGACAGCCCCAAGCCCTTCGTGAGGGATCCGCTCCCCTGAGCAGAACACCTCCCACCAGGCCCCACCTCCGACACTGGAGATCAATTTCAACATGAGGTTTGGAGGGCAAAAACATCCAAACTGTAGTAATGATCAAGCAGATGTGGCAGCTGGGACTCTGTGGGTCAAAAGAAGCAGAAAGCAACTCCACCAAGGTCAGGAAAGCATGGGACCTTCTAATGTGAATACCGGGTTTATGGGATGCGGGGTGGTTGTTTCTCATAAGCCCAGGACAGGACTGCAGCTGAGTCTCAGGAACAAACTGAAACCAGAGACTCAGACACCATCAAGACTTCCTCCCTCCCTGTGTCTTTCAGCCCTGTGGATCTGCTCCTTTCTTCCTTTTCTCTGAAGACAAATGTCTTCTGCACCTTTTCCCAGGATGACCGCAGCCAGCTCCCAAATTTACAGGGGTATTAGGCCATTCTCGCACTGCTATAAAGAAATGCCTGAGGCCGGGTCATTGATAAGAAAAGAGGTTGAATGGGCTCATGGTTCTGCAGGCTGTACAGGAAGCATAGCAGCATCTGTTTCTGGTGAGGCCTCAGGAAGCTTCCAGTCATGGCAGAGGGCAAAGGTGGAGTTGGATCATCACATGGCTGGGGCAGGAGCAAGGGGGTAGGGAGTTGCCAGATCTCATGTGAACTCAGAGAAAGAGCTCGCTCATCACCAAGGGGATGGCCCAAGCCATTCTTGAGGGATCTGCTTCCATGACCCAAACACCTCCCACCAGGCCCCACCTCCGACACTGGGGATCACATTTCAACATGAGATGTGGAGGGGATGAATATCCAAACTCTATCCCCAGGTGACAGTCAAGGTGTGGGGTAACTTGAAAACCCTCCTGCTCTAAAACATCATCAGGACTATCTCTCTGAGTCTCCCATATCCACTAAGAAGGAGCCAGAAGGGCCTTCTGGATGTAGTCTGCGTTGCAGTGTTGGCGGACGAGACAGATAGGAGGAGATGATGGGAATATGGATGTTAGCCAGTTCGAGCAAAGTACCGGCTCATGTACATGACAATGATCTCCAGATGCAGTAGCTCCGTGGAGACCTTGGCCTGTCTGGCTCTCTTCTTGCCCTTCCCCTGTGGTGAAAGCTGGCTCAATGACACCACACCGTCATGCCAGGCCACCAAAAGGAGACACAAGAAGAAAGGGACATGGCATGGAAAGCCAGTCTAAGGGTAAGGAAACGACTTCCTCAGGATTGACCGGCAAACATGTAGCACCTTTCTTCTGCTGACTCTTTCCATGTTTCTCTCTAGCCCATGAGCTCTCCAGTCTGGGACAAGCATGTGTTGAGTGGTGGCAGCTGGGTCCCTAGTGTCCCCAGGAGTTTCTGCAATTGGGCGCATCTCTAGAGCCTGGCCCTAGTGTCTGCTGCTTCATGGATGCTAAATAAATGGTGGTTGAATGAACACATATGAAAGCCAATGTGCTAATATGGCTGTGGGGTGGAAGGATGGTGTCTTTCAGATGTGAGCGTGTATCTCCAGGAAAGGCTTTCCAAACAGGACAGACACTGAGCACGGGTTTGGGAGAGAGGCCAAGTGTATTAGTCTGTTCTCATGCTGCTAATAAAAACATACCCAAGACTGGGTAATTTACAAAGGAAGGAGATTTAATGGACTCACAGTTCCACATGGCTGGGAGGTCTCACAATCATGGCAGAAGGCAAAGGATGAGCAAAGGCACGTCTTACATGGCGGCAGTCAAGAGAGCGTGTGCAGGGGAACTCCCCTTCATGAAACCGTCAGATCTCCTGAGACTCATTCACTGTCATGAGAACAGCACAGGAAACATCCGTCCTCATGATTCAGTTACCTCCTACCAGGTCCCTCCCATGACACGTGGGAATTATGGGAGCTACACTTCAAGATCAGATGTGGGTGGGGACACAGCCAAACCACATCACCAAGTTTTGCCAAAGCTTCCTTCAGGTTCCCTGCAGCACAGGCTGTTCCACAGTCCTGACTTGCTCTCTGCAGCGCACAGGGCGAGACCCCAGGAAACCCCTCAATTAAAACACAGGACAAGGTGCTCAGTATGCCTGCCTGTTCTTTCTCTTCCTTCAGTACTTTCTGCTCTGGCCAGAGGAGATTCCCCGGCCATCTGGACTCTCCTTCCCCTACCCTTATCTTACATCGCTGCCAACTTGCCCTCCAATATACACTGTCATCAACAGCCTATGACAGTGTTGCTAGCCTCACATCCTTGCCGAACTGATGGGAATTATTTAAATTTTCGCCAATCAGACGGAAAAACAAATCATTGTTTTAATTTTTCTTTAAAAACTAAAGAAGGAAGCCGTGCAGGGGGGCTTATGCCTGTAATCCCAGCATTTTGGGAGACCAAGGCGGGGGGACCATTTGACATCAAGAGGTTGAGACCAGCCTGGCCAACATGATGAAACCCTGTCTCCACTAAAAATACAAAACTTAGCCGGGTATGGTGGTGCGCACCTGTAATCCCAGCTACTCGAGAGGCTGAGACAGGAGAATCGCTTGAACCTAGGAAGCGGAGGTTGCAGTGAGCTGAGGTTGCACCAGCGTACAACCAGTGTACAGCCTGGGTGACAGAGCGAGACTCTGTCTCAAGAAGAAGAAGAAGAAAAAAAAGCTGAAGAAGGAAATGAAAATTATTTAAAAATTGGTGAAACTGAGCATCTTTTCATGTGCTTATTTGCTTTTGTATTTCTTTTCTTGTGAGCTCCTTATTCATATTGTAGCCCATTTCTAAAATCGGGTTGTTTGTCTTGTCCTAAAATTCTCTGTTAACAAAGTTGGCTTCATCAGACTGCTGTGAATATTTTCTCGTTTGAGAGTCCTGAAAACACTTCTGAGCTAAGAGATCACAGAGAAGAAAAGCCGTAAAAACGATGAAGTGGCTGCATAAAATTAAAAGTGTATGGGTAGCAAAAGACAAATGAGAAACTATTCACAACAAGTTAGAGGTAGGGATCCGCCTTTGTGTGTGTGTGTGTGTGTGTGTGTGTGTGTGTGTGTGTTCAAAATGGAGAGCCAGTTGTCTGAAATGCCACTTATTCAATGCTGCCTCTATCATTTCTGAAATTTAAATTTCTCCTTTATTATATCACCAAATTCCCACGTGGATTAAACCCATCTATGTCTGGACTCTTAAATCTGTTTCGCTGACCAGCCTTCCTGTTTCTTCTTCAACACCAAACTGTTTTTGTTCCGTGCATCTAGCTGTGCAATTCCTGTTCCCCAGGAGTTATTCCACCTGAGTACATTCAGTGTCCCTGGGAGATGTGCTGGGGCTGTCTCAGGCCCATCTCCACTTCTGCACAGAATGGGAGACAACGTAGCCGGACCCGCCTACGCTGCCAATGCTCTGTGTGTTGTTGCTAACCACAGAATACCCCAGTATGTGTTGACACAGGACCGTTGTTTTCCAGCGTAGATGCTCCGAGAGCCATAGGGTGAGGCCTCACTAGCGGGAGTGGGGGAGTGTCGTGCTTCTTTTCTGAATGGATGCCTGCACTTATGAACTAGGTATCCGCATGTTCTCTCTGTTATTCCTCCAAACAACGAAGTGAGCTAGCTGCTATTATTCGCTCCACGTGAAAGAGGAAACATCTAAAGCTGAGAGACAGAGGCTGAGTATCCTAGCTCGCCCTAAATCACACATCCAGGAAGGGGTGGAGTTGAGCTTGACCTCTGGCCATCTGTCTGGCTCCAGCTTAAGTCCATCCCTCAGTCAAGTCTCGCCCTCAGTTTTCCTTCTAAGCAGGCTGATTCTAAATGTAAGCATCCTAAGCTGACTTAATTCTGATGCTGAATTCTTAACGTCCACTCCAAGTGTTAGCCTTCCTCACAGCTGCCAGCACAGACCTGGCATAGAAGCGGCACTGGGAAAATGATGGCAGTCCATCCCATAATTCTTATGTTTTGACATGAGAGTCACTGTTTCCCAAAAGGAACCGTGAACTCCCACGGTCGTCTTCAGTTTTGGACAAGGAGTGCAGAAATCCCATGCATTGGGCTGTGAGGTTGCAGCATGGACTTGTTATTTGTCGTCATTTGTTGGCTCAAAGAGTCAGTCTGTTTGCTCCACCAGGGACCACACTTACAATCGTGGCTGCCCGCAGAGGGCACCCACAACTTCAGCAATAGGGTTGGCAGACACCTCTAAGTGATTCCCTCGAGCCTCTCTAGCCAAGGTCCTTTTGTATTTCGTAAGACTCTCGGCTTAATCAGGTCAGCGGAGTCAACCCCCAAGTCAGCCCAACTTCAGGCTGAAAAGTCTGGATTGCTTTACTGAGCCACTCTGTGATCCACGTGACTCTGGAAAGTGGGTCTCTCTTCCTGGAGTGTCTCTCTTCCTAGAGTCTAGCTGAACATGTGCCAGCTGCGGCTTGGCCTCTGTCTGTCCCTAGCAAGAGGACCGGACTTTCACGTTACCTATCCTGGCTTCACTGCAGCCCCGAATCATCAGCCATGGGTCCACAGTGGAGGGCTGCAGGGTCACTTGGATTCAGGTGACTTTCTTGGCACAGCCCTGACCTCTGGCATCTTTGGCAATCTTGTACCTAAAGAGCTGTCCCTTGTGTCTGTCCCAGCTGGACCTCAGAATCTGGGTGCCAACTAGTTAGTTAGTTAGGAAATGTTGATAGTTATGGAAAAAGAGTGACATTTAGTCCACACCCCTGGGAAAGAAGAAGTACTCGGCTCTGTCCACATGCTCACTTTCTACTGCACTGCCTGCATCATCCACATGATGTCCCCAGAAGAGAAGAGTCAGTCCACTCACTCAGTCATATCTGCCTGAGGTCAGAGTTGGCCCTGATGCCAACAAGAAGAGACCACTTCCCAGAATGACTAGCCCATCCCGTGCTCTAGAAGATGGCGGAAGTCTTTCAGTGGGAACTCACCGGGGAGCAAGCCCCGTCAACGGCCTTGGCGTGGTTGTGTGGTCTCAGTGCCTGCTCTTCAAAGCCAGGTATGCACACTGCTGAGGGCAAACAAGGTCTCTCCAAAGAATACCCAGGCACGGATAGTTTTCAACGATGAATATTTATAGTAAGCCAGAGATCATATCTTTGCAACTGATGAAACTTATGAAAAATTCCAGAAGCTAGGTTTAAAATGTGGCAGGGTGTGTGTGTGTGTGTGTGTGTGTGTGTGTGTGTGTGTGTGTGTTTCTCCTTCCTGCTTTCAGATGCAAATTGAAAACCACCAGGGAATAGTTAAGCTCTATTTCCATCCAGTGGTTCTCAAACTTTAGAGGCGTCCGCATCAGCTGCAGGACTTGTTGAAACACAGATTTCTGAGCTCCACTCTCAGAGTCTCTGACTCAGTAGGTCTGGGATGGGACCTGAGGATCCATATTGTATTTGCCCGTTCTCACTCTGCTGTGAAGAAATACCCGACGTTGGGTAATTTATAAAGAAAAGATCTTTATTTGACTCACAGTTCTGCACGGCTGGGGAGTCCTCAGGAAACTTACAATTACGGCGGAAGGCACCTCTTCACAGGGCCAGCAGGAGACAGAATGAGTGCGAGCAGGGAAAATGCCAGATGCTTATGAAAACCATCAGATCTGGTGAGACTCACTCATTATCGCGAGAATAGCACGGGGGAAACTGCCCCCACGATTCAATTACCTCCACCTGGTCCCACGCTTGACACATGGGGATTATGGGGATTACAATCCAAGGTGAGATTGCGGTGGGGACACAGAGCCAAACCATATCGCATATCTTTAACAAGTCCCAGAGGAAGCTGAGGCCGCTTGTCCACAGGCCCCACTTGGAGAGCTCCTGGTCTAAGCACACGCATCTGTCTGTGGTAACTGATGAGCCACTCATCAGTAGAGCCATTCATGAGCCGAGCGAGTCCTTTCCTCTCTGGTGCCTCCCTCTATCTCACCCTCCTCATCCTACATTGGAATGGTCAGATTCTTAGCCCACAGATGGTGAGCAGGAACTGGGGCCTTCACCTTTGTGTCTCCTCGCTCCTCTCCTCCACTCCTTGACTGGCTAGTTCCTACTCATTCTTTGTGTGTCAGCAGAGATGTCACCTCGTCCCTGATCAGAACTGGTTAGGCACCCTTCTTGGGTGCTCTCCGTAGGACCTTGAGCCTACCCCGACATATGACATATCACATAAGAATTAATTGTCTGTTCTTCCGTGTCCCTCCCATCAGACTGTGAACTCCCTGAGGGCAGGGACTCTGTGCAGGAGGTTGCTCGTAGTGAGACTTGGAGTGAGGTGATGAGTGCCCCAAAACTTACAAATAGAGAAGAAGGGATGGCTATACGGGGTATTGCAAAGGAAGAGTCTTCCCAGCACCCGCTCCACAGTGTGTGTGTGTAAATGCCTATTCAATTAAATGAACACGTTAACAGAGCTGGTTGACTGATGACATAGGGAGAGTAAGACGGAGAAGGGATCCAACATTCAGGGAGCCCCTCATATGTGCCAGACACTGGTGGAGACGGCAAAGTTGAAAACGGCATTGGCTCCAAAAGGAACAGGACCAGATAACGAGCTCGGTGTTGATCAAGTGGTATTTAAGGAGACGCCAAATGCACAAATGGAGGTACATACCTGGATAAATGGCACGGAAGGTCTGTGGGTCAGTCGTAGCACAGTGGCTGGGAGCATAGACACGGGAGTCAGACACATGTCTGGGGCCGGCTTTGTCTTCTCCAGCAAGCCCCCACCAAGATGTCAGATCCCATCTTCCTGGTGCAAGAGAGGTTAATCCCTTGAAGGTTAATCCCTAGAAGGCTCGCATGGCTTTTAGGGAGCCCATCTACAAAAAGAGGTGGCTTTTTGTAGCAGTGACCCCAAGGCTAAATCCTGTCATCTATGCCCCGAGAAATAAGATTGTGCAAGCTGCTCTCCGGAGAGTAACTTGTGGGGCCAAGTCTTGATGCCCTGAGCATGTGACACCATGGTGGGTGATAGGACAGACCTATCCTAGACCTTGCCGGCAGGAGGGCTAGTGTCCTCTGCTGCAGAAAGAAATCGACAACCTCAAGGATCAACTTGGTAGGCTGGGAGGGGGAAGACCAGGGTATATTAGTGCGGAACCTGAGGTGGTGTGGAACTGGGGCTGGGGGTGTAACTGGCCACTCAGGGACCACCATTCCTGTGGGAGGGAGACTCTGGCAGGTCTGGCCCTGGAGGCGTCTGTGTATTTACATGACCCATCCACCTGTCCAACCTATCTAATCTATTTGTTGATTTTAATTTTGACTTTTAATTTTTATGAGTACATAGTAGGTGGATACATTTTTCGGGTGCCTGAAATATTTTGATACGGGCATGCAATGTGTAATCATCGCATCAGGACAAATGGGGTTAGCCAATCTGCTTAGCTAATCTACCTGTCCATCCATCTGTCCGTCCATCCATCCATCCATCCATCCATCCATCCACCCACCCACCTTTAGGTAGAAATAGATCGTTTGAACCACACGTAAACTTTGCCAACAAGTCCCAGAGACCTTATTTTAGCACACTTGCTGCACACTGCACTTGCTTTTTCTAACTGCTGCTTGGCGGGGAGTGTCCATATTTTAACAGGCTCTGAGAGATTCTGATATGTACCAAAGTTTGAGCACGACTCATACATGGTGACCTTATTTAGAAAACGTATCTGCCTGTATCTGGGGTGACAGGTGGGTGGGTCATTCCTGGGGCTGGACACCACCAGGTATGGATGGGGTGTTCATGTTGCCAGGTTGAGCCTGTCCCAGGGGGTGAGGGGAAGGCATCTGTCTCCCTGTGCCTGGAATGCTTAGTTATGCCTCTCTCTGTTTCAGTGGCCACGCAGTGCCTCATTGAGAAATTCCAGATCCTTTGAAGTGAATGGTGTACATTCTGTACCCTTTCCCAAGGTCTTGGCCATGTGGGACGGCTGGGGCCTGGCTCCGATGGGAGGCTTCAGTGTGACTCTACTCTCTGCGACAGGTTGGATACAGCATCTGCATGCACAGAAGCAGCAGGTCCCCTTAGAGTCAAGGAGCTATGGCGACGCTAGTTCCCCCTGTTCTGCCTGCGTCTCGTCGGAAAGCCCTGCCCTGCTGCCCTGCCAATGCTTCCTCTCTTCCTGAAGTTTAGCATGGCTTTCCTCCCCCCGTTCATTGCAGTCTTAACTTAAAGTACTTCTCAGAGTATGTGGCCTGCCTTTACTCCATCAGGTCAGCCTGGGCTACCCTCTGAGCAGGAGCCCTCCAGTCTGCTGGCCATAGTGACCTGGGTCTGGGGACCCTGTGATTCTGCCCTTCCATGCACGATGCTGTCCTTCCCGCATCTCTTCTTTCTGTGGTCTCGTCGTTCTCATCCGTCACCGTTATCCTCCCAACCCCTCGGCAGAAGCAAATTAGCCCCTTCCAGAGCTCGCGCCCCACTTCCCGCTCCTCCTTGGTACCTTCCTGGCTCTCCCCTCTCTTCTCTGCTGCGACAACACCCCATATCTCTCCCCTGGCTTGATGTCGGTCAGCCTCTCCTGCGTGGTTATTTCAGCAGGAATTAAGACAGCACAGGTGACCTAATCTTCCTTCTACTCAGGCCCGCTTCTCTTTCTAGGCTTCTTAGCTCCCATCAGGTTTATGAAGAACTCCACCAGAACCTGTGCATTGTCCTCTCCTCCTTCACCATCACCTGCCACTTCTCCTTAGTTTCAGTAGAGGGGCAGAGGCAGAAGTCACAGCATGGTGGCTTATGAATCAAAAGGGAGGGATGTGAATGTCTTCTGGTGACTCTGGCCCAACTTGGGGGAGTCTGTTCACTGGCAGTTAGAAGTGGATGGCCAAGGGCTCAGGGGTTTCACATCCTCCGTGTCCCAGCCACCGTTTCCACTGCCAGTCTGGGCCCAGGTCTCACCCTGGCCACCTGTCAAGGCCCCACGTCACCCCAGACTGCCCCAGGCATGGAACGGGTGCTGCCCACTGCCTCTGGCACCTGCGGGCCTGGGCCCACACATCTGCATGCTGACACCGGTGTATCTCCTCTGCCCTTGCACATGCTCTGTTGTCCCAAGGGACTTCACCTACATAACGCAAGTTCAAATATAAAATGATGAGGAATTTCAGAGGCCACAGAAGAGCGCTGGACCAAGAGTGAGGTCCTCTTGAGAGCAGGACCCCATGCAGAGGTCCCGTGTGCAGGACGCTGGCCCTGGTCACATGTAATCATATCTAACGACGAGGGAGCCTGGGTATAAGTCCCCAGCTAGATGGTAATGTGCACGGGTAAAACTCGAGCTTTATTTCAAAAAGGAAGAAGGTGAGACTCATTACTGGAGGGTAACTTGAAGTCAGCCAGAAGGGGAAGATGGGCGACACACCGCAGTCTCTGGTTTGCAGCAATGGAACAAATCCCTCTGGGCAGGGATAACATGAGGGCTTTCCTGCAGCAGTGGAGCAAAGTCCTTGGTTGTTCCATCAGGCAGCCCTTGGGTCTGTCATCTGGGAAAGAACCCCTTGTCCTCACATTGCCTTCTGTGGCCACCGGCTCTGCCTTCTGGCGGTCTCTCCTTATCCATCTGTCCCCCTGGGCCACACCTGATGTGAGCATTGGGGAGTATGGCCTTCTTGGAGGTCATGCAGTGATTCAGCTCGAATGTTTGATCCCAGCATATCTCATGTTGAATTGTAATCCCCAGTGTTTGAGGTGGGGCCTGGTGGGAGGTGATCTTGGGTCATGGGGATGAATCCCTCATGAATGGGGCTTGGGCTGTCTCCTTCTTGATGCGTGAGCTCTCAGTCTGAGTTCACACGAGATCTGGTCTTTAAAAGTGTGTGGCAGCTGGGCACAGTGGCTCACGCCTGTCATCCCAGCACTTTGGGAGTCCAAGGTGGGTGGATCGCTTGAGCCCAGCAGTTTGAGACTAGCCTGGGCATCATGGCGAAACCCCATCTCAACAAAAAACACAAAAGTTAGCTGGGCGTGGTGACACACACCTCTGGTCTCAACAACTCTGGATGCAGAGGTGGGAGGAATGCTTGAGCCAGCGAGGTTGAGGCTGCACTGAACCGTGATCACACCACTGTGTTCCAGCCTGAGCGACAAAGTGAGACCCCGTCTCAAAGAAATGAACAAATAAATAAAAGTGTGTGGCTCGTCCTCCCCCACTGTCTCTCTCTCTTCTCTCTTTCTCTCTCTCTCTCTCTCTCTCTCTCTCTCTCTCTCTCTCTCTCTCTCTCTCCCTCCCTCCCTCCTTCCCTCCTGTTTTCACCATGTGAAGTGCCAGCTCGATTTTGGGTCATGGGGGTGAATCCCTCATGAATGGGGCTTGGGCTGTCTCATTTCTGAAGTGCTGATCTTAACTACTTGGCTGGCTCCTAAAGTCTGTATCGCCTCCTCAGGATGCTGATTCCAGGGCACCTGCGCAAATGGCTGCAGTTGGAGCTTTAGTAGTTAGCTTTCTCAGCCTGTAAGGTTCCAAATGTTCAGGTTCTCATTCAACAAAGACTTCAGGTCTCAGGAGGAGAGCCACGCTCTCAGAAGTGCATCCCCTCCCAGCTCTGGCTTGCAGACTCCTAGCTCTAGTCCAAGTTCATCTTCCTCTTGTAGGACTCTTGTGGAAGTGACAAGAAGCCTCGGACACATCTCCAACAGTTTGGTTCTTTCTACCATTTCCCCCAACCCTTGGCACGGTCAGTCTTTCTCATGTTAGCCCTTCTACTAAGTATGCGGTGGCATCTCACTGTGGCAAGTATGATGTGGTGATATCTCAGTCTCACTGTCCATTTTCCTGATGCTAAAGGATGCCGGTTCTGGCACAGCTGAAGATGAAGGTTGGCTACTATCAACTGGCCGAGTCATTGTGTCTACAGTGCTGGCGAGGGGGCGTGACACACGCCAGCTTTGGCATCAACAGGTGCTGCGCTGGTAGCAGAACCAGCAGGGTAGGGCCTAGGGCTCCTCCAGACCAGTTGCCACTTTCTCTTGGGCTGGAGAGAAGGCTTAGGGGACAGGCAAAAGGGAGGCACTGAATTGGGAGTGGGGTCTGCCCCGCTTCTTTCCGCTGGGACCTAGATAGATCTCTTCACACTCAGCTTGAGTATCTGCCACTTTGCCCTCCGGGGAACCGGATAGCCCGTGCCGAGCCACAGCCTGTGGTGTACACGTTTACAGCAGCGTCATCGTGTGCAAGGGTTGTGTTCACGCTTCTCTGCTTCCCCGCCCTGGTGACCAGCGGCCCCATGCCTCCTGGGACAGCGCCCCGGTGCTGGCCTTCCCGCATAAGTCGGAACTTGCCTGGATGTCTCAGCTGCCAGAAACCCCAACTGGACAGTCTCTGTCAAACGTATTCAGGGAGACAGCAGTCAGCTGTGTTCTCCCTCCAAGCGATTAGCATTTGAGACAGGGGCAAAGTCTTAGCCTGGGTACTCAATCACAGCTTCTCAAGTGAGAGTATTATTATGTATTGCGTCATACAAACTTATGACACCAGGTTAGTATTTTTGGAATTTGTAAGTCTATGTTCCTCATAATTCACTATTACTCCTATTTGGTTTTAAAACTATTTTCTATATATTAAAAAGCAACATTGAACTAAGGCTGTGGTATTCAAAAGGATCCCTGGTTTTCAACAAACGAACTCTTACAAAGAATTCTGCCATGAAAAGGAAACAGTATCTCAATATGTAAAAGTTTTGTTAAACAAGATTCAATAATTTTCAAGTCAGAAAATGTGAAGAGTAAATTTTTTCAAAGGTTCAAAGGAAAAAGCAACCTGTGCAAACTCCCTTAAACCTGTCTTTGCACACACCTCCTGAGCACTTTGAAACTGCTAACAGTTTTAAAGTTTGACTGAAAGAGGCAGTACTTAAAGACTTTGGGAATCTTTTTTTTTGTTTTTTTTCAAGAAATGTACCAATAGCCATTTCAGACAGCCACCTGGGATGCTTTCTATTACACACAGCAAAATCTGATTCACGAGCAAGAAATTTCTCGCAATACAAAAAGATAAATGATAATTAAAATATCTCCTTTATCGCACAACCAATCTATATAATCCAATCCCTCCTAAAGTGTTTAAAACAATTAGGAATGGAGACACATTGTTTTGCATAAAACCTTTCCTCTTCATAAAACCCAGGGGTGAAAGATTATCATTCATGTAATAAAACCACAATTATTTCCATTTTGGTATTAAATTATAGCTATACATTTACAAAACTTTATAAAGAAATGTGACAACTTGTAAGGCTGCTCTGTGCAGGTTTTCCACAAAATAGTTCCACACCAACTTAGACAAAGGGCCTAATAATGACCCTATGAAAAACAACGTCCTTTTAACACTTGTTAGTGCGAGATGAGCGCCATTTTCCATCGTTGCCACCGTCTCTTCTGTTATCACAGTCATAGTCCAGCCATTGTGGCTCCAGTCGTCATACAATAAATCATCTCTGCGTCCTCTGTAATGATGGTCACATCCATGATCAGCGTGACGCCGTTCCCGGCTATAGTGTCTAACTGCTAGGTAGGGATGAGAATTCTGTCTGACTCTGCACAGTGATCAGGGTGCATCTTGGCGCCACTGCGAGCTTGAAGACTGGTTCAAAGTACGATTGTGTGATTGAACTGACGGTGAAAATCCTAATTCATCCAGAGGCGGAGAACCAAAGATGGCGTTTGCCTCAAATCACTGCTCATCGCTGCTTGTCTCTGAAAATTTTCTGGAGAAGAAAAAGATCTCTGAAGTATCTGTGCTGATGGAACTCTGTTACCCACAGTCCTTTCATACCCACCGCTGGGAGATGTGGAGGCAGGACTTGAATTTGCAACATGAGGCTGAGGACATGACAAACAGATATCCTGCGAGGCATGACTACTTCCTGTCTAAATTGTATTTTGATAGGCCTTCCATAGAGTTTGATTTCACTAAGAGGGGCAGATACTTCCTGTGTGAAATTCACAAATTCAAATTGCTTTGGTTTACCATCCTCATCTTTTGGAATTTTCACCTTTATTACTGGCCCAGCCTTGGTGAAATAGCTTGAAAAGGAGCTCTTTGGTCACGTTTCTTTCAACGTTGTCCACAAAGAGAGTGGTATTCATCTCAGCAACAAGATCCTGGAGGCAGCAGTGTGAAAAGCACGGGATGGGACAGAGAGGAGTGAGGAGGAGTGGCCAGAGCCAGCCACGAGTGCGAACAGGGTGACTGAGAGGTGGCATCCTGTGTGTCCACCGGGACCCACATCCTACTCCTCCTCTTTGCCAGATCACAAGTCCAGCGGCATGACGGTACCAGCCAGGGTTGCTCAGTCTGAGTTGGGAAGAGGTGGGCTATGCCGCATCCAGGACACCACGGCACATTTGCCTTAACATCAGGTACCAGGAAGCGCTGTAAAAGAGAAAAATAAAGCCAGCTTAAAGGTTTTAGGGAGAGTGGTCAGAAAAGGTGTTCCTGAGATCATGAAAGGAAAACACAGGCTACCATTTGTTGAACACCCTCTTGGTGTCAAAATCACTGTTAGGGACGTTCATGCAATAAACAAAATTTCGTTCCTAATGACAAACGTGAAAGTTGTATTACTCATCAGAAACCTGGTAAGGTATTAAAGAGAGATTTCTGGCCTTTCTGGCTCCAAGGCTTCTGTTCTGTCTGACATTCTCCCTCGAATTACCAGTGTGGAGAGAAGAAACGAGGCAGTCGTGCCTTAAAAGGCCTACCCTAGCTACCCTAGCCAGGCCAGAGTCGGCCCGAGGAGAATAAGTCACTCACTCACAGTCTAAAAAGAAAGACATGGGTGGATAAGATTCTTGCGGGGTAAGGAACGCAGTTCTTAGGACGTACACTGGACACCTAATTGCCAACAACATAAATAATTTCCCTGCCTGCTGCCCCCATAGACAGAACAGCGAGGCCTCTCCAAGTCTGTTCCCTCACCCATGACGTGGAGCTGATGGTGACGTCTCTCTTGAGGGTACCTGTATTAAATGAGACGGCGGCCGGGCATGGTGGCTCAAGCCTGTAATCCCAGCACTTTGGGAGGCCAAGACAGGTGGATCACAAGGTCAGGAGATTGAGACCATCCTGGCTAACACGGTGAAACCCCGTCTCTACTAAAAATACAAAAAAAAAAAACAATTATCCGGGTGTGGTGGCAGGCGCCTGTAGTCCCAGCTACTCGGGAGGCTGAGGCAGGAGAATCGCTTGGACCTGGGAGGCGGAGCTTGCAGTGAGCCAAGATCGCGCCACTGCACTCCAGCCTGGGAGACAGAATGAGACTCTGTCTCAAAAAAATAAATAAAACTAAATAAATAAATAAATGAGATGGTGGATGCACATAATTGTCTTCCTGAGAAAAAAATTCCAGATTCTCAAACTTCCCCGCACCAAGGAACTCAGCCCGTGGCTCGGGGTCAGGCCAAGGACTGAGAGGGGGCCAGAGACACTAGGACGCCACAGAAAGCCAGATGAGAACGGCCCAAGCTGGGCTCAGGGCACGCGTTTTGAGAAACGACCCTCAAGAGGCTTCAGAAGACGTTTGATGTGGATGTTGAGGAACAGGGTGCAAGTGGAGAGATGCAGCGGGGAATTGCCCTGCTCACCCCGTTTTTATGACTTTACCCGTAGCTCCTGGATGTGTGGGGGTGAGCAGGAGCACAGGCACATTTAGTGGGAAGTGAGGGAACGGAACGCTGGTTGCTCAAGCCTGTTATTTGTATGTGGAGGGCAGGACCTAGAAACATGGCAAGGGGAGCAAAAATAGGACTTTTCCAATATTGCCAAAGCCCTGACAATCTCGTCTTCCAGCACGCGGGAGTGGCCGTGAATGGTCCTGGCAGGACTTTGAGGGACTAAGGCCAAGCAAGTTCCGCAGTGCCCGGCAGGAATGCGACTCTCTTCCTTTTCTTATAGGGGCTCCAGTCCTATAGGACCAGGGGCCTGCCCCTGTGACCTCATTCAACCTCAGTAACCTCCTTAGAGGCCCTGTCTCCAAATCCATGCACATTGAGGGTGAGGGCTTCCACATACGAATCTTGGGGGAACACAATTCAGCCCATAACACACTCTAAGCAGAACATGTTCGATCTTTTAAATCTTTCCCCATGATATGCAACATCGTATCTCTGTATTGTATTTACACATATTTACACTCAGGTAGGAGGAATACATTCAAGAGATCTGTTGTATAGCATGGTGACTATAGTTAATGACGATATATTTTATTCCTGAAAAATGTTGAGAGTGCGTGTTAAGTGTTCTCACCTCAAAATGACAACTATGTGAGGTAATGCATTTCTTTTTTTTTTGTCTTTTTTTTTTTTTTTTTTTTTTTTTTGAGACGGAGTCTTGTTCTGTCGCCCAGGCTGGAGTGCAGTGGCGCGATCTCCACTCACTGCAAGCTCCGCTTCCCGGGTTCACGCCATTCTCCTGCCTCAGCCTCCCGAGTAGCTGGGACTACAGGCACCGACCACCACGCCTGGCTAATTTTTTTGTATTTTTAGTACAGACAGCGTTTCACCGTGTTCGCCAGGATGGTCTCGATCTCCTGACCTCGTGATCTGCCCGCCTCGGCCTCCCAAAGTGCTGGGATTACAGGCGTGAGCCACCGCGCCCGGCCCGCATTTCTTAATAAGTTAGATTTAACCATTTCGCAATGTATATATACTTCAAATCTTCAATGCTTCAGGACACTGGTCTGGGAAAGGATTTTATAAATAATATCACAAAAGCACAAGCAACAAAAGCAAAAATGGATAAATGGGATTGCATCAAACTAAAAAGCTTCTGCGCAGCAAAGGAAACAATCAACAGAGGGAAAAGACAGCCAACAGAATGGGAGAAAATATATTCAAAGTATTCACCTGTCAAGGGATTAATATTCAGAATATACAAGGAACTCACGATTCTCAACAGCAAAAATACCAAAACAATCTGGTTTAAAAATGGGCAAATGGGCCGGGTGCGGTGACTCATGCCTGTAATCCCAGCACTTTGGGAGGCCGAGGTGGGCGGATCACTGGAGGTCAGGAGTTCCAGACCAGCCTAGCCAACATGGTGAAACCCCGTGTCTACTAAAATATAAAAATCAGCTGGGCTTGGTGACGGGTGCTTGTAATCCCAGCTACTCGGGAGGCTGGGGCAGGAGAATCGCTAGAACCTGGGAGGCGGAGGTTGCATTGAGTTGAGATCGCACCGCTGCACTCCAGCGTGGGCGACAGGACGACACTCCCTCTCAAAAAAAAAAAATTAATAAAAAGATAAACAGAAATGGGCAAATGATCTGAACGGGCATTTCTCAAAAAGAGACATACATATGGCCAACAAATAAATGAAAACGTGGCTACCATCAAAAATCAGCAGGGAAGTGACAATCAAACCCCAATAAGGTATCACCTCACCCCAGTTAGGATGACCAGTATCAAGAAGACTAGAGATAACAAATGCTGAGAAAGATGCAAAGGAAAGGGAACTGTTACACACTGTTCATGGGACTGTAAAGTAGTACAGCCGCTGTGGAGAATGGTATGGAGTTTCCTCAAAACTCTAAACGTAGAACGACCCTACGGTCCAGCAATCCCACTACTGGGAATTTATCCAAAGAAAAGGAAATCAATGTATTGAAGAGACAGCTGCACCCCATGTTTATTGCAGCATTATTCACAATAGCCAAGGATTGGAATCAACACAAGGGTCCAACCACAGGTGAATGGATAAAGAATATGTGGTGCATATACACAATGGAATACTATTGGCCGTGAAAAGAATGAAATCCTGTCATTTGTGACAACATGGATGGAACTGAAGGACATTTTGTTAAGTGAAGTAAGCCAGGAACAGAACGTTAAACTCTGCATGTTCTCGTTCATATGCAGAAGCTAAAAAGAGTTGGTCTTACGGAAGTAAAACGGAAGATACTAGAGGCTGGGATGGGGAGGGGAAGGGAGGGATACGGAGACATTTGTTAAAGGATATAACGTTATAGCTAGCTAGGAGGAATAAGTTCTAGTGTTCTATGCCATTGTAGAATGGCAACAGTTAACAATAATATATTATATAGCTTCAAACAGCTAGAATGAGGATGTTGAATATTCCCAACACAAAGAAATGATAAATGTTTGAGGTGATGGATATGCTAATTACGTTGATCTGTTCACTCTACATCATACGTATCAAAACTTCACTATGTACCCAATACATATGTAGAACTGGTATGTGTCAATTAAAGAAATAGAAGCTATAAAAACCCATCTCAATGTATATGGTAAATACATACAATTTTACATGCCAATTTTAAAAACAAATAGATTTGAAACATCTAAATTTCTAATAGGAAAGAAATAAATAAGAGCAGAAATTTAAAACTGTAAAATGCACAAACAATAGAGAAAAATCCATGAACCTGAATGCTTTCTGAAATACCAATAAAACTGTAAAAAGAATAACCAGGAAATATTAGGAACAATATTTGGAAATAAATTTGCCAATTTCAATGAAATAGACAAATTCCTTGAATGACTCAGATTACCAAAACTTGCTCAAGAGAAGTAGAAAACCTGAATAGCCTTCGATCTATGAAAGACATTTCATATCCTAGGCTCACTCCTGTAATCCCAGTACTTTGGGAGGCCAAGGTGGGAGGATTGCTTGAGGCCAGTTCAAGGCTACAGTGAGCTATAATCCCTCATAGCCTAGACAACAAAGTGAGATCTCATCTTTAAAAAAAAAAAAAGGTATTTTATTGTTTTTCCTCGGACTCTGTAGATAAAACAGTTTCACGGGAGGGAAAACGAATGAGTAATACAGAAAACTATAGAGAAGAATGTAACTATCACCCACAGCCACAGCCACATGAGAGGACTGTCAGGATCCTGGTGGCCCTGCCGCCTGCAATTGCCTCTGCATATGCAGTCTCACACACACACACACACACACACACACACACACACACACACACACAGTCATACGGAGAGTGCACAGCACACATGTATGCTGCATGACCCAGACACATTCATCATTGTCGTGTCCCCAACCTGAGTCTCATTTTGACAGCCATGTACCTCCCCACGCTGTTCCCCCATGCCATATGCTAATGCTAGAAAACGAGGTGGGAGGATCACCTGAGGCCTCGCCCATTCCCCCTCCTCACCCACCTTGCCACGCCGGCGCCCACGTGGGTGTGAATTGGGGGCATCTTTCAAGGGAGGGCAGAAGGAGAACCTGCTGTCTGTCTGCTCCCCACCTCAGGGAGCCCTCCTGCCCTCTTGTGTTTCCTCCTGGGCCCTTGAGGTCACTTGAGGGAAGAGAGGGGCAGCCTAACACACTGGAGACACAGCTTCAGGAAGGAAGACACAGAGCTGAGCCAAACAAAGGAGGCCGCTCTGGGAAGCTCAGGGAATGAGAGCCCAGAGGACAGATGAGCATCATGGGCGAAGCAGGGTCAGATCCCCCGTGAATTCAATACTTCAGCCAAGCAAGGTTTACGTCCTAGGGCAGGAGGGGAAGAGGCAGCTCCAGTTAAGGAAGGGCCGCCCTCTGGAGACAGGCCCCGGGTCACTCCGGGGGTCTCCCTGCAGAGCCTGTAGCGTTGCTCCCAGACTCAGTGGGCCAGCAGGTCCCTACCTGACAGTTACTGTGCTCCTGGATCTTCATCTTTGCTCCCTGGGCTTCTGCTTTTGTGCCCGTGATGTTGCCTGCAGGGGCCGGTGGCTCAGCGCCTGGTCAAAGTTGTCTGGACGCAGTTACAGCTGCAATGCAGCTGGACTTCTGAGCCAGCCCGGCCAGGGTCCCGGCCCTGGGGCACGATGACCTCTCCGGGTGCTGCTTCCCCTGGGGCACGGTGACCTCGCTGGGGTGGGCACACGCTGGACTCGTGGCCAGGTTTGCCCGGGCCTCCCCGTTTTACCAGGAGTCAATCTCCTCTAACCGCGTGTGATGACCACTCTGCATGTTTGAAAGGACGGAAGTTAAGTAGACTCTTCAGACTTGACTTGGAATTCTGGAATATGAAGGCTAGAGGGAAGCATTAGGGACCTCTTCACCTGAAGCTGGGGTGTGTTCTGCCACAGGCTTGACCCATGCTCCCACCAGCTGTGACAGAGCCCTCAAGGGCTGGAGCGCTCACTGGCTCCCAAGGAATCCCGCTGGCGTGGCAGGAAGGTCTCTCTGACATTGCTTCTGGTCTTTCGGTTTTCCTTTGTGCACCTCGGGCTGAAACAGAGCGAGTTCACTGAGTCCCTGCGTTCCAGAGTGCTGCCCATAATCAGGAAGCTCCCCAGGTCTCAGCGTCCTCTCTCAGCTTCCATCCGTCCCTGGCCTTGACAGAGACCCAGGCCTCTCCTAGCACACCACCGATCCAGAGGAGAAGGAAGCTGCTGACACCCTCCGGGGCAGACATGCGGAGGTGGCATTCGCCTGGCTTCCTGCTGGGACTACCTCACAGCGTGCCCACGTCTCTTGGATAAGCTCTCCTGCTCTGAGACAGAACCGGCTTTGGCATGGCCTGGATGTGCCAACCCCCCTCGCCTTCCTCAGTTGCGCAGTGATTTGTCCAGCCTTCCTACAGCTGGTGGACATTTACATTCTAAAAACTATTTACGTGAAGGTGTCATTAAGATGCTGGTGGATTTGACCTCATTTGCCTGTCCAGGAGTTTCTCAGATGGATTCCTCAAGGTGGGTGGATGAAGGGGGCCAGCCCCTCCACACCTGTGGGTATTTCTCATCAGGTGGGATGAGAGACTGAGAAAAGAAATAAGACACAAAGTATAGAGAAAGAACAGTGGGCCCAGGAGACCGGCGCTCAGCATACGGAGGACCCGCACGGGCAGCGGTCTCTGAGTTCCCTCAGTATTTATTGATTACTATTTTTACTATCTCACTAAGGGGAATGTGGCAGGAGAACTGGGTGAGAGTGGGGAGAAGGTCAGCAAGAAAACGCGTGAGCAAAGGAATCTGTGTCACAAATAAGTTCAGGGGAAGGTACTATGCCTAGATGTGCACGTAGGCCAGATTTATGCTTTTCTAAATGAAACATCTCAGTGGAGTAAACAGTGACAGAGCAACACTGTCACCACATGTCTCGCCTCCCGCCACAGGGCGGGTTTTCTCCTATCTCAGAATAGAACAAATGTACAATCCGGTTTTATGCCGAGACATTTCGTTCCCGGGGGCAGGCAGGAGACAGAGGCCTTCCTCTTGTCTCAACTGCAAGAGGCCTGCCTCCTCAGCACAGACCCTTCACGGGTGTCGGGCTGGGGATGGTCAGGTCTTTCCCATCCCACGAGGCCATATCTCAGGCTATCACACGGGGAGAAACCTTGGACGATACCCGGCCTTCCAGGGCAGAGGTCCCTGCGGCTTTCCGCGGTGCATTGTGCCCCCGGTTTATTGAGAATGGAGAATGGCGATGACTTTTCCCAAGCATACTGCCTGTAAACATTTTACTAACAAGGCACACTTTGCACAGCCCTAGATCCCTTAAACCTTGATTCCATACAACACACGTTTCTGTGAGCTCAAGGTTGGGGCAAAGTTACAGATTAACAGCATCTCAGGGCAAAACAATCCTTCGGGGTACAGGTCAAAACAGAGTTTCTTATGTCTTCCTGTCCTACATAGACACAGTAACACTCTGATCTTTCTTTTTTTTCCCTACAGGTGGAAGGGTATGTACATCTTTCCCTCAATAGAAAATGCCAAATAAATGTCCAGATAGAGGTTACTACCACTCCTACTGACAGCGTATGAGTCCTCGTTTCCAACTACAGCCTTGCCAAGCAACTGGAGATTGTCAACTAATACTATGAATTTACATTAAAATATGCTCTGGTCCCACCGAGCAAATTCTAAAACAAAACTCAAAGGGATCAAGTTGTCTCCAAGCAACTTAAGAGCATCCCGGAACGCAGCTCAAGAATATGTCTGTTTCAGCTTGACATACAGCCCCTTTCCAATGTAGCTCTGGCCAAGATGGTGCCAGCCTGTCCGTGCAGCAGACAAGGCACCTCAGCATGTCACGTAGACCCCGCAGCCGCCTGCCCCCTCCCCTGCCTACCATTCATGCCAAGTCCCCCTTTAAAAGGCCCTGCTCTCTGCCCACAAAGGGAAGCAGAGCCCTTAAAGGCAGGAGCCTGTACGTCTTCCCCTAAACCAAGCATGGCAGAAAGTCTGCTTCTTCATAGCAGACATCGCTCTTGTTAATTCGATCTCCAAGAGGTGAGGGAATGAACCTGTGTTTTGGTTATATTGCGTGTACACAAAGATTTTAGATTATTTGAATTACTATTATTATTTTAGAGACAGGGTCTCGCTCTGTCACCAAGGCTGAAGCTCAGGGGTGCATTCATAGTTCACTGCAGCCTCGAGATCCTGGACTCAAGCCACCCTCCCATGTCAGCCTCCTGAGTAACTGGGACTACGGGTGCCTGCCACCACACCCACCTAATTTTTAAATACACACACACACACACACACACACATACACACACACACGTGTATACATATATTTGACAGAGTCTTTTCCTGTCAACCTGGCTGGAGTGCAGTGGCATGATCTCAGCTCCCTGCAACCTCCACCTCCTGGGTTCCAGTGATTCTCCTACGTCAACCTCCCAAGTAGCTGGGATTACAGGCACACACCACCACGCCCAGCTAATTTTTTTTTTAATCTTTTTGAGTCGGAGTCTCGTTCTGTCGCCCAGGCTGGAGTGCAGTGGCACGATCTCGGCTCACTGCAACCTCCGCCTCCCGGGTTCACGTGATTCTCCTGCCTCAGCCTCCCGAGTAGCCAGGATCACAGGCACCGCCGCCATGCCTGCCTAATGTGTTCTGTTTGTATTTTTAGTAGAGATGGGGTTTCACTATGTTGGCTAGACTGCTCTCGAACTCCTGACTTCAGGTGATCCGCCCTGCTCGGCCTCCCAAAGTGATGGGATTACAGGCATGAGCCACCGTGCCTGGCCTTTAAATGATTTTTCTACAGACAGAATCTCGCTACATGGCCCGGAGTGGCTTCAAACTCCAGGTCTCAAGTCATCCTCCCGCCTCAAGCCTCCCACAGCGATGGGAATACGGGTGTGGGCCACCATGCCCGACCCATATCACATGCTTAACAGTGAAATGATAATGCTGGTTTTATGCACCTATTCAAGTACATGTTTTTCAAGAATTTTTTCAAAGTAAAAAAGCTCGTATGTTCAATGAAGACAATTTGGGAACAAATTTAATGCTGAGCTGGAAAAACATTATATGTGCTACTGTCATATATTTAACACATAAATGCAAGCATATTGAGGAAAGTATTCTAAAACGTCCACAGTAGTTAAAGCTGAACGGCGGGACCCAGTGGCTTTTCATTTTCCCCCATTTCCCAAATTGTCTTCCATTACCTTGTGCTACTTCAATCTCTGAATCCCAGAGCCTCCCCTGCAACCCGAGGACAAGGGCACGCAAGTCTGAAGGTGCCTTCGCTCGTCGAGAAGAGACTCAGACACGGAATTGCAGCTCAGTTTTATTTTCTACAGAAACAAACATGTAAGCCGGCCTCCTCCAGCGACAAACAATCAGGCCCCCACAATGAAGTGGCCACTGGTGCAGGGACCATCCCCTAGGGGAGGAGGCACGCCTGGGAAGGGGCACCAGGCTGGGCTTAGCGCCTCTGTCCTGAGTGAAGCAGAGCCAAAAACACAGGCAGAAAGCACTGCGTAATCCACATCAACAGGGAAAGCTGCTGGAGACAGGAGCTGATGGAGAGCTGGAGTTGGCGGTGGTCCGCAGCAATCAGTCGGCTAAATGTGAGGGGCGAAGAACATCAGGTTAAAGGCGACACCTCTGCACCCATCTCCCCGGGCTCCCTCGGGTGGTGGCGGGCCTGGTGCACCAGGTCTCTGTTCTGAGACCCTGTGCTGGGGTGTTCTCAGGTCTCTGGAGACCTGACCGTGGGGTGTAGGCGGATCCCAGCCCCCACCCTGCCACGCTGCGCACGCCACCCACCCAGGCCCCGTCCCTGTCCTGGTCCTGAACTGACATAGTCAGTATGTTGCCAGACACGGTGAACTCCTTCAGAAGCACCCCTGGCATGGGGAGCGGTGGGGCATCCCGGGCCAGGCTCCTGTGGGCCAGCTCTGCTTCCATGGGTGTCGGGAAAGGCATGGTGAGGTAGCTGGTGGGGGCCCTGTTAAGGCATCATCTCCTAGGACGTGGCCTGTGCCTCCGGCCTGCTGCTTACCCCAGGTCAGCTTTCCCCACTCCTCACCCCCACCCCCGATTACCCAGCGCATCCCTCCCAGGCTGTCTCCCCAGGCACTGGCCCAGTAGCACATCCCACTCAGCTGTCTTGGTTCCACACGTTCCTTTGCTGCACCCCAAGGTGACTCCTCCATGCCCTTACAAGGCCCTTCCCCACCCTGCCCCCTGTCGCATCACTCGGCCCCCTCCTCGTCACCCAACCCTCCCTCTCCCCACCTCCCGCCACCCGCTCCCATCTTGCTCCCTTCCCCCCACCTCCTGATCCCCTCCTACACCCGGGTCCCCCTATCTCCTGGCCCCTGCCCCCCTTCCTGCATGACCCAGTGCCCCTAACCCCATCACCCATCCCCTCTCCCCAACCCTGCACACCCCCTACCTCCCAGCCCTTACCTGCTGCCCTCCTCACAGCTGGCCTCCCGTATCCCCACCTCCCAATTCCCACCCCCACCCCCACCCAACCCCTTACTCACATCTCCCCTGCTTTCTCCCCCACCTGGCCCTGCCCTCCCCATCTCCCGGCCCCCACCCCGCCACGAGAACTGTCCAGAACAGAACAGAACAGAACAGGATACAACTCAAGCAGGCGGCTGTCCGGCCTCCTGGTCCTGCATCTGCAGCATCCATTCAGCCGTGAAGCCGGGCCACCACGTGGCCTACGAGGGACGCCTCCTCCTGGCCCTGAGACCCTTCCTGGCCCTGAGGCCCTTGCTGCCGCGATGCCCTGAGTACCTCCGCCGCTCGCAGCACCCGCCTCTCCTGGGCCGCCAGCATAGCCCCCTGGGCCATCAGCATCGCCCGCCGCGCCCCCTGTGCCCTGGCCTGCGGCCTGCATGGCTCCTGGACCTCTGTGGTGCGCTCAGAGAGAAAGTCAGGGCCCACGAGGACGCGGAGGCAGTGAGGCTGCAGGAAGTTCCGCCCCCTGGCGTGCGAGGGGCAGCCCGGGATCCTCAGGGCGCCTGCGCACAGGGGCCCTACTTCCGGCCCTGGGAGACCCTGAGCGAGCCCCGGAGCACATGACTGGTTCTCGCCAACCCTGCCCCGCCCCAAGAGAGCCCGGGCCGGAAGGTGGCCGCCATGCCAGCTTGGACCCGTCACCCCTGAGCAGCCGGCGGTCCACCAGGCCCCTGTCCCGGGAGCCCTGCAGGTAGTCCGGTACCGCGGGGCCCAGCCTGTCCCGTCTCCCTGGTCTTCCTCACATCGAGGAGCAAGGCGGGCCTGGGAACACAGGGCCGGGGCTGTGCGGCTGTCGTCCCGGACCCTGCCTATCCTGCCTGTCCTTGGGGGAGCGTCCAGGACAGACCCCGGGGCCAGGCCTCTAACTGGGTTCAGCAGCCTCCGTCCCTGTCCCGGTCGCCCAGCCAGGTGGGGTAGCTGGAATCGCATGTCAGGTGGGAGTGACCTCCTGCCAGCCAAGGTCTCCCATGTGCCAGGTCCACCCAAGGTGGACGGGAGGGCCCAGCAGGACCCAGGGCCAGGTCTCACTCCTGGGTTCAACAGGCTCTGTCCCTGTCCTAGTCGCCCCGCCTGGTGGGGGAGCTGGAGCTGCGTGTGGGGTGGGTTGCGGGTGGCCTCCCACCAGCCAGGGGCTCCCGGGCTCTAGGCCCGGCGCAGGTGGACAGGCGGGACCTGCTGGACCTGAGGCTGGGCTGGGCCTGGCTCCTGGATTCGGCAGTATCAGTCCCTGTCCTGGTCGCTCTTACCTGGTGGGGAGCTGGGAGGTGACCCTGTGTCTGCCGGGTGCTGATCTACTTGTGTGTCCGGAAGGGGGGTCAAATCCACGGGACAGGTACCTCTAGAGGCATGCAGGGGTGAGGGCGGCATGGCCCTGGGAGCTGGATGTCTGTCTCCATACCCTGTTCACAAGTCTGTGGGAGTAGAGGCTGCACTACTCCATCCCGGGTGTCTGGGCTGCTCACCAGGCCAACTCAGGCTTCCCACATCCTGCACCCTGGGCTGGGCATGAAACGGATCCAATCGTCCCATAGGCTGTTCTTTTTGATAAACATAGAAACTGACCCTTCTGGTCTTCAAGCTTGAACCTTACAGTTGTTTTATCTGAATTCCTTCCTCAGGAAATGATCTTGGGGCCTCTCAAAGTATCAAAGAACCGAAACTCACCAGATCACCACATCCAGGCAATGAGATGCTGGACCCCCTCATTCATCAGGATTGCTTTCTGGGCCCTCCCGAGTTCCTGTTTTCCTACACATTGGTGCATTTCTTCCCTGCTATATAAACCCCTAGTTTTAGTCGGGGAGATGGATTTGAGACTTAACTCCCATCTCCCCGGCTGCAGCACCCAATTAAAGCTGTCTTCCCTGGTAATTCTCTTCGTCTCAGTCATTGGCTTTCTGTGCGGCCAGCAGCAGGACCTAGACCAAACCCTTGGTATTTTGGTAACAGGCACACCCGCAGGAAAGGACCCCGGACACGGCTCCCACCTCTAGGCTTAAAGCCAATGCACTTCCCGCACCTCCAGTCTTCCGTGTAGCAGCTTTTACCTACGTATGTCTGTGCCACATCCAGTCCTGAGACAGCTGAGTGACCCTGAGAAAGGCTTCCCCGACACGGGAACAGAGGCTGGAGGGCTGGGGCTGGCAGAGGACAGCCCAGACTGCGGGGACATTCTTAGAGCGCTAAAAAGCCAATGCAGACACAGCAATAAAAGCATGCCATTTTCCAAAGCAGGCTCCGGCTTCCGCCTCTGCTGCTTTAAGAAGGGGTTGGGGTACAGGAGGTAGGGGGAACCAGCTCCTCCAGCTGGAGCTGATGCGGTGAGCAAGGCTCTGCTCTGGAGGCCTCTGCAGCCGGCACCCTTCTGGGGACTGGGAAGGGAGCAGGGAAGGCAGCAGCCCAGGGAAAGCCTCGTCCCCCTGGAGCTAAGGCACTTGGCGGGAGAGCAGGACGAGAGTGGGCTGGAGAGCAGCCACACTGGTGGAGAAGGGTGGGTGAAGGGATTCCACAGGTGTCTAGAAAGCTGGAAAGAGCTCCTTGGCAGGTCCAAGCCCCAGGTGTAGGGGAGGACCAGATGTGGAGGACAAAGACGGTTGTCCAGGGGGATCTCCAGGCGTTGGCATTATTGGGTCCTACTGAGATGGGGCCGTCAAGGAGAAAACACAGGCTGTGTGTGGCACGGCGACAAATGAGTGCTGCTACCAAGCTCTGTCCTGTTTACTATGCACGTCTCAGAGCCCCTCCAGTGACTGTCATCTCCGGCCTCCTCCTGCACCTCTGTGTTTGTAGACATCTTCTCACATTTCAGATCGTGCTGAGCCTCTGGGTCCCCTGCACGTGCCTTCTGACTCTCAGCTGCTGGGATGGGCACCTCTGTGCCCTGTGCCAGCTCCCCTCCTGCAGCTCCCGACACATCTCCTTTTTTTCCTGTGCTCTGCACAGGGTGAGCCTGGAAGCTCGGGGGAATTTGTACCCTTGGACAGAGCCCCCCACCGATGCGGCCAAGAGTCACCGGATAAATGTCTTAGTCTGTCACCCTTTGAAGGACAACTCTGAGGTGCGGCTGACTGTGGAGCGAATGAAATGAAACGGATGCACAGCTGGGTGTGGACAAAGGAACACCCACTTCTCAGGCTGCCGATACGTATCTCAGTAGAAGCACGGGGGAGGGGGAATGCTATATAGAGAAATATTGCTATAGTATCTGAAGTGTTTAGAATGTATTGACCTAATAGAGACACAATAAAAGTGAAAACATTGGAAGAAAATTTAAATGAACTTTATTTGATTGTTGGAATGGAAAAGACTTTCTTTCTTCTCCCCTCCCCTCCCCTCCCCTCCCCTTCCCTTTCCTTCTTTCTTTCTCTTTCTTTCTTTGTTTCGTTTTTCCATTATTATACCTTAAGTTCTGGTGTACATGTGCGCAATGTGCAGGTTTGTTACATACGTATGCATGTGCCATGTTGGTTTGCTGCACCCATCAACTCGTCATTTACATTAGGTATTTATTCTAATGCTATCCCTCCCCCAGTTCCCCACCCCCAGAGAGGTGTGGTGTTCCCCACCCTGTGTCCAAGTATTCTCATTGTTCAATTCCCGCCTATGAGTGAGAACATTTGGTGTTTGGTTTTCTGCGTTTGTGATAATTTGCTGAGAATGATGGTTTCCAGCTGCATCCATGTCCCTGCAAAGGACATGAAGTCATCCGTTTTTATGGCTGCATAGTATTCCATTGTGTGTATGTACCACATTTTCTTAATCCAGTCTATCATTGATGGACATTTGGGTTGGTTCCAAGTCTTTGCTAGTGTGAATAGTGCCGCAGTAAACATACGTGTGCATGTGTCTTTATAGTAGGATGATTTATAATCCTTTGGGTATATACCCAGTAATGGGATCGCTGGGTCAAATGGTATTTCTAGTTCTAGATCCTTGAGGAATTGCCACACTGTCTTCCACAATGGTTGAACTAATTTACACTCCCACCAACAGTGTAAAAGTGTTCCTGTTTCTCCACATCCTCTACAGCACCTGTTGTTTCCTGACATTTTAATGATTGCCATTCTAACTGGCGTGAGATGGTATCTCATCACGGTTTTGATTTGCATTTCTCTGATGACCAGTGATGATGAGCATTTTTTCATGTATCTGTTGGCTGCATAGAGGTCTTCTTTTCAGAAATGTCTGTTCATATCCTTTGCCCACTTTTTGATGGGGTTGTTTGTTGTAAATTTGTTTAAGTTCTTTGTAGATTCTGGATATTAGCCCTTTGTCAGATGTGTAGATTGCAAACATTTTCTTCCATTCTGTAGGTTGCCTGTTCATGCTGATCGTAGTTTCTTTTGCTGTGCAGAAGCTCTTTAGTTCAATTAGATCCCATTTGTCTATTTCGGCTTTTGTTGCTATTGCTTTTGGTGTTTTAGTCATGAAGTCCTTGCCCATGCCTATGTCCTGAATGGTATTGCCTAAGTCTTTTTTTTCTTTTTGGTTTTAGGTCTAACATTTAAGTCTTTAATCTATCTTGAGTTAATTTTTGTATAAGGTGTAAGGAAGGGATCCAATTTCAGCTTTCTAAATATGGCTAGCCAGTTTTCCCAGCACCATTTATTAAATAGGGAATCCTTTCCTCATTTCTTGTTTTTGTCAGGTTTGTCAAAGATCAGATGGTTGTAGATGTGTGGTGTTATTTCTGAGGCCTCTGTTCTGTTCCATTGGTCTATGTCTCTGTTTTGGTACCAGTACCATGCTGTTTTGGTTACTGTAGCCTTGTAGTGTAGTTTGAAGTCAGGTAGTGTAATGCCTCCAGCTTTGATCTTTTTGCTTAGGATTGTCTTGGCAATGCGGGCTCTTTTTTGGTTCCATATGAACTTTAAAGTAGTTTTTTCCAGTTCTGTGAAGAAAGTCACTGGTAGCTTGATGGGGATGGCATTGAATCTGTAAATTACCTTGGGCAGTATGGTCATTTTCACAATATTGATTCTTCCTATCCATAAGCATGGAATGTTCTTCCATTTGTTTGTGTCCTCTTTTATTTTGTTGAGCAGTGGTTTGTAGTTCTCGTTGAAGAGGTCCTTCACATCCCTTGTAAGTTGTATTCCTAGGTATTTTATTCTCTTTGTAGCAAATGTTCACTCATGATTTGGCTCTCTGTTTGTCTGTTATTGGTGTATAGGAATGCTTGTGATTTTTGCACATTGATTTTGTATCCTGAGACTTTGCTGAAGCTGCTTATCAGCTTAAAGCTGAGACAATGGGGTTTTCTAAACATACAATCATGTCATCTGCAAACAGGGACAATTTGACTTCCTCTTTTCCTAGTTGAATACCCTTTATTTCTTTCTCTTGCCTGATTGCCCTGGCCAGAACTTCGAACACTGTGTTGAATAGGAGTGGTGAGAGAGGGCATCCTTGTCTTGTGCCGGTTTTCAAAGGGAATCCTTCCAGTTTTGCCCATTCAGTATGATATTGACTGTGGGTTCATCATAAATAGCTCTTATTATTTTGAGATACGGTCCATCAATACCGAATTTATTGAGAGTTTTTAGCATGAAGGGCTGTTGAATTTTGTTGAAGGCTTTTTCTGCATCTATTGAAATAATCATGTGGTTTTTGTCATTGGTTCTGTTTATGTGATGGATTATGTTTATTGATTTGCATATGTTGAACCAGTCTTGTATCCCAGGGAGGAAGCCAACTTGATCGTGGTGGATAAGCTTTTTGATGTGCTGCTGAATTCGGTTAGTCAGTATTTTATTGAGGATTTTCGCATCGATGTTCATCAGAGATATTGGTCTAAAATTCTTTTTTTTTTGTTGTATCTCTGCCAGGCTTTGGTATCAGGATGATGCTGGCCTCATAAAATGAGTTATGGAGGATTCCCTCTTTCTCTATTGATTGGAATAGTTTCAGAAGGAATAGTAGCAGCTCCTCTTTGTACCTCTGTTAGAATTCGGCTGTGAATCTGTCTGGTCCTGGTCTCTTTTTGGTTGGTAGGCTATTAATTATTGCCTCAATTCCGAGCCTGTTATTGGTCTATTTAGAGATTCAACTTCTTCCTGGTTTAGCCTTAGGAGGGTGTGTGTGTCCAGGAATTTATCTATTTCTTCTAGATTTCTAGTTTATTTGCATAGAGGTGTTTATAATATTCTCTGATGGTAGTCTGTATTTCTGTGGGATCAGTGGTGATATCCCCTTTACCATTTTTTGTTGCGTCTATTTGATTCATTTTTTTTGAGATGGAGTCTCACTCTGTCGCCCAGGCTGGAGTGCAGTGGTGTGATCTCGGCTCACTGAAAGCTCTGCCTCCCGGGTTCACACTGTTCTCCTGCCTCAGCCTCCCAGGTAGCTGGGACTACAGGCGCCTGCCACCATGCCTGGCTAATTGTGTGTGTGTGTGTGTGTGTGTGTGTGTGTGTGTGTGTGTTTAGCAGAGACAGGGTTTCACCATGTTAGCCAGGTGGACCTTGTGATCTGCCCATCTCAGCCTCCCAACGTGCTGGGATTACAGGCATGAGCAACGGCACCCAGCCTATTTGATTCTTTTATCTTTTCTTCTTTATTCATCTTGCTAGAAGTCTATCAATTTTGTTGATCTTTTCAAAAAACCAGCTCCTGGATTCATTGATTTTTTTGAAGTGTTTTTTTGTCTCTCTCCTTCAGTTCTGCTCTGGTGTTAGTTACTTATTGCCTTCTGCTAGCTTTTGAATTTGTTTGCTCTTGCTTTTCTAGTTTTTTAAATTTTGATGTTAGGGTGTAGATTTTAGATCTTTCCTGCTTTCTCTTGTGGGCATTTAGTGCTGTAAATTTCCCTCTACACATTGTGTTAAATGTGTCCCAGATATTCTGGTACATTGTGTCTTTGTTCTCACTGGTTTCAAAGAACATCTTTATTTCTGTCTCCATTTTGTTATTTACCCAGTAGTCATTCAGAAGCAGTTTGTTCAGTTTCCATGTAGTTTGCGGTTTTTAATGAGTTTCTTAATCCTGAGTTCTAATTTGATTGCACTGTGGTCTGAGAGACAGTTTGTTGTGATTTCTGTTCTTTTACATTTGCTGAGGAGCACTTTACTTCCAATTATGTGATCAACTTTAGAATTAGTGCGATGTGGTGCTGAGAAGAATGTATATTCTGTTGATCTGGGGTGGAGAGTTCTGTAGATGTCTATTGGTCCTCTTGGTGCAGAGCTGAGTTCAAGTCCTGGATATCCTTGTTAACTTCCTGTCTAATTTATCTGTCTAATGTTGACAGTGGGGTGTTGAAGTCTCCCATTATTATTGTATGGGAGTCTAAGTCTCTTTGTAAGTCTCTAAGGACTTGCTTTATGAATCTGGGTGCTCCTGTATTGGGTGCATATATATTTAGGAGAGTTAGCTCTTCTTGTTGAATCCAATTGGAGGTTGTGTCTTCTTCATGAATTGAACCCTTTATCATTAATAAATGTCCTCTGTCCCATTTTCTTCTGTGTATTCCATGGGTGATGAGAAAGGCATCCTGATGCGGCTGGTGGAGACCCGGTTAAGGAGCCATCTCCTAGGACTTGGCCGGTGCCCATCTCATCCCCTCAGGCTGTCTCTTCACACACTGGCCCAGGTCCTGAAGCAACCCCACCCAGCTGTCGTGATTCCCCACTTTCCTCTGTTGTACCCCAAGCTGACTCCTGCGTACCCTTCCAAGGCCCTCCCCACCATGACCCCTGCCGCATCAGCCGTCCCCCCATCGCTTGACACCCCCATACAACCCACACCCCAGCCACCGGCTCTCACCTTGCCTGCTTTCTGCTACTTCCTCTATCCCTGTATTTCACTCGGCTGGGCTCTCTAACTTGAAGTTTCTCCAGTGGTGGGCTGGGGGGCGGGTGTTCAGGAGAGGAGGGTCTGTTCGGAGCTGCAATCTAGTCCTGCTTACTGTCCTCCATGATCCCAATTTCTACGCAAAATACATTTTAAATACAGCGTTGCACACAATTGTCACCCTCTCAGAGAGGCTTTTCTGGCCAGCCTCTTTAATACCGCATCCGGCCTCCCCCGCCTTCTGCCTGGTCCTGTCTGTCACTCCCTCTCCTTTCAGGGCCCAGGTGTGCCGGAGACATCCTGGCCAGGGTGACCTGCCCCGCAAACACCCAATTCAGGGCTCAGCCCGGGGACCCAGGCTTGAGCCAGCCGCTCCCCAAGGCAGGAGGACGGCTCAAGACTGAGAAGCCCCCTCCTCACCCATTCCACCACCCATAGCTTTCACTGGGCACGAGGCTGACGATCTTCCAGCTTCTGTCACCTTGAGGCATCTCGGTCCAGAGCCGTGAGAATCTGGGGGAGAAGGGATCCCCTGGAGCTGGGCTCTGTATGGGGGAGCAGCTCCTCCCGTGCAAGGCCCCCATTTCCCAGCTGGGCTCTTCCCTCCCACACACCTCACCCCTCCGTTCTCCTCCACAGCACCCGTACAAACCCACCAGCTTCTCCTCAGCCCCAAATGCCCCTCCAACGACAGCACTTTCTCCTCCTCCTCTCTAGGCTAGGGTGCGGCCCTTCCCCACTGTGGTCTGGACTGTGGACTCGCCGTGCCCCACTCTTCTTCCCCATTCCTTCCTGGCCCAATCATCTCAGCTTTTCCTCTTAAGACCCTAGAGAAAAAGAGAAAGTTAGCCCCAGACAAGCAGGAGGAGGACCTAATAAATCACAAAGCAGACATCAGTGAAACAAGTCAAAGGCTAGTAAAAAATGCTATTGGCCGGGCCTGGTGCCTCACGCCTGTCACCCCAGCACTTTGGGAGGCTGAGGCAGGAGAATGGCGTGAACCTGGGGGGTGGAGCTTACAGTGAGCCAAGATCGCGCCACTGCACTCCAGCCTGGGCGACAGAGCGGGACTCTGTCAAAAAAAAATAAAAATAAAAATAAAAAAGGAATGCTATTTAACAACTCTGTGACAATAAATGCAATGACTTCGATGAAATGTATAATTTCATTGAAAGATACATATTACTAAAACTGACACAAGAAAAAAAAAAGGAGTTTTACATCAACTACCCATATCAGTTCATAATTAAAAGCCTTCCCACATAGAAAACTCCAGGCTGGATGCTCTATTGGTTAATGAATCAAACATTTAAGAAAGAAATTCTGGCCCCCTGAGGTGGCTCCTACCTGTAATCCCGGCATTTTGGGAGGCCAAGGTGGGAGAATTGCTTGAACCCAGAAGTTTGAGACCAGCCTGGGCAGCATGGTGATACCTCGTCTCTACTAAAACCAGAAAACATTAGCCAGGCAATGTACGCCGTGCTTGTAGTCCCAGCTGCTCGGGAGGCTGAGGTGGGAAAATCACCTGAGCCTGGGGAGGTGGAGGCTGCAGTGAGCCTTGACTGTGCCACCGTACTCCAGCCTGAGCAACAGAGGAGGTGCTGTCTCAAAAAAAATTTTTTTAAATAAGGGGATGAAGATGTCCCTCTTATGGGGCAGACCATGTCTCAGGTACTACAGTCAGCCAAAGAACAGATCAAGTGGTCACTCCTTCAGTGAATAAGTCACCATTTCTGGCTCCTCACCTCCTTCCAAACAATGCACGTCTGCCGTGAATTTTCATCCGGTTCCCCAGCTGATGCTCTCAGGGTCATCTCGGGAATCACAGGGATCCTTAAATGTCCATCCTGTCTGTGGTTGCCCCATCCCTCCTCGCCCCCGCTCCCAACCCTCCCTATGCCCTTCCTGTTCCTTTGCTTCTTTGGCCTCTTTTTAACTTGAATTATTAGACTTTTTTTTCTTTCCCCCCTACAGCATTGTTTGAGTTCCTTATGTATTCTGGTCATTAATCCCTTATCAGATGGGTAGTTTGCAAATATTTTGTCCCATTCTGTGGGTTGTCTCTTCACTTTGTAAATTGTTTCCTTTGCTGTGCAGAAGCTTTTTAACTTGATGTGATCTCTGGTTAAATAATTTTTGACAAGAGTGCCAATCCTGCAATCTCTTCAACAAACAGCGCTGGAACAAGTGGAATTACTCCTGCAAAAGAATGATGTTGAACCCCCATGTAACACGGTAAGTAAAAATTAATGCAAAATCGATCAGCAACCTAAATGTAAGAGCTAAAACCATAAAACTCTTCAAAGAAACCACAGGGTGAATCTACATGACCTTGGATTTGGCAATAGATCCTTAGATATGAAACCAAAAGTACATGCAGCCAGAGAAAAGATAGTTAAACTGGACTTCATCAAAATGAAAAACTTCTGTGCATTAAAGAACATTATCAAGAAAGTTGTTTTAATTTTTTATTTATTTGTATTTATTTAGTTTTTTATTATACTTTATGTTCTAGGGTACATGTGCACAGCATGCAGGTTTGCTACATATGTATACATGTGCCATGTTGGTGTGCTGCACCCATTAACTCGTCATTTACATTGGGTATATCTCCTAATGCTATCCCTCCCCACTCCCCCCACCCCACAACAGGCCCCGGCGTGTGATGTTCCCCTTCCTGCATCCAAGTGTTCTCATTGTTCAGTTCCCACCTATGAGTGAGAACATGCGGTGTTTGGTTTTCTGTTCTTGCGATAGTTTGCTGAGAATGATGGTTTCCAGCTGCATCCATGCCCCTACAAAGGACATGAACTCATCCTTTTTTATGGCTGCATAGTATTCCATGGTGTATATGTGCCACATTTTCTTCATCCAGTCTGTCATGGATGGACATTTGGGTTGGTTCCAAGTCTTCGCTATTGTGAATAGTGCCGCAAGAAACATACGTGTGCATGTGTCTTTATAGCAGCATGATTTATAATCCTCTGCGTATATACCCAGTAATGGGATGGCTGGGTCAAATGGTATTTCTAGTTCTAGATCCTTGAGGAATCGCCACACTGTCTTCCACAATGGTTGAACTAGTTTACTTTAGTTCCTTTAAAATGGAGAGTACTCCTTCAGCGATTAGAAGAGCCAGAAGACAGAAACAAAGAACTTCTGTTACTCATAGGTTATGGCGGCTACACGGAGGTCAATCAACATGTGCAGAGAGCGTGCGTGGACCTGGGGCACTTGCCTTTATTTGGGTCCAGGGAGGTGGTCAGAGCATCACAGTAGGGGGTGAGAAGATTGGAGCATTCGAAGCAAATGCCCAGAAAAAGGGGCCTAACCAAACTACAGGGACCTAACCTAACTTTACATTTGGTCAAGCAGCTGGGTGTGTGTGTGTGTACTGGTGAGGCGGCTTTTAGGGGAAGGAAAGTGGAATCGAAAGGCAGCGGTTGGGAACTGGGCTTAGGCTATTAACCAAGGGCATTGTGTGGCATCTGGGGACTCATGTCAAGACAACCAAATGGATGCCGGGGCAGCATGGTAATATTAAGCCTCAACCCAAAAGTGAAAAGACAAGCTGAAGAAAGTGAGAAAATATTTGCCAATCATATATCTGATAAGGGTTTAGTATCCGTAATACACAACACACTCCTAAAACTCAACTCATAATATACAACAAACTCCTAAAACTCAACTCATAATATACAACAAACTCCTAAAACTCAAGCAAAGCAATAAACAATTGAGTTAAAGAATTGACAAAAGACTTAGACATTTGCTTTAAGGTTATAACTTGCTTCTATGAGCTTTGCTGCCAAAATTTATGAAAGAGCTCTAATTAATTGGCTTAAGATATAATAAGTGCTTAAATCAATCATATTGTCAGAAAAGTGGAAACTTTAATGGCTTTAGGTCATCTGACTCCAATAATCTTTGAGAAATAAAGACAGTTTAAAGATTATTGGTAAATTAAATAAAAACTAATAAAATAAAAACATCTTCAAAATTTAGACATTCGGTCTAATTTAGGCAGGTCAGATACTGTTTGCTAGATGCTTTAAGTTTATAACTTGCTTCTATGAGTTTTAATAATTGTTTGACTTCTCTGTTTTACATCCATTAGATTCTAGGTAAGGCCTGAGGACATATGGAGTTTGCCAGGTTCCCTGGCTAGGCTGGGAAGAGTCAGACATTGTCTAAAGCTCGGTGTGTCTTGGTCCTGGGCTTTGCAAGCTGATACATGGTTACAATTGCTTACTTAACAGGTTTTTCACCAAAAATAAAAGTTGCTGAGAATTAACACTGTAACATATATAATTGAGACTACTGGAGAAACAGTTTGACATGCAAAGTGGATAAGGAAAGTGGAATGTGTTTCTGACAAAAGGTTATAAGAAGGCATGGATATATAGTTTTTGTTCAATGGAAGGCAATTTTGGCTAGTTCAAAAGTTTTGAAGCATTGTCCTAAGCAGGAAGAATAAGAGAATACTGAAAGTTTAAACAAGTTGTAAAATATTTGTGAAAGATTGATCTTGTTAAGGAAGTTCTATGGGTATGAGCAAGCTGTCTGAAATTTGAAGGGGATTATTTAGTTTTCCTGTAAATTAAACATTAAAATAAAAGCACATTGATGCAGGGCCAGAATCTGAGCCAATGTATCTGGTTTTCTTATAGCATTCGTCTTTTCTTTAACAAAAATTGTAAAGGATTATAAAAGTTTATGGAAATCTTACCTTATGGTCAAACGAATTGAGATTGGATAGATTTGTTTATAAGATTTTATTAAGAATTGGGTTAAAGGCCGGTCCTGGTGGCTCATGCCTGTAATCCCAGCACTTTGGGAGGAGTTCAACAACAGGCTGCGCAACATGGCAAAACCCCATCTCTACAAAAAAAAATTTAAATTAGCTGGGTTTGGTGGCCAGCACCTGTATTCCTAGTTACTCAGGAGGCTGAGGTGAGAGGATCAGCTGAGCCTGGGAAGTTGAGACTGCAGTGAACCATGATCATGCCATTGCACTCCAGCCTAGGTGACAGAGTGAGACCTTGTGTAAAAAAAAAAAAAAAAAAAAAAAGTGTTTAACATTAATAGATGGTACACTAATTCAAAGATGAAATTTGGCTTCTGTGTTGAACAAGATTTTCATGTACTATTAAAAGACAATGAAAGATTTTTGTTTTCCTTTTGAATAAATGACAGAAAAAAGAGGGGAAAAAAGACAGATTTAGTTGGCCTCATGCTACCTTTATTGGGTCTTGTTTAGAAAGCCAAGTCTTTCCTCTACCAACAAGTAAAGATTTTTGCCTTTTTAAAATTTTTGAGTTATCATTTTGTCTAAATAAATGACATATAGTAATCCGGGATTCTATTTTGTAATGTCAAGTGGTTAAATCTTTGATATGTAACAAAAGTTCCAAAGTCAAATTCTAAATTAAGTCCTTTTTTGACCTGGTCAACCCTTTTGGATATGAGATACCCTAAAGTCCAAAAGAGACATATTTGGCTTATTTGGTCTATTGAAGCCATATAGGAAACATTGTCAAATACAAAATGGTGTTAAGCTTTCTTTGGGTTATAATCATATAAATATATTCTTAGTATGTGTTCCAAAGTTGTATAAGATTCCTATAATCCTGATATGTTATCAGTAGTAATTATGATTGTTATGCTAAATTGTTTGTGCCACAGAGATGACCAGATTTCTTTGTTGTTTATGTCTTTAACTGTGGCTGTTCTGAGGCTCATGTCACCCATAATTGCTTTTTTACTCTGATTCTTTATAATCAGCTCTAAGACTCTGACAGGTACTCTTGAATGCAGGTTTCTGATAACTTTGGAGACTGTGATATTAGAAAAGAGAAAAAAATTTCCAAGACTCCCATGGAGAGCTAATGTGTTCATGAATATCCAGCAAACCTAGAGTTAATTACATAGACTGAACTAACAAAAGACCAAAATAATCTTTTTATGATTTCTTGTTTGAAATATTGCTAATTATTTTGTGTTTTCATGTACAGAAAAGCATAATTCTTTTGAGCTATTTACAGCTTTTAACAATTGGGTAAAGTACACTCCTGTGAGTGAAATTTGGAGTATATTTCTTTCTCTCTACCTGATTTATCCAGAATTTGAAAATGGTTTGTAAGTGTACTTAATTAATGGCAATGTGGTTACTTACATAAGTTCAATAAGAATCTGTTCTCTGTTGTAACAGGACACAATTAGAGACAATGGTTATTTCCCCAAGGCTTTGACTGGAATGGCATGCTTTTAGCTATAAACAGACTGCTCTAAGGAATCATGATTGATTTGTAGAGCTGATAAAAGCCCCTTGGAAAAACTGGCCTCATAGCTTGTCTATGCAGTCCCTATATGGGGTTCCTGACCTGTGGTAAGTAAAGAATGTCACTTTCCTACAGACCTAGGATCCCCAAGTTATCTTAGGACCTCGAAAGGAGAGATGTTTACCCAGTCCATACAAGTATTTGCAAGCACAGAAAAAACCATGCCTGGGCTTGAGGCCTTGAGAGGTCTCATCTAAGATTCCTTATGAATAAAAATTCCAGCAAAGCCGATTTTTAAAGGAACCTATTTGCCAAATAATTATTCTTCCTGCACTTTATCCAAATAATCGGGCCAAGCATCATAAGACTAAAATTTTGAAAATAAGTTTGTCCTACTATGATTTGTGTTTAGTAAGAATGGGGACTGGAGAGAGAAAAAATATGTTTCAGAAAAAACCTCTTGTTAGATTGTAGTCTTGTCCATTATCTTTGAGTTTTGCCTTTTAATATTATTATTACTTTCTGCAATGTGGACTAAATTGTGAATTCTTTCCAGACTATGAGTCCCTAAACTAACACTTTCAAATTTTTCTTCTATTTCTCTGATTTGGAACCAGTGAAATTACTGCTACCTCATTCCTTGTAATACAGATGAGAAAAACATGTTAGTCTGCCACCGACTCCCTCCTCTGTAACTAAAGACACTTTGAGTCTAAGATCTAGATAGGCTGTGCCCAACATTAACCTTTGTTTTTCTTTTGTTTCCATAAAAAGTGTCATCTCCTGGATGGGATGCAGCTATTTAACTAAACAGACCCATTCTCAAGAACTAAACAGGGCTTATGATCACCTTCATGAATACTCATAGCTCCTTTTGTAACCTGTTAAATATATACTGAGCCAAGTGGTCATCATCACAGGAACTCCAGTTACAATTGGCAGTGGGGAACGTGCACGATAGTTAAGACTAACTGCTGTGGATACATCCCCAATAATTAAAGAAATGCCTCGATAGCCCTGAGAGACATGCACCAACAAATCAAATCTATATCTGAACGAACATCATCGAGAGATCATTCGTTAGCATCCTGGATCAGATCTGGATCATCGTGGTGGCAGAAGCTACTTTCAACTTTCGCCCCGGTTGCAAGAACAGTCACACTTCTTTGTGGTAGATTTTTACTTCTGTTGCACCCTCTGTATGGGAACCAAGACAGGTTTTCCCAGAGACTTTCCAGATCTTGTACCATAATGCTCCAACAAATCCTTAGAATGCAATCATTACTTTTGCCTTCCCTGCACCAGACACTCCCTACAGGGCAAGCTCTCATCTAACCATGTACCTACTTAGAAGCTCCAAAGCCGGAAATCTCTCCCATCAGGAGATTGCCTCAAGAGAAAACAGTCAATTTACAACCTAAGGTATGCCCACCATGAAACTCTGTCCCATCTGGAGTGTATCTTGAGACAGCGGCCAGTTTACAACCTAGCTCTTTGTTCGCGACGGTGCCAGCTCGACCACCTGATAGACAAGGCACTGAGGAGAGAGTCACATAGACCCCACATGTGCTCACTCCCTCCCCTGCATACCCTTCATGCCAAGTCCCCCTTTAAAACCGCTGCTTTCAGTTACAGACATGATCATTGGATTGTGAGTCCCCTGGAAATCCACCAAAATCTCTTGTGGACATCACTGCATGTCCATATATACAAAGCAAGAGTTAAAGTCACATTTCTTAGTTTCTAAAAGCAGAGTGACCAGAGGCAATGTAGGGGTTCTCTTGTAATGATGTTGCAGCACTTAGCATGTTAATAAAATTAATACATCTCAAGCCATGTTGAATGTAATTGTTCTCTTTTTTACCCCTGGGGATTTTAGGATTTTCCTTCATCTCAGTAAGCATGTCAGAAAGATTGCTCATTTTATCTCAGATGTGCTGATTATAAAAGTAAGTTCTGATTTATAGGAAGCTGCTAAATATTTCACAAGCGTGTTCCATTGCTATGGAGATAGAAAATTCACAAGGAGGGACTGTATCCCAAATCTTTCCATTGTTTTATTAATGTAAACTCAAAGAAAATCACAGAGGAAGTGTGGAAACGTGTTCAAATGGGAAATGATGATCATGAAAAATCATATTGGAGTATATTTCTTTCTCTCTACCTGATTTATTCAGAATTTGAAAATGGTTTGTAAGTGTACTTAATTTATGGCAATGTGGTTACTTACATAAGTTCAATAAGAATCTGTTCTCCATTGTAACAGAACACAATTAGAGACACTATTATTCACAATAGCCAAGAGGTGGAAGCAACCCAAGTGCCCATCAGCAGATGATGCATTTGACGAGGACACATATTCTAACAAAATATGGATAGATAAGTGGTTACCATATTTGTGATTCGTACTATGTGTATAGCTTTACTGAGTATGCACTGAGAAAAGCACAGCGCACCCCTATCAATATTGGTCAAGATCTGTGTTTCTCAAGGTGTAATCCAAGAGCACCAAGGGTTTCATAGATCAGGCCACCAAGGAGGTAGATATTCCTACATTTCCACTTGCTTTTATTATTTTGGCAGGGGGTTGGGAGGATATGGTAAGATTTTATTTGAAGAAACTATCCCACATCAGAATTATTTATAAACCATCCATCCATTCCATGGCAATATTTTAATTGGGAATAACTAAGGGTAATAGATTTCAGTGTTAAGATACCGAATATATCTAAAGAGGTACATTCTGAGTACTGCATCTTTGTGTGAACATCTTAGAGGGTACTTACAAAACTTAGATGATATAACCTCCTACACACCTAGGCTGTATGGTGGAGCCTATTGCTCCTAACTACAAACCTGGATACCATGTGACTGAACTGAAGACTGTAGGCAATTGCAACATAATGGTAAGTATCTGTGTATCTAAACGTATCTAAACATAGAAAAAGTAAGGCAATGCGCTATGGCGTTGTGGCAGCTAAGGCGTCACTAAGGGACAGGAAATTTTGAGCTCCGTTATAAACTTATGGGACGGCTGTGGTCTATGCAGTTTTCCGTGAACCAAAATGTCATTATGTGGTGCACGACTTTATTAAAAGGAATGACTGTCTAACACAGTAAACCTCTGTAGACCCAATGAATAGGAAAGAGTGAAGAGCTTTTCGAGCAGTATAATGCATTAGTCCGTTCTTGCATTGCTATAAAGAAATACCTGAGACTGGGTAATTTATAAAGAAAAGAGGTTTAATTGGCTCACGGTTCTGCAGGCTGTACAGCAAGCATAACAGCTTCTGCTTCTGGGGAAGGCCTCAGGAAGCTTTCAATCATGATGGAAGGTGAAGGGTGTAGGGGTCCAGCCCCACAGGGTCGGTGGGTTTTTCTCCCCATGTGCGGAGACAAGAGATTGTAGGAATAAAGACACAGGACAAAGAGATAAAAGAAAAGACAGCTGGGCCCAGGGCACCACTACCACCAAGACGCGGAGACCAGTAGTGGCCCCGAATGCCAGGCTGCACTGATATTTATTGGATACAAGACAAAGGGGCAGGGTAAGGAGTGAGAGCCAGCTCCAATGATAGGTAAAAATCACGTGGGTCACGTGTCCACTGGACAGGGGGCACTTCCCTTCCTGGCAGCCGAGGCAGAGAGAAAGGAGAGAGAGAGAGAGAGAGAGAGAGAGAGAGAGAGAGAGAGAGAGACAGCTTATGCCATTATTTCCGCATATCAGAGGTTTTTAGTCCTTTCACTAATTTGCTACTGTTATCTAAAAGGCAGTGCCAGGTGTACAGGATGGAACATGAAGGCGGACCAGGAGCGTGACCACTGAAGCACAGCATCACAGGGAGACGGTTAGGCCTCCGGATAATCAGTCACGCCTTCCATGAGAGGTGGAGGAGTAGAGTCTTCTCTGAACTCCTCCGAGGAAAGGGAGATTCCCTTTCCCAGTCTGCTAAGGAGCGAGTGTTTTTCCTTTACACTGACACTACCGCTAGACCAAGGAGCCCTCTGGTGGCCCTGCCCGGGCATTACAGAAGGCTCGCACTCCTGTCTTGTGGTCACTTCTCACTATGTCCCCTCAGCTCCTATCTCTGGTTTTTCCTAGGTTATGATTGTAGAGCGAGGATTATTATAATATTGGAATAAAGAGTAATTGCTACAAACTAATGATTAATGATATTCATATATAATCATATCTATTATCTATATCTAGTATAACTATTCTTATTTTATATATTTTATTATACTGGAACAGCTCGTGCCCTCGGTCTCTCGCCTCGGCACCTGGGTGGCTTGCTGCCCACAGAAGGGGAAGCAAGCACATCTCACAGGGCTGGAGCAGGAGGAAGAGAGAGAGGGGGGAGGTACTACATACTTTTAAACAACTAGATCTCGTGAGCACTCGCTCACTATTGCCACACCAACACCAAGGCGGATGGTGTCAAACTATGAGAAACCGACCTCATGATCCAATCACCTCCCACCAGGCCCCACCTCCAACACTGGAGATTACAATGCAACGTGAGATTTGGGTAGGGACACAGTTCCAAACCATATCACATAGTGTTTGTTTGATATCTTAAAACTAGTATATTTTGTCATTTTGAAATACATTAGAGTAAGCAGGTGTGAGCTACACTAGGTGCTCTGGGGTCTCAATGTCCTGCCTGTGCGTGGCTCTAAGGCTTCTTTCCAAGTTGATGTGTGTCTGCTTCTTATATCTCTGTTCTTCAAATATTTCTTGCTCACACACATCTGAAAATATGTTCCAGGTGATTTTGCTATCAAGTGTGTAATAGTTGCAAGGGGTAAGGTATCTGGTCTAGTGTATATAGCACATGTGTTTGAAGTGCATTCTGTGGGAATGCTGGAGTCTACATTCAGCTCATCCTAATGACAAAACATGTATGCCAAGTAACCCACATCATCAGTAAGCCAGTCTGACTTTCTATGAGAGAACGTTGCACTTTGTTTTTCCGTGGCAATAAATGTGTTCATATTGTTCCATGACCACAAACTAACTTGCTTTTGATACATAATAGAGATGGCAGGTGGAGATAGATATAGAGTTGTTAACTGAAGCAAGATGGACATAGAGGCCAAAGAAAATAACATTTATTTGGGAAACAAAGAATTGCAATTCAGGTACACTGAATCAGGCCAGCCCTGATAAGGCAAGGGCAGAATAAATTTTATACAGGAGATTTCCACAAAAAGTTATTTTCTGAGGCAGTTCATTGGCTGTGCAGAAATCCCAAATTACAAACTTGTTCAGACTGGTTATTTAATGGGGGTACTCCCAGCTGAGAGACGTTCAAGGCTGGCAGATACTGACCTCAGTTGTGTATCAAACTCTACTGGAACATTCTGTGGTTTGAACTTTATCAGGTGTGAGTGCAATCTTCTCTCAATCTCCAGACTCCAGTTTACAAAGCCCTACTCTTAATTACTTCATTTTCTTTCATGATAGAGATAGATAGGACAGAGAGATGAAAGAAGGAAGGAAGGAAGAAAGGAAGGAAGGAAGGAAGGAAGGAAGGAAGGAAGGAGACAGGGATGGAGGCATAGAAGAAAGGAAGGGAAGGAAGGAGGGAGAAAGGAAGGAAAGAGGAAGGAAGGAAAGAAAGAAGGAAGAAAAGAAGGAAAGAGACAGAAAGGAAAGAAAGAAAGGGGGGAGGGAAGGAGGAAAGAAGGAAGGAAGGAAGGAAGGAAGGAAGGAAGGAAGGAAGGAAGGAAGGAAGGAAGGGACTTTTTTCCATGAGTGTATCATCTGGATGACTGTGTATGCTGTCCGTTCAGCAGTTCTTGAGGTGTTTTTAAATTGTGGTAAAAAAAAAAAAAAAAAAAAAAAAAAAAAAACACATAACCTAAAAGGTGTCATGTTGACCATTTTTATGTGTACAGTTTAGTAGTGTTAAGTATATTCCATCAGGCACACTTGCAGTCAGTGGACAGAACGTGCGAGGCTTTGCTGCTGTTATGGAATTGAGAACTTTTGTGCTTTGTCATCTGAGACACAGATAAAGCACTTCATAGTCCTGCTGCAGAGTCCACTGTATCTGTGACACCTGAGAGAAAACATCTGGCCATAAATTTATTGAGTCTGCTATTTGCATCTCTATTAGCTAAGGTAGGGTTTCTCAAACTGTTGATGGAGACACCTGGGAGGGGAAAGGGAATGAAATCCATGTAGTGGGTTGCAGTATGAGTATGTGCGTGTGTCTTGACAGAGGGACAGATGGGAACTACAGGGAATTGTTTCACCTGTTTGTTTATAAAGGCAATTACATCGGAGCTGAGGAAGGCATCTTCACTTTCACAGTCATTCTCTTGATATCCTGGTCTAATCCCATGGATAAATTGTGTGTGTGTGTGTGTGTGTGTGTGTGCGTGCGTGCATGCGTATTGACTCATGTTGAGACATAAATTATACACAGGCTCTGACCCACTAAATATTACCACTTGTTATTTATAATGAAAGTTAGATATTATGTTAAATGTGCACATGGGCATGTGTGTGTGTATAAATTATGTCTCTAGACTCCAAGACACACTCCACACTCATAGATCCAACTGCCTATCCTGACATCTGCAATTGCTTGAGAGATAAAATTAACACTCCAAAACTGAACCTCTAATCTTTCCCCACTTCCAACTCTTCTACACAGTGATTAATGACAGCTGTTCAGATCAAAAATAATATGCTGAATTCTTAGACTTTTCTCTTGGCCACACATCCCTTATACCACCTATTAGCAGATCCTTAAATTCACCTGTCAATAAAGCTGGCCTTGATAATATCTGCCACATAGTGAGGATTTCATCAGCTATAACATGCAAAGCCTTTAAAATAATATCTAGCTTCCATTAAAAATAACAAGTGGTAATATTTTGTGGGTAAGATCCTGTTGTAGATGTATCACCTCTTTTATGTCATCTAACAACAACCATGACTCAATAATCTCTAGGTATATTAGGGGCTGTTACAACCCTCATTTTGCAGTTGGAAAACCTCAAGGGGCACATGCACGTGAGTGGGCATGCTCTCTCTCACACACATGCACTCAAACTGAGGCATAGGAAGGTTGCACAGTGTCATGAGTCCCTAGGAAATGGACCCAGCTATAGGACTCTGCAGCTTTTGCATATACTAAAAATAATGATCTGCTTGGAAATCCAAGAGAATACTCCCATCCAGTTGCTTAGGTGAAAAACCCTGGAGTCATTCTTGACTCCTTTCTTATTCTCATCACCCACATGCAATCCCTCTGCAAATTCTGTCATTCTGTCTAAGCTATCCAAGATCCAACCACATCGCACCACTTCCACTGCTGCCACTCTGGTCTGAGCTACAACCACCTCTTGCCTATCTGAGTGCAATAACCTCCTACCTGGTCTCCCTATTCTAATCTTAATCTTCTTATAACATATTCTCTACAGTGATCCTTTCAAGTCGTTAAGTCCAATCACATGTCTCCCCTACTCAATTCCCTTCACTGGTTTCCTTCTCACTCAGAAGATAAGATAAAATCCTTATAAGGGCCAATAAGGCTTTACATTGTAATCTGTGAATCCTCCATTACCTCTCCACCTTCTCTGCTATACTCTCTCTTACAAACTCCATACCAGCCACCCTGGTGTTGCAGCTGTACCTTCAATATTCCAGGGTTTCTGCTGAATGAGGGCTTTTGCACACTCTGCTCTCTCTGCCTTTGGTGCTCTCTCAAATCTAACTCATGGCTGGCTGCTTTATCTCCTTTAAATCTTCTCGATTTTCATCTCCTCACCCTACTTCATCATGTAACTGCACCCCTCACAGACCAATTCACTGCCCTTTTCTTTTTGCCCATACTGCTTGCCACCTTCTAAAATACAGTATAATGTACAAATTTGTTTTGTATTTCCTGTCTCACCTCTGTCTTCGGTTGGTGGTCTAGTAAGTGTTGCGACATAACAAACCACCCCTAAACTTAGTGACTCAAAACAATGATGATCATTTGCATCTCCAGTTTGGGCAGCCACTGGGAGTAAGGCTCATGTTTGCTCCATGTGGCAGCAGCTAGGGTGGCTAAACCGAAGGCTGAAGGAATCTGCTTCCAAGATGTCTTACACAGGAAGGGGACAATTTTGTGCTGGCTGCCAGCTGGTAACACTCAGAAGAGTCTGAGGGCCAAGCAACTTGGTTCCTTTTCATGTGGCCTGTGCTTCCTCACAGCATAATGGCTGGATTCCAAGGATATATATATATATATATATCAGGTGAAAGATGTATCATCGTGTATGACCTGGCCCCAGAAGTCAGAGTCCCCTCTGCTGTACACCATTGGCCACGGCATCACTACCCAAGTTCTACTGGATGGGACATAGACTCCATCTCTTAATGGGGAGTGGCTAGATGCTGAAAGAGCAAGCAAGACAGAAAATATTGTTGCGACCATTTTTCAAGAAGGCAATGTATGAAAATTGGACACCCCAAAGGCTGAGAACCCCTAGTGGGGAAAGCAGAGCAAAGAAGAAGAATCCAAGCAAGGGTGCAATCCCAGAGGGAGGAAAGATTCAGCCAGGTTCCACAGGGTAGGGAGAGTGAATTCCGAGCCATTTCCAGCTCTCTGCTCTTGCAGGTAAAGCAGCTCCAGGAGCTGAGGGGCTATCCTCTGAGAAGGAGGTCCAGGGGTGTAGGCTTCAGAAGGAAGAGCACATGGAATCAGAGAAAGGGGTACCAGAGGACTTGGGCAGGGCACCAACACTGCCCACCACATCCTGCCAGAACAGAAGCTTAAGGAAAGACATATTTGTTTCACTCATTCTTATATACCCAGCACCAATAAGAATACCTCTTATGTAGCAGGTGATCATTAAATATTTGTTGAACTGAATGGAATTGTCAATGGAGATGAGGGCCTCGTGGATCTTACATGGACTAGGTTTCACACCTGTCACGCAGCGCAAGAAACTAAAAGACTTCAGTGGCAGCTGGAGGATGAGGGCTGCCCTTGCCAGAGCCCTCTTAATTGGCCCTTCATGCTGCTCCTGGATGAGCCACCAACCACCTGGACCTAGATGCTTGCATGTGGTTGGAGGAAGAACTAAAATCTTTTAAGCGCATCTTGGTCCTAGTCTCCCATTCCCAGGATTTCTGAGTGGTGTCTGTACCAACATCATTCATATGCACAACAAGAAACTGAAGTATTATACGGGTAATTATGATCAGTATGTGAAGACGCAGCTAGAGCTGGAGGAGAACCAGATGAAGAGGTTTCACTGGGAGCAAGATCAGATTGCACACATGAAGAACTACATTGTGAGGTTTGGTCATGGCAGTGCCAAGCTGGCCCGGCAGGCCTAGAACAAGGAGAAGACGCTACAGAAAATGATGGCATCAGCACTGACAGAGAGGGTCGTGAGCGATAAGACACTGTCATTTTATTTCCCACCATGTGGCAAGATCCCTCCACCTGTCATTATGGTGCAAAACGTGAGCTTCAAGTATACAAAAGTAGGCCTTGCATCTACAATAATCTAGAATTTGGAATTGACCTTGACACACGAGTGGCTCTGGTAGGGCCCAGTGGAGCAGGGAAGTCAAGTCTCCTGAAGCTGCTAACTGGAGAGTTACTACCCACAGATGGCATGATCCGAAAACACTGTCATGTCAAGATAGGGCATTACCATCAGCATTTACAAGAACAGCTGGACTTAGATCTCTTGCCTCTCGGGTCAGAAGCTCCATCTGGGAACTAACAGCTGCTACCCTGACCAGCTGCTTAGGACAGGACCCTGGGGCTACATTCCTGCATTGCTGCAATACTGCTCCCCCAGCCTCTCCCCTGCCCCTCAACCTGCCTTAGCTGCACTCTCTTATCTACAGCTGGACAGTAACTGTTTCCTGCCCTCCTTCCAGTTACATCTGTCCATGTAGGGACTCTGCTGGCTGTTCCCTCCAGCCCCTTGCTGGTTACCTTACTCTGAGTGTGATGCAGTCAGAGGCACCTGCAGGTTAGCCCAAGCCCTGGATTTGGCCCGCGGAGGAGCTTAGGATGCTCGTTTTCTGGGTTTTGGTGATGTTGGAGGAGCACCCCCAGCCCACCGCCCCGATTCCTTTTTGCTTCTGGTTTGGAGCTCTGGACCAGGACCTTTGTCCTGGTCAGTTTTTAAATAATTATTTAACAGTGTGACTTTTAGACCTGCGTGACATCTACAAAGTGCCCAATAAAGAAAGAGGAAGCCAAAAAAAGACAAAACAAAACTAAGTAAAATAGAGGTGTTTGACCATGAAACAAAGACCAAACAACAGTGCTTACAAGCAAAACGGCTCCCCTAAAGCAGAGGGAACACGTAGAGTTATTGTTTCGCCTTTCCCACTGAGGTCCGCTCGGAATCTGTGTTTATATGTGGCGGCAGAGTGGGGTCAAGATTCATTTTATCCATCTGGATCATTTTGTCCACCTGATCACCCTGCACAGCCATCCAGTCCCTGCGGCTCTCCAGCGTCCATGTATGTGAGGGTCTGAGTCTCTCAGTTGGCCTTATGGGCCAACCTGCTGTTTCTGTGGGTCGGAGACTTGGTCTAGAGTATGTGTGTAGGAAAAAAGTGTTCATGATTGGCCTCGTACTTCACCAGGGGTGAGGCATTTAATGCGGCTTTTTGTCCTTTCTCTCTGCCCCAGGATCCCCCAGGCCTGTTCTCTCTATGCCTTTGGTCTGTTTCCCCCAAATCTGAGCCCGTCCCCTCCCTACTTTGTTTGTCCTTGCTTCATGGCCTCGACATGCCACTGACCCAGCACCCAGGGCATCTGGGAGACTCAGCTATGGAGAAAAGGGAGGTGGTGGCAAAAGAGACGCCTGCTGAGGACAGGCAGGCCTAGGGCAGTTGCCTTCTCATGCAAGTAATCATGAAGGTCATGTTATACATGGTGTCAGGGAGAGCAGCTGATTTTAGTGTCAATTATAAAAGCTAGTTTCCAACGAAGAAATAAAGAAAATGACAAGATATGGTTTGGCTGAGCCGAAGCAGTATTGATTACAGACACCTGCTCAACTGTTTGCAGTGAAATAACGCGCACGTGAGTCAGGTTAAGTTTGTTGTACTTCAATGTAAAAGTGGTTATGAAGTCCATTTTCAAATATTCAGCTTTTAAAACATGATCCTTATTTATATTGGATGTCATCACTTAAATAAAAAAGAACTTAAGTCACGATTCCTCCTTATAAGACTTTTATTAATGCCAGAAATGAAACAGTAAAAACAAAATGAATTTGAAAAATCAGTGTGATTGGGGGTGCAGAGATGGTATGAACAGGGACTGAGGAAAAAGCCAGGTCTGAGGACAGCCTTCAGTTTCAACTTGGAACTTTTAAAGGTCATGATTCAGCTGATCCTGTGAAGTGGACTGTGCGGTGGGCAGGTCGCTTCGTGCCTTTAGAGCCAGGCTGTGTGCTGGACCTCAAGGCTCTTCCTTCCCCAAGGAAAGCTTAACTCCCAGTGCTCCTGGGTTTGTCACCTTCTGGACTTGCAGGCTTGAGACCCTTGGGTCCCCTGTCCTGCACTGGACAACTCCTGACTGGGAGGAATTTTCTAACACGATGAGACAGAAGAAAATGAAGCAAAAAGGAGCTACAGAAAACAAAGTGGGGTTAATCGCTGCGCTGCCGTTATGCTGACTCCCACATCTGTAGGTCTCTGCGATCATTTCTGCAACAAACATCAGGCCCTTGGTCAGAAACATAGCTCTCTCTCATACACACACATCGATCATCTCCACCAAAAGCAATCTTTTGACTTATGGTACCTTTGCTGGTGTCAGCTCAAAAACTACCTGTACTTTGTTTCCTTGAATCATTATGCTTTTGCATAGCCATCCTCTAACAGTTATCAAAGCAGGACATAATTGCATACACTCTGGAAATGAGGGGTGAGTCACCATTTTCAAAATTAAAATTTTAAAATTCTGACCCCTATCACCTTCCACACCTTTAATGCAGAGAGTGCCTATTCAGAGCATTCCATTTTTCAGTAATCACATCCAAACAGGTCACACTACCCATGTGTGTATTTCTTCATGCTATAAATACATTTCTGGAAATGTTTTGTAGAAACAGATTTCTTTTCTTTTTTGGGGGGGTCAATTGAGTGACATTTCACTACTGACATAATTTCAGCTATTCTTTTCTATCTCCAGTCTGGTGTGCTTCTTGACACTTGGGCCTACAATTTATTTCTGCATCAGCCTTTGTCAGATCATCAGTGACCCTAACACAAGTGCTCCACACATGGGAACTGGCAGTTTGAAGCCCTGGTTTCTTGCCTGAATCTCTTTGCAAGTCACATGGGGAAGAAGGCAGCTCCTCACCGGCTTTGGCTGTGTGTGGTGATGCAGAGCTGGCTGTGGGGCTTAGGGAGTGGGGAGCCCTCTCCTTGCTCTGTCCAGGCTCACTAAGGACTCTGAACTCAGTTAAAATACTTAGAAATTTTCCCCCACTTTGTCCAAGGAAGAAAATAATGTCACCAGAACCTGCTTCTTTGAAAATCAATATGGCTTCTTTGAAAATCAAAATGACTTCTTGTATGGTCTGAAAAAAGATGACTTTGGCATTTACTTACCTGTGGGGTGACTGGAAATCCTGAAATCCTGTAGCAAAGTCTACAACTGCCCCAACTGCACTGACTATCATGGGCCTGACTGCCAATTTGATCTATCCTCATAAAAAAGACAAAATCTCAGTCAGAATGCAGGACCAGTATCTGCTTAGTTTCCAGCTGTAGGTGCTCAGAAGGATCAAGAACAGACATGAAATAACATTTCATGCCCAACTAACACCTTCATTCTGGGTCTCCTGGACCCCAGGACCTGTAAAGGAAGGGGTGACATGACACCCTCATTATAAAGTGGGAGTGTTTGTACTCTCAGTACCTAGTTACTTCTCAAGCAGAGGGGAGCAATTGGCTGGGAAACCTAAGAATGGAATTCATAGGTTTTTCCTGGTCATTTTTCTCTATCACTCCAAAGCTTGGGCCCATCATAGGATAGCCAGGGACAACCTACGCCTTCCCCAAAGTGGTAAAAATTCCTCTGCTAGCATTAGCCAGCTCACAGGGAAACACACTGCATAGGGGACCATGAGAATGGCCTTCAGACTGACCATCAGTAGGTATTTCTAATTGTAACTACTGATGATAGAGTTCCAGTTGAACATCGCACAAAGAAACCGTCACTTGACATGCACACCTTTCAAGTATCAAAACACCTGTTCAGATCCCTACTCATTTTGTGTCTGCAGGTGTTTCCCACATGTCTCCAAGGCTCACCCAATTAATCCATTTTGTCAAAATCCTCAGAGGAAGTATGAGGTAGAGGAATGAGTTTGCAATTGGCAGCCTGGACAACTGTATTCTAAGCCGGACTCTGGGTCTTGGCTTTGTGATAATCTTGGGCAAAGCATTCCCTCCTCTAGTTCTCAGTGTTCTTTTCTTCAAAGTGGCATCAACGGTCTCTTCCATGCCTATCTTCCAAGGTCTTCTGGAGAAAACATGAGACGGTGCATGGGAAAAGACCAAGAGCAGCAGAATACCTGGCTACAGGTAGCTGCTTAATTGCAATGTCCTTAGAGCCACCAGTGTCATCTGATATACTTATCTCAGAGCCTGAGATCCATTGCCCCTGTCACTTGTCTTTCTTTGGAGATTGACATGACTAGTCTGCTGAAGTCCTTGGAGTAAGATTTTGCCACCATCACTGGGCTTGATCTCCTCAACTGTCTTCAGAGGCTGGAACAAGATGGTCTCCAGAGGCCCCTTTGCTAGGATAATTTATCATTCTCATTGAAGCACAGGAGACAGGTCAGAATTTCAGGTATTGGAGTCAAATGATAAAATCCTGTTGGTGGCAACACTCACTCCAATCTTTGCTCCGATAAGACAGGGGGGAGGCTAGATTCTCTCAGAGCCCCCTCAGGAAGGCAACTGCTTCCTTCTTTTGTTCCTTCAATGTATAAAGAGGTCTTCTTTCCTAAAGGTTCTGGCCAAGACGTTGAAAACTACACATTCTCTCTTGGTTTTGACCTGTGTTGACCATCAGTGTGTTTTTAGTTGAAAAGAAAAAAATAGAAAAAACTCAAACTGAGCCCCAAGTTTCCCTGTTTCTCATACTTTGGATTGCCTCTCATCCGTCCACTCCTGTTTTGTGCTCTGGAGAGCCTGTGTCTTCTGCTCATCCACTTGGACATAGTCTACTCTTTGTTCTTCTGAAAGGAGAAGTTTCTGAAGAAGGAGAACAAAAAGGTTTTCATTACATCTAACTTAAAATGTCAGGAAAATGTTTACCCTTTTGTATTAAATTACATTGTTAAATATTTGTTGCCCTTTTCTTTGTGTGGAAGCTTTATACTTTGTATATGCGCGTGTGTGTGCACAAACACGCGTTGTTTCCCTCAACTTTGCTCTAGCCACTTGACTTGCTTTGACCAATATAATGTAAGTGGAAGTGACATGGCCTGGCATGGTGGCATGTGCCTGTAATCCCAGCACTTTGGGTAAGAAATACCTGAGACTGGGTAATTTATAAAGGAATCTTTATAATTGGGTATTTCTTCATAGCAGCATGAGAATGGACTAATACACAGGCCAAGGCAGGAGGATCACTTGAGCCCAGGAGGTCAAGATCATTTTTTATTAAAAAGATAAAAAACAGCTGTGGGTGATGGTGTGCAACTGCAGTCCCAGCTACTTGGGAGGCTGAGATGGGAGGATACCTTGAGCCCAGGAGATCGAGGCTGCAGTGAGCTATGACCATGCCACTGCACTCCAGCCTGAGTGACAGAGTGAGATCTTGTCTCATGAAAACAAAACAACAATAACAAAAAGGAAGTGACATGTTCCAATCATAAGGAGAAAAGAGGTATTCTGTGATTCTGCAATCTCTCTTTTTCCTCTGCCAGGAAGCCAGCACACTTCAGATGGGGGCTGCTTCTCTTGCCTGGGCCCTGGACTGGAGATGACCTGGAACACAAAGGCTCTGGCCTGCAATAAAAGAGCCTTTGTGTTGAAAGTAGATGAGATTTGGGGGTTGTTTGCTTTGAGTGCATAGTCTACCAAAACTGACTAATGCTCCTTTTATACTTATTGCTCCCACCCTTCTTAACAGCTTTTCTCCAGTCTCATATCAGGTTTTTGGAATGATATTAAAAGCAGAAAAGAAGTAGGAGTTACCTCAGCAAAAGAGTAGGAAAGTCCTCCATTGTTTCCCATGCACTCATTCCTTACGCTGTACAGTGGGTGATACTAGTTCACAGCTATGATGACTTACCTGTATTAACTCAATTAATCCTCACAACAGTCCTTGACATAAGTGCTGTCATTTCTGATTTCCATTTTTCAGATGAGAATTCTACCCAAAGGGGTAGCTGCCCAACTTGGCATTCAAGGCCCCTTACTAAGGGGTTCCACTTCCAACTTACAGTTCTTTCCACTGCTCCCTCAGGTCTAACCAAACTAGGCTGCTACTTGTTCCCTAAACAGGATGTTCCTACACCTGGAGGGTCCTCTGCCTCACCCTCATTTCTGCCTGAGGCATTTTTCTATAAACTTTATGGTCCAAATTTTGAAGTGTGAATATCACATCTATTTATACATATACACACAAAGAACACACCCTAGAAGGAAATACACCAAGATTTCATTCTGTCTGGGAGATGGGATTAGGGCTGATTTTAATATTCTTCATTATACATGTCTGCATTTTTCACACTTTCTAAGGAGAATATGCATGATTTGATCGTCAGAAAAGTCTACGCAGAAATGGAATCACCTGGGGATTCTCAGACGCAAAGCCCTTCCTACCTGCTGCATGGGGGCTGGTGATGCTGAATTGAAGTCCAGGGCCAAATAATCTAGGCTGAATTTCTTTGTCCACGTAAAAGCACCACTGCTCAGGGAACTGGTTGTTCGGTGCTCCTCCTAGGAACCAACATCGCAGGAGTCAGGTTAATGATGTCTACCTGGGTTGCTCAAGGGAAGGAGGACAAGTTGTGGCTTCACCCAAGCAGATGCCGTCATATCGTAACAGAATAGTCTGATGAGACCTGAGTCAATCAGCCTGCATATCTGAGTGAGAACTGTAATTTCAAACAGAACATAGCCAATCTGGCCTTCACAATGAAACTATACCATTATTCACCATGGGAACAGTATGCCAAAATTCACTCAAAAAGGAATTTGCTTCACGAATCTGACAGGCCTATGACACTTTAGAGATTAAACCCTGACGAGATCAACTATACATATTAAAGTTCTCGTGAAGGCATCCCAAATGCATTTAAATATAATTTGCACAATAGAGTTATAACACAGATGAAACTCAGGGCCCAGCTTCAGAAGTGAAATGCTACCGATCTATATCTTTGAAGCTGTTTCCCCTCTACCATCTTTCCTTCTCCTCCCAAGAGGTAAAGCACTATCTTGAATTTTATGCTTACCACTCCTTTTACTTTTAAATATAGTTTTATGAGTATGCAAGTATCCTTAAATAACAGACTATTTCCTTTTGCCTGTTTTTGAATGTCATATCAACAGAATCACATTGCATACATTTTGGGTGGCTTCAGTTTTGTGTTCAATATTAGGTACTCCACATTCACTTGTGTTGATGCATTAGCCCTATTTCACTCATTTGCACTGGGTCAGATATTCCATTGTATGACTTATTTAACCATTCTGCCATCAAAGGATATTTGAGTTGCTCCCAGTTTGGGGGCTATTACAAGCAATGCTGCCATGGACATTCATGCACCTGTGGGAGAAATTCCAGGGCATTTACTTGGGAATAGAATCACTGGGTTATAGAATATGAGCATCTTCAACTTTACTAAACATCACCAAACTATTTTCCAGAGTGAACCAATCTACACGTGTACCATCCTGGTCAACATTTGGTATTGTCAGACGTTTTAACATTTTTCCTACCTGAGACAGGTAAAATGGTGTCTTACTGTGGTTTGGTTTTCCATTCCCCTGATTATTAATTAGTATGAGTACCTGTTCATATGTTGAAAGGTCATTTATTTCTCCTCTGTGAATTGCCTGTTTGGGTTTGTTTTGTTTTTTGGGTTTTTTTTTTTTTTTTTTTTTTGCCTTGTTTCTGGTTAATTTTTGTATTGAATTGTCTATTTTTCTTACTTACCCTGAGTACTTTTTCCTATGCCCTGGAGAGTAATCACTTGCTATCATGTATGTTACAGATAGCTCATCACAGTCTAGCTTCTTGTCTTTTCATTTCTTTTTATGGGATTTATTTTGACTAAGAAATACTTTTAATGTAATATGTCAATCTTTTCCTGCATGGCTTGCACTTGCATTATGTTTAAGGAATCCTGCCCTATGCTGAGGTCATAATTTATTTATCTATATTTTTTCCTGAAATTATAAAGTTTTGTAATAGTTTGCTCCATGTTTAAGCAATAATCTCACTTGAACTGATTTTAATAATGTATATGGTGGAGCAATAGAAATAAAATTCATTCCATTTTTGTTGTTGTTTTTACTCAACATGGATAACTAGTTTCCCCCAGAATCAGCTTCAAAGTTCCTCAAAAATCTCTGTTAGGGAATTGGTAAGGTAATGTCTTTAATATTTGAGTCTTCCCATTCAGGAACATGGTCTACTTTTCCACTTATTTCATTCTCCTTAATGTCTTTTGATAAATTTTAATAATTTTCTCCACAATATTTTTTGTTAGATTTATCCCTAAATACCTACAGTTTGTTGTTACTGTAAATGGTAAGTTTCGTTTAAATTCTTTTTTCTGTTTGTTACCATTATATAGACATCCAACTGGATTGTGTATATTGACTTTATATCCATCAATCTTGATATCTTTTATTAATTGTAATTATTTATTTTACTAATTTAGTAATTCTAATTATTTCTAAGTAGATTATTTCAAGTTATCACTCATATAAGCAGATTATTTTGAGTTATCACTTCATCTATGAATAATCACTGTTTGTCTTCTTCCTTCCTTTCTCATTTTTACTCATTTTGTTTCTTTAGGAGATGTTTTTAGTGTTTAAACACTGAATATGATATCTACTACAGGTTCTATAAGATTCATTTTTCATTTATTATGATGTTAAAGAAAATTCCTCTATTCCTTGTTTACTAATAGATTTTTTCATGAATAGATGTTGAGTTCTATCAAATGCTTTTTCTGCATCTAGTAAGATAATATATCATTTTTCTCCTTTAATCTGTTAATGTGCTTGGTTGACTTAATAGATATTCCTGGTTTAAGGTTGTAATAGCTCATCTCCCTGAGAATATTGGTAATAATAGAGTTTTAAAAAGGCTTTTCCTAGCCGGGCACAGTGGCTCATGCCTTTAATCCCAGCACTTTGGGAGGCCAAGGTGAGCGGATCACTTGAGGTCAGAAGTTCAAGACCAGCCTGGCCAACATGGTGAAACCCTGTCTCTACTAAAAATACAAAATCAGCCAGGCATGGTGGCGTGCACATGGAATCGCAGCCATTCGGGAGGTTGAGGCAGGAGAATCACTTGAACTTCGGAGGCAGAGGTTGCAGTGAGCCGAGATCACGCCACTGCCCTCCAGCCTGGGCGACAGAACAAGACTCTGCCTCACAAAAAAATAAAATAATAAATAAATAAAAAGGCCTTTCCTTCTGGCATAGTTCTTATTTTGTCTAATCTGTTTTGGTCTCAATCTTTCATGCTAGAGTTCTCCTGAAATGTCACATGAAATCACTGACTGTTGCTTATACTTATGAGTGAAAGACCAAAAAGCTAACATGAAGCTTTGTGTACATGGATGGTGTTTGTCAACTCTGGAGTTTTCTGCAGGGTGATCCCATTGGGTGGTTATCTTAAGTAACCCTCAATATTAGGAACTACATTTTGCCACTTGGGCTGCTCAAATAGCCTGGAGAAATATTTTCTAATATCCAAACTCAATTGTAAAGGTCTGGTTGTCAACATTCTGGAAAAGGGCTTAAGAATGGTTCTCATATCCATTATGCCTATTTACTTAATCACCTTGTTGTTAGTATAGTATTCATGGTCAAATACGTCTAGTATCCCCCAGTGCAGAGATCTTTTGTTTTACTCTCTCCAGAGAGACTGCACTTCAACTTTTCTATGAGATGGGGGATGGAAAGTCATAGTGTTTCACCTCCATGGAGTGAGGGAAGGGATCTTGGAATTTACCTGATGCCTTTGACCACTACTACTTCTTTTTTTTTTTTTTTTTTTTTTTTTGAGACAGAGTCTCACTCTGTCGCCGGGGCTGGAGTGCAGTGGCCGGATCTCAGCTCACTGCAAGCTCCGCCTCCCGGGTTTATGCCATTCTCCTGCCTCAGCCTCCCGAGTAGCTGGGACTACAGGCGCCCGCCACCTCGCCCGGCTAGTTTTTTGTATTTTTTAGTAGAGACGGGGTTTCACCGGGTTAGCCAGGATGGTCTCGATCTCCTGACCTCGTGATCCGCCCGTCTCGGCCTCCCAAAGTGCTGGGATTACAGGCTTGAGCCACCGCGCCCGGCCACTACTACTTCTTTTACTTTCCCTTCAACCCTACTTCAGAACTACCTACTGTGGACAACTCCTGAATTCTTTGGGTAGTCAAGTTGCTTCTTGCCTGCCTTCCACCACATTTAAGATTTAATTTTTTTTTGCGAGGGGGAGGGTCTTGTAAGTCATTTACTACATATCTACCTGCATTCCAGTTTCCAATATGCTACTGCTATTTTCTTCTCCAGTTCTTCATATCTTTGTGGATTTATGCCTTTAACAGATTTCTTTACTGTTATTTTAGAGAGTGTTTGGGGATGGAAACTGGAGGCTTGTGGTCAATCTTCCATCTGAGGTTCATGTGGCAGTACTTTATTTCTTTTTATGGCTGCATAATACAATGGAATATTATTCATTATATATTATACTACATTTTATTCACACATTCATCAGTTGATGATCATTTCAGTTGTTTTCCCTTTCTGGCTACTATGAAAAAATGTTTCTACGAACATTTGTGTATGAGTATTTGGTTAGACATACTCTTCTGTGGGATTTTAAAATCTGCATCCATGAGTAACATTGGCCTACAACTTTCTACTTACGTAATTGCTATTTGTTTTATCAAATTATTTTAGCCTCATAAAGTAAGGTGAGCAATATTCTCTTCTCCCATTCCTGGTAGGTGTTTATATAAGATTGCACTTATCTCTTCTTTTTGGTAGAAACTATCTGCAAAGTTTTTTGGGCCTTATGATCCTTTGTAGTACAAATTTTCCTACTGATTCAGTGTCTTTAACAGGTACATAAACATTCAGGTTTTCTACTTCTACTTGAGTCAATTTCTGATTTTTTTTTAATCCAGAGAATTTGCCTATAACCAAAGTTTTCAAATTTATTGGTACAGAGTTGTTCACAAAAATTTCTTAGGCAGTTAATCTCTCATGTATTTGCAATTATTATCTGTTTTTCATTCTTAATATTACTTGAATTCATATCTTTTTTATTAGTTTAGTCAAATTTTAGTCTTTTTAAAGAGCCAATTACAGCTGTATTGATCCTCTCTGATTTTGTTGTTTATTTTGTTAGTTTCTGTTCTTGCCTTTATTCATTTCACTTTTGTAGGGTTTTTCTAAACTTATTATTATAAAATTTTTCCAGCAATCAGCCAAATTAAAGAAAATATACCCACCATGTATACTCCACTAACATTTTATTATACTAACCTGCTTGTAAGTCTTTGGGCTTGTGGAGGAATGGTACCTTTCATGAATTGTGAGCAACTCTAGCATTATCCCTTGACATATTGCTTCTCTCCTATTTTTCTATAATCTCCTTCAACAACTCTGACTATACAAATATTTATTTATTCTATCTTCCATGTCCCAAATTTCTTTCATCTCCATGTTTTTAACTCCTTGTTCTGATTTATTAGTAACTTCTTCATAAATTATCTTCCAGCTCACTAAATCACTCTTTGTGCTTAGTCTGTTTATCTGATCCATTAAGTTTCTAATTTCATTCTTGTTTTTATTTCTACAAGTTGTAAATGGTCTTTTACAATCTACTTGGTGATTTTTAATAATATCTCATTACTTAATCCAACTTTCAATTTCTCATTTATTTCTTTAAATATAGTAAAACTACTTATTTTATATTCAAAACTCAGTATTTCCAAAAACTGCCTACTTCCACATTTGATTCTATTATTTGTAATTCTTATTAATTTGGGGGGTTGCCGTTTTTCAATATTTTTGACCCCAGAGATTTCTTTTCCCTTCCCTTCTTTTCAGCTGAGTTTTAGATTTAAAAATGTATCATATTTATAATAAGAGGTGTTTTTCATGCTATCTTGCCTACCAAAGTGTCCCATCAAATTTTAAAAATAGAATAAATGTAGTTTCACCTCCAGTAATGTTGAATAAAGTAATTTTGACCACCCTTCCTGCCAAGAACAATATTTTTTTTCCTTTTTTGGTAGAAATTAAAAAATTGTTTCTAAAATTTTTATGGGAGTAGAAAAGTCAAAGAAAAAAAAAAACCTTGAGGAGGGAAACAAAGCAGGAGGACTTACATTCCTTGATATTGAGTCTTATAAAGCTACAGCAACTAAGGGAGTTCGTATTGTTCAAAGACAGGGAAACCAACAGAATAGAATTAAGAGTCCATAAAAAAACCCATACATATATGGATGCTTGATTTATGGCAAAGATGGCACTGCTGAATAGTCAGTAAATCATAGTCATTTTATATAAATGGTGCCAACCAATTAGATAAACATATGGGGAAAAATGAGTCTTGACCCCCATCTCACAGCACACACAAGTTAATTCAAGGTGATATAATCCAAATGTGAAGGTAAAACTAGAAAACTCCTAGGAAATAGCCATAATTCACCCGAGATCAAATAGATGATTATCCTGTATTAAAGAAATTGAATTCACCCAGAGGGTTTCACTGGTGAATTATACCAAAAATTTGAAGAATAAACAAAACTAATTCTACACGATCTGTTCCAGAAATTAGAAGAGGAGAGAACACTTCCTGAGGAACCCAGCATGACCTTAATAACAAAACCACACAAAGACACTACAAAAACCTAAAGATCAACACCCATTAGGAACACAGACATGAAAATCCTCAACAAAATATTAGCAGATGAAATGCAGCAATATATACAAGGAGGTAATACACCATGACCAAATGGGGTTTATCTAGAGAATACAAGACTGGCTTAAAGCCTGGCACAGTGGCTCATGCCTATAAGCCCAGCATTTTGGAAGGCTGAGGTGGGAGGATGGCTTGAGCTCAAAAGTTCAAGACCAGCCTGGGCAACATAGCAAGACCTTGTCTCTACCAAAAAAAAAAAAAAAAAAAAAAAAATCCCAAGAAATCTGAAGAAAATAAAAACTTCCTATAATTAATAAGTTAATTCAGCAACCTCAAACTCTTGGGCTCAAGGGATCTTCCTGTCTCAACATCCTGATTAGCTGGGACTATAGGCACAGCTACTATGCATGGTTAATTTTTAATAACTTTTTTGTAGAGACAGGGTCTCACTTTGCTGCTCAGTCTGGTCTTGAACTCTTGGGCTCAAGCCACTCTCCCACATCAGCCCCCACAAAGTCCTGGGATTACAGGTGTGAGCCACTAAACTCAGCCAATCATATTTCTATATACTACCAATGGGTCATTGGAAGCTGAAATTTTAAAAATACCATTTATAATAGCTCCAAAAATGAAATAATTTGATATAAATCTAATAGGACATGCATAAGATCTATGTAAAAATTACAAAATTATGAGGGGAAAAAAATCAAAGAAAATCTGAATAAATAAGCCGGGTGTGGTGGCTCATGCCTATAATCCCAGCACTTTGGGAGGCTGAGGCAGATGGATCACTTGAGGTCAGGCATTTGAGACCAGCCTGGCCAACATGGTGAATCCCTGTCTCTACTAAAAATACAAAACAATTAGCTGGGCGTGGTGGCGTGTGCCTGTAATCTCAGCTACTTGGGTGGTTAAAACATGACAATCACTTGAACCCAGGAGGCGGAGGTTTCAGTGAGTCAAGATTGTGCCACTGCACTCCAACCTGGGCAACAGACAAGACTCCGTCCAAAAAAAATTTAAAAACCCAATCTGAATAAATGGAGAGCTATACTGTGCTCACTAAATGGAAGATTCAGAATAGTAAAGACTCAATTCTCAAATGTATTTATAGATTTAATGCAATTCCAATTTAAAAAAAGTCTTAGCAGGATAGCTTTGTAGATAAAGAACATCTGACTCTAATTACACATGGAAAGGCAAAGGAAGTAGAATAACAAAAACAAGTTTTAAAAACAAGAATGAAGTTAGAGAAAATACACTTCCTGATTTTAAAATTTACTCCAAAGCTACAATAATCAAGACTGTGTGGTATAGGCAAAGAGACAGACAATGAAACAGAATAGAAAATCTACACAAATATGCCCAACTGATTTATTACAGAGGTGCAAAGAAAATTCAATGAAGAAAGAATTATATTTTCCATAAATGGTACTGAAACATTTGGCCATCCATATGCAAAATGTCAACTTTGACTTCACCTCACATCTTACACAAAAATTAACTTAAAATGGATCACAGACCTAAATGTAAAACCATAATTCTTTTAGAAGGAAATAAAGGAGAAAATTCTAATGAACTAGGTTAGGCAGAGTTCTTAGACATGATAACAATCCATTAAGGAAACAAAATCAATAAATTGGACTTAATTAAATTTTAAATGTTTGCTCCGCAAAAGACAGAACGGAAAGAGAAGCTCCAGATATGGAGAAAACATTTGCAAATTATATATCCATTGGAGGACTTGGTTTTTTTTGTTTTGTTTTGTTTTGTTTTTGTTTTTGTTTTTGTTTTGAGACAGAGTCTTACTCTGTCACCCAGGCTGGAGTGCAGTGGCATGATCTTGGCTCACTGCAACCTCTGCCTCCCGAGTTCAAGCGATTCTCCTGCCTCAGCCTCCCGAGTAGCTAGGACTACAGGCGCATGCTACCATGCCCGGCTAATTTTTGTATTTTTAGTAGAGACAGGGTTTCACCATTTGGCCAGGCTGGTCTCCAACTCCTGCCCTCAAATTATCCTCCCACCTCAGCCTCTCAAAGTGCTGGGATTACAGGCGTGAGCCACCGTGCCTAGCCCCTTTGGAGGACTTGTACACAGAATATATAAAGAACTCTCAAAACTCAATGTAAGAAAACAAACAACCTGATTTAAAAATTGGCAAAAAGATCAAACTGATACTCTACCAAAGAAAATATATGGATGGCAAGTAAACACACCAAAATATGTCCAACATAATTTACCATTAGGGAAGCACACGTTAGAGCCACACTGAGATACCAATATACATCCATTAGAAGGTAGAAATTTAAAAATCTGGTAATAGCAACTATGCTGGCAAAGGAGGTGGAGCAACCGGAATTCTCATAATTTGCTGGTAGGAGTACAAAATGGTACAGCCATTATGGAAAACATTTTGGCAGTATCTTACAAAGCTAAATAAACAATTGATGACTCAGTTAAACACACATTTGATGACCCAGCAACACCACTTCTAGGTATTTATTCTAGAGCTGGATTTCTCAGCTGTGGCAACTAATGACATTTGGGGCTGGATAGTTCTTTGTTGAGAGGGCTGTCCTGTGCATTGTAGGATGTATAGCAGCCCCCCTGATTTTTTTCCATTAGATGTCATTAGCACTACCTCCTCCACTCCAAGTTGTAGCAATCAAAAATGTCTCAAGACATTGCCAAATATCCCTTGAGGGTCAAAATCAACACTGGCTGAGAACCACTGCTCTAGAGAAACGAAGACGTCTATCCATGTAGAAACCTGTCATATACCACTAAGATCAGAAACAAGGCAAGCATGCCCACTTTTGCTACTTCTATTCAACAAAGCATTGGGAGTTCTAGCCAAAGCAATCATGTGAGAAAAAGAAAGAGAAGACACCCAAACTGGAAAGGGAGATGTAAAGTAATCTCTATTTGCTGATAATATAACCTTATATATAGATAACCCTAAAAATTCCACACAAAAACTAATAATAAATTAAAAATAAACAAATTCAGCAAAGTTGCAGGATATAATATCAATACTCAAAAACCAGTTGCATTTCTATACACTAATAATGAACAATCATAAAAGGAAATTTTTAAAAATTTCATTTACAATATCATCAAAAAGAACAAAATACTTAGGAATAAATTTAACCAAGGAGGCAAAGACTTATACACTGAAAACTATAAGAAAGAAAGTAAAGGAGACATAAGTAAATGAAAAGATATCTGTGTTCATGAATTGGAAGACTTAATATTGTTAATATGATAATATTATGCAAAACAGTTTGCAGATTCAAAGCATTCCCCATCAGAATTCCAATGGCATTTTTTTGCAGAAATAAAAAACTCTGTCCTTAAAGTTCACACATAATATTAAAGGACCCTTAAATGACAAACCAATCACAAAAAAGAAGAACAAAGTTGGAAGACTCATACTTTCTGATTTCAAAACTTACTACAAAGCTACACTAATCAAAACAGTGTGGTACTGGCATAAGGACAGACATATAGACCAAGAAATAAATACTTGCATATGTTAATTTTCAATGAGATTTTCAATGAGAGCGCCAGGACCATTCGACATGGAAAGGATAGTCCAGTCTTTCCAACAAATGGTGCTGGGAAAACTGAATGTCCACAAGCAAAAGAATGATGTTGGACTCTAACCTTATACCATATACAAAAACTAACTCAAAAAAGATCAAAGATCTAAACATAAGAGCTAAAACTATAAAACCTTTAGAAGAAAACATAGGAGACAATCTTCATGACATTGGATTTGGCATCCCATTTCATGGATATGGCACCAAAAGCAAGGCAATAAAAGGAAAGAAAATTTTGAAATCAAAAACTTCTGTTCATCAAAGGACACTATCAAGAGAGTGAAAAGAGAACCCACAGAATGAGAGAAAATATTTGGAAATCATGTATCTGATAAGGGGTTAACATCCAGAATACATTTAAAAAATTCCTATAACTAAACAACAATAAAAAAAGAAACAACCTAACTTAAAAATATGCAAAGGACTTGAATAGACAATTCTCCAAAGAAGATATATAAATGGCCAATAAGTAGATAAAAAGATGTTCATTAATCATTAGGGAAATGCAGGCCGGGCGCGGTGGCTCAAGCCTGTAATCCCAGCACTTTGGGAGGCCGAGACGGGCGGATCACGAGGTCAGGAGATCCAGACCATCCTGGCTAACACGGTGAAACCCCGTCTCTACTAAAAAAATACAAAAAACTAGCCGGGCGAGGTGGTGGGCGCCTGTAGTCCCAGCTACTCGGGAGGCTGAGGCAGGAGAATGGCGTAAACCCGGGAGGCGGAGCTTGCAGTGAGCTGAGATCCGGCCACTGCACTCCAGTCCGGGCGACAGAGCGAGACTCCATCTCAAAAAAAAAAAAAAAAAAAAAAAAAATCATTAGGGAAATGCATATGAAAACCACAATGAGATACCAATTCACACCCATTAGGATATCTATTATAAAAAATGATAAATAGGTCAGGCGTGATGGCTCACGCCTATAATCCCAGCACTTTGGAAGTCCAAGGCAGGCGGATCACATAAGGTCTGGAGTCTGGGATCAGCTTTGCCAACATGGTGAAACCCCATCTCTACTAAAAATACAAAAATTAGCCAGGGATGGTGGTACACGCCTGTAATTCCAGCTACTCGGGAGACTGAGTTAGGAGGATCGCTTGAACCTGGGAGGTGGAGGTTGCAGTGAACCGAGACTGTGCCACTGCACTCCAGCCTGGGCAATAGAGAGAGACTCTGTCTCCCAAAAAAAAAAAAAAAAAAAAAAAAAAGATTAATAAAAAGTGTTAGTGAGGATGTGGAGAAATTGGAACCCTTGTGCATTACTGGCAGTAATGTAAAATGGTGCAGTCACTGTGGAAAACAAGTTTGGTAGTTCCTTAAAAAGTTAAGTATAGAATTACCATATGACCCAGAAATTCCACGTCTACATATATATACAAACAAATTGAAAGCAGGAAGTCAAACACACACTTGTATGCCAATGTTTATAGCAGCATTATTCATAATAGACAATGGTAGGAACAACCCTAAATGCCCATTAGCAGATGAACGGATGAACAAAATGTGGCCTATACAGTTAAATATTACTCAGTCTTAAAAAGAAATGAAATTCTGATATGTCCTACAATATGGATGAATCTTGAAAACGCTAGGCGAAATGAAAGAAGACAAACACAAAAGGACAAATATTGTATGACTCCACTTATATGAGGTACCTAGAATTAAGTTCATAGAGACAGAAAGTAGAACTTTACTACAAGAAAAGTACTTTTTGAAAACTGTAAAAGAAAGCTTCTAACAGTTCTAATTGCCTAAAAACTTGAAAAAAAACATCCAAATGTCATTCCATGGGTGAGGGGACAAACAAGATGTGACACATCCATATGCTTGAATACTGCTCAGCAATAAAATGGAAGGAGCCATTAATACATGTAACAATGGATGAATTTCAAAAAAACCATTCTGAGTGAAAGAAGCCAGTTTTAAAAGGTCCTGTATGATTCTATGTTTGTGTCAGTGGTTGCTAGGGGTTACAGGTGAAGGCAGGGTTTTGGAACTGTTGTGTATTCTGATCATGGTGGTGGTTACACAAATCTCTATATATGTTCAAACTCGTAGAACTGCACACCAAGAGAAAGTCAATTTCACTGTATGATGTAAAAATGATCTAAAAACTTAAAAGTAATGTAATACCATAATACAAAATTAATGTGAGATTTAAGAGTCTAGAACTCTACTATAAAAGCCTTACAGAACTGTTGAAACTAAAGGGCTTGAAAAAGTGATAGAGAAGAAATCCCATATATTAAAATTATGTTTATTCTTCTAAATTTTCTATAATTTCACAAACATTTAAAGAAGAATATATGGCAAAACTTGTATTTCAGTAAAGCAAAACCGTGTTTCAGCCCCTGGCCTTAATTACTACATTCAGATCAGAACTTGCCCTTAAAGAGAAAAAAAAAAACTAACTTAACATATATACTTATGCGCAAAATCAAAGTCAAATCATACTAGGTTTGACTACCATATTGGGCTGTTATGTGGCACAAGTGAAATAATGTAAATCAAAGTCATATGAAACTGTCTTATTACTAAAGTTAAAAAAACACAATTGAACAAGATGGGATAGCCTTTAAACATTTTTATATGACAGTTCCCATGATCATAGCTACTATCAGCCAGTGTTCTGGGTTCTTAATCTGCTGTGTCATGTTGCCTACTAACACACGGAGACAGTCATTGATCAGTGATCATAAACCTAGGCAAACAAACGATTCTTAACTTTGTTGTTAATGAAACACTGATCTTTCTCACAATATCAAAGATCAGAAATGAACTTTTGGTATCTGCAATGACTCTGCACTTGCTTCCATTGGGTTTTAGATTCACTTCCTTTTTCTGTTCTCTGGAGACAGAGCACAGCTGTTAAGCATCATTTTATAAGAGTGTTTTCTTCTAGAAATTTCCCAAGGGCCATTACTAAGTGTGAGAAATATTGGGAAGACCGTAACAGATTTGTGTATGAGTCACTTTGCATCTGCATACGGTTAAGTGCACTTACAGCACAATTTGAATAAAATAAGAAGGCAAAATGAAGCATTTAATTATAGCTTAACTGGAGATTACTATTTTTAGATTTTCAGTTGCTGATTATCCTTGCATACAGGAAGGCAGAAATGTCTTCTCAAGAGTATATTGTCACAGTGCCTTGAACATTGTCCTTCTAAGATCTCTTCAAAATTTCACAGTTCGAACAGAAGCTCTCTCTTGAGTTCCCTACATTTCTAAATTGCAGAACAGGCACTGTCATGGCTAAAGTATCTTCTCATTGCCAGAGGTGCTAAAAGTCCCTCTCCATCTTCAAAAGCCCATGTTCTCAATAGCATCCAAGATGAAGAGAACAGAAGGAACAACAGGCTAGAAGGGAAACATCAGGACTCTTTTTAACTGCGAATGGTTAATCAAGTCTGCATCCACTCAGGTCTATAGAATGATCCCATAATAGGAGTCTTCCAGAGGCTAATACACACTCACAGTCCAGGGTACTGTACCTTTCCCAATGGGACTCTAAGTGATTCATCCTCCAGGAAGGTTCAGAAACAGTCAGGACAGGGCCACCAGGTGTTCTGGTGGAAGGGAACATGCAATATGTTGAGTTTTTACAATTTAAACTCTGGACATCCAGAGAACTACAAACCTATTGGGGTCAAACAGGACATCACAGCCTTGGTGAAAAGAATTGCTGGCATTTCCATTTTTAAATTAAGCAAGCCTCAGCCCTGGGCTATCTTGAAATACTGCAATCTCAAAATGGTATGAGGAGTCGAATGTTGCAAGAAAAAAAGCCAACTCCAAATTGATTTGTTCCAAGTCTAGAAAAGCTTATGGCCTGGTTTTACGATCAAGTGGTTGTTTTAAAATTGCACAGGGCTTACTGAAGGCTGTGTTTCCTTTTTAATGAGCTCATAAGAATATAGGTTGGGGTGAAGGATAAGAAGAGTGTGAAAAACATAAGATTACCATTTCGATGTAGCTTTCTTCCTCTTCTCTGGAAACAGGATTAGCAAAAAATCTTGCAGAATTAACACCATTTCTTTCTGGAGAGAGAAAGCTGGTTCGACTGCTAAGAATAAAAATATAGATGAGGTCAAAGCAATGTCTTACAGCTGCTGTGAAAGCCAGCCAGGAACTAACATGGCCCTCATGGGGTTTCAGCCCTCCTCTTCCAGACACAACTTCCTTCCGGCCAAAGCAATTCCTGAAGAGACAGAAAATGCCCAACAGTTTCTGCTTCACTTTGGGGCAAATGGCTCCCAATTCACAAAGGCTGCTTTTTCTCAGGCCCTCTATGTGACACAGCTCATGAGCTTTCTAAATGGACGAGGGCATCATATCATTCAGAAAAAAATAAACTCCTTTGGGGCCTTCTTGTTTCTATTGAATTTAAGGAAAAGTGAGGATGTACGGCCATTCCTCTGATAGGACACAAGACCGTTAATCAACTTCCATCCCTCTTCTGAGTCAGAAGCATGAGCTGAGTCACAGTCTTGGCTGGAAATACAGCTCATTGCAGAATTCTGCTTTACAATGCAATTGCGTTTTGTGGCTTTAGAGTGAACCGAGAAACTCCTGAGCCACGCTCAGGACTAAATAGGCAACTTCTAAAAGGTGAGATGAAAGGGTGCAACTACATTTTGAAGTTTGTCTACCCAGCCCATGAACCTGGGAACTCACTTGTCCTACCCCATTCACAAAGTTGGGCTGGGGCCATAGCCAGTTCCACTGAGACTGGGGAACACTATTCTCTCTCCCCAGGAAATCTGAATTGGCATTGAAAAAGAGCCCATCTGTTGGTACTGCAGTTGTAGCATGTAAACAAGTTCAGGGGGTATGGTACAGCTATCTTTGACCATGGGGATTGTGCAACAGAGAAAAGAATACTGCAAAGACAAAGAAATGCAAAGATGTGAAGAGTGAAGCAGAAGCGAGTAGATTCCTTGGGTTCCCGATAGCACACTAGTTCCTGATTCCAGGATCCTGATTCCAGGATCCAGTCATATTCCTTCCTTTGTGATCTATAAAACAGCTCTTGCTCTCGATAATAAACCTCACCCCTCCTTTGGCTTAAACTAGATCAAATGGGCTTCAACTACATTTAATCAGAGGCCTAACACACACCAGGCATGTTCGTGCTGGATGAGGCTCTTCTGAGCCATCAGTCTTACCAAGGCACAGTGCGGGTCCTGGTAAGAGATGCGTGTTCCCGGATGGTGGAGAGGTTTCTCAGGTCCAGAGGAGGTGGCCGTGCTACAAGACAGTGTGCAACATCCAGGAGGTCAAGGCCAGAATCTAAAGGCTATAAAACTATGACATTTCACTTTCCCAGCACACCAAATTCACATTTACTAACAGGCAGCACTGATAATGAGTGTGAATTTCACTGTCCCCCTCTTCCCTGCCTCACTGGGAGTAAAGACAAATACTGAGCAAACGGTCACATTACCTGCTGGAGGTTAACAACGTGGCAAGGCATTATTAAGAAGTCTCTGTATATCACACGTGCTTCTAGGTGTCAAAGGCACAGGATGAACAAAGCAGATGAAAGTCTCTGACCTTGTGCAATTGCAACACCTATTACCTCACACCCACTGTGTCTGAAGTGGAAATGTTACCTTTCTTATTACAGGCAGAGATGATCACCCAGGTCCTAGTCTTCCCCACCTACAATCCATTGTCCACCTGATGATCCTTCTGCCTAGAACATTCTTCCCCATCTCTTTGCCTCCAGACAAGATCAGGCCCCACAGCCTGGGCTCTCAAGTTCTCGTACTTACCCTTCACAGCACAGCCCCAGTTTGTGATAATACACTCATCTGTGATTTACCTGGGCCTAAACTGTGCTCCAGGAGAACAGGGGTGTATCTGGTCTGTTCACTGCAGTAGCCTCGGCACCTAGAGAAGCACTTGGTATCTGCCCCAACCCTTATTCCACCTCAGTGGCCCATCTTCCTGAGTTAGTCCTGGCCCAGGTATCCACCTTTGCATCCACTCACTAAATCTCCAACCCTGAGTCTATCAGACATCTTCTGTTGCCTACGACAAGGTCCTGCAGAGCTGTGCTGTCCATTGTCGTGACAACTAGCCACATGTGCCCATTTACACATATATGTAAATTTATTAAAATTAAATACAATTTAAAATGTAGTTCCTCAGTCACATTAGCCAAATTTCAAGGGTTCAATAGTCATTATTTCCAACATCACAGAAAATTCTGTTGTTGTTTCTGACCAGAATTAATGGCTATTTCCTCTGAACCTCATAAAACAGGATCTGTTCTCCTACTTAGCACTGATTTCATAATTCTATTCCGTGGTCCAGGTGGATTTTACATATCTTCCTCCCCCTCAGACTGAAAAAGCCTCCTTGCTTCCTCATCTTTGTATCCCACTCAGTGCCTACCACAGCACTACATATACAGCACATGCATTGTAAATGTATAAATGTAGTTTGACTGAAATTTAAGGGAATACGCCTGGAGTAGACCAGGCATGAGTAGTGGTCTTAGTTGGCAGCTTTGGGCACAGCCACCTGAAGTGACTCTTTTTGCTTTCTAAAGAGCAAAGAGAAGTCGGAATGGACAAGAGATCAGTCATTCTACCAATGCTTCCTTGTAATCACACAGCCAACTGGGAAGAGCAGGATGAGTAAGAATGAAGTTAACAAGTCACTCTGACCTGCTCTTCCTCTTTCCCTCTTTTCCTATCTATCTCCCTGTCTGTCCATGCTGCTCAACAGACCAGAGAAGCTGCCTGGGAGTAAGACAGAAGCTGCAGACACCCTCTGCACAGAGGAGTCAGCCTAATCATTGCCAAAATCCTCTTCTACCCCTGAATACCTCTGCTGACGGGCATGCACAGAATGATGAGTGATAAACTGCATGTGACTCGGTCTGACCTTCAGGAATTGGTGTCAAAGGCTATTCCTGACTGCTTTACAGAGGCTGGCACTATGATTACATTCAAGTGCTGTCTAATGGGGAGATGCCAGGTGGGATTCCATTCGAATCCACCATCACTTATTCCTGGGCTTGTTAGGGAAACAGCCAAAGACAGCCCTCTGGAATGAACTTGACTTTGTCAGCTGTATTTGCAAGGCCACAGTGCCTGTAAGTCCCCCAACTCCTATTATCATGACAATCTGAGGCAGCAAGGTGCCCCAGCCCTTCCTATTCCATCCCAGCCACTTCTTTCCTGACCTTATACTCTCTGGCCCTCTGAGATGGTTTCTCTAGGTCTTCCTTTACAGAAACCTTTTCTATGCAACCACTGGAACCTTGCTCCCCTCCCCCTATACAGCAGGTCTGGTCAAGTGCTTACGTTTCCTCTGAGGCTTGAGATCTCTATTCACTGGGGGAGGTTCCAGGTCTGCAGGTAGCTCAGGCAACTGGCTTGAGATGCTTCCTGAGTTCATTGGAATGTAGTCATCAGGGCTGCAGTGGGGTCCAAGACCAGAGGCACCAGCCTGGGGGCTCATGGGCACATAGCTGTCTTCGATACTGGCTGAAGCTGTGGGGTACATCGGGGAGAACCTGCATGGCTGCAAAAGAATAGATGCAGATTGGGATCCACAGACCAGTCATCGAAATGGCTATCAGAGGGCAGCCAAAGCTGCACATATGGTTTCAGTTCCAAACTATCCAAGTATAACTCTGAACTACCTCAGCAAAGTCAGACAAGCCTCTAGCTCAAGTTCTGCCTCTGGACTTATCGTTTTAGTACAGGTGATAACTCTCCAAGATCTGACACTGGAAGACAGAGGGTTATGAATTTATGCAAATGCTTTAAGTATAAAGTGATGCCTTAAGTAGCTATACCAAGTTGAGCAAGTCCTGTAGTTCCCAAGCAAGTTCAAGTCTTCAGGGGGAGACTGGAAGAGTCCTCAGACACTCAGAGTGTTGAATCTTAAAGATTTCAAGGGAATATATATAGATCAGGCTATTTTTGGTAAAATTGATGTGTAAAGGAACCTGAGTGTTGAACTTACCAAATTTAAACTAAGTCGCTTGTCTCGGTGTCTTAAGGATTGGCCTCCTACATCAGCTGCAAGAAATAAGCCAAGGTGGTGAGAAATGCAGAACAATATCAACTGAAACTAGACTCCAGAGAGGAAGAGAAGCATAACACAACAGTTGCTATTAGAGTCTAGCTGGGCAGTCAGAACACATTTCCCCAACAGATGAAAAATCAGACCAGATTTTGAAGAAGTTTCTAGTCGATGGCTTGAGTTCTCTGTGTGAATTAGGAGGAGATATAGCAAGTAATTAACAAATGCTTGTTGCATTTATTACATATAAATCTTCTGAGCTGGAGGTTTGAGGAGAGGAGAGAGGTTTGAAATATTCCTTGTAATGAGCAGGAGAACAGGGTGAACAGAGAAACAATTGCCTTGTGGAGCAGCATTAAGGGCTCAATTGAGGTCTGCGACCAGAAAAGCTCCTCAGATAGAGGCATAGAAAGGACATTTGGATTTATCCAGGATTAGAAACTCATCAGATGGATGCAATAAACAATGTGATATTAAAATTTAGAATAATTGTTGAATTTAAAGAGAAAATGTTCAGAAGGCAACAAGATATCTGGGCCTGGACTCAAATGAGATATAATTTGAGGGAATTTAGCAGCTTAGAGATGGCAGTCAAAACTGTAAGAGTAGATGAAACTATTTAGGTTGCAAGTGTTGAGAAAAGTACAAAACTCTAGAGAATCCTAAGATTCAAAGAACTAAGAAATAAGTCAGTGAAGTATCTTGAGAAAGAGCAACTATAGATTAATGAGGAAACTTCGGGGGTATGGTGCCATGAAAGCCTCAGGAAGGAAAGAATGGCCAACGGTGTTGAGTGGTGCAGAGGAGTCCAGCAAGTGCTCCCAGCATGTGGAGGCCAGAGCAAAGCAGGCTTCAGCTCTCAAGAGCTTGGAGGTGTGAAAAGTCAGGAGGCCTCTAAGAAATAAACTTAAAATTCGACAACATCTTAAAATGCAAGGACAACTCCCAGCTCAGAATAAATGTGACAGAGACTGATGGAATTAAGCATATATATTATATATACATATATGTGTATATATATGTATATATTCACGCTTACATATGTTTAAAGATGTACAAGTACTGGTTAAAAACCACTCTGAAGTCAGACTGTCTAGTTGTAAATCCCTACACCACCATGTATTAGCTGTGTGGCACTAGACAAGTTACTTACCCTCTCTATGTCTCAGTTTCCTAATTTGTAAAGTGAAGCCAATAATAGAACCTGTTTCACAGGACTTCCGGAAAGGACTTAGAACACTGCCTAGAACACAGAAAGTACTTAATAATTCTTAGAAACTATTATGGAATAACGTCTTATTGTGGGACTTGCATGTGTGAGCACAAGCCCTTAACTCCCTTTCCACTACCTGACCCTTTTGAAGTCATCAAAGAACATAAATATAGGGAAAACTCTGAATCAAAGGCATAGGTATAATCCACGTGCCAGATACTTTAAGAGATTTATGACAGATAGAATGCAGATGGGATCAGAGTAAAGGAAGGCACTTTTTCTCTTATATGACAGCATTCATCACAAGCTTCCCAAAGTGCCCTTGGGCCTTAAGGGAACATGCGCAGACAGTACTCCCCATGGCCTGGGGTGGTGGTAGCTATGGAGTGAGTCTCCTCTGCCTTATACTGGGAAAAATCTAAAGACTACACAAGAAAACTATTAGAATTAATATACAAATTCAGTAAAGTTGCAGGCCACAAAATCAACATAGAAAAATCAGTAGTATTTCTATATGCCAACAGTGAACAATCTGCAAAAGAAATTTAAAAGTAATCCCATTTACAGTAGCCACACATAAACTTAAATACCTAGGAATTAACCAAAGAAGTGAAAGACCTCTATAATGAAAACTATGAGACACTATTGAAAGAAGTTGAAGAGTACACCAAAAAATAGAAAAATATTCCATGTTCATGTATTGGAAGAATCAACATTATTAAAGTGTCCATACTACCCAAAGCAATCTACAGATTCAATGCAATCCCTACCAAAATACCTATTATAGTCTTCACAGCAATAGAAAAAAATCCTAAAATTTGTATGGAACCATAAAAGACCCAGAATAGCCAAAGCTATCCTAAGCAAAAAGAACAAAACTGGAAGAATCACATTACCTGACTTCAAATTATACTACAGAGCTACAGTAACCAAACAGCATGGTACTGGCATAAAAACAGACACATAGACCAAAGGAACAGAATAGGGAACTCAGAAACAAATCCACACACCTACAGTGCACTCATTTTTGACAAAGGTGCCAAGAACATACACTGGGAAAAAGACAGGCACATAAATAAATGGCGCCGGGAAAACTGGATATCCATACACAGAACAATGAAACTAAGACCCCTATCTCTCACCATGTACAAAAGTCAAATTAAAATGGATTAAACACTTAAATCTAAGACATCAAAGTATAAAACTACTACAAGAAAACATTAGGGAAAAAAGGCTAAGACATCAAACTATGAAACTACTACAAGAAAACATCAGGGAAAATCTCTAAGACATTTGCCTGGGTAAAAACTTCTTCAGCAATACACCAAAAGTATAGACAACCAAAGCAAAAATGGACAAATGGGATTACATGAACTTGAAAAACTTCTGCACAACAAAGAATACAATCAACAAAGTGAAGAGACAACCCACAGAATGGGAGAAAATACTTGCAAACTACCCATCTGACAAGGGATTAATAAACAAAATATTTAAGAAGCTCAAACAACTCTATAGGAAAAAAAAATCTAACAATCTGATTAAAAGATGGAACAAAGATTTGAATACACATTTCTCAAAAGAAGACAAACATGTGACAAACAGGCATATGAAAAGGTGCTCAATGTTATTGATCATCAGAGAAATGCAAATCAAAACTGTCTCAAAAGAGACATACATGCAGCCAACAAGCATACAAAAAAGCTCAACATCACTGATCACTAAAGAAATGTAAATCAAAACCACAATAATATGTCATCCCACACCAGTCAGAATGGTTATTATTAAAAAGTCAAAAAATAACAGATGCTGGTGAGGTTGCAGAGAAAAGGGAATGCTTACAAACTGTTTTTGGGAATGTAAATTAGTTCAACCATTGTGGAAAACAGTGTGGTGATTCCTCAAAGACCGAAAAACAGAAATACCACTCAACCCAGCAGTCCCATCACTGGATATATACTCAAAGGAATATAAATCATTCTAACATAAAGACACATGTACACATATGTTCATTGCAGCACTATTCACAATAGCAAAGACATGGAATCAACCTAAATGCCCATCAATGCAGATTGGATAAAGAAAATGTGGTCCATATACACCATGGAATACTATGCAGCCATAAAAATTAATGAGATCATGTCCTTTGCAGGAACATATACAGAGCTGGAGGCCATTGCCCTTAGCAAACTAACACAATAACAGAAAACCCAATGCCACGTGTTCTCACTTATAAGTCAGAGCTAAACGATGAGAACACATGGACACACAGAGGGAAGCAATAGACACTGGGGCCTATTGGAGGGCAGAGGATGGTAGCAGGGAAAGGATCAGAAAAATAACTAATGGATACGAGGCTTAATACCTGGGTGACGAAATAGTCAACAAACCCCTATGACACAAGTTTACCTATTTAAGAAACCTACACATGTACCCCTGAACTTAAAAGAAAAGTTAAAATAAAAAACATATTTAAAAACTACAATGAGATTATCTTCTCACCCCAGTTAATATGGCTTATATCCAAAAGACAAGCAATAACAAATGCTTGTGAGGATGTGGAGAAAAGGGAACCTTTGTACACTGTTGGTAGGAATGTAAATTAGTACAACCACTATGGAGAAGTTTGGAGGTTCCTCAGAAAACTAAAAATCAAGCTACCATATGATCCAGCAATCCAATTGCTGGGTATATACTCCAAAGGAAGGAAATCAGTGTATCAAAGAGATACCTGCACTCCTATGTTTGCTGCAGCACTGTTCACAATAGCCAAGATTTGGAAGCAACCAAAGTGCCCATCGACAGATAAACAGATACAGAAAATGTGGTACATATATACGATGGAGTACTCTTCAGCTGTAAAAAAGCATGAGATCCCGTCATTCAACAACATGCATTGAACTGAAGGTCATTAAGGAGGTTAAGTGAAAGAAGCCAGGTACAGAAAGACAAACATCACATGTCCTCACTTATCTGTGGAATTTAAAAATCAAAATGATTGAACTTACAGGCATAAAGAGTGGAAGAATGGTTGTAAGAGGCTGGGAAAGGTAGTCAGGGTGGGGGGCTGTGGGGGAGGTGGGGATGGTTAATAGATACACAAATTCATTAGAAAGAATAAGACCTAATATTTGATCACACAACAGGGTGACTATAGTCAATAATAACTTAAGTGTACATTTTTTAATAACGAAAAGAGTGTAATTGGATTGTTTGTAACATGAAGAATAAATGCTTGAGGGGATGGATACCCCATTCTCCATGGTGTGCTTATTTCACATTGTATGCCTGTATCAAAACATCTCATGTACCCATATATACACCTACCATGTACCCACAAAAATTAAAAAGAAAAAAGAAACTATAAAAGCAAGAGCAAACCAAACTGAAAAATAGTATAAGGAAATAAATAATAAAGATCACATCAGAACTACAGAAAAAGTTGGTTCTTCAAAAAGATAAACAAAATCAATAAACCTAAAGACTAAGTGGTTTAGTCACTTAGTAACTAGAGTAAGAAAAAGCAAAGAATGCTCAGATAAATAAAATTAGAACTGAAAAAGGAGACATTACAATAGATACCAAAGAAATACAAAGGGTTGTTAGAGATTGTTTTGAACAATTATACATTAACAAATTTGAAAACCTAGAGGAAAAGGATAAATTCCTGGACACATAAAACCTACCAAGATTGAATCAGAAAGAAGTAGAAAACCTGAACAAACCAATAATGAGTAATGAGATTGAATCAATAATAAAAAAAGGTGTCCCAACAAAGTAAAGCCCAGAAACTTGACAGCTTTACTGCTGAATTCTACCAAACATTTGAAGAAGAAGTGACAGCAATGCTTCTCAAACTATCCCCCAAAAAATGAAGAGGAGGGAATTCTCTCTAACTCATTCTCCAAGGCCAGCATCACCCTGATACCAAAACCAGACAAGGACACAAGAAAAAAAGAAAACTATAGGCCAACATCTCTGATGAACATAAATGCAAAATCCTCAACAAAATACCAGGATTAGTACCTAGGTTATGAAATAATCTGTATAACAAACCCTGCGACATGCGTTTCCCTATGTAACAAACCTGCACATGTACCCGCAACTTAAAATAAAAGTTTTAAAAATTAAAAAATACTAGCAACCTGAGTCAAACAATACATCATAAAGATAATACAACATGATCAAGTGGGATTAATCTCAGGGATGCAAGAATGAGACACATTACATCAACAGAATCCAGGATAAAAACCATATGATCATCTCAATAGAGACGATAAAAAGCATTTGATAAAATTCAACATCCCTTCATGATTAAAAAAAAACTATTAACAAACTAGGCATATAAGGAACATACCTCAAAATAATAAAGGCCATATATGACAAACCCACAGCCAACATCATAGAGAATGGGGAAATGCCGAAAGCCTTTCCTCTAAGAACTAGAACAAGAAAAGAATGCCCACTTTCGCCACTTTTATTCAACATATTACTGGACGTCCTGGCCAGAGCAATCAGGCAAAAGAAAGAAATAAAAGATATCCAAATTGGAAAAGAGGAAGACAAATTCTATTTGCACATAACATAATATTAAATACAGAAAAATTTAAAGATGCTACCAAAAAACTCTTGGAACTGATAAATGAATTCAGTAAGTTTACAGGATACAAAATCAACATACAAAAATCTGTAGCGTTTCTATACATCAACAATGAGCTAGCTGAAGAAGAAAGGAAGAAAGCAATCCCATTTACAATAGCTACAAAAAATTTCCCAGGGATAAATTTAACCAAAGAGGTGAAAGACCTGTACAATGAAAACTAAACTACAAAACACTGATAAAAAGAACTGAAGAGGACACAAACAAATGGAAAGAAGAATTAATATTATTAAAATGCTCATGGATCTGGCCGGACATCGTGGCTGACACCTGCAATCCCGGCACTTTGGGAGGCTGAGGCGGGCGGATCACCTGAGGTCGGGAGTTCGAGACCAGCCTGATCAACATGGGGAAACCCCATCTCTATTAATAATACAAAAATTGGGCCGGGTGCGGTGGCTCAAGCCTGTAATCCCAGCACTTTGGGAGGCCGAGACGGGCGGATCACGAGGTCAGGAGATCGAGACCATCCTGGCTAACTCGGTGAAACCCCGTCTCTACTAAAAAATACAAAAAACTAGCCGGGCGAGGTGGCGGGCGCTTGTAGTCCCAGCTACTCGGGAGGCTGAGGCAGGAGAATGGCGTAAACCCGGGAGGCGGAGCTTGCAGTGAGCCGAGATCCGGCCACTGCACTCCAGCCTGGGCGACAGAGCGAGACTCCGTCTCAAAATAATAATAATAATAATAATAGTAATAATAATACAAAAATTAGCTGGGCGTGGTGGGGCATGCCTGTAATCCCAGCTACTTGGGAGGCAGAGGCAGGAGAATCGCTTGAACCTGGGAGGCAGAGGTTGCAGTGAGTCAAGAGCACGCCACTGCACTCCAGCCTGGGCAACAGAGTGAGGATCCATCTCAAAAAGAAAGAAAAAAGAAAAAAGAAAATGCTCATGGATCTGAAGAATTAATATTGTTAAAATGACCACGCTACCCAAAGTAATCTACAGATTTAATGCACTCTCTATCAAAATATCAGTATGTCAATTACATTCTTCACAGAAATAGAAAAAAAAAAATCCTAAAATGTATATGGAACCACAAAAAACCTTGAACATCCAAAGCAGTACTGAGCAAAAAGAACAAATCTGGGCTGAACATAGTGGCTCATGCCTGTAATCCCAGTACTCTGGGAAGCTGAGGTGGGAGGATTGCTTGAGGCCAGGAGTTCGAGACCAGTCTGGGCAACATAGCAAGACCCTGTCTCTACAAAAAAAAATTTTTTTTTTCAAATTAGCCAAGTTTGGTGGCGTGAGCCTGTAGTCCCAGCAGCTTGGGGGACTGAGGTGGGAGGATCATTTAAGCCCAGAAGTTTGAGGCTGTAGTGAGCTATGATCACACCACTGCACTGAAGCCTGGGTGACAGAATGAGACTTTGTTTCTAAAAAAAAAATTTAGAAAGAACAAAGCTGGAGGCATCAAACTACCTCAATTCAAAATATACAAAATTACAATAGCCCAAACAGCATGATATTGGTATGAAAACAGACACATAGACCAATGGTACAGAATAGAGAACCCAGAAATAAATCCACATTTTATGACGTCAACACAACATTTTTACCAAAACCAAAGATGTCATGAGAAAAGAAAGTTACAGGATGATCTCCCTCATGAACATAGATTGTTTTTTGAAGTTCTAAACAAAATATGAGCAAAACAAATCTAGTAATTTATAAAAAGGAAAGGTATCATGATAAAGTTGGGTTTGCCAAGGTTAGTTTAGCACTAAAAAAAATTATCCAGTGAATTTCTTGACATTAACATGATAAAAATAATATGATTGTAAAGTGTCTCAACCACAAAAAATGATAATTATATTAGGTAATGTTTGTTAATTAGCTCGATTTTAATCATTCCATGATACGGACGTATATCAAAACATCATATTGTACCCCATAAATGTATACAATTATTTGTCAATTAAAAATAAAAGAAATACATCTATGCATGACTTTAGAAAATAACAGTTAGCAAAGTAGAAAATATGTGAATGACTTTAACCTAATGAATGATATCTACAAACATCCACAGCAAACCACATTGTAATGGTGAAATATTAGAAGCTTTCTATCTGAGATCAGGAATGATACAAGGATCCGTATTGTCACCATGACTATTCAGTAATGTCCTGGACTTCTTATCCCATGCAGTGACATAAGAAAAAGTGATGAAAAATATAAAGTTTTTAAAGAAAAAACAAAGCTATTATTATTTGCAGGCAATATAATTATATGCAAAGAAAAGACAAAATAATTCATAGTTTTAAAAAGCTGGATACAAAATCAAAACCCAAAATGCTTTAACAAGAGTGCAAAGAAAGGAGAGTCTCTTTAATAATGGTGTTGGGAAAACTGGATATCCACATGCAAAAGAATGAAGTTGGGCCCTTTTCTTAGACCATATACAAAAAATTGACTTGAAATGGATTATAGACCTCAATGTAAAATCTAAAACCATTTAGCCCCTAGAAGAAAATATAGGAGAAAAGCTCATTGACATTGGTATTGACAATGATACTTTGGATATGATTCCAAATGCACAGGCAAAAATAGCAAAAATAAACAAGTGGAGCTACACCAAACTAACAAGTGTCTGCTCAGCAAAGGAAACAATCAACAAAATGAAAAGGCAACCTAGAGAATGAGAGAAAATATTTGCAAATCATATATAAGGGGTTAAAAGTAAAAATATATAAGGAACTCACATAATTGAGTAGCAAAAAAACTAAATAACCTAATTTAAAAATGGGCAAAGATCTGAATAGACATTTCTCAAAAGAAGACATACAAATGGCCAACAGGTATATGAAAAAATGCTCAACATCACTAACCATCAGGGAAATGCAAATCAGAACCACACAAAGTATCGGCCCAACCAAATACAAGTGTTGGAGAGGGTGTAGAGAAGAGAACCCCTGTACGCTGTTGGTGGGAATGTAAATTGGGATCGCCATTATGGAAAACAGTATGGAGGTTCCTCAGAAAACTAAAATATAACTACCTTATGATCCAGCAATCTCTCTTCTGGATACATATCCAAAAGAAATGAAACCAGTATGTCAAAGAGATATTTGCCCTCCTGTGTTTATTACAGCACTATTCACAATAGCCACAACATGTGATATGGTTTGGTCCTGTGTCCCCCAAAAATCTCATGTTGAATTATAATCCCCAATGTTGGAAGGAGGGCCTGGTGGGAGGTGATTGGATCATGGGGGTGGTTTCTAATGGTTTAGCACCATCCCCCTAGTGCTGTCTTGTGATAGAGCTCTCACAAGATCTGGTTGTTTAAAAGTGTGTAGCACCTCCTCCTTCACTCTCTTCCTCCTGCTCCAGCCATGTAAGACATGCTTCCTTCCTCTTCATCTTCCTCCATGATTGTAAGTTTCCTGAGGCCTCCCTAGCCATGCTTCCTGTACAGCCTGTGGAACTGTGAGTCAATTAAATCTCTTTTCTTTATAAATTACCCAAATTATCCAGTCTCAGGCAGTTCTTTTGTTTTTTTTTTTTGGAGATGAAGTCTTGCTCTGTCACCCAGACTGTAGTGCAGTGGTGCGATCTCAGCTCACTGCAAACTCTGCCTCCCAGGTTCAAGCAATTCTACGCCTCAGCCTCCTGAGTAGCTAGAACCACAGGCGCCTGCCACCACACACAGGTAATTTTTGTATTTTTAGTAGATATGGGGTTCCACCATATTGGCCAGGCTGGTCTTGAACTTCTGACCTTGTGATCCGCCAACTTTGGCCTCCCAAATTGCTGGGATTACAGGTATGAGCCACCGCACTCAGCCTCAGATAGTTATTTACAACAGTATGAGAATGGACTAATACAACATGTAGTCAATTTGTGTCTGTCACTGGATGAATGGATAAAGGATATAAGGGATATAAAAAATGTGGTATATATTCAGAATGGAATACTACTCAGCCTTAAAAAGGAATGATATCCTGTCATTTGTGACAACATGGGTAAACCAGGATGAGATTATGTTCAGTGAAATGAGCTGGGCACAGAAAAAAAAAATACTGCATGATTTCACTTATATCTGGAATCTAAAAAAGTCGAACTCATGGCAATAGTAAAATGGTGGTTGTCAGGGACTGGGGAATGCAGGTAAATGAGAATATGTTGGTCTAAAGGTACAAACTTTCAGTGATAAGTGAGCAAGTCTGGGAGATCCAATGTACAGCATGGGTGGCCATGGATGTATTAATTAGTTTGATTGTAATAATCAGTACATAATGCACGTGCATATCAAATCATCATGTTCTGATACATATGCATTCGCACCTTGAATATACGAAGTCTTTGTCAATTAAATATTTTAAAATACAAAAATAAAACCTATATAAATGGAAGCATATTTCCTATTCATGGATTGGAAAATTCAACATTGTAAAGATGTAAAATCTTCACAAACTGATCTACAGATATGATGCAATCCTCCTCAAATCCCCAATATATTTATATACGTGTGTCTAGAACCTGACCAGTTGACTGTAAAATTGACCCTAGAATAGCCATTATATTCTTAAAGGCAGGAGGACTTGTCCTATTGGATATTAAGATAGAATGGTATAGTAATTAAGAGAGTGTGGTATTGGTGCAAGCTGGACAAGTGGGCTCCAAGGGATAGAAAGGAGACTCAGACCCTCACATACATGGGCACTTCATCTATGGCAGAGGGGGTGCTGGAGGGCCATGGGGGCAGGACAGCCTTGCAGGGTCATTGGATGGAGATCCAGATGGACAAAAATGAACCGTGACCTTACTCTGCCACCATGCACCAACACAGATTCCAGGCAAATCTCGGTGGGAAAGGTGGAACAATAAACTTTATGCATTCCCTCTGCTTTATCAGAGCCATTTTGCTTCTAGGCATCACTGTTGTCTTGGTCTTTGTTTCATGGTCAAAACCTCTATTTTACTTAGTTTTAACCTTTGTTTGCCTTCATGTAAAATAACACAACCTAATTGTTTTATGTTTGTGTTGAAATTTCAAATTATTTCAAGTTTTTGTTCTTCAATTTAAGACTTTTGATTCATTTTCATATGTTATTATTCTACTGGTTTTATTCATTTCACTTCCTAAAATGTGCTTAACCACTTTCATTTTTCCCTTTTTGTCAACTGTTCACACATGTTAGCACATCCAGATCATTTGTGTAATCAGTATATACCTATTTCATAAGGACAGTCAAAAGGAAGAAACATATGTAATGGTAACATCATTAGGGACATTAGGGAAGGCTTTTGCCAGTAACTTAAATCCTCAGTCAGAATGAGAGATTCGTACAATTTGAAAATAAATTTGCCCTCCTTCCACTTTCCATAATTCCTTGAAAACATGGCCTAAACGAGTAGTGATGTGTGGGTGATTATATTTCAATGGAGAGAGAAAGAAAGAGAAGAAGAAAGGAGAAAGACACAGAGATAATTAGTTTCTGTGTCTGTGTATCTGAGAGATACAGACTGATGTAAGAAAGAAGAGCAAAATGTTAAGGTTGGTTGGCTCATGGCAGAAAGATGAGGTGGCCCAGCAAAGCAGTAAAGAAGAGGTCACTGAAAAACTCTAGGGAGACCCCCTGAAACTATTGCTACAGAATAAAAGATGAAATGCTCCTGATTATTGTAAATACAAAATTGCATGCAGGATTGTATAAAGACAATGCAAGGTTGGGCTGCCAGAATGAGCCAATAGTGGGTGATGTGCTTCCCCCTGCAGAGAGCCTATGAATGGACATGCAGTCAGGGAGGTTTCACATCACCAAGATTCCTATCCCAGAAAGGCAGATGTTCATAGCTCTGGGAATGGAATGCGACCCTTGTGGAGAGCCTATAAACGGATGCATGGGGGGGTGCCTGTCCACATGGATAAGATAGGGCTATAAACGCCCTCATCTTGCTGCGGCTTCTCTAGGCCTCTTTAGGGTTAAGGCATGCCCCCTTCTGAGAAATTCTGGTCTAACCGATTGTCTAACTTCACGTCCTGTTTCTATGAATTGTTTGTAACCAGCTTTTGCTGCAACTGCTACTGCTGATTAATATCTTGCTAATCATAGGTTATGGAAAGATGTTGTGCCTGCTTTAAGGCTCTGTTAGAAATTCTGGATGCACAGACTATACTGTAAATTCTTATCTCTGTATACTGTACTTCTGCATACAGATGTTATGTTAAAGAACTACTTAATCCCCATGTGACTATCTCACCTCATAATCAAATGACCCTAAAGCCCTCACTAACCTACCCCTGCCCTCACTAAACTTAATAATAAATGCTGGCATATCCAGTGCATTGTTGGCACCATGGGACCAGAAGGTGGTGACCCCCCTGGACCCAGCTTTCACTATCTTGTGTGTGTTATTTCTCGACCTGCCAATCCACCTGGGAACAAAGAGAGAGTCCCATTGCATTGTAGGCTGCTGGCCAGATCCCGCAATAAAAAAACCACACTGAATGGGCTTAAGTTGGCTTTCACCAAACTGCTTCTGAAGGCCAGAGAGGCCCAGGTGGAAAGAAACAGGTGGAGGAAGATGGAACTGCAAGCAGAATTGCAAGATAACCTCGTGAGGATAAATGGCCTTATAGAAAAGGGCAAAAGAGGGCTGTAGGAGGGCCCTTTGTACAGCCAGTTAGAATTTGGAAAGAACAAGTCTAGTGGGATGATGAATGAGGCTGATGGGATTGCTGAAAAATAGAAGGCAGTGATGATCTGTGGTCTCAGGGCTCTCTATGTATGTGAGAGACAGGCAAAGAAGGGAATGGGACTGAGTTGAGACAAAAGACATCAACTTTTGTACCAAGTGTGTCCCTGAGTGACTCCAAAAAACACTAGGATCTCAGATTCAGGTGGAAAGCTTACCACATGGGCAGGGACTTGCACGGGCAAGCCCATCACAAGGGACCAGTGTTCCAACCTATTGCAGCATCTATGGGGACCTAAATGTCTCTCCTGGTGGCCAGGCTCAAAGGAGGGGTGGGGGGATCTGGGAACAGAAGAGTGCTGCTTTTAGGTTATATGCTTCCACCAAGGATCCAGCCCCATTAGAAGATCAGGCCAGCTTGAGCAAGGGACAAGCACATATGTACACAAGTACACATTACTGATGTGGCTTTTTACCAAGCTGTACACATCAAGGTAATTCTAATCTAGCCCCATCGGTTGGGTCCATTGGCATGACCTCACATGGACACAAAGAGTGAGGAGGAGCCAGGGTTTTCTTGGCGCCTGAATCTTAGGACCCAACACTTACCTTTCCAGGTTCTCATGTTGTCTAAACCAGAGAGAGAGATTCTTCTTGGAACCAGAGTGCATTCTGGCTTCTTGCTGCCACTGTGTGTACTCCACTCCTCTTGGCGCCGTTCAGACAGATGGCTTGGCTTAGGGGGGCGAGGAGGTGGAGTGTTGGACATAATGTCTAGTTCTTTTGCTCCACAGGGTAAGGAACCTTGATTTTTATCTACCTGAATGGTGGAACTTAAGGAACTTTCCAGCAATGGTGAAGAAGACAAGTGGTCCCTGGGTGGCCCATTGATTTCTCTACTCCAGATCAGGGAGGGCTGAGGCCTCGAGGATGGCACCTCCTGAGCTTCATTGCCATGGCATGAGGGGTGGACCAAATGACTGGACGGGAGCGGCTGCAGGCAGTCAACAAAAACGTCATCAAATGAAGCCTGTTCCAATGAACGGTCTGAGTTTGACCAGCTATCACATCTGGTGGGTAGACTGGGGAAGAAAAGCATGTAAGTTGGACTAAAATGCAGCCATCCACCTACCACAAAACCAACACTGGCCTCATTCCCATCCCCCCAGTACCACCTTGCTTGCTACTTGCACAGCCACATTCCCTCTACGACACTCAGTTACACCAACCCCTTGGTGTGGCAAAAGAAAAATGGTTTGTTGATTTTTTCATCCTCTAAGTATCAGATACACATGAAAATGCAAGGCTAGAAATGAAACCACAATGCTGAAATGCATGACTCATTCTGTTTAGTATGCTACATGCTTCATCTTTCACAGTGGTTCATAGCAATCTGTTCCTTCCCATTGGCAGGAAGAGAGATGAGAGCAGACACACCCACTAGAAAATGCTACCACTGAATGGACTAATTTGGTGAAGCACACTGAACACATCTCAGCTACAGATTCTGCAAGACGAGGCAGTGTGACTCTAGAGAGCATGCCAGCAGGCCCAGCTCAGACAGAGTCCTGGATATAAACATACCTGGTATGGTGCAGTCTTCCAGTCTCGCAGTTGGACAAAACCAGATAATCTGGAAGGAAGAGAAGTTCTGACTCACTTCTTGTTTCCTCAGTGGCTACAGCATTAGTGTTTGGGTCATCTCTTGGCAAGGAGGAGCTGCCAGCATGGGCGGTATGAAGGGAGCTGGTAGAGGATGGCTGCAGGGAGGAGGGCGTGTAAGAGAGGCTCTCCATGGAATCTGCTGGAGAAATCATTTCCCAGATTAATGTTTAAGAATGGCTATAACGTGCACTCAACATTTCTCAAACAGCATCAAAGAAGCCAAACAGAAGATGCAAATCACAGCTGGTGTTTGTACTGATGGAGGAGACCATTTCCCCAAGCTATAAACAATGTCTGGGAAAGAAGGCCAATGTTTCAAGAGCAAAGTGTTGAATCAATTAAGAGTAAAAAACCCAGCATTCTTGGCCTAAAACTCCGCAGTTAGTCTACACACAGCTTCTTTATGGCCCTCAGCAGCAGCCCTGCATCATTGTTTTTTCACTCAACAAACATATATACATATATATGTATGCATAACAAGTCCATGCATATAATTATATATGTACTTGTGCATATATGTATGTATATCTATACATGTTTCTATAGGTATATGTCTATATAGAATACCTATCACATCTACCATGTGCCCAGAATGCCACTAACCCTCACAATACAGACAAGACAAAGATCCTGCCCTCATTGAAGTTTAGATTCTAGCAGAGAAGACAGACAAATAACACATAAATAAAGAATCCTGTTCATCACTGTTATAAGTAAAGGGAAGGAAAGAAACACTGTGCTGTGGTGGCTGGAAAAGCACATTCCTTTTTCTCAAGGAGCATAACATCCTCCCCATCACCTGAAAACATGGCCCTTAAGATGAATTTGAATCAGGAACCAATGAGAACTCCAGATCAGAAACAGCTAATGAAAAGCCTGCTTTTATTTCCCCTTTGAACCAAGTTAATAGTCCAGGATTCCTGAGTCAGGATGACCCAGAACTGCCTGGGTTCAAGTCCAGGCTCTACTACATAGCCATTACTACATGGCCTGCCTTCTCCAAGTTTCCTTTTCTATAAAGTGGAGATAATAATCACACATAGGCCATAGAACTGCTGTGGGGACGAGACGAGTTACTATACAAAAGCATTTCAACAGAGCTCCTGGCCAGGGTACACACACAATGTGTTGACTACTATATGGTTGCTGGAGACAGAACCAAACACTCTGTGAAAAGTCACAAGAAAGCCCTTTGGGTGTAATTCTCAGATGAAGAGGACCCTGCTCTTATGTGGTTCTAAAAACTGAGGGGGGCTACAGAGAATGGGAAGGGTCACAGGTGAGTTTTCTGGCTTCCTCCAACTTCACGCCAGGGCAGGCTCTCCAGTTTTGGCCTGGTACCTTACTCATTCCTATTGCTCTTGGGTTATTGGGAAACATATTATGTACATATGTTTTAGGATAACTCCTGGATAAGGAAAGAAACAGAGGAGACACATAACACAGTATATGACGATATACCTATTTAGAGCAGAAGGTGTGGAATAGGGTGGTAAAGAGCCAGCAGCAAGGCTGGAGAAGTTGGTCAGGGAGGCTCTGCTTGATTTGCATAATGTCAGACTCTAGCCAGAACCTACTTAATGCGACTTTCCAATTAAGTTTTGTCCATTGTACCAAGGATAAAGAACTTGCCATCACTTCATTTCCTTTTATTTGAGTGTTCTCAGTGCTCAGCAATATTACTGAATAGCCTCACTTAATACGCTTCCCTGGTTCACGAAATGAAAAGGAATGTGTTCTCAGGAAGCACACTCTCTTGTGCCTGTCCTGGAGGGAGATACAACTCTGACTCTCCATTGCCACCTAGTGTTAGAGTGTGGATATTTCAGTGGCAGATGGCGGAAACCATACAGTAACCCTTAAAATGTTGAAGCAAGTATAGATCACAGGATTTAGGGGCCAAGTTTTGTCTACTAGACTAAGAGGCTAAAAGAAATCAGATTCAAAATCTCGTATTTTGAGGAAAAGGGCATGTTGCAATAATGTCAGGGGCTCAACAACAAAATCCATGAAGGGAAGTGAATTGTAACCCTAGGTTACAATATACCTGGTAAATTACATAGGAAGAGTTGTGTGTGTGTGTGTGTGTGTGTGTGCGTGTGTGCGTGTGTGCGTGTGGCAGAGAGAGAGAGAGTCTGGGGTACTCTTCATGGGTCAATTGCTCCCACTGTCCAGAAATGGCCCAGAGCAAACTTACAACTAATTTCCTCTGCAGAGAACTTGAGACATTTGGAGGTACCAGGAAATCTTTCTTGTCTAAGGTAAGTAGCCAAGTTCTCTCTTTCTACCATTTAGTGATGAACAACCCAAGAGGCACCAGAAATACTGGAGTTCCACAATGTTTTGAAGTGTGGCAATATTTGATATTTCTAGAAAGTCGTGTGTCAGCATCATGGGAAGACATCCTCATCCACATTTGACTTTCACTGTGGTTGAATGAGAGCAAAGACATGAAGGGGTTTTAAAGCCATTAAAGTAACCTGCAATGCTCAGTGTGTGTATGGATTCTGCCTTCCCACATTTGGACTGAGTAAAAGAGGGCAATTTCCAGTACCATATTTGGTAGGAACAGTTCTGATATAAATTAGCCTGCCAAAACACCCTCGAGGAGGCAGGCTTGGCATCTTGAACTGTTTTTCTGCAGTAGCCCTCCAGTCCTGGGATACCCCTTAGCACATGGGAGCCCCAACTCCGCTCTTACCTGCGCCATCGTCCAGGTGGCCAAGGTTGCAGACCTGACTGATGCTGTGCACCCACACCTGCATTTCTTGCTCAGTTTTGGCCACCAGGTAGAATGTACGGGAAGTAGTCTTGACAATGAACACGAAATTATTCTGAAATTCCTTCCGAACAAAGCCGGGGCCCACGTGCTTCCACACTGCACACTCGCTGAGGTCTATCACCCGGATAGGCTTGCTGGAGTGCTTGTTCCTGTAGTACTCCAAGACATCGGGGTTGCCGCTCATGCGGCCTCGCCGGAGGACAAACCAACGCTTGCGCCAGGCCTGCAGAAAGGCAATTCAATAAGGAGTTACTGGACCAATTTCTCTTGCTTCTCAGGCTATGCCAAGAACCCATGTCATGACAAGGACAGCAGGAAGGAAGCAAATCAGCCATTCTAATGATGAAACGCTTTGTATTACAGGACTAGTGCCCATCTTCAAGTCTACTTTATTGGATGATTTTAAGGACAGGTCAGGATATGAGAGTCTAGTAATGGGATTCACACCCACAGTTTGAAGGACCAGAATTATACAATCATTGAAATTGATGCAGCAAAGGAATGTAGTACAAATTTAACATATACTTAAGCTTTAAAAGAATCTTAGCAATAAAGAACTAGAAGGAAGCTTTCTTACTATTATCTATCTATCTCAGTTCAAGAGCCAATATCATACATTAAAATCAGATGCAAATCACAAGTGCTCACCACTGCCCCAGTATCTTCTAACATTGTTATTTAAGTTCTACACAACTGGCCAAGAAGGAAAATCATACACATTGGAGAGGAGGAGAGAGGATTGCCAGTGTCTAAAGGTGACAAATTGTCTTCCATAAAACTCCCAATGATGATTAAAACACTAATAGAATTCTCAGAGAATTAACTAGCCTGGCTAGTTACAATTCCTATGTAAGAGACCCTAAGTGCTTTACTATAATCCATTTAATCCCTAAAACTATACTATGGGAGGGGTAACTATTACTATCTCCATCTTATGTCTGATAAAACTGAGATTCGGAGAGATTAAGTAATGTGCCCAAGGTCATATAGCTAAACAGCTGTAGGAATGAATTTGAACTCAGGTTGGGATGGGAGGATCAGTAATGGATTTGAAGTCAAAAAAAAAAAAAATAGAGGAAGTGTATTCAGCTCTTCAGAAACATCTGACTGTAAAGGGGGAAGCTCTGGGGTCAAGGGATTTTTTAAAGATGGGAGACTCTTAAGCATTCACCCCCTAAGTCACAGTGTTTCTCAACAAGGGATGGTCTAATTCCTCTCTGGAGCATCTGAAAATATGTGGGTTTTGCTTGTTATAAAGGCTGGAGATGGGGTGGGGGGTGAGGCATGGCAGGATTGGCCTCAAGCCATCAGTGCCTCTGTTTTGAAACACTGTAAAAACTAAAAGGAACTTTCGTTAATGGAATAGGAATCTTGGAAAGAGCCAAGCCTGGAGGTCAGATGAACAGGTAAAGCTCAGTCCATGCTCAGAAAAGAAAAGAGAATGATATTCCACAGAAGCCAGTGCCAAGATATGACAGGTCTCTTTTGTGCCACTGAGAACTACTGAGGATGACCTAGGGCTCCTTGGCTCCCCACTCACCATTGACCTAGAATGTTTGATGTAGACAGTACCATCTTGGCTCAGTACAAAGAAAGGGTGCAGATCTCTGGCCTGGGGAAAGAGGTATTTACAATTGACCAAAGCCCTAAGGAGTCCCCTGGATCTGTAAACTTCCCTGCCCTCTCATGGAGCCAGGGGGAAGGAAATGTTTGAGTTCCTTGTCTTCTTACATTTAGGTGCCCTTTGTTCATCAAAGGGCCAGACAGGCCAGCCTGCATGGATAGCGTATGCTTACTTTCTGCGGTAGGGAACTATGGCATGAGCCCCAGTTGGGAACTGAGCACAGAGAAGGATGACGGGCTGACCGCAGGGCTCTCTTCCATTGGAGACACTCAGTGTTGCATAGGAGAGATTTATAGCTCTGTGGTTTTCTCTCCCGTGCGGTAGCATGTGTGACAGCAGGAAGTGTGGGGTTCTGCCAGGAGGTACAGCGACCCCTGGGACAGGAAGTCTTTTGTATCTCTAGCTTCATTTATGTGTGATACTTTTTAAGCCCACCAGCTTTGACCAAGAGGCCAGGAAAAAAGGAAAAGACACTATTTGGAGTATTCTCAGCTCCCTCCCTGCTCAGAGAACATGAATCTGAGATGTCAGAGAATCCAAAGAAGCACTGACCTCCAATTATGCCTTAGAATAAAAAGCCCTTCCAGGACTGTGGCAAGGGGCAGCAAGCAGAAGGAAGGCAGTCACTCTGTGTCAGGTTGGGGCAGGTGAACCCTGGTTTGCTCTTGCCCTTACAGACAGTATACGGCTTTGAGAAGAGGTCTGGCCATGGGTCAAACAAGGAGACAAACTCAGGAGACAAACAACGTGGTGTGATTAAGTCCACGTTTTTAAGACAGGAAAAATAACAGCATGTTTGTATGCTCAGGGGGTCACCCAAGAGGGAGAGAAAAATTGATTCAATGAATTCCTGTTGCAAAAACATGGCATTGGATGGGAGTAGAGCCACTAAACATAAGAGAAGTAGCTCGAGTCTTGCTGTGGGGTTTGAAAGTGGGAAACTTGGGCTTCTGGCATCAACTGAGGCAAACAGGAACATAAAGCCCAGGTCAGGGAAGGGGCTCAGGGGATAAGAGAATGGCATGTGTGCCTGCTGAGGAGGGAGCATGGGGTGCTCCAAACTTTCCAAAAGCCACTTTGATGGGGGAAATGTAAAGAGGAACTTTGTTGCACTTCCCAAAAATGATTCTAAAAGAGGAAGTCAAACTGAGCACAGAAACAAGTTTCACATTAACTGCTCTTAGTGTTATGGAGACAATAGATTTCTTATCTTTTAATAACAATATTGGAAGAGAAGTAACACCAAGAGTTTATTTATTGAGTGTCTACTCTGCACTATGCATCCTGCTAGACAATGAAGATAGAAAAGGGGATTAGAGCTGGTCTCTAAAAGGACCTCACTCTCTAGCTGGGATAGGGAGAAGGGTAGAATTATGATATGGGTAGATTTCAACTCAGGATAGTGAGCGGTCTAGCAGAAGAGTGAACCAGGAGTGGTGGGAGTGCAATGGAAAGAGTGACATGAAGAAGTTTGGGCTTTATTCATTCATTCAACAATTACCTATTGATAGCCTACTAATATGCTGGACACTGTGCAGACACTGGGGAAGATGAAGTGAGCAAGTCACAGGCCCTGCCACTCACGGTCTCATGGGCAACAAGGGAGTGAGCAGATGGATAAACAGACAATTGCAATCAGTGAGATAAGTGCTACGATAAGGCAAAACCAAGATGCTATGGGAACAAACAAAAGAGACATCTCTCTCAGATCAGTTGTCTGGGGAGGCTTCCGGGAAGAAGTGGTGACTAAGCTGAGGCTAAAGTGGGGCAGGAGGAAGCAGCATGCACAAAGGCATTAAGGTGGAAAGGCTGAAAACTTTGCATAAGTAGTTCAGCAGGGCTGGAAGGCAGGCATGAAGGTGGAAAGGAAAAAGAACAGTCACACAGTAACTTAAATAGGATGTAGCATAGTCTTGATGCTAAATCATGCAAAATTGCCAGTGTGTCATCCCTTAGGTTTTTAAATCTCTACATAAGAGTTGTGATTATGCAAAAACAGAAATGGGTGCTCTTGGAGCTCTTTGCTAAGTAGGTAAAACCAGAGGCCACATATAGTTCTTCTGTTCCACCAGGCTTACAGGCTTCTGGAAAATGGAAGACATGTGACAAAGCCCCTGAAAGCAGTCAGTCTGCCAGCACCAAAGTGAAGCTTTTTACAATGAAACAAAGCCACAAGGAATGGCGAGGGCCATCTCAAAAGGACTTAGGGGCTAACCTGAAGAGGTTACCACTGGCCATATATGAAAGAATTTTTGCTTTCATAAATACGGTCATATGCTGCATGACATTATAGTAACAATGAACCACATATACAATGGTGGTCCTGTAAGATTTTTTTCAATCCTCCGAGACATCTGAATCCCATAAAATTTAATACCATATTTTTATTGTACCTTTTCTATGTTTAGATACACAAATACCTACCATTGTGTTACAATTGCCTACGGTATTCAATGCAGTACCAGGCTGTACAGGTTTGTAGCCCAGAAGCAATAGGCTATACCATATAGCCTAGGTGTGTAGTAAGCTACGTTTGTGTAAGTATACCCTGTGATATTTGCAAAGTGACTAAATCGCCTAATGACACATTTCTCAGAACATATCCCCATCATTGAATGATGCATGATTGTATAATCACTATAGTGGCTTGCAATCCACCAAATACACTTAAATCCATGAGTTTATTGTGATATTAGAAAAAGAATTTGTCATCTTCAGAGGATGTAAGGGAACTACTTCATTTCCTTGAAAACTAGTTAAGTAAAGGGAAGAATCAAGCATTATCCAACCTTTGCTATGTTAGCTGTCCCACTTGGGTAGATGAAGGGAATGTTTCTTTATGAATGTATTCTGATTAGTAATGGAAAAAAAAATGACAGAATTAGAATATCCCCACTTTGCTATCCCCAATGAATTAATAGGTATAGCTATTAAGCATCAACAGCTGCTAACTTGGGAAGAGAAACAATCAGACATTTTGTGCCTTTGATAGCCTGATATGAGGGTGTAATCAGCAAAGAAAAGCACAGGAAAGGAAGCAATCAATAAAATGAAAAGGCAACCTATATACTAGGAAAAATATTTGCAAACTACATTAAAGGGTTAATATTCAAAATTTATAAAGAACTCTTACAACTCAATTGCAGAAAAAGAATTAAAAAATGGGTGAAGGATCTGAACAACATTTCTCCAAAGAAGACAGAAAAATGTCTAGCAGGTATCTTAGTCCATTTTCTTTTGCCATAACAGAATATCTGAGATTGGATAATTTATAACAATATTAGTTTATGTTGCTCATGGTTCTGGAGACTGGGAAGTCCAAAGGCATAGCACCAGCATCTGCTCAGCATCTGGTGAGGATCTGCTTGTTGTGTCACCCCATAGCAGAAGGCAGAAGGGCAAGCAAGTGCATGCAAGAGCAAGGGAGAGCTGAACTCACTTTCAGAAAAAACCCACTCTCTCTATAACAAACCCACTCCCTTGACACTGACATAAACCCATTCATGAGGGCTGACTTCATGGCCTAATTACCTCTTAAAGGTCTCACCTCCCAACACTGTTGCATTAGGGATTAAGTTTCCAACACACAAACTTTGGAGGACACATTCAAGTATAGCAACAGGTATATGAAAAGGTGCTCAACATCACTAATTACCAGGGAAATACAAAGGAAAACCACAATGACATATCATCTCATATTCATCAGAATGGCTATTATCAAAAAGACAAGCAATAACAAGTGTTGGTGAGGGTGTGAAGAAAAGGAAACCCTAGTATACTGTTGGTGGGAATGTAGATTCATACAACCCTTATGGAAAACACTATGGAGGTTCCTAAGGAAGTTGAAATTAGAACTACCACATGACCCAGCAGACCCTGACCCAGCAGACCCTCTTCTGAGTATAGAACCAAAGGAAGTGAAATCACCATCTCATAAAGATATCTGCACTCCCATGATCAGCACAGCATTAATTTACAATGGCCAAGATATGGAAACATCCTAGGTGTCTGTTGACAGATAAGTGGATAAAGATATTGTGGTATGTGCATGGCATCACACTATGAAATATTATTCATCCTTAAAAAGGAAGGAGATCCTGCCATTTGCAAAAATATAGATGGATCTACAGGACATTATGGTAAGTGGAGCAGGACAGACACAGCAAGACAAATACTGAATGATCTATCTTGTATGTGGGGGGAAAAGGTCAAATGTACTGTGGTATATTTATAAAAAAAAAAAAAAAAAAAAAAAACTGGTTACCAGAGATAGGATGGGAGGAAATGGGAAGATGTAGGTCAAAGGATACAAAGTAACAAATATTTAAGAGGAGCAAGTCTAAAGATCCAATGTACAGCATGAGGACTGCAGCTAATGCAATTGTGTTAGGGATTTCTGTGAAATAAGTAGATTTTTGCTGCTATTGACACACAAAAATAAACATGTGAGATTATATGTTAATTTACTTCACTACAGTAACCATTTACTATCCATAGGTATCCTATAAGGTCATGTTGTAAACTCCAAATTATATACAATAAAATTTATTTTTAAAAAGAAAAGAAAAAGGGACAGAGGAGAGATCTATGGATTAGATGATACTTAAAAGACACATCAGAATTTTTAAGTGTGCCTAGCAGATACTCATTTGAGTGATGAAAACATTAAAAATGCAAAGAAGATATTTCTGTACATGTCAGGATAGTGCTTATTTATGGGGAGAAGAAGGAGGTTATGATCGACAAGGACACATGGAGGGACTTCTGTTGTGGGTGGCAAAGTTCTATTTTTCAATACATTTCTTTTATGTGATTTGCAATATTTGTTTTTTTTTGTTTGTTTTTTCTTTTTTTGAGATGGAGTTTTTCGCTCGTCGCCCAGGCTGCAGTGCAATGGCGTGATCTCGGCTCACCTCCCAGCTTCAAGCGATTCTCCTGCCTCAGCCTCTCAAGTAGCTGGGATTACAGGCATGTGCCACCACGCCTGGCTAATTTTTTGTATCTTTAGTAGCGATGGGGTTTTGCCACGTTGGTCAGGCTTGTCTTGAACTCCTGACCTCAAGTGAGCCGCCCGCCTCGGCATCCCAAAGTGCTGGGATTACAGGCGTGAGCCACTGTGCCTGGCCTTGTGTTTTCTTTTATGATAAAAAAAAAAAAAATCTTAAAACAATTCCTCTGTACAGGGCATATTTGTGGATTCATTCAATCAATATTTACCGAGTGTCTACCATGTGTCAGACACTGTGCATGTAAAGAAAAAGGGTGCTATGTTTACCAGGGAGTTCATAAGCTCACAGGATGAGGAAGGAAAGCAGAGGTTTATGCTCAATGTCCAGCATCAACTACCAGATGTGAGGAGGGGGTGTCAGAGTATAAATAAGAGATAAGTGGAGGGGTCTGAACCTAAGAAGTTCAGAGATGGGTCAGGAAGTAAAGAGTACAAAAGATGATGGTGAACACTTCAGAACAGAGGGTGTGAGGATGCTGGGACCTGAGGGCTGCCCTCTCTTCTTACTGAGATGTTTGCATTTTATGGAAACATAAAATTGCAGGATTGCTGGCTTCAAGTAGCTGTGCTGGACTTCACCTTCTCCCCTCAGTCCTTCTCTGCCGGGTAGGTCATGAGCAGCTTGGGAAGCCAAGATGGAAAAGTGTGAGGTCAAGAGTTCAGGATAGACTGTGAAGATAAGCCTGGGTCAAGAGGATCTAGAAAGCAGAATCACTATGCAAACAAGTATCCACAACAGTAACTTAGAGAAATGGAGTACAAAAATGGGTGTGGTGGGGGCACTGAATTGAAAGTCAGGAGACCTGAATTTGAATTCTGATTCTACTTTTGACTTTCTGTGTGACTTTGAGCACACAGTACTTGAGTAACTCAGCTTCTGCAAACCTCAGTCCTGTCACCTGTAAATAGAAATAGTAAACCCTGCCCCGTCACCCTTATGGTATAATTGTAGTGAACCAATGAGAAACAATGGCAAAACATTATCAGTGTAAAAGTGACTTATAAAATGACAATGTGGGCTAGGGGCGGTGGCTCACGCCTGTTATCCCAGCACTTTGGGAGGCGGAGGTGGGTGGATCACTTGAAGTCTGGAGTTCAAGACCAGCCTGACCAACATCGTGAAACCCCTTCTCTACTAAAAATACAAAAATTGGCCAGGTGTGGTGACATGCACTTGTAATCCCAACTACTCAAGAGGCTGAGGCAGAATTGCTTGAACCCAGGAGACGGAGGTTGCAGTGAGCCAAGATCGGGCCACTGCACTCCAGCCTGGGCAACAGACTGAGACTTCATCTCAAAAAATAAATAAATAAATAAATAAATAAATAAATAAAACAAAACAAAATAAAATGACAATGTGACTATTGGCCACCAGGGCTCATGGCATCACTTGCCCTGGGGAAACTGCTTCTCTCCATACTATAAAATGAGCTCTGAGGGCTTTTCCAGCTCTGACCATCAAAAGATCCACTTCCCATCAGCCTTTCCTGCCACAGCAACCAAGCTGACTCATTACCACCGACCAGTATCATCTCTAACAACAAAACCCTGCAATATCCTGTAACCTTGTGTAAAGGTGTTTGTGCTCATTTCTAGTCTCCTCCAGGAAGGTGTGTCTAGGTCACAGGCTTGTTAGTTTTTATAAAATTGTTAGAGAACAGTTTAATCCCATTCTTCTGAGAGTAAAAGCTACACACTACACATTGTTCTCATCTTAAAACAATCCAACTTGCTGATTACATAGTTAACAAACATCTCCAAGTTTGTTTCCTAATGGAGTGAACAAAGGTGTGAGTACCTGCAAGGCTGAAGTGGGTCCTATGCAACGGCAAGGTGTCACCCACCCCGCCAAATTCATATGTTAAACTCCTAAGCCCCCAGTATCTCTAAATATAACCTTATATGGAAATAATCTTTAGCAACTTAAAGTGAGGTCATAATCAAATATGACTGGTGTCTTCATAAAAAGGGGAAATTGGAACATAGAAATGCATAGAAGGAAGACATTGTGAAAAGACACAGAGAGAAGATGGCCATCTACAAGTCAAGGAGAGAAGCCTGGAACACATCCTTCCCTCACAGCCTTGAGAAGGAACCAAATCTGCTGACAGCTTAATTTCAGACGTCCAGCCTCCAGAACTGTGAGACTATAATACACCTCTCTTGTCTAAGCCACCCAGTCTGTGATACTTTGTTACAGCAGCCCTAGGAAATGAATACACTCTGCAACCTTTATTATGCATCTGAATCACCTGGAAGGACTTCCACTTCCAGCCACATTAGTGTACTGGACACTGAACTTGCCCCCTACACATAAAACCAACTAGAAAAGTAGATCAAATAAATATATGAAATAGACATTAGATGGCAGTCAGTGCAGAGCTGTGGCCTGTATAAAAAGGAAAGCAAAAGAGGTGAGTCCCTGATCACCCTGGCTTTCATCCTGTAAGCACTTTCTCAACCATGGCCATCTCACAGAGTTGAGAAAGCAGAGATCGGAATTCTGGGTGGTTGAGGTGGCTAGAATTTGCAGGACAAAGGACCACAGAGAACACAGCTATGTAGAGAAAGAGCTCTAGAAATCTACATAGGTGTTTCCCCATGAGACTTTGGCTGAACACTAACATTCATGTGTGTAGAGTGAAACCCCATGAGGTGAATCCTAAAACAACTACTGAAGACCCCAAATCTAAACAACTGCCAGAGCTCTGGCTGAGAGATGTTTGAGTGCTTTTTTTTTTATCAGCCATAATGGAGAGACCTGGAACATTCAGTAGAGACTCAAGAAAGGCCACAGCTTAGAAGCAAGAGTAAGGCCAAACTAGCCCTAGAGTACAGGCTGCTCTAGATTTGCCCTAAGAAAGCTTAAAAAGAAGGCTTGGAATGATCAAGCTCATCAGCAAGTTACTGAATTGGTGGCCAAAACAAAGTTCAACACTCTAAGGGAAGACAAAAGTAGACACTCAATAATATAAAATTTACAATGAAAACATCCAAGAAATTACTAAATATGGAAAGAAGCATAAAAATATGACTAATAAGCAAAGGAAAAATCAGTCAATAGAAAGAAACCTAGAAATGACAGAGATGATAGAATAAGCAGGCAACTTTAAAACAGCTGTTATAAAATTTGAGATGTAAAGGAAAATACGAACATAATGACAGAAATGGAAGTTACAGACAAGAAAAAAATGGAACATGTATAGGTAAAAAATACAATATCTGACCTACACAAAAAAATACACTAGATGGGCATAATAACATCTTAGACACTGAAGAAGTGATCAGCAAACCTGAAGCACAGATAGAAAAGCCTGGGAAGACAGGAATAACCAGAATCACCCAGAGAGCTGTTAAAAATGCACATTCCTGGACCTCACCTCCAGAGATCCTAATTCACCAGGCCTGACTTGGGGACCAGGAATGTGCATTTTAGCAAGCACCCCTGCAGATCACAATGCATAAAAGTAAGTGGCCACAGATGAAAACAAAATAAGTGAAAAGGGATGTCAAGAGGATAGAAGGAATTGAACTGTGATCACTAATAGACCGAAGATACGAGAAGAGGTGTGGCATACACAAAACCTACTTGAAAGGGAAAAGTATTCTAAATGGTAGTTTGGCTGTATCCTCAGGGTACAGAGGAATAAAAAACCATTTCATGAAACTAGTTGCTTATACCTCAGGATATATGTATTATCAACAGAAGTGGAATTCGCCTATCTCAAAACCACAGTCTCAAGATGGATCATTTCAGCAGTGAATTCCTCATCTTTTATGGGCTGTGAACCTTTTAGAGAACATGATTAAATACATGAATCTTCTTTTGTCAGAAACATGCATGTGTGTGCCTGTGCACGCACACACACATACACACAAGCTGTTCTGATGGCACAGGCACACACATCTAAGAGGTCTGTCAAACTTAACATGCCCAAAATGCAGCTTTTATTTCATGCCCACTTAACCCACTCCTCTCCCAGCCTCCCAATACCTCCCAATGGTACCACCATCCTTTCATTTTCTAAATACAAAAACTTTGGCGTGATCTTTGCTTCCACTCTCCACTAGTGGTTGACTCTACTTTCAAAACATTCCAAATCAGTCCACTTCTCTCCATGCACCACTCCTGCCCCACAACCACCCTAGTCCAAGTCACCATTGTCTCTCACCTGGGTAATTGAAATAGCCTCTTGTCTTCCCACATCCACTCTCAACTCCCCCCATAAATTCATTCTTAACAAAGAAGCCAGTAACATTTTAAAATCATAAATCAGATCATGTTGTTCCCTTGGTCAGCACCCTCTAAAGGCTTCCCAATATATTAATAACAAAACCCAAAACCCTTCACGTAGACTAGAACGTCCCACATGAACTGGCTCTGCCTGTCTCTCCCACTTCACATCTCAGCCACTCTCTTGCTCTTCCACACTAGTGTTTTTGCATTCCAGAACATGTAGAATCTTCTCTCCATCTTGGGGGCTTTGCCTTACTTGTTCCTTCTTCATGGAATACTCTGTCACACAGATCTCTGCATGGCTGTCATGCAGATCTCTGCTTCCTGTCATTGAGACCTGAACTTAATTGTCATCTCTCAGAGAGACCCTCTTTGATCATCCATATTGAAGTGGCCAGCCTCACTGGCCAGTCACAGTCGTTCTCTGCCTCCACCAGTAGAATGTGAGCTCCTGGACAGTAGAGGCCTTGTCTGTCTTGATCACTGTTTTATCCTCTGGGCCTAGTAGTGCCTGGCACAGGATAGTCGCTCAGTAAATACTTGTTGAATGAATGAATTGTACACGTGATTTCATGATATCACAGACCTAGGTTTAAAACACTACTCTTGAGGAACAAGACTAGTATTGTGGTTTATAGCAAACCTAATTACCAGAATTTACTCATCACATATTTATGTGCTGGGAGCTGGAGATGTAACAGTGAACCAGATAGACACGGTCTCCAAGCTGGAACTTAGGCTGTCAGGCAAGGTGTCATATCAGAGTTTTAACTCAAAATCAACAAATACGCTATCCAGATATTGCAGCATGTTGTTCAGGATTAAACTGAACAACGAACAAGGCTTGGAAGTTTGGACACGTTCCTTCTGCACTCAATTCTACTTGCACAGTAAAATAAACCTGGCTGGGTTACAGCAAGTTTCACTTCTTTGGCTCCAGAATTCACTCCAGTAAAATTGAAGTGGCCCGCCTGGATTGTATCCATTGTCAAAAGACACAGAAATGAACTGAGAAACATCCTGAAAGTCTCTGAGGCTGTAAAGAGACACCTCTGATTTAAACTACTTTTCTGGTGAGAGTGATTATTGTCCCTTTGTTTCAGCAGAATTGGCCCTCTGCCCCCTCTGCAGTGGTGAAATCCCAAAGCTATGAAGTCATTTCCTTCACATGTGCACAGGAGGGGTCAGCAACCTGCCTTCAGAGCCAGGCTTTCCAACTCAGGCTGAGGGAGGAGAAGCTATATCTATCTGCATTTGGAGCTCTGTGTTTTGATCCTTCAATACTGCTGTCATTTCAGCAATGGCACTTTTTGACTGAACCTGCCAAAAGGAATTGCGTGGGCCTCTTCCCCTCCTGACCCATGGACGTGCTTCATACTGTCCTGGCCAAGAGCGTCTACAGCGCCAGGATTTTGGTGCTCAGATTCTGATTGTTCTGATTGCTTACAGGTGTTGGTCTCCTTCTGCACTGCTTTTTCAGTGGCCTTACTGACCAGGTAGAGAAGATGCCTCAGATTAAAAGACAACAAGGAGGAAATAAAAATGTTGCTAAGAACCTACCTGAACCAACTGTGAAAGACTTTCAAGTTGAATGTAAATTGGTGAGACGTTGGAAATGGAACTAGCTTGGGGAGCAGTCGGAGTTACAGACAGAACACAGAAATCCTGGAAACCAAGCCACACCCAGTGAACAGCAACTGGCTCCAACTTTCCCTGGAACTTTAGCCTGTGCTGACCTAAACTGTATGCTCTGTGAAGGCAAGGACGTTGCCCATCTTGGTCCCTAAAGTACCTCCAACATCTTTAACAGTCTTGGCATACAATACATACTCAATGTGTTGTTGTGGACAGAATGACTGACTAAAGTATGGCTATAAAGGGGCAACACAAGGGATCTTTGTGATGGAACAGTTCAGTATTGGTTTCAGTGGTGGGTACATGACTCTACACAGGTGATGAAATCACACACAGCTACACATGTGTACACATGCACGTGCAAGGGGTGACACCTACAGCTGCTCTTAGAGGGTATCAATGTCATTTGCTGGTTGTGAGACCGCACTAGAATTATGCTAGATGGCGACACCGAGGGAACCGCGGGAAAAGATGCACTGGTGTTCTGGACATTTCGTTACAACTTCCTGTGAATCCAGTGATTTCAAAATAGTAAGTTTACAAAAAGACACTCAATCCAAAGGAAAATTTAAAAGTGCAGAAAAAGAAACCTAGAAAAGACAAATAGAAAGCACAATAAGACGCTTGACGTCAATCCAAAGGCACCCATAATTACTTAAAATGTAAATGGACTCAATGCTCTTGTGAAAAGACATTTATCCAATGCCTACTGTGAACCAAGCCCTGTGATGTGTGCAAGGGAAACAGCGATGAATACGACCCAGGCCACGCTTTTATGACGCTTGGTGCAATGAACCAAGAACTGGGCCAAATGCTGTTAATGAGTGCCACCTGAATGAGTTTGTAACTGACAGAGGTTTGGAGCGATGGAAGATGAAGCTAGAGATGTGGCCATAGCAGACAAGTTGCAAGGAGAATTAATAGGACTGGGTCACCAAATGCATGTGGGCCACCAGGGAGAGGAAAGGATTCAGACTGAATCACAGGGTTCTGGTTTGCAATTAGCAGATAATACTATTGCGTAACATGCTATCAAGGCCTCATGGAACAAGGGCAAATGAGCTTTCACTGATGACATTTCTTTCTCCTACAAGTTTTTATCAACTTACATTCCTAATCTTGTGCAGTGGTCAAGGCAGCTACTACCCTAATTTTCCAGAAAAAGAAACTGGTCCTCAGACAGATGCAGTGGCTTGCTCACTGAGTAACAGTGAATCTGAACCCATGGCTCCCCCATTCGGTGTCCAACAACATTGTTTCAAATTCTTTGAAATTAAAGAAGAGAGAAAACAGAGAGCCACAGTAAGGAGAGGGTATGTGGCCATTCAAGTTGGTTGATGATCCTTCAAGATAGCTTAGAACTTTACCAGGCAAGTTTTCAAGCTGGTTGCTCCTGCCACACTCTGCAGTTTGCCCTGGGGGTATCTGGAGGAAAACAGTCATGTGCTAGAGCACTTTGAGCACTGTTCTATCACATGGAACTGTCAAAGTTATTTCCTCTGATTTAGCTCTGTATTGCAAAGTTGGATATTTCTGTCCCTTCATGTGCAAACATTCTTTGGAGTCCAGAAGACACAGAGGAAAAGAAGGAAAGAGGAATAAGACTTGCTCTTGTCTGATTTACTGACTTTTCATTTCCTTTGACACCCTTCCTCACCCCTGCTCCTCTGACTGTGGACAACTTTCCCCTACGGTGTTTTTCTTGTTCTTGTGTTGCTATTGACATATACTTAGTAGATTCTAGTTACTGTTTAGAAAACCTAACAACTCAATTACTGACTGCCACTTGCAAGGCCCCTAGGAATCTTGGATGTGGTCCCAGAACATGAAATGAAATAAAGCATTTGGTAACAACTTAGAGATTTTTGGTAACTTCCCAAGACCTGCTCCTCTAAGCTGATCTCTCGTTCTCTGCCCAGTAGCTACACCTTGAACGCACTCACGAGGCTTGGGGGGTGTTTATATGTTGCAAAAGGTAAGCATCATTAAAGAAACAGAAATCTGGTTAATTTTCTATATTCTGCTGAGCTTTACTCAAGAGGGCCCTTTCCCTCTGCCTTCTACTTCCTTGCCAAGGGGGACCACAAAGGTTGGGAATTTCCAGGAGCAGGTTACACACTTCTCCTCTCTGTCCTGGCTCAATGCCACTAGCCCTGGCATTGCTGGTGACCTTGCAGCCTGATGGCCTGTAACCTTCTGCTCCCTGCCAGATAGAGTTGGGACTTGTCCAAGGCATGGAATAACTTCCTGTGATTGTCCTGAAGATGGCCTGGCCCACAGGATCTGCTTCCATAGCTTGTCAACAGAAGCAGAAAAGTCCTGTATCTCTACAGTATGGTGGGCCTTGGAAGGAAGAATCCCGAGGAGAAATGTTCAGCAAAGATAAGCATGCCAACAGGGCTGTGTTCAAGTACAGCCACACTACATGACATGGACTTGACCTTCCTCATGTATTGTCAACCAAAGTGCCACTGAATATCCTGGCTAGTTGCTCATTATTTCTTGTGTGGCAGGATCTTCGAGGTCATTAAGACCAGCTAATCAAATTTGCAGGTGTTTACAAACCTGGGAGGGTCACCAATATGTTAGGTCAGGATCAGGATGCAAAATTATGGGTTGAAACAATGGGCCAAAACCAACTGAGGAATAAAGTTATTTTAAACTCTGGTAAGTTCTGTGATACATTAAGTATCTGAGATACAGTGGAGGTAATCAAATCTGGATGGAGGATCAAGGAAGGTGCAATATGGAGGAAGTGACGGTGCAGCTGAGCTCACCAGTTCTATGAGACCAATGTGGTTGAGGGGAGACTCTTCTAAGCAGAGGTACTTGCAAAACATTAAGAATAACTCCAAAGTGTTAGGTATAATTAGTGTTAATGGTTACACAACATCATGAAGGTACAGTAGTTAATGCCACTGAACTGTCCCCTTACACATGGTTAAAATGGTCAATATTATGTTATGTATCTTTTCCCACAAGAAAAGTAATGAAAAATGTTACCCTCACATCCATGGGTGTCCCCTAGGGATATTCGCCATTGCCCAAGCTGAGTGCACTGATGTGGTGGCTCCTGGGATTGTCTCTAAAGGAGTCCATTAACGATGAGAACATATCAGTACCAGAGTCACAGACAAACATGAAGTAACACAGATCCCTCAAAATATGCAATAGCAATATTAATAGCTAACATGTATATCCCAGGAATTATTCTAAATGCTTTAAATTAAATTAAATCATTTGACACTCAGACCCCATGTAGGTAAATACTCTTTTTAGGGCATTCTATACGTATGCAGAAACTAAGGCACAGAGAGGTCGAGCAATTTGCCCAAGGGCAAGAGCGAATATGTAGCAGAGGTGGCCATGAAATCAGATCATCTGCTTCAGTCTGGTTCCTAATCACAGACTATGTGTGATGTCGAGAAGTTGTCATCCACTGACTACAGCTATGTAGGTCAAAGAGCTTAGCACATCAGAAGAGTGAGCAGTGGGTGAGGAGTCAAAGAGGAATCTCATTCCACGTGAAGAAAAGCATGAGCTGAATGACTGGGATTGTGGAAGAGTGTGTATTCAGGTTAAAAAGTCTAGGAGAGGAGAAAAATACAACATCATATTGTAAAAACGAGCTCATAGTCTAGCAAGAGGTCCTCCTATTCTTTTTTCCTAAAATACATGAATTTGGAAAGCATTCAGAAAACCTTGTATCTTGTGTTATTGGGCATAATATAATCTGATGTTTAATACTGAAGAAAGTCTTTCTCAAATGTCCCAACAGTACCTGGTGCCTAACAGGGACTCGGTAAATCTTGTTGAATTAATTAATGAATCTCTGTCTCATCCCACATATAATAAAAATAAATTCTTCCTGGATTAAACATTTACATTGAAATAAAGAAACTGACAGTACTGAAAAAATAGAGGTAGACACTTACATAATACTGGCAGCTGGGAAGGCTTTCTAACCATATATGAATTCCTAAAAAGTAGAAATGCTTGAAACACCTAAGTGCTATGTGTGAGTCTAAGGGTGGGAGGGAAGAAAAGAGATGACAGGGGAAGGAGTGAGCCATTCTAGAACGGGTCCCCGCACCCCAGGGTCGGTGGGAAATCCAGCAGTCAGCTACAGCCCCCAAATGAATTTTTTCGGAGTGGTTCATCACTTCTAAGTACTCCTCTGGCTGGAGGAGGTTGCCAAAACCACCTCCGAGCCCCTGGCCAGCATATAACCTTGAGTCAATAGAAGCTGCTCCATCAGAGACCACAGGGCACCAGTGTTTACTTAAACTCCTGTCTCAGCATGGGAGAAGTTAAGACCCCAGAGAGCATCTGCATGCTGACTTATCCCCAGGTACCTGGAGAGGAAAAGAACATTCTCAATTTCAACTTGGTTTCATTACTTGCTTGGCTCAAAACACATCAACTAGACGGAAGAACCCTTTATTGTTTACAGTTCCAGACAAACTCTTGGCCTCTTCACTGTTGAACCAAATGCCCTTTCTTTCCTCCCAAGAACACATGTGCAAGTTAGGGTTCCCAAAATGTTTGCTGAATGAATCAGTGAGCACTGGTCCAGAACATGTCAATATGCACACTCGGATACAACACCAACCAGTCTCATTTTCAATTCAATGTATGTTATTTTTTATGTGTCATGTCCCCTTGTGAACTGCTGTGAACTGTCTGTGAACTGCTGTTCAGGTATGTTGCCCATTTTCCAATTGTGATGCTGATCTTTTTCTAATAATTGATCAGGATTACTCATAAAGGTGAAGAATATGAACTCTTTGCTTGCCTTGTACGATGTGAAAAACTTTCACATTTTGTCATTTGTCTTATAAGTTGGTATTGTTTTTGAAGTACCTAAAACAGTGTTCAGCACACAGGAGACACTCACTGGGTTATTTGTTGGAGAATCGACTGAATAAATAAATGAGCAAAGAGATACGTTTTATTTTCATGTAGCAAAAACCCTTGTCTCTTCCTTCATAGTTTTTCCTCTGCCATCATGTTTAGGAAGATTTTCCCAACCCCAAGATCAGATTGAGATTCAATAACATTGTCCCTTCTAGAAATTATATTATTTTGTTTTCTTTACATTTAAATACAACACATCTGGAATTCGTCTCTCATATCTACGCTAAGTGAGATTGATTATAATTTTCTTTTTTGTACTGTAATCTCCTTATGTAATTTGGTATCAGGGTCATACTAATGTCATACAATGAACCAAAGGCGTTTGCATCTTTTTCTGTGTCAGTTTCAAGAGTATGAGAGTTATATGTCCTTTAAAGCTCAAGAGATCTCAAATCTAAGACTTTCTGAGTTAGTTATCCGTCCTGGAGGTAATTATCTGACAATATTTTTCATATCTTATATTTACTTACAATGTTGATTAGTCTAACATTTCAGGGGCTAACACTTTGAAGAGTGTACCTTTTTTTTTTTTTGGCAAAGCGATGTTAGAATTCTCATTTGGTGTGAAAATTTGGGTGGGGTTAAATTAATGTTTAAACCTCAGTTTAACTTCTAATTACAGTGTTCTCCTGGCTAAAGACCCTAAACCACTGATTTTTTGTTAGCACTAAAAGCCACAATGTAACAGACTGGCTTCTTGTGAAATAGGAACCAAATACTGCCAGAACTGGAAGCCTCTAACAGGAAGTCATGACTTAGCGGTGAAATAACTAAAGAAAAGGAGGGGACAGAAAAGCAGCCATCCCCCTTTGGGGGCCTAGCTGTCATTTTGCTGCTGTTGCCTTTTAGTAAGTAATAGCCAAAGCTTTAGCTTGGTCTAGAGCATGGTAACATTCTTAGGTGCAAAGAAGGCAAAATAGGCTGAATTACTTGGATAGAAAGTCTCCAGTGAAAGGGCTACAAATATGAGTAAGTCAAACAAATAATCACTGTGCGGAATGCTAATATTGTAACAGAGGGAAGTCCAGGGCCTAAGAGGGAGGATGGGAAGGTTTTCGCCCACACACTTCGCAGGTCAGTGGGACGTTCTTACAAGGCTCTACTTGGCAGGAAGACACTGTGTTTTCAGGCACTGGGCACAACCCACAAGGGAAGGAACCCCGACTTTGATGTAGCACACTGCAGGCCCTGGGGAGACAGCGCTGAGCAAGGCGCTCAGGGAGGGAGACAGACAAGTAAACAGAGGGGCTGCTTTGCAAGGGAAGGAAACTGACTTTGATCGCTGTTTCCACTCTAAGGCTTGCCCTTAGCTACAGAGACAGCAGATCCGGAGCCACCGCAGCCAAGGTTTCCCAGCATGCTTTCAGCAATCCGGCCTGACTGAAGTGGGGGCCATCCTCCTATTACACGATCTGGAAGCCTTTTCCACTCCAAGATTATCAAAATATTTTCCTATGTTTTCTTTTAATCTTTTATGTTGAATTACACATAAATGTGTATCTAATAAACAAAGCATGAAAAGAGCTTCTATGAGGCATTAAGATAAATATGAATAACCTAATAGAAAAACATGGGCAAAATATATGAATCAGTATTTCACAGAAAAAGAAACAGAAATGGCCCCAAACTATATATCCATATCTAATTTTAAATGAGACATCTTTGCATATAAGACTGGCAAAAATCTTCAAACATGTGCAATGTATCTTAATGTCATTTTTCATAATGACTAAAAATCAGAAAGAAACTAAACATCTATCAAAAGATAAAATAAATTATGGTATGAATAAGCAAAGCACACACATAAGTCCCTCCACCCCAGTCTATGCTTATATTTTGGCAATCTCGGCACTCTTGTGTGCTGTGATTATTTGAGTTCCATTCCGTTCATCCCATTTACAAGTCGGAGTGAAATGAAGAGTAAAGTCTATAATTCCAAAAGCAAATTTTCAAAACAATTAAATACAGACTGTTCACAAGACATCTTTCCAGAATGGAGCCCATGGGGGTAGTTGGGGGCTCCCTGAACCTGTTCCTTCCGCACGCTTCCAAATCTCAGTACATGGCAACTCTATCCTTCCAGGTGCTCAGGCCAAGACACTGGAATTCTTGACGCCTTTCTTTCTCTTGCACAGAATAACCAATCCATCAGAAAATCTTGCCGGTTCCATCTTCAGAATATACCCCTCTCCACGCACCTCACCTGTATCACTCCACTAGCCCCCAACCTGGTCTCCCTGCTTCTGCCCTGGCCCCTACAGCTTGCAGGCAGCTGCCAGAGTGATCCAGTCAAATTCACATCAAATCATGTCAGTTCTGTTCTCAGAACCCTCTGGTGTCTTCCTCCCTTACTCAGACGAAAAGCCAAAGGCTAAAGTAGGGCCTCTACTTGCATCACCACCTCTGGCCCCATCTGCTCCATCCCTTACTCCCTGGGCTGCGGCCAAGCCCACTGCTCTTGGAACATTCCAGGTGCGTTCCTGCTTCAGAGGCTGTACACTGCCCATTCCCTCCCCTGATTAAGGAGTGGGGTATGTCATTCCCAGACACTTTGAGCTCTCTAACATGCAAGCAAAATGGTCTCTGGTAGGCCAAGAGCAATCTCTCAAACAGAAGCTGCCACTGTTGGAAGTGAAAGCCCCCCAAAGTCGGGGGAGAGGAGCACATCCTCCAATATCTTTCTGTGGTACTAGTACTAGCAGTACTAGTAATACAATATGAATTGGTCACCTTTATCAGCTACTTATGAAGTGCATTACATATAACTCACTACATCCTCACAACAACCCCATGACGCAGGATATTGGTCAAACTTGACAAGAGCAGTTTTGATGGAGTGGTAGAGTAAACACGTGATTAGGAGTGAATGAGAAATAGAATCTCACCATTTGTAATCCTTAATGAATTAATCAATTTAAGCATTAAGCATCAGTGGCTGCTACAATCACAAAAAGGGAAACAAGCAGATATGATTTTCCTCCTAATGGAAGCACAATAATACCACCTAGGAAGGGTTCATTATATTATTCTCTCAGAAAATAACAACATATTTGAGTGCTGACTGTTATCATCTAGAGCCAAGTGGATCCACATACTGCCATCTTCCAATTTAAAAAGAGTAAAATGCTAGAGTTGAAGTTTTCTTTCTGCTTTTCTGTGGTGTGTACGTATTTTGGTGCTAAGAGTGGTTATTCTCCTGAAAGATCTTAAAGTCTTATGTCAGATTCATGATAAAGGTTTAAGGTATTCATCAAATGCAGGGACAGGGAGGATAAGCCAGGGTTGGACCTGAGTGACCTCTCTGCCATTTAGAGAGCTTGTCCCAAAGCATTTAGCCTGTGGAGGAACCAGTCCAGGGGTTTTTCCTATTAAGACTTCTAACCAGTACACTTTATCCTCAATCTCACAAATACCTATTGGCAGAACTCATCTAAAACACACACTTCAGGCCCTAAAGATGTAGTCAGCCCTTTGCAAAATTGTTGACTTTGAGTCCATCTCACCACTTGGTTGTATTTCTTTCTTTATTAGGCCTGGGTCTGGTAGCCTGGGTCACTGGTTTTCTGGCTGACACTGCAAATGAATAAATACTTTCCTCCCATTTGCTTCTTTCACTTTTAACTACCATCTCATCTCCTTTCTCTTCCACTGCCATACTTCTTGCTGTCCTTGCTACCCATTTCTTCCTAAACCATTAATATTGGGAATCCGCTTCGCTAGAAAGACTCGGAAGCTCCACTTAGACTTCAGGCCCAAGTAGCTTTCTCCAATTCAGCTTTTTTAGTGATAAAACAGCTGTTTTGCATCCATCTTCCCTATCTTGTGCCCCTTGTCCACTCCTTCTCTGTGCCCTATCAGTCAGAGCCCTGGGAGGAAAGACGGGTGACTGGTATTACCACTGCAAGGTATTTAGGGTTATCCATCGCTTCTAATGGTCTCTCCTCTTATCTCTTCTCAGTTCTGCTGACACTTTTCCTCTTACTCTCTAACTGCGGTATCTCCCAAAATTCTGCCCTAGGTCCTTTTCCTTCTTACTCATCACACCCTCCTTGGATAGTCTCATCCACCCCCATAACTTTAACTACTTCCTATACCCCAGTAACCACCAAAACTCCATCTGGAGCCCAGGTCCCTCCCCTTGGCTCTAGACAAATTTACCCACGGATACTTCAAACTTGGTATGTGCCAGCCTGAATGTACCAGTCTCACTGACTTGCCCCCAAACTGGGTTTTTTCTCCCATGTTCTTGCTCACAGTGTCTGTATGACATAGTCAGTGTCCAAAAAGATGTGGTGTAAAAAATCAATTACAGGCCAGGCGCAGTGTAATCCCAGCACTTTGGGAGGCCAAGGCAGGAGGATCACCTGAGGTCAGGAGTTTGAGCCTGGGCAACACCGTGAAGCCCCGTCTCTACTAAAAATACAAAAATTAGCTGGGCTTGGTGGCAGGTGCCTGTAATCCCAGCTTCTCAGGAGGCTGAGGAAGGAGAATTGCTTGAACCTGGGAGGAGGAGGTTGCAGTGAGCCGAGATTGCACCACTGCACTCCAGCCTGGGCAACAGAGTGAGATCCTGTTTCAAAAAAAAATAAAAAAGAATCAATTACAAAAATGAATAAATTAAAGATGAAATTCAACAGTAATAATGTAGGTCCTGTTCCTGGGCTTAAGCAAAACACCAATAGCACAAGAACAGACTGGAGAAAAGATAGCTTAGCTGAAACACAGAGGAAAACTAAGTCCGTTTGACAGGAAGCTCAGTGTGAGTCAACGGTGTGGCGTGGCTGCCAGAACAAAGCTAATGGAATCTCCAGCTGCCTTCTCAGAAGCACGATGTCCAGATGAGCAATGATGGTCCTGGAGGAGTTTATTTAGTTCTGGTACCAGTTCAGAGGAAATATACAGGACAGTGAGGGAACTCAGAACTCTGTTCTATCCTAAGGAATGACTGAGTAAACCAGCAACATTTAGGTTGGATATTTGCAGGGCTCTCAAATTGAAAAAGAATTAGAGGTGTTCTGTATATTCTAAAAAGAGGTAACACCAGGACCAATTTCTCGCAGTCAGAACTATCACACGATTATTTGGGTAGCATATTATGTAACCGGTTTCCTGTCATTGGAAGTGTCCAGATAACAAATGACTGGCAAAAATGTGGCCAGCATTGGAGTTGCTGTAATTCATCTTGGGCTAATCACCCTTCTCCACATCCCTACTCCTGCCAAGTTCAAAATCTTTAATTATGCCCTCTCTCACATACCTTATAATTAAGCAATCAACATTTCCCATTGATTATTTCTCTAAAATATTCTCATATTTTCCCTTCTGCTGCATTCACATTAATACCCTGGACTAAGTCGCCTTGCATAGGAAAGAAGATTTTTTTAAAAAGGACATCTTCGAATACCATCCCAATCAACCTGACTTTCAGAATCTAAGTGGCAATCTGGAGTAACATTGTCAGTTGTTTTGGCCACCCAGCATCTGCACCTTTTTCTATATTTGGGAAATTCCCAACCTTATAAGTTACTGGGACAGAAGAGACCAACTCCAGTTACAGAAGCAAGAAATGACGGATCCTTTCTTTTCCGATCTCCCTTTCTATGGAGGTACAGATTCTGATTGTCTTTCCTGACAGTTTAACCTCAAGATTGTTTCTGCAGATCCCACAACAGTACTTTTTATCTGCCTAATTAAATCATCATCTAGTTACCTAAAATGACATGCTCACTGAAGATAAGGTTTTAGGGGAGTGGGGAGTGGGAGCCCAGTGTCAAAAATTAAAGTTTTTATTAAAGATATATGATTTTAAAAAACAAAGCTTCTCAGTACCATGCCCTGAAACTTATTAACAGAAGCTGTTTTTACATATTTATACCATACTTAAAGTATACTCATGTCATCCATGTGTATTGCAGCACTATTCACAATAGCCAAGCTACAGAATCAACCTAAGTGTCCATTAATGGATAAATGGAAAAAGAAAATGTGGTACCTACACACAATGGAATCCAATTCAGCCATAAAAAAAGAATGAAATCCTGTCATTCACAGCAACACAGATGGAACTGGAGGTTATTATATTAAGTGAAATGAGCCAGGCACAAAAAGACAAATTTCACATGGTCTCAATCATATGTGGGGACTAAAAAACTTGATGCCATGGACACAGAGAATAGAACAATAGATACCACAGACTGGGAAGGGTGGGGAGTGAATGAAGAGAGGTTAGTTAATGGGTACAAATGTACAGTTACATGGAAGGAAGAAGTTTTAATGTTTAATAGCAGAGTAGGGTGACTATACTTAGCACATATAAATGATAAATACTTAAGGTGATGAATACCCCAAACAGCATGACTTGATCATTATACATTCTATGCATGTAGCAAACATATGTACACCATAAATATACAAAATATGGCCAGGCGCAGTGACTCACGCCTGTAATCCCAGCACTTTGGGAGGCTGAGGCAGACGGATCGCCTGAGGTCAGGAGTTTGAAACCAGCCTGACCAACATGGAGAAACCCTGTCTCTACTAAAAATACAAAATTAGCTGGGCATGGTGGCACATGCCTTTAATCCCAGCTACTTGGGAGACTGAGGCAGGAGAATCGCTTGAACCCAGGAGGCAGAGGTTGCGGTGAGCCGAGATTGTGCCATTGCACTCCAACCTGGGCAACAAGAGTGAAACTCCATCTTTAAATATATATATATACACACATATATATATAGTATCAATAAAAGAAAAAAAGATGAACTGAACTCTGGCCACTGACATGGAGACAATTCTAGGATAAATTTTTTAATGAACGGAGTAATGTACAGAACATTGTGTATGTTTTGTGTTAGAAAAGGAGGAATAAGAAGTTGTATATGTATTTCCTTGTGTTCATATGAAGAAATACTGAAAAGATTAAAGAAAAAAATTTTTAAAATGGTTATTTGAGGGGTAAGGGTAAAAATAGGGTGGAGGAAGGCAGAGGTGGAAGGAGTTTTCATTAAACATTTAAAATATATTTTTTAATTTTTGAAACATGACTGCATTACCTATTCCATAGCAATTTTTAAAACTAAGGCAAAAGTAGGAGAATAGACAGGAAGATCAACAGAACTGCCCCAAAACAGACCCAAAGAAAGATTTAAGATTTAGGTTACATTTAAGATAAGTTTCTAGAAACAGAAATATAAATAGCTTTTATACTTGAAGAGATGTTCTACCTCACTCAGAAAGAAATTTAATTAAAACAAGATGCCATTTATCATCTATTGATTTTTCAAAGATAAAAACATTTAATAGTACACTATATTTGAGTGGGTGCAGGAGGACAAGCACTTTCATACTCTGTTGCTGAGAGTAAAAATTGGCATTATACATTTACATGCACTTCGACTCAGCAATTCAACTTCTAACAGTTTTTTTTTTACAAGCATAATTGCACATAACCACAAAGACCAATGTACGAAGATATTCACCGCAGTATTGTTTACAGCAGCATGAGACTGGAAACAAGAGAAGTTCTATCATAGTATCTTCACATAGTGAAATACTATGAAGCTGTTATGGACTGATATGGACCAATCTCCAAAATACATTAATAAGAAAGGAGGTTACAAAATAGTGAGTATAGTGTACTACCATTTGTGCAAAAAATGGGGAAGTATATGTGCTTGTATATGCATGGAATATATCTGGAAGGAAAATCAAGAAACTTGTCTCAGAGAAGAAATATAAGGGGTCTCCACTTCTAGGAATGAAAAAGATGCAAAGAACATCCTTCCCACTATGACGAGAAAAGCTGGACAAAACACAAAATCTTCATTTTATTAAGCCTTTCAGAGAGTGGAGGTCACAAGGCACCCAAGTGATCTGACTTCCAAAGAGGGATGACAATCCCTTCCCACGGTATATAGGGCTCATGGAGGAGATCCCTCCCTTAGTGGTGATCCTAAGTACAGAGACTTCCAGTTGCTGAGGTAGCCCACGACCCAGAAAACAAGCTACCTGTATAGCCAACCCAGGTCCCTGGCATTCCTCTTCACCATAACAGGAAACAGTCTCCTATAATTAAAGTGGATATCTATAAACAGGATTCTCATTTAAGCTGAAGGAATTCACTGTTCAATCTGGAACAGAATTCCCCCCTCTTGGCACCACTTGGACCCATTTGGGCCAAATTCATGGTGGTGGAGGACTGTCCTGTGCATTGTAGAATATTTAGCAGCATCCCTGGCCTCTGCCTACTAGAGAATGCATCCACAGAGATATGGTTTGGCTGTGTCTCCACGCAAACCTCATCTTGAATTGTAGCTCCCATAATTCCCACATGTTGTGGGAGGGACCCAGTGGGAGATAACTGAATCATGGGGGTGGGCCTTTCCCATGCTATTCTCATGATAGCAAATAAGTCTCACAAGATCTGATGGTTTTATAAAGGGGAGTTTCCCTGCACAAATTCTTTCTCTTGTCTGCTGCCATGTGAGATGTGCCTTTCACCTTCCCCCATGATTGTGAAGCCTCCCCTGCCACGTGGAACTTTGAGTCCATTAAACCTCTTTCTTTTGTAAATTGCCCAGTCTCTGGTATGTCTGTATTAGCAGTGTAAAAACAGACTAATACATGTGGTGTATTAGTCCATTCTCACACTGCCATGAACACATACTCAAGACTGGGTAATTTATAAAGGAAAAAAGTTGGGCCGGGCGTGGTGGCTCACGCCTGTAATCCCAGCACTTTGGGAGGCCAAGGTGGGCTGGATCACTTGAGGTCAGGAGTTCAAGACCAGCCTGGCCAATATGGTAAAACCCGTCTCTACTAAAAATACAAAAATTAACCAGGCATGGTGGCAGGTGCCTGTAATCCCACCTACTCGGGAGGCTGAGCCAGGGGAATTGCTTGAACCCAGGAGGCAGAGGTTGCAGTGAGCTAAGATTATGTCACTGCACTCCAGCCTGGGTGACGATGCAAGATTCAGTCTCAGAAAAACAAGGAAGATTGTAGCATTAAATGCTTATATTAGAAAATAAGAAAGGTCTCAAATCAGTAATTTAAGTTTCCTCCCTAAGAAACTAGATAAAGAAGTGATTAAATTAAACCCAATGCAATCAAAAGGAGGAAAATAATAAAGATAAGAGGATACATTAACGAAATAGAGAAAAGCCTTGAAAGACACTAACGACACTCATTCAAGAAGATTTGGATAACCCAAATAGCCCTATATCTATTAAAGAAATACAATTTGGCCGGGCGCAGTGGCTCATGCCTGTAATCCCAGCACTTTGGGAGGCCAAGGCGAGTGGATCACCTGAGGTCAGGAGTTGGAGACCAGCCTGGCCAACATGGCGAAACCCTGTCTCTACCAAAAATAAAAAAATTAGCTAGGCATGGTGGCGGGCACCTGTAATCCCAGCTACCCAGCAGGCTGAAGCTGGAGAATCTCTTGAACCCAGGAGGTGGAGGTTGCAGCAAGCCAAGATCGTTCCACTGCACTCCAGCCTGGGTGACAAGAGTGAAACTCCATCTCAAAAAAAAAAAAAAAAGACAAGAAAGAAAATTTCTAGTTGATAGCCTTCCCAAAAAGAAAAGTATAGGCCCAGATGTTTTCAATGGTGAGTTCTACCAAACATTTAAGGAAGAAGGAATACCAATTCTACACAACATCTTTCAGAAAATACAAGAAGAGGGAGAACTTCTGATTTCATTTTATGATGCCAGCATTATGCTAATATCAAAACCAAAGATAGTATAAAAAAGGAAAACTGCAGACCAATATCCCCCATGGACAGAGGCACAAATATCTTCAGCAAAACTATCAGCAAAGCAAATCCAGAAATATATGAAAAGAATAATATGTTACAACCAACTGAAGTTTATTCCAGAAGTTTAAGGTTGGTTCAACATTCAAAATCAAGCAGCATAATTCACCATAGTAACAGACTAAAAAATAAAAAACATATCATCATTTTTATAGATGCAGGAAACGCAACAAAATCCAACTCATGAGAAGAAGCCTCAGGAAACTAGCAATATGAGGGAACTTCCTCAATTTGGTAAAAGATGCCTACAAAAAGCCTACAGCTAACATACTTAAAAGGTGAAAAATGGAATGCTTTCCCTCTAAAATCAAGAAAAAGTCAAGGATGTCTGCTCTCATCATTTCTATGCAACATTTATAGTATTGCAGGTTGCAACTACAGACAACGCTATTAGAACTAATAAGTGAGTTTAGCAAGGCTATGGGATATGAGGTCAGTGAAATCAATTGACAAACCAATTCTAAAATTGTTATAGAAAAACAAGGGACCTAAAACAGCCAAAACAACTCTGAGAAAGAAAAAGTCTGAGGGCTAAAATAACCTGATTTCAAGAATTACTGTAAAGCTACAGTCATTAGTCATTAAACAGCATGTTGTTGGCATAGAACACATAGATCAATGGAACAGACTAGAGAATCCAGAAATAGATCTACATGGATATGGTAAATTGATTTTTTTTTTTTAAGACAGTTTTGCTCTTGTCGCCCGGGCTGGAGTGCAGTGGTGTCATCTCAGCTCACTGCAACCTCCACTTCCGGGGTTCAAGCGATTCTCCTGCCTCAGCCTCCCAAGTAGCTGGGATTACAGGCGCCCACCACAAATTTGTAAAAATACAAATTTGTAAAAATACAAATTTTTTTTGTATTTTTAGTAGATACAGAGTTTCACCATGTTGGCCAGGCTGGTCTCGAATTCCTGACCTTAGGTGATCCTCCAGCCTTAGATTCCCAAAGTGCTGGGATTACAGGAGTGAGCCACTGTGCCCTTCAGGTAAATTGATTTTTGATGATGTTTCAAAAGTAAATCAATGGAATAAAGGAAGTCTACTCAATAAATAGTACTGGAACAAATGAAATTGGTATGCAAGAAAAGAAACCATGATATAAACCTCACAACTTTTATAAAATCTACTCAAAATGGATCATAGATCTAAATATAAAATGTAAATATATAAAACTTTCAGAGACAGACCAGGTGCATTGGCTCACACCTGTAATTCCAGCACTTTAGAAGGCCAAGGTGGAAGGATCGCTTGAGGCCAAGAGTTGGAGACCAGCCTGTGGGCAACATGAAGAAATCCTGTCCTCTCTACAAAAAATACAACAATTAGCAGTGCGTCATGGGGAGCAGCTATAGTGCCAGCTGCTCAGGAGACTGAAGTGGGAGGATCACTTGAGCCCGAGAAGTCAAGGCTGCAGTGAGCCATGACCATGCCACTGCACTCTAGCCTGGGTGACAAAGTGAGACCCTGTCTCGAAAAGGAAACAAAACTTATAGAAAAAACAGAAGAAAATCTTCAGGATCTTAGGCTAAATGAAGAGTTGTTAGATTTGACATTAAATCCATGATTCATAAAAGAAAAATTGTATTGGGGATTTCATTAAAATTTTTAAATTTTAGTTCTTCAAAAGAGAATGAAAAGACAAAAACTATGAGCTGCTAGAAAATATTTGCAAATTAAATATGCAACAAAGAACCTATATCCAGAGAACCTAGATCCAGGGACAAAAAGAGTGCCTGGCTCTTGTCATTGTTTTGAAAACTAAATGAGTTAATACAAGTTCTTAGTGTAGTGCCCGGCACATATAAACATTCAATAAAAGTGAACTATTATAGCTTTATTATCACTGTTATTATAGGATTCTTTAAAATTGATAAAATAGATGCAAGCCAAATGTTCACCAATAGAGAAATGGTTATATTATATGTATTACAAGGAATATTTGACAATGCTTTAAAGAACGAAGTAAATCTATATGTACTAACCTGGAAAGATGTCCAGAATTTTTGTGAACAAGGCAAATTGCAGGACAGATAGTATAATATGATCCCAGTTGTGCAAAAAGAAAATTATATATTTTCTGAAAAATTTTGTAGAATGGTACTCACTAAACGGCTAACAGTTGTTATCCCTGGGTTGGGGAGTGGAATAAGGAGGAGAGCAAAGGGAAAGTAGGGGGTAGGGGAAATATAAAGGGGGTCTTCATGTTTCGTTCTATTTATTAAAATAAGAATATATTTCTTGTGAAACAAAAAATACAAATGAAAATAATTATCTTTTAAAAGACCAATGATAAAAAATAACTTTCTGATTGTCTTCACTGATGGATTCAAGTGGATGAAGTACAAGCCTACTTTGGACTGAAAGGTTTGCCTAAAAACTGCCTGAGCTTCCATTTGTAATAGCAAACATTGATGGAGTGCTGCTTGCTGGCCTGACAGCACGAAGAACTGAGTTATTGTCCTGGTTGTGCCAATAACTAGTTTTGCTATGTTATTATTATAAATGTTAAACTATAAACTGGAATCAAGTCCTTTTTTTCTGTCTTCCCAGCCTGTAACACAGGGCCTAGTTCAGAGTTAGCGCTCCGTTAATGGGAGGGAGTGACAGGAATTGAATTTAAGCAGCTCCAACAGCCCTGTCCAGGCCCCGTCGAAGTGACACATGATCACCATCTAGTGGTAAAAAGAATTCCTGCAAAATGTAGCTATGAAAGGAAAAAGAATTCTTTCTTTGGTGTGTTCCAGGGACAGATGCCAGTCAGCAAAAAAAGCATTGACTATCTATGATCTTTCTTAGAGAGAGTTCCCAACCATCAAGGTTTATGTCTTGGAGTGTTGGTAAGATGACACCTAGGTACTCTTGTGTCTTAAGTCTGGTCCCTGCCCCATCATCACACGCCCCACATATCTCTAAGCTGCATGGTGTCCACTCCTGCCACATCCCCTATAGGAATGAACCACATGTGATAATAGGCACACACACCCACGCCTTTCCAAAGTTGATGAAATACTAATAAACTTCCTTAAGCCAGTCTGCTTAAGATACAAAAAAAGACTGGGGAATAAAATACTCTATAATCTTTGCCCTCCAGGTCCACCATCTTTCTGTATCATCTACTAAAACTGTCATTCCAAAGGACAACAAGGAAACCCATCCTGAGCCAACATTTCAAGCACTGCTGTGTGACAAAAGCCTCACCTGCTCATGCAGGTGATGGGAGCAGGTTTTCTTCTCTTGCCTCCTTTGAGTAGCTTCACAGTTAAGGAAGCAGCTGGATAATGCAGAGGCCAAGAGATATTGGACCCTGTGCTTGGGGACTCCTGGACTCAAAAGCAAATGATGTAGGGACACACTGGCACTTAGAGAAATCTCAGTATTTATACACCCCTGATATTCACATGCTAAATAGAACAACCTTCCTCTAAAATTCTGTTCTGCAGAACAAACAACAAAAATCTTTTCAAAGACCCTTAAGAGAGAAACAAACACTGTCTAGCCTGGGGTGAATGGGGAAAGAAGATTTGAGCAACTCTATGTTCAGGAAAATCTCCTGCCACACATTCTGGAAGTATTCATACATTATTAAAGTCTTTTTATAATCCCACCTCTTGAACTTCCACACAATATGTGCCTCATTTATGTGGGAACAAAAACAGTTGTGAAATTTGGCCAAAAGAGGACAGCAGTTTGAGAGCACTGTATAGACAAGAGCACAAGGCTGAACCACATTTGGGGTGGGCTGCTTTGGATGAGCGCAGGCATGGGCGAGTTTGTTCCTACCACCGTGCAGTGAAGTTGCAGAGAAATTAGGAATTAAGAACAAGATGATTCCATGCAGCTACTCCCAGCCTAAAAAAAGCAAGAAGCCCTAATATCTATTTATATGCAACTCCCTGGGGACTGAAGTGGTTCTTCCTAATGGCTGAAAAACACTGAGTAGCAATCAGGTCTTTAAGCAGAATGTTTTTAAAACCTTATCGTGAGGACGCTGATGGAGATAATGAACGTTTGAGGTGTCGATAGCACATCTTAAAACAGTAATGGAATATGTCGGAAGATACGCTCTTCCAAGTATTCCTAATTTCATACTAGTGAAAGTCAATTGTCCTGCTGGCACTATAAAAGCGTGGTGTCAGCATTAAGAAGAAGTTGAAATGGGTTACACGATGAGAAACGAGTTACACTGTGTAGGGTTCCAGACAGCAGTGTCCGATGACAGCTACAAGAGCAGCACTCCGCACTCCTTACGGTCCTGGGGGAATGCAGGCAACTCCCCGCCGGCTGTCAGTCTCCCTATCCCCTGCCGCGTCCCCCTCGCAGGGCAAGGGGTCTCAGAGCCACCCCCCGCCAAAGAAAGGGGCACGCTTTCGAGATGTCACCCTGGCCGCTCCTGCACGGAGACTGGTGCCTGAGGTTTCAGCCCCAACCCGCCTCCCTCCGCTAGAGTCAGCGGCGGTCTGGAGTCCCTGAGACCCGCGGGCAGGCGCCACCTGGTCTCCGGCCCGCTGCCTAGCACAGCGGCGACGCTGGCTCGACGTGCGATTTCGCTTTCCGTCCATCGGCCTCGCCCGCAGTCCCGGGCGCTGGGAGCGGCTGCGCCTGGCGCGCCCAGAGCCCCGCGGCTCCCCGCGGCCGCCCCGCGGGCGGGTGCCCCGGGAAGCGAAGGCCGCGCGGGTGGCGGCGCCCCTACTCACGTAGCGCTGTAGCTTCCTCTCGGGGGGCGACTTAACGAGCCAGCCGGTGCACACTGCGTCGCCCGCACTCATCGTGGCCGCCGCCGCCGCTTCCTCCAGCTGGGCCAGCCGCCCGCGGCAGAAGGAAGTCGAGCCAAGGATGCCGGCGGGGCGGGCCCAGCGCCCGCCCGCCCAGCGCCGCCCCGAGCGGCCGCTGCGACCCCCGCCTCCGGCCGCTGCGGCCCCCGGGGAGGGAACCGACGCCGCCCGCCCCCCAAGACGGCGGGAAAAGCAGGCAGCGAAGCCTGGGAAGCCCCTTCGAGCAAGTGCAGCGCTGCCAGCGGCTGTGCCCAGGGGAGCCTATGCAGCAGGGCGCCTGCCACTCTCACCCAGGGTCAAGAAAAAGCGCTCGGAAGGAGCCCTGCGACCTAATGGGAGCACAGCCTGGAACCTGTTGCCCTCATGCCCCATCCCCAATCAGCCACGCCAAACGGGATGGTCCCTGGGCCTCAGGGACCCTGGAGCCAAAACCGACGTACCACCCACAACTGCCATGTGCATAGTTCACGGAGAAACAAAAGCACGACTCCTCTTTGACTTCCCTATTCCACTTGATTGTTTGCAGAGTACTGTGTTTTCTATGTCCCTCCCCCAAAGATCGTTGTATTGAGTGATAAGCTTTGCCGGCTAAACGGTCTAAATGTCTTAATGAACCCAAATGACCCAAACTCAAAAGGTAGTGCTGTTTGCAGTCTCTTTGACTCTAAGGTTTTAAAAGATGGATCTAAAGTTGATTGTGCCAACTAGTGTGCTGACCACGCTAAATAAAAATAACAATCATGAGCACCTAACACTTTGACCTTCCTTACTGCCAAGCGAACACCATGCCAGCGATTGTGCTAAAGCACTTTACAGGCGTTATCTCATTGAATCCACACAAACACCCTGTCAAAGGGCTCTTATTATTATCTCAATTTTGCAGGTTACTAAAATGAAAAACAGGATGACAGTGTCACTTGTCGAGAGCCACACAACTAGAAAATCATCCATAGGAAGCCAGAGCTGTGCCAAGAGCCCATCCACTTAAGCACCACCCTCTGCTTTTTGTAGGCATCATCTGTGTGACGTTTGCTAGCATCTTCAACAAAATGACCATCCTACCATCCTATCAGGCCAGGTGCTTCAGGGTGATGAGCTAACATGGTAACACTAGTGGAGTCCATCAGCATGCACACACTGGCTTATAATGATTTTCTTGTGTGAGATAATGTCAGTGTGAATAATGGGTTCAGTAAGTCAATGGGTGGGAGTGCCAGCAGAAATGTGAATTTTTAAAAAGCGAATCCATGTACAAAATTAGTACCTGTTCAAGTGAGAACAAATTGCTGCCCCTTCCAGATGGCAGTCCAGGTGGCTGGCTGGTCCCTCCAGGGAATGCTATGTTATTAGGGGTTCATTGTTTGTCTCTGCCTGTGGGCAGCTTGAGCACTTAGCCGTGGCTGTGGCCATATCAACTGTTGCCAGTCCCTGAGAGCCCCGCTATGCATTGCTAATTATCTAAGTCTTGCTCACACCTGTGTTTAAAAAAAATCCCTTAATTATACTTTCCTCATTTCAACCCCTTGAGTCTACCATTTGCTTCCTTTTGAAACCTTGACCAATAGACCTGGTCATGAGGAACTCCCTATGACATTCTAGGTGTGAGTCCAGGGAATGGTGATCATGCAGCAGCAGGGGCCACAGAGATGTGAGCCACCTGCTCAAGCAACTTTCCTGTACCTTCCAGACCTGCTTGAGTCTGGTCTCAAATATTCCACTTCCAATAGAGGACCAAGTAGCACCAAATGTATCAGGGGCAGCTGAAGTTACATGGTTCTTTGGTGCCCCACGGCCAAGCATTCAGACTTTGCCACAGCCCAGGAGCAAGCTGGAAGCTGTTGGGCAAAAGGAAAATACTTCTTTTGTGGTTGAGGGCATGGTTTACTTCAAAACTCTAGGGGTTTGCTGTATGTTTCTCCTATTGGGACTTGCCAGAGGCTTCATGTAGCCTCCCAATGTGTCAAAGGTTCTGTACCTGTTGAATCTACATAGTCATAAGGGTCAAGTGGCCTGGACCTGTCACAGAGCCTTTTTTTGCCCTGGATCTCTCCCTGAAAACATGCAGCCCTACAGATTACTTGCATTGGTGCGGCACAATTAAGTGTAGCATATGTTGCCTACAAAATTCAAACACCCACACCAAATGCTGTGCCTCTTTCTGAGTGGTAGGTGGTATGAGGTACAACAACATGTTGAATACCCAACGTGGTCCAGACCATCTAAAAACTTTGCTGAGGTTCAGGCTCTTGAGTTTTCATGGGGCTTATCACCCGCCCTGTGGTATACTTGTATCTTAATAAAGCATCTAGAGTATTCGCTACCTCTTGATCATCAGGTCCAGTACATATGTCATCAGTGTAATAAACCAGCACGACATTCACAACAATCAAATTCCATTCAACGTGGATTATGACAGTGAGCCAGATAATAGATACAGCCCTAAAGTTGTACTTCTGTTCCTGCCAGATGAAAGTAAGCTGCTTCTAGTGTTCTCTGCTGAATGGGAAAAAATAACATTTGGCAGATGGATAGTTGTATCCCAGGTGCCAGGGGGCTGTGTTGATTTGCTGTAGGAAAACAGCATCATCTGGAATAGCAGCTTCAGTTCGAATCACAACCTGATAAATTCTACAATTACCCACTATTAATCTCCAAACTAGCCAGATGGGTTAAAAAAAGATGTGATATGAGTAATTATTCCTGTATCTTTTAGGGTACACTGTTCTCCTTGCTGGAGAAATTGAAATTGTTCCTTCATGGAAACCCATCCCAGTTTCTCTGCACTCTAGCCTGGGAAGAGGAGAGAATTTGAATAGCAAGTGATTTTTGGCACCTGAATTCCCTTTGTGGCTTCCCCATTTATTTTTTATTTAAAGTAGACTTTGTTTCACAGTTCTTTAACTTCTGTAAATCTTATAACTACAAACTTGTGAAAATAAATGCCCGCTATTACAGAAGACTTTCTATCTCAATTACATCATGATGAGTCAAAGTGGCTATGCATCTAACTTATTCGCTATGAAAAGAAAATTTGAAAAGAAAATTCTGGATCACAGACAGGCATGGGAAACAGTTTCACATGTGTGTGAAAGCCAATAATGAGGGAAAGGACTGCACCTTCCTATATCTCCCACCTCCCATCCACCTCTTGATTTAATAAATTGAAGAAGTATGTGAATTAAAGGCCTGGAGTGCCATGGCACAAGTTCAGATAGGGGAACACTTTTGCCTAGATAGGCATCTATAAAGGACTTCTCTAAGAGTTAAAATCATCTAATATTCATCTGGAATATGAAATTTGACTTTATTATTATCAATGATAGTCTTTCATCATATCCATTATTGTTGTATTTAAAATTGCCCAAAATTGGTCAGGTACAGTGATTCACACCTGTAATCCCAGCCCTGTGGGAGGATGAGGCAGGAGGATCCCTTGAGCTCAGGAGTTTGAGACCACCCTGAGCAACATAGGAAGACCCCATCGCTAAACAAACAAACAAATAAATAAATAAAAGATTGCACAAAATTGTTGTCATAAGTCCAAATCAAACACTTCTCAATTGATTCCACAAAGCCAGTATTACTCTGATACTTCCAGAACCAGAAAAAGTTAAAAAAAAGAAGGCTATATGCCAATATGCCTCATGAATATAGACACAAAAATCCTTAGAAAAATATTAGCAAATAGAATCCACAAATACATAAAAAGAATTATACACCATGCATCTCAAGATGCAAGGCTTGTTCAACATTTGAAAACCAATTAATGCAATACAGTACATCAACAGACAAAAGAAGAAAAATCACATGATTTATCAGTTGATGCAGAACAAGCATTTGACAGAATTCATGACAAAAACTCTCAGAAAACTCTCAGAAAACGGGGGAATTTCCTCAATTTATTAAAGAACATCTGCAGAAGACTTACAGGTAACATCATACTTACTGGTGAAAACCTGGACACTTTCCCCCTAAGACTGGGAACAAGGCAAGAATATCCACTCTCCCCACTTGTATTCAACATAGTACTAGAAGTCCTAGTTCAGTACAATAAGATAATTAAAAGAAACAAATTGCATAAAGATTGGGAAGAAAACGTCTCAATTTGCAGAACATAATTGTCTCCACAGAAAATCTCAAGGAATATGCAAAAACAACTCCCCAAACTAATAAGTGAGTTTTGCAAGGTTGCAGGATAGAAGGTCAACATATAAATCTCTTTATACAATTTCAGGCCGGGCGCGGTGGCTCAAGGCTGTAATCCCAGCACTTTGGGAGGCTGAGACGGGCGGATCGCGAGGTCAGGAGATCGAGACCTTCCTGGCTAACACGGTGAAACCCCGTCTCTACTAAAAATACAAAAACTAGCCGGGCGAGGTGGTGGGCGCCTGTAGTCCCAGCTACTCGGGAGGCTGAGGCAGGAGAATGGCGTAAACCCGGGAGGTGGAGCTTGCAGTGAGCTGAGATCTGGCCACTGCACTCCAGCCTGGGCGACAGAGCGAGACTCCGCCTCAAAAAAAAAAAAAAAAAAAAAAAAAAAATCTCTTTATACAATTTCAAGGCTTATTATAAAGCTACAGTAATCAAAACTTTTTGTATTGGTGAAAGGATAGACATATAGATAAATGGTATGGAATAGAGAGCCTGGAGATAGGCTCACATAAATTCGTCCAACTGGTTTTTGACAAAGGTGCAAAAGCAATTCAATGGAGGAAGGATAGTCTTTTCAACAGACTGTAGCAACTGGACGTCCATAGGCTAAAACCAAACAAAATACCTCAACCCAATCCTCACACCTGATACAAAAATGAACTCAAAATGGATCCGAGATTTAAATATAAAATGTAAAACTACAAAACTTTTAGAAGATAAAATAGGAGAAAATCTTTGGGACCTACGACCTGGTGATGAGTTCTTAGACATGGCACCAAAAATACAATCCATAAAAGAAAAACCTGAGGCCAAGTGCACTGGCTTATGCCTGTAATCCCAGCACTTTGGGAGGCTGAAAACAGGAAGATCACTGGAGCCCAACAGTCTGAGACCAGCCTGAGCAACAAAGATAGACAGCGTCTTTACACCAAATTTTTTTTTTTAAATTAGCCAGGTGTGGTGGTGCACACCTGTAGTCCCTGCTACTCAGGAGATTGATGCGGGAAGATGGCTTCAGCCCAGGAGATTGAGGCAACAGTGAGTCACAGCGCGAGATCTTGCCCCCCCTCCAAAAAAAAAAGAAGAAGAGAAAAAAGTGATAAATTCGACTGCATCAAAATTAAAACTTGTTCTCTACAAAATACCTTGTTAAGAAGTATAAAAAGACAGCCAGGCATGGTGGCTCACACCTGTAATCCCAGCACTTTGGGAGACCAAGGCTGGTGAATCACCTGAGGTCAGGAGTTCGAGACCAGCTTGGCCAACATGGTGAAACCTTGTCTCTACTAAAATTACAAAAATTAGTTGGGCGTGGTGGTGGGCCCTTGTAATCCCAGCTACTCGGGAGGCTGAGGCAAGAGAATTACTTGAACCTGGGAGACAGAGGTTGCAGTGAACCCAGATCATGCCACTGCACTCAAGCCTGGACAACAAAAGTGAAACTCTGTCTGAAAAAAAAAAAAAAGTATAAAAAGACAAGCTACAGACTGGGAGAAAATATTTACAAATCATGTATCTAACAAAGGATTCATATCAAGAATATATAAAGAATTCCCAAAAATAAACAGTAAAAAAAAATCCAATTAGAAAATAAACAAAAGATATGAAGAGACATTTCACTGAAGAGGATATACAGGTAGCAAATAAGCCCATAGAAAGAGGTTCAGCATCATTAGCTATTAGAGAAGTGCATATTAAAACCACCATTACCTACTCATCTAAATGGAAAAAAAAAAAAAAAAGTTAGCAGGCCAGGCGCAGTGGCTCACGCCTGTAATCCCAGCACTTTGGGAGGCTGAAGCGGGCAGATCACCTGAGGTCAGGAGTTTGAGACCAACCTGGCCAACATGGTAAAACCTCATCTCTGCTAAAAATACAAAAATTAGCCAGGCGTGGTGGTGCATGCCTGTAATCCCAGCTACTACGGAGGATGAGGCAGGAGAATTGCTTGAACCTGAGAGGCGGAGGTTGCAGTGAGCCAAAATCGAGCCATTGCACTCCAGCCTGGGCGACAGAGCAAGACTCCGTCTCAAAAAAAAAAAAAAAAAAAAAGTCAGCAAAATCCCCACATTGGGCCAGGCATAGTGGCTCATGTCTGTAATCCTAGCACTTTGGGAGGCCGGGGCAGAAGGACTTCTTGAACCTAGGAGCTCAAGATCAGCCTGGGCAACATAGTGAGACTGCGTGTCTACACAAAACACAAAAATTTGCTGAGCATGATGGTGCACGCCTGTAGTCTCAGCTACTTGGGAGGCTGACAAGGGAGGATGACTTGAGCCCAGGAGGTTGAGGCTGCAGTGAGATGTGATCACAACAATGCACTCCAGCCTGGGTGACAGAGTGTGAGACCCTGTCTCAAAAGAAAACAAAACAAAATTCCCACAATGATTTCCTGACCTTCAGAATGAGGCCATCATGGCAGAAAGGCCCAAGTGGAAACCCCTAGAGTTTCCCCTTCTCACAAAGTGTAAATCAAAACAAATAATACCATATACTTAGGAGCAATTTCAGAAATTAGTTCCCTCACCAAAGACTTGAAAAATGCAGAGAAGAAAATTCCTATCACACCCTCATTTAATTCATCCGTTTGGCCTGCACAGCAGTTGGTTAGGTCTTGCTGAATGTGGCAGTTCTACACCAGGACTCCAAAATTCTTGACACTCCTCCCATTGAGAGGTGGGGTTAATGTTCCCTCCCCTTGAACCTGAGCAGGCTTGTGGCTGCTTCAACCATAAACTGCAACAAAAATGGCATGATGAGACTTCCAAGGCTAAGTCATAAAAGGTGATGCAGCTTTTTGCCTTTTTCACTCTAATCCTTGCTTTGGAGGTCCTGAGCCACCAAGTACAGACTCCAGCTAGTCTAAGGCTGCCATAAAGAGAGGCTGTGTGTAGTAGGTGCTCCAGTTCCAGAGGAACCCAGCCTTCCAGCCATCCTAGTATAGGCAACAGGCTGAAGAAGCTTCCAGATTATAGCCTCCAGCCATCCTGTCACCCCTATCCATCAAGTCATCTCAGCCGAGACCTCAGACATTACAGAGCAAAGAGAAACTATTCTCACTGTGTCCTGTCTTAATTTCTAACCTGAAGAACCTGTCAGCACAATGAAATGGCTGTTTAATGGCACTAAGTTTGGGGATGGTTTGTTATGCAGCAGTAGAAACCTAAACCGTGGACATTAAACGGCTGTGGATTACTGAAAGCATAATCAGATGGTTATTTCAATTGCTGCTATGGTTCCAGATGTGATCTATTTGCTAAAACAATTCCATACCTCTTCCAACATTCTGTATGCAGCTGTTGATCTGGGCAATGATAAAGTGGCCTGTTGAAGATTCTGCTGTGTTGCTAGCTGGGACACAACACTCTTGTGAGGATCTGGACCATACGCTGAACTAGAAACCATTAAATGGTGCAGTTTTTCTCATGGTCAGAATATAAGAGGTCTGGAAAACAGAGTTGAGGTGAGGAATGGCATATCTCACAGATATGCTGAATAATCTGCCTTCAGAATTTTTGCTTCTCAACCTCATGACTTTGTACCTGGCTGGTTTAGATTCTAGTACCCAAGAAAAACATGCTTCCACTTATGAGAATCACTCCACTAACCTGGAAACAGAGCCACTTGGCCACTTCTGGCTCCTCATGCCATTAGCCAATCCTCCCCTCTCCAGCTGACTTCCAGTTACAACTCGTTGGCCAGCACTGTGCCACATGGCCACCCGAACTGCAAGAGAGTCCAGTAAATGATGTGACAAAGGATCTAGTCACAGGCCTGGAGACGTTGGGGTGGGAGAGTAGGAGGGAAGTGCTTTTGCTTCCCTGCTAATTCCCTCAGGAGAGAGTAAGGGAACCTGCAATCAGATAAACGTGGGGGTTGTTTAACAATGGAGGCTCAGTAAGAGTTGGGGATCCTGGGGACTCCCAATTCTCCAATTTACTCCCATTTCCAGTCCCAGTGTTCTATGCTTTTCTGATCATGGCCCCAACCTTTACTAAGGGAACTGAGAAGGCTGTGAATTCACTGAGTTTTGTAATTTGGAAAGGTGATGGGTCAAAATTTTAAAGTTTGGTTTTTAGTTGTTTTATTCTTGTGCCTGTAAAAGATAAGTACTTCCTTAAGCATTGTTACAGAAATTCCCTGGATTTCTGTCTGTGACCCAAACCAAAAATTCGAGGAATTTGGCTGTCATTTAAATGATCCCAAACAGTCATGAGCGGCCATCCTATCCCACAATTCTTGAAATCTTGTGCAATCATCACCAAAATGTAATTTTAGAACCTTTTTTTATCACCTCAATAAGAAACTCTGTGCCCATTAGCAGTCATTCCCCATGTTCCCCTAAATTCCTAGGCCAAGGCTACCACTAATCTGCTTTTTGTCTCTAGATTTGCCTAGTCTGGATATTTCCTATAAATGGAATCATACAAAATGTGGCGTTTGGTGCATGGCTTCTTTCACTAAGCATAATGCTTTCAATGTTGTATCCATGTTGTAGCATGGATCAGTACTACATCCCTTTTTATGGCTAATAACATTCCATTGTATGAATAGACCACATTTTGTTTATCTATTCATCTGTTCATTTTGGTTGTTTCTACCTTTTGGCTATTGTGAATAGTTCTGCTATGAACATATGTGTAGAACCATCTGTCTAAAACTCCATTTTCAATTCTCTTGGGTCTATACCTAGGAGTAGAATTGGTGAGTCATATGGTAACTTTATGTTTAACCTTTCAAGGAATTACCAGACCATTTTCTTTTTCTTTTTCTTTTTTTTTTTTTTTTTGAGGCGGAGTCTCGCTCTGTCGCCCGGGCTGGAGTGCAGTGGCCGGATCTCAGCTCACTGAAAGCTCCGCCTCCCGGGTTTACGCCATTCTCCTGCCTCAGCCTCCCGAGTAGCTGGGACTACAGGCGCCCGCCACCTCGCCCGGCTAGTTTTTGTATTTTTAGTAGAGACGGGGTTTCACCGTGTTAGCCAGGAAGGTCTCGATCTCCTGACCTCGCGATCCGCCCGTCTCAGCCTCCCAAAGTGCTGGGATTACAGGCTTGAGCCACCGCGCCCGGCCTACCAGACCATTTTCTAAAGTGGCTGCATCATTGTATTTGATGATGGAGTGCTGCTTCACATGCCCAACTTCATGGTTTGGTCAGACAACACCCAGTTTATCATGGGCAGCTCAGGTCTTAAGACCACGTGTATCACAGTCATTCTGTTTCAGTAAATAATTACAGTAAGCCAGGAGCTTTTCCTCCTGGCAAATTATTATTTTTTGTGTGTGGAGGTTTTAGCTTTAAGTTTATTTCAAATTCCAGACGGCTGAACTGTGAGTCTCTTACTAAAGCTTGGAAAAGGCTCTGTGTAACATCCTAATGGGATATGCCATCTCCAGAAAATGGCCCACTGAGTGTCATGCTTCTTGTTTAGCAAGCAGAGGGTTCCAAGTAAGGCAACTTGTCTTTCTCTTTGGAGGGACCGTCTCAACATGCCTCAGCCCACTGGATGCCTGTGGTGAAATATTTGCTACTTCCTAAGCATCAGGTCCGCTCTGCATGATGTCTTGGGGTACAGTGAGATGATCAAATCAGTTTCCAGGGAATCAATTATGATAATGTGCCAGAGGCTTCCTTTGATCTTTCCTTCCATTATCACCCTCAGTCCTTGAGTCAGGAAGCCCCTGTGGGAATTTTTCCAGCTACCAATTTACTGTTTATTACAAGTATGGATTCAAGAACTGGGGAGAGAGTCACAGGGTGGCTGATAGTGAAAGGGACGTGGGCTGACTCCACTTCTGACCATTGGACCACAGTGGCTTTCTACTTCCCCAGCGATTAACACAGGCTAGTGCAAGCCCCTAGGAAATGGCCATGGGTCCCAGGAGAAGGCAGGAGGCAGGCTTCAAGTACACACTTGTAGCGTTACATATGCCTGACCTCACCTTTACAGGTTCACCTCACAGGCTCTGGCCTGTGGACTGAGTAGATCTGGGAATTAGATGAGGCACTATGATTTTCCATTGTGGTGATTCAAGGCAGGATGCCTTTAGCCAGACCTAGAGTTACCGGGGTTATACAGATCATGATGGCTTACTACAGGACACTGTGATCAATTAGACACCATCAAAGATCCCTGGGGAGAAATCAGTTTGGTTCCAGCTTCCAGCCCTGCTGCCTATCATGATACCCAGGCTCATCCTGTTTCTATGAGATTTAGTGCCAGTGCTTTGTCTCTGCTGTTTGGCGTGAAGCCCGGTCGTGGAGTTCGAATTGAGGTGTGCTGTGAGCATAAACGTACACTCCGGAAAGTCTTCGTGAGGGGAGAAAAAAAAAAAAAGTAAAATATCCTATTCATACTGTTGTGTTTTGCCTATATATGGAAATGATAATATTTCGGATACGCTGGGTTAAAAAAATTCATTATAAAAATCATTTTCACCTTTTCCTTTTTACTCTTCTTTCATGTTGCTGCTGGAAAATTTAAAAGTCAACATGTAGCACGCACTCTACTCCTATTGGCCATCTGCTCTAGCTGGATGGGAACTGCAAGCAGCAAAGGGCTTTCAACCTCTCCGAGCTTTAACATGTTCACTTATTAATCAGGACTGATCCAACACCAACCTGAAAGGGTCGGTGTGAGAAAGCAAAGAAAGAGGTACTGTTTACGGAGCGTTCAGCCGTGAGCCCAGGCGCAGGCGCGGAGCTAAAACCGGAGGTGAACCAGTTACAGCTGAGGCCACGCCCACAGACTCCGGGCTGCCCGGGCGGGCGGCAGTCGCGCTTCCAGCCTGGGCCAATCGGGCTGGTTGAGGCTCGATGCTCACGCGCGGTCGCGCCCTCCGTACTGGCCAAGCCAGCAAATCGCATTGCGCGGACTACCAGCGAGCGCCTCGGATTCCGCCCCGGGGACGGCCCCGCCCCCTCCCGCCCCACGGCAAGGCACGCACAGGGCGGTGCGCGGGTGGGTGGGTCTTAGCAGCGCGGCCTGACGGGACCGAGGCGGCGGGAGTCTGCGGTCGGTCTCTCGGCTGTGGTCCGGGCTGCAGGCACGCGGTGCAGGGTAACATGGCGGATGCGGAAGGTAAGGGCTGCAGGCGTCCGGGCCGTGCTAACTCCCGGCGACTCGGGGATCTGGGGGTGGGGGGATGGTATCGGGGCCCGCGCACGCCTCCTTCTGGTTCCCGCCGGCGTGTCGGCCTCTTCTCCGCCCGGCCTTAAGCCGGCCTTGTAGCTCGGCACTGGCTCCACGGCAAGGGCGCGAGAGTGGAAGCCCCTTGTGGTGACTTAGTATGATGGGGCTCGGCTCTCTCACCTCTCTGGGATCCGGGTCGCCGTCGAAGGACCTCTGCCGTGCTGCCCACCCTGTGGTGGCGGGGGACGTGGCAGTGTCTGTGCTGTTGCCAGCCCGGACGCCGCCGTTACAGCTCCATGCGACTAGGGGGGCAAGGGTAGTGGAAACGGGCCGAGAAGAAAAGGAGCCGAGGGACCCCGGAGCAGGGATAGAGCTCCGAGTTGCAAGAAAGTTCTAGAGGCCACAAGCCTGCGGGGACAGTCGAGTGGTCGCTTGTGGAACTTTCCGGCCCGCTGCCTGAGTGCTTCTGTTGGATATTTAAGCCCTGCCATAGCCACGTGGTGAACCGGAAGGGAAGCCGACACGTGCAGTAGCCTGCAGTCAGTTACCCAGCCATGCGACCCATATATTTGGCCTTACACACTTTGTTTTCTCGCTTACCTACGGATATACGTTCTGAGAAATGGGTCGTTAGGCGATTTCATCATTGTATGAACATCAGAGGACTCTTACACAAACCTTGATGGCATAGGCTACTACACACCTAGGCTGTATATGGTGTAGCGTATGGCTCCTAGGCTACAAACCTGGACAGCATGGCACTGTGCGGAATGCTGTAGGCAGTTGGAACACAGCGTCGAGAGTTTGTGTATTTAAACATGTCTAAGCAGAAAAAGGACAGTGAAAATATAGCACAGGGCCGGGCGCGGTGGCTCAGGCCTGTAATCCCAGCACTTTGGCAAGCCCAGGCAGGCGGATCACCTGAGGTCAGGAGTTCAAGACCAGCCTGGCCAACATGGTGAAACCCCGTCTCTACTAAAAATACAAAAAAATTAGGTGGGCGTGGTGGTACACGCCTGTAATCCCAGCTACTTGGGAGGCTGAGGCAGGAGAATTGCTTAAGAACCGGGAGACCGAGGTTGCAGTGAGCCGAGATCCTGCCACTGTGCTCCAGCCTGGGGAAAGAGGGTCCCCCCACTCAAAAAAAAAAAAAAAAAAAAAAAAAATATATATATATATATATATATATATATATATATATATATATAGTACACAAGGTTATAAGTGGTGCACCGGAGGGCACTTACCATGAATAGAGCTTGCTGGGCTGGAAGTTGCCCTGGCTGAGTTGGTGACTGAATGTGAAGGCCTCAGACTGAAGACTTCGTAATCTGTATACCTAGGCTACACTAAATTTATAAAAATATATTTTTCTTCAGAATAAATCAATCTTAGCTTACTGTAACTTCATAAACTTTTTACTTCGACTATTGTAATAGTACTTAGCTTAAAACAAACACATTATTCAGCTGTACATAAATATTTTCTCTGTTTATATCTTTTTATTTTCTATTTAAAAATTTTTTAATTTTTTTTTGTTAACTAAGGCACAAACACACACAGCACACACAGTAGCGTTGACCTACACAGGGTCGGGATCATCAAGACATCACTAGGAGATAGGAATTTTTCAGCTATGTTATAATCTTATGGGGGCCACGTCACATACGCAGTCTGACCTTGCAAAACATTATGTGACATGTGACTGTAATCGTAGACCTAAAATACATTTCCTACCTGCCCTAATTTCGGTCTTTATTTTAAACTCTTGTTTCATTTATTCTTGGGGAAAATTCCCGAATCCTGTGTTTGTTTTTTTAGTAATTATTTTGCCAAAGAAACATAAGAAGAAAAAGGAGCGGAAGTCATTGCCAGAAGAAGATGTAGCTGTGAGTAGTAATGTGTTTGACTTCACTTTGACTAAAAAGGTTTACTTAAATAACAAACTAAAAGAAAGAGGTGTTTTTAAAGGTTTCCAAGGAATGGGCCAGCATTGGTGGTCATTGTGTAGATTTGAAAAAGCATGGAAATGAGACAGCCCTAGACAGTCCAAGTGTCCTTCAGGCATAGCTTACTAAGTGGTGCTGGCCTTAACCAACTGCTCTCTCTGAATTTCTCTTCCTTATGCCACCCACAGACCCACCATCCCCCTTTCTCTGTAAATGTTTGGACCTATCTTAGTGGCATTTCACTTCCCCTCTGTACTCCTGGTTCATTTCTTCTCTCTCTTTCCCTTGGAGGTCCCAGTGAAAATGCATAGGAAGCCTTATTTTCTATTTAAAAGGCATACATTTCCGTGGCAGTAATGGAATTGTTCAAAATCGGGTGGGAAGTTTAATAGGTTATATTTCTGTCCTGTCGAAGGAAATACAACACGCTGAAGAATTTCTTATCAAACCCGAATCCAAAGTTGCTAAGTTGGACACGTCTCAGTGGCCCCTTTTGCTAAAGGTATGTGGTTAAAATCGTGCATCAGGTGAATGCCTGCTTTTATGTTATCTCCAAGTGTTAAGCAATTGATTGAGAATACTTACTGCTGGCGTCCTTGACTTTAGGAAATGCCCACTGGTACAGTTTAAAGCAGGATTCCTTAAGGTATCTGAAATGAAGAACCAAGTTTTTAAAAAAATTTGCAGTGCACTTGACACTGTTGTAGAATAAATGTCCCCACAATGTTAAATTGCTAAGTTTGTAAACAGTTCTCAGTTTTTGTACTTAGTCCATCCTGCAGGCCTGTGCCAGTTTGTGGGCCACATAGTGGTACTGACTCTTTTTTTACATGTGCTCACGACATGGTATTTTGTTTGTGTTGTGTCGTTGCTTTGTAGAATTTTGATAAGCTGAATGTAAGGACAACACACTATACACCTCTTGCATGTGGTTCAAATCCTCTAAAGAGAGAGATTGGGGACTACATCAGGTAAGTGTTGGGAGGAGGCACTGTGCAAACTTACTTTCTTTTGAAAATGCTTTCACACCAGCTATTCAAGAAGGCAGTGACATGCCAGAATAGCTTTGTCTTGAATATATAACCTGTACCCACAGTGAATTCTTTTTCTTTTAACTCTAGATCTGTTGTTTCATTGGCGCACAGGAGTGGGTGATACATTAATTTTTTTTTTTCATTCTAGGACAGGTTTCATTAATCTTGACAAGCCCTCTAACCCCTCTTCCCATGAGGTGGTAGCCTGGATTCGACGGATACTTAGGGTGGAGAAGACAGGGCACAGTGGTACTCTGGATCCCAAGGTGACTGGTTGTTTAATCGTGTGCATAGAACGAGCCACTCGCTTGGTGAAGTCACAACAGAGTGCAGGTATTTGGGAGAGGGAGGGAAGGACTGGCTAGAGTGGAAAGCTTTCTGTATTTCCCTTCTATGTTTTGTCTGCTGGAAACTATTTCTTCGTTAGGGAAAAAAAAATCCTAAAGCAGAGATACTGTTTTGGTTTCTGTGTACCTTCTGTCCCCTGCCAGATCTTGGTGGTCCACCCTTTTTGGAATTCCACATACTAAGCATGTATTCATCAAGCTGACGGGATCCATTTGTAGCCTGGAGGCAGAACTCTGTCCAGGTTCAGCTCTCAGCTTATCACTGTAGGCTTCTCACTCTGTGCCACTGCTTCTGCCTAAAGTATCCTTCCTTCATTTTTATCTGAGAAAAGCCTGCTTATCTTGCAAGGCTTTTTCCAGGCAGGTTCTACACTGGGTACTCCCAGCTGTCCCTGTCAGTACATTGAATTCCCAGTGAGAGAGTGTCTTCATTCTTTCCTACATCATCACCATGAAATCTGTCTTCATGCAGATTTTATAGAAACACAAGGTCAAACTGCTTGCTTTTCCTGTTGTGCAAAATGGGAGTGACTGAGCATATAAGAAATATGAAAAACAGAAAACTCAGTGGCCAAACCTGACTACTCTTGTCATTTTTCAGGCAAAGAGTATGTGGGGATTGTCCGGCTGCACAATGCTATTGAAGGGGGGACCCAGCTTTCTAGGGTAAGTCTGCAATTGTAGGGAGGACACCCTTTGTTGATTTGGATCTCTGAGCCCCTAAACATCTGGAGATGGGTTAGCTGTCCTGGCTGACTCCTTTTGTGCCCTTTTCAGTCAGCTGCCACAGCCAGCCTGGACCAGTGACTGCACATTTACATTCTGATGAGGGTGTTTGTTTTGGTTTGTGTTTGTTCTTAGGCCCTAGAAACTCTGACAGGTGCCCTATTCCAGCGACCCCCACTTATTGCTGCAGTAAAGAGGCAGCTCCGAGTGAGGACCATCTACGAGAGCAAAATGATTGAATACGATCCTGAAAGAAGATTAGGTGGGTCATTAGGTCTGTGAGTGGCTATGAACACATTCTTCAGGATTCTGTTCTCTTGTTAAAAGTAGATGCCCTTGAAGTTGAAGACTTTCTGAAACCTGCCCTACAGCTGGCATATTATCTGTGGGCAATAGTTTTTATTATCTTTTGTTAAAAAGTGAACAGTGCCTAGTAAAGTGAGATGGCTTTTGCACTTTTTATGATGACTGCTTCTGCTGGAATTGAAATGTTTTCATTCTGCATTTGTGTAGTTCGGTGCTTTGTTCAAAGGTGTTTTCACCAAAGTATGTTTTGCATGTGTTTTTTACTTGTTGCAATTTTGACTGCTTAGAAGTTTCTGTTGTACAAAACATCATTTAAAAGGTTTTTCTGTTGAATCCAGAGTATTCTCCAGATTGAAGCCTATGTGTAAAATGCTACCAAATGGCAAAAAGCAACAATAAACAGTTGGATTTTACTTTTCTTTTAAACATAGCAATACTTAGCAGGGCTGGTCAGATTAAGTTGTCAGAAGTAAATTTAAGACAATGCCTATTTTCCTCCCATCCATGAAACATACCATGCTGAATATACCTGCAACTAACTGTTAAAAATTCTGTTAATATCAGAATTGCAGATCTTTAAATACAGCAAATGCTTATATTTTAAGAAGTGGTTGCCCTTGGCATATTGTGTTAGTCATGCCCTCTGTCTGTCACCTCTAGTCTTGATGGCTCAGATGAAGGCTAACCATTCCTCAACCAGTGATGTATTTATAGTAGGTGCTGCTTTTCTTTTTTGTGTATATCTTAGGGATCTTTTGGGTGAGTTGTGAGGCCGGCACCTACATTCGGACATTATGTGTGCACCTTGGTTTGTTATTGGGAGTTGGTGGTCAGATGCAGGAGCTTCGGAGGGTTCGTTCTGGAGTCATGAGTGAAAAGGTATGTGTTACGGGGCTACAAGTTTTAGAGCTTGTTCTTAACATCTGCCAGCCTTTGGTGGCACTCCACTTGCTTCATGTTGTGGGAAAGGCGCTTTCCAAAGTGTTGAGTTCAGTCCAGGGCAGCTTTCCTGTTCTGTTAATTAAACTTTGGGACATTAAAATGGGCTAAGGGAGATGATTGGGTAGGAAGTATTATTCTATTCATTTGCCTCCCAGCCTACAAAAATGCCTGCTTGGGATCTAATACTTCAATGGTTAAAGATGCCTGGAAGAGCCAGGACTGAAGAGGCTGAAGACATAATGAGCTTGGACTAGTAGACAAGTTACATTCAGTTTTAGGAAGTTTGGGATCTGATGGGCCGAGATGCAAATAAACTGAATTATTTTCATACATGGCTGCTTTTCAGGACCACATGGTGACAATGCACGATGTGCTTGATGCTCAGTGGCTATATGATAACCACAAGGATGAGAGTTACCTGCGGCGAGTTGTTTACCCTTTGGAAAAGTTGTTGACATCTCATAAACGGCTGGTTATGAAAGACAGTGCAGTAAGTTCCGGGTTAGGAATTTATATTTGGACAGAACATACTCCAAAGATGAGGCTTGCTCTTTTTATTGTTTTTCTTGGGTTTTATTTATTTATTTTTTCAAGTCCAAACCAAGTATACTAATTTAAAGTAAAAGTTTAGTGGTAGGAATACTTAAAAATAAGGCACATTAGGCTGGGCACAGTGGCTGATGCCTGTAATCCCAGCACTTTGGCAGGCTAAGGCAAGAGGGTCACTTGAGCCCAGGAAGGAGTTTGAGACCAGCCTGAGCAACATAGTAAGACCCTGTCATCACAAAAATAAAAAATAGCCAGGTGTAGTGGCACATGTCTATATTCCCATCTATTTGGGAGGCTGAAGTGGGAGAATCGCTTGAGCCCAGGAGATCAAGGCTGTGAGCTGTGTTTTTATGATGATCAGAGAGTTGGCCTTTTATAAATTAAAGCATACTGTCTTTTCTCTAACTTGAGGGATAAAAATTTCTGGATATTTAAAATGTTTGTAGTTGGTAATTATTTATATTCAAATCTTGTACAGATGTTTGCATATTTTGTATGTGTATAGGCTGTAATAAATACTGAAAGATGGCACCATAATAGTTGAAAAAACTAAGTCGCAAAACAGTGGACAACATAAATGTGATATCCTCTCCTTATCAAACCGTTGGCTTCTGGGTGAATGTAAAGGGAGGGTCGAATGTGATCAGCAAAAGAGATCTAGGTGAGTGGAGATGGCATGAGGCAGATGGGTGCCTTGGGCACCATTGAACTTCTGGAGAGGAAGCCTTAAGTTGTACCCACTGATCTATAAATTCTGCACCAAGACTTTTGGGTGATTCGTTCAACAGGCCTCAGTAGTCTTGTTTTCAAGTTCTTTAGGAGCCTGTTATTGCCTGGATCTCTAGTAAATCTTTTCTTTCTCCTGATAAGGAGGAGAGAGGAGCAATTAAGGAATGCCAAGGCTATTTTTATGTTTAAAATGAAAATACCGACCAGGTGCAGTGGCTCACACTTGTAATCCCAGCACTTTGGGAGGCCAGGCCAGGCAAATTGCTTGAGCTCAGGAGTTTGAGACCAGCCTGGGCAATATGGTGAAACCCTGTCTCTATTAAAAATACAAAAATTAGCTGGGCATGGTGGCGCATGCCTGTAATCCCAGCTACTTGGGAGGCTGAGGCACGAGAATCACTTGAACTCGGTAGGTGGAGGTTGCAGTGAGCTGAGAACGTGCCACTGGACGACAGAGGGAGGTTCTGCCAGAAAACAAAAAATAAAATGAAAGTACCTGTGAGTCTCTAGAACCTGAAAACCTGAAAGTCTTCTTTACGACTTTTAAGTCTTGTGTGTAAAGTGCAGAGAGTGGTGCCTAGCACAGTGAGGTGGCTGTTGCTCTTCTGAGTCCCTTCATGCACCTTGCAGCTAGTGGGCTATCAGTGCCATCCCTGTTTCATGGTGTCAGACCCCACCCCCTTGTTGTCCTCCTTTGCTCTGGTGTGGGAGTGGGGTGGAAGGCAGCAGCTGGGCCCCTCACACATGGTGCCATCTCTGCAGGTAAATGCTATCTGCTATGGGGCCAAGATCATGCTTCCAGGTGTTCTTCGATATGAGGATGGCATTGAGGTCAATCAGGAGATTGTGGTTATCACCACCAAAGGAGAAGCAATCTGCATGGGTAAGAGGGGATGTTTATTTTTTAAATTGTAAATGTTTGTGGTTACATAGTAGGTGTATATATTTATGGGGTTCATGAGATGTTTTGACACAGGCATGCAATACATAATAATCACATCATGGAGAATGGGGCATCCATTTTAAGCATATCTCCTTTGTGTTACTAACAGTCCTATTTTACTGTTAGTTATTTATCTATCACCTTAGTTATTTTAAAATATACACTTAAGCTATTGATTATAGTCAGCCTGTGATTTACTCGTCTTGTTCATTCATTAGATTTTTTGTTTTTGTTGTTGGTGTTTTGTTTTTGTTTTTGTTTTTTAAGAAGACAGAGTCTTGCTCTTTCGCCCAGGCTGGAGTGCAGTGACGTGACTTCGGCTCGCTGCAACCTCTGCTTCCCAGGTTCAAGCAATTCTCGTGACTTAGCCTTCCGAGTAGCTAGGATTACAGGTGCACACCATGACACCTGGCTAAGTTTTTGTATTTTTAGTAGAAACGGGGTTTTGCCATGTTGGTCAGGCTGGTCTTGAACTCCTGACCTCAGGTGATCTGTCTTTATTTTTTTTTTGTACCCATTAACCATCCCTACCTCCCTGCCAGCCTCCAACTACCCTCCCAGTCTCTGGTAACCATTCTTTTACTCTTCTCTGTCCATGAGTTCAATTGTTTCGATTCTTAGCTCCCACAAATAAGTGAGAACATGCAATGTTTGTCTTTCTATGCCTGACTGATTACACTTAGCATGATCTTCAGTTCCATCCATGTTGTTGGAAATGACAGGATCTCATTTTTTTTTAAGGCTGAATAGTATTCCATCGTGTATATGTACCACATTTTCTTTATCCGTTTATCTGTTGATGGGCACCTCGGTTGCTTCCAAATCTTGGCTATTGTGATCTCTTTGATAACACTAATTTCCTTTATTTGGGGTATATACCCAGCAGTGGGATTGCTGGATCCTATGGTAGCTCAGTTTAGTTTTTCGAGGAACCTCCTAACTGTTCTCCATAGTGGTTGTATTAATTTACATTCCCATCAACAATGTACAGAGGTTCCCTTTTCTCCACATCCTTTCCAGCATTTGTCATTGTCTGTCTTTTGGATATAAACCATTTTAACTGGAGTGAAATGATACTTCATTATAGTTTTGATTTGCATTTCTCTGGTGATCAACGTTGAGCACCTTTTCATATGCCTGTTTGCCATTTATTTATCTTCTTTTGAGAAGTGTCTATTCAGATATTTTGCCTGTTTTTTGATTGGATTATTAGATTTTTTTCCTATAGTGCTGAGTTCGTTATATATTCTGGTTATAAATCCCTTGTCAGATGGGTAGTTTGCGGATATTTTGTCCCGTTCTTATGCATATGGATATCTAGTTTTCCCAGCACCATTTATTGAAGAGACTGGTTTTTACCCAGTGTATGTTCTTGGTACCTTTGTCAAAAATGAGTTCAATGTGGCTGTGTGGATTTGTTTCTGGGTTCCCTATTCTGTTCCATTGGTTTATGTGCCTGTTTTTATGCCAGTACCATACTATTGTGATTACTGTAGCTCTATAGTATAATGTGAAGTGAGGTAATGTGATTCCTCTAGGTTTGTTCTTTTTGCTTAGGATCGCTTTGGCTATTTCAAGTCTTTTGTGGTTTCATGTAAAGTACCAGTGTTTTTTAACTCGTGAAAGCTTAGCTACTGTTGGATTGTCTCTTAAGACTTTAAATGCTCTGCACCCTCTTAGCGAATGAACCTTAGAGCTCTTCATTTAATGGGTCCAATTTGTGCCAGAAGTAAGCATGTCATCAGGATTCCTTAGCTCTGTGAGCAGGCAGGCCAGCCATGGCCTATGGACAGCAGCAGAAAAGGAATCCCTAAAACTTCAAAGGTTCTGTGGCCGCAAAGGGAGTGTACATGCCGTTCCTATAGATGTCTTGAGCTGCGAGCCTGTTATGTGTATCATTAGGTGCTTTGGTTGGGTTTTTTTAATTTGAGAAGTTTAACATCATTTCAGAGGCCTTCTTCTCATAATGGGGGATTTCTTCCATATGCATATCCTGAGCAAAGGAAACCCCAATTAAAGTAGTAGAGCTCAGAGTTTTAAAAGTGGCATACAACAGTAGAGTTGGGGCTCATCAATTATCTATTCTTTCCCCCTTCAAATAATTCTTTTCTTTATTCAATGCCTGTAGCTATTGCGTTAATGACCACAGCGGTCATCTCTACCTGCGATCATGGTATAGTAGCAAAGATCAAGAGAGTGATCATGGAGAGAGACACTTACCCTCGGAAGTGGGGTTTAGGTCCAAAGGTAAGTGGTACTGGGTTGCGTGCTCTGCCAGGTTCTTTTGTTTGGCATTGTTGAATACTTGGGCAGCTCTTGGTGTATTTCACCACCACAGTCTTGTATTGTGCTGGGCTCTGGATTGTCGATGAGTGGAAACAGGCCCTGTCTTGGGCCTAAGAGATTTCAGTCTAATGAGGGGAAACAGTTGGGCATTACTTACGTAATCACACAGTGGAATGGCAAATTTCATTCATGTTAGTGGCTACCAAGAAGTGCAGAGAGGTGGCTGTCACCTGGAGTGTCCACAGTGCTCAAGGAGTGTGGGCAAGAGATCATCTGTTAAGCCACATCAGTGTGAAGAGTGGATTAGGTGTTGATGAAGTGAAGAGGGGAGGGGAGAGTTCAGGGCAGTGGGAGGGAGCAAGCAGCATGTGCAAAGGCAAAAGAGTAGAGTGGCTGTGGTGGGGACATATGTCTGCAGAGGCTCTCACTAATAAGTTTTGTGACCTTCAACAAATCCTGTGCGTGTTGGAGTTAGTGGGCGAATTCTGAATGCTCTGGAGAGGAGTTTGAGGCCCTGCTGAGAATACACCAGGGAGGAACCTTGTTCTATTCTTTGCAGTCACCATGCCCGCTTCCGCATTGGCACCATTCTAATGTTGACACCTTGATGTTCCACCAGGCAAGTCAGAAGAAGCTGATGATCAAGCAGGGCCTTCTGGACAAGTACGGGAAGCCCACAGAGAGCACGCCTGCCACGTGGAAGCAGGAGTATGTTGACTACAGGTGAGGGCAGGATGTTTCAGCCAGGGGTGGGTAGAGATGGCCTTGATGCAGGAGTACGTCAACAACAGGTGAGGATGGGAGGGTAGAGAGAGCCCACTTGCCATTTGGATGCAGGAGTACATAGACGACAGGTGAGGGACAGGTGAGCACGGAGGTTGTAGAGCCCAGGGGAGGGGGAGTCGCTTGGTTTGGGGCAAACTTGCTAAATGCAGGACCACAGGAACCAGCCCTTCGGCTCCCATGAGGTCTTGGCTGCCCAGGCCAGTTAGGGGTGTGGGCCTGCACGGCAGACAGTTATCCCTTTCTAGTCTGGCTCGTGGGACTCTAGAGGGAGTCAGTCTGCAATAGTAAGTGGTGAGTTCTTCTGTCCAGCGTTAGTATTTTGATGGTGGCTTTAGACTTGCCAGATAACACTACATAATATCAATACTGCCCTGGAAAGCCATTCAGTGAATTTGACCTATTGCTCCCTCTTCTCTTTCAGTGAGACTGCCAAAAAAGAGGTGGTTGCTGAAGTGGTAAAAGCCCCGCAGGTAGTTGCCGAAGCAGCAAAAACTGCAAAGGTGAGTGGCATGCTGTAATGTTTGGAGTGTGCTGGCGGAGATAATCCTAAGAGGCACTGGCATTCGTCTTACTTTGTGACTGTCTGCAGTCTGGCCATATACCCTGGCGTCAGAGGTGCATACACAGGTAATGCTGCCTTATACCCTGGGGTGCTTGTTTGGGCTCTGCAGGCTCCTCTGATTTGTATTCCCTGTCGTATCTGCTGGGAGGAGGAATGTGGGCTCAGGAATCAGATCGGCCTCGACTCCTACCTCAGCTATGGCAGCAACACAGGGATAGAATGGGTGCTGGTGTGTGTGTCATTCTGGCCCCCGCTGTGGGTCAAATGGTAGGACAGATGTGTTGAAATCAGAGGCCATGGCTGTTGGACACTCGAGGCCATACGAAATTCAGCAGAGAACAGAATTGCATCTTAACTCGGCACCACCCGGTGTTGAAAGAGTCAGTCAAGCATGGGGTGGCAAGTCCACCCCATGTTGCTGCTGGCATTAGCGCACAGAATGACAGGTCTGCGCTCAGAAACGGATGGCCCAGGCAGCTGTTGGTGAACCGTCCCTGGCTCCAGGGCCTGTGCAGGCCCGTGGGGGTCAGGTTGCTGTGGGGAGGCTTGAGGACCCTCACTTTTGGCCCTTGGAGGCCCGCATGAGGCAGCCCTTGATGTGACTGGCTTGCAGTCGTGAAAGAAACAGCTTTCCACCCCTAAGCCCCATGCTGCTGCTGTTCTGCTCCTCTCGTGCCTGCCTCAAGGCTTCTTGGATTTGGGGGATGAGACTGTCTTCAAATCCTCAGTAAACTAAAGCCCTGTCCGGGTTTGTAGTCACAAAACGTCCTGTTGGATTCAGTTGGGATCTTTCTCGGTGCCTCACTACCTTTTGACTCACTGAACCTTTCTTGTCCATTATTGCCCAAGATCTAACACTTAACCAATTGCTTTCATCTCAGCGGAAGCGAGAGAGTGAGAGTGAAAGTGACGAGACCCCTCCAGCAGCTCCTCAGTTGATCAAGAAGGAAAAGAAGAAGAGTAAGAAGGACAAGAAGGCCAAAGCTGGTCTGGAGAGCGGGGCCGAGCCTGGAGATGGGGTGTGTGGAGATATGTTCAGGTTCCTTGGGCTGGCTTAGTCCCTCCATGGGGAAAGAATTACCCAGGTGGTACCAGCTTTGTTACTCTTCTTGGAGGAGCTGTGGCCTGGGGGTGGCATGCGACTGAGTGCCTTTAGTGCTTCCCCATGTTCCTGGACTGCTTTTGCCCTCCCTGTGGAATGGACAGATAGAGGTACCTGGCATCTACCACTTACACTTAGAGCTCTATTGATGGTGGGTGGAGAGGGTGTGTAGGATGGTGATCTGAATGTTTCTACTTCCAAAAGTAGACCACTAGGGTGTCACTGAAAGGTTCGCAGAACTTTGTGTCACATGTAGTCTTGAACCCAAAATATCCTTATAGGTCCTGAAAAAAGGCTTGCTTGACTGTGGATCTTTACCAGATTTCCTTCTGGGAGAGTGATAGCTTTGTTAGTGGATCCCACGGTATCTATAAGCTTTCATTCTCTTTCTTTCTAGGACAGTGATACCACCAAGAAGAAGAAGAAGAAGAAGAAAGCAAAAGAGGTAGAACTGGTTTCTGAGTAGTGAAGGCCACTTGAAGCATTGTGTCCAGCTGGAGGAGAAACTAAAGCCTTATTGAGAAAACATGTCATAGATCCTTTTGTTGCTGAGAGAGTGGAACATAGGTCCTAGACAGGGTGAAGAGTTCTGGCACATTTTAGCTGCTACTTTGAGACCTCGGTGATGTTACCTGGTGTGGTCATCCCATCTTGTCCTGTTTTAAGGATATGGGTGATGAAAGAGGCAGAGTTTATCCCAATGACTTCTCGGTTTGAGCTGGGAAGCCTCACCTTCAGACCCAGTAACTGTCAGCAGCTGTCTGCTAGTGGTTGTCTTAACATCATAGTCCTAGTTTGCATTTTTTAATCCCCTCTGTTTATAAGGTTTGTAAAACAAAACAAAACAAAAAACTAAGTCTGCTCAGTGAAATGGTGTAGAACCCTAAATAAGTGATAGAAGAGTGTCACTGAATTTTGTCTCTGAATTCAGTATAACTGAGTTTTGTCCATGCTGGTGTCTGACGGGCCTGGTAGTTTTCTGTCTTGTTCTGGCCTAGAGGTCAGTCCTTTGCACTTCCTCAAAGCTTCTGTACAGTGTTCACCTAAATCCATCTGACTACTTGTTCCTGTGCCGTCTTGTTTTAGGCCTCATTTATTACTTTTAAAGAATGAAATTGTTCATTGCTGGGAGAAGAATGTTGTAATTTTTACTTATTAAAGTCAATCTGTTAAGTTTTTTATGTATTCCTGTTGGGTTTTCTTGTTGGTGATCTCATGCTAGCAGAGCAAAAATTGTAAAATATTTTGATTAAAAATCTAGGGACCTTTATGTCCTATTTGAAGTGTGATGCTTTTATGTTTTCTGGTTTTTACATTTTCGTTCTGTATCTTACACAGTTCACCTTGGGCCCTGTCATCTGATGTGAGTACTCAGAGGCAGTGATTACCATAAAACCAGTGATCTGTAGAAGAACAGAGGAGAGGGTTGATGTATTTATACATAGTGGGCCTGGCAGGAGGGAGGCAGGGTGAGTCGGGAGAAGGAAGCTGAAAGTTAGGGACATTCAGGAATCTGAAGGCCTTGGTGACAGATTAGTGGAAGAAAGGTCTAGGGTTGCTTCCGATTTGGTATTAAGAACCAAGAAAGAGGCTGGGTGTGGTGGCTTACACCTGTAATCCCATCAACTTTGGGAGGCTGAGGCGGGCAGATCACCTGAGGTCAGGAGTTGGAGACCAGCCTGGCTAACATGGCAAAACCCATCTCTACTAAAAACACAAAAATTAGCCAGGTGTGGTGGTGTGCATCTGTAATCCCAGCTACTTGTGAGGCTGAGGCAGGAGAGTCCCTTGAACCTGAGAGGTGGAGGTTGCAGTGAGCCGAGATCCTGCCACTGCACTCCAGTCTGGGCAAAGCAGTGAGACTATCTCAAAAAAGTGGCGCTTCGTGGGGGAGTCCTTGGATGCAGTGAGGAGAGGCCCTGAGCTGTAGCCACATTATGAGCCAGGCGTGCAGAGTGGACCCCAGCCCAGGCTCAGCGACCAGCCTCCACTGTACCATGGGACCCCAGGCTAGGATTTTCTCTAAATATGTGCCCACAATGGGCTCTCCTCCAGATACGACAACCTTAGGGTGTTTTTCTACATGGGCACTAGCCAGTAGAGACCTGCAGTGGGGGCACAGAGAATGGGGATTCTTCCAGGGCACTGGTGTTTATCATCTGCATCCCATCTGAACACAAGAGAGGCATCTTGTGTTAATGCCGTTGTCCAGGAGCGTAAGTGAAATGGACCACATTTCTTTGTGTGGAAACCCAGAGTTACAAGGCCATTGGCATTTTAACACAGCATTTTTATTGCTTTTGAAGGTTTTCCTAGAGCAGACATCATTCTATTGCACAGATGTGTCATTTTGGCATTATAGAAAGTTGCAGTTAAAAACGGTTTCTCCACAATAAAAAGACAAACGAGATACCCAGCATATACAGTTGAAGGCAAAGGAGGGCAGGCTTTAGAGGGATGGGGTCGTTGGCTTTTGCTGTGCATCATCCTTGATTAGCAGTTACGTTTTGGTAGTACTGCTTACCCCCAATTTCTAGAAATCCTTTTGAAATCCAGATTACTGGGGCCCCATCTATCAGGAAAATCAAATCCCAACCCTTCAGGAGCCTGAGCAAGAAGACTGAACCCTACTGGCTTAATTAGGATAGCTGCAGAGAGCTGGAAGCTGACACAAAACTAGTTGGAGCAGCCCTGTTTGTCTTAAAGCAAGGGAGTTCCAAATGCTGGAGAGGGGCATACAGTGGGTTCCCCCATTCTATAAGCTTAGTAAACCCAGGAGACAGGTACCCACTGTGGAGAACTGCACGCTTGGTCGAAGGCTTCTTGTAATTTCTTAAGGGTTTCATCAACGCTATTATTGACCAGTGAGAGGTCAAAGTAGTGAGCGTACTGGCTGCGGATGGCCTCAGAGTCCTTCTGCAGCTGCTGCAGGGCTTCTGTCTGCAAAGAAGAAAGCCACAGATGAAGCAAGCTGCACCACCCCCAGCCCAGAGAGGCCAGTGACAGATTTTAAAGAGCAATTGTTAGCGTTGCTCAGCTGTGCATCATACTTGAAGAGTCAAACTTGGAAGACATTGTGAAAGAATGTTAATATAGGGCATGAAGAGGCAATCTCAGAAGACCATGGCAATTCTCAGAGGATCTCAAGCTAACCCTGACTAATCAGAGCCCTCTGGAGAACCAATAGCTATGCAGAGACAGCATGGACTTCACCAGCATCTCCCATTAATGCCCTTTGAACATGGAAGAGCCATTTCAACAACCACCAGAGCTGCAATACAAAACAAAGATAAAGAGCTTTGCAAAACAAAGATAAAGGTGATTTTGTTTTGTTTTGTTTTGAGACAGAGTCTTGCGCTATGGCCCAGGCTGGAGTACAGTGGCACAATCTTGGCTCACTGCAACCTCCGCCTCCCGGGTTCAAGCAATTCTTGTGCCTCAGTCTCCCGAGTAGCTGGGACTACAGGCATGCGCCACCACATCTGGCTAATTTTTGTATTTTTAGTAGAGGCAGGGTTTTGCCATGTTGGCCAGGCTGGTCTCGAACTTCGGACCTCAGGTGATCTGCCCACCTCGGCCTCTCAAAGTGCTGGGATTACAGGCGCGAGCCACTGCACCCAGTCAGATAAAGGTGATTTCTAATCCCAGAGCACACCTGTAATCCCAGCACTTTGGAAGGCCGAGGCAAGATGATTGCTTGAGCACAGGAGTTCAAGACCAGCCTGGACAACACAGTGAGACCCCATTTCTACAAAAAACAAAATTTAAAATGTGTGTGTATATATCTCACGACTCTTTCTTTGACCTAAAACCAAGCAGCCATGAAAGACAAATGTAACTACATAAAAGTAAAAATGTCTCCATAGCAAAAAGACATGCCAAATTGGGAAAAAAAATTGCAGCTGATATTACAAAGGGCTAATTACCCTAATACAGACTTCCTATAAACTCAGCAGAAAAATGAGCTAAGGACATGACCAGATAATTCTCAGAAAAGGCAATACAAATTGCTCTTCATATGAAAAAGTACCCAATCATCTCTTTTAGTAAAAAAGAATGAGATACCATTTTCCCCGCCAGTAGCCTGGCAAAAAAAGAAAAGACAACATGCTACAGGCAAAGAGAAACAAGCACTCTCACAGGTGCTTGGAGGGACTATAAATCCTAAAGGAGTGTAATTTGGCAGTCCCTGTCCAAATTCTAAGTGCGTGTGCTCTTGGACCCAGTGATCCTACTTGGAGTTTTTCCTACAGATATATTTGCACACATATGCTATATGCACAGGGCTACTGATTGCAGTATTCTTTATAATCAGTGTTTGAAAGCAACCCAAATGGCCATCAACAGGTGAATGGTTAAGTAATTACACATGCATGCAGTAGAAGACCATGCAGCTATTGAGAAAAATAGTTCCTCACACCCTGATAGGGAAAGGTGTCCATTGTTCAATGAAAAAGCACAGTGTAGCAAAGTGCATGGGTAGGGCTGGGCAGAGGAGCAGGGTAGGCTTTTCAATATATTCCTGGCCCCTCTGTCTTTCCTCACAGCCATACTGCACCCCAGGGCAGGTTCAGTGCCACCTCTGTCCATCACAGCTTCCCCTGCCAGAGCCTGCATCCCACCAGTATCAGGATCTGCCCAACTGTCCATCTCTACCCCTGGAACTGTGTGCCTCCAGGACAATGACTGGGCCTGGTTTGTTTTGTCCCCATTACCTGTCACGGGCACCGGCCTAGCTAGTGGTTTAAGAGCTCGAATGAATGTGCATGCCCTTTGGCTTCTTGGTCCTGGAGGAAGAAGCCCAGCTGCAGCTGTGACCTCCAGCCAGCACTCTGGCCAACGACCTGGACTGAGGTCCTAGTCTGGGCAGGCCCAGAGAAAGTGAATTCCTACCCAACCCGCACAACCTCTCCTCACCTGAGTGCCCTGGTCAGTAGGTGCAATGAATACAATGAAAGGTGAAAGTTCTGCTGTCCGAACAATTTTCAGGGTCTAGAAAAAAAAAAAAAAAAAAAAAAAAAAAGAAGGGGAGGAAGGAAGACAAGGAAAGTGAAAACAAAAAACAAAACAAAACAAAAAACCTACATAGCTGTCATAATGGATTCCTTCTAAATAAGCAGCTTTGAGCTTTACCCCAATACTACTTTCCATCTTTCCCAGTACTACTGTTCTTGTTCCAGGCTGACCCCATTAAAAGTGCTGAAGCAATCCTGAGCCCCCAGAAGATTCCCAAGGAGCACTATCTTTTTCAGCACTCTCTTTGCCATCCCTTGTGTGGCTGAGCCCATCCGTCCCTGCCCTTCCGTGCCTACCCACCTGGGGCTCAATGTCAAGGATGGCAATCTTGTCTTGCTTATGAATCTGGTGCACTGTTTCAAATTTGGTGCCAAACATGTTGCCTTGGTAGCTGCCAAACTCCAAGAACTCATTGGCAGAGATGTTCCTTGTCATCTCCTCTGTTGAGATAAAGTGGTACTCCTTCCCATCTTCCTCACTCTTCCTTGGCGGCCGTGTTGTATCTGTGTACAAGAGCCCAAATCCCTGACAAACTCCAGGTCCTCACCCTTTCATGGGGGCTTGGACCATGGTTGTCTGTATTGAAACCCTAGCTGCCTTTGGTGCATTGACTTTAATACAGGGGTTCCTCCCATGGCCTCCTGAAGAGCTGATGCTCGAAAGTGATGTACACCAGGAAATCCCTCCATCTGCCCAGGACACATTCAATTTTTAAGGGGCAAAGCCTAACATAGAAAATTCCTATTATCATTTTCCCTAGATGAAGTTACATCTCTCAAACTTCCAAATCTAGGAATATTGAAACTCAGAAATGAAAACAGCGGAAAATATTTTTAAAACAGATCTATAGACTATGCTCAGGATTTCTTGGAAATATATTTAAGGTTTCCTTTTCATGACTTGGAAAGAAGAGTACTTTGGTTTACTCTCAACTCATGTTGTTAAAAGTTGGACTATTTTCTATTACTCATATAAATTGTCTAATCAGTAAAATATGCTCCAGATATTGTAGTTTGAAACACAATCCTCCCAACCTCCCCTCTTTCCATCTTCCATTGACTGTCTACTTTGCCTTCCAGATCACACTTGTCTCTCACCTGGCCCCTTCTCCTCAATCTACAACCACATGTGATTCTCTTGAAGGAGGAGCCTGTACTGGTTATTTCTGCTTCCCCACTCACTCCTGGGGCCATTTGCTTTCTGCTCCTAATGCGAACCTGGAATAAGTCTACGTCCCTCCGGCAAGGAGACAACTCTCAATGATCCATGTGTAAAAAAGCAAAATGAAGAAAGAATAAAAAAAAAAAAAAACTAATATGAGGTTTAGAATCTGGTTTTCTATTTTGCTTAGCAGTACAGTAATTCCTCACTTAATATTATTATCAGTAGGTTCTTAGAAAATGTGACTTTAAGTGAAATCACATGCAGTTGGTCCTTGAATAACACAGTTTAGTTCAACTTCATTTCATTGTATTGTTGATGAGTAAAAAAAAACTGTTTCTTGTTATATGTCATTTCACTTAAAGTCACAGTCTTCGAAGAGCCTATTGACAATATTAAGCAAGGAATGACTGTATTTCTTTCTGGGAACATACACAACTATACCATGCAGCATCACTTCTGGGAATGGAAGAGTTATCAAATTCACCTGATCACTGGCGCTACTCTTCTCCGTATCTAGGACTGCTGTTGAGATAGTTTGGGCCTTTCCTAGGCACTGCTTTGATTTAGAAGACATTCCATGAAAATGAGAGGCAGCCTGAATATCAAGAGTGGGATAGCTAAGGATATCCACCAAGGACATCCACTCAGTGGACTATAAAACCATCCTCAAAGAGAATTAGGCAAATTGCCGGGGAACATGAGAAAATGTTTAAAAAGTAAAATGACAAAGTTATATGTATAAACTTTAATACTTAGTAATTTTTAAGGGAGTATAAAATGTTTACTATAGCTTCTGTTATGTAGACAAACAGCACGAATAACAAGAAGAAAACAGTTATTCTGTTAGGTGGAGGAATTGTGGGCACAAATTTTTATCTTTCCATATTTTGTTTAAATAATCAAACATTTAAAATAAAATAATTAAAAAAATAAAATAACACTATGGTATTTCAGATGGAGAGTGGTAAAAAGTGCTACTGATGCCCTGTCCTTCAGCCTGCCACCTCCCCTCCACAGTGCCTATGAGCTACTTACATGGGGCAGGGTACACAAACTTCTCCGGATTCTGGCTGAGCAGGGCATTCTTAATGTGGCTGCGACCCACCCCACTGGCTCCTGTGTAGAGAGAGAACATCTTTTGGAAAGCGGGGAGAGGAGCAGGGATGGGGGATAAGATACAGATTTTCCTCTCTCGGCACTCAAAGCTGCCAACAGGTGAACATGAGTTCGGGTTCCATGTGGGCTGGGGTCAGGGTCTTTAAGCTGTCAGAAGATTTGGGGCCACCAAGGGGCTTCAGGTCCTTTTTTCCATTTCGGGGAGAAGGCCCTTTCTGAGGACTAAGGGTTGGGACTCAGAATGTAACTGTCACTTCTGCAGAGGAGCCAGCGAACACATGAGGCTTTCTGGTTATTTTCTAAAATTTCTTCAAAATTAATGGAACTGAATTTAAGCCAGTGTTTTTACTAGAAATTTTACCAAAACCTTAATGTAGATCCTCTAACCAACTAAAGTTTCAACTCTAAAGACAGGAAGGTGAGCAGCCTGCCAGAGGCAAAGCCTACATACCTGGGTTTGAAGCAAGGACTTACTCTGTTTCAGGTCAGAGTCACTGCTTGGGGGAGGTGAGCTTCCAAGGCTAATATGGATGACTGACAGCTCAGAATACTAACAAAATGCTAGCGAAGCACTCCAACATATTTGCTTTAAAAAGCATATCACTGCCAGCGGACAGATGAACAAAGAGCAAAACCTTGTTTCGGACCTGCCAGCATGAAACCTAACCAAAAAGAATTCATTGCTAAATAGTAGAGAAACTTAAAAGGTTTAGTTTCACTTGTGAGGTGGACCCAGATGGGGTGCATGTGAGGATTCAGAAAATTCCTTACACCTGCTCTATGTGGAGAACCCAAGAGACCTCACTTATTTTCTTCCTCACTGCCTTTTTTTGGGGTGGGCACATGATGCAGGCAGGAAAATAAAGACAGAAATGTGCAAATGGGGCAATGAGAAGATACCGATCAGCACCAGGGTCTTCCTCTTGAATGCAGGGAGCCGAACGACTTCCTCGTAGGAAACAACATCCAACTGATCAAAAACTAGAGACAAAGAAAACCAAGCAGTGTTCATTTCCAGAGCTGGGAAGAACGGTGTTCCACACTCTGAAGTGGGAAAGAACCTCACGATGTCTCAACAAGCAGGGGAGGAAGTGACTAGAGATGAGGCCAGGGAGGTTGGTGTGAAGGAAGGACTTTGGACTGTATTTTTAGTGTGGTGAGGGAATTTTGAGCAAAGGAGTTGATCTAACTTTTGGACCCTCTCTTCCTCCTTGCTCTATCTTTCTGAGCCAACTTTTCTTGTCTCCTGTCCTCATCTCTTCTCTATAGTTTCAGTATCAGATGTTCCCTTGGCACTTAGAGCTGAAGAATGCCAATGCTATCTCTGTTCTGCCTGAATGTCCCTTATCTTAGAAGATAGTGCTGCTATTGACCCAGCTGCTCAAGATGGAGACCTGGTGTCATCCTGACTCTCCACCCCCTCACCTGCTCACAACCCAAGACTGCCACGATCATTCCCTGGCTGGTGGTGTGCATGTGACATCTCAGAAAGAGAAATGCAGATGGAAAGCTGACCGTGTGAATTCTCTGCTCAAAACCCTTCACTAGCTCTACAGTCTGTAGTACAAAATTGAAAACGCTAGGGAGGGTGCACGAAGCTCCTATGACCTGGTCCTGGCCTCTCCCTCTGGCCTGTGTTCTTGCCCCACTTCTCCTCTCCCACCACAGATGTTCTGGCCACATCTACCTCTGTGTGAGGGGTGGGGTGATGAGTAGGTGTGGGCAGACCACTAGTCCTCCTTTACATCCACTGGTCTGACTGCGGCAAGCTTGTGAAGATGGATTCAATAAAAAGAAACCAGAAGAAATGATATGCTTTATGTAGAATGCGCCTTCCGCTGCACACTGCACCACCTCCCCTTTTCTGCTGGTTACAGAGACTGGGCAGCACACGAATGCTGCCAGGAGCCTGGGGCAAGAAGGCTCAGAAAGCTTACTCGAGCTGTGCTTGGCCAGATACTTGTCTTTGTACTTCTTCTTCTTCCCAAAGGGACTGCAGCTCGGGGCTTCGCTAGGAGCTGACTGAGCCATACTTGCCACTCGCCTGGTAGGAAAAGACAATCAAGGAGTCAGCTTTCCTCCCCCTCCCCTCATACCCCCCCGTCACTCATTTCCTAATCCCCTTCACTCTCTGAGTGTCCGTTACAGTGGGACATAATGTGTGCAAAGCGCCCCATACGCTGTTTGGTGCATCTTGCACTGTGCCCTGCCCTCAGTCAGGGACCTGGCCCCTTGAGTCTGTGTCATCCAGTACCTGTCAGCACATTCTGGACACAACGCACAAACAACGTGCTTTCTTTGGTCTAGACCTTTATGACCCTACCTCACTCTAAGAAATACACTGTACATTGCAAGCCAGTATTACACATACATCTATAAACAAAACACATACACACACCCCACATATATATATCTAAAACAACTGCTTCACAAAACAATAACTTGTATTACTACATGTAATAGATTCTAATATTTCTATTCAATGTCAACCCCACAAGGGTTGTAATCTTTACACTGGGGTAATTTTGCACAGGCAGAGGGAGGTTCAATGTTGGATATGTTATCAGTTGGAACTGTTTTGTGAATTTTTCTGTGAGCAATCTGACTCGGGGACAGGAATTATTTCTTCTATGTACCAGAAATGTGCCTAAAGGACACATACTTAAATGTGACTGTTTTCTGCAGGACTCCAAGGAAATCCCAGAAACAGTATGGCTGGTAGAAGCGCACTAGCTTGGGAGATAGGAGACCAGGGAGGGCTCCATCCCAGCACTGTCACGTGCTTTGTAACTATGGGGAAAACGTTTAAGGAAGCAAGAGGCCCACATAGGAATGAAGAGCTATTTGGGCTCCCTTGCCCGTAGTTGCCTCTCAGCCCAGCTTATCAACTCATGCTTAACCCTCCCCCACCCATTATGCCAGGAAATCTAGGAGGTCTCCTCGGTCGAGAAACAGAAACTACAAACAAAATGACAGATTTTCTGAAGCTAAATTATTTGTGGCAGGCACATGGCCCTTCCGCCTGCACAAAAATGGCTCACCATTCCTGCAGTTCAGGGGAAGGGATCAATCCTGCTGACTCCTTGGAGGAGCCTTCCACCCGTCCCTGCCACCAATTGCTGTCATCCTTGTTGATAATCTGGATAATGTCCCCAGTAGCAAACTTCAGTCCCGCCTCCTTGCAAGGGATCAGATTGTCCTTTTTGGGATCATAGTCAAACTGCGCTCTCATGAACATCTAAAAAGAAGGCAAAAGGAACGGCAGCATCAGAGCGTGTCCTGCTGTAAACAAACTGGGTCAAGATACACAAATCTGACAAGAATCTTACAATTTCTCTCTGCAACAGAGATGTAAAAACGCCAAACAAAATATTAGCAAGTCAAATTTAGCTATGTATAAAAAGTATAATAAATCACACCCAAACAGGATCTAGTTCAGCAATATAAGAAGGTTTACTACCTGAAGGCCAATAAATTCACCACATTAACATAAAAATGGAAGAAGATCATATGATCCCCTCAATAGATGCAGAAAAAGCCTATAACATTCAAAACCCATTCAAGATTAAAATTCTTAGTAAACTTGGAATAGAAGGGAGGTTCTTTATTGTGAGAAAACCCGACATCCAGCGCCATACTTCTCAGGGAAAGATTAAAAGCTTTACCCCCTTTTTTTCAAGGACATGGGTCTTGCTATGTTACCCAGGTTGGTCTCGAACTCCTGGGCTCAAACAATCCACCTGCCTTGGCCTCCCAAAGTGCTAGGATTACAGGCGTGAGCCACCACACCTGGCCAGCTTTCCCTTTAAGATGGAAAAATAAACAAAAATGCCTGCTATCATCACTTCCATTGAGATATGGTGCAGATGCCTCTTTTATCCAAATTGACATGCAGGTTTGGCATAGGGATAAACAAACAGTACAATGGAAAAGAATAAATAGGCCTGTAAATATTATTCATGACAAAAGTGCTGGTGTACAGTAAATGATACTGGTTCAATTGGTATCCATATGGAAAAACTGGAATCTTGACCTCTTACCTTACAATATGTAAAACAATCAATCCCAGATGGGTTGTGGATCCAAATGTGAAAAATCAAACAAGTAAGCATTTAGAAGAAAACATAGGAGAATATCTTCTTAACCTTGTAGTAAGTAAAAACTTTTAAAACAAGACATAAAAAGTGCTGATCAGAAAAAAAGTGGTAGATTGAATTTCATTAAAATTAAGAGTTTCTAGTCATTAACAGGAACCATGAAGAAAATAAGCCACAGAAGAAGAGAACATACTTGAGATGCATATGACAAAGGACTCTTATCCAGAATATATGAGGAACTCCTATAAATCAGTGAAAAGCCTTGAATTGGTATCTTACGAAAGAGGATACCCAAGTGGAAAAAAAACATATAAAAAGGAGTTTACAGGCCGGGCGCGGTGGCTCAAGCCTGTAATCCCAGCACTTTGGGAGGCCGAGACGGGCGGATCACGAGGTCAGGAGATCAAGACCATCCTGGCTAACATGGTGAAACCCCGTCTCTACTAAAAAAATACAAAAAACTAGCCGGGCGACCTGGCGGGCGCCTGTAGTCCCAGCTACTCGGGAGGCTGAGGCAGGAGAATGGCGTGAACCCGGGAGGCGGAGCTTGCAGTGAGCTGAGATCTGGCCACTGCACTCCAGCCTGGGCGACAGAGCAAGACTCCGTCTCAAAAAAATAAAAAATAAAAAATAAAAAAATAAAAAATAAAAAATAAAAAGGAGTTTACCCTCACTAGTCATTAGAGAATTTTTAGAATCACAATGTGATACCACCATCAGGATGGCCAAAGGGTGAAAAAAAAAAACCAAACAAATCAGACAATGGTAAGTATTGGTGAGAATATAGAATAACCAGAACCGTCATACTGTGCAGCTGGGGATGTAACACAGTTCAGCTACTTTGGAATACTATTTGGCAATATCATCTAAAGATAAAGACACACATATCCTACAACCTGGCAATTCTACTCTCAAAAAAAAGGCATAGATGTATGCACAAAACACATGCACAAAAATCGTATGATTTTTCTCCATTTTTCTGTTAACGTGGTGAATTCATTGCCCTTCAGGCAGTAAATCTTCTTGTATTGCTGAATTAGATCCTGTTTGGTTAATGGCAGCACTAGGTAAGACCAAAAAAGCTGACAGAATAAATTGTAGCATGTTCATACAATGAATGAATGAGAATGAAGCAATATAGGCGATTCCCATAAACATAATACTGAGTGAATAAAATGAGACACCAAAGAATTCATACTGTATAATTCAATGTTAATACATTTCAAAAAGGAGCAAAACTCATCCCTGCTGTTCTAAGTCAGGGTTATGGTGGGCCTTGAGGAAACAGGCATGGCGGGGCTGGGGGTGGCGGTCTTAGGCTGCTGGCATATTCTGTTTCTTGAGCTGGGTGCTGGTTGCATGGGTGTATTCAGTTTGTGAAAATTCATCCAGTTTTATACTTGTGATGTGTGCCCTTTGTTGAATATATACCCATATATGCCAAAACTTCAATTTAAAAGTTTACTTAAGAAAATTATACCATCATACTACAAGTAACCTGCAATAGAAACTTCAGATGTATTCTTTTAAATATCTCCTTCTTCCACATTGACTTGCCATGGCCCTGTCCAATCTATTCCTCTACTGGCTGATGAGCTGTGTGCAAACTGGGAACCATTTCTCTTTATGTCACCTCCATGTTCTAGCACAGTACTTTGTACATGGTAGATCCTCAGTAAACTGTCAATGAGTGCTCAACAGGTTCTATCTATCTTCTTTCTTTCTTTACTTTGCCACTATCAATCACAGGGCTTTATTATTGCTATTTTAAAAGTTATTTGCCAATTTGCTTGGTGAAAACTGGTGTCCCATGCATATTTCAATTTGCATTTCTTTGATGACAGGTAAGATAAAATATTTTTTTCATATGTTCAACGCTCATTTATAGTTTTCATCCTGTGAATGATCTCTTCATTCCCTTTACCCATTTTCCTCTTGGAGTTGTATTGATTCCTTACCATCTATAGAATAAGATTACCCTCTCCCTTCCTACCTGACCACTAGCAGCAAAGGCTCATTCATTCTCTACTACTGTCATCACTATGTTCTCCCTTGAGGAAAGGGGAATGAGCTCCTGTATTTTATACCAGGCAGGGAATAATGGGACCCTGGGCCAAGCAGCTACACACTTGTGAGATACTTAGAACTTAAAGTTAGACTCGCATCCCTTATAATCAAATTTCAAAGAATACAAGACAAATGGCCCAACTCCTGCCATCATGACAACAGAGAAAATGGTGCCACCCACCTGTAGTGCAGGAAGACGGCTTTGCTGGTTGGGAATTACTTTTAATGAGATCACTCCTTTGGTTTCTTTCTATTTAAAAAAATGGACATAACATTGTACAGAAAACTCAGTTGAATGATGTGATCATTCATTCAAAGTCCCAGGTTTTTTCCCCCAACAACCATCTTTACATTTGGAGATTTTGTAGGACAATTCCTCCTTTAATACGAAAGTGTCATGTGCCCCATAAAGCAGCATAACAATATGAAGACATGCAAAGAATAACAAAGAAAAGCTAATTAAAGACTTTTCCGAGCTGGGCACGGTGGCTTACGCCTGTTGTAACCCCAGCTCTTTGGGAGGCTGAGGTGGGTGCATCGTCTGAGATCAGGAGTTCGAGACTAGCCTGGCCAACATGGTGAAACCCCATCTCTACTAAAAATACAAAAATTAGCCAGGTGTGATGGTGGGCACCTGTAATCCCAGCTACTCGGGAGGATGAGGCAGGAGAATCGCTTGAACCCAGGAAGCGGAGGTTGCAGTGAGCCGAGATCGCGCCATTGCACTCCAGCCTGGGTGACAGAGCGAAACTCCATCTCAAAAAATAAATAAATAAATAAATAAAAACTTTTCCTCCCCAAAAAGTCCCAAAGAAGTTCCTAAAAATGAACTACGGCACATATATATCCAAGCCTTTCCCCATACCAATAAAAGCATTACAAATATTTACATACATTATACATATACATACATATGTATTGTTTGTTTTTAACAAAAATGGGATTCTACTATACACATTACAACTTGCTTTACTTCGTGGAATACCAGATTGATGCTCCGGGTTATTTGCCGTGCTTTAGAATTTTACGAAATAAAGGCAGAAAATTATCATTTCTTACACAAAATAAAGACTAGCAGTGAAAAGAGCCCCCTCAAGAAGGTACAAATACTTTGACAGAAAGATGAGGTCACTGATACCAATGTGGATCAGCACTTATGGAGACAATGGAAGGTCTTCATCTAGCATAGAAAATACCCACCATTGCCTTCTGCAGCTGATCCACTGAATGATTAGTCACATTTGTGCCATTGATTTCTAGGATCTCATCCCCCACGTGAAGAGAGCCTGCCATGAAATGAAAAATCAATCCACAAAAGAACAAAAGTTCAAACAGGAGCTGTCGATGTAACTCAAGATACCACAGAAGAGAAACCAGGATTTACAGCATGTTATGAAACAGATTGTGTCAAATACTCAGGATTGAAAACATTTGACTTGACAGTTTAAGATGGTCTCATCCTCCTTGGCCTCAGTAGTCCAACAGCACAGTAAAACACCTTGTCCTCAAATTCCTGGAACTAGAGTGGCTACTGACTCCAGACTACGACACAGATGTATATACTAAAAAGAATAACAAAGCAAGGCAAAGAACTCAGCAAGCTCCTCTTTCACCAGCAAGCTCCATGTTTCTTTGTTGTTTAGCTCAAACCCCAAAATGCTACCAAATGGTACTGTCCTTTCCGAGTCTAATGCGATGGGTGGCATGTGGCAATTGCTCAAATATTAACTTACTAGAAAAATATTGGTATAAATAGGTGTGAGATAGAGAGATGGTCGCACTGGGCAATTCACATAGAGATCTTATCTTGTAGTGATTCTACAGAGCCTGTTATTAAGCCGCAAAAAGTCTCTTGGCACACTCACAAAAATGCTACCAGTTTGGAGGACTGTAAGCTTCATGCCCCACACCACTGAACAGGGAGTAAATTATTAATCCCTGAATAAAACCCCACCCAGAGCTCCCACAGAGTACCTTGTCTATGGATCATGCCACCATGAAGAATTCGGGCCACCGTACAGGACTGTTTTTCATTCAGCTTCAGAGTGATTCCCTGAAATAAAGACAATAGCATGATAAGCTTTATTTTAAGGTCTTTCTGAGATTATTTTAGAAATAACTTACGGCAGTTTCTCAGGAAAAGCATTTTCCGTTTATACCCAGGATAGTCCTCAGCTAGAACACGCATGAAGCCTGCTTTGAGGAGGAATTTGAGATGAGGATGAAAAGACAATATTGGGGTTGGCCAATTCCCTAACTCCATGAGCAGCCTCCTGCACTGACTCTTCTGACCCAGTGACTCATGGCGTAGAGAGTAACTGGTGGGCAACAATAGGACGAGGGATTACCATGGGCTCTTCTGTGACCTTCTCAATCTGTATGAGTCGCACTTTCCGCACCTCCTGTCCCTTGACTTGGGCAGGGCTACCTGGGGCAGGAGACCCGTTGGTGTACATGTCCTCGGTCACAGTATTCAATGGATGCGATACAGCCTGTCAAGTCAAAACAACAAAGCAATGTATGAAATCAGGAGCAAGGCCCACAGTCAGTCCACTATCTGCAATTCTAACATTCAAGAGGCTCTGAAAACTTATTTCATAAGTTTGGCCTCATTCTTATTTGAATTGACATGAAGCTGTTTGTAAGCTTTATTTCTCCAACTTAATAGACATGTTAGCCAAGTGTAGTAGTGTGCACCTGTAATCCCAGCTATAGTCCCAGGGCAACAGAGCGAGACCCTGTCTCTAAAAATAAATAAAGCAGACATGTTTATCTAGGTTGCTGCAGAAATATTAATGTGCCTTGATTTACATGGTGCTCCCCTGGATCCTGCTTGGGGGATTACATAATATATAACAAAATTAGAAAGATTCTGAATCCTGCAGCACCTCAGGCTCCAAGGGTTTCTGGCATGTCCCCTTCTCCTCTGTATTTCCTTGAACAACCTGATGCTCTCAGTCACACAGCAGTAAAGGTAATTCAGGTTAACATCAGTTTCTCATGAATCACCTCTTAGGCTACAAAGGACTTCTACCTGTAGAATTAGGTGCTTAGGACTGGGCCCTGAAACACGGTGATGACAATAATACATTGCCACTGTGACTCCTTCCCCTAATCTCAAAGACAACAAAGCTAAATGAGTTACTCTACCAGGCAGCAAGACCTCTTCATTATAAATCTAAAGTAATTTAAGGCACTGTGGTAAGAAGAAAGACAAAAGGCCAATGTAACGGAACAGAAAGTGCAAAAACAGAGCCACACATTTATAGTCAGGTGACACTGCAGTGCAGCGGGGAAAAATGGTCTGTACAATAAATGTCATAAAAGGTCCCAAGTATAAAATGAAAACTAAAAAGACAAACACTTTAAAAGTAAGAAGTCTATTCATCAAAAAACTCTACTGAGATGAGCATAGGTTTAGTAGACAAGACACAGGGAGCAATCATCATACAAGCAAACAGTTGACTTCATCAAACTCAAACCTTCTCATCAAAACATAAAACATCTTACATAAGAAACTAGACAGCTATGACACAGCCTGAGAATAAAAATTTGCAATATTTACATTTGACAAAGGATTTGTATCTAGAACACATAAAGAACTCTTACAACTTAATAACAGGATGAAAAGAACCATAAACAAATCCTGAACTCAAGCCAATGACATGCATGCTGAAGCTTTCAGGGGTAAAGTGCTCTGATATCTGAAAATTATTTTGAAATACCAGGAAAAAAAAGGTGGACAGATGGGCAGTTTTTGGATAGAAATGTGGTAAAGCAAGCATAGCAACATGTTAATTGTAGAATCTAGGAGGTGTGGCTCTGTGGGTGTTACTATAAAATTCTTTCATCTTTTTGGCGCCATTCCAAGAGCAGCCAGTACCCTTTAAAAATATTATAAAATTTAATTTTTGAACCATTTGAGCTTAATGTGAAGACTTTATTTTCCTTTACCCGTAAGTGTCTCTATATGTTAGGAACGAGCATTTTCAAAACTGAAAATTTAACATTGACACAATATTGTCATCTGGTCCTCAGTTCATATTTAAATTTTGCCAACCCTTTCAAGAATGTCCTTTATAGCTATATATTCCTTCCCCAGTACAGAATCCAATCTGGGACTTTTTGGTCCCAGAATCCAATCATGCATTTTTCACATTTCCTTACTCTTCCTTAATTTGGAAAATTTCTTCTTCTTTCATGACCTTGACACTTGAATAGTACACACCTGTTATTTTGTAGATGTCTCTCAGTTTGGGTTTATCATCTGATGTTTTTTAAAGATTAGATTGGGATTTTGCATTTTTGGCAGGAATTCCAGGAAAGTAGTGGTGTGCCCTTTCCAGAACAACACTATTCTTAAAAGCCCAAACCTGAAAATACCCCAAAAGTCCATCAACAGTAGATGGATAAACTGTGGCACATCAATGGGAATGAGTGGCTACTGCCACACCACAACATGGTGGGCCACTCACAGGTGATTGCTCTCTTCTCCTTAAAACGCTCCTTCTCAGTTTGCTTTGCTGGTCTTTCCTCATCTTACTGATCCGTAAATGTCTAAGAAGCCCAGGGCCTGGGGTAAGAGCAATCACAATCGGGAAAAACTATGGAAACCTCTGAAAACGCTCCCTTCCCACCCCACATGAAATATTAAATCAAAAATAATATAGCCACCTGGAGGAGGAGGAGGAGGAGGTATATGCCTGAAGTGGACTTATGGAAGGGCCTGCTGAAAATAGGGGATAGCTGCATTCCAGTCATACCCAGAGGTGACCCTCAAAACAGTAGGGAGGGAAGATCTTCCCAATAGGCAGAGCTGTGAGGAGTGTGCCACTCACTGTGTGGGGAAGGAGAAGGGTCCCTAGAAGGGAATACATGTATTCCTGAGCAGTGTCCACTGGCCTGCCCAAAGCCTAGAAAAGGACTAGAAGACGAGAGACAAGGAAGTCTGGAGTAGAGGCTTACATCATTTCTAAGGGACTCTAATTTCTAAGTAGAAACTTTGATAAGATGGTGAGGTTTGGGCCAGGTGCAGTGGTTAACACCTGTAATCCCAGCACTTTGGGGGGCCAAGGTGGGGAGATCGCTTAAGCCCAGGAATTTGAGACCAGCCTGGGCAACATGGTGAAACTCCTGCCTCTATAAGAAATTTTAAAATTAGCTGAGTGTGGTGGTGCAAGCCTGTGGTCCCAGCTACTCGGGAGGCTGACGCAGGAGGATTGCTTGAGCTCAGGAGTTGGAGGCAGCAGTGAGCCATGATCATACCACTACACTCCAACCTGGGCAACAGAGGAAGACCCTGTCTCAGAAAAAAAAACAAAAACAAACAAACAAAAAAACACAACATGGTGAGGTTTGAAGTAATGTTCACTATCAGGTGACCTCAATGAGGGAAGTACTGAGAAAGAGAAACTGCCTTGTCTAGCAACTAGAACTTCAAAAAACTCACATGATACCAAGTCATATGCCATTGCTGTTATAACAAAATTGTCTAAGATATGCTTATATTGAAAAAATTGACTTATGATACCTGGGATACACCATGCAGGTATGAAAAGGAGGTTCTGAGGGTAATCTTGAAGATTTACTGTTAAGCAAAAAATAATAACAATGTGATGAAGGGTATATTAGCTTCATCATAAACAGTGAAAGAATGATTATATTCATATTTGCTTAAAAATCCATAAACTGGCCAGGCGCAGTGGCTCACACCTGTAATCCCAGCACTTTGGGAGGCTGAGGTGGGAAGATCACTTGAGCCCAGGAGTTTGAGACAAGCCTAGGCAACATAGTAAAACCTTGTCTCTACAAAAAATAAAAAAATTAGCCGGGCATGGCGGCATGCACCTGTAATCCTAGCTACTTGCAAAGCTGAGGCGGAAGGATTGCTTGAGCCCAGGAGGTCAAGGCTGCAGTGAGCTGTGATTATGCCACTGCACTCTAGCCTGGGTGACAGAGTGAGACCCTGTCTCAAAAAATAAAATAAATAAAATAAAATAAATGAAAATACATAAACTATGTCTGGAAGGAGACATAAGAAACAGTGGTTGCTCCTAGGGAGAGGAACTGGGTGGCTATAAGATGGGGTGAGAAGGAAATTGTTTTCACTGTGTATCAAGTTATACCTTTCAAATGATGTATTATGAGCTTGTGCTACTTTAATAAAAGAAATTAGTAAAAGAAGTTTCCAAAGTGATTGGGACTCAGGTTCAAGTACTTGTATGGTTCTTGTCCTGCCTCAGCCGTGACCCTGTTTAAGGGGAGGAGGGAAATAGAAACTGACAAAAGTCATCAGGGTTGAAGGATTTCTTTCTCTTCTTTACTTTTCCTTTTTTCTTTCTTTTTTTTTTTTTTTTGAGAAAGAGTCTCACTCTGTTGCCCAGGCTGGAGTGCAGTGGCATGATCTTGGCTCACTGCAACCTCCACCTTCCGGGTTCCAGCGATTCTCCTGCCTCAGCCTCCAGAGTAGCTGGGATCACAGGCATGTGCCACCATACCTGGCTAATTTTTGTATTTTTAGTAGAGACGGGGTTTCACCATGTTGGCCAGGCTGGTCTCCAACTCCTGACCTCAGGTAATCTGCCTGCCTCGGCCTCCCAAATCTACTGGGGTTACAGGCATGAGCCACCGCTCCTGGCCAGGATTTCAATAGCTTTCTAGAAGACAGAAAGCAGATGGAGGAACGACCAAGGAGAGTCATTCTGTCTTCTAGAAAGCTATTGAGAGTTGAGAGTCTAGAATGTGCATACCGGAGGCACCAGCCAAGGGGATAACTGTGGCCTCTGCAGAAAACAACAGATTCAGGGCTCAGAGACCCCCAAAAGAAGTGAGGCTTGTGGTTCTTGTCTCATTGGCCAGAACTGTGGAACACGGCCATCCCAGCTAAAAAAGAGGCTGGGAAGATTAGTTTAGTTGACCATCTTGCCATCCCAAACAAAATCAGGGATCTATAAGTGAGAAGTGGGATGTTGGATCGGCAACCAGTTATAACAATATAAAAACCACTTACTGACTTTTACTTTTTAGAACTCACTTAGAAACAAATCATGAAACAAATAACAGACTGTAAATATCACCACCATGACAATATTAAGGTACACATGTACATGATAGGAAGTTGGCAGGTAAAAAGGGGAGAAAAAAACGAAGGGAAGAGGCCTATAATCTTGTTCTGTTACAAAGTGGGGATTCAAGAAGTAGTATCTGCATTGGTTGGACAATAAATGAAGGAATGAATGCATAATTTAAAGTTCCAAGCCAGGTGTGGTGGCGTGTGCCTGTAGTCCTTGCTACTCGTGAGGCTGAAGCAGGAGGATCATTTGAGCCCAGGAGGTCAAGGCTGCAGTGAGCTATGATAGCACCACTGCACTCTAGCCTGGGCAACAGAGTGAGACCCTATTTCCAGAAAAAGAAAAGAAAAAGCTCCAAGGGTAACCACCAAAGCAGAAGTTGCAAACTGTTTTATTTCAACCACAAGTCTCTGTTTTGTTTAGTAAAAATCAGGGGACTCTAACTTCTTTTTAAAGTACCGGAAGATCTGGCACCACTCTCCAGGTGGCCCCAGCTCTCACATTCCCTACTGATGCCTCATCCAGAAGCCAGTGTTGGCTACCGATCACCCTACACTTGGGGTGTTATTTTTCTAATACACAAGAGTTTTCACTCACTTGGTCCATGTAGGTTACACTAAAAGCACGTCTAGACTTGACCCTTTAAAAATCATATACATGATGGAAAGGTACAGGCCCATGAAAAGCTAAAACAATTTTGAAAAACAAGACAGTAGGAAGACCCAGTCTGCACAGTTTTGAAACTTACTGTAGTATAGTCTCAATAAAGACTACATGGTATGGACATGCAGATCAATGGAACAGGATAGGGAACCCAGAAACAGACCCACAGAGATATGCCCAGTTGATTTTTAACAAAGATGCAAAAGCAACTCAACGGTGCTGCAGCAATTGGAAACTCATTGCCAAAAAGGGAAATGCTGACCTGAACCTTACCTTCTAAAACGGATATGGACTTACACGTAAAGTGCAAAACTAGAAAATATTTTTGGAAAAAATAGAAGAAACTTGTCAGGATCTAGAGCTAGGCAAAAAGTTCCTATACATGACACCAAAAGCAAGATCCATAAAAGGAAAAATTGGTAAATTGGACCACATCAAAATGAAAAACTCTTGTTCTGTGAAAGCCCATGTGAAGATTATGAAAATACAACAAGCTACAGACTGGGAGAAACATTTACAAACCACATATCCAATAAGAGACCAGTATATAGAATATAAAAAGAGAGTACTCAATACTCAACAGTAAAAACAATCTAATTAGAAAATGGGCAAAAAACATGAACAGATTATTTCACCAAAGAGGATATATAAAGAGGGCAAATGAGGATATAAAAAGATATTCAACATCATTAGCCATCAGGGAGAAATGCAAATTAAAAAAACAATGATATGTCACTACACATCTATCAGAATAGCTGAAATCTGAAATAAAAAATAGTGACAATACTCGTAATTGGGCATCTCATACATTGCTGGTGGGAATGTAAGTGATATGGCTTCCTTAGAAAATAGTTGAACACTTTATTAAAAAACCAAACACACAACTACCATACAACCCAGGGATGGCACCTAGAGAAATGGAAATTCATGTCCGCTCAAAAGCCTATACATGAATGCTCATAACAGCTTTATTTATAACAGCCAAAACCTATAAAGAACCAAAATATAGGTGAACAGTTAAAGTATGGTACATCCATACCACAGAACACTTCTCAGCAATTAAAACAAAAAACACTATTGATAGTAAAACAACTTGGGATCCATCTCAAAGGCATTATCCTGACTGAAAGCAAGCTAATCTATCTCAAAACATCACATACTATATGATTCCACTTATATAACAGTCCTGAAATGACAAAATCATAGAGACATTGAACAGAGTAGTGGCTGCAAGGGGTTGCGGGGATGGAGTAGGGAGGAGGACAAGTGTGACTATAAAGCGACAGCAGGAGGGAGGTCTTTGTGGTGATAGAACAGTTCTGTATCTTCATTGTGGTGGTGGCTAGAGGAATTTTATTTTATTTTATTTTATTTATTTATTTTTTGAGGCAGAGTCTTGCTCTTGTTGCCCAGGCTGGAGGGCAATGGCACGATCTCAGCTCACTGTAACCTCTGCGTCCTGGGTTCAATCAATTCTCCTGCCTCAGCCTCCAGAGTAGCTGGGATTACAGGCATGCACCACCACACCCAGTTAGTTTTGTATTTTTAGTAGAGACGGGGTTTCTCCATGTTGGTCAGGCTGGTCTCAAACTCCCAACCGCAGGTGATCCACCCGCCTCAGCCTCCCAAAGTGCTGGGATTACAGGCATGAGCCACCGTCCCCAGCTATGTTATATTCTTCTTATCCAGCTTTATTACAGTGATTGCTTTTTACATGCCAGCCTTTAAATTAAATTAAAGACTCAGCAAAGCTTAGTAGAGGCAGAACACATTCCAGCTGGAAAAGTTCAAGAGTTGCTATCCCAAAGGTTGGTCTTTCAGATGTGCTTATCCATCAAGATGTTCCTCTTTGCGATGACTAAGAGTCATTATCACGCTTACCCAGAAGTTGCAAATGATGACTAAGAAAAACGGAAACTTTCAACGTGGTAACTAAAGTACACACTTGCAACAATAAGTTTTCCAAAAGCAAAGCACAATTTTCTCCCCCATCAACTTGTCCCTGAGCCACTCTGTCTTCATGAGACTCTCAGAAAGGGAGGGTCAGCTTCTCTGAGACTTCATCTTACAGAACTCCTTCAACTAGTCCCCACGTCTCCTCATTACTGACGTGTCTCCTCATTACTGACGTATCATAGGAGAAAAGATATGCAGACATATACTGTAAGTAACATGAGTAATGCTGAACAAATAATAAAGGTCAAAGGTACTAGATTCTATTTCTCAGAGATCACTTCACAACCTCCACATCATCCCCTCAAAGCAGCCACCATCAGCTCTACTGGATACAGGAGGCCACAGAGCTATGGCAGGCCTGCCCCTGACCAGTGACAAGGCAGGGCGGAAGTGGCTCTGTTAAGGATGACTGCTGGGATTCAGGAGAAGCCAGGGAATAAACACCCACCCACGACTCCATGTCTGGCCTTTGTTCTGCAGCATCTGGCCTTTAATCAGACAAAGTGCTGGAGTGGCAATGCCTGCCGCTCTGAAAGCCCCTGTGGAGGAAACATCTGCAGGGTTCAAAGGGCAGAGGCAGTTGCTCAAAGGAAGTTGGAATTTAAAAAGAGATGAAAAACAAACTGGGCGGGGGGCAGGTGGTGGTGGGGGTAAATAGAGCAGGGGCAACTGAAGTTGGCTTTCTAATCCAAACAATTAGATTAAGTGACAGTGAACATAGGAAAGAACAAACATTTGCTCAGCCTACTGTTAGGCTCTTTGCCAACTGCTCCCACGTGGAGACTTAGAAAGCCAAGTCCAAGACGGCGAGAGGATGCCAGACAGCTGCCCAGCAAGCCCTGGCCCCAGGTGCCCGCAAATTCCCTCTCTTTGCATGGGCAGTATCCTATTCCACTTTGGGAAAAAAACAAGAGAAACTGAGAAAGCCAAGGGTATTCTGAAGTACTAGAAAAAGATTAGCAATGTTTAACCACAAATGAGAGGAACTGGGGAGAGAGGAAGGCCTAAGAGCCAGGATATTCTTGCAGGTACCGTAAAATCATACATTAACCAGGTGCTTTGCTTCTCAGGTACTAAATCCATCTGGGAACACACACATCAACCTAAAGGCCAAGTCTCTAGAGATCCCTTTCCAAAGAGCTTTATCTACCCCATGCTCTCAGTACACATGCAAAGGCTTTTGCTTTCACGGGGCCGGGACGGAGGTGGGGAAACAACAGGAAACTCAAGTAGCACCGTTCCACACAGAAGAAACACAAGGCTGCAGACACCTGGAGCTGAGTCCGCACACTGCCATTAAACCAGTGCCAGAGCTGTGTGCAAATAACAACACTCGTTAGATCAAATGCTCATCCCCATTCTATGGTCAATATTTGAAGACATGAAATGGTTCAGAAACCTGTCTGAGCTTAAAGGATGAGTAAGCCTCAGACTCCAAAAGTTAAACTATAAGCATGGACTTTGGAGTTTGTGCAGGTACAAGCAGAGAATGCAGGTGCTGTGTCGCTCACATAAAGGCTGCCTCTGCACTGTGCAGAATATTCAGAGATGATGACAGGTGCTAAGGAGGAAAATAAAGCAGAAAAGGCCTCCTAAGGAAGATAACTTTTGAGGGAAAACCTATTATGAGTTTTGTTCATGTATATTTCTTCATATGAAAGAAAAAAAGAAAAGCAAAACTCTACGTTACGAAAGTTCCTCTTCCCCTCCTCTGGCGTCACTTCCCCTACCCCAGCCGATCTTGGAAATATGGCTATTTATTTTTGCCTATCTACACTCCACACTCAGCGTTCTTTTTTAGCAACGCTGAAAGGTTAGAGGCAATTCACTGCTTCTGAGAAAAACCTCTGCATCGACTAATTTTGTCTCCCCTCCTGACACTGTCTCAGGACATTTTTGATTGTCACAACTTAGCGGCGAGGTATTACTTTTTACAACAGAATTATCAGACCCAAAATGTTAACAGTGCCCAGGTTGGCAAACTCCAATTTAAGGGAACTGATCTTAACCTGAAATATCTGTTCCTGATATTCTATTATACTTCAGTGTCTTGAGTAGGGAGAACAAATGAGTTAGAAAAGAATAGAACGTTCATGATGAAACTCAAATCTACTTAGCCACAATAAAAGCAGATTCTTATATACAAGGTATCCTAAGCCCTTCTGGTTTTGAAAAAAAAGTCATGAAAGGCCAGGGACGCTGGCTTATACCTGTAATCCCAGCACTTTGGGAGGCCGAGGCAGGTGGATCACCTGAAATCAGAAGTTTGTGACCAGCCCTGCCAACATGGCGAAAACTCATCTCTACTAAAAATCAAAAATTAGCTGGGTGTGCTGGCAGATGCCTGTAATCCCAGCTAGCTGGGAGACTGAGGCAGGAGAATCGTTTGAAAGTAGGAGACAGAGGTTACAGTGAGCCGAGACCATGTCACTGCACTCCAGCCTGGTCGACAGAGCAAGACTGTGTCTCAAAAAAGAAAAAAAAAAAAAAAAAAAGAACAGAAGAAAAGTCATGAAGTTCCTGGAACTGAAGGATAGGAAAGGCAGACTGGCTGAGACCACACCACATACTGGGGAAACTGGGCAGAGGATTGCATAATTTGAAAATTACACTTTACTTTCCAGTATCAGTTCTGTGAAAAGAAAAACCTTGAACAGAAACATTTCCTTTGCAAACGAAACAGCAAGATCCAAGTCTGGAGCAAAAGTTCTTTCTCAGGTGAAATTATAACTAGTCAGAAGCAGAGTCAGTGATCATGCACACCATAGACTCGACCTCCTCCCATCGCAGAAGGTGCCACACCTGTGGCATGCACCTTGGTGTCTGTGCACAGGCTGTTCCCTCTGCCCGAGTGCTACTTGCCAGTTACAGCCTAGGTACTGCGAAATGCAAGAGCCCCACCGTGCTGGGTGCCCCTCCTTGCTCCACAGCGCCCCACGCCTGCCTCTATCATCACCACCACACTACTCTGTATTTGTTTCTATGCCTGTGTCCTTCCTTATTTGCCTCCTAGTTCCAGCAGCAGACCTGGAGTAGGCAACAAATAACTGCGTCACACTCAATGACCACCAGCGGGGAGTAATGCTGCATGTGATGGCCCTAAGAACCAAGAAACAGGTTTTCTTAGTGGAAATTTGCCTGGAGCCTGACTTATCTGTTAGGTGATTTTTTTTGATGTGGGATAGGCCCAAGTGAATTTTCAGGGATTCTCAACCTATTGCTTCAGGTCCTGGGGAAAGTGTTGCTTCAAACAGGCCCAAAGAGGAAAGCAGTATCAGGAATGTTACAACTACTTTTATGTGCATTAATGGGCACTACTGTGAAGAACAAGGCCAGAGAGAGCTAATAAAACTAGTTTCTCCATCAACCTGCCTAGACCACATTGAAAAAAAATAGTTTATCTAAGGAAGGAGATATACTTAAATAGGGGAGACAGGCTACATTCAAAGCTATTGCAAAATTATCTTTAGACAATATTTTTTCAGTATTAAATGTGGATTATAATTGGAAGTGAAACTTTGTGTTTTGAATCGGTAGCCTTTTTCCATAAAGTGACACCTTTAATGAAACTTTCAGCAAAATAATTTATAATTTCTACTGAAGCCAACAACTTCCTCACAGGTTTTCCTGCTTCAACTCTTGCCACTATAGAAAAACTTTCTGACTGCTACTACTGGGCAGGCAGCTCCTAGGGGATACTGGGTCATTACCCTGGATGTCCCAGTGTGGCTCAAGGTCCTTGTCAAGTATTACCTCACATAAATGTTGCCACAACCTTCCAAACTTGCCAGTTTCATAAAGGAGAGAAACCTAAGGTACAGAGAGCTTCAGCAGCTTGCCCAAAGCCATGTAGCAAGTGAAAGGCAGAGCTTGGTGCTGCAGCAAAGACTGGTAAGAGCCCCAAAGGGAAGGTGAACCTAAAGAAATAAGAAGCTGCAGGTTTGTGGAGTCAAGCCACACTTCATCATGTGAAGATTCTCCCTCAGATGCTCACTTTGGCACAGCTGATGCTATTTCATTCAGGGATTTAGTAAGTTTTCTTATTTGATCTTCTTCAAATCCTTTAATAAAAACCAAACAAATTAGCTAACTAGTAGACTATCTCCAATATTATAGTATAAACTCAAAGCCCCACAAAACACGCTGTTTACCCTGGGGGTGTGCCCACAACATAACACTGGTGGTGACAAGGCCTCTTTTCGAAAAGGCAATCTTTCAAGCATGCCCATAAGGGAACACATAGGTTTACATAAGAGCCCCGACACAAAATACATCATACTGTAGGATTCTATTTATATAAAATTCCAGAAAAGGCAAATCTATAGTGATAGATCAGTGGTTGCCAGGTTCCAGGTGGAGGAAAGTGACTGACTGCCAAGGGCCACAGGGGAACTTTCTGGAACCTTGAAAATGTTTATGCTTTGTCATGATTGTGATTGTCATTACATGACTGTATACATTTGTCAAATGTCATCAAACTGCACAATTAAATTTCATGAATTCTACTGTATGCTAACTGTACCTCAATAAGACTTCCAAAAATAAATAAAGAGATTTTAAAAAAAATAGTTGAGGCTCAGCCAAGTGAGTAACAGAACTTGTAATTTTGTCTTGTCATCTGTATAACAATAGCATCTTTCATGCTTGTATTATTTCTGCACTCATTTAAATCCAGGCTGTTGCAATCCTGATTTGAAATGACACGCAGGTGTGAATGCCTCACTCCGAGTGGAATATAAAGGAAAGGCAATGCGGCGCAGCAGAAAGTACACTGACCTTTGACTCCGCAGACACAAAATCTAGCCTCAGTTCTGATGCCCATTACTTGTTTCCTTGAGTCAATGCCACTCAGCTCAAAGAGTCTACAGCTCTACTGTTTGCCTTACATTGCAGGGATCTTCAGTTTTCTCATCTGTGAAATCGGAGGGTTACTCTAAATCCCAAATGTCCACCTCTTCAGTCATTTATTAATTGAGGCCTTGCAGTCTAGGAAGGATGTTCATGCTGTGACTTCTAAGCTTCTGCCTGGCTCTCTGGTTCTCTCTGGACATTTTCCCATTGGGACCTGGCCAGCATGCTGTGAGGAAGGCCAAGCCACAGGGAGAGGCTGCTGGTTGATTTTCCGGCTCATGGCTCCAAATGAGAGCCAGCATCAACCTCCAGATGAGTAAGTGAGCCGTGTCCCCACCTGACAGACCCTGAATGACGACCACTTTGCTGGGCCCAACCAAAACGAACTATGAGAGACAAGAAAATGCTCAGTGTTGTAAACCAGCGAGTTTGGGAGAGACTTGCCAGCAACAGATAAGCACAACCTACCCTTAGGGCATCTTTGAGGACACAGGTTAATAGCTATTTACCAGCCATCCATCCCTGGAATCTGGATTCCTTGTTCCACCCTCAAATACACACTGGCCACCCTCTTTGCACCACAGCACAAGGGGACCTGCCTAAATGAAGAGGAACAGTGAGTGAGCTGTTTAGAACCAGAAGCTGGCTTTTACAATCATTTGTGCGGATCCAAACACAAGCACTTCAACAACAACCAGGCAGATCTACTCCTTGATGTGTTCCTTAAAGACTTTCTGTTACTCTGACTTCCGTCCACGAGGAAGTTTTCCTTGACCTTAATAAGCTCACTGTCCAGGCCGCTGTCTCTCCTAATTTCCAACTAGAAGGACTGCTGGGGGCAAGGATCCACCGCACCAGCAGCCCGGTACGAACCCGGCCGCGCGCTGGCCTTGTCCCCACCCCGCTGGCTATCGCGGCCTCCGGCCTATGGCCAGGATCCGCAAGGTCAGTCCCCCCGGGGACAGGGCCCCGGACAGGGAAAGTCCCGAGATGAATAGCCGAGCCCCGGCCCAGCACCCTTGGGACTCGCGGAGCCCGCTCACCTCTGGCCGACTACGCTTCTGCAGCAAGTGCTCCAGGTAGAGGTCGGAGAGCGCCGTGTGCATGCTGCCCCCACTCTCGCCCTCGCTCGCCTTGAGCGTCATCTCGCAGAAGCTGGAACACTGGAACCCAAGACAGGGCAGCGCTGGGAATGAGAGGGCCCGGGGCCTGCGGGGCTGCAGACACCGGGGGAGACGCGGTGCGGCTGGGCCAGTCACCGCCCCGCAGGCGGTGCGCCGGGCGGGCGTGGACGGAGCTCCGCCCACGCTCCACCCACTCCTGCCCTCGCTCCGCCCATGGAACCCTCCCACGTCCCGGACTCCGCAGCGCCCTTCGCTCTGGGAAGCGGCCCTTAAAGGGCCTAAGGAAGTCGTAGCTGTAGGTGGCCGCAGGAGACGAATCCCCGAAAGATAAGAACGGGGAGGGGGCCCCCAGTTTCTGGCTGGTTGAGCACACGGCCCACGCCCCGTTGGGCCTGAGCCGCCCGGGTGCCCTGGCCAAATTCGTGGGGATTGCAGAAAGGCAACAAGGGAAGTCGGAATCGGCAGGCTTAGTGGAGTCTGAAGGATGTAGGTGAACTCTAGACTCTTCCCATAAATTGATGCGGGCGCAGCATTACCCTTTGAGATCTGGACATTGCGAAAATGCCTTTAAGGCTCCTGTGCTGCTGCACCCTGTCATTTAATTGCTGTATGCTGTTCGATGATGAAACATTGCCTTCAAAACCAAACTGTTTTTACTTAGGGCAGATCTCCTGCTGTAAATGCCACAAAATTTTTCCGGCTCAGCGAAAGCAAAGGGAGCAAATATTCCTTAGGAACCCTAGAGGAGGATTCCTTAGCATCCTAACGCGTTGGAGACATTCAAACACCAGTCACAGTGATGGAAGGCTTTCTGAACAAAACAAACATGAAATGGGCTTGTAGGGCTCTTGGTCCCCTACCCTAAGCTAGTAGCCTCACAGTATTAGAAGCAGTTCATCACTACAAGTAATCTTATTCTGACCTTCCTCAAAGCTTCCTGGGAAGGAGGAGCTCATAGCCAAGAGGAGAAAATCCAAGGGCAACAGTTTAGAGCTGCATTGCCCAGTTTTCTCTACTAAGAGGCTGAACTCATGTGAATGACGGTTCCCTTCCACAAGATCACGCTAAACAAATGAGGCGGGGGCGGGGGAGAGATTGAAGTTAACACTGTGATATTGACGCACGGATAGACTAATTGAGCAATGGCGTAGAATAGAGAACCCAGAAACCCATCCATGCCAGTATAGAAATGTGGTATATGATAGAAGTGGCATGTTAGGTAAGTAAACAGGGACATTTTATTAACTGACGGTGGAAAATGGTTATTTATATTGGAAAAGATGAAATTGGAGCCCTCATTCATGTGATATGGAAAATAATAATAATCTATTCCAGATGGATTAAGGAATTAAATGTCAAAAACATACCCTTAAAGCTCTTGACAGGAAACATAGTCAAGAGACTTTTAGACTTTGGGATAAAGATTTCTAAACAATGTGGACAAACCATTGACCATAGAATGGAATAGTGGTAACTTTGACTTTAAGAATTTTAATTTATGAGGACACCATAAAGAGCAAAAAACACAGCTGTGCATTGGGGGAAAATATTTTCAATATAGATAAGTGGCAAGGAATTCTGATTGTGAATATATAAAGGACTACAAATTATTAAGAAAAACACAATCCAGTAAAGAAGTGGGCAAAACACATGAATAGACATTTCACCAACGGAGAGATGCATATGGCCAATAAACATATAAAGAGATGTTCGACATCATTAGTGATCAGGAAAATGCAAAGCAAAACTACAATGAAATACCACTGTTCACCCATTCAGTTGTCAAAAATTTAAAAGTCTAACAGTATCAAGTGTTGGGGAGGATGTAAATCCATATGATTTATTGAATATTGCTGGTAGGAGTCTAAATTGGTACCAGTTGTAAGGAAAATGGGTTTCCATTATCTCTTACAGTTGAACATACATCTACCCTCTGAGCCAGCAATTCTACTCCTAGAGGGAACAACTATTCCCAGTTTGGTCTGTAAGGTCTCCCTCTGTGCATCTGCAAAATATTCAGGACTAGAGTTGCCTTGTTTGTCCAGGTATGAAAACCATAGTATGCATGGCCTTGCTCCAATTTATACTCCTTCCATATTTTCTCAGCCTTATCTACTTCCCAGGCCATCAGGCACTTGATCAATGGAAATCCCTGACTGCCACTGCCTTTTTCACATCTCCTGACACTTCTGACTCCTTCACTTTTCTAAAGTGAGGGCTGGGTTCTGAAATGTCCTCTACTGCACTCACTGCAGCAGAAGCTTCTGCACTCAAGCTCATCCTGACCAGATCCATGGAGGCTCTGATGACTCCTACCACTTTTGGACTCAGGATTGAACTGTGGTGTGTGGGATCTGGCTTTCCTACTGACTACCAGGACCAAGGTAACACAACAACTCAGAGGTGTGAGGAAACTAACAAACACCCAATAGGGTGAACTTTGACCACTGACAGAAATGAGACAAACACCTGTAGGCAGATCAATTCCTTTCCTCAACCATTTCAAGATGCTGTGATTCTATACAACTCGTCTAGAAGCATTCAGGAAGATTGTGAAACAAGGTGTGTTTTCTTGAGTAACAGTGGCGAACTCAGTAGCACACCAAAGTATATTTTATTTCCATCCTTCCCTACCTCACTTCATTTATTCCCTCACTCTTACACCCATGGGATTGCATCCTTCACTAAAGCTTTACCACATATGTTTTGCTCCAGGCTTTGCTTTCTGCTGAACATGGGCTAAGAAAACAGGTGTCAGAAATGGGGTGGCCTCAGAAAACAGACCCTCAGGATAGGACTTTCTCTATACAAATACATGGACATTAAATAATCTGCTCTTGAATGATCTTTGGGTCAACAATGAGATCAAGATGGAAATTAAAAATTTCTTTGAGCTGAACAATAACAGGGACACAACTTATCAAAACCTCTGGGATACAGCAAAAGCGGCGCTAAGAGGAAGGTTCATAGCATTAAATGCCTATATCAAAAAGTCTAAAACAGCACAAATAGATAATCTAAGATCACATTACCTGACTTCAAACTATACTACAAGGCCATAGTTACCAAAACAGCGTGATACTGCTATAAAAATAGGCATGTAGACCAATGGAACAAAATAGAGAACCCAGAAATAAAGCCAAATACAAACAACTGATCTCTGACATAACAAACAAAAACATAAAATGGGGAAAGGACACCCTGTTCAATGAATGGTGCTGGGAAAATTGGCAAGCCACATGTAGACAATTGAAACTGGATCCTCATCCCTTACCTTGTACAAAAATCAACTCCAGATGGATCTAAGATTTAAATCTAACACCTGAAACCATAACAATTCTAGGAGATAACATTGGTAAAGCTCTTCTGGCTTAGGCAAAGAGTTCGTGACCAAGAACCCAAAAGCAAATGCAACAAAAACAAAAATAAATAGGTGGGACCTGATTAAACTGAAAAGCCTCTGCACAGCAAAAGAAATAATCAGCAGAGTAAACAGACAACCCACAGAATGAGAGAAAATATTTGCAAACTATGCACCTGACGACAAAGGACTCATATCCAGAATCTACAAGGAACTCAAACAAATCAGCAAGAAAAAAATAACCCCATCAAAAAGTGGGCAAAGGAATGAATAGACAGTTCTCAAAAGAAAGTATACAAATGGCCAATAAACATATGAAAACTGTTCAACATCACCAATCATCAGGGCAATGCAAATTAAAACCATAATGAGATACCACCTTACTCCTGCAAGAATGGCCATAATAAAAAAATAAAAAAAGAATAGATATTGGTGTGAATGTGGTGAAAAGAGAAGACTTTTACATTGCTGGTGGGAATGTAAACTAGTATAACCACTGTGGAAAACAGTACCAAGATTCCTTAAAGAACTAGAAGTAGAACTACCATTTGATCCAGCAGTCCCACTACTGGGTATCTACCCAGAGGAAAATAAGTCATTATGTGAAAAAGACACTTGCACACACATGTTTATAGCAGCACAATTTGCAATTGCAAAGATATGGAACCAGTCTAAATGCCCATCAACCAACGAGTGGATAAAGAAAATGTGGTGTATATATATTATACTATGGAATACTATTCAGCCATAAAAAGGAACAAAATAATGGCAACCCACAGATGGAGTTGGAGACCATTATTCTAAGTGAAATAACTTAGGAATGGAAAACCAAATATCGTATGTTCTCACTTATAAGTGGGAGCTAAGCTATGAGGACAAATGGCATCAGAATGATACAATGGACTTTGGGGACTCAGGAGAAAGGGTGGGAGGGAGATGAGGGACAAAAGACTACACAGTGGGTGCAGTGTACACTGCTGAGGTGATGGGTGCACCAATATCTCAGAAATTACCACTAATGAACTTATCCATGTAACTAAAAACCACCTCTACCCAAATAATTTTGAAATAAAAAAAACTATATTTTAAAAGAACTCTTTAAAATAAATAATGAAAAGCACCAACAGACTTACGAACAGGCAATATAAAAAATGAGAAATAGAAAGGAATACAAATAAAAGTACAGAAAAAGATACCACACTGGTAATTTGAAATACAGATTGAAATAATGCAAAAAAAAAAAAAAAGAAGGCAATTTCTGGCACCATGGCAGACCAGGTACCTGGATGACTTTGTTGGTGAAAACAACTGAAAATGCTAGTTAAAATATATTAACACATTCTTGAATACAGTCATGGCCAAAGGAAGTCACATGACTAAGCCCACCATCAAGGAGTGAGAAAGTATTTTCTTTTTCTTTTTTTTTGAGATGGAGTCTCGCTCTGTCGCCCAGGCTGGAGTGCAGTGGCCGGATCTCAGCTCACTGCAAGCTCCGCCTCCCGGGTTTACCCCATTCTCCTGCCTCAACCTCCCGAGTAGCTGGGACTACAGGCGCCCGCCACCTCGCCCGGCTAGTTTTTTTGTGTTTTTTAGTAGAGACGGGGTTTCACTGTGTTAGCCAGGATGGTCTCGATCTCCTGACCTCATGATCCACCTGTCTCGGCCTCCCAAAGTGCTGGGATTACAGACTTGAGCCACCACGCCCGGCCGAGAAAGTATTTTCTACCTACCATGAGGCCAGGGCAAGGGTGTGCACTTAAAATTCTATTACAGTAGTCAAGAATTAGACCACTAGCTTTTTTTTTTCTTCTGTTCATTGAATACAGTCACTGTGCATTTTACATACTTTCATTTAGTCTTGTGACAATCCTATGAAACAAGTACTTTTTAAAAAATTGAGATAACAGTTAACCGTGAAAATTCATACCGTGAAATTCATCCATTTAAAGTGAACAACTCGCAGGTGCAGCTAGCTCAGTTAGCAGAGCATAAGACTCTTAAAGTGAAAAATTCAGTGGTTTTTAGTATATTCACAGAGTTGCGCAACCATTGCTACTATCTAATTGGTCTTAGTCTGTTTGGGCTGCCATAACAAAATACCACAAATGGGATAACTCATAAACAACAGGCATTTATGGCTCACAGTTCTAGAGGCTGGAAGTGCAAGATTAAGATGCCAGCAGATTCTGTGTCTGCTGAGGGCCTGTTCCTCATAGAAGGTGCCCTCTTGCTGAATTCTCACATGGTGGAAGGGGGAAAACAAGCTTGTGTGGGCCTCTTCAATCCCAAAGGCCCCACCTCTAAAAAGCCCCACTTCTGAATACCATTACATTGATAATTATGTTTCAACACAGGAATTTGGGGGAACACAAATATCCAGACTGTAGCATAATTGCAGAACAGATTCATCACCCACGGAGACCCCAGCCCCATTAGTAGTCACTCCCCATTCCTAGTCCCTCGCAACCACTAATCTACTTTCTGTGGGACCACTAACTGAAGCTACCACAAGGGACTAATGAAAACCCTGCCCTGAGAATTCATAAGTACAAGTTGGCCCTTGCTCTGGTTGGCAGCTCAAAGTTGCACTACCTGAGTGACCTGACAATTATATTAAGTAGATAATTTAACTTCAAGTGTTTTCTTGACTGATAGAGCCCCGAGGTGCCTGGCAAAGCAAAACATGTCTTTTTGAAGGAGTCCTCATTGATACCAGACCTTAAATTCCATACATATCTATAGACGAATAAATCGCTAAACAATTAAGGAAACAAAGTCCTGTGAGTGAGATCCAGCAGAAACTACAGATAACCAAACTGGACCAAAAGCTTCAGATACTGAAATTCAAGATTAGTTAACATTAGAAAATGTATTAATCCAATTTACCATATTTATGGAGAAACTCATATTATCTCAGTAGGTGGAAAATATTCAATGTAATTCAATATTTATTAAAGATAAAAAAATCTTTTATCAAATTAGGCGTAGAAAGAACCATCTTTAGTCGGGCGTGGTGGCTCACGCCTGTAATCCCAGCACTTTGGGAGGCCGAGACGGGTGTATTGCTTGAGGTCAGGAGATCGAGACAGCCTGGCCAACATGGTTAAAAACGATCTCTATGAAAAATACAAAAATTAGCTGGATGAGGTGGCAAGCACCTGTAGTCCCAGCTCTTTGGGAGGCTGAGGCAAGAGAATCGCTTGAACCCAGGAGGCAGAGGTTGGGGTGAGCTGAGATCATGCCACTGCACTTCAGCCTTCAGCCTGGTGACAGTGAGATTCTGTCTCAAAACAAACAAACAAACAAAAATTTCCTCTTTAATCTGATTTTTAAAAACTATTTGTAAAACATCTAAAACACCTACAACGAATATAGTATTGAAAAGCTGAATGTATTTCCTTTAACATTTTGAACAAGACAAAGATGCCTCTATAACCACTTTTCTCTGTGTTGTGTTATAAGTTCTATCCGGCAGAATAAGGCAAAAATAAATGTATCATGGTATAAAGACTGGGAAGGCAGAAACAAAATTGTTGTTATCAATGGATATATTATTGTCTATGTAGAATATTTAAAAATCTACAGATAAATTACTAAAATTAATAAACGCTATTACCAAGGTTGTTAGCTACAGTCATATAAAGAAATCAATTGTATTTCTATACACCAATGACACACAGAAAATATAATTTTAAAAGACTCCATTTCGTTATGACATCTAAAATGATCAAATACCTAGGAACAAATCAAACCATATATAGGTACTGTATGGAGAGAATTATAAAATTCTGTCTGCATACATTGAAGAAGAGCTAAAAATTGAAAGAGAAATCATGTTCATGGTTTGGAAGGCTTAATTTTATTAAGATGTAGATTCTCCTGAAATTGGCCTAAAGATTCAATGCAATCCTGATAAAAATCTCAATAGGTATGTTTTGTGAAACTTGACAATCTAATTTCAAAATATGTGTGGGGGCCGGGCGCGGTGGCTCAAGCCTGTAATCCCAGCACTTTGGGAGGCCAAGACGGGCGGATCACGAGGTCAGGAGATCGAGACCATCCTGGCTAACACGGTGAAACCCCGTCTCTACTAAAAAATACAAAAAACTAGCCGGGCGAGGTGGCGGGCGCCTGTAGTCCCAGCTACTCGGGAGGCTGAGGCAGGAGAATGGCATAAACCCCGGAGGCGGAGCTTGCAGTGAGCTGAGATCTGACCACTGCACTCCAGCCTGGGCGACAGAGCGAAACTCCGTCTCAAAATAAATAAATAAATAAATAAATAAATAAATAAATAAATAAATAAATATGTGTGGAGTTGTAAACAGTAAGACTAGCCAAAGAAGAACAAAGGGACCTGTCTTGCAGATAGCGAGACCTTAATAAAGCTATGGTAATTAAGAGTGTGGTATAGGCACAGAAATAGACCAATGGACCAGAAAGAAGAGGCTAGAAACAGAGTTATGCATATTTAGACACTTGATAATATGACAGGTAAATCAGTAGGAAAGGACAGACTTTCACCAAGTGGTACTGGGTGTACTGGGTATTCATAGCATCAAAATGGAAACCAAAACTAGATAGAGGTGAAGGAAGGTAAGCACTTTACCTAAACTACTGTAGTCAGAAGAACAGAAGAGGGAGTGACTCCTTGAGCAAAACTTGGTTTTTACTGAGGCAAAGCTCAGAGTAGAAAAGTACTGCAACAGCAAGTCGGTTGCCTCAGAGGCTGAGTGGTCATACAGCTTGTCTTTTTTCAACATTCTGATGCCTTTTTATGGTCAGCCAGCTGTGGTTCAAGGTGATCATTGTTCAAAATCTGATTTTGCTCCTTCGAATTTATTGCTTCTTGAAATTTATTGCAACTATCTGCTTTTCACAGTTCCTAGAACTGCCTTTAGGTACAGCAGTTCAGTTCAAAGTTCATGAGTGGAAAGTTATAACTTTTCACAATATAAAAAAATGACATTGGACTCTACCTCACACCAATAAAAAATCAATTCCAAGTAGCTTAAGGAGCTAAATATAAAAGGCAATATAAAAGTTTTGTCTTCCAAAACTTTTGGAAGACAAATACAATCCTCAAACTGGAAGAAAGTATTTTCCACATACATAGCCTACAAAACATTAGTGTATCAGGTATATAAAGAATTCCTATTCATCAATAAAGAATAAGCAAAACTACTAATTACAAAAATGGGCAAAATCCATTAACATGATTTTCATAGAAGATAGACAAATGATCTATAAACACAAGAAAAAGTCTTCAATCTCATCAGTTATCAGGGAAATATAAATTAAGAAAACAATGGGACATAATTTCTCATTCACCAGATTGACAAACAATTAAAAGGCTGATGATATTGCATGTTATCAAGGATATGGGATAATGGCAACATTCACATACTGCTGGTAGGAGTGTAAATTGATGCAATGGCTTTGGGAAGCTGGCATTGTATCATAAAATGGAACATTTGCTTACCCTTTGACCCAGCTATTCAATCACAGGGTATATTCCTTGCAGAAACTTGCACATGTGCACTGTGAGACATGTGCAAGAATATTTATGGAAGCTTTACTTAGAATAGAAAAAAAACCACAGGAACAATACAAATATCCTTCTGCAGTTGATAGTCTAAATGAGTAGCGTTCTCTTCATACTATGGGACATTATGCAGAATGAGTGAAAATGGACTAACTGCAACTACAAGCATCAACATGGAAAAATCTCAAAACATTATATGAGTAAAGCAAGAAAATCACAGAATACATATGTATAGCTTAGTTTTTATAACATTTTAAAATGGGAAAGGTTATGTGTTAGATGAAAGGATAAGGGTTGCTTTGGGGGTTAGGAGGGGCTGGTCACATGGAAGGGGAGGGGAGGAGGAATTTATTATCTTTGTGGTAACTCTTTGAGCTACATACATATGATCTGCATTCTTTCCTGTATGTATATTTCAAAAATAAATTTAAAAGTTCTGGGGCACCAAGCAGAGGAACACTTCAAGAATTTTTTAAAATACAGGCAAAATTAAATAATATATTGCCAAACATATTAGCAAAAAATGTAAAGAAAAACAAGGAAATAATATTAGGGACAGAGGAAGGAGGGCTGTGAGCCTGGAATGTAAATTGGTGTAACCATTATGTGGAACAATATAAAAACCCTAATATGGTTATAGTCTATAACCCAACAATTCCACATTCAGCAATTTGTAGTAAGGAACAACTTGGACAAGAGTATAAAGACTATAAAGCTATGTGTAAGGTTACTCAACAAATTGCTGTGTGAGTAGCACGGTTCCAAAGGCCCCTAACACCAAAACTCAGATGTTCACAGAAAGTGCAACTCTTCTGTTTTATTATAACTTATTGACTTCCCCCACAAGCTCCCACCTGTTGGTTAGTGAAAAAGAACTTAAGTAAATATCACTCTGATTTAAAGTTTAGTGTAAATTGATAAATTAAACAGTCATTGCAGATAGTCTCTGCTAAGAATGATAGTCTCTTTCTGCCATCTGGATGTATGAGACAAAGGGTGTGTGGCTAATATGCTATGGGGAAATTGGTCCCCTCACATCAGCTTGCAAATGTGACCTGGCACCCACTGGTGTCCACAGGGATGTCTCTTGTTCCCAGTCTTTCTCTCTGTTGGTCTCTAATGCGGCCCATCATATTTTGGTTTGAGCGATGCTCTCTCAATAGCTCCCAACTGGCAGCAGTACCTTAAGCTTCTATCAGGTCCTCCCGCTAACTGACCACTCCTAGTCTTTTAAAAAAAGTTTTCGCCTCCAATTTTATTGAGATATAATTGACAAAATTTTATATATTTAAGGTACACATTGTGATGATTGATATACATGTATATAGTGAAATAATCATCACAATGAAGTTAGTTAACACATGCATCACCTCACATAGTTACCATATTTTTGTGGTAAGAACATTTAAGATCTTCTCTCGCCATACTCCATGCAAATGGTAACCCAAAGAGAGCAGGGTGGCTATATTTATATCAGACAAAATAGACTTTCAGTCAAAATCTGTCACAAGAGACAAAGAAGGTCTTTATATAATGATAAAGGGATTGTGAACCCCAAATATCTGAGACAGGTCTCAGTCAGTTTAGATAATTTGTTTTGCCAAGGTTAAGGAAACACCCATGACAGTCTCAGAAGGTTCTGACAACATGTGCCCAAGGTGGTTGGGGCACAGCTTGGTTGTATACATTTTAGGGAGACAGGAGACATCAATCAATATATGTAAGATGTACACTGGTTTCATCCAGCAAGGTGGGACAACTGCAATAGAGGAGCCAGCTTCCAGGTCATAGGTAGATAAGAGACAAATGGTTGCATTCTTTTGAGTTTCTGATTAGTCTTCCACTGGATACACAATTTACAGGAATAGTCAATTATGCCTTAGTCTGGCTCAGTGCAACAGTAGGGCAAAAGAAGTAATCAGATATGCATTTGTATCATGTGAGTAGAGGGATGACTTTGAGTCCTGCCTGCCATTTGTTTCACAAGGAATTTCTTTGTGGGCAAATTGTGAGGGAGGCATGTAGCTTATTTATTTGTTTATTTATTTATTTATCTTTATAGCTATCTTATTTAGGAATAGAATGGGGGGGACATTTGCCTAATGCAGTTCCCTGCTTGACTTTTCCCTTTGGCTTGGTGATTTTGGAGAGATTTATTTTCCTTTCATATTCTCCCCTTTTCCTTTTAAAATCTTTCAGAGAAACCATTTTAGAAGAAAATGAGTCTCTGGTCTCAGCTTTTGTCTGATCTGTCATGGCTAGGATGGTTTATTCCCAGACGGATGGTCCCACATTATTAGGAAAGCTCATTTTTAGCAGATTGTGAAGTCTCATGTCCTACAAAGGGAAAATAGGGGTAGGAAGGGAGAAAAACAACAACAAACAAACATAAATTGAAGAACAATCCTGGAAAATCGATATAGGCCACATTCCTCTGAAGTCCATACATCAGTAGGCAGGTATGAAATTGGTTTATGTATAATATGTAAATAGGTTGCTGTTATTTTCTTCTGAAGTTTAAGTTGTCTAGCTTTAGTTTACAGAGCTTTAAGAAAGCACAGCTTAATTTTTAAATTTCAAATCAGGAAAAATGGGAAAAAAGGAAAGAACAAAAAAACTGAAAACATTATTTTGGAGACTTGTAGCCTGAAAAAATTTTAGAATTCAGCCCAAACTGCAGAAAATAATAAAAAATGAAAAATGTTAGGCAAGGCCAGAATCTAATAACAGGTGTACCATAGTTTATTTTGAAACATAGTTTTTCTCTCTCCAGTTCCATTTTTACTAAAGACAAATCATAGGAGAAATTCATTTGCAAAATAAGTTTTAGTCTTATTATACTTGGCTGGAGTAGTTGCAAGTCACCAAGAATAATTATTTGCCATATAGGCTCCTCTTTTTTTTTAAATTGGCTTTGCTGGAACTTTATTCCATAAGCAATCTCGGATTTGAATTTAATGTCTTAAGCCCAGCCTATGTCTGCAAATACCTATGTTAATTGGGTGAATTCCTTACCTCGAGGTTCCAAAAAAACTTGGGGAACCTGGGCCAGTCAGAAAGTGACATTTTTTACTTACCACAGGTCACGAACCTGTATAGGGACTGCACAGACAAGGTGTGAGGCCAGTTTTCCCAAGGGGCTTTTATTGGCTCCATAAGTCAACTTTGATTACTTGAAGGAATCTGTATTTGAAAGCATATTATTCCAGTCAAAACCTTGCTAAAAGAACCAGTGTGTCTCCAACTGTGTCCTGTTACAAAAGAAAGCAGGTTCTTATTATACTTAGGCAAATAACAATATTGCCATAAGTTGAGAATACTCACAACTACTTTCCAAATTTTGGAGAAATCAGGTAGAGAGAAATGTGCTCCAAATTTTGTTTATAGGAATATATTTTACTCAATTGTCAAAAGCTTCAAAAAGTTTCTTTGGCTCTGAAAAACAAAAAAAAAAGATCAGCAATGTTTTAAGCAAAAAGTCATAAAAGGATTTATTTCAGTCTTCTATTAGTTTAGTCCATGTAGTTAACTCCTGTTCTGCTTGATATTCATGAATATTTCAGCTCTCTATGGGAGTCTTGGGAAGGTTTTCCTCTATTGTAATGTCACAATCTCCAACGTTATCAGAAACCTGCAATCAAGAGCACCTGTCAGAGTCCTATGCTGATTATAAAACCACCTTTTGAAAAGGATAAAAATAAAACAACTGTGGATGACAAAAGTCTTAGAATAGTCATAGTTAAACACGCAATTGACAAGAAAATTTGGTTATTTCTGGGGCATACAACAGTTTTACATAATAAACATAATTACTGCTGATAACATATGCTAAGACATCAGAATCACAGGAATTTCATACAATTCTGGAACATACACTAATAACACAGTTATATAAACATAATCCAAAGAAGCTTAAACACTGTTTCATATTTGACAATACTTCCTGTTTGACTTTATTATATCAAATAAGCTGAATATGTCTCTTCTGAACTTCAGGGGACTAACATAAAAAATTAATGAGTACTGAAGTTAAAATTTGATTTTGGAAAGTTTGTCAAATATAAAAAGTTTAAAACACTTGATATCACAAAATAGGATCACAGGTCATTATAAAATAAGTCATTCATTTAGCCAAAGTGATAACTCAAAGTTTTTTTTTAAAGGTGAAAATCTTTAGTCTTTGAGAGAGGAGACTTAATTTTCCAAACAACAAGCCCTAATAAAGACAGCATGAGGCCAATTAAATTTTTTTCAAAATTTTATAAACAATCTATAAAATGTTAACCATCTTGACCCTAAGATATAATTTCCATAGCCTTTTTATAACCTTTATAATCTTTTATTAAGGAGTAGTTTAATGCTCCAAGAAAACCTTGTTAATCTGACACAGGGACTCATACGCTACATCAGTGTGCCTTCAACATTAATGGTTAATTTATAGAGAAACTGAACTTACTTTATCTCTCAAAATCAGCCCTTAGAATCTCATGTGCTCACCTCTTCCACCATAGTCCCTGGACCTTAAGGAGTTAAATAGCTTTAATTTCTGGCCATGTGTCTCATGAACAAAGTTTATTTTGATTGGCATCTTCTATGGGGTCTGGAGATGAGGATTTAATTGCCGTCAATATTTAATATTTAGCAGGACTTGGGGTTCTTTTTAGACCCAGTAGTCATAGCCCTGTAACTTAGTGGCACAAGAACTTTAAAAGCACATATAGAAAGTCACATGGATGTAATAACCTTAATTTTAAAAAAGTTTTAATCTCAGGTTTTCCCTAAGCAAATCAAAACTTAGTAATAATGACATAGAAATTATTTTGATAAAGCGTAAAATCTGTTTATCAGGCCAGTTACCCAAAGGCAAAAGACACCTTCTGCAGTGTGACTGCTGTTCCCTATGGGGAGCTTCATTTAGATAACTTCAGGTCAAAACTAATGAAATGGGTACTTGAATTAGTTAGACATAGGAAGAATGTTTCCTGGATCATAAATGCAAATTTTCAGATTCATAGAACAATTTAAAGCCAAGAGCACTGAATATTATGTTGGAAGGAAATGTTTTCTTTAGACCTTTAAGATAAAACACTTAGCATCAGACCACAACAAACAGAAACCAAAGGAGGGGAAAAAAAGAAATGTACAGGAGCTGAAAATGAGTTGAAGGAGAGTTATTATTTCAGACTTTCAAAAGGGGAGAGAAAGCTGAAAAAGCGAGACACAATTAAAGTTGAACTCTGCATTAAAAAAATCATAATGTCTTATGATTTTATTAAGGGTAAAGCAAATACCTTAAGAAAATACCATTGTTCTAATCGATCCTTTAGTGTATAAGTGTTTTTTCTTTAAATATCAAAACCCAATCTCTAGAAAGACCATTATAAATGATTTCCCTTTAATTATAGACAACTCGATCATATAAGATTTGATCCCACATTTTTTTTTCCTTAAAAGGAGGAACTGAGCTGTGGCCAGACCATTCATGATATGCTTGGACTTTCTGGTTTGTCTTGACCTTCCCTCTTTCTTAAATAACCAATCATTTTATTCTGGCACAAAAAAAATACCATATAAGATTCTTTATCATGTAAAATTATTTTTAAGCTTTTTTACCAAAAATACTTCTTTATTTCTATACCTTTCTTTACATATCTCTTATTTCCCTGTTCTTTTTACCTTGTTTTATACATAACCTTTAAATAAGCTTTGAATTAGACAAAAATTATTCACCTTGTAACAAGAACACACACATTTTTTAGAAAAAATGTTTTCCTACAATATATATTTTTTAATTAGAAAATACCCATTTAATGAAGTATCTATTATTTAACTTCAGATTCTAAATTATGGCAAGTTTATCTACAAGTATTTATCCCATCATATTTACCTAATTATTTTATTTTAATAGTTTACCTAGATTATTTCTGAAAACTGCAATAGTCACCAAAGTTATTTTCCTGTCAACCATTTTATAGCTTGTGAATTTCAGGCATTTATCTGAGTTAGAAACTTAAGATTGAATATATGGTTATTTTACCAAATAATTCAGGATTTAGCTGTTTTCATTAAACCAATAATAATATCTTTTTTGTGGAAGATTACACAGGCAAAGATCATTCTGTTTTGGGTTGGGTTTATCGTTTAATAACCTTTATGACGGCTGGGCGCAGTGGCTCAGGCCTGTAATCCCAGCACTTTGGGAGGCTGAGGCAGGTGGTCAGGAGATGAGACAATCCTGGCTAACACGGTGAAACTCTGTCTCTACTAAAAATACAAAAAATTAGCTGGGTGGGTGGTGGGCACCTGTAGTCCCAGCTACTTGGGAGGCTGAGGCAGGAGAATGGCGTGAACCCGGGAGGCAGAGCTTGCAGTGAGCCTAGATCACGCCACTGCACTCCAGCCTGGGCGACACAGTGAGACTCCGTCTCAAAAATAAAATAAAGTAAAATAACCTTTATGACAAGTTTTGACACCTTATAATATTTGGCAGGGATAAGTATGAAATCTCTTGATCAATAAATGCAAACAAAAATGTATGCTGACATATCTGAAGATATTTGTAATATTACTCTACCAATAATTTTAAAGCTAGCTTATTAAAAGTTCTACTTAAGTCATGTGAGCTTGAAAAGCATTTGGGCTTATTATTTAATTTATGAGTACTCTTTAAGCCAAATTTGGTACCTTGTGGCAGAAAACATATAACAAAATACATCTACATACACGTAAACACACACATACACACTCATATAAACAAATATCCTAGAGCATTTACTTCAGAACTCTAGCCATGAGATATTAATAACAACTCATCGGTTTGCAAAAACAATAACAAAAAGAAATGGTTAGGTGCAAACAGTGGATTTTATCTCAGTAGAAAAGTAACAACAGCCTTGAAGCAGGCAGAAAAGAAAGCAGAGAGACAGGGAACTTAGGAGCTTTATAGTTGCAATCGACCTTCAGGCTCTGAATTTTCCTTGATGCAATTTGCCTGCCAGTTTAAAATGTGCACAAGAACAGACCTAACATGTAACCAGCTGGAGTATTAGAAAATCTGGCATGCGCTTCTATTTACACAGCCACTTGCAAGTAGAGGAGCCATAAAACCAAATGGGGTTCCAAGGTGGGGGGTTGTTCTCCTTGCCTTTCCTCATTCTTAGATGATGTGTTTCCCACATTTTTTTTTTCTTAAAAGGAGGAACTGAGCTGTGGCCTAGGGTTTAATGTGGTGGGTCAAAGTTGTGGACAGGACTCTCCAGTGCATCACCACTGAATCGCTTCGGTCCTCTTCTGTGTCTCAGTTTCTCTCTCCAGAGGTCTAGCACCCCCTGGGAGGGCTCAAAGCTTGGGGTGAGCAGCTCGTATATGTGCTCCCCGGATGAACCTTTTAAAACTACTTTTTGTTTTTTTTGAGACGGAGTCTCGCTCTGTGGCCCAGGCTGGAGTGCAGTGGCCAGATCTCAGCTCACTGCAAGCTCCGCCTCCCGGGTTCACGCCATTCTCCTGCCTCAGCCTCCCGAGTAGCTGGGACTACAGGCGCCCGCCACCTCGCCCGGCTAGTTTTTTTGTATTTTTTAGTAGAGACGGGGTTTCACCGTGTTAGCCAGGATGGTCTCGATCTCCTGACCTCGTGATCCGCCCGTCTCGGCCTCCCAACATGCTGGGATTACAGGCTTGAGCCACCGCGCCCGGCCTAAAACTAATTTTGTTGGCAGTTCCCTGTAGGTCTACTGCACATCAAAGGGAGGCAACCCCCAGACACTCCCACTTGGCCTCCAGTCACTGAGGAGCACCTTTTTTGACTGGGAGGAGCAAAATGCCCTTTCTCTTTGGAGTTGAGGAAACTCAGTCTCATTTATCTATGAAAGTGACAGTGCAGTTCCTTATGCAAATATGCAGACAAGCCAATGGACATTAATTTGGGGAGGAAAGGCAACGGAGAAGACTCTTTAGAATGCACCTCTGAATTAGAATTGAGATCCTAAACAACTTCTTAGGAGGAAAAAAACCCAGCCAAGACCACTTTCTGTAAACTGTCCTCGGCCACCTTTAACTGTAGCTCTTGTCTGTTATTACACATGCCAAGGTCAAATCCTCTCACAGCACAAGGTAATCTCTGGTACCCCTGATACAGGACTTAAGAAGAAATCACTTGGGCAGATAGTAAGGGTATGGGGTAAGGTTTTTGTGTTTAATGAAAAGCAGCCCCAAATCATTTTCTAACAAAGAGCAGCCTGTAAAGTCCAGCTGCAGACATAGAGAGGCAAGATGGCTCCAATCAACTGGAAAGTCTATTTGCATAATAATATTCAGCTGAGGCCACCAGCCTTCCCCCCCCATGCACCATGTAAACGTCATACCCGATCGAACCAATCTGTGAGCCCTATGTAAATCAGACACCGCCTCCTCAAACCTGACTAAAATTTGGCGCATCCACCACCTGCTGGTCCTTTCCACTGGGAGACCCCTTTCTCTATAGAGAAAGCTGCTCTCTTTCTATTCTCTTCTGCTCATTAAACCTCTGCTACTAAACTCCTTGTGCGTGTCCATGTCCTAAATTTTCCTGGTGCATGACAACGAACCCCAGGGTGTATACCCCAGACAACATAGCCACTTCACCCCCAAAAGCCAAAGAGATCAGGTAATGCAATACAGGAGAGGAGAGCTTTAGACCTAAGAAGACTCTGCCCTTGACTCTTGAAACTCCACAAAGAAAACAGAACACCCCCAGAGGAGTGAATGGTGCCTTTGTCCTGAGTTCTTTAAAGGGTTAAAGTCATTAGATGCCTTCTTTAGATTCTTCTTGGTACCAAAGATGGCAAGAGGAGAAGGAGGAATAGGGTGGAAGAAAAGTAAATGAAAGAACAATTATTTTTTTTAAGACAGGGAGCAAACACACAAAGCAAGTGCATGTTTGGTCATTTTTTCTCTTTTGCAGCTGCAAGGAATTTTAGCCAATTCAGAGATACCTTGTTACCATTATTTGGAATTCTCATTTGGATTTTACCAAGTCCAGTAGAATTGGCCAAATGTGATGGGAGAAATACTGAAACAAACAACAAAAGAACCCCAACAATATGATTACTGAGTCCTCTAATGGTAAGGAGAAATTAAGACCAGCTGACTGTTAACCGTAACTTTAGCCAAGACAAAACTCCAATTCAGCTTCTTACCTAGGAGTGGGTCTCAGGCTGAAGACTGCTCTCTACCATCCCAGAAGCAGGAAAAAACTCTAACTCACCTTCGCTGTTGGAAGTGAGCTCAAATTCCGGAATGCAGTTATCTGCCTTTCATTGTCATGGAAGCAGGAAAACTTGCCTTCCTTGTTGGAAGCAAGCAAAACTCCAGAAAAGTAGTTGTACAGCAAAATAAACTTTAGATCTCAACCAAATTTTGGGAGATGAGGGATTCACTGGAGGGAGAGGAGCTCCCAGGCCTCAGCAAATTGTTCTATTGGTTTGAGCTCAAGTTGGTACCAAGTACTGATAGGAGATTTGTCAAAGGTCAGGGCCACCTCCACTCAGTCTCTTTGTGATCACCAAATGTGTACCTCGAATATCTGAGACACATCTCAGTGAATTTAGACAGTTTATTTTGCCAAGGTTAAGGACATGCACATGACACAGCCTCAGGAGGTCCTGATGCCATGTGCCTAAGGCTTGATTTTATACATTTTAGGGAGACATGAGACATGAATCAGTATATGTAAGATATGTAATGGTTTGGTCCAGAAAGGTGGGACAACTTGAAGTGGGGAGGCGGCTTCCAGGTCATAGGTAGATAAGAAAGAAATGGTTGCATTCTGATTAGCCTTTCACTGAATACACAATTTACATGTGAGAGCAGGAATAGTCACTTACGTTTTAGTCTGACTTTGTGAAACAATAGGGCAAAGGAAGCGATCAGATGCGCATTTGTCTCATGTGAGCAGAGGGATGGCTGAGTTCTGCCTGTCCTTTGTTTACAAGGAATTTCTTCATGGGCAAATTGTGAGGAAGGTATGTAGCTTTAAAAAAATATATTTGTAGTTATTTTATATAGGAGGCAGGTTTGCCTAATGCACTTTCCAGCTTGACTTTTCCTTTTGGCTTGGTCATTTGGGGGAGATTTATTTTCCTTTCATGGGGTCAATCCATCAAGAAGACATAACAACTGTAAATATATATATATGTATGCACCCAACATTGGAGTAGCTAAATATATAAAGCAAATATTTACAGAACCCAAGGGAGAAATTGACAGCAACACGGAGACTTCAACACCCCACTCTCAACAGTGGACACATCATCCAGAAAGACAGTCGATAAGGAAACACCGGACTTAAACAAAACTCGAAGTCTTTTCTGAGTTCACCTTGGCTTGCCACAGCAGGCCACGTGACAGGCCATGTGGCAGCCCACTAGATCTCACGTCAGCATCAATTACAATATCACTTCAGTTTTTCTTTCTCTTTGCATTTTCTCTGTAGTAAATTCCTAACCTCCTGCAGTTTTCTCTAGCTCAACAAATGACAACCCCATTCTTTCATTTGCTCAGTCCAAAAACCTGGGAGGCATCCTTGAAGCCTCACTCTCTCTCTCACCTCATCCAAATCCTAATCAAATCCCATCTGCTCTCCCTTCACATCCCTCCTCTGATCTAAACCTTCTGTTGGCCCCTGCTATGGCCCCCAGGAAGAGCCTAAATCCTTTCAATGGCTCACAATATCTGCTCTGCCCCTCGCTTAATCTGGTTTCTCTGCTACCACTCAAATATACTAGGGATGTTCTTGCCTCAGCACCATGTGGCTGTTTGAAGGATCTGAATCCTCACATTAGCATGGTGGCTCCACAAGAGCTGGGCGGGGCGGGGGGGAGGGGGGGTTAGATAGTGCCACTGCACTCCAGCCTGTGTGACAGAGCAAGACCCCATCTGTTTGTTACCTGTCCAGTGTCCGTCTCACAGTAGGTGATCAACAAGTGTCTGTTGAATGAATGATTTCAAACTCAGAACAGCAAAAAGGAAAAGCAAATTAATATATCTATTTTTTTGAGACAGAGTCTTGCTCTGTCACCCAGGCTGCAGTGCAATGGCAGTATCTCAGCTCACTGCAGCCTCCACCTCCCAGGTTCAAGCAAGTCTCCCACCTCAGCCTCCTGGGTAGCTGGGATCACAGGGGCGCGCCACCACGACCAGCTAATTTTTGCATTTTTAGTAGAGATAGGGTTTCACCATGTTGGCCAGGCTGGTCTCCAACTCCTGACCTCAGGTGGTCCACCCGCCTCAGCCTCCCAAAGTGCTGGGATTACAGGCGTGAGCCACTGCACGTGGCCAATAATTTTTAATAATATTACCTGTATTACATTTATAATACTGAATAAATAGAAACACCTTAAATAATTATTACATAGGGAGGTGGTTAAATGACTCATGTCATATCCACTACATTAAAAAAATCTCATGTTTAAATTAGTTTGGGAAATGCTATATGTTATACTTACTTGTGGAGATTAATATTAGCCTGTTAAAAGTTCTTAAAAGTCCTGGAGCAAAGAAAAATTGGTTTAAATGTGTTTAATCCAGCATTTCCCAAATATAACTGACCACAGGGCCCTCACTGTTTTGTGACTTTTATTAAAACAGAACTATTGTTTCACAGAACAGACTTTGGAAAACTTGTAATACATATATAGAAAAAAATTGAAGGGAGGTACATCAAGATGTTAATGATGTTTATTTCTGGGTGCTAGAATTATGAAAACTTACTCTTTTCTCTGTATTTCTCAACTTTTTTTTGCAATAAATATGTGTTACTATTATAACCAAAACAGTAATAAGGATATTCACATTTTAAAATTGCAACTTTTGAAGGAGAAAATGAAGGCAAAGATAATTCAAGTTGGAAGACAATTTAATTTTAACTGATAGATACTTCCTCATTTTAAGCAGATAGCAAATGCCCCACTCTTTTGGAGTCCAACCGGAGAGACCACACGTGCTCTGTTGAATCTTCTCGTTCCTCACTGGGTTGGGTCAACTACAAGAATGCTGGGAAAGGAAGATAAGATGGTGACTAGCACAGAGTTACTATGTAATTATATCCCTTTTTCAAAGATTGGATTTTTCACCACTTTTTCTCTTAATATGAACCAAATAATTCCATACAAACAAAATACTTTGAGGAAAAAGCAAAATAAGAATGTGTTTCCAGTACAGTGGGGCTTGGAGGTAGTGGTATAAGTATGGTTAGGTAGTTTTTCTTCTTTCATTTTTAAAGTATCTTTTTAAAAATGAACTGATCAAACAATATAGCTCGTTGTAGAAAGATCAGAAAGTGCAATTAGATGGGGAAAAAAAGTTAACACCACCACCAATAATAATAAAAGTCTACTCACTACCACAAGGAGATAACCAATGTCTAATACTTCGGTAAGGTTCTTAGAGGCTTCCCCCTATATGATTAGTTTTTAAAAAGAAATTAGACTAAACTATGTATCTTCTGTTATAATCTGCTTTTTCCACTCAATGATATTTCATGACTATCTTTTTTTCTTTTTTTTTTTTTTTTTTTTTTTTTTTTTTTTTTTTTTTTTTTTTTGAGACGGAGTCTCGCTCTGTCGCCCAGGCTGGAGTGCAGTGGCCGGATCTCAGCTCACTGCAAGCTCCGCCTCCCGGGTTCCCGCCATTCTCCTGCCTCAGCCTCCCAAGTAGCTGGGACTACAGGCACCCGCCACCTCGCCCGGCTAGTTTTTTGTATTTTTTAATAGAGACGGAGTTTCACCGTGTTAGCCAGGATGGTCTCGATCTCCTGACCTCGTGAGCCGCCCGTCTCGGCCTCCCAAAGTGCTGGGATTACAGGCGTGAGCCACCGCGCCCGGCCATCATGACTATCTTTCCATGTAATTATTCTTAATACTCATTGTATGAATGTGCAATGCTTTCTTTAGCCAGCCCCAGACTGATGGACATTTAAGTTTTCATTTCTTCACTATTGTAAACCATACTAAAAATTCCTTGTACACATATCTTTGTGGACTTGTTAGAGCCTGTCAGTCCTCCTGATTGCCACCTCTGCTTCTGGAATGCTGGGAGATTAGCCAAGCTTTCATGTGCCTCAGGTAATAAGCAGCTAGCTTAAGCTTTCATTACAGCTGCAGCTAATGGTATATACAGGTGAGTATAGAGGAGGAAGAATGAGGCACAGAAAGACTGTTTGCAATCCTCACTGTGAAATGTCTTAATTAGGCCGGGCGCAGTGGCTCAAGCCTGTCATCCCAGCACTTTGGGAGGCAGAGATGGGCGGATCACGAGGTCAGGAGATCGAGACCATCCTGGCTAATGCGGCGAAACCCCGTCTCTACTAAAAAATACAAAAAACTAGCCGGGCGAGGTAGCGGGCGCCTGTAGTCCCAGCTACTTGGGAGGCTGAGGCAGGAGAATGGCATAAACCCGGGAGGCGGAGCTTGCAGTGAGCTGAGATCCGGCCACTGCACTCCAGCCTGGGCGACAGAGCGAGACTCCGTCTCAAAAAAAAAGAGAAATGTCTTAATTAAAAATCAACAAGTATTACTGAGAGTCTACTATGTGCCCAGTACCAAGTCCTAATTTTTCCTGGGAATTGATGTGTCCTTGATGACCACAGACTTCAGTCTTCTTTAATTCCTGCAACACTTAAAAAATTATAACTTGGCCAGACTCTGTGACTCACGCCTGTAATCCCAGCACTATGGGAGGCCGAGGCGGGTGGATCACGAGGTCAGGAGTTGGAGACCAGCCTGACCAACATGGTGAAACCCCATCTCTACGAAAAAGACAATAATTAGCCGGGCGTGGTGGCTCGTGCCTGTAATCCCAGCTATTCAGGAGGCTGAGGCAGGAGAATCGCTTGAACCCGGGAGGCAGAGGTTGCAGTGAGCTGAGATGGCGCCACTGCACTCCAGCATGGGTGACACACTGAGACTTAATCTCGAAAAAAAAAAAAAAAGAAAAAATTATAACTTTTTCTTCTGTTGGATTATTTTGGTTCTCTTAATCAAAGAAATCATTCTGTGCCTCCTATATCTACCATTTCTTCTCTAATCTTACTTTCACCAAACTGTTTAATACTGCTTGCCTATGTAATCCTGTTTTCCATATTTTCTTTCATATTTTGTACCAATGTCTCGCTTTCTTCATGGTTCCTCATTTTGGTGAGTTTTACTTTTTGTCTTTTACATTTTTCTTGGGATTTTCCATCTAATTTTCATCTTCTCCTTTTGTTTTAGTATACCTTATCTGTCCTGTTTTATTTCTGCATATAGCTTTTATTATTATTATTATTATTATTATTATTGAGATGAGGTCTTGCTATGTTCCCAGGCTGGTCTCGAACTCCTGGCCTTAAGCAATCCTCCCGCCTCAGCCTCTCAAAGTGCTGGGATTACAGGCATGTGCCACCATGCCCGACCTTAGCTATTATTTTATATTTTGTATCAAATGTTTTGAATTTATGGCAATATGTTAGTACACAGTTTTTATCTGCCCTGAGATATTTTTCTAGTGAGTATTCCTCATCTGTCATTTCTTGCTTACATGTTTCTTGTCTTTTCTATACAGTAACTCAGTATAGATCTGGCGCTGTTTCCTGTTGAATGAGATAAACTCTTACTGGACCAGTTATTTACAGGAGATTTGCACAAGTCACCAGTGCTATACTTTAGACTAACAAATTATCTTCATGATGCTGAGGTATGTGTGAGCTCTTGTAGCCTTTACTTCTTTCCAGCCAAGTGAGAGCAGCAGCTGTAGGTCTGAGCATAAAGAAGTTTCAGACTTCACCTTCGTGCCTCAACAGACTGCTTCTTAAAAATATGGCTTGCCTATATGCTTATTCATTCAAATGTATGTTAGGCTTGTATTTGGTGCCCAGTTGGGTCCAGAAATGTTTCTTTCACTAGTTAGCTTGCTTGTTCCCAGCAAAGGCTTATTGGCTTTTCTCTTCAGGTTAAGCCGTCTACTTCAAAGAAGGAATTCTTTTTGTTGGCATATAGTCTGCCTTATCTTCACAGAAGTCCCTCTGAATGTGCATGGTTAACCAATACTTCTGATGCTTTTGATGCAGCTTACCTGCCAACCACAGTTTGAGTAACAGTGACTTCAAAGATGTGGAACCAGACATATCTTGATTTGAGTTCCAGCTTCCTTGGTTGGTTGCTAGGTATACTATTCAGGGATATTCAGCTGCTATAACAAACGGTCCTGAGGTCTTAGTAGCTTAACACAATAAAACTGATCCTTCACTCATGACTCATTCTGATGTAGGTTAAGTTCTCCTCCACGAGGTGATTCAGAGATCCCAGCTCCTTCCATCATGTGGCTTCACCACCTTAGAGTCCTTCAGTTGAAGCCATGCATATGTGAAAGAGAGAGGTAGCATGGACACATGTGCAAGACATTTTATGTCATACATTCCTTTTGCTAGTATTTTACTGGCCAAATCTCAGTACTGTGGTCCCAGCCTAGTTGGAAGGAAGGTTGGGAATATAATGTTACTCTGTGCTTGGGGAAGAAGGAACAGGATTGCTGAACAAATAGCCAGTCTCTGTTACAGTCTGTCTTTCTGATCATCCAGCATCTGTTTCACTTTTCTTTTCTTTTTTTTTTTTTTTTTGAGACGGAGTCTTGCTCTGTCGCCCAGGCTGGGGTGCGGTGGCGCGATCTCGGCTCACTGCAAGCTCCACCTCCCGGGTTCAGGCCATTCTCCTGCCTCAGCCTCCAGAGTAGCTGGGACTACAGGCGCCCGCCACTGCGCCCGGCTAATTTTTTGTATTTTTTTTTGTTGGAGATGGGGTTTCACTGTGTCAGCCAGGATGGTCTCGATCTCCTGACCTCATGATCCGCCCGCCTCGGCCTCCCAAAGTACTGGGATTACAGGTGTGAGCCACCACGCCCGGCCTGTTTCACTTTTCTTTTCATATGTGGAACACAGCCACCCTGTCATGCATATGGAAATATTCCACCCATATTTCCACTTGAGAAAGGCCTTATTTCCCTAGCTGCTGAGAGTGTTGTCAGCAGAGAGCCTCTACCTGTTAGCTCATTCAGAGTCTGCCTCAGCTGCAGAGAGCTTCCATGTACTTTCTGGGGGCAGCCCACATCCAGTGAATGATCGAGGTGGGGTTAGAGAGGTCCAGCCATTTCAGCCACGTGGGATAACTCTGATGGGGCTGAGTGAGTCTTTGTTGGGCTTGCAAGACAGTTTGATTTCTCCCTTCCACCCCGTATCTTCCACAGGCGTTGATCATTAATAATACTCTGAATGCCAAATTCTGGTCTCCCTGTCTACTTTCAGAATACCTGATTTGTGGCAAACCCTTTCCTCAGGACTATCTCATTCATCACTGTATCCAGCTCAAAGTCCAGAGTATCTGGTGATGCTGAGTTCTCTCAAGTCTGGGGGGTGGCTCTGCTTGGTTAAGTGACCTGCTCCTGATCTCCACAACCCAGAATAACGATGGAACAGGAAGAGGATAAGCACCATAAACATTCCTATTTGAAAAGAGGAAGAACGAGAGACACACAGCAGTCACTGCTCTGTGGCAATCCTGGAGTCCTGGTGGGTAGGCATCGATTAGGCCCAAATCCTGCTTTCAAAGGGTGGCTCTGTGGCCCTCTGTCCATTCTCCGGGAGGCTCTTCTCATCCATTATTCTTCTGAAGCAAATGTTGGGACCTTCAAAGCTGGTGTCCTTCTTTTTCATGGAAGGTTGGAGGCCTAACTATTGTTCACAACTGATGGCTCATTTAGTTCTGGCTTATGATTTCTCTGGCAATAAGCTTCTCTCAGAAGCTTAGCTGACATCTAATCTATTTGCCTCCAATCAGTTCCATGTGCCAGTAACCACATCCAAGGTTGCTTCCTAGACACAGTTCTTGATCCTGTGATCATTTCGAGGTTACAGGAGCCATAGGTGATGCCACACCCTTAATCTGATCTTTATTCTCAGCCACTTTCCTTAGATTTTTGAGCTCTTTTAATTGCTTTCTTTCTCTGTCTTTCTAGCAACCAGCACACAGACAGGCAAGTAGTCATTTGTTGGTAAATACTGACTGAATTAACAAAATTTAGCTCAACTATTTTGTTTTCCTCAGGATTCTCTTGGCTTCATATGATTTATGTAGATAAATATTATGGTAAATTTTGAGGAAATTGAGAGCACAGCTAATTATATATTTTCTATGTATAGTTCTTGAGCCACAGGGAAGAACAATTAGGAGTTAATAAAGTTGATAAAAGAAATGACCAGTTGTAAACACTGGTCATTAAATGTGACCTGTCAGTCATTGGTAACAAATGGAGCAAGTTGGAGGAAGTAAAAGAGAAAGTAGAGAAGACATTTTAAGAAGGGGTTGCATGACCTTTCACAGTTTTCCTCTCAGAATTGAATTTCTTAAAACTTTCCCTTAATTACAGATATGCAGGCTGGTGAGCAACCTGTTTCTGTTCCCGCCCCCCTTCACGTTCCCTCTCTCCTCCTCGTCTCTTCTTCCCGCAGAAGCTTACGTGAAGCAGCAGAGGATCCCCATTAGTGCTGAGGTGAGAAGAAAAGCAACAATGGCTGCTGGAGGTAAGGCACTCTTGATAAGTTGCCATAAGTAATCCCTGAAGTTGTTCAGCCAAGACCTGTCGTTACCTGCAGAAAGATGTTCATTGAGGAGAGGTCAAGTAAATGATAGGGCTGGCGTTTGAATCCAAATTCAAGTTCAAATAGTTGTCCCACATATGTTCTTGTAGTTGTCCAGAGCCCATATCCTAAACTACTTTGCTGTGCTGGCTGTAAGATGTTCAAAGGGCAAACATTTTGTTTTTAAAGTATCCTTAGATGGATATAATTTTTTGCCTCCTTGTAAGTCAAATAGGATCAATAATTGTTGTTTCAGATACCTTAAGGGTTGTTTTGAGTATATCGGGTACTTATACCCAATCAAGCATGAATTGATAACAAGAAAGTCTTTACTAAAGTGTTGCTGCCTAGAGTGTATCTGGGAGTCCTGCAGGAGGCTGAGGGCAGGGAGTATCCCAGGAAGAGAAAGGAGAGGAAGGGGCCAGGGCAACTGGAAGAAGGACCTCTAGGGGGAGTTTGCTGATCAATGTAAGGCTCGGGCTATTGGGTCTTTTCATTAGCAACTGGGGGAGGAAGGTGCAGTGCTTTGACCCTAAAGAAAGAAGTAGGGGAAAATGAAAGTGTCTGCAGCATGGAGTTGAGAGGATTCACCACTAACCAGCAAGACACTTGAATAGCATGTGTGTGCATGTTGGAACCTAGATTGTGGATCAGTGGACCATCAGGTTTATTTTCAATTTCACCTCCTTTGTCAAGTTTTTCCTGACCCCTCCCCAAAAACAGTTTAAATGATCCCCTTGTCCGCTGGGACATTGATCATGCTCCATGGAAAGTTGGCATCTATGGCTTTGTCTGCCTGTCTGTGAGCTCCTTCATAACAGACGCTGTTCAATTCCTAATCCATGTAGTTCAGAAAAGGACTTGGTACATAGTAGGTAGGTTAATGCTTGTTGAGCTAAATTGAACCAAACCAGAATAGTTTGCTTTCCTGTGAACATTCTTTTTAAACCTGAAATTCATTTTACCTGACCTAAAACATGAATCTTAAGTCCTATGAAGAAAGGAACATTCATCCTAACAGCAAACACACCCCCTGAGCGTGGTTTCGATCCTGTTTTTTCTTGTATTCCCAAGGCAGACAAAGGCGAAGGAGAGGAAGCTACTGTCTCCCACAAGAGGCAAGTTAGAGAGGACAGCAGAAATCCAGTTAGCAGCAGCTTCTGGAGTTCCATGGACGCCCGCCTTCAGCTGCGGCTGGAGATGGTAATCCTAGCTCACTCTGCCAAGGAGAAGTGTCTTTGTCCGTAGCTCTTTCCACAGAAACTTTGTCTGAAAAGTTAGACAATGATGGTTTACTTCATATTCCAAATATCTTCTCACCATCACAAACATAAGGATAATTGACTGACTTACACAGGTGACTCCTGAAAATGGTCAGTTTCCAAAGCAAAATGTATCCCCTCCAAGAAAACAAAACAAAACCTTACTATGCTCTATCAGGTCAGATACCTGACATTCCCTCCTACCCCTGATACCTTTTCAATCGTCCCCAACTCAATTAGTAGAAACTGTTTCATCTGTTCAGGCCAAAAAAAGTATATTCACATTGTTGTGCAACAGATCTCTGGAACTTTTTCAACTTGGAAAACTGAAACTCTAAACAGCTCCTCATTACCCCTCCCCTCCAGGCCCTGGTAACCACCATTCTACTTTTTGTTTCTATGAATTTGACTACTTTAGATACCAAATATAATAAATCTCTATATATCTATATATTTTTAACTCCATCATATATTTTATATATTCAAGTAACAAACTTTTATATTGCTTTAAAAAGTAAATGCTTGTTTAGATTTACATATAATGGCTCTTCTTTTCTTTCATACACTTTATCCATCAGAAAAGTCTAGTCACCTTTACTCACAAAACGTATCCAGAATCCTGCCACTTCACACCACCTCCACTGCTACCCACCATCATCTCTGTCTTTCTGCTTCCATCCTTGCCTCCCTTAAGCCTCTTCTCCAGTGAGTGGTCAAAGAGATCTTGGTAATTTGTAGGTCAGATTATGTCCTAGTTACTGCTGACCACATACCCTACCAGTCTCCTCTTGATCATCACTCCAACTTAGCCTCATTTCATTTTGAACAAGCTAGGCAGGTTCCTACCTTGGGGGTTTTTCACTTGCTTTTCCCTTTCCAGGGTATGCCTTTCCCCCAGGTATTCTCAGAATTTATTCCCTCACCTCCTTCGGTTACTCAAATATCACCTTCTCAATGAGGATTTTCCTTAGATCCCATTGTTAAAATTGTACCACCCTCCTACAAACTTCCTAATTGTCTTACCTGCTTGATTTTTCTCCAAAACCTCATTAGAACCTAGTAGAATATATTTTACTTTACTTTATTATATGTATCTCCTGAATATAATGTAAACTGTATGAGTGCAGGGATTTTTGTCTGTTTTGTTCACTGCTAAACAGTACCTAGCACATAGGGTATCCAGGTGCTCAATAAATATTTTTTGAATGAATGGTGACTTTTGGCGGATATTGTTCCCACCCGTTTTTCATTTACTACATCCAACTAGATAAGCTGAAAAAGCTGAATCCTCCCGTTCTCAGCCATCCTTGAAGTTGGGCTTGGCTATGTGACATAGCTCTAGATAATGAAACATATGGGCAATCTGATGGGTAGCTTTTGGGAAGGCTTTTTGCTCTCTTGATAAAAGAGATGGTGCTGCCTTGAATGTTGTTTAAGAAATGTTGCCTGAAGTTGCTCTGACAATTTCAAGCCACTAAACTAACACCTGTAGCTCCTCACCTCTGGACTGCATGGTATGAGAAAAATATACTCTTATTTGAGCCATTATAATTTGGGCCTCCTATTACTTAAGACATTTATAACTGATACACTCACCTACTGCTTACTAGGGCTTAAAGAGACCCACATCCAGTGGGAAACCACTTACCTGAAAATGGACTTAGCACCACGGAATTCAAAGAAACCAGTGGAATTAGGCCTTAGTCTTTAGAGGGCAGAAGTCTTCAGAAGAAGCTGGTCAGTCTTCTCCTTAGGTCTCTGAAGTTCCAAATAGAATTCCACGACTCCTTATGATATCATCGATTACATTTAACCCTACCCAGTCTCCTTATTTGACAGCTAAGCACACAGACATCAATTTCTGTCTGTCTATGTATAAACATCTGTGTTATACCAAAGCCCATCCTTACAGTAGTTGTATCCTCTTAGGCTTGAAGAATTCTAAGATATTTTATTCACCACATGGTATCTAACTATGCCTTATAATAAAATATATATAGAACTTCAATAGATGGTAAATATGGCATTCCATATTGGGGAAAAAGACATTATTTAATATGATGTTGGGTGTGAGCCCTTTGCCATGCTATGCAAAATAGAAATTCTAGATGGATCAAGGACTAAACAAAAATAAAATCATATATAAAATATGACATTTTCTGTCATACTTTTATGATAGAAAATTCTATGAGTGGATATTTTTATAATCTTGGTGCAGAATAAGCTACTCTAAGCATGTCATAAAACCCAAAGCCATAAATGAAAATACTGATAAATTTATAACATAAAAATGTAAAGCTTTCATATAGCAAAACATTGTTTAAAAAAGATAAAAGATTAATGACAAATTAAGTAATTTCACAGCATATATGACAGACATTCAATTAAGATTGTTAATGTACAAAGAACTCTTACAAACTAATTTTTAAAAAAATAGTTCTGGCTGACGCCTGTCATCCCAGCACTTTGGGAGGCTGAGGCAGAAGGATAGCTTGAGCTCAGGAGTTTGAGACCACCCTGAGCAACATAGCAAGATCCTGTCTCTACAAGACATTTAAAAATTAGCCAGGTGTGGTGGTGCATGCCTGTAGTCCCAGTTACTCTGGAGGCTGAGGCAGTAGCCTGCCTTGAGCCTGGGAGATTGAGGCTGCAGTGAGCTATGATCATGCCACTGCACTCCAGCCTGGGTGACATGTGGGGCTTACAACCTAGATGACGGGTTGATGGGTGCACCCAACCATCATGGCATATGTATACCTATGTAACAAACCTGCATGTTCTGCACATGTATCCCAGAACTTAAAATTTAAAAAAATGCAAATCAAGTCTAGGCAACATAGCAGGAGCCTGTCTCTACAAAATATAAAATATTTTAAAAATTTAAAAAATAATAGTTATCCATAGAAGAACTGGCAAAAATGGTATCTCAGTTAGGGGTCTATCAGAAAACAGGGCTACCAGGAAATACATAAAATGAAAGTTTTTGTAGAGTCCTCCAGTCTCCCCCAGTTTCTTGCTCTGTCATGATAGAAAATCACGGAGTGGCTTGACCATTCTGTGACCCAGCCAGCAGGCCTGAATGAAAATTGGGACCTTGAACATTCCGAGGCACTGATAAAGGTATCTAGGTTGTGACCCAAAACACTGAAAGAAAATGGAGGATCTACTTCCAAGATAGTGCACTCACATGACTATTGCTAGGATGACCAAAAGTCCCAGCTTGCCTGGGACTCAGGATTGGCTTCATGGGAGTTTGATCTATGCCGGTCCACAGGGCCCCACACCCTGAGGGGCCCTATGTTTTGTTTGCTCTGATGTCACTGTCTTGAAATTCTTAATAATTTTATCTTTGATCTTGTGTTTTGTAAGGGAAGTTTAATGAGACCGCCTATTTCATCACACTCATTTTCCCCTCCCCACTGACTTTGTTAACATTCTTCTCCCTTTGAGTCTCACTGAACTCCAATGCATTGTGGGTCCACTAGAATGTTATGCTCATGGGCATTGTGTACATTCTTTGCTATTCTATTTGCACATTGTGTTTACAATGTGGTAAAATTGTAGTAAGAACACAACATGGTATCTGCTCTCTTGACAAATTTTTAAGTGCCCAGTATGGTATCGTTAGCTATATGCACAATGTTGTACATTAGATCTGTAGAACTTAATTCATCTTGCATAACTGAAACTTATTTTTTTTTTTTGAGATGGAGTCTCACTCTGTTGCCCAGGCTGATGGAATGCAATGGCATGATCTCGGCTCACTGCAACCTCCACCCGCCTCCCGGGTTCAAGCAATTCTTGTGCCTCAACCTCCCAAGTAGCTGGGACTACAGGCGTGTGCCACCATGCCCAGCTAATTTTTATATTTTTAGTAGAGACGGGATTTTGCCATGTTGGCTAGGCTGGTCTCGAACTCCTGACCTCAGGTGATCCGCCTGCCTTGGCCTCCCAAAGTGCTGGGATTACAGGTGTGAGCCACCGTGCCCAGCAGCATAACTGAAACTTTATGCCCATTGAACAGAAACTCCCATTTCTCTCTCTTTCTCTCTCCATATAAGCTGTTCTCCTGGATTGAGATTCCATTTCTGATTTATTTTATTCAGCCTCTCATGAATTATATCATTTTTACTCTGAGTTCAATTTAATCTGGTTTTCTAACTCACTAATTTGGTTTTCTAGAGTGTCCATCTTGCTATTCAGTGCCCCTATTTGTTTTACAATGACCAGTGCTCACATTTTCATTTCCAGTGTAAAAACACAATTCTCAAAGGCATTTGTTTGTATGTGTCAATGTTTTATTTAACTCATTACTGAAGAAAACAGCAGGAAAATAAAATAACTAGTTCCATGAACATTTGAGAAATAGAGATGTATATAGTCAATGGGAAAAGAATGCCAAAACAAGATTGCCAAGTTAAACATAACAGGAAATAAAACCATATCACCTTTGGGGTTAACTCTTCTACTGGGCTATAAAACAAAACAACTTATTCATTTCTGTAAGTTAGCCTCTAAACGTTAAGAACTTCACAGGGCTATAAACCATTTTCACCTTTATCATTTGTGGATTGTGACTATACTGTGACAGCTACGTTATAGTTTCCAAAGCGGTCAGCTCAGGGTCAAGCAGGATTATTAGAAAATACTCCAGCATAGAAAATAAGTAGCCATTCTTTTGCCTTTTCTCAGATTGGGATCCATTTTTCTTTCATATTAGGATCTCCTATTTTCAAATTGCCCTAGGTTGCAATCTCCTCCAACTGCTGTAACTTATCCTTGCCTCCAGTCCCCTTTACTAAATCAGGAGATTCTGTGTAGTCTTAGTGAAGGGGTCAGGCAGATGGAAGGAGCAGTAAACCGTTCGCAATCTTATTGGGGTGGAGGGCAAGATGGGGAATCCTATTGTGTGGTGACATGGCAGTTTTCTTCTGACCTCCTTGATACTTCAACTATGTGCGTGGGACTCTAGTTTTCAGTCATGGTATAAAATTTCCCATTACATTTTTGTTGTGTTATTTTTAGCAGCAGGAAATTAGTAAAGGGAGAGAGTAAACTGAGTGCATTATTATAGCACAGTAAGCACTCATAGGGGCAGACTATGCTGTTGTTGTGTTGTGTCACAGGGCGAACCTCAAAGCTGGGGTTCAACTTGAGAAGTCACATAGGTTCTTGGCTTTGCACAGGAAGGAATTCAAGAGCGAGCTGACAGACTTAAGTGAGAGCAAATTATTAACACATAAAAGGATGAAAGGGTGGCTACTCCATAGGCTGGTTGGCTATTTTTATGATTATTTCTTGATCACCTGCTATATAAGGGGTGGATTATTTATGAGTTTTCCAGGAATGGGGTGTGGAATTCCTGGAACTGAGGGTTCCTCTTCCTTTCAGTCTATGTACAGTAACTTCTGGATGTTGCCATGGCATTTGTAAACTGTCGTGGTGCTGGTGGTAATGTCTTTTAGCATGCTAATGCGTTATGATTAGTGTATAACGAGCAGTGAGGACCACCTGAGGCAGCTTTTGTTGCCATCTTGGTTTTGGCAGGTTTGGCCAGCTTCTTTACTGCATCCTGTTTTATCTGCAGAGTCTGTTGAACTCCTATCTCAGGGCATGTGCCTCTTAGTACAGCAGATGTCAACAAAGTTTTGAACTGTTTGCTATCTGTTCTGTTTCTTCCTGTCCCCCCAGGATTCATTATGGAAATTTATGATTTTCAAAGAATTTGCTAGATCTTTAGGACTTTATGTGGCACTACCTCAAAGATTTACAAAATCCATCTTCCTTTATTACAAAGTAGGCCAAATACAAAATACAAAGTTTGTATTTCCTATCCAAGATAACCATGGATTTTCCTCATATTTCTACAGAAATATGAAATATATGTCCTTAGAAGCCTATTATCATCATTTTCTTTCTTGGCCATCACAAATTTCAAGATGACATAGTTATTTTGTTTCAAAGCTTTCAACAATTCCATCCTCCTGACTTATTTTTTATTGGTCAGAGTTAAGACCAAATGGTTTTATGTCTGCATCTTTCTGAGATTAAATCTATGGACACTCATCAGAAAAATGCACATTTGCATTTATACAGAATGCCCTATATAATTTCAGGAAACTTAGGGATTCTTGAACCCCATCTATAATTCTCAGTTTAAGAATGCTAGTTTTGGAGATAAGAATGTGCCCCTCATGACCAAATAACATAATTATGTCTATGTGTAAGGAAGCAAAAACCACTTTTTGCCTGGTTACATTGGAAGGAAGGAATAATCTGGGAGCAGCTGCAGAAAATAGGTAAGAGTTAAGTTAAATTGGATGCACCCTCCTGGCCCCCCACCAAATAAATGCAGGATTAATGATAGTTAATTCGGGAGGCTTCAAGGCAGTGTCTGCTAGGACTGTATAGTTTAAATACATAGCAAAATAATGGGGCCATGGACAATGTGGGGCAGGAAGTAAACCGAAGGTCAGCACAAAGGTAGAAGGCAAGCCAGGAAGGGACACTGCCCTGGAGCTGAGGAGGGAGGGGTGCAGGCACTGACAGGTGCTGCAGTGGCCACTCTCAGTAGAGCTCCTGTGCCTCGCAGCCCAGAACCTCCATCCTCAGGGCAATCTGGTGCACCCAACTCTGGGGATGAATTCGAAGGTAGCGAGTCAGTAATGGTGAGTCTAGAGAGTTCACCACAGGTGTGAAGGAGTCTTGATTTCCCTGAAAAACCTGAAAGAGGAAAGATAGCATTTATTGATTGTCTGACAGGACAATGGTCACTGCAAAGCACAGATGCTTTTCTCACTTCTAGTTGTTTCCAGTAGTCCAGGATTAAATCCTGGAAGATGACTAGATGACTCTGTCCCACGCATCTGGGACATCTAGAATTAAGAGCACCCTGCTTTGGAGTCCTTCACTCTAGCTAGGCCTTATATCTAGAATGTTCTCACCCACTTTCCAAACCTCGGTGACATTAAGTGCTTTGTCCCGGGTCACACACAGCACCTGTGTTGGATCATCTGGAGATGAGAGTCAGGCTTTGGCCAGCAGACTCCCTTGTCAATGCATTTGCTGTGGCAAGAGGAGTACACAGTAAGAGCTCAGAAAATGGTAGCTATCATTATTAGTTAGATAAACTGGTTTCCCACATGTTGGTGACAACTTTAGAATGATAACAAATGCAACACAGCAAGGCATGCGATTTAATGTGGCTGGGCAACCTTGGCAGGAGGGGATACAGAGAGAAAGAAGTGGGAAGACAGGCTAAGACTCAAGGCATCTTGCTACTCCAGGACTTTGGAGCAAACGCCACCTATAACTGGGTGGATGTTTGGGAAAATGAAGATCCGAATGTTCAAGTGTGTAATTCAAGGCAACTCTAAAACCCTGTGGGTTTTGTGTGGATTCCGAAGTAAACCTACAGAAGAAAGTCCAGCCAAATGGTGAGAATACGCAAGAGTCTTGGAGAAAAAGGAACAGAATGAAGGTAATGTCCTACCATAGTGCATGCTCTTGCAAGGACAGACACCATGATCTCCTTAGGATCTCCTGAGGCAGTTTGTGTGTAAGGAGGCAACTTGCCACCATACCAGAAAGAAGTGGTTAAATAGCAACAAAAGGGCTCCTGCTTCCTGGGACTATTGGGTGACATTTTCCTCTAACAATCCTGGCATCTTCAAGTGTGGTGTCGGTTTTACTTCGGATTCCAAATGGGAAGGGACTTTTCCTGGCGAATGCACTGTAAAGTAGCACTGTGTTCCTACAGAGAGTTTAGCTATCAGAACCAAAGAAGTTTGGGCCATCTTCATTAATCTAGCTACACGTCCCCCCTAGGTTCCCAACCCTGGCTGCTTATTGGAATCGCCTTTGGAGCTTTTAAAAAATGATGCATGGGCTAGCTCCCTGCCCCCCACCCCCCCAGGAGAAATGCCAATTTAATTGGTTTGTTCCCACCTTGGCCCCTTATTCTGGTCTCCAAGCTCTGCCTAATATAGCCCCTGCCCAAGTCTCTGATCTATTCTTCCACTGCATTCCTCCTATTCTACTGCATCGCAGATAAACTAATCTTTTAGTTTCTCAACAATGTCAACTCTTGTTTTATTTAACATGAGAGCCTTTGTATATGTGATTCCCTCTGCTTGGAAGGCTCTCACCCCTTCTGTTTCTTCTTTTATCCATGTTTTTTTACCCTTCGGGTCTCAGTTTAAATACTACCTCTTAAACTAGGCATAGTGGCATGCCCCTGTAGTCCCAGCTACTCAGGAGGCTGAGGCAGGAGGATTGCTTGAGCCCAGTAGTTTGAGACAAGCCTAGGCAACATAGCGAAATTCTGCCTCAATTTTTTTTCTCGCTCTGTCGCCCAGGCTGAAATGCAGTGGCACGATCTCGGCTCACTGCGAGCTCCGCCCCCCCGGGTTCACACCATTCTCCTGCCTCAGCTTCCCGAGTAGCTGGGACTACAGGTGCCCCCCACCAGGCCATGCTAATTTTTTTTTTTGTATTTTTAGTAGAGACGGGGTTTCACCGTGTTAGCCAGGATGGTCTCAATCTCCTGACCTTTCCTAACAATTTGTGGAGTGAGACTTTGAGACCATGCAAATATTCTGTTTCACAACAAGCTTTTATCCAATGGTATTAGCAACCCTTAAAGTTCTTTACAAGTATTCAATAGTATAGTGATGGTTGCAAACTGATTTTCCAATTATGATCCATTACCCTCATTATTCCTTTTGATGCTCAAATTGACAACCATCAATATACTATTGAATACTTGTAAAGAACTTTAAGGGTTGCTAATACCATTGGATTAAAGCTTGTTGTGAAACAGGCCAGTTTCTGTGTTCTTTTCCCATGATCCCATTTATCTTCTGGCACATCAAGATCACCAAGATCATCTAAGATCACCTGGCAGTCTCCTTGATCCAGCCTTGAAAAAGTCATTTCTCTAGGGAGCTCAGATTCTTTTGAATGGAAAATGGCAGTTAGAGACCAAGATTTGGGCATGCGATGGGCTTGTTATTACTGCAGTGTAATTACTTCTAGATTCCTTCAGTGAACAGTGCTAAGACTATGCTTTTTTAATTCCTAAGTTCTCACTGACACTTCTAATTCAACTCTAACATTGTTTTTGTTAGTATTAGATTTCTAGGGCTACTGTAACAAATTCACCACACACTTGGTGCCTTTAAAACAAAAGAAATTTATTCACTTATCATTCTAGAGGCTCAAAGTCTGGAGCCTGGAGCAGAGGCACAAGAGTGTCAAACAAAATCACATTTAAAGCTTCTGTTTGGAAGTGGTATATGTCATGTCCAATCACATTCTATTGATCAAAATGAGTCACATGGCCATGCCTAAAGGTGATGAGGTTTTCAAGGAAAGAGGGAATAAAAACTCAAGAACATTGATACCATCTGCCTGATATGCTATTTTCTGTTCATTTAGAAATTCCTTACATTTTCTTGTTTCAGCAAAAAAGGTGATTTATGCAGGCAGACATGAGGGCTGGGCGCCTTACTAGGTTTCTTAGCCAGGAGTACCCTCTACTGTTGATAAATGGAAGTGCAATTTATTTAATAGATGGGACCAAAGAGGTCTGTGGGTCTTGTGATTTCGTGATTCACTTTTGTTTTTATAGGACAGTTAAGTTCCAACATTTGCTTTCTTCTTTCTTTTTTTCTTTTTTTTTTTTTTTTTTTTTTGAGACAGGGTTTCTCTCTGGAGCAAGGTTGTCTAGATTTGTAGATTTATTTTCTACTTGTAAATATAAACTTATAGTACTTTTTGTCTTCTGGTTATTCTGTAGATGGGTTATGGGTGGTTTTAGTCATAATTTAAAATTGTGTGTGTGTATGTGTATGTATAGTTTTTGAAGACTGTGTGGAGAGATTTAGGCAGCTGCCATTATCTGACAGGAATGTGTGACTCATGCTTGGAATTTCAAAATGCTATTTAAAACTATTTTTCCAACTGTTTCTGGTATACAGAAATACAATTAATTTTGGTATTTATCTTGTTTTCAGCAAGCTTGAAAATTTTTTAAATTCTAATAATTTATATATAAATTCTAATAATTTATATATAAATTCCTTTGGATTTTCTATCTATGCCATCATATCTTCCATATACAATGAGTTTTCCCCTTTCATCATATTCAATCCTTACATATTTTCCTTCTTTTTCTCATCTTATTGCACTGTTTAGGATATCCAATATGTATAATCCTTCAGTCTATCACTGTGATAAATTATATCAGTTTTCTAATGTATAAGCCAACCTTGCATTCCTAACATAAATCCAATTTGGATCCATACTGCTAATATTTTGTTTGGGATTTATATTTATGAATAAAATGGGCCTATTATCTTCCTTTCTAATACTGTTCTTGTTGGGTTTGGTTGTCAATGTTATGCTATTATTATAAGAGAATTGAATAACATACCATCTTTTTCCATTTTCTGGAAGAATTTTTGTAAGGTTGATATTATTTCTCCCTTGAAAAACTGGTAGAATGTAGTTAGTGTAGCCACCTGGATCTAGATTTTTTTTTTTTTTGCGGGAAGATTTTTGAATACAAATTCAGTTTCTCAAAGGTTTTAGGAGTTTCAAGGTTTTTATTCATTCTTGTTGTGTTTACCAGGGATTAATCCATTTTACCTAATTTTCCAAACTTACTGTTAAAAGATTAATAAGTATTCTCATTTTTTATATTGGCAGAAATTCTTGTGGGATCTTTATTGATGTCCAATTTTTTAAAATTTCTGATATTATTTGTGCCTTCTTTTCATCTTGATTGCTCTTGCCAGAAGTTTGTCAATTTTCAAGGAACCAACTTTTGGTTTTGTTTATTCTCTCTATTGTATGTTTCTTTTTTACTTCATTTACTTCATATCTTTATTATTTCCTTGCTTCTACTTCCTTTTGGTTTATTTTGCTGTTCCACTAGCTTCTTTTTTTTTTTTTTTTTTTTTTTTTTTTTTTTTTTTTTTTTTTGAGGCGGAGTCTCGGTCTGTTGCCCAGACTGGAGTGCAGTGGCCAGATCTCAGCTCACTGCAAGCTCCGCCTCCCGGGTTTACGCCATTCTCCTGCCTCAGCCTCCCGAGTAGCTGGGACTACAGGCGCCCGCCACCTCGCCCGGCTAGTTTTTGTATTTTTAGTAGAGACGGGGTTTCACCGTGTTAGCCAGGATGGTCTCGATCTCCTGACCTCGTGATCCGCCCGTCTCGGCCTCCCAAAGTGCTGGGATGACAGGCTTGAGCCACCGCGCCCGGCCTCCACTAGCTTCTTGAGACATAACTTGGCTCATGAATTTTCAGGCTTTCTTCTTTTCCAATATATGTTTTTAAGGCTATACCTTTCTTTCTAAGTATTGCTTTAGCTGATTCCCACATTTTAATATGTCATGCCTTGTTATCATTCAGTTTAAAATATTTTCTAACTTGTGATTTCTTCTTTGACATATGGGTTTAAAAGTATATTTCTTGATTTCTAACATAGGAAGATTTTATAGTTATCTCTTTCTTACTTATATCTACTTTAATTGTATTGTGACCAGAAAACATGTTTTTTATTATCTGAAATTTGAGACTACTTTATTTGTAGCTTAAAATGGAAAATTCTAACATGTTTCCTTTGTGTACTTCCAAAGAATGTGTAATTCTGCAACTTCAAGGTGCTATTTTCTAAATATGTCTATAAGATCAAACTTGTGAATTGTTAACTGTTCTATTTCTATACATTGTTCCATCACTTGATGAGAAATGTGTTAAAATCTAGCACTCTAAATTGTGAATTTGTCCATTTTCCTTTTTCTATCAGTTTCTGCTTTAAATATTTTGAAGCTATGTAATTACATAATATAAATTCAAATTTTGTTTTCTCAGAGACTTTTGATTATTATGAAATCACATTTTTTTTTTTTTTTTTTGAGACAGAGTCTCACTCTGTCGCCCAGGCTGGACTGCAGTGGCGTGATCTCTGCTCACTGCGAGCTCCACCTCCTGGGTTTATGCCATTCTCCTGCCTCAGCCTCCTGAGTAGCTGGGACTACAGGTGCCCGCCACCATGCCTGGCTAATTTTTTGTATTTTTTTTTTTAGTACAGATGGGGTTTCACCTTGTTAGCCAGGATGGTCTTGATCTCCTGACCTCGTGATCTGCCTGCCTCGGCCTCCCATAGTGCTGGGATTACAGGTGTGAGCCACCACGTCTGGCCATGAAATCACATTCTTAATCTCCAGTAATACTTTCTTGCTTTAAAGTCCATTTTTCTGCTATCAATAGAGCTGCAATAGATATCTTTTAGATATTTGCATAACTTCTTTTCCTATTTTTGTCTTGCAACTTTTCTGTATCTAATGTTTTAGATATGCCTTTTATAAAATGCACACGATTTGCTTTTGCTTTTTTTTTTTTTTTTTTTTTTTTTTAAGAGAGAAGTCTCACTATCTTGCCCAGGCTGGTCTCAACCTCCTGGGCTCGAGTGATCCTCCCACCTCAGCATCCTAAGTAGCTGGGACTAGAGGTGTGAGCCACCACGCCCAGCTACTTTTGCTTTATTATCAATCTGACAATCTTTGTCTTTTAACTGAAATATTTGGTCCACTCATATTACATATGATTACTGTTATATTTCAATTTAAATATACCATCTTATCTTGCTATTTTTTCTACCTGTTTTATGTTTCTTTATCTGTGTTTGCTTGCTTTCACTTAGGTTTGTTGAGTATATTTTATCCTTTCATATTTTTAATTCTACCATTTTGGAAGTCTTACATTGTGTGTATTTCTATTACTTACTGGTTATCCTATAAACTATAACATTAATCAAATTATCAAGGTTTAATATTAATCAACATCTTTACCTCCTACACAATACATGGATTTTAGAATCCTTTATTCTATTTATCCCCATACTGACTTTTTTGCTATTGTTGTCATATGTTCTAAATTCACACACACACACACACATACACACACACACACACCTGGCTTAAAGAATAGAAATTTATTTTCTCACAGTTCTGGAGGCTAGAAGTCCAAGATCAAGGGATAGGCAGGCTTGCTTTTTTTTTTTTTTTTGTCTGTTTGTTGTTTGTTTTTTGAGATGGAGTCTCTCTGTAGTAGTAGTCCAGGCTGGAGTGTGATGGTGTAATCTGGGTTCACTGCAACTTCTGCCTCCCTGGCTCAAGCAATTCTTGTGCCTCAGTCTCCTGAGTAGCTGGGATTACATTAGCATGCCAGCATGTCCAGCTAATTTTTGTATTTTTAGTAGAGGGGGTTTCACCATGTTGGGCAGGCTGGTCTTCAACTCCTGACCTCAGATGATTTTCCTGCCTCAGCCTTCCAAAGTGCTGGGATTACATGCATGAGTTACCGTGCCTGGCCAGCAGGCTTGGTTCTTTTTTTTCCTTTTTTATTTTGCTTTTCTTCTTCTTCTCCTTCTCTTTATTTATTTATTTATTTATTTATTTATTTATTTTAGAGACAGGGTCTTGTTCTGTTCTCCAGGCTGGAGTGCAGTGGCACAACCCTAACTCACTGTACCCTTGTAACTAGAACTACAGGTACATGCTACCACACCTGGCTAAGGGCTGGTTTCTTGTAAGGCCTCTCTCCTTGGCTTGTAGATGGCTGTCCTCTTTCTGTATCTTCACGTGGTCATCCCTCTTTGTGCCTGTCTGTGTCCTAATTTCCTCTTCTTTTAAGGACACCAGTCATATAGGAATAAGACCCAACCTAATTACCTCTTTTTAGCTTAATTACCTATTTATGAATTCTATCTCCAAATAAGATCACATTCTGAGGTAACTGGAGTTTAGGACTTCAACATATGAATTTTGGGGGGACACAATTCATCCCATAACAGCTCTAAAAATGTAAGTGGCATTAACTTCATCTACTAGAGTTTACATCTTTCAAAGCTTGTACCTCATATAGAGTCTTTCTTAAAACATTTTATGTGTACACGATGGCATTTAGCAGACCCAGCAAGTCCATCATCCCACCAGGTCACAGGGAGAAATTCCATTTGGCTTTGCTTTGACTTGCTAAGTCATGTAAATAAAGAAGTATTAACCCAAGTTCTTCCCACAAACACCTATTCCTTATTCCTTTTTTAAAAAATTGGTAAGTTTGATGGTGGTGGCTGGTCTTAGCATCTCCATGTATGTAATGGCCTTTTTTGTTTTTTTAAATAAAAATAACCAAACTTACCAATTTTTAAGAGTACAGGTATCAGTAATGATAAGTATATTCACATTGTTGTGCAACAGATCTCTAGAACTTTTTCATCTCGGAAAACTGAAACCTAAACAGCTCCTCATTACCCCCTCCCATCCAGGCCCTGGTAACCACCATTCTACTTTTTTTTTTTTTTTTTGAGGCGGAGTCTCGCTCTGTGGCCCGGACTGGAGTGCAGTGGCCAGATCTCAGCTCACTGCAAGCTCCTCCTCCCGGGTTTACGCCATTCTCCTGCCTCAGCCTCCCGAGTAGCTGGGACTACAAGCGCCCGCCACCTCGCCCGGCTAGTTTTTGTATTTTTAGTAGAGACGGGGTTTCACCGTGTTAGCCAGGATGGTCTCGATCTCCTGACCTCGTGATCCGCCCGTCTCAGCCTCCCAAAGTGCTGGGATTACAGGCTTGAGCCACCGCGCCCGGCCCCATTCTACTTTTTGTTTCTACGAATTTGACTACTTTAGATACCAAATATAATAAATTTCTATATATCTATATATTTTTAACTCCATAATATATTTTATATATTCAAGTAACAAACTTTTATATTGCTTTAAAACGTAAATGTTTGTTTAGATTTACACACATAGTAACCTCTTTTTTGTCTTTATTATTGTGTTTCAACCTCTGGTTGACAGCGTGAGACTCCATTTCTAAAAAATAAAAATAAAATTGTATCCAATTTTTTTAAGAAGCCACTCCATATTCACTCCTTCTGCCAGCTTCTGGCAACCACTAATCTGTTTTCTGTCTCTATGGATTTGCTATTCTGGGTATTTCATATAAGTGGAATGCGACCTATTGTGCCTGACTGCTTTCACTTAGCATAATGCTTTCAAGGAGCATCCAAGTTGTAGCATGGATCAGTACTTCGATTTTTATGAATGAATAATAGTCCATGTATGGATAGACCACATTTTGTTTATCTCTTCATCACTTGATGAACATTTGAGCTGTTTTCACCTGTTTGCTATTATGAATAGTACTTCTATATGCACTTGTATATTAGTTTTGTTAGAGTGCCTGTTTTTAATTCTTCTAGGTCCATAACCAGGAGTAGAATTGCTGGGTCTATGTTAATTCTATGTTTTCCTTATTAAGGAACTGCCAAAATATTTTCTACAGTGACTGCCCTATTTCACGTTCTCATCATCAAGGTAGGTTCCAATTTCTTTACATTCTTACTAACACTTGTTATTTTCCCGCTTGATATATATATATGTATTTTAATTTAACCATCCTAGTAGGTTTGAAATGCTATCTCATTGTGGTTTTGATTTGCATTTCCCTAATAACTAATGATGTCTGTCTTTTCATGAATTTGTTGGACACTTGTATACCTTCTTTGGAGAAGTTCCCATTGAAGTCCTTTATCCATTTTAAATTTTGGTTGTCTTTCTGTTGTTGAGTTGTTTTTTTTTTTTTAATTTTTTATTTTTTTGAGACGGAGTCTCGCTCTGTCGCCCAGGCTGGAGTGCAGTGGCACAATCTCAGCTCACTGCAAGCTCCGCCTCCCGGGTTTATGCCATTCTCCAGCCTCAGCCTCCCAAGTAGCTGGGACTACAGGCGCCCGCCACCTCGCCCGGCTAGTTTTTTTGTATTTTTTTTTTAGTAGAGACGGGGTTTCACCGTGTTAGCCAGGATGGTCTCAATCTCCTGACCTCGTGATCCGCCTGTCTTGGCCTCCCAAAGTGCTGGGATTACAGGCTTGAGCCACCGCACCCGGCCAAGTTGTAAGAGTTCTTTTTATATTCTGGGATACTAGACCCTTTATCAGATATATGATTCTGCAATTTTTTCCTCCTATACTATAGATCATCTTTTTACTTTCTTGATAGTGTTCTTTGATGTACAAAAGCTTTTAACCTTAAAGATGTCTACTATATATATTTTTATATAGTTGTTGCTTGTGATTGTGGTGTCACATCTAAGAAACCATTGCCAAATCCAATATCATAACAATTTACCTCTTTGTTTTTTCTTAGAGTTTTATAGTTTTAGCTTTTATATTTAGTTTTTTGATACATTTTTAGTTAAATGAGTTTTTACAGACAGGGTCTTGCTCTGACACCCAGGCTGGAGTGCAGTGGTGTGATCATGGCTCACTGCAGCCTCCACATCCTGGGCTCAAGCGATCCTCCTATCCCAGCCTCCCTAATAGCTGGGACTACAGGTGTGTACCATCACGCCAGCTAATTTTTTTTTCTTGTTTTGTAGATACAGAGTCTCACTGTGTTGCCCAGGCTGGTCTCAAACTCCTGAGCTCAAGTGATCCACCAGTCTCAGCCTCCCAAAGTGCTAGGATTATAGATGTGAGCCACCACATCTAGCCTTGAGCTAAATTTTGTATATGGTAAGGATCCAACTTCCTTCTTTTGCATGTGGATATCCAATTGTCCCAGCACCATTTGTTGAAGAGACTATTCTTTTCCCACAAAATGGTCTTGGCACGTTTTTTGAAAATCAGTTGACCATAGATGTATAGGCTTATTTCTGGACTCTCAATTCTATTCCATTGATCTATGTGTCTATATTTATGCAAGTACTGCACTGTTTTGATTCTTATAGGTTTGTAGTAAGTTCTAAAATTGGGAAGTATGACTCCTCCAATGTTGTTCCTTTTCAAGATTGTTTTGGCTATTAAGGGTCCCTTGAGATTCCATCTGAATTTTAGGATAGATTTTTCCATTCCTCAAAAAAAAAAAAAAAAAAAAATGTCTTCAGGATTATGATAGAGAATGCTTTGAGGCCAGAGAATCACTTGAGCCCAGGAAGCAGAGGTTATGGTGAGCAGAGATTGCACCACCACACTGCAACCTAAGCAACAGAGTGAGACTCCGTCTCAAAACAAAAAACAAACAAACAAAAAAAAACAGAATGCTTGCTTTGAATCTGCAAATGGTTTGTGGTAATATTCTTTTTTTTTTTTTAAATCTCTTAAAATATATATATATTTTTAATTTTTTTAAATTATACTTTAAGTTCTAGGGTACGTGTGCATAACGTGCAGGTTTGTTACATATGTATACTTGTGCCATGTTGGTGTGCTGCACCCATCAACTCGTCAGCACCCATCAATTCATCATTTATATCAGGTATAACTCCCAATGCAATCCCTCCCCCCTCCCCCCTCCCCATGATAGGCCCCGGTGTGTGATGTTCTCCTCCACGAGTCCGAGTGATCTCATTGTTCAGTTCCCACCTATGAGTGAGAACATGCGGTGTTTGGTTTTCTCTTCTTGTGATAGTTTGCTAAGAATGATGGTTTTCAGCTGCATCCATGTCCCTACAAAGGATGCAAACTCATCCTTTTTTATGGCTGCATAGTATTCCATGGTGTATATGTGCCACATTTCCTTAATCCAGTCGGTCACAGATGGACATTTGGGTTGATTCCAAGTCTTTGCTATTGTGAATAGTGCTGCAATAAACATACGTGTGCATGTGTCTTTGTAGTAGAATAATTTATAATCCTTTGGGTATATACCCAGTAGTGGGATGGCTGGGTCATATGGTACATCTAGTTCTAGATCCTTGAGGAATTGCCATACTGTTTTCCATAATGGTTGAACTAGTTTACAATCCCACCAACAGTGTAAAAGTGTTCCTATTTCTCCACATCCTCTCCAACAACTGTTGTTTCCTGATTTTTTAATGATTGCCATTCTAGCTGGTGTGAGATGGTATCTCATTGTGGTTTTGATTTGCATTTCTCTGATGGCGAGTGATGATGAGCATTTTTTCATGTGTCTGTTGGCTGTATGAATGTCTTCTTTTGAGAAATGTCTGTTCATATCCTTTGCCCACTTTTTGATGGGGTTGTTTGTTTTTTTCTTGTATATTTGTTTGAGTTCTTTGTAGATTCTGGATATTAGCCCTTTGTCAGATGAGTAGATTGCAAAAATTTTCTCCCATTCTGTAGGTTGCCTGTTCACTCTGATGGTAGTTTCTTTTGCTGTGCAGAAGCTCTTTAGTTTAATTAGATCCCATTTGTCAATTTTGGCTTTTGCTGCCGTTGCTTTTGGTGTTTTAGACATGAAGTCCTTGCCCATGCCTATGTCCTGAATGGTACTACCTAGATTTTCTTCTAGGGTTTTTATGGTATTAGGTCTAACATTTAAGTCTCTAATCCATCTTGAATTAATCTTCGTATAAGGAGTAAGGAAAGGATCCAGTTTCAGCTTTCTACTTATGGCTAGCCAATTTTCCCAGCACCATTTATTAAATAGGGAATCCTTTCCCCATTTCTTGTTTCTCTCAGGTTTGTCAAAGATCAGATGGCTGTAGATGTGTGGTATTATTTCTGAGGACTCTGTTCTGTTCCATTGGTCTATAGCTCTGTTTTGGTACCAGTACCATGCTGTTTTGGTTACTGTAGTCTTGTAGTATAGTTTGAAGTCAGGTAGCGTGACGCCTCCAGCTTTGTCCTTTTGACTTAGGATTGTCTTGGCAATGCGGGCTCTTTTTTGGTTCCATATGAACTTTAAAGCAGTTTTTTTCCAATTCTGTGAAGAAACTCATTGGTAGCTTGATGGGGATGGCATTGAATCTATAAATAACCTTGGGCAGTATGGCCATTTTCACGATATTGATTCTTCCTATCCATGAGCATGGTATGTTCTTCCATTTGTTTGTGTCCTCTTTGATTTCACTGAGCAGTGGTTTGTAGTTCTCCTTGAAGAGGTCCTTGACATCCCTTGTAAGTTGGATTCCTAGGTATTTTATTCTCTTTGAAGCAATTGTGAATGGAAGTTCATTCCTGATTTGGCTCTCTGCTTGTCTGTTACTGGTGTATAAGAATGCTTGTGATTTTTGCACATTAATTTTGTATCCTGAGACTTTGCTGAAGTTGCTTATCAGCTTAAGGAGCTTTTGGGCTGAGACGATGGGGTTTTCTAAATATACAATCATGTCATCTGCAAACAGGGACAATTTGACTTCTTCTTTTCCTAACTGAATACACTTGATTTCTTTCTCTTGCCTGATTGCCCTAGCCAGAACTTCCAACACTATGTTGAATAGGAGTGGTGAGAGAGGGCATCCCTGTCTTGTGCCCGTTTTCAAAGGGAATTTTTCCAGTTTTTGCCCATTCACTATGATATTAGCTGTGGGTTTGTCATAAATAGCTCTTATTATTTTGAGGTACATTCCATCAATACCGAATTTATTGAGCGTTTTTAGCATGAAGGGCTGTTGAATTTTGTCAAAAGCCTTTTCTGCATCTATTGAGATAATCATGTGGTTCTTGTCTTTGGTTCTGTTTATATGCTAGATTACGTTTATTGATTTGCGAATGTTGAACCAGCCTTGCATCCCAGGGATGAAGCCCACTTGATCATGGTGGATAAGCTTTTGGATTTGCTGCTGAATCCGGTTTGCCAGTATTTTATTGAGGATTTTTGCATCGATGTTCATCAGGGATATTGGTCTAAAATTTTCTTTTTTTGTTGTGTCTCTGCCAGGCTTTGGTATCAGGATGATGTTGGCCTCATAAAATGAGTTAGGGAGGATTCCCTCTTTTTCTATTGATTGGAATAGTTTCTGAAGGAATGGTACCAGCTGCTCCTTGTACCTCTGGTAGAATTCAGCTGTGAATCCATCTGGTCCTGGACTTTTTTTGGTTGGTAGGCTATTAATTATTGCCTCAATTTCAGAGCCTGCTATTGGTCTATTCAGGGATTCAACTTCTTCCTGGTTTAGTCTTGGGAGAGTGTAAGTGTCCAGGAAATTATCCATTTCTTCTAGATTTTCTAGTTGATTTGCGTAGAGGTGTTTATAGTATTCTCTGATGGTAGTTTGTATTTCTGTGGGGTCGGTGGTGATATCCCCTTTATCATTTTTTATTGCATCTATTTGATTCCTCTCTCTTTTCTTCTTTATTAGTCTTGCTAGCAGTCTGTCAATTTTGTTGATCTTTTCAAAAAACCAACTCCTGGATTCATTGATTTTTGGAGGGTTTTTTGTGTCTCTATCTCCTTCAGTTCTGCTCTGATCTTAGTTATTTCTTGCCTTCTGCTAGCTTTTGAATGTGTTTGCTCTTGCCTCTCTAGTTCTTTTAATTGTGATGTTAGAGTGTCAATTTTAGATCTTTCCTGCTTTCTCTTGTGGGCATTTAGTGCTATAAATTTCCCTCTGCACACTGCTTTAAATGTGTCCCAGAGATTCTGGTATGTTGTATCTTTGTTCTCACTGGTTTCAAAGAACATCTTTGTTTCTGCCTTCATTTCATTATGTACCCAGTAGTCATTCAGGAGCAGGTCGTTCAGTTTCCACGTAGTTGAGCGGTTTTGATTGAGTTTCTTAGTCCTGAGTTCTAGTTTGATTGCACTGTGGTCTGAGAGACAGTGTGTTATAATTTCTGTTCTTTTACATTTGCTGAGGAGTGCTTTACTTCCAATTATGTGGTCAATTTTGGAATAAGTGCGATGTGGTGCTGAGAAGAATGTATATTCTGTTGATTTGGGGTGGAGAGTTCTATAGATGTCTATTAGGTCTGCTTGGTGCAGAGATGAGTTCAATTCCTGGATATCCTTGTTAACTTTCTGTCTCGTTGATCTGTCTAATGTTGACAGTGGAGTGTTGAAGTCTCCCATTATTATTGTATGGGAGTCTAAGTCTCTTTGTAAGTCTCTAAGGACTTGCTTTATGAATCTGGGTGCTCCTGTATTGGGTGCATATATATTTAGGATAGTTAGCTCTTCCTGTTGAATTGATCCCTTTACCATTATGTAATGGCCTTCTTTGTCTCTTTTGATCTTTGATGGTTTAAAGTCTGTTTTATCAGAGACTAGGATTGCAACCCCTGCTTTTTTTTGTTCTCCATTTGCTTGGTAGATCTTCCTCCATCTCTTTATTTTGAGCCTATGTATGTCTCTGCATGTGAGATGGGTCTCCTGAATACAGCAGACTGATGGGTCTTGACTCTTTATCCAGTTTGCCAGTCTGTGTCTTTTAATTGGAGCATTTAGTCCATTGACATTTAAGGTTAATATTGTTATGTGTGAACTTGATCCTGTCATTATGATATTAACTGGTTATTTTGCTCGTTAGTTGATGCAGTTTCTTCCTAGCCTTGATGGTCTTTACATTTTGGCATGTTTTTGCAATGGCTGGTATCGGTTGTTCCTTTCCATGTTTAGGGCTTCCTTCAGGGTCTCTTGTAAGGCAGGCCTGGTGGTGACAAAATCTCTAAGCATTTGCTTATCTGTAAAGGATTTTATTTCTCCTTCACTTATGAAACTTAGTTTGGCTGGATATGAAATTCTGGGTTTAAAATTCTTTTCTTTAAGAACATTGAATATTGGCCCCCACTCTCTTCTGGCTCGTAGAGTTTCTGCCGAGAGATCTGCTGTTAGTCTGATGGGCTTCCCTTTGTGGGTAACCCGACCTTTCTCTCTGGCTGCCCTTAAGATTTTTTCCTTCATTTCAACTTTGGTGAATCTGGCAATTATGTGTCTTGGAGTTGCTCTTCTCGAGGAGTATCTTTGTGGCATTCTCTGTATTTCCTGAATTTGAATGTTGGCCTGCCCTACTAGGTTGGGGAAGTTCTCCTGGATGATATCCTGAAGAGTGTTTTCCAACTTGGTTCCATTTTCCCCCTCACTTTCAGGCACCCCAATCAGACGTAGATTTGGTCTTTTTACATAATCCCATACTTCTTGCAGGCTTTGTTCATTTCTTTTTCTTCTTTTTTCTTTTGGTTTCTCTTCTTGCTTCATTTCATTCATTTGATCCTCAATCACTGATACTCTTTCTTCCAGTTGATCGAGTCGGTTACTGAAGCTTGTGCGTTTGTCACGTATTTCTCGTGTCATGGTTTTCATCTCTGTCATTTCGTTTATGACCTTCTCTGCATTAATTAGTCTAGCTGTCAATTCTTCCACTCTTTTTTCAAGATTTTTAGTTTCTTTGCACTGGGTACGTAATTCCTCCTTTAGCTCTGAGAAGTTTGATGGACTGAAGCCTTCTTCTCTCATCTCGTCAAAGTCATTCTCTGACCAGCTTTGATCCGTTGCTGGCGATGGGCTGCGCTCCTTTGCAGGGGGAGATGCGCTCTTATTTTTTGAATTTCCAGCTTTTCTGCCCTGCTTTTTCCCCATCTTTGTGGTTTTATCTGTCTCTGGTCTTTGATGATGGTGACGTACTGATGGGGTTTTGGTATAGGTGTCCTTCCTGTTTGATAGTTTTCCTTCTGACAGTCAGGACCCTCAGCTATAGGTCTGTTGGAGATTGCTTGAGGTCCACTCCAGACCCTGTTTGCCTGGGTATCAGCAGCAGAGGTTGCAGAAGATAGAATATTGCTGAACAGCGAGTGTACCTGTCTGATTCTTGCTTTGGAAGCTTCCTCTCAGGGGTGTACTCCACCCTGTGAGGTGTGGGGTGTCAGACTGCCCCTAGTGGGGGATGTCTCCCAGTGAGGCTACTCAGGGGTCAGTGACCCACTTGAGCAGGCAGTCTGTCCGTTCTCAGATCTCAACCTCCGTGTTGGGAGATCCACTGCTCTCTTCAAAGCTGTCAGACAGAGTCGTTTGCGTCTGCTCAGGCCTCTGCTGCTTCCCCTGTTGTTTTTTTAGCTGAGCCCTGCCCCCAGAGGTGGAGTCTACAGAGACAGGCAGGTTTCCTTGAGCTGCTGTGAGCTCCACCCAGTTCGAGCTTCCCAGCGGCTTTGTTTACCTACTTAAGCCTCAGCAATGGCGGGCGCCCCTCCCCCAGCCTCGCTGCTGCCTTGCAGTTAGATCGCGGCAGACTGCTGTGTTAGCAATGAGGGAGGCTCCGTGGGCGTGGGACCCTCCCGGCCAGGTGTGGGTATAATCTCCTGGTGTGCCCGTTTGCTTAAAGTGCGGTATTGGGGTGGGAGTTACCCGATTTTCCAGGTGTTGTGTGTCTCAGTTCCCCTGGCTAGGAAAAGGGATTCCCTTCCCCCTTGCGCTTCCCAGGTGAGGTGATGCCTCACCCTGCTTCAGCTCTCGCTGGTCAGGCTGCAGCAGCTGACCAGCACCGATTGTCCGGCACTCCTTAGTGAGATGACCCCAGTACCTCAGTTGAAAATGCAGAAATCACCGGTCTTCTGTGTCGCTTGCGCTGGGAGTTGGAGACTGGAGCCGTTCCTATTCGTCCATCTTGCTCCGCCCCCGGTAATATTCTTATCTTAACACTATTATGTCTTCAAATCCGTAAATCCAGGATGCCTTTTCATTTATTTAGTTCTTTAATTTCTCTTTGAATTTTTAATTTTTAATTTTTTTCTAGCTGCTAATTTTCCATATTTGATGTCTTCAGATCAGATAGTTCTTTAATTTCTTTCAACTGGGTTTTTTAGTTTTTAGTAGACAAGACTTGCATCTCCTTGGTTAAATTTATTCCTAAATAGTGTATTATCTTTGATGCTATTGTAAATAGACTTTTCTGTTTTCCTTTTCATGTTTTTCATTGTTATTGTATAAAAATACAACCGATTTTTGCATGTTGACTTTGTAAACTGCAAGTGTTTTTTTCAACTGCCTAATAATTTTGGATAATTTGTCTTTTATTTTCATGTTTCCATATGTTATTACTTTAAATATTTTATACATAATTATTTCACATTATTTATCTGATAATGTCAATATCTGGTGTTCTTCAAGTTTTAATCTGCACTGATTGTTTCTGTTCACTTGTACTCAAGTTGTCTTGTTGTCTTGCATGTTTGCTGATCTATGTCTGTGATCTTATAATTTTAATATGTAGGAATCCTGGAGGCCTAAACTGGAGGTGCTTTTTTTCTAGAGCAGGTTGAGAATGGTTCTTCCAGGTGCCAGAGGATAATATTTATCTGCAACTTCTTTAGCTTCCTTCTGGGATTCATGACAATGCAGAATTCTCACACTGAGTTCTCCTTGCATTTTGCTCAAGGCTTAGTCTTCCATTAACAACATTAATGTGGGTATTCTCTCTGATGAAAGGTCTTCCTTTTTATATTTGCTCATTATTCACCTCTCTCTGCTATGATTTCAGCTCATTATTTTAAAATGGAAGTTTGTGGGGGTTTTTGTTGATGAGGGGGCTGGAGATTCCCCTTTCTTTGCCAAATACAACAATGTATTGTCAGTGATATAGCCTTTTTTTATTGTTGTACAATATACATAAAATTTACCATTTTAATCATTTTAAGTGTGCAATTTAGTGGTATTAAGTATATTCACAATATTGTGCACCCATTACCACTATCCATTTCCAGAACTTTTTCATCACGCAAACAGAAACTCTGTACTCATTGAAAATAACTCTCCATTTCCTCCCCATTCCAAGCCCCTGGTAACCTCTTTTCTACTTTCTGTCTTTATGAATTTACCTACTCTAGATACCTCATTATGGCAGTTAATTTTATGTGTCAACTTGACTGGGTCATGGGGTGCCCATATATTTGATTAAACTTTATTTTATGTGTGTCTGTGAGAGTGTTTTGTGGTGAGATTAACATTTGAGTTGATAGACTAAGTAAAGCAGATTGTCCTCCCCAGTGTAGGTGGAACTTATCCAATCAGTTGAAGGCCTAAATATAACAAAAAGGCTGACTGTCCTCTTAGTAAGAGACAGTTTCTTCTATTTGACTACCTTTAAACTAGGACTTCGGTTTTGTTTTTTTTTTTTTCTGCCTTTGGCCTCAAACTAAAACATTTTAACTCTTTCTAGGTCTGCAGCCTGCTGGTCTTTGAACTCTCAGGGGTCTCTAGGTTGCCAACTCATCCTGCAGATCTTGAGACTAATCAGACTCCATACTCACATGAGCTAATTCCTTATAAGTATATGTGCGTGTGTGTGTGTGTGTGTGTGTGTGTGTGCGTGTGTGTGCGCGTGTGTGTCTCCTCTTGGTTCTGTTTCTTTGGGAACCATGACTAATACAGATTTTCACACCAAGAGTGATTCTAAAGGAACAGAACTTCAAGGATAAATTTTATACATTTGTTATTGGATTTCTGGAATTGGTTCTGTAATCTGATGAAATTTAAAGACACTACTGACTATTTTCAGTAGTAAAAACTGTCCATGGCATGATCTGGTAATAGAAATATGTAGGCCAGGCTGGGCGCAGTGGCTCACGCCTGTAATCCCAGCACTTTGGGAGGCTGAGGCGGATGGATCACCTGAGGTCAGGAGTTCGAGACCAGCCTGGCCACCATGACAAAACCCTGTCTCTACTAAAAACACAAAAATTAGGCAGGTACCTGTAATCCCAGCTACTCAGGAGGCTGAGGCGTGAGAATCCCTTGAACCTGGTAGACGGAGGTTGCAGTGAGCTGAGATCACGCCACTGCACTCTGGCCTGGACGACAGAGTGACACTCCATCTCCAAATATATGTATATGCAAAATATCTCCATTGGATACTCCTAATCAACTACTTATAAGAAGCAAGGGTCTTGGTGACTATGTATATTGACATTTATGAACATATTTATCAAACTAATGAATATGATGAGATTAGTCGGTTGCTGCTAATGTTGCTGGAAAAAGTGATGAAAGAAAAGGAGGAGCTCAGAAATTTGAATTCCCAGCTCAAGAGCTGCATAAATGACCTGACAGATTCTATGTATGCCCTGAAGGAGACCCTTATCTACTGTAGCCACAGAGCTGAGAGTGCTGAAAATCAAATGCCAAATCTCATCCCGTGACTAACTGAATTACAAAGCAAGTCAAACTTCCAGCTTTGCAGGGTTTCTACTGTTAAAGCAAGGGCATTGACTGGGAAAGAATGGGGCACTATAAGTTGGATTAGGTATGTGTGGAAGACCCTGATTAAGCTGGGGACATTGAGCTCCTAAATATTGATGAGTCTTCTTTGCCAGTGAAAGCTGTCTCTCCATCCCTGTGGTGGCAGTGTCTCCACTCCAGTCTAAGTGGATTAACCCTGCACTGCCTGCGGAAACTGTAATGGCCTCCCTTGAGGCAACTGCCATGCAAGATAATGCTGATTGCCTTCAGGACCCACCCTACCACCCCTCTTTGTTATTAGATCTATAACTACACTCAAGTCCCAGCAGGCAAGGTGAAGTATGAAGGTGACCCATGACAAGATGTACTACACTTCAAAAGAATGACTTGAGTTTTCTAATTTACACAAACAGGAATCCAGAGGATATGTATAGGAATGGGTACTAAGGATGTGAGATAATAGTGGAAGGCACATAAAGTTGGATTAGGCCAAATTTACTGACATGGGCCCACTAAGCAGACATTCTGGATTTAATGTTGCATCTCAGGGAATTAGGAAGGCCTCTAACTATTTAATTGGTTGACTGAAACACAGATCAAAAGATGGCCCACAGTGAGCAAAGTAGAAATTTCAGACTTGCCCTGGTTTAACGTAGAAGAAAGGAGATTGAAATGCTTGAGTTAATTTGTCATTTAAGACCTACTCACCAACACTGGGAGAGTTCAGAAGACACAGATCTCACCATTACTTTGAGAAATAAATTTGTCAGGGGAACCTCAGCATCCTCGAAGGACTCTGTGATCACTCTTCTCTGTAGGTGACACCTTACAGCAGAACCTGCATTCACTGAATTAGAAAACCTAAATACGATGGGAATAATTGGATCCTGGGGTGGCAGGGGAAAAGGGGCAGTACTCAACTGCCAAAGGCAAGGTAAGTGTGGTTACCATAAGGGACAGCAGAGTCAAAACAGCAATTAGAATAGTATGACTATGGTGTTGGCTAGTAGATTATAGTGTTCCTAGAGGAGATATAGATAGAATGCCTACCAAATACTTGATCTGTATAAGCGGAAAAGTTCTAGGTCAAGTGAACAAAAGTCTAACCTGAATAATAAAAACAGAGTCACGGCCTCTCAATCAATTCCCAGATTTGAGCAAGTTTACAGACCCAGCACTACTTGAATGAAGGGGAGGCTCAGTCTCCTTGAGGAAGGACTCTGGTACACTGCCAAGAATACCGTTACTTTCTCTCAGCCTTCCCCAAAGGAACATATGGCCTTTCTATCAGAATAACTGTGCATTGAAGAAAAATACTTAATCAGACCTTTCAGGGACTACTGGACAATGGCTCTGAACTGGCACTAATTTCTGGAGACCCAAAATGTCACTGTGGTCCACTAGTCAGAGTATGGGCTTATGGAGGGTCAAATGATCAATGGAATTTTAGCTCAAGTCCATCTCAAAGTGGATGCAGAGAATCTGTGAGCCTATCTTGTGGTTATTTCCCCAGTCCTGGAATGCGTAATTGGAACAGATATATTGAGCAGCTAGCAGGATCTTCACATTGGTTCCCTGACTTATGGAGCAGGGGCTGTTATAGTGAGAAATCCTCCTGTAATCCTCTGTGAATAACTATTCTCCTTTTGTGAGTAGCTCTTGGCCTACTACTGGGCCTTAGTAGATACTGAATGCTTAGCCACAGACCACCAAGTTGCCATGTGACCTGAACTGCCCATCATGAACTAGGTGTTATCTGACCTACCAAGTCATAAAGTTGGGTATGAATAATGGCACTCCATCATCAAATGGAAGTGGTCTATACATGGTTAGGTCTGAGCAGGTCATGAAGGCACATGTAAATTACATTAAGAAGTAGCCCAAATGTCCATGGTGCCTGTTTCTGCTACCCTGCCTTCTCTCTCCCAGCCTGCACTTATGGCCTCATTGGGAGTTCCCTATGATCAGTTTACAGAGGAAGAGGAGTCTTGGACCTGGTTTACCAATGGTTTTGCATGATATGCAGGTACTACACAAAAGTGGATAGTCCCTATCTGAGATACCCATGAAGGACAATGGGCAGAATTTTAGGCAGTGTACGTGGTTGTGGACTTTGCTTAGAAGAAGAAATGGCCAGGTGTGCAATTATATGTCAAATTATGGGCTGTAGTCAGTGCTTTGTCCAGATATGGACTTGGAAGGAACATGATTAGAAAACAGGTGACAAATTTGGGGAAGAGGTATGTGGATAGATCTCTCTGAATGGGCGAAGGATGTGAAGATATTTATGTCCCATTTGAGTGTTCAACAAAGGGTGACCTCAGCAGATAAGGATTTCAGTAATCAAGTAAATATGATGAGCCGGGTGCAGTGGCTCACACCTGTAATCCCAGCACTTTGGGAAGCAAAGGCAGGAGGATCACCTGAGGTCAGGAGTTCAAGATCAGCCTGGCCAACATGGTGAAACCCTGTCTCTACTAAAAATACAAAAATTAGCCAGGTGTGGTGATGTGCACCTATAGTCCCAGCTACATGGGAGGCTGAGGCACGAGAAATGCTTGAACCTGGGAGGCAGAGGTTGCAGTGAGCCGAGATCGTGCCACTGCACTCCAGCCTGGGTGACAGAGCAAGACTCCATCTCAAAAAAAAAAAAAAAAAAAAAAAAAAAGTAGATATGATGATCTGTTCTGTGGATACCAGTCATCCTCTTTACTCAGCCACCTATGTCACTGCCTGATGGGCTCATGAACAAAGTAGCCATGGTGGCAGGGATAGAGGTTATGCATGGGCTCAGCAACATGGACTTCTATTCAACAAGGCTGACCTGTCTATGGCCACTGCTAAGGGCCCAATCTGATAGCAGTAGAGACAAACAGAGAGTCCCCAGTATGGCAGTATTTCCCAGGATGATCAGCCAGCTATCTGGCAGCAGGCTGATTACATTAGAATATGTTAATCATGGAAGGGGCAGCGTTTTGTCCTTCCTGGAAGGAAACTGGACTACTACTTCACAATGGAGGTATGGGAGAGTGTGTCTGGAATATAACAGATCCGTTAGAGTGTCTCTTACTATTACCACACCCTATGATTCTGGTCAATGGGAAACTACAGCTACCCAATCCATGCAGGACTACTAATGGCCCAGGCTCTTCAGGAATAAAGGTTCGGGTCACCTCATCAGGTAAAGAACCACAATCAGCTGAGATGCTTGCTGAAGGCAAAGTCAACACAGAATGGGTAGTAGAAGAAGATAGTTATCAATACCAGTCAAGTTTTGTCATATCATGTTAGGTGGAATTAGGACCTCATTTCTGTCTCTATTTAGAGATAAAGGAGATGTGTATGGTGGGTGCTACATTGACAAGGGGTGGACTTGTGATGGTTAATTTTATGTATCTACTTTACTTGGTCATAAGGTGCCCAGATATTTACTCAAACATTATTCTGGGTATTTCTCTGAGGGTGTTTTTGAATTAGATTAACACTGAAGTCAGTAGACTGAGTAAAGCAGATTGCCCTCCCTAATGTGGACAGGCATCATCCAATTAGTTGAAGGCCTGAATAGAACAAAAAGGCTGAGTCTTCCCCAAGTAAGAAAGTGTTCTTGCTGCCTGCCTGCCTTTGGACTGGAACATCTGCTTTTTCCTGCTTTTAGTCTTGAACTAAAACAGTTTAGCTCATCCAGAGAGAGAAGGCAGGCAGACAGACAGAATCTCCTATTGGTTCTGTTTCTTTGGATATCCCTGACTAACACACTCATATAAGTAGAATCATACAATATCTATATCCTTTTATGTCTGGCCTATTCACTTAGCATATTTTCTTCTTTTTTTTTAGATTGAGTTTCACTCTGTGGCCCAGGTTGGAGTGCAGTGGCACAATCTCAGCTCACTGCAAGCTCCGCCTCCTGGGTTCATGCCATTCTCCTGCCTCAGCCTCCTGAGTACCTGGGACTACAGGTGCCCGCCATCATGCTCGGCTAATTTTTTGTATTTTTAGAAGAGACGGGGTTTTACTGTGTTAGCCAGGATGGTCTCGATCTCCTGACCTCGTGATCCACCCTCCTCAGCCTCCCAAAGTGCTGGGATTACAGGCATGAGCCACCGCGCCTGGCCTTCACTTAGCATATTTTCAAAGTTCATCATGTTGTGGCACTAATCAGAGATATAACCTTTTTTAAATGGGAATTTCTTCTAGAATATCCAATGTCTAGACTTCAGGTCACCAAACTGCCAGTTTGGTGAAGTCTTTAATCCAGCCTTGATGGATAAAGGAATTCTTCTTGAACATGATGTTTATCTGAGACTTAAAGAATGAGTCAGGTGAAAGTGGCAGTAGTGCGCAGCTAGAAAAATGTTCCAGGTAGAAGAAATAGTATCTATTTAAAAGCCTGGGCCGGGCGCGGTGGCTCAAGCCTGTAATCCCAGCACTTTGGGAGGCCGAGACGGGCGGATCACGAGGTCAGGAGATCGAGACCATCCTGGCTAACACGGTGAAACCTCGTCTCTACTAAAAATACAAAAAAAACTAGCCGGACGAGGTGGCGGGCGCCTGTAGTCCCAGCTACTCGGGAGGCTGAGGCAGGAGAATGGCGTGAACCCGGGAGGCGGAGCTTGCAGTGAGCTGAGATCCCGCCATTGCACTCCAGCCCGGCCGACAGAGCGAGACTCCGCCTCAAAAAGAAAAAAAAAAAAAAAAAAAAAAAGCCTGATATGAGATACAATGTGCTGTGTTTAGTGACCTGAGAATTTCTTAGTATGGATGGAGCTTAAAGAGCCAAGTGGCAAGAGACTGTATTAGAAAGATTGGTAAGGACCACATCATGGTTAACTCTTAGTGAACAAAGAATATAGAAAATACCAAAGAGAGGAACTATTCCTTCCCCCATTACTCATGGGATGATAAGAGTTTATGTCATGTCTTTTCATCAGCACAATTTGTTGAATTATCCAGTAAACCCAGATTAAGAATGAAGACTTCCTGGACCACTGAAGTTAAAGGTCAAAAAGGCTTGGGAATCAAGGTGCTGATGAGGAGAATCAACTCTTGGATCTACTCTGCCCTTTTCTTGGTACTTTACCTTTTTCTTAAAGTCACCGTGTTCTCTCAGAATGCCTTTTACAATGTCTTGCTACCTTAGGTACTTAATAAATGTTGCCCTGAAAGTTTGGTCATATATCAACCTTATTATGTTATGTTAAGCTCTAGGAGAGGTGGTTTTTTTTTTCTTTCTTTCCAAGGAGACTAGCATACCTTTACTTTGCCATTCTGAAAAAAGAGAGTCCAGTGATGGCCATCTTGACTGCTGGAGATGAGGAACTCCTTCACATACATGCTGGTAAGTAGAGATTTTACTCCCTGAGTAGTTATTCCTGTGACTTTCATTGTCTTCTGGAAGTCCACTTGCAGCCACTCTTTTGGATTATTCACCTGAGGGCAATAGAGTTGGATTAGTAGCCTCTTGGTAACCATTTATTCCCAGAAATTCCCAAATCCCTCTTAACCATACCACAGCATTTCTCACTCTACTTTCTTTTTTGGAGATGAAGTCTCGCTTTGTCACCCAGGTGGGAGTGCAATGGCACGATCTCAGCTCACTGAACCTCTGCCTCCCAAGTTCAAGCGATTCTCCTGCCTCAGCCTCCCGAGTAGCTGTGGTTACAGGTACCCACCACCATGCCCAGATAATTTTCTATTTTTAGTAGAGATGAGGTTTCACCAGGTTGGCCAGGCTGGTCTTGAACTCCTGACTTCAGGTGATCTGCCACCTCGGCCTCCCAAAGTGTTAGGATTACAGGCGTGAGCCACTGTGCGCAGCCTCACTCTTTCTTTCTTTTTTTTTTTGAGACGGAGTCAGGCACGGTCGCCTGGGCCAGAGTACAATAGCGTGATCTCAGCTCACTGCAACGTCCGCCTCCCAGGTTCATGTGATGATCTTGCCTCAGCAAAAGACTGGTCTCGAACTCCTGACCTTGTGATCAGCCCGCCTCAGCCTCCCAAAGTGCTGGGATTACAGGCATGAGCCACCGTGCCAGGCCTCTACTTTCTATTAGCTAATCTGTCTCTCTTATTCAACTCTAAGCAACTTCAGGGCCAAAATTTTTCACAATTCACCTTTGTATCCCTAGGCTCATCCTGGGAATACTAAGATACACAGTAAATGTTTACTTTCCATTGATGTAATGAGAAACCTGGAAAGAAAGCTAATTGTTGATTTTTTTTTTTTTTTGAGACGGAGTCTCGCTCTGTCGCCCGGGCTGGAGTGCAGTGGCCAGATCTCAGCTCACTGCAAGCTCCGCCTCCCAGGTTCACGCCATTCTCCTGCCTCAGCCTCCCGAGTAGCTGGGACTACAGGCGCCCGCCACCTCGCCCGGCTAGTTTTTTGTATTTTTTAGTAGAGACGGGGTTTCACGGTGTTAGCCAGGATGGTCTCGATCTCCTGACCTCGTGATCCGCCCGTCTCGGCCTCCCAAAGTGCTGGGATTACAGGCTTGAGCCACCGCGCCCGGCCAATTGTTGATATTTATATGTAAAATGGACTTTAGCTTCTACAATTCTTTGACAGATATTAGCCCGTAATCAAACTTCCTTGACACTCTTTTTAGAACTAGCAGTTGATAGAAATACCTCGGAAGAAACAGTCAAGGCCTTCCCCCATTTTTTCCCCAACCACTGCTTTGAGTCAGTTAAAGAGTAAATCTGTTGCCTCTTACCTGAGGTCTCCAGGCATTACTCCTTCCTTGGAGGTTAAGTCGAGCTTTTGAAGGAGACCAGGTGGCAAACATATTGGTGAAGTAGGATGAAGCAGTAATCTGTGCATCTGATATTGCTTTACTCTCCATTCCCAACGGCATGCTGCAACCTCAAAGAAAAGAAAAAGGAAGGTTATCACAAGGACATGCTTCAGCCTCAGTTATACTGAGCAGCCTCCACTGATATTCTAGGGCTACTGTCATCATAATATCATTTCTCAGGTGTTAACTTTTGCATAGATTCTGTTATTGGATTTTTTGTTTTGTTTTGTTTTTTGAGATGGAGTCTCGCTTTGTCACCCAGGCTGGAGTGCAGTGGCGTGATCTCGGCTCACTGCAACCTCCACCTCCCGGGTTCAAGTGATTGTCTTGCCTCAGCCTCCGGAGTAGCTAGGACTACAGGCGCCCGCCACAATGACCAGCTAATTTTTTGTATTTTTAGTACAGATGGGGTTTCACCGTGTTAGCCAGGATGGTCTTGATCTCCTGACCTCATGATCTGCCCACCTTGGCCTCCCAAAGTGCTGGGATTATAGGTGTGAGCCACCACGCCCGGCCAATTCTGTTATTGTTATCTGTTTTCTGGCCAGCTCTTCCCACTTTGTGTGACTCTTTAATTTTCCTTGTTTCTTTTCTTCTTCTACTTTTATTTTAGGTTCTAGGGGTACATGGGTAGGTTTGTTGCATGGGTAAATTGCATGTCACTGAGGCTTGGTGTATGAATGATCCCCTCACCCAGGTAGTAAGTGTAGTACCCAATACGTAACCTTCAAACCCACACCCCCCTCCCAACCTCTCCCCTCCTGAGTTTCCATCATTGTGTCCATGTGCATTGAATGTTTAGCTCCCACTTATGAGAACAGGTGATATTTGGTTTTCTGTTCTTGCATTAGTTCATTTATGATAATAGCCTCTAGCTGCATCTAAGTTGCTGAAAAGGACATGAACTCATTCTTTTTTATGGCTGCATAGTATTCCATGGTATGTATGTACCACATTTTCTTTATCCAGTCTGTTGTTGATGGGCATTTAGGTTGATTCCATGCCTTTGCTATTGTGAATCGTGCGGAAATGAACATATGTATGCATGTGTCTTTATGACAGAATGATTTATATTCCTTTGAGTATACACCCAGTGATGGGGTGGCTGGGTTGAATGGTATTTCTGGGTTTGCCCAGGACTGTGCTGGTTTTAGCACTAACAATTTTGTTTCCTGATACCGGGAACCCTCCTCCAGTCTCAAGATAACTAGAACAGTTAGTCGCCCTACCCATAGTTGAGGGAAGAAGGATATGGGATGACTTGGCACTTACTATTTAAATCACAGCCCATCAACTCCATGCGAAGAGTGCTGCGAATGCTATAATGAGTTGGGTGCAAACGGATGTATCGAGCAATAATTGGAGGGTTAAAAATATTGTGTTTTATCCCAGATGAATCCACATTGCCAAAGAAGACCTGTATGGAGAGATTAGCACAAATACATGGAAAGTGAATACACAGTAAAAAGCAATTTCTGTCAATCACATCTTCCTTCTAATTTGCTTTGTGCATTTCTCAACAGCATCCAACATCTACATAAGACAACTATGGTTAGATGAATGTTACGATGGTAGACACAAAGGAGGAAAGCACCAAGAAGAAGTGGGAACAAGGGAAATTATTAGGTCTGGGGCAAGTGAAGTCATTTTCTACTGCAAACTGAACAACTTGCTCCTGAATGACTACCAGGTAAATAATGAAATGAAGGCAGATGTAAAGATGTTCTTTGAAACCAATGAGAACGAAGACACAACGTACCAGAATCTCTGGGACACATTTAAACCAGTGTTTAGAGGGAAATTTATAGCACTAAATGCCTACAAGAGAAAGCAGGAAAGATTGAAAACTGACACCCTAACATCAAAATTAAAGAATTGGAGAAGCAACAGCAAACAAATTCAAAAGCTAGCAGAAGACATGAAATAACTAAGATCAGAGCAGAACTGAAAGAGATAGAGACACAAAAAACTCTTCAAAAAATCAATGAATCCAGGATCGTGATCTGCCCACCTTGGCCTCCCAAAGTGCTGGGATTACAGGCGTAGCCACCGCGCCTGGCCTTCACTTAGCATATTTTCAAAGTTCATCATGTTGTGACACTAATCAGAGATATAACCTTTTTTAAATGGGAATTTCTTCAACAAAATAGATAGACCGCTAGCCAGACTAATAAAGAAGAAAAGAGAGAAGAATCAAGTAGATGCAATAAAAAATGATATTGGTGATATCACCACTGATCCCACAGAAATACAAACTACCATCAGAGAATACTATAAACACATCTATGAAAATAAACTAGAAAATCTAGAAGAAATATATAAATTCCTGGACACATACACTCTCCCAAGTCTGAGCCAGGAAGAAGTCAAATCACTGAATAGACCTATAACAAGTTCTGAAATTGAGGCGGTAATTAATAGCCTACCAACCAAAAAAAAGTCCAGGACCAGACAGATTCACAGCTGAATTCTACCAGAGGTACAAAGAGGAGCTGGTACCATTCCTTCTGAAACTATTCCAATCAATAGAAAAAGAGGGAATCCTCCCTAACTCATTTTATGAGGCCAGCATAATCCTGATACCAAAACCTGGCAGAGACACAACAAAAAAAGAAAATTTCAGGCCAATATCCCTGATGAACATCAGTGCGAAAATCCTCAATAAAATACTGGCTAACTGAATTCAGCAGCACATCAAAAAGCTTATCCTCCATGATCAAGTTGGCTTCATCCCTGGGATGCAAGGCTGGTTCAACATATGCAAATCAATAAACATAATCCAGCATATAAAGAGAACCAAAGACAAAAACCACATGATTATCTCAATAGATGCAGAAAAGGCCTTCGATAAAATTCAATACCTTTTCATGCTAAACACTCTCAATAAACTAGGTATCGATGGAACATACCTCAAAATAATAAGAGCTATTTATGACAAACCCACAGCCAATATCACACGGAATGGGCAAAAACTGGAAGCATTCCCTTTGAAAACTGGCACAAGACAATGATGCCCTCTCTTACCACTCCTATTCAACATAGTATTGGAAGTTCTGGCCAGGGCAATCAGGCAAGAGAAAGCAATAAAGCGTATTCAAATAGGAAAAAAGGAAGTCAAATTGTCCCTGTTTGCAGATGACATGATTGTATATTTAGAAAATCCCATCATCTCAGCCAAAAACCTCCTTAAGCTGATAAGCAACTTCAGCAAAGTCTCAGGATACAAAATCAATGTGCAAAAATCACAAGCATTCCTACACACCAATAACAGACAAATGGATAGCCAAATCATGAGTGAACTCCCATTCACAATTGCTACAGAGAATAAAATACCTAGGAATACAACTTACAAGGGATGTGAAGGACCTCTTCAAGGAGAACTACACACCACTGATCAAGGAAATAAGAGAGGACACAAACAAATGGAAAAACATTCCATGCTCATGGATAGGAAGAATCAATATCGTGAAAATGGCCATACTGCCTAAAGTAATTTATAGATTCAATGCTATCTCCATCAAGCTACCACTGACTTTCTTCACAAAATTGGAAAAAAACTACTTTAAACTTCAGATGGAACCAAAAAACAGCCCACATAGCCAAGACAATCCTGGGCAAGAAGGACAAAGCTGGAGGCATCATGCTACCTGACTTCAAACTATAGTACAAGACTACAGTAACCAAAACAGCATGGTACTGGTACCAAAACAGAGATACAGACCAATGGAACAGAACGGAGGCCTCAGAAATAACACCACACAGCTACAACCATCTTTTCTTTGACAAACCTGACACAAACAAGCAATGGGGAAAAGATTCCCTATTTAATAAATAGTGTCGGAAAAACTGGCTAGCCATATGCAGAAAACTGAAACTGGACCCCTTCCTTACACCTTTTACAAAAATCAACTCAAGATGGATCAAAGACTTAAATGTAAGACCTAGGACCATAAAAATCCTAGAGGGAAACCTGGGTAATACCATTCAGGACATAGGCATGGGCAAAGACTTCATATCTAAAACACCAAAAGCAATGACAACAAAAGCCAGAATTGACAAATGGGATCTAATCAAACTAAGGAGCTTCTGCACAGCAAAAGAAACTATCATCAGAGTGAACAGGCAACCTACAGAATGGGAGAAAATTTTTGCAATCTATCCATCTGACAAAGGGCTAATATCCAGAATCTACAAAGAACTTAAACAAATTTACAAGAAAAAAAAAACCCCATCAAAAAATGGGCAAAGGATATGAATAGACACTTCTCAAAAGAAGACATTTATGCAGCCAACAGACATATGAAAAAATGCTCATCATCACTGGTTATTAGAGAAATGCAAATCAAAACCACAATGAGATACCATTTCATGCCAGTTAGAATGGTGATCATTAAAAAGTCAGGAAACAACAGATGCTAGAGAGGTTGTGGAAAAATAGCAATGCTTTTACACTGTTGATGGGAGTGTAAATTAATTCAACCATTGTGGAAGACAGTGTGGCGATTCCTCAAGGATCTAGAACTGGAAATACCATTTGACCCAGCAATCCCATTACTGGGCATATGCCCAAAGGATTATAAATCATTCTACAATAAAGACACATGCACATGTATGTTTATTGTGGCACTATTCACAATAGCATAAGACTTGGAACCAACCCAAATGTCCATCAATGATAGACTGGATTAAGAAAATGTAGCACATATACACCATGGAATACTATACAGCCATTAAAAAGGATGAGTTCATGTCCTTTGCAGGGACATGGATGAAGCTGTAAATCATCATTCTCAGCAAACTATCACAAGATCAGAAAACCAAACACTGCATGTTCTCACTCACAAGGGGGAGTTGAACAATAAGAACATATAGAAGCAGGGAGGGGAACATCGCACACCAGGGCCTGTTGGGGGGTGGGGGGCTAGGAGAGGGATAACATTAGAAGATATACCTGATGTAGGTGACGGGTTGATGGGTGCACCAAACCACCAGGGCACATGTATACCTATGTAACAAAACTGCACGTTCTGCACACGTACCCCAGAACTTAAAATATAATTTAAATAAATAAATAAATAAATAAAATAAGCATCCAAATAGGAGAGAATAGTAAAATCATCTCTTTTTGCAGATGACATGATCATACATGTAGAAAACTCTAAAGACTCAACAAAAAATTATTAGAACTAATACATGAATTCTGTAAAGTTGCAGGATACAAAATCAACATACAGAAGTCAGTGGTGTTTCTACACACTATAAACTATCCCAAAGGAAATTAGAAAATAATCTTATTTACAATAGCAACAAAAGAATAAAATACTTAGGAATAGACTTAACCAAAGAAATGAAAGACTTGTACAATGAAAATATAGAAAACATTTATGAAGGAAATTAAAGAAGACACAGATAAATAAAAGATATTCCATATTCCTAGATTGAAAGAATTAGTATTGTTAAAATGTCCACAATACCCAAAGTAATCTATAGATTTGATGTGATCTGTATCAAAATCTCAAAATCTCAATGGTGTTCTTCACAGAAATAAAAAAAAAACTTTAAATTAATATGAAATCACAAAAGACCCCAAGGAGGCAAAGCAATTTTTTTTTTTTTTTTTTTGAGACAGAGTATTGCTCTGTCACCCAGGCTGGAGTGCAGTGGTGCAATCTCGGCTCACCACAACCTCTGCCTCCCAGGTTCAAGTGATTCTCCTGCCTCAGCTACCACACCTGGCTAATTTTTGTATTTTTTCAGTAGAGATGGGGTTTTACCATGTTGGTGAGGCTGCTCTTAAATTCCTGACCTCAAGTGATCAACCCATCTCAGCCTCCCAAAGTGCTGGGATTACAGGTGTGAGCCACCACATGCAGCCAGGCAAAGCAATCTTAAGAAAAACAAAGCTAGAGGAATCATACTTCCTGATTTCAAAATATACTACAAGTCTCCAGTAATCAAAATAGCATGGTGCTGGCATAAAAATAGACACATCAACCCAGGGAACAGAATAGAAAAGCCCAGAAATAAATTCACACATTTACTGTCAACAGATTTTTGACAAGGGTGCCAAGAACACACAACAGGAAAAAGAGAGTCTCTTCAATAAATGATATTGGGAAAACTGAATTTCCACATGCAGAAGAAAGAAATTGGGCCCTTTTCTCAAACTATACATAAAATTCAACTCAAAATTGATTAAACACTTGTATATAAGACCTGAAACTATAAAACTCCTAGAAGAAAACAGGGAAAAAGCTTCCTGATATTGATTTGGGCAATACTTTTTTTATATGACACCAAAATCACAGGCAACAAAAACAAAAATAGACAACTAGGATTGCATCAAACTAAAAAGTTTCTACACAGCAAAAGAAATAATCAACAGAGTGAAAAGGCAACCTATGGAATGGATAAAAATATTTGCAAATTGTATATCTGATAATAGGTAAGAAACTCAAACAACTCATTAGTAAGAAACAAACTACGGACACTTCTCAAAAGAAGACATTCATACAGCCAACAGACACATGAAAAAATGCTCATCATCACTGGCCATCAGAGAAATGCAAATCAAAACCACAATGAGATACCATCTCACACCAGTTAGAATGGCAATCACTAAAAAATCAGGAAACAACAGGTGCTGGAGAGGATGTGGAGAAATAGGAACACTTTTACACTGTTGGTGGGATTGTAAACTAGTTCAACCATTGTGGAAAACAGTATGGCAATTCCTCAAGGATCTAGAACTACAAATACCATTTGACCCAGCCATCCCATTACTGGGGATATACCCAAAGGATTATAAATCATGCTGCTATAAAGACACATGCATATGTATGTTTATTGCGGCACTATTCACAATAGCAAAGACTTGGAATCAACCCAAATGTCCATCAGTGACAGACAGGATTAAGAAAATGTGGCACATGGCCGGGTGCGGTGGCTCAAGCCTGTAATCCCAGCACTTTGGGAGGCCGAGACGGGCGGATCACGAGGTCAGGAGATCGAGACCACCCTGGCTAACATGGTGAAACCCCATCTCTACTAAAAATACAAAAAAAAAAAAAAAAAAAAAAAAACTAGCCGGGCGAGGTGGCAGGCGCCTGTAGTCCCAGCTACTCCGGGAGGCTGAGGCAGGAGAATGGCGTGAACCCGGGCGGCTGAGCTTGCAGTGAGCTGAGATCCGGCCACTGCACTCCAGCCTGGGGGACAGAGCGAGACTCCGTCTCAAAAAAAAAAAAAAAAAAAAGAAAAAAAAAAAGAAAATGTGGCACATATACACCATGGAATACTATGCAGCCATAAAAAGGATGAGTTCGTGTCCTTTGTAGGGACATGGATGCAGCTGGAAACCATCATTCTCAGCAAACTATTGCAAGAACAGAAAACCAAATACCGCGTGTTCTCATTTATAGGTGGGAATTGAACAATGAGATCACTTGGACACAGGAAAGGGAGCATCACACACCGGGTCCTATTGTGGGGAGGGGGTAGCAGGAGGGATAGTATTAGGAGATATACCTAATGTAAATGACGAGTTAATGGGTGCAGCACACCAACATGGCACATGTATACATACATAACAAACCTGCACGTTGTGCACATGTACCCTAGAGCTTAAAGTATAATAATAATAATAATAAAAAGAAACAAACAACCCAATTAAAAATGGGCAAAGGACCCAAACAGAATTTTTCAAAAGAAGAAATATAAAAGGCCAACAGATAAATCATGCCCAGCATCACTAACCCACAGGGAAATGCAAATCAAAACACAATGAGATATTTCCTCACATCTATTAGAATAGTGTCTTGGTCTTTTATTATGGACTATAACTTATTATGGACTATAATTTATTATGCTGATATGACAGAATACCACAGACTGAGTAATTTGTAGTGAACAGAAATGTATTTGGCTCACAGTTCTGGAGGCCGGGCAGTCCAAGATCAAGAGGCCAACATCTGGCAGAGGCTTTCTTTCTGTATCATAACATGGCAGAAGGGCAAAAAGAGGGCAAGAGAGAGCAAGAGTTCAAATTCACAGCCTTAGGTGCTTTTGTAATCGGCATTAATCCATTCATGAGGGTGGAGTCCTCATAACCTAAACACCTCCCATTCAGCCCTACCTCCCAACACTGTTGCATTGGGAATTAAGTTTCCAACACATGTTTTTTTGGGGGAAAACACTCAAACCATAGCAAATAGCTGTTATCAAAATGATAAAAAGATGACAAATGTTGGTGGTAATGTGAAGAAAAGGAAACCCTTGTATGCTGTTGCTGCAAAAATAAATTGGTACAGCCATTATGAAAGACATCATAGAGTTTCCTCAAAAAACTAAAAATAGACTATCATATGATCTGGCAATCTCACTTCTGGTATATATCCAAAGGATATAAAATCAGTATGTTGAATATCTGCACTCCCATGTTCACTGTAACAGTATTCACAATAGCCAAGATATGCAAACAACCTAAGTGTGTCCATTGATGGATGGAGGGATAAAGAAAATCTGATATATATATATATATATATATCTGATGGAATATTCTCACAATTATAAAATATTATTCAGACTTAAAATAGAAGAAAATCCTGCCACTTGTGATAACATGGATGAAGCTGGAAAATATTATACTAAGTATAATAAGCCAGACACAGAAAGAAAAATACTTCATGACCTCATATGTGGAATCTAAGATGGTCAAACTCCTAAAAGCAGACAGTAGAATGTTAGGTGCTAGGGACCGTGGTGTGGGGGAAACAGGGAGATGTTGATCAAAGGGTACAAAATTTCACTTACGCAAGATAAATTAGTTCTGGAGATCTAATGTACGATATAGTAACTATAGTAAACAATACTGTATTGTATACTTGAAATTTGCTAAAAGAGTAAGTCATAAATGTTCTCACCACAAAAAAGGTAGCTAGGCAAAGAGATAGATATATCTTAATTAGCTTGCTTGTGGTGACTATTTCACAATGTATCAAACATCATATATCAAAAACAACATAAATCAAAACATCTTAAATATATGTACCTCTTAAATATATGCAACTTTTATTTGTCAATTATATCTAAGTAAAGATTTTAAAAAAGAGATGCAGTTTCTTGGGCACCAAGTCAGGTCTACTGAATCAGAATCTAAATTTTAATAAGATCCTTAGGTGTTTCGTAAGCACACTAAAGTTTGAAAGACACTGGCAGAGGACAGAGACAGCTGTGAAAGAGTACTGGGAATGCACAGCCTATCCTCCACACTGGTCTCAGAATGATCTTCTAAGAATGTAGTGTGTACGTGTGTGTGTGTGGAGAGAGAGAGAGAGAGTCTACAATGTGGGCATTAATGAATCCCACTGTATGAATTAATGAGACATATGTTAGTATGCAAAACATGGGATTTCGTACCTTGACATGTCTGGGTTCTGGACAAAATTATATAACATATTCAAGCAAAAGGGAATACAGTTTGAGAAATATGGTAGTAATGCCAATTTGAAAGGCCTAGATTTAAACCATGGCGTACAGCATAAGAAATACTGAAAATGAAATAACTTGCAGAACACTTGGGATTTTTTTATCTGCTTGAATACACTAAAATAGGAATCAATGTAAGTCTATTATATGATCACACATCAGAGTTTATCATGGGAAATTTAAAAAAATTATTCTGCCATGTAGCATTTTTTCTTCCCATGGAATAGAAAATATTAATAAATTTGTGGCTTTGTTCCTAAACAAGTTACACCAGAAATCACAACATTCTTTTTTATAAATATGTCTGTATTGGGGGGTTAAAATAGAATGAATAACATATTCAAATCATAGAACTTTATTTAAAGATTTACCAAGGATTTTGTTTTCTTTGCTGCTCTCCTCTCTATATAGGAGAAAATTTGACCTTCTATTTATGGCCTTGCAAGAGCTTGCAAAACTTGGCTCTTGCAAGAGCTAGTATAATTAAATCCCAGGTAATAAGTAAACACTCCAACCCACCTCTCTGGGGTGGGATGGTACAAAATTATTTGTAGAAAGCCACCTGTTTCGTCTAGCTACCTCCTGCATAAGTGGGTACTGGCAGCTCTTGGGGGCCTGAATTTTATGTCTCATTTTGACTAAAATAATGAATGTGTAGTCTGACTCCAAAAGGGGATAGTCATCTTTGATTTGAGATAGGTCTCGTTGTGTTTCCAAATTTCTGATTTAAAAGAAATTTGTTGCTACAGAATAATCATTGAGAAGTAGAAGTTTTGAAATGAAGTATATATCAATGTGAAATGCCACTCCGTTTTATCAGCATCTGAAAAGTTTATGTTGAACTTAAGAGTATTATATAGCTAATAAATGTTGATCATTAACTTGTGACTAAACTGTATGTGCTAGGAAGAATATGATCTCCCAGTGATGTCCACATTTTAATCTCCAGAACATTTGACTATGTTATGTTGCATGGCAAGAGGGACTTAAGGTTGCAGATGGAATTAAGTTTGCCAATTAGCTGATGTCAAAATAGGGAGAATATCCTGGATTATCCAGGTCTGCCCAATGTAATCACAAGAGGCCTTGAAAGTGAGAGAGGCAGAAGAGGAGAGTCAAAGGGAGATGTGACTACTTAAGAATAGTCAGAAAGGTGCAATGTTACTGGCTTCGAAGATGGAGGAAGAAGACCATGAGTTAATGAATGTGTGTGGCCTCTAGAAGCTGGAAAAGAAAGGAAAAAGGATCCTTTTTTTTTTTTGAGACAGAGTCTCACTCTGTCGCCCAGGCTGGAGTGCAGTGGTGCGATCTCGGCTCACTGCAAGCTCTGCCTCCCAGGTTCACGCCATTCTCCTGCCTCAGCCTCCCAAGTAGCTGGGACTACAGGCTCCCGAAAAAGGATCGTTTCCTAGAGCTTCCAGAAAGAAATGCAGCCCTGATGACACCTTGATTTTAGCCCAGTGAGACTTGGGTCAGTCTTCTGCCCTATAGAACTGTAAGATAATAAACTTGTGTTGTTTTAAGCCATAGTAAGTTTGTGGTAATTTGCCACCCCAGTATTAGAAAACTAATACCCTACATACATTGACTTTGCTTTCATTCATTACTCAATCTTTGTGCCTTGATTAGAAACCTGCTTGGGGAGACAATTTATTAATTCAACAAATAGTTAATGACTGACTACATAAATCCTGGATTCCATATATTATGTACCAGGCATTGTGATAGAAGGCCTCACTGGTAAATTCTACTAAATGTTTAAGGAAGGATTAACATTAATCCTTCTTAAACTCTTCCAAGAGATAGAAAAGGAGAGTAAACTTTACAACTCATACTATGAGGCCACCATTATCTTGACATCAAAGCCAGACAAATATATCACAAGAAAAGAAAATTACAAATTGCATGCAATTGAATATGTGAATATAATATTCCCTTAGGCATATAGATGCAAAAATCTTCAACAAAATATTAGCAAACCAAATCCAGCAGCATGTTATAAAGGTTATATCCCATGCTCAAGTGGAAATTATCCCAATAATGCAAGAGTGGTTCAGCATAAGACAATCAATCCACCAGTCAACTCCACATTAATAAAATATAGGGGAAAAAAATCCTGCAAGTTTCTTCTGGTTGATGCAGAAAAATCACTTGATAAAGCTGAACACTTTTTCATGACAAGAAAAAAAAAAAAAAAAAAACAGTAAGCAAACTAGAAATAGAAGAGAAAATCCACAACATGATAAAGAGCATTCATAAAATACCCAAAACTAACATCACACTCAATGGTAGAAGACTGAAAGATATTTCCCTAACATCAGAAATGAGACAAGAATGCCTGCTTTTATGACTTCTATTCAAAATTGTCTTGGAAGTCTTAGCCAGAGCAATTAGGAAAAAAGGAAATAAAAGCCTTCCAAATTGAAAAGGAATAAGTAAAGCTATCTTATTCTCAGATGACATGAGCTTATATATGGAAAACCCCAAAGAATCCACAAAACACTATAGAGCTAATAAATGAATTCAGCAAAGTTGCAGGATATAAGATCAACACGCAAAAATCAGTTGTATTTCTACACACTAGCAATGAACAATCTGAGATGAAATTAACAAAATAAAAAATAATTCTATTTAAAATAGCATCAAAAAGAAGAAAATACTTAGGAATAAATTTGGCCAAGGAGGTACAAGACTTGTACATTGAAAACTATACAACATTGCTGAAACATATTAGAGACAGCATAAAGAAATGGAAATATATCCTGTGTTCATGAATTAGAAGACAATATTATTAAGATGATGGTACTACCCAAAGTGATCTACAGATTTAATACAATCTGCATCAAAATCCCAGTGACCTTTTTTTTTTTTGCAGAAATGGAAAAGCCAATCTTAAAATTCATGTGTGATTGTGTGGGACCTCAAATAGCCAAAATAATCTTGGAAAATAACAAAGCTGGAGAACTCACATTTCCCAAATTCAAAACTTCTTATAAGGCTACAGTTATCAACACTTTGTGGTACAGGTATAAGGACAGACATATATATATATATATATAAATGGAATAGAATTAGGAAGCAAGAAATAAACCCATAAATGTATTCATGGGTATGTACCTCAAATATGAATGGTTTCCAGCTTATAATGGTTGGACTTACAATATTTTGACTTTATGATGGTATGAAAGCAACATGCATTCAGTAGAATCTATACACATAAAAGTACTTAAAATACACGTACAACCACATACAACCATTCTGTATTTCACTTTCAGTGCAATGTTTAATCAATTACATAAGATAGTCAAAACTTCATTATAAATTTGACTTTGTGTTATATGATTTTGCTCAACTGTAGCCTAATTGTAAGTGTTCTGAGCATGTTTAAGGTAGGCTGGGCTAAACTATGATGATTGGTAGGTTAGCTGTTGATATGGTTTGACTCTATATTCCCACCCAAATCTCATGTCAAATTGTAATCCCCATGTGTCAGAGGAGAGGCCTAGTGGGAGGTCATTGGATCATGGAGGTGGATTTCCCCTTGCTGTTCTTGAGACAGTGAGTGAGTTCTCATGAGATCTGATGGTTTAAAAGTGTATGACATTTCCCCACTTCACTCTCTCTTCTGCTCCACCATGGTAAGGCGTGCTTGCTTCCCCTTCACCTGCTGCCGTGACTGTAAGTCTCCTGAGGCCTTGCAGTCATGCTTCCTGTTAAGCCTGCAGAACTGTGAGTCCATTAATAAATGCTTCATAAATTACCAAGTCTCAGGTAGTTATTTATAGCAGTGTGAGAATGGACTAATATAGCTGCATTAAATGAATTTACACTAATAATGGTTTTAACTGAAAATGGGTTTATCAGGATGTAATACCATTCCAAGTTGAGGAGTATCTGTAATTTAAAACAGCTGTTCAAACAAACACTTGTATAGGAGCGTTCATGGCAGCACTATTCACACTATCCAATCAGTAATGTAGGGGATCAAATGCCACCTCAAAATATGCCACTTTGGCATATTGATTATTTTGAGTTTAAAGGCACTTGAAAATAGCAGATGCAAGAAGAGCATGCTGACCTTCCTTTTTTTTTTTCATGAAAGGAAGAGATGAAACTCTGATGTGAAAGGTATTATCTGTATATCAGGAAGAAGAAACACATTCTTATTGCCCCAGATGGGGAGTCCAGGTTTGAGGGAAAGCTGCTCCAAAAAAATCTTGTTAAACAACTCTTACCTTCTTAGTGACTTTTCCACAATTAACTCTCCTAGCCCAAACCCCATTGTCTTGTTATGTTTTCACAATTTAACACACTTTTTCCACCCTAGTATGTAAGTATTCAGCTGTATTTGCTCATTTGAGTCTTCGTATTTCTTATGAGGGCTCCCATGTACATGTAAAAAAATTTTGTATGCTTTTCTTTTGTTAATCTGTCTTATTTAAGTCCTAGCTGGAGAATCTAAGAAGATAGAGGGCAACATTTACCTCCTCTGCCATGGAAATCACTTAATGAACTGTTCATCAACTGATGAGTAGATAAACAAAATCTGGCCTATTTAAACAACAGAGTATTTCTCATTGGTGTTGTCTCAATGCTTAACACAGTATGCCTGGCACTACCCTTCAACATTTTTTGAAGAATGAGCCAATGAATTATCATGTCTCCAGCTAGGTTCGCCAGTATGAGTAATATGTAGTGAGTGCCTACTGTGTGCCATTTTACTACCTAAACTTTGCATGGACTCTGTCCCCTAATCTTATCTACCAATGCCATTGTCTTAGTTGAGATATCTGTCATTTCTTGACTGGTATAATACAGCAGCTTTCTAATTCCAATCTCAGTCCTCTCTGTTCTATTCTCCACACGCAATCCTCTCTGTTCAATTCTCCACGCAGCTTCCAGAGTGATCTTTCTAGAGGCAAATCAGACCATGTCACTCCCAAGCTGAAAGACCACAGTGGGTTCAGTGTAGCCTACAGGGTATTCTAAAACCTGAGCATGGTATAATAGAGCCTCCATGTCTCGGCTCCTGCCTACCTCTTTCCCAGCCACATCAACCACTGCTACTCCACTGGCATCCTACTCTCCAGCCTTAATGAATTGGTTGCAACTCCCCTCTTCCCACCAGTGCCTTGGCTTCTCATCATGCTACAGATTCTTTAACACACACACTGTCCTCCAAGAAGCTTGCCAGATCCACCCCTGTTCTTTCAACGAAATGTTTATTGACCACTCTTTATACACTATGACCAAACAGGATTTGTCCCACAAATGTAAGGTTGGTTCAACATGTGAAAATCGGTTTATATAATACACCGTATCAATGGTTGGTTCAACATGTGAAAATCAATTTATATAATATGCCGTATTAACAGAATGCATGGTGGAGCGGCGGGGGGCGTGGGGGGGGGGGACTCATGGTCATCTTAATCATGTACAAAAAGGATCATCTGACAAAAACACGCAATACCCTTTCATGAAAGTACATTCAACAAACCAGGAATAGAAAGAAACTTCTTCAACCTGATAGAGGGTATCCATGAAAAACCCAGAGATAATATCATACTTAATGGTGAAAGACTGGTTGACTTCCCCCTAAGATCAGGAATGAGAAAAGGATGTCTTCTCTTGCCACTTCTAATTCAACATCGTACTCAAAGTTCTAGTCAGGGCAATTAGTCGAGAAAAAGAAATAAAAGGCATCCAGATTGGAAAGGAACAAGTAAAACCATCTCTATTCATACATGCATAGATGGCATGTTCTTATATAGAGGACACTAAAGAGTCCATCAAAAGGCAAAAACAAAAACCAAACCAAACAAAACAAACCCGAGATGGTTTGGCTCTGCGTCCCCACCCAAATCTCATGTCGAATTGTAATCCCCACCTGTTGAAGGAGGGGCCTGGTGGGAGGTGACAGAATCATGGGGGCGGACTTCCCCCTTGCCATTCTTGTGACAGAGTTGTCACAAGATCTGATTGTTTGAAAATGTGCAGCCCTTCCCCCTTCGCGCACGTTCTCTCTCTCTTCCTCCTGCTCCAATATGTGAAGAAGGTGCTGGCTTCCCCTTCGCCTTCCGCCATGATTGCACGTTTCCTGAGGCCTGCCCAGAAGCAGAAGCCTGCACAGCCTGCAGAACCATGAGGCAAGTAAACCTCTTTTCTTTATGAATTACCCATTCTCAGGCAGTTCTTTATAGCAGTGTAGGAACGGACTAATACGCCCACCCTATCTGAGCACGCTCAGCAAAGTTGCAGTACCCAAGATCAACCTGCAACAATCAGTGGTATTTCCGTACCCTAGCAGTGAATAACATGGATGAACCCTGATGAAACCATTATGCTAAGTGAAAGCAGCCAGACACACAAGGCCTCACATTTGGTCGTATGATTCCATCTATAGGAAATCTCCAAAACAGGCTAACCTCTACGGACAGAAAGCAGATTGACAAGTGGTTGCCAGGGGCTATCGGGAACGTGCGTATGGGCGGGGGGAGAGGGGTGTGTGTGGCGGGGTGTGGGGGTTGGTAGTGGTGGTGTGGAAGGAGACGTGTGGCAAGTGACTGCTTATAGGTGCAGGGGTTTCAGTTTCTTTTGGGAGTGTTGAAAATGTTTTGGAACTAGGTGGTTGTGACGGATGTGCAACATTGTGAAGGCGTGGCACCCACTCTCCCCTCGCCCACCCCTCTGTCTTTCCCACAATGTTCCCATCCGGTAGAAAGGGTGAGTTCCCACTGGCAGAGAGAGGGTCATGAGCGGGATTCCCCCTCCCCCCACCATGGCCCTCCAGCCACTTCTAGGCCCAGGCCTGCTCCCTCGAGGCCAATGGGAAAGCGCCGAGGTCACCTGATGGACGTGTCCCTTGTGAGGCCGTCACCGCGTGCGTGCCCGTCACCGCGTGCGTGCCCGTCACCGGACGTGCGTGCCCATTGGTCTCGGCTCCCCAGCCAATGAGGGGCTGGGCCCTGGTCGCTAGGATACACTGTACTGGACGCGGTAACTGTCATCTTGAGAGCCATCTTGTCTAGCTAGGGCAAGCTGAGATAGCACCCTCAACACCCAGCATGTCGGGGAGGAGGAGCCATCGCCGGTCCTCCGGGGCTGGCGGCCGGGGGCGGACCTGCTCTCGCACCGTCCGAGTGGAGCTTTCGTTTTCGGTGAGCCAGGTGGAGCGCGGTCTACGGGAGGGCCACTACGCTCAGCGCCTGAGTCCCACGGCGCCGGTCTACCTCGCTGCGGTTATCGAGTACCTGACCGCCAAGGTCCTGGAGCTGGCGGGGAACGAGGCCCAGAACCACGGAGAGAGGAACATCACTCCACTGCTACTGGACATGGCGGTTCACAACGACAGCCTGCTGAGCACCCTCTTTGACACAACCACTATCTCTCAAGTGGCCCCCGGCGGGGACTAGCTTCTGACGCCCAGCCCCTGGGACCTGGCAGGTCCACTCGTCCACCCACCGAGCCCCAAACTCCCGGCCTCAAATCCCTCGGCCCGAACCCCCGGCCTTAAACACCCCCCACCACCCGGGCCCCAAAGTCTTGGGCCTTCATTAATTCTGCCAATAAAATGTTTAAAGGAACCCACCTGCCTGCTTCAGTCACTTTGCCTTGGGGTGGGGGTGGGGTGGGCGGTGACATGGGGTGGGGGGCTGGGCGGTGACATGGGGTGTATTGGGGGCATGGGCGGTGAGATGGGGTGGGGGGTTGTGAGACCTCCACAGCTGGAGGGATGGAGAGGTGGTGGGGGTCTGGGGTTGGGTGGGAGGCAGGGATGGCACAGAGGAGCGGTCCCTCCCCGTGACAGTGCAGGGGACTGGCCCTGGGTGGGAAGGGGACACCCCCGCTGGTTCTGAGCAAGTCAGGGCCTGCCCGGGAAAGTCCTCAGCATGATGGCGTTCGTTGGGGCGGGTGGGCCTCAAGACCATGACTGCAGCGTTGCGACAGGATGGACTCCTAAAGGCAACCGGGCTGGGGACGGAGAGGTGGACCCGGCGGTTGGCAAGGGGCCCTGGACAGGAAGATGGAGGAGTGAGCGGTGGGGGGAAAACAGTCGAGAAATGCACAGATACGGAATTAGGGTCACGAGTTTAGTTTGGGTCATGTTCAGATGGAGAGGCTGTGGGAGGCCTTGAGCAAGCGAGACCATCTGCATTGCAGCCGAGCTAGCAGCAGCTGGCGCCCGGCCAGGCCCCGAGTACCTTCCCAGGGTCTTGGCTCCGCATCCCCGAGACCCTGGATTTGCATGCGCCGCTCACAGCCCGGCCAGGCCCCGCCTCCGATCCCGCTCTTTGCACATCACCAGGGCAAGGGGCAGGCTCGGGCTGGGGAGCGGGCGCGGGCACGCCGGCAGCCCGCCAAGGGGGACGCAGGGCACGTCGCCCCGCCCCGCCCCGCCCGTCCGCCAGCTGCGGCAGCGCGTCCGGAAGTGCGTGGGGCGGCGAGCATGGCGGCAGCGGCGGCCGGCCTGGTCGGCGGCGCCGGCCCGGGACCCGAGGCCGGGGACTTCCTGGCCCGCTACCGGCTGGTATCGAACAAGCTGAAGAAGCGGTTCCTGCGGAAGCCGAACGTGGCGGAGGCCGGCGAGCAGTTCGGACAGCTGGGCCGGGAGCTGCGCGCCCAGGAGTGTCTGCCGTACGCGGCCTGGTGCCAGCTGGCGGTGGCGCGCTGCCAGCAGGCGCTCTTCCACGGGCCCGGGGAGGCGCTGGCCCTCACCGAGGCCGCCCGCCTCTTCCTGCGGCAGGAGCGCGACGCGCGCCAGCGCCTGGTCTGCCCCGCCGCCTACGGGGAGCCGCTGCAGGCCGCCGCCAGCGCCCTGGGCGCCGCGGTGCGTCTGCACCTCGAGCTGGGCCAGCCGGCCGCCGCCGCCGCCCTCTGCCTCGAGCTGGCCGCCGCCCTGCGCGACCTGGGCCAGCCGGCCGCCGCCGCCGGTCACTTCCAGCGCGCCGCCCAGCTCCAGCTGCCCCAGCTGCCCCTGGCCGCGCTGCAGGCGCTCGGCGAGGCCGCTTCCTGCCAGCTGCTGGCGCGCGACTACACCGGCGCCCTGGCGGTCTTCACGCGCATGCAGCGCCTGGCGCGGGAGCACGGCAGCCACCCGGTGCAGTCACTGCCGCCGCCCCCGCCGCCGGGGCCCCAGCCCGGGCCCGGGACCGGGGCGACGCCCGCCCTACCGGCCGCGCTGCTTCCTCCGAACTCCGGCTCGGCGGCGCCCTCTCCCGCCGCCCTGGGCGCCTTCTCGGACGTGCTGGTCCGCTGCGAGGTGTCCCGCGTGCTGCTGCTGCTCCTCCTGCAACCACCGCCGGCCAAGCTGCTGCCGGAGCACGCCCAGACCCTGGAGAAGTACTCCTGGGAGGCTTTTGACAGCCACGGGCAGGAGAGCAGCGGCCAGCTTCCCGAGGAGCTCTTTCTGCTGCTCCAGTCTTTGGTCATGGCTACCCACGAAAAGGACACGGAAGCCATCAAGTCGCTGCAGGTGGAGATGTGGCCACTGTTGACTGCTGAGCAGAACCACCTCCTTCACCTCGTTCTGCAAGAAACCATCTCCCCCTCAGGACAGGGAGTCTGATCCATCCCATTCACCCAGTGACTTTTTGCCCAGACCGGGAGGGGAGTCCCATCAGTCACGTGAACCAGATGACTTTGCCTGTTACCAAACCTCACGCATCCACATTTGCGTCTGGGGAGGAATAAAAAGACATCGTTCCCGCTTCTGCGTTTTGTTATTCCTATTGCCGCCATAGGAATTATTTCGTTGGCTGAACGTTACCTGCATCCCAAGAACACATTTTGATAGAATCAGAGTAGAGGACACGGCCGTCTTCTAAAAAGCCACGACATGAAAACGACAGTCCCTTTCGTCTCCTTCCTCTGCTGCTTCCACCCAACGCAGCCTCCTGCCTCCGCCTTTGTTTCATAGTGAGGATTTTATTTTGCACGGCACTCTCCCTCTAAATACCTACCCTAGGTGATTTCATCCTGCCCCTCATTTCTGAACGTATTTCTGTGTCTTTGTAATGGCCAAATTTCTCCTTCCACTCGTCCGCACAGTACGTCTTCGTGGCAGGGGAGTCATTTTATTCCTTACAGCTTCCTTGTAACCACAGCCCTAAATCCATGATAAAGCTACTCTTGCACTCCTCATGTGTGGTTTTGGTGTCCCTCGTCTATAAAATGTGACTCTTACCTACTTGTCAGGAGGCCAGAAGCAGAACCAGATAGCTCTTTGGGCTCCAGGATGTGTTCGTTCCTTTGAAATTTGCACTATGCCTGCCTCCTATGTGGGCAATGAACCTGCAGAGATCATCTGTGATGTGCTCCGTACTGGGGTGACTGCAATGCAAACATGTCCAGTGCAGCGGGTCCGATGCCGATGCATCAATTTGCATTGGAATTCACGGTTCCGGTTCTTTTCCCAGAGGTATATGCAGTGTGGATCACAACAGCTTTTATTTGTAATAGGGATTCCGCCCCCCCATCCCCGAGATGGAGTCTCACTCTGTCACCCAGGCTGGAGCACAGTGGCGTGATCTCGGCTCACTGCAACCTCCGCCTCCTGGGTTCAAGCGATTCTCCTACCTCAGCCTCCAGAGTACCTGGGATTACAGGCGCGCACCACCATGCTAGGCTAATTTTTGTATTTTTAATAGAGACGGGATCTCACCATGTTGGCCAAGCTGGTCTCCAACTCCTGACCTCAAATGAGCCACCCTCCTGGGCCTCCCAAAGTGCTGGGATTACAGGCATGAGCTACCACGCCTGGCCTGTAATAGGGATTTTGCTGCAACTTTGAGTTAAGTGGGTGAAATCAGAGTGCATGGCCGTTTGGTGGTGTGCGATCACGTGACTGCAAGGCGGCCTCCGTGTTCCCCAAAAGCAGGATGGCGTTCCATTTGAAAACACTTAAGTTTCCAAGGCTTTCTGGCTCAAATGGAGCATGCAACCCAACTAAGCTGTTTTCTTATTTATTGCGTCTTTGTAATCCTTTTGATGGGGACAACAAGAACTCTTCAGAATATAGCCTCTTTCTCAGACTTTCAACCCTGGGGAAATGCATCCTTTGGGCCGAAGTTGCACACAATACTGATCTTCAGGGCTGAGATAGAAGGGCACAGTTTGGAGTAGGTGTTTTTGTTATGCATAGTCTTTTTGCGGGGGAGAGGTGTGGAGGGTTGTCACTGTGAGTTGAGTGCCTCAAAATGGGTGGGACTTGTAGGGTGTTCTTTTCTGCTTCTATTCCTATTTCAACAGTGTGGAAGTAACGGGAAGCACCGTCATTCCTCTTTCTCTCACTTGGCTGCCAGGAAGGGTCCTACGGAGCCCTGAACGCCTAGCTCGAATTATTGTATAAGCGGTTGAAGGGCTCATGGTCCTTTGCTCTTTGGCTCTTTCCTGGTATGTTCCTCTTAACCCGGGCTGCAGACCTGGCCGGCTGGCTTATTGTCAGGTTTAGGAGTTACGGAGCATGACTGGTGACCAGTTTGGGATTTGGGCTTCAGGAGAAGCCCCCTTAGGCCTCTGGTCCAAACTCCTTGCATCAGGGAGGTGAAGGGAAGGATAACCAGACAGTCAGGTACTGGGTAGCTGAGCATAATTCTAGGAAACACTAAAACTCCTCGTTTTCCATTTGCCGTGGGCTCATTCATGTATGTCCCTCAGAAACTTAAGAGCAGTGATAACTGGGCCGAGGCCAGATTTCAGCATTTTTGAGAATTCCCTCGTAATGTACCACATCAATATCAAAAGTCAACACTGATTTCTAGCATGCCAAAAGCAAATACTTTCAGAGGACATGATTCGTTTGCTTTTTAACCGGAAAACAATTCCAGATTCACATTTAAAACAGTGTGAACCGTCGGAAATGGTGGCAGCGAAGCAGTGAACCCTTAAAGGGTGTTGGGGTTCCCCTTCTCCCCATTATGAGGTACTCCTAAAAGGAGAAGTGTTGCTTATGAAAGAATATTTTATACGCGAATAGTACAAAGACAAAGACGTTTGAGAACCGCTACGCCGGAGGAAGGTGATCAAGACTGAAATTAGTGTATTAGGCAAGATCTGGTTCCTAGGTGCTGAGGATTCTGGTGCCAAGGATTAATGTTAACCGTGTAGGCATCTCTACCACCGTTAGAGGAGACCAGCAGCCCACAGACTCTTTCTGTCAAGGGCCAGATAGAAATGTGTTAGCCTTTACAGACCACAGATGGTCTCTGTTGCACAGTCTTCTTTGTTTCTTTGTATGTTTGTCTTTGCAATCCTTTAAACGTGTAAAAACTATTCTTAACTCACAGTCCGTACAAAAGCAGGCTGTGGGCCAAATTCTGGGGCTATAGTTTGCCCACCCCTGAATTAGAACCCAGAACATAGTAGTTTCTCAGTGGCTGTTCAAGGAATGAACCTCATGAGAGTCGTTAATAACTATAACTAATTTATCCTTATCATTAAAGGATAAAGATTGAAGAATAAGTGAACTAAGCATTCACTTCCAGATTGTAGGGAACAAACAAAATAAACCCAAAGAAAGGAAAATAGAATTTTTAAAGTTTTGAACAGAGATTGATGAACTAGAAACAGCTTTCAAAACCATGTTTGAGTTTAAAACTGAGCTGATTCTTTGAAAACTTAATAGAATAGACAAACACTTGCCAACTCTTGATACAGAGGGGAAAAAAGGAGAAAAGACATATATGTATGTATACAGATATAGATGTATGGCACAGGAAGGGATATATGACTCTAATGTGCACATTTGCAGACATTAACTCAAGGCAACACAAATGAGAATAGCAATAATCATGTAAGGATTGGAAAATATAGCCTAGTATCTCTCACTAAATAAAGCACATGGCTCACATGGCTTTTTCACTTACTCTCATTAAATACTGGATTCCTACATTAAATAAGCTATTCTAGAGCAATAGTTTCATGGAAAAAAATGGAAGCTTTCCCATTTTATTTTCAAGTTTAATATAACTCTCATGCCAAAACCTGGTAAGTAGAGCTACTGAAAAAGTTAAACCCATTTCATCCACGAATATAGATATAGAAATTATAAATAAAATGTTGGCAAATTGGATCCAGCTAAGTTTTAAATGACTAACACACTATGACTGATGAAAGTTTTCCCAGGAATGGAGCACAGTAGTGCTCTTGCACTGGTCTGTGAGACCCAATTGTAAGTAAGCATCTCTTCCCACCCCTGGGGCCAGGCATGATGGGAGTAGTATTTATGTCAGGGAAATCTGCCAATGCTATAAATCAAGGCCTTTACTTCCTAACTTCCTCTCACTTTGCTCCCCTGTGGGTTGCTAATTTATTGTCAGTACACTATTGAATGTTAAGTATAATCTGACAATACAAAAGAGAAATGTGACCATGTCAAAGATGCTGGAAAAGCATTTGATAAAATTCAGTTGCCACTGCAAATAAAATAGGAATAGAAGAAAACTTATTAGACATCATAAAAAGTATTTGAAACTAACAGTGAACATTATATTAAACAATGAAACACAGGTTACATTCTCATTAAAGTCAGGAACAAGATAGGCTTATTTGTTATGTGTTTACCAGGTCCTGTCAGCGTAATGTCATCAGTGTAATGGACAGGCATGGTGCTTGTGGGATGTAAAGATGTTTGAAGTCCCCTGAGTCTATATTATGATAGAAAACAAAAGAGCTAACATTGCCCTGATGCATGGACAGTAAACTTAATACTCTTGTTCCTACTTGGTAAATTCAAATGTATTGTGATTTTACTAATGTATGGAAATGAAGAAAAAGCATTTTCTAGGTAAATACTTCCATATCAGGCGCCTGGGCCTGTGTAAATTTGCTTCAACAGAGGTATGATATCTGGAATTGCAATTTTTTTTGGCATCACCACCTGATTAAATTTGTGATGCTCTGCTGTCATATTCCGTGACTCGCCTGGCTTTTGTAGTGGCCAAACAGGCTCTCTAAGGAGAATGGTCACTGGTTTGTGAGGCACCTATCCCAGTTATAGCCACTGAAAGGCTTTTATGCAAAAGAGGGATGACTGCTTCAGAGACTGGTGAGTGGTTGCCTCCTCAGGCAAAGGAGGTTCAGGGGAATTTGGAGGTTTGCAATTCTCAGCCTCATCCATGTCTGCCTAAATGCCTCCATCTCAAATGGAGGTGGAGTTTCAATGGAGGCCTCAGAGTTTCACTGCTTCCCACCAGTACTCTTACCACAGCACAATAGATCTGGTGGAGTTGAGCATTTAATTGTCACTGCAGCTCTGCAACTTACGCTCAGCCCTTAAGTCGTATCTGCCTACAACCACAGGATATGGAGGATTCCTCAAAAGCTCTATGTATGCATCCTGATTTTCCATGTATGTTCATCAGTGTTCTTATTTTGTATATAGTCATAACATTTCATTTTTTTCCATGTGTATGTCCTCTAGGGCTGTAAGAAGACAGACCACTCCACAATCAGGTAATGGCTATGTTTGTTGCCACAGTGACTAAAGGCCACTGTTATTTAATCTCCCCAGTGTCTTACTTGCCATCTGCAACTCATCCCATAGTATCACTGGTGATAATCTGAGAAACTATAATACTAACACATGTCATGGATTCCCTAACTGCTCATTTTCTTCCTAGACAAATATGTTATCTCTGTGTTTCTTGAATATATTAGCAATGTAACCTTAGAATTGCATTTTGAAAATCTGTTTCCTGGGGTTTCTTCTAGCACCAATTACTGTATGAAACAAGGGATCCAGCAAGGAACAGAAAACATGGAAATTAGGATAATTTGTGGAAGATTTAATAAATATACTAGTTAGGAGGGTGGGAACAGAGTATTACCATCCTGTAAACCCAAAATAAAATTCTGATCCCCCCAACCATCTGAATGAACCCTTCCTTTCAGCAAAGGGCATTCCAAAGTTAACCTGAAAAACTAGTTCAGGCCATGATGGGAAGGTGGGGATCAAACATGCCTCGTTATACCCTCCTCCCTTTTGGAATTCAGAAAAATCTGACCAGCATTAACATCAACACAGACCTTAAGACTGATAGAAAAGACTCTTAAGTCTGATAAGAAACATTTACAATGTATTCTCTCTGAAGCCTGCTACCTGGAGGCTTCATCTGCATGACAAAACCTTGGTCTTCACAATCCCTTATCTTAACCCAGATGTTCCTCTCTATTGATTCTAAGTCTTTACACAATAACTTAACTCTTTCAACTAATTGCCAATCAGAAAATCTTTGAATCTACCTACGACCTGGAAGCCCCACCTCGCTTCCAGTTGTCCTGCCTTTCCAAACTCAATGAATATACATCTTACATCTATTGATTTATGTCTTATGTCTCCCTAAAATGCGTAAAACCAAGTTGTAGCCAGACGACCTTGAGTACGTGTTCTCAGGATCTCCTGAGGGCTGTGTCACAGGCCACTGGTCTCTCATATTTGGCTCATAATAAATCTCTTCAGGTATTTTACAGGGTTTAGCTTTTTGTTTGTTGACAGTCCCTAAACCTGAAAGGATCAGAAGAGACAGAAACATCCTGAAAGAGAGAATTGGATAGATTATTGTAGTGGCTTTTAAAAATGACCATCAATTATTTAACATTTCTCCCATTAAAAATTAGGGTCTGTGTCTCTTCCCCTTGAATCTGGGTGGACATGTGATTTGCTTATAACCAACAGAATGTATTGAAAGTGAGGACTAAACTCTGATTTTTTTAAATCTTGCCCAAATTCCTATCTAAGGGGCCTGGGGAGTCATGCCCTACAAATCATAAATTCTCATCAGATGGGTTTTATTTAACCTTTATATATCATGATTTACTTTCCAACCTGACTCTGGCATAACATTGTGAGACAAGGAAGAAAATCAAAATATTTTGCCCCAAAACATGTTTCTTTGCCATATTTTGAAATGGCCCTGCAAAGCTGTTCTTTGTGGGGGGAAATTTGCATCTGTAAAGAATCTCTATTAACATAGCTAGATCTTTTTCTTCCAGCCCTTCCCAATTCTAAAGAGATTAACTAAGATCTGAATACAAAACATTTGTCATCTGTTGTCTCTAAGGGCAGCCACTATAAGACTTCAAAAGAACTTTGGTCTCCACAATGTTTATCTTAACCTGAACATTCCCTTTCTATCAATCCCAGGTCTTTAGACAAACTCAACCAATTGTCAACCAGAAAATGTTTAAATTCACCTATAGCCCGGAAGCCCCCAGGTTGAGTTGTCCCGCCTTTCTGGACCAAATCAATGTATTTCTTAAATGTATTTGATTGATGTCTCAAGTCTCTCTAAAATATATAAAACCAAGCTGTGCCCCGACCATCTTGGGCACATGTTCTCAGGACCTCCTGAGGGCCGTGTCATAGGCCATACTCACTCATATTTGACTCAGAATAAATCTCTTCAAATATTTTACAGAGTTCAACTCTTTGTTGACAAAAGTGATGCTACATAACTTAAAGACTAGGTCAGAAAAGGTTATATAGTCTTCACCTTGTTAACTGTAACACTCACCCTTGGAGGCCCTAAAATGATGTGTGAGAAGTCCAACTACAGGCTGGGCATGGTGGCTCACACCTGTAATCCCAGCACTTTGGGAAGCTGAGGCAGGCGGATCACCTGAGGTCAGGAGTTCAAGACCAGCCTGGTCAACATGGCAAAACCCGTCTCTACTAAAAATACAAAAATTAGCTGGGTGTGGTGGCATGAACCTGTAGTCCTAGCTACTCAGGAGGCTGAGGCAGGAGAATCACTGGAACCCGGGAGGCAGAGACTGCAGTGAGCTCACACCACTGCACTCCAGCCTGGGCAACAGAGTGAGACTCTGTCCTACTCCCACCCTCCCTCCCCCACAAAAAAGAAGTCCAACTACCTTGAAACACGCTGTAAGGAAGCCCAGGCCTCAGGGAAAATCCATGTAAAGTTACATCAGTCAATAACCCCAGATTCTGTCCTAGCTGACAGTCAGTACCAACCACCAGAAAAGCAAGAGAAGGAACTTCCAGATGATTCTAGCACCCAGCTGTTAAATATTCCTAACTGAGGCTCCAGAAACCCCACCCATCCCCACTGTGTCCCAAAGTCTTGATCTACAGAATCTGTGAGCAAAACATAATGGTTTTTGTTATAACACTAAGTTTTGAAGTGGGTTGGTACACAGCAATAGTAACTAGTACAGGTTGAAAAAGCCACTGTGAGGGAAACAGTGACCTTAAGTGGAGAGATAAAGTGAACTCCTCTACAAGGGGAAAGTCAGAAGAATAAATATGCCAATCTTTTGCCAGTGCTCCCTGTTGGTGAAATCCAATCAAAAGCTGGAGGACAAGGTAGCCTGTTGATGTATTCTATACAAGCTCACCTCACAGAACAAGAAGCAGGATAGAGAAGCAGGAAAATGGATCTAAAGGGGCAAACAAAAGTTATCTTGCTTGGGGTCATTTGAAGACTTTGAACTTTATTCTGAAGACAATGGGAAGATATTGAAAAGTTTTAGACAGGCAACTGATGTTTATCCTGAAAATGATGTGCAGCCTTTGTTGGAGAATAGATTAGAAACAGGGGAAGACTAGTTAGGAATGTAAAACAATAGATCAAGTGTGAGGTGATGGGACCCTGGGCTGTGGCAACAGTGGTATAAATGGAAACAGAAGAAAGATGTGAGAGGCGTTATAAATAAAGGATTGACCAGATTTGAGGGCATAAAAATGAGGGAAGAGTAGACAATAACGCTGTGGTTTTAAGCCTTTAAGGGTCTTGAGCTCACCTCTAGAGAATTCATCAATTCCCAAAGTTTCACCCATCCTTTTATGTGGAAGTCATGAATCTTCATCTCCATCCATGGTTTTGCCCCCTAAACTTGTCTTTCACCTACTGCCTGCTGGACATTTCAACCTGATTGTCCTACTATAACCTCAAACCTAGGATATCCATAAGCAAGCTCACAATCATCAATCCACACAATCCTGAATCACATATTTCTGTCAATACAGCATCTTTTCATTTCTATCATCTATGAGCCTTGACACTACTACATTTTTGCTGATATGTCCATAATAACTCCTATTGTTCATAAGTGAAAAAGTATTTTTTGGAGTTAAGTTTGTAGAAGCTAAGAGTGTTTGTCCAATATCTGAAATCTGCCAAAATTCTTTAAAGTATTCAGGCATTCCTTTTACATGACTAATTACATACCATTAAGGTTCCAGTGGAATTTCCTCGATAAGTCTGCCACTTTTTCCCATCAAGACTATACATGATGATAAACTGAGAGATGTAGAGGCTGGAGAACTTCTGACGGGCACCCTGGGTCTTGATGCCGTGAATAATCATTGGTGCCAACAGATCCACCTACCAATTAAAACAATACTTTATTTTAACCTATTTTTAAATGTATGTACTACCTCCTGAAACTATTAGCTTAGTTAGAATCTACATTGCTACAGATGTGTCCATCATTACCTGAAATGTGCAAGTGAAGCAGTCACCAATGTTGAAATGTGCATGTGTGTGTGAAGCTGTGGGATAAACAGTAGAAATGAATAGAAAGATGCTTATTGAGTTCCCAGCCTGCTTCTTGACAAACCAAACCACTACCAAATCATTGAGCCCCCATTTCCTACACACACACACACACACCCCTTTTGTGGACTCACATAAGCTAATGGACCCACATAAGCTAATGCTTTGCCCACACCTCAGTCTCAGACCAAAGCCAATTTCCTCCCCTCTTCCCAAACCAGACCCACCCCAACATCACTGTCAGTGATGAACTGCTACACCTCCTTCGAGTGTTAGTTCAGAAACTATTTTTCCTGGTTAGCCTGCTCTGACTCACCCAGACAAATTTAGTGCTGCTTCTTCTACTTCACTTTGTATATAACTTCATTATAGCAAATTATTGCACCATATTATAAGGTTGCTTTGCTTTTCTGCTTTTCTTATTAGACTGAGATCCTTAAGGCAATGAACTCATTTGAGTCACCTAAACTTTCTGTGTCTCAATTTATCTGTAAAGTGAAGATAATTTTAGTTTTTATCTCAAAGGGCTGCCATAAGGGTTAAAGAGTTAATACATGTAATGTGCTGAGTTCAGTGCCTGGCGCATACTAAACACTCGATCAATGTTAGCTTTTATATTCTCTCTAGCCCCAGCACCTAATATGGTATCTGGTGTAATACTGCTATATAGCAAATGCTTTGGAATGAATGAGTGAATAATGGAAAAGTAGTATAGAATGGACACTTCTTAAAGAAGAGGTCGTGGACTACAAGAACATTAGAAGTATCAGTTACTGTCCTAACAAGGAAGTCAAATTTAGCATGTTTTCACAGATGCCTGACACACACAAATTGGACTGGTCATGACTCTTGTGCTTAATAACTGCCTCCTTCAGGTCACTGTAAGTTCCATTCATACACTCATTCAAAGAATATTTTTTAGCACTTGCTATGTGCCAAGCACTGTTTTAGGTACAGGGAATAGAGTAGTAAACAAGAAACAAAGCCCTGCCCTCATGGAACTTACAGTTGAGTAGGGGAAATAGACCTTATATCATATATGTTTTTATTTGTTTATAGCATCAAGTAGTGATAAATGCAGGAGAAAAATGAAGCAGGGTAACAGGACAGAGTGTCAAGGTCTTCAGAAGTTGCAGCACTGTCTTTTCCCAGATTAGATGGTATTCCCATTCAAAGATACTTCATTTTAACATCTTGGTATTATGGCATAAAAAAGTGAAAGCAACAGGCACAAAAATCATGATTTTTACTGAATTGACTTTTACTGTTTCTTCATATAGATAGAGTATAAGAGTTTTTTCTTGGACCAGTGATTATTGTATTTTCTAGCAGCCTTGCTAGAATAAAGCTGCAATAGAACCAGGCTACAATAAAGCCTTGGCAGCCTACCTACATTCTGCAACTGACGAATGCTTGGCAACTGATGAATGCTTGACAAACTGCCAGGCTTATCTACTTCATCTTCTCGTGCCTCTTCTACATTATAACTGGCACCTGGGAGCAGTTTGACAATTACAGACTCAATAGCTTCACCTATGTGCACCAGCTGGGTATTTCAGTGTAACTACAAGACACATCTGTCTACTAGGAAGTAAGCAAGGGGGTAATGAGTTTCATTGTATAAAAGTACAAATATTGCAGCTGCGTATCTCCATGGAGCCTGCTGACTTCCCCCTGTGCATTGCCTGGTCTTGGTCACCTGGTGCTCCTCAAGTCAGCCCAGTGCTCTTGTGGCCAGGCTGTTGTGCACTCTTCAGGCCTTCTCACGAGAATAGATGCCTTCTCCAACTCCCTTCCTTGTCAGCACACCTTTCAACTCCATCTCCATGGTTTATTTTAAAGTTACAGGATATATAAAAAGTCTAGCTGGACCTTAGTAGGACAGATGGCAAAAACCACCTTGAAGATAAGGCGATTTAATAGTGGTAGATGATAACATAACTAGGTGGATTTGTAACTAGTTTAATTTCCATAAGTAAACAGTGACAGTTAACAGATGGTTATCAACTTAAAGGGAGCATTCTGGAAACAGTGTAGTACAATGGTTACCAATTAGGGTTCTGGAGCCCAACTATCAGAATTTGAATTTTGGCTCAGTCACTTATCAGCCATGTGACTTGGGCCACAATAACCTCTCTATGCTTCTATTTCATTATCTGAAATGAAGATGATAGTCACATCTACCTCATAAGGTTGTAGTAAGGACTTAACAGCTTGCTTTGTATTGTGCACATACTAAGGAAGTCTTGTCTACTTCAAACTTTGATCATGACTTTGCTGCAGTATTACAAAGTTTACTGATCAAATCAGTAACTGGAAAAACTAGGAAACACTTTGGGACACTGAAGATTGGCAAGCTGAAACAATGGGCCAAATCTAGTAAGTGGAAACAACAGGGTATATTGTTCAGGGTTCATTGGCTAGGCACAGACAGGACACTCTATTTACTAGTCTTATCAGATTGTATCTAGGGAGGAAGATAAAATTCCCCCCTCCCAAATAAGAATGTTATTATAAAAAATTAAATAGCACAGACACAGGGCGGCCAAATAGATAAATATATCCTCTATATAGGGATACATTTAAGGTTGAAAATAACCATAGAAATACAAGGTGAAGAACATAACATGTTGTTTGGCAGAAGCACAAACAAACAAAAAATACTTAGGGATTAGTGAACAGCAGCTCAGATTGAGTCAAAATTGGCAGTGTCTACAAAACAATGCTGTGGCATTAATAGACATGCTATTTGCAAAGATGGAAACCAAAATGTTTTCTCCATTTCCTGTTTAGGTGGAGAGGCTGAGTAGGCACTGCCAAGCTGCCCTCAGCTTTTGTGACGCATGGAAGAGACCCAGAAGTTTCCATCTGTCTGCCTTTGAAGGGGCCCGATTGATCATATGTTGAAATGATAGTATTTTCAGATGTGTTGAGTTAAATAAAATGTATTATTAAAGTGAATTTCACATTTTTGAAAACGTGGCTACTAGAAAATGTAAAATTACACATGTGGTTTGCATTTGTGAACCATTGTTTTATGTTAAAATAAAGGGGATTGGAGTACTTAAGGACACCTGGGTGGTTGGAAGCATCTAATAATAACATATACTGTCTTGAGAGATGACGATTTCAATATTATAGAAAATATTCAGATGTTCTAATCCCCATAGAAGGACTAAAATACAGAAATACAACATATCGGTATACTCAATTCTATCCCCGTATCTCTTTGTTCATGACTGCTTTCATACAAATCATAAGGCATTCTGTTCTTTAGTTTTCTCATATTCATAGAATCCTTTGAGCTTACAGGAGGAATAAGTAATGCAATTGACTGAATGTGATACATTTCCCACCATTGATTAAATTTTCTAACCTTGATCCAAGAAAAGGGCTCCTTGGTGCTCCAGGCATTGATTGATCCGGAATAATGAAGTCTGGCCAGCTTTGGGGCCCACTGTCCTTTGCCGAAGTAAAGAAACAGAGATTAAATCAGCTGGGTTGGTCCTAGACACTTGAGAATAAAATTATTGTCTTGAGAAAGGTTAATCTAAGCTGTGGTGAAAATAGAGAAAAACATAAAGGCTTTATGGCATACCAGTATCAATTACTATCTAAGGATACTGCTTATCCTTGTTGTCCATTTTATTTTCTAAAATTTATAATTTTGTTAATTGTTAGCACTGCTAATTAGCTGATACTGCAATTTGTTACCGACACTCCCAAATAATAATATTATTATTTCTTTTCTTTTCTTTTTTTCTTTTTTTGAGATAGAGTCTTGCTCTGTTGCTCAGTCTTGCTCAGGCTGGAATGCAATGGCGTGATCTTGGCTCACTGCAACCTCCACTTCCTGAGTTCAAGCAATTCTCCTGCCTCAGTCTCCCAGGTAGCTGGGACTACAATTGTGCACCACCACGCCTGACTAATTTTTGTATTTTTAGTAGAGATAGGGTTTCACCATGTTGGCCAGGCTGGTCTTGAACTCCTGACCTCAGGTGATCTGCCTGCCTCAGCCTCGCAAAGTGCTGGGATTATAGGCGTGAGCCAACATGCCTGGCCTATTATTTATTATACAATGTATGTTCATTGTAGAAAAATCAGAAAATGAAAAGTAAAAATAAAAATAAGTAAAAATACAAATAAAAGAAATTTTAAAATGTAACCCTTCCACCTAGTGAAAAATGTTACTATTTTGGTATACAACTCTTAAGCCTCTTTTTCAAGGGGATTTTTTACCCCACAAAAACATAGGTTGGCAAACTTTTTTTGTAAAGGGCCAGATAGTAAATCATTTAGGCTTTGCATATTATATGGTCTCTGTTGCAACTATGTTACTGCTGCTGTAGCCATAGATGATATGTAAATTAATGGACATGGCTGTGTTCCAAAATAAGACTTTATTATGGATGCTGAAATTTGAATTTTATAATTTCACGTCGTGAAATAGTCTCCATCTTTTTGTCAATTATTTAAAAATGGAAAATCTGTTCATAGCTCACATGCCATACAAAAACAGGCAGTGTGCTGCATTTTGCCTGTGGGCAGTAGTGCTCTAAAACAATTTTTGATAATTCTCTATAGACCCTAGTCAAACGTTACCATTACTGCTCATAGGAAAGTGTAGCTTCCTGCTACAGTGAAAATAATTGACTCAAGGAAGAAATATTGAAGGTAGGGAGGATATTTAAGGAGGCAGTGTCATTGCCCAGGTAAGAAATGATGGTGACCAGAGTTAAGATGGCCACAGTGGGAAGTGGGGAGGAGGAGATGTATTTGAGAGGCACTTATGGAATAGAACAAATAGAAGCATGGAGATGGATTCATTATCTGAGATTCTCCAACAGATTATTAAAAAAGATATAATCAGCCCAGGTTCTTGGAGCAAAAATAATAGTATTTACCATATTGTCCTGAAGCTGTAATCTGAAAATCTCTAATGTGTCCAGAAGCCATTCCCAGGGGAGTCTGACACTCTGAAATGAAACAGGTGGAACACAGTAACTAGAAGTGCACAAAATTCAGCTTCTCAAATGTAAGTCAATGAAAATGGGAGAATGTCAACAAATGCTAATATTTTTTAGTGTTTAAATGTGCCAAGAACTGTACTAAATGTTTTACTGTATTAGTTCATTTAATTAATCCTAATGGGTGCTAGAATGATTCACATTTTACAGCTGAAAAAACTGGGGTCCATACATAAATAGACCAGTGGTTCTCTTACTTGTTTAGGGTTAAATCTCCAAACTCTTCCAAGTAATATTTCTAAGTTATCTGGTAACTAAATCAACATTAAATTCCAAAATCTGCTACTGGAGATCTTAGAGCTTTACCAAGTTGTGAAAATGAGGTGTTTTTCTGGTCAATTATTTAGAGCTTCAGGTTCAAAGCGTTCAAAGCTTCAAGTATATCTGCCCTCCTCTGAGAACTCTGATGATTTCTACCAGCAATATTCATTTTAAATTTGATAATGATGTAAGCTTGTATTTATTTCCTGACACAAGCAACCATTCGAGAAAGGAGGAAAGCTGTAAAGAAGTAGGCTGAGGAGGTAGGGAACCTCTGCCCACATTGCTACTCACTGTTGCTGTACACCAGAAAAAGTGTGCTCATCCCAGCATGTAGGTGCTCGCCAATAAGGCATTCCACCCGCCAAATTCCAGCTTTGGATGGTAACATTTCAACTGTCTCAAAAACACCTTATAAAAACCAAAAGGAACACAAATTATTTCTTTTCACTAAAAAATGAGCATGAGATACATTGGTTTATGTGAAATATCAGAGTAGACCTACCAAATTTGGTAGTTCCACTATTCTTAGACCCCTCAAACCCAAAGTGCTTGCTCGGTGACCCTTACAGTTGGGGGTCGTGGAGATTGAGTTCTGACCACTCCCCTCCCCCCAGGAAATGAGAAACAGGGTGACTGAATTCTTTGATGATAGGGACAGGAGAATGCTACTGCATTATGATTGACCTACATCCCCAGGGTTTTTCCAAGCAAAAGGCGTGTTTCCCATTGGCCAGATGTGGACTCTGTGAAAGAGATAAGTCAGGGTGAGTTCCCACTGGATCCAGTCCACTAGGGCTGCCTACAAGGGTAAAGTTACCCCAGCAATAAGAAGCTGCAGGTGAACCCTGAGGGCTGAGAAATGAGTCACAAGTGACCACCCAGAATAAAGGTGGAAGAAACCATGTCAAGGGGATTTCATGACAGTCATGTAAGGGAGTCTCTAAAGAATTCCCTGAAAGTGCCCTGCAGGAGAAAGAGTCAACTTTAAGTATTGCCAGGCACAAACAGTGTTAAGCTAGTTTACAACAATGGTGCCAGCTGTAAATAGGTAAGAACTATCTTATCCCCTTACCTTTAACCTATCCATGTTGGAGTTGAAAACAGCAGCTATAAAGGGGCTGTTGCAAAGCATAATCATCACAAGGTACAGACACAGAGGACTCAACCATGTCTCCCTTTTCCAGTGCAGACTTCCAGCCTGATGCAGGCTCAAGTTGGAGGGGAGATTGAAGTTAAATCAAGTTCAGAACTTTGATTAATATCTTGGGATAGACATTGTAATTTCTGATTTGAACTGTATTTGTAATATAAAGTGACTTTAGTCCTGTTTATTACTTAAGGGTGAGGAGAAAGTTACAGGGCTTATCAGAATTTTTACAAAGAAATAGGGTAAGTTTGCCCCCACTCTTAAACTGGATTTTTTTTTTTTAGAGACAGGGTCTAAATTCAGTCTGTCATTGATGGACATTTGGGTTGGTTCCAAGTCTTTGCTATTGTGAATAGTGCCACAGTAAACATATGTGTGCATGTGTCTTTATAACAGCATGATTTATAATCCTCTGGGTATATACCCAGTAATGGGATGGCTGGGTCATATGGTACTTCTAGTTCTAGATCCTTAAGGAATGGCCACACTGTCTTCCACAATGGTTGAACTAAAAAATGTGGCACATATACACCATGGAATACTATGCAGCCATAAAAAGGATGAGTTAATGTCCTTTGTAGGGACATGGATGCAGCTGGAAACCATCATTCTCAGCAAACTATTGCAAGAACAGAAAACCAAACACCGCATGTTCTCACTCATAGGTGGGAATTGAACAATGAGATCACTTGGACACAGGAAGGGGAACATCACACACCGGGGCCTGTCGTGGGGTGGGGGGAGCGGGGAGGAATAGCGTTAGGAGATATACCTAATGTAAATGATGAATTACTGGGTGCATGCAGCATGCCAACATATGTAACAAACTTGCATGTTGTGCACATGTACCCTAGAACTTAAAGTATAATAAAAAATTTAAAATAAAATAAAATAAAAATTCAATAATTGTTAGTATATGCATAGAGTTGTGTAGTCATCTGTGATCAACCTTACCTAGTAGTGCTAAGGGGCAAAGTAAGATGAAAACTGTGGCCTGTGACTTTAGTCAGTGGTATGGTAGAATTTAGAGTCAGATTGCAATGGATTAAGGAGAAAGTAGAAAGTGAACAAGCAAAGAAAACAAATGTGGACTATTCTTTATTACAAAGATGAAGAGAGACATAGCTCTGGGGGATGTGAGATCACAAAGTTTTGATTGATTTTTATGATTTAAAATATGTCAATACTTTTCTAAACTGAGAGGAAGGAGCCATTTCATCCAATTGCATTGGAAAAGGGAGACATGATTGAGTCCTCTGTTTCTGTACCTTGTGATGATCATACCTCCCCAAAGCCCCTTGATAGCTGCTGTCTTTCATAGCTCACTGCAGTAATCCTCCTACCTTGGCCTCCCAAAGTGCTGGGATTACAAGTGTGAGCCACTGCACCTAGCCAAACCTATTTTAAAGGGACAGTGGAGAACCAAAATAGAATTGTGTTGCGATCAACATTATGAGTAGTGCTTAATCAATATATTGGTTACATACATAAACAAATCACTCTTTGGATGACTACTGGTGCCCTATGCGATTTGAGATGGTAAATGATAAAGGAATAAATTCCTTTTCCCTAGGAAAGTACTGTGACATTAATTATCCATTTATTATGTTCTATTTCCTTTTTAGCAATTTTTCTATATCTGAAATTATCTTGTTCATTTGCTAATTTATTTATCTCCCTGTAGGTTTGAAAAAGTGTTACCTGAGAGCATGAAGAAGTGTTACCTGAGAGCATGGAGCTTGTCTGCTTTGTTCACTGATTGTGTTCCCAGTGCCTAGACCATTTAAAGTAAGTACTCAACAAATAGAGTAGGTAGAAGAAAGAACGCAAACGAGCTCACACCTGGATAGAGATTGTACACTGCCATTTTATACTCCTCTTTTTTTCGTACAGTGAACACATGTCCACTGAAATGAATAGAATGGATGTTTTCATTGCTGCCCATGCTGAGAAGATACCATCGAATCCTTTGATCCTGAGCCATTACTAAGCCAGGTAGTGTATCCATTATGTAGCCATTGATTGCTGGAGAAGGACACAGAGAAGCCTGTTAAAATCTATTATATAAGTTTCTTTCCCTCCACTCCACCAAAAAAACTGACATCTATGAGGATTCCACTCCCACAGATATACTCTAAATAAATACAATGTTTAAGGCCCTGGATCAACTCTCATTTGTCAAAGTGCAATCTGCATTTCACAGTGATAATGTTTGGATGTGGGATATATTACCATGGAAGCGATAATTCTCTTTAAAAGTGGGATCTTCCATCTGGATATTGCAGGGAGCCCTGCAGTTTCTTTCCATGTTTTCAGTGAAGTACCAGCTTTTGGTCTCATCAAAGATAGTGAAAAACAGAGCAAATTCCTGTACTGTCACTTGTCTCCCATGAGCAGGGTTCAGTGTGTTAGTGTGGCAGACCAGAAGGGGTCCAATCAGGCCTGAGTGCACATCTTTTTCCTAGGGAGGGAAGACATCAATCCTATGAGTATAAGCTCTCTCACCTATGAACCAGAGTGGATTTCTCATCAATTTTTATGCCACTCCAACCTGCCTCCCATTTTCCAAAAATATAATCCATCCTCTTCAGTAGATTCCAGAATGACATTTCTAAAACACAAATATAATGATCAACTCCCTATTTAAAGCTTCTCATTGCATGTAGGATAAAAACCAAAATTCTTAGCACACAAAGACCATTTCTTTTAAACCAAAAAGTGGTCAGTACAATAGACACCTGCTTACCAGGTCAACATCAGAGAAATAAGCCCAGGCTTTGCAGTCAAACTCATCTTTAGTGGGCGCCATATGATGTTGCACTTTCCAAAAGTAAGTTTTGGTTTCATTAGGCTTGACAAAATTTTTTCTAGGTTCTGCTCCTTGCCTCTGATCTTCCTCATAAGAAATAAGGCTAGAATAGAAGGAATAGGGACGAGAGGCCTGATTTTTGAAAGTTACCTGCAGAACAATAACGACAAAAAAAAAAAAAAAAAGCAAGAATAATCTTCTAGGATCTTAAAGTCCTTAGGGTTTACATCCCTAAAAGAAATACCTGTCTTTTGGTCTTTATCAAAGTTTTTAATACCCTGGAAGAAGTGGTACAGATGGATGCTGTTAGAATCCAAACCTAATCCTGAGGAGGTTTTGTATTCTAAATTTAAGGCATGAACTCAAAGTTGCAAAGGAGAAAACTCCTAAACACTTTTTTTTTTTTTTTTTTTTTTTGAGACGGAGTCTTACTCTGTCACCGGGGCTGGAGTGCAGTGGCCAGATCTCAGCTCACTGCAAGCTCCGCCTCCCGGGTTTACGCCATTCTCCTGCCTCAGCCTCCCAAGTAGCTGGGACTACAGGTGCCGCCACCTCGCCTGACTAATGTTTTGTATTTTTTAGTAGAGACGGGGTTTCACCGTGTTAGCCAGGATGGTCTCGATCTCCTGACCTCGTGATCCGCCCGTCTCGGCCTCCCAAAGTGCTGGGATTACAGGCTTGAGCCACCGCGCCCGGCCTACATCCTTAATATAAACAATCAATTAATTGAAACAATGAATAGATATTTTCAGAAAAAAATAAAACTACTTTGATCTTTGGTTCACACAATGCACCAAAATAACTTTTAGTCTACAGGAAGTATTAAAAAGTTAAATGTAAAAAATTAAACTGTAAGAGAAAAACCAAAGAAAGTATAGCTGTTTTTTAAAAAGTCTCTGGATAGGCAGGAATTTTTATAAATGTAAAAGCAATCAAAGTGTCAAAAAGTAAAAATTGATGGGTTACTATCTAAAAATTAAAACTTGTTTTATTTCAAAAACCATCGTTTATAAAATTAAGAGAAAACAAAAACTTGAAAAAGTACTTTTCATTAAAATGTTCAGTGGTTTACTATCTAATATATAAGGCAACGTAATTAATAAGAAAAGCACTTCCTCCATGAAAGACAAATGCGCAAGGGACATTACCAAATAATTACTAAGAAAAACTCTTCAGATGCTCAAATACATTGCACTTCTGGAATTTTAATCTTAGAAAAACTGTTGTGATTACAGCGTTATTTATATAGTGAAAAAAGAAACTGTCTAAAAGGTTGTTCAAATAAATGGTTACACAAACTATGGTTCCAAAAATTCATATAATAGACTATTATGCAGTATTTTAGAAACATACATAGGAAGTGTTTTTAATGACATAAGAAATGTTTATGATGTGATATTTAGTTAAAAAACAAGAATCAGAATTCTGTATGGTATAATTTGAATATATAAGGAGAAAAATACACAGGAAAAATATAAGAACATACACAAACATGATAATTATGGAATTATTTTTGTATACTTAAACATTTCCAAAAGTGGGAATACATTATAGTCAGCAAGAAAATAAATATATAAAATTAATTTTCTTGTAATTGCATTGTCCTTAACTCACCATGATATTATCTTCAACTTCTGCTCTTATATATGGCCCCAGGAGTCCCAAATGTTCATTTAGTTCTCCACGGTATAAGGGCTGAGTAAAGGAGCCATCAGTAAATTCCTGGAAAACAACTTTCTTGAACTGAGGGACACTGCCACTCTGAGCCCTGGAGAAAAGAAAGCAGAGGAAAAGCAATAATTTTATGTACCAAGTGGGTAGAAATGCCTCACATCCTCATTTTCCTAGGTGTCTGAGAAGCATTTTGCATAGTCAACCACTTTATCTTCCTTGAAATATACTCTTGCCAAGCTTTATTAGTATGTAAGTTCCATGAAAACTGGGGTTTTGTCTATTTTGTTCACTGTTGTATTCCCAGCACCTGTAATGGTGCTTGGCACAAAGTAGTTGCTCAAAAAATATTTGTTGAATGTTGAATGAATGTAGAGTTTATAAACATACTCCAAATATAAGAGAGTCCCATGGTCAAGCCCTTGGACCTCTTTTCTTTTTACTTTTAACAATCCTATTAAAATTGTGAACTAAAAAAAAATTGTGAACTAAAACATGTACAATAAAGTGCATAAAACACAAATGCCTTTGGTACAAAAATGCAATCATCACCCAGATCAGTAACATTGCCAATAACCCACAAGACTCACTGAATGTCCCTTTTCAATCATACTCTCTCCCTTCCCACTGAAGGTATCCACCATTCTGATCTTTATGATAATCATACATCCTTTAAAAATATAGTTTAGTTTTGCCTGTTTTGAAGTGTGTAAATAAAACATAATACATATATTCTTCTGTTTCTTCTCTCACTCAGCATTCTGGTTGTGAGATTCATCTATATTATTGTATGTAGCTATAGTGTGTTCATTCCTATTGTTGTATAGTATTATATGAATATACCCTAATCACGGACATTTGAGTCATTATAATCTTTGGCGCTTTCAAATGGGCCTGCTAGAACCTTCTGGTGCATATCTTTTGGTGAACATATATGTGCATTTCTGTTGGGCACATACATAGTGGTTGAATTGCTAGGTATGCATGTGTTCGACTTTGGTAGGTATTGCCACACTGTTTTCCAAAGCAGCTGCACCATTTTCCATTTTCATTAGCAATGTATGAGAGTTCCATTTGCTCCAAATTATTACAAATACCTGGTATTGACTGTGTTTTTACATTTTTTGATGTTCTATCAGGTTGAGCATCTTTTCTTATGAGTAGCAGTCATTTGGATTTCCTCTTTTGTGGAGCACCTATCCAAGTTTTTTTTCTGCTAAGTTTTCTCTTGAATAATCTGCTTTTTTCTTTTTGAATCAAAAGAGTACCTTATATATCGTTGATTGCTGGAGAAGGAGGACACAGAGAAGGCTGTTAAAATCTATTATATAAGTTTCCTTTGTGTGTCCTTTGGTTTATGTATTGCAAACATTTACCATTCTGTGGCTACTCTTTTCATTCTTTTTATGTTATCTTTTGATGAGCACAAGTTTGTAATTTTAATGTGTGGAATTTATTTTAAAAATCCTTATTAGCTAGTGCTTTTTGTATCTTGATGTCAATTCTCTTTCTTTCCCTACCCTGTGGTTATTAATACATTCTTTTACTTTTTCTTTCTAAAATGTTTATGATTTTATATTTTACTTTTAGACTTGTAATGCAACGTGAATGGATTTTTGTGTATGGTGTGAGTTAGGAATCCAATGTAATGTTTTGTCTATATAGATACCAACATTTTCCAGCATCTTTTATTGAAACTCTTCTTCTGTGACACCTTTTTCATAAATTAAGTGTCTGTGCGTTAGACTAGTTTTGAATTTTCTATTCTATTTCATTTACCTGTTTGATTATCCCTATACCAATTGATACATTGTTTTAATTATTATAGATTTAAAATGAGTCTCAATATATTATACAACAATTACTCTCATTCTTCCTCTTCAAGAAGGACTTGGCTATTCGTAAACCTTTACATTGTCATATTAATTTTAGAATCAGCTTGTTGAGCTCTACAAAAGGAAAGACTTGGGATTTTCATTCAGGTTACACTGAATCTATAAATCAGTTTGGGAATAACTGACACTTTCAAATATCATGTTTTCCAATTCATGTATGTGGTGTATATTGAAAGTTATTTAGGTACTCTTTAAAGTTACTCAGTAAATTTCCATAGTTTTTTTCCATAGACATCTTGCATATTTTTAGCTAGACTTATTTCTAGGTACTTGTTAGTATTTTATTCCACTGTTTATTTTGTTTTTACTTCATCATTGTGTCTCACCTAGCTGACACACTCAAACTTAACCTTCTCCCTGGTCAGGACTCTCCTAGAAAGTGGCTATCTTGGCTTATGACCATTCTCAAGGGAGAGACCTCAAGACTAAACTAGAAAGAAACCATAGAAATAAAAATCACAATGGGGGTCATCTTCCAGCTTCTAAACAGAAGGAAATCAACCACCTTCAGCTCAGGAAACTGCAAGCAATGTGAGCTGTGTGGCAATCCAACACAGGTGGAGAGCCAGCACTGATTTGGCCTGGATGGTTCAGGATAATCACTTGAGCAGTGAAGCCAGCTGCTTCTGTTGGTGAGTCATTTTTGCTGTCACAAGCCATACTGCCATGATGAACATCTTGGCAATGTGGGCTTCAGAGAAAGCATAGGTGTTTTTTAAAAAAAACCTCTGGATAGGCAGGAATTTTTACAAACAATATACTACAATTCAAGATGAGACTTGGGTGGGGACACAGAGCCAAACCATATCATTCCACCCATGGTCCCTCCAAAATCTCATGTCCTCACATTTAAAAACAGAATCATGCCTTTCCAACAGTTCCCCAAAGTGTTAGCTCATTCCAGCATTAACCCAAAAGTCCAAGTCCAAAGTCTCATCTGAGACAAGGTAAGTCCCTTCCACTTATGAGACTGTAAAATCAAAAGCAAGTTAGTTACTTCCTAGATACAATAGGGGTACAGGTGTTGGGTAAATACAGTCATTCCAAATGGGAGGAATTGGCCAAAACAAAGGGGCTACAGGCCCTATGCAAGTCTGAAATCCAATAGGGCAGTCATTAAACCTGAAAGTTGCAAAATGTTCTCCTTTGACTCCATGTCTCACATTTAGGTCACCCTGATACAAAAGGCAGGCTCCCACAGCCTTGGGCAGCTCTGCCCCTGTAGCTTTGCAGGGTATAGCCCTGCTCCTGGCTGCTTTCATGGGCTGGCATTGAGTGCCTATGGTTTTTCCAGGTGCATGGTGCAAGCTGTCAGTGGATCTACCATTCTGGGGTCTGGAGGACAGTGGCCCTCTTCTCACAGCTCCACTAGGCAGTGCCCCAGTGGTGACTGTTGGGGGCTCCCACCCCACATTTCTTTTCCTTGCTGCCCTAGGAGAGGTTCTCCATGAGGGCTCTGCCTCTGCAGCACACCTCTGGCTGGATATCCATGCGTTTCCATACATCCTCTGAAATCTAGGCGGATGTTCCCAAACCAATTTTTGTCTTCTGTGCACCCACAGAACAAAGGCTGGGGGCTTGCACCCTCTGAAGCCATAGCCCAAACTGTACTTTGGCCTCTTTTAACTGAAGTGGCTAGGACACAGGGCACCAAGTCCCAGGCTGAACACTGCAGGGGGGCCCTGGACCCATCCCACGGAAGCATTTTTCCCTCCTAGGCCTCCAGGCTTGTGACAGGAGGGTCTGCTGCGAAGATCTCTAACATGCCCTGGACACATTTTCCCCATTATCTTGGTGAATAACACTTGGCTCCTTGTTACTTATACAAATTCTTGTAGCTGGATTGAATTTCTCCCCAGAAAATGGGTTTGTCTTTTCCACTGCATCATCAGGCTATTCGTTGAATAGCTTTCACCAAAATGCTGATAGTGATATGGACAATGAAACTGCCCCCATGACCCAATCACTTCCCACTGGGTCCCTCCCATGACATGTGGGGATTATGGGAACTACAATTCAAGATGAGATTTGGGTGGGGACACAGCCAAACCATATCTGGGTCTTTTGTGGTTCTGTACAAATTTTAAGATTGCTTTTTCTATCTCTGTGAAAAATGTTATTGGCATTTTGATAGGTAATACATTCAATCTGGTAGTACTGATATTTTAACAATATGAATTCTTCCATTCTATGAACATAGGATAGATACCTTTTCATTTTGTGTGTGTCTTCTTCAATTCCTTTCATCAATGTTTTACAGTTGTCAGGATAGAGATCTTTCACCTCTTTGGTTAAATTTATTCCTAGATATTTATTTTTATTGTAGCTATTACAAATGAAAATGCTTTTATGATTTCTCTCTCAGATTGTTAGCTTTTGGTATATAGAAATGCTACTGATTTTTTTTTTCTTTTTTAAAATGACTTTATTGAGATATATTTAACCTATCACACAAAAAAAATCATCCATTTCAAGTATATAATTCAATGATTATGTGTAACTGTACTGAGTGATGCCACCATCACCAAGCCTCAGTTTTAGAATATTTTCATCTCCCCAGTAAGATCCTTCAAGCTCATATTAGTTAATGCCTACTCCCTACCTGGCTCAAAACAACCAACAGTTTACACTCTGTCTCTATAAATTTGCAATTTTTAGATATTTAATATAATATAAATTCTATAATATCAGATCTCTCGGTGGCTTTCTTCACTTACAATAGGCTTTCTTCACTTACAATTAGAGGTTCATCCGTGATGTAGCATGTGTCAATACTTTATTCCTTTTTGTTGCTGAATATCACATTTTATCTATCCATTAAGCAAACGATGGACATTTAGGTTGTTTCCAGGTTGGGGCTATTATGAATAATGCTGCTATGAGCATATGTGCCCAAGTATTTATGTTGACATATATTTTCATTTATCTTTTGTGAAATTGCTGGTTCATATTACAGTTTTAGGTTTAACTTTTTTTTTTTTTAAGATTAAATGTTTAATGCTCTTTTATTTTATTTTATTTTTTTTATTATACTTTAAGTTCTAGGGTACATGTGCATAACGTGCAGGTTTGTTACATATGTATACTTATGCCATGTTGGTGTGCTGCACCCATCAACTCGTCAGCACCCATCAATTCATCATTTATATCTTGTATAACTCCCCAATGCAAGCCCTCCCTCCTCCCCCCTCCCCCCTCCCCATGATAGGCCCCTGTGCGTGATGTTCCCCTTCCCGAGTCCAAGTGATCTCATTGTTCAGTTCCCACCTATGAGTGAGAACATGCGGTGTTTGGTTTTCTGTTCTTGTGATAGTTTGCTAAGAATGATGGTTTCCAGCTGCATCCATGTCCCTACAAAGGACGCAAACTCATCCTTTTTTATGGCTGCATAGTATTCCATGGTGCATATGTGCCACATTTTCTTAATCCAGTCTGTCACAGATGGACATTTGGGTTGATTCCAAGTCTTTGCTATTGTGAATAGTGCCGCAATAAACATACGTGTACATGTGTCTTTGTAGTAGAATAATTTATAATCCTTTGGGTATATACCCAGTAGTGGGATGGCTGGGTCATATGGTACATCTAGTTCTAGATCCTTGAGGAATTGCCATACTGTTTTCCATAATGGTTGAACTAGTTTACAATCCCACCAACAGTGTAAAAGTGTTCCTATTTCTCCACATCCTCTCCAACACCTGTTGTTTCCTGACTTCTTAATGATTGCCATTCTAACTGGTGTGAGATGGTATCTCATTGTGGTTTTGATTTGCATTTCTCTGATGGCGAGTGATGATGAGCATTTTTTCATGTGTCTGTTGGCTGTATGAATATCTTCTTTTGAGAAATGTCTGTTCATATCCTTTCCCCACTTTTTGATGGGGTTGTTTGTTTTTTTCTCGTATATTTGTTTGAGTTCTTTGTAGATTCTGGATATTAGCCCTTTGTCAGATAAGTAGGTTGCAAAAATTTTCTCCCATTCTGTAGGTTGCCTGTTCACTCTGATGGTAGTTTCTTTTGCTGTGCAAAAGCTCTTTAGTTTAATTAGATCCCATTTGTCAATTTTTGCTTTTGCTGCTGTTGCTTTTGGTGTTTTAGACATGAAGTCCTTACCCATGCCTATGTCCTGAATGGTACTACCTAGATTTTCTTCTAGGGTTTTTATGGTATTAGGTCTAACATTTAAGTCTCTAATCCATCTTGAATTAATCTTCGTATAAGGGGTAAGGAAAGGATCCAGTTTCAGCTTTCTACTTATGGCTAGCCAATTTTCCCAGCACCATTTATTAAATAGGGAATCCTTTCCCCATTTCTTGTTTCTCTCAGGTTTGTCAAAGATCAGATGGCTGTAGATGTGTGGTATTATTTCTGAGGACTCTGTTCTGTTCCATTGATCTATATCTCTGTTTTGGTACCAGTACCATGCTGTTTTGGTGACTGTAGCCTTGTAGTATAGTTTGAAGTCAGGTAGCGTGACGCCTCCAGCTTTGTCCTTTTGACTTAGGATTGTCTTGGCAATGCGGGCTCTTTTTTGGTTCCATATGAACTTTAAAGCAGTTTTTTCCAATTCTGTGAAGAAACTCATTGGTAGCTTGATGGGGATGGCATTGAATCTATAAATAACCTTGGGGAGTATGGCCATTTTCACGATATTGATTCTTCCTATCCATGAGCATGGTATGTTCTTCCATTTGTTTGTGTCCTCTTTGATTTCACTGAGCAGTGGTTTGTAGTTCTCCTTGAAGAGGTCCTTGACATCCCTTGTAAGCTGGATTCCTAGGTATTTTATTCTCTTTGAAGCAATTGTGAATGGAAGTTCATTCCTGATTTGGCTCTCTGCTTGTCTGTTACTGGTGTATAAGAATGCTTGTGATTTTTGCACATTAATTTTGTATCCTGAGACTTTGCTGAAGTTGCTTATCAGCTTAAGGAGATTTTGGGCTGAGACGATGGGGTTTTCTAAATATACAATCATGTCATCTGCAAACAGGGACAATTTGACTTCTTCTTTTCCTAACTGGATACCCTTGATTTCTTTCTCTTGCCTGATTGCCCTAGCCAGAACTTCCAACACTATGTTGAATAAGAGTGGTGAGAGAGGGCATCCCTGTCTTGTGCCAGTTTTCAAAGGGAATTTTTCCAGTTTTTGCCCATTCAGTATGATATTAGCTGTGGGTTTGTCATAAATAGCTCTTATTATTTTGAGGTACGTTCCATCAATACCGAATTTATTGAGCGTTTTTAGCATGAAGGGCTGTTGAATTTTGTCAAAAGCCTTTTCTGCATCTATTGAGACAATCATGTGGTTCTTGTCTTTGGTTCTGTTTATATGCTGGATTACGTTTATTGATTTGCGAATGTTGAACCAGCCTTGCATCCCAGGGATGAAGCCCACTTGATCATGGTGGATAAGCTTTTTGATGTGCTGCTGAATCCGGTTTGCCAGTATTTTATTGAGAATTTTTGCATCGATGTTCATCAGGGATATTGGTCTAAAATTCTCTTTTTTTGATGTGTCTCTGCCAGGCTTTGGTATCAGGATGATGTTGGCCTCATAAAATGAGTTAGGGAGGATTCCCTCTTTTTCTATTGATTGGAATAGTTTCAGAAGGAATGGTACCAGCTCCTCCTTGTACCTCTGGTAGAATTCAGCTGTGAATCCATCTGGTCCTGGACTTTTTTTGGTGGGTAGGCTATTAATTGTTGCCTCAATTTCAGAGTCTACTATTGGTCTATTCAGGGATTCAACTTCTTCCTGGTTTAGCCTTGGGAGAGTGTAAGTGTCCAGGAATTTATCCATTTCTTCTAGATTTTCTAGTTGATTTGCGTAGAGGCGTTTATAGTATTCTCTGATGGTAGTTTGTATTTCTGTGGGATCAGTGGTGATATCCCCTTTATCATTTTTTATTGCATCTATTTGATTCCTCTCTCTTTTCTTCTTTATTAGCCTTGCTAGCGGTCTGTCAATTTTGTTGATCTTTTCAAAAAACCAACTCCTGGATTCATTGATTTTTTGGAGGGTTTTTTGTGTCTCTATCTCCTTCAGTTCGGCTCTGATCTTAGTTATTTCTTGCCTTCTGCTAGCTTTTGAATGTGTTTGCTCTTGCCTCTCTAGTTCTTTTAATTGTGATGTTAGAGTGTCCATTTTAGATCTTTCCTGCTTTCTCTTGTGGGCATTTAGTGCTATAAATTTCCCTCTACACACTGCTTTAAATGTGTCCCAGAGATTGTGGTATGTTGTATCTTTGTTCTCATTGGTTTCAAAGAACATCTTTATTTCCGCTTTCATTTCGTTATGTACCCAGTAGTCATTCAGGAGCAGGTTGTTCAGTTTCCATGTAGTTGAGCGGTTTTGATTGAGTTTCTTAGTCCTGAGTTCTAGTTTGATTGCACTGTGGTCTGAGAGACAGTTTGTTATAATTTCTGTTCTTTTACATTTGCTGAGGAGTGCTTTACTTCCAATTATGTGGTCAATTTTGGAATAAGTGCGATGTGGTGCTGAGAAGAATGTATATTCTGTTGATTTGGGGTGGAGAGTTCTATAGATGTCTATTAGGTCTGCTTGGTGCAGAGATGAGTTCAATTCCTGGATATCCTTGTTAACTTTCTGTCTCGTTGATCTGTCTAATGTTGACAGCGGAGTGTTGAAGTCTCCCATTATTATTGTATGGGAGTCTAAGTCTCTTTGTAAGTCTCTAAGGACTTGCTTTATGAATCTGGGTGCTCCTGTATTGGGTGCATATATATTTAGGAGAGTTAGCTCTTCCTGTTGAATTGATCCCTTTACCATTATGTAATGGCCTTCTTTGTCTCTTTTGATCTTTGATGGTTTAAAGTCTGTTTTATCAGAGACTAGGATTGCAACCCCTGCTTTTTTTTGTTCTCCATTTGCTTGGTAGATCTTCCTCCATCCCTTTATTTTGAGCCTATGTATGTCTCTGCATGTGAGATGGGTCTCCTGAATACAGCAGACTGATGGGTCTTGACTCTTTATCCAGTTTGCCAGTCTGTGTCTTTTAATTGGAGCATTTAGTCCATTAACATTTAAGGTTAATATTGTTATGTGTGAACTTGATCCTGCCATTATGATATTAACTGGTTATTTTGCTCGTTAGTCGATGCAGTTTCTTCCTAGCCTCGATGGTCTTTACATTTTGGCATGTTTTTGTGATGGCTGGTACCGGTTGTTCGTTTCCATGTTTAGGGCTTCCTTCAGGGTCTCTTGTAAGGCAGGCCTGGTGGTGACAAAATCTCTAAGCATTTGCTTATCTGTAAAGGATTTTATTTCTCCTTCACTTATGAAACTTAGTTTGGCTGGATATGAAATTCTAGGTTTAAAATTCTTTTCTTTAAGAACGTTGAATATTGGCCCCCACTCTCTTCTGGCTTGTAGAGTTTCTGCCGAGAGATCTGCTGTTATTCTGATGGGCTTCCCTTTGTGGGTTACCCGACCTTTCTCTCTGGCTGCCCTTAAGATTTTTTCCTTCATTTCAACTTTGGTGAATCTGGCAATGATGTGTCTTGGAGTTGCTCTTCTGGAGGAGTATCTTTGTGGCGTTCTCTGTATTTCCTGAATTTGAATGTTGGCCTGCCCTACTAGGTTGGGGAAGTTCTCCTGGATGATATCCTGAAGAGTGTTTTCCAACTTGGTTCCATTTTCCCCCTCACTTTCAGGCACCCCAATCAGACGTAGATTTGGTCTTTTTACGTAATCCCATACTTCTTGCAGGCTTTGCTCATTTCTTTTTCTTCTTTTTTCTTTTGGTTTCTCTTCTCGCTTCATTTCATTCATTTGATCTTCAATCGCTGATACTCTTTCTTCCAGTTGATCGAGTCGGTTACTGAAGCTTGTGCATTTGTCACGTATTTCTCGTGTCATGGTTTTCATCTCTGTCATTTCGTTTATGATCTTCTCTGCATTAATTAGTCTAGCTGTCAATTCTTCCACTCTTTTTTCAAGATTTTTAGTTTCTTTGCGCTGGGTACGTAATTCCTCCTTTAGCTCTGATAAGTTTGATGGACTGAAGCCTTCTTCTCTCCTCTCGTCCAAGTCATCCTCTGACCAGCTTTGATCCGTTGCTGGCGATGGGCTGCGCTCCTTCGCAGGGGGAGATGCGCTCTTATTTTTTGAATTTCCAGCTTTTCTGCCCTGCTTCTTCCCCATCTTTGTGGTTTTATCTGTCTCTGGTCTTTGATGGTGGTGACGTACTGATGGGGTTTTGGTATAGGTGTCCTTCCTGTTTGATAGTTTTCCTTCTGACAGTCAGAAGGACTGTCTGTTGGTCTGTTGGAGATTGCTTGAGGTCCACTCCAGACCCTGTTTGCCTGGGTATCAGCAGCAGAGGTTGCCGAAGATAGAATATTGCTGAACAGCGAGTGTACCTGTCTGATTCTTCCTTTGGAAGTTTCCTCTCAGGGGTGTACTCCACCCTGTGAGGTGTGGGGTGTCAGACTGCCCCTAGTGGGGGATTTCTCCCAGCTAGGCTACTCAGGGGTCAGAGACACACCTGAGCAGGCAGTCTGTCCGTTCTCAGATCTCAACCTCCGCGTTGGGAGATCCACGGCTCTCCCCAAAGCTGTCAGACAGAGTCGTTCGCGTCTGCACCGGCTCCCGCTACTTCCCCTGTTGGTCTTCAGCTGTGCGCTGTCCCCAGAGGTGGAGACTACAGAGACAGGCAGGCTTCCTTGAGCTGCTGTGAGCTCCACCCAGTTCGAGCTTCCCAGCGGCTTTGTTTACCTACTTAAGCCTCAGCAATGGCGGGCGCCCCTCCCCCAGCCTCGCTGCTGCCTTGTGGATAGATCGCGGCAGACTGCTGTGTTAGCAGTGAGGGAGGCTTCGTGGGCGTGGGACCCTCCCGGCCAGGATTGGGATATATTCTCCTGGTGTGCCTGTATGCTTACAGCGCAGTATTGGGGTGGGAGTTACCCGATTTTCCAGGTGTTGTGTGTCTCAGTTCCCCTGGCTAGGAAAACGGATCCCCTTCCCCCTTGCGCTTCCAGGTGAGGCGATGCCTCGCCCTGCTTCAGCTCTCGCTGGTCAGGCTGCAGCAGCTGACCAGCACCGATTGTCCGGCACTCCCTAGTGAGACGACCCCAGTACCTCAGTTGAAAATGCAGAAATCACCGGTCTTCTGTGTCGCTTGCGCTGGGAGTTGGAGACTGGAGCTGTTCCTATTCGGCCATCTTGCTCCGCCCCCTAATCGCTACTGATTTTTATATGTTGGTTTTGCATCTTGCAACTTTACTGAATTTGTTGATCAGTTCTAACAGTTTTTTGGTGGAGTGTTTAGGTTTTTCTAAATATAACATTGTATTTTCTGCAAACAAGGGGAATTTGATTTCTTTTTTTCTCATTTGAAGGCCTTTTGCTTAATTCCTGCATCTTGGACCTCTAGGACTACATTTAATAGAATTGATGAAAGTGGGCATACTTGTCTTGTTCCAGATCTTAGAGGAAAGGCTTTCAGTTTTTTCCCATTCAGTATAATGTTAGCTGTGCGCTTGTCATATATAACATTTACTGTTTTGAGATATGCTCCTTTTAAATCAAGTTTGTTGAGAGTTTTTATCATGAAGGGATGTTGAATTTTATTCAATGCTTTCTTGACATTTATTGAAATAAAGATATGGTTTTTGTCTTTCCTTCTGTTAATGTGGTGTATCACATTTATTGATTTCCATATGTTGAACTATCTTTGTATTCCTAGGATGAATCCCCCTTGAGCATGACAAATACTCATTTTAATGTGTTGTTGAATTTAGTTTGCTAGTAGTTTGTTGAGGATTTTTGCATCTATATTCATCAGTGATGTTGGCCTGTAGTTTTCTTTTTCAGGTACACTGAGAATACATACGCTGTTCCATTTGATGGTGTCCCATAAGTCTCTTAAGCTATCTTTGCTCTTTTGTTCTTTGTTTCTTTTGGTCTTTGGATTAAATGATTTTCAGTGACCTGTCTTTGAGTTAACTGATCCTTTCTTCTGCTTGATCTAGTCTGCTTTGAACCTCTCTACTGAATTTTTCTGTTTAGTTATAGTATTCTTTAACTCCGTGATTTCTGTTTGGTACTTTTAAATACTTTTTATCTTTTTGATGAAATTCTAAATTTTTTTCTTGCATTTCTCTCCTGATTTTAGGGAACATCTTTATGACCATTATTTCAAATTCCCTTTTGGGTAAATCACATATCCCTACTTCACTCGGGTAGGTTTTTGTAGGTTTATCTTGTTTTCATTTTGAATGTATTTATTTGTTTCTTCATTTTCCTTGGCTCCCTGTGTTGGTGTCTGCACATAAGATAAGAAAACTGCCTCTCCCTGTCTTGTCAGACATGCCTCATGTAGGAGAAGGATCTCACCAGTTGGTCCAGCTAGAGACTTTAAGGTGCCTCACAAATCTTTGTGTTTGGCCAAAGTGCTGTCTCTGTTTTTGGTGGTCCCCTGGAGATTAGAATTTGCCACGTCCTGTCAGTACCCTGCAACCAGTAAAGTAGAAGGCAGACCCTCTAGATGTGACTGGAAAGGCTGGGGCATTGGATATGTATTCCAGTTCCTTCTATCCTCATGGTGAAGCTGAGTGCAGGGTTTATCTCCAACTCCCTGTACTAAGCCGGAGAGAAAATCTGTGGCAAATGCCTGTATATTCAGGCTGTACCTTCTGATCCTGGGGAGATGGCTGCTGGAATTTGGCCTGTTGTATGTTCACCTCTTTTTTTTCTGTGGTCTGTGGCCACTTGGGAGCACAAAGCCTCATTGACTCCCAGAGCTTGGTTGTATAGGAGACTTTTGGGTGGAAGCTATAGAAGTTGTGCTTGTGTGTGGGGAAAAGAAAGAGAGATCAGCCTGTTACTGTGTCTATATAGAAGGAAGCAGACATAAGAGACTCCATTTTGTTCTGTATTTGAGATGCTGTTAATCTGTGACCCTACCCCCAACCTTGTCCTTGCAAGAGACATGTGCTGTGGTGACTCAAGATTTAATGGATTTTGGGCTGTGCAGGGTGTGCTTTGTTAAACAAGTGCCTGAAGGCAGTCTGCTGGTTAAAGGTCATCACCATTCTCTTAATCTCAAGTAAGAGAAAAGCATTTGTCTCCTGCCCGTCCCTGGGCAATGGAACATCTCGGTGTAAAACCCATTGTGTGCTTTGTTTACTAAGCAAGGAGAAAACAACTTTTAGGAATAAGGTGGGACTTGCTGGAGCAATACTGCTAAAAGGTTTATGGAGATGTTTGCATATGCATCTCAAGGCACAGCATGTTCCTTTAAACTTATTCATGTCACAGAGATCTTTATATGTCTTACTGCTGATTTTCTCCCTAAAATGATCCTATTGTCCTGCCACTCCCTTATCTTTTTGATGGTAAAGATAATTATCAATAAATACTAAGGGAACTCAGAGACCGGTGCCGGTGTGGGTCCTCTGTAAGCTGAGCGCCGGTCCCCTGGGCCCCACTTTTCTTTCTCTATACTTTGTCTCTGTGTCTTATTTCTTTTCTCAAGTCTCTCGTTCCACCTAACGAGAAACACCCACAGGTGTGGAGGGGCAGGCCACCCCTTCACTTGTGCATGGACAAATTTCTTCCAGGTAGAATGAGGACTTTAATTTATCACTGGGGTGAGCCAGAGGAAAGGCTTAGGAATTGCTGAGTTTCTGCTCAGGCTGCCTGAGGGCTACTGTTCTGCCCTTTTATCTCCCTGATGCAATTTCATTAGAATCTAGGTTGTCAAGTAGTCACCGGAATAGTGTGAAGTAAACCCCTTCTGGAAAGAAAATGGGAGTTGTGTTTTCCAGCCTCTTTTCTGCACAGCTCTCAGCGGGTATAGCCTCTCGAAGTGTTTGCATGCCCATTTAAAACCATCTCTTTCTGTGATCTAGGAAGACTTGCATATGCCTAGTCCCTTTCCCTCCCAGAGCCAGATTTAGGATGCATTCCTCAGGTAATAGCTGTAAATGTTTGGGTGCTCAACATGTGCCATAAACCCCTTCCAGGGAAAAACAGGAAGTTGTATTTTTATACACTACTCCTAGGGGATGAAGCCCTTGGAAGTACTGGTGAGCCTGTATAAAATTGCTGCTTTTTTTTTCCTGTGGTATTGAGAAAGTCATGTTTGCCTAGTCTCTTCTGCTCTCAAAGCTAGGAGAGTTAGGATGTAGTCCCTCAGGTGGAAGCTGTAAAGTAAAAGTTCAGACACTGGATGTATGGACAAATTCTTTCAGGAGGGATTAACAGATCTGGAGTTATCAGTGGGATGAGCTGAAGGAGAAGGTTTGGGAAGTACCAATTTTCTCCTCAGGCTGCCAGCAGGCTACTATTTGTCTGTCTTCAGCTCCTTGATGCAAGTTAATTAGAAGCCAGGTCACAAAGTAGCTACTGGAAGAATGTGTCATAAACTCTTTCTGGAGAGAAATAGGGAGCCACATTTTTTTTCTATGCCCCTTCTCTGTACTGCTCCCTGGGGATGAGGCCCCTGGGAGTGCTTACAGACTCACACAAAACTGCCACATTTTTCTTATAGTATAGAGAGAACTGTATATGCCTAATATCCTCTGTTCTCAGAGTTGGTGATTTAAGAGCCAAACCGTGGGCAGCCTCAGAGTTAGGGACTTATATGTAATGTCCAAACCCTCCTCTCCACAGAGGGAATCTGGGTGCTGGGGATTCTTTTCCCGATTGTATGGTGCAGTGCCTGGGGCAGGGCTCATGCCTCAGCTTTTCCTACCCATTTGATGTAGAAGTTTGCTCAGTTGCCCAGTGGGTAGAAGTCCCTTGACTGATTTCTGACTTTCCCTCAGAAGGAACTGATCTGTGAATAGATGTTTATTTGGTACATCCATGGGTGGAGGGAGAGTCAGGAGCCTTCTATTCCACCATGTTCTTCTATCTTTCTTTCTTTCTTTTTCTTTTCTTCTTCTTCTTCTTCTTTTTTTTTTTTTTTGAGATGGGACCTTACTATGTTGCCCAGGCTGGTCTTGAATTCCTGGGCTCAAACAATCCTCCTGTTTCAGCCTTCCAAATAGCTGGGGATACAAGCATGTGCCACTGCACCCAGCTTCTATCTTTAATTAGTACTATTGAAAACCTGCCTGTCAGCATCTCATTTGAGAGTGTGTCTTTTTTCTTTGGTTACTTTGAAGAGTTTTCTCTTGGGTTTCTGCAGTTTCACTCTGATGGAATATGCCTTTGTGTTTATTTTTTATTTATCCTGCTTGGGATTTGTTGAGCTCCCTGAACCTGTGTATCGATATATTTTTTAAATTCTGGAAATTATTAAGCCATTGCCTCTGCAAATATTGCTTCTTTTCTAATCCCTCTTTCCTTTCCTCCTGAGATTTCAATTAAGCACAGTTTAGTCCTCCTCACTCTGTCCTCCATGTGTCTCTTCTGGTTATCTGTTGCTGTATCAAAAACTACCTCTAAATGTTAGTTGCTTAAAACAGCAACTATTTTATTATAGTACTGATTTTTTGTGAGTCAGGAATTCCAACAGGGGTTGGCTAGGTAATAGTTTTGCTCCTCATGGTGTCAAATGAAGTCACTCAGTAATATACAGCTGGCATCTGGGCTGGTATGGAGGGTCTAAAATGGCTTCATTCACATGTCTGGTGTCTTAGTAGAGAATGCTAGAAAGCTGGGCTCAGCTGGGACTCTTGACCAAAGGGCCTACATGTGAACTGTGGCACCAGGGTCAGACTTTTTATGTGGTGGCTACATTTTTCCAGAGAGAAAATCCCAAGAGAACCAGGTATAGGCTGCATGGTATTTTCTGGCCTAGATTCAGGGATCACACAACATCACTTCCACCACATCCACAGGTTGCAATTTTTTGTTCCATTCTATTGGTCACATAGGAGTTGTAATGCCAGGCCAGATCAAGGGGAGGAGAATTATACTCTACTCCTTGAATGAGAGTGGCAAGGTCACACTGTACAAGAGCATGTAGGACAGGCTTTATTGCCATATCAATTTTTAGAAAATACAATTAGCCATAGTATCTCATTATATCTTTTGTATTTTTCCACTTAAAAAAACTCTACATGCTGCATTTCACAGTATTTCTTTTTTACTTACCTACCAACCCACCAATTCTTTCTTCATGTTTTAATAATGGTATCTGATGATTCCAAGATCTTAGGTCTGTGAGTTTATTTTGGTTCTCTGTTGTTTCTGTTGTGTCTTGCTTATTTTTTCTTATTTGTTTTTGTACCTAATATCGTTCTGTTCTGGGTATTGTATTTGAAACATTTTTGAAAATAATTTGAGTTCTAGAAAGTTGATTTCTTCTTTAAATTTTATATTTTCTTCTGCCAGATGCCTGGGAACACTGCCAATCAAAAACTGGCTTAAATTATGATCAAGAATAAAGGTTTCAAATTCCACATGTTCTCACTTATAAGTGGGAGCTAAATGATGCGAACACATGGACACATAGAGGGGAACAACACATATTGGGGCCTGTTGGAAGGTGGAGGGTGCAAGGAAGGAGAGGATCAGGAAAAATAACTGATGGGCACTAGGCTTAATTCCTGGGTAATGAATAATCTGTTCAACAAACCCCCATGATGTAAGTTTACCTATGTAAGAAACCTGCACTTGTACCTCTGAACTTAAAATAAAAGTTCGAAAAAAATTCCCAGACCTTAGCGACTTTCCTGATCATATGCTCCACTTGGGAAAATTCAGATCAGTATTATAAACTGCCAACAGACACCAGTTCCCAAACACATGGACCATTCTTGCCTCTGAGAATCACAGAATGAAAGAAAATGATTGAAAAGAAGCTCAGGAAGTATTCCACCAGCCCAGACAATAGTTGTATCAGACAACTATTGTCCAGAACATCAGCCCTGCAATTCAATCTGAGGGTCTGACACCCCTTTAGAGAGGGCCAGAAAAATTTGGAAAGGCCAGAAGGGCAAGAAAACAAAACATAAAAAGGTCCAGTGAGCAAGATTTGAAGGAATAGGAGCTATTTTGCTGGGACAGAAGAGTTACCTAAGATAGAAGTATCTGAAAAGTGGTTATGTGGAGGAGATATTGGGTCTGTGCTGTGTAGGATGTGGGGCGGGTGCAGGGGGGTGGGTACATCCAGAGATCCACAATTAGCACAATCCAAAAAATAAAGTGAGCTGTTTTGGAAAGTCACCATAATGGCTGGAATAACCACACACAAAAAAAGAATAGAGGTTTAACAGACAACACAGATGATAGAAAACTGGACTGTAAATTAGTGAAGTGAAAGTTAACTGATTCACCATTATCTTGAGGATATTTCTCTTTAGGGACTGATATGGTTTGGCTGTGTCCCCACCCAAATCTCATCTTGAATTGTAACTCCCACAATTCTCACGTGTCTTGGGAGGGACCTGTTGGGAGGTAATTGAATCACAGGGGCAGATCTTTCCCGTGCTGTTCTCATGATAGTGGATAAGTCTCATGAGATCTGATGGTTTTATAAGGGAGACTTTCCTTGCACAAGCTCTTTCCTTGCCTGCTGCCATCCGTGTAAGATGTGACTTGCTTCTCCTTGCCTTCCACCATGATTGTGAGGCCTTCCCAGCCATGTGGAATTGTAAGTCCATTAAACCTCTTTCTCTGGTAAATTGCCCAGTCTTTGGTATGTCTTTATCAGCAGTGTGAAAACGAACTAATACAGGGACCAAGCTTAAAGTTAGAGTGGTTTACATCTATTTGTATTTCCTTGCTTACCCCATTAAGTGTTATTTGAATGCTATCTATGTGCTTATGACTCCTAAATTTATATCTTTAGCACAGACCTCTTCCTTAACTATTCAGACTCATACATCAAGCTGCCTACTAAACATCTCACTTTAGATATCTAATTGGCATCTCAAACCTAATATGCAAAAAGCAGACCCTTCAGTGTTTCCTCAAATAAATCTGTTCTACCTCAAGCCTTCCATATCTCAGTAAATGACACCATCATTCACCTACTTGCTCAGGACAAAACTTAAAAATGTTCTTTACATCCTCTCTCCTCATTCTTCCCATACTCAATTAACAGCCAGTCTTACCTGCTTATCTTAAATTATACCCAACATCCTTCCATTTCTTTCCATTTCTATCACCACCACACTGGTCTAAATAACTGTCTTCTTTTATCTGTATGACTGCAATAGCATCTTAACTGGTATCTCTGCCTCCATTCTTGCCCATGGATGCTGTGTTCCATATAATTGGTCTTTCCTAGAGTCCTAGAGTTTGGACATAAATGGGAGACCTGCTTTTATCTCCCTACATTTATCATTTACTAATTCATTCAACATACATTTATTTGAACATCTACCATGTGCCAGGCACTGTTCAAAGTTCTGGGGACACACTATTGAACAATACCTCCAAAGTTTGTGTTCTTAATGAGCTTAACTTATAGTCAGAGAAGATAGACAATAAAGAAATAAATATATAATATTTCAGGCACTGTTAAGTGCATTGAAAAAAAAATGATGGGAGCAATATTTACACACAGTGTTTAGGGAAAGCCTCACTGATAAAATGAAATTTGAGCAGCGTCTTGAAGGAAGTAAGAGAACTAGCATTAGAGTATCAGGGTACATAATTTTAAATATAGAGAACAGAAACTGTAATGGTCTAGAGACAGGAGCATATCTGGTCCATTTGAGAAGAACAAGGAGGTCAGTGTGGCTGGGGCAGGATTAACAGGAGACAATGGTAACAGATGAGGGCAGAGAGGTTGCAGAGGGTCAAATTTCATAGGGTCTTGAAGGCCATGGTGAAGTCTTTGGAATTTACTGAGTGAGATGAAAATCCACTGGAGGATTTGAAGCAGAGAACAGTGATCAGAATTGCAATTTGAAAAACTACTTTAGATGCAATGTTGGGAAAAGACTGTATGAGGGTAAGGTTGGAAGCAGGAAGGCTTTGTATCAACTCTCATCTGAATTACTGCAACGGCTTCTTGCAATAATTCAGATGAGAGTTGATGATAGTTTAGATCTGGATGGTAGTCACTGAGGTGTAGAGAAGAGGCTGGGGTGTGTGTGTGTGTGTGTGTGTGTGATTTATAGACTTGATTTTATTATTTTAATACCCTTTTATTATTACAGAAGCAGTGCATATGCAGTGTAGATAATTTGAAAATATAGGCAAATAACATTCAAAAAATAAAAACATCACTTTTACGGCATCCAAAGTGACACTGTATCCTCTCTTGGCTTGTAACCTGCTTTCCCTGGTCAATTATCTTCATCGTTCCATTTCAGTACATTTTCAACTTATTCAGTACTAAGTCCATAATCAACTCTGATTATTTTTTGAAATTATAGCCAACAGGATCTGACATGGTTTGGCTGTGTCCCCACCCAAATCTCATCTTGAATTCCCATGTGTTGTGGGAGGGACCTGGTGGGAGGTAATTGAATCATGGGGGCAGGTCTTTCCTGTGCTGTTCTTGTGATAGTGAATACATCTCATGAGAGCTGATGGTTTTAAAAATAAGAGTTTTTGGCCGGGCACAGTGGTTCTCACCTGTAATCCCAGCACTTTGTGAGGCTGAGGTGGGTGGATCATAAGGTCAGGAGTTAGAGACCAGTCTGGCCAATATGGTGAAACCCCATCTCTACTAAAAATACAAAAATTAGCTGGGCGTGGTGGCACATGCCTGTAGTACCAGCTACTTGGAAGGCTGAGGCAGGAGAATCACTTGAACCCGGGAGGTGGAGGTTGCAGTGAGCCGAGATCACGCCACTGACTCCAGCCTGGGTGGCAGAGCAAGACTCCATCTAAAAAGAAAAAAAAAAAAAAAAAGAGGAGTTTTCCTGCACAAGTGTTCTCCCTTTGCCTGCTGCCATCCATGTAAGACATGACTTGCTCCTCCTTGCTGTCTGCCATAATTTTGAGGCCTCCCCAGCCATGTGGAACAGTAAGTCCATAAAACCTCTTTCCTTTGTAAATTTCCCAGTCTCAGGCATATTTTTATCAGCAGTGTGAGGACAGACTAATACAGTAAGTTGGTACCAGTAGAGTGGGGTGCTACTGAAAAGATACCCGAAAATGTGGAAGCAACTTTGGAACTGGGTAACAGGCAGAGGTTGGAAAAATTTGGAGGGCTCAGAAGAAGACAGGAAAATGTGGGAAAGTTTGGAACTCCCTAGAGACTTGTTGAATGACTTTAACCAAAATGCTGATAATAATATGGACAATGAAATCCAGGCTGAGGTGGTCTCAGATAGAGATGAGGAAGTTCTTGGGAACTGGAGCAAAGGTAACTCTTGTTATGTTTTAGCAAAGAGACTGGTGGCATTTTGCCCCTGCCCTAGAGATTTGTGTAACTTTGAATTTGAAAGAGATGATTTAGGTTATCTGGTAGAAGAAATTTTTAAGCAGCAAAGCATTCAAGAGGCAACTTGGGTGCTATTAAGGGCATTCATTTTCATAAGGAAAGCAGAGCATAAAAGTTTGGAAAATTTGCAGCCTGACAATGTTATAGAAAAGAAAATTCCATTTTCTGAGGAGAAATTCAAGCCGGCTGCAGAAATTTGCATAAGCAATGAGGAGCTGAATGTTAATCCCCAAGACAATGGGGAAAATGTCTCCAGGGCATGTCAGAGGTCTTCACAGCAGCCCCTCCCATCACAGGCCCAGAGGCCTAAGAGGAAAAAGTTGTTTCATGGGCTGGGCCCAGGGTCCCTGTGCTGTGTGCAGCCTAGGGACTTGGTGCCCTGTGTCCCAGCTGCTACAGCCATGGCTGAAAGGGGCCAACGTAGAGCTCCAGCCATGGCTTCAGAGGCTGCAAGTCCCAAGCCTTAGCAGCTTCCACATGATGTTGAGCCTGTGAGTGCACAGAAGTCAAGAATTAGGGTTTGGGAACTTCTGCCTACATTTCAGAAGATGTATGAAAACGCCTGGATGCCTAAGCAGAAGTTTGCTGTGGGGGTTGGCCCTCATGTAGAACCTCTGCTAGGGCTGTGCTGAAGGGAAATGTGGGCTCAGAGCACCCACACAGAGTCCCTACTGGGGTACCACCTAGTGGAGCTGTAAGAAGAGGGCCACCGTCCTCCAGACCCCAGAACGGTAGATCCACCAAAAGCTTGCACCAGCATCCGGAAAAGCTACAGACAATGCTAGCTCATGAAGGCAGACACAAGGGAGGCTGTACCCTGGAAAGCCACAGGGGTGGAGCTGCCCAAGACCATGGGCACCCACCTCTTGCATCAGCATGACCCAGATGCAAGACATGGAGTCAAAGGAGATCATTTTAGAGATTTAAGATTTGACTGCCCCATAGAATTTCGGACTTGCATGGGGCCTGTAGGCCCTTTGTTTTGGCCAATTTCTCCCATTTGGAATGGCTGTATTTACCCAATGCCTATACCCCATTGTATCTAGGAAGTAACTAACTTGCTTTTGACTTTACATGCTCATAGGTGGAAGGGACTTGCCTTGTCTCAGATGAGACATTGGACTGTGGACTTTTGAGTTAATGCTGAAATGAGTTATGACTTTGGGGGACTGTTGGGAAGGCATGATTGGTTTTGAAATGTGAGGACATGAAATTTGGGAGGAGACAGGGTGGAATGATATGGTTTGGCTGTGTCCCTACCCAAATCTCATCTTGAATTCCCATGTTTTGTCGGGGGGACCTGATAAGAGGTAATTGAATCATGGCAGCAGGTCCTTCCCTTGCTGTTCTTGTGATAGTGAATAAGTCTCACAAGATCTGATGGTTTTAAAAAGAGGAGTTTTCCTGCACAAGCTCTCTCTTTGCCTGTGCCATCCATGTAAGACATGACTTGCTCCTCCCTGCCTTCTGCCATGATTGTGAGGCCTCCCCAGCCATGTGGAACTGTGAGTCCATTAAACTTCTTTCTTTTGTAAATTGCCCAGTCTCAGGTAAGTCTTTATCAGCAGTGTGAAAATGGACTAATACAGGATCCTTTACAGATTAGATGTTAATGTAAGAAAAAAAGATTTGGAGAACTTCAAGGTCTGTGGACTGAATAACTGAAATAGGAAATGGTTTTATTTATTTATTTATTTATTTGAGACCAAGTCTGACTCTGTCACCCAGGCTGGAGTGCAGTGAGGCCATCTCAGCTCACTGCAACCTCTGCCTCCCCAGTTCAAGCGATTCTCGTGCCTCAGCCTCCTGAGTAGCTGGGACTACAGGTATGCACCACCATGCCTGGCTAATTTTTGTATTTTTAATAGAGATGAGGTTTCGCCATGTTGCCCAGGCTGATCTTGAACTCCTGGGCTCAACCAATCCACTTGCCTCAGCTTCCCCAACTGCTGGGATTACAGGAATGAGCCACTATGCCTGGCCAGGAATGGTTTTTGATTGTCATGGAGAAGGCTGGGCAATCAGCAGGTTTGGGGAAGGGGTAGGAATGAAGAGTCTAATTGTGTACATGTTAAGGTAGGGAGTTGATATGTAAATTTTGACTTCAGGAGAGAGATCTGAGAATATCTCCAGATATTCAACTGGAATTATCTGCAGATAGTTAGTACTTAAAATCATGAGGCTAAACAATATCATCACAGAGTGAGTAAAAACACAATAAAGGAGAAGTTGGACAACTAATCCCTGGAGCACTCTAACCTTTAAAGATTAGGGGGATGGGCCGGGCTCGGTGGCTCAAGCCTGTAATCCTAGCACTTTGGGAGGCCGAGACGGGCGGATCACGAGGTCAGGAGATCGAGACCCTCCTGGCTAACACGGTGAAACCCCGTCTCTACTAAAAATACAGAAAACTAGCCGGGCGAGGTGGCGGGCGCCTGTAGTCCCAGCTACTCCGGAGGCTGAGGCAGGAGAATGGCGTAAACCCGGGGGGCGGAGCTTGCAGTGAGCTGAGATCCGGCCACTGCACTCCAGCCTGGGTGGCAGAGCGAGACTCCATCTCAAAAAAAAAAAAAAAAAAAAAAAGATTAGGGGGATGAAGAAGGACTCACAAAGTTGACAAAGATTGGCAGTGAGTTTAGTAGAAAAGTGAAGAAAAGTGGTGTTAGAGAAACCAAGTGAGAACCTATATCAAGGATGGAGTAATCCCCTCTCAAATACTACTGAGAATTCAAATAAGATGAGGACTAGGAATTAGTAATGTAAAGATCAATAATGACCTTGAAAATGTAGTTCTTATAAAATAATAGAGATAACAGCTTCTTTGGGGTGGGTTAAAGAGGAGAGAATGGCAGGAAAAGATGCAAAGGCTGCAAGCAGGGACAATTATTTTAAGATGGTTTCTGTAAAGATAGGGGAGGAAATAATAGCATAATTGATGTTGATGAGATTAATCTAGTGGAGAGAGAAATTGATGATGTAAGGGAGAAAAGGAGAAATTGCTGGAGCAACATTTTTTATGAAGGGAGAAGAGATGGGAATCAAGTACAAAACTGGAGAGGTTGGCCTTAGGAGCACAGATATTCTATTTATTGTAATAAGTGTGCAGGCAGAGTATATGGGTACAAATGCCAGTAAATGTGATGCTGGGAGTCTATGGAGGTTCATTGCACAGCATCAGCTAAGAGTGAAAATGGGCATTGGAGAATGGAAAAAAGGTGTTTGAGATGTAAGGAAAACACAGAAAATCCTAAGATAGAGGTCCAGGAGAATGAGAAAGTCAGTGGACTAGGGAAATATTCTATGGTTGCTGTGCAGCAATAAGGGCTTAGTTGAGCTAGAAAGCAAGGTGGGAAAGTGACAAGTCATGCTCGTCCCTTCTTGTTCCTCAAACATGCTAAACTTTTTCCATTCTCAGGGCCTTTGCATTCTCTTCCCTCTGTCTGGAAACGTCTTCTCTCAGAGCTCCATCAGCTGGCCTCTTATCATCATTTAGGTCTCAACTCCTCAAAGATGATTTCTGTGACCACCACAGCTAATGTAACACTCTACCATATTACTCTATCATATTATTCTCTCTACCATATTATTCTATTCTATCTCCTGAATAACACCATTGAGATTGCCTTATTTAGTTTTGTACTAACTTGTCTCTTGCTCTTTCCAACAGAATATAAGCTCCTGCTGTGCTGCACTCCAATGTGTACAAAAGTGTCTGGCATGTAGCAGGTGCTCCATAAATATTTGCTGACTGACTGACTCTCCTTATGTTTATATTCCACATTTCTCTGTGCTACTTGACCGCTCAACCTCCCTCTACTCATCTAAAAATAAAATCCTCCTACTTTGCCCTCTGGATCCCCAGTATCATGAAAACCAATCCTCCACAAGTCCTTAACCTCTTTAACATGAACTCACTTCTTCTGCCTCGCTTAAAGTTCTTTGATGAGACTAAGATCTCCCCTGCAGCTCATAAGGTTGATAGGTGAGGTTGACTTTCTTCCTGCTCCCCATTGCTCCTTCTTGACCCTGATTCCTCTACCCTCTTGTAAACCTCTCTTCTATCTCACCAGAGTAAGAGTTTCAAGCCACCTTGATTTTTCATCCTCTAACTCTCATTGTTGGTATCATCATCTGGTAAAGTCAAATGTCACAAGAGCAGAGCAAAGGAGTAACCAATGAATTCATACCTGTTTCTTAGAACATGCGGGGAACTACTCATCCCATAATCCCAGAGCCGCTCCACTGCAGCAATAAAATAGTGTCGTGTTTTCTTTTGAAAGCTGCGGGGGCTCTGATTTTCATCCTCACCATAAATGTCAAAATCTTCCTTTTTCATTTCAACTGAGATGGTATCATCATAGTCAATTTCCTCTTGATCTGACTGAAGAGTATTAAGAGTTATTTCCCTTTGATGACGTTTCAAGACTGGTGGGTTTTGAGAGCACAGCCTTTCAGTCCCACCTTGCTTTGCCCAGGTGACTTCTATCTGGGGCTCATTTTGTTCCTCATTTATTGCTGCTATTGTATGATTGCTTTCACAAGGGTTCAGGAGGAAAATGGTATCCTTTTTCTTAAAAGCTGTGTTTTCTGGTGACTTCTCTTGGGATTTCCACTCTTCTTTTGGTATCTGAGTACCATAATGGTTATCCCAAGCAAGAGGACCCAATAGCTTGGAAGGAGTCTTTGCAGAGCTTTCTGTTGCTCCTCTCAGAAAGGGAATTTTTCCAGGTCTATTTGCTTCCTTCCACTTAATCGCTCCCTCTGTTTCCTGAAGAAGGCTCCCTTCCACGAGATCCAGATGGCCAGGAGACCCACTGCTAGTTTCTGTAGGGAAAAGGTCCTTCTGATAAATGCGAACTTTTGGAAGCAATTCAACTTTGCCAGATGTTTCGGGCAAGCCTGGTTTCAAGAAAACAGTGTTCTCAACTTTCTTGTACATGACTGAATTTGTGGCACTTGTCACCAGGGAGCCAACCTCTCTTTGATCACCAATCATCTCCAAGGTTAGAATAGCTAAAGAAAGGTTATTTTTTTTGACTCCTTGTAAGAAATGACTGCTTTCTTGGACCCCAGAATCTTTCTTTCTGTAAGATGGTGCTGGAAGATGAGAAAAGTTGTCTTGGAATAGGACCCTGGTCAGATCTATAGGTCTAATAGATGGAAATGATGATACCTTTGCAATGGGTAATGGAGATCTATTTGCTTGAGTGATGCTATGACTCCTCGTAAGACAATCTGATAAGGGAGACTGAGTAATGGCTCCTTTCTCCTTCTCATTGTAGTCTATCTGTGTGAGGGTGCTTGGGGTCAAATGTTTTATGTTTTTGGACCACTGGGTTGAGGTGTCCTCCACAATTAGCCTGTTTTCAAGTTCTGTTTCTTCTAGTGGGAGTCTGAATTGTTTCAAAGCTCTCTTACCACGTACAAAATTCTGCTGGCTTGGATTAGGAGATATCCTTGTGGTGTGTGGATATTTCTCTACAATTTGCTTGGTTTGATTTCCCAAACCTTCCAAGTTTTCTTCCTCCCCTTTTTTTGAGAAATGAGCCATGTGTTTCTTTGTTCTATTTGTTGAATCATTTAATGACCTAAAATCTTGAAGTACTGGAGCATATGCCCCCTCATATGAACCTTCTACATTTTGCCTAGTGCTCAGTAAGAAAAGGTTCTTCATGAAATTCTTAGTGCCAGTCACTGTATGTATCTGAGGCAAAACTACATTATCTTGGATTAATGTTTCCTTTCTTTCTATTTCTTCCTGAATTTTTTTTTCTTGATTGTGTGTATTATTTTCATGTAAATTATCCAAGTTAGTAAGAAATAGGTTTCTGCTGCTTGGAAGAACTATCTCTTTGAGTCCTACGTCCTTTGTAAGTTCACCCTTTCCTACTACCACTTTATTTTTCTCAGACAAGAAATTCTGACCTTCCACAGAGTTTTCTGGTCCTAAGGATATGAATAGTTTTGGACTGGGGCCTTGCCCAGAGTTCAGGGAGTTCTTTCCATGAGTCCTTTGTATCCAATTTGCTGATTCTGGTAAGAATAGCATCTTAAAGAATGACATATCTGGATTTTCTGCATCTGGTAGTATGGGGCCCTCTATTTTTTGTTGGACCATTTCCATGTTTTTCGATGAAGTAGTTTTATTTGACATATGATTTAGCCTCAAAGCTGTAGTATTTTTGTCTGTAAGCATTCTGTCATGAATCAAAGGTGTCACTTTTTGAAACTCAGTATCACTTTCTAATATATTTTGCCAGACTGATGGACTATTCTCAACTAATAATGATGGGCCATCAATGTGAGTCTTTCTATTAGTTGCTGAATTATTGGAAGTTTTGTTTATCTTTAACAAAGAGATGCTAACTTTGAATAAGGCATTATCTTTAGTCAACGAAGCAGGTCCATGAGCTCTTTTCTCTTTAAATAACCTACCACTCTCTGTTGACCATACATTTTTTCCCCATGAACTTTCTTGGCTATTCATTAAACCTGATTCTAACAACTTTGAATCATTATTTTCTTCACTCAAACTCAGAGGTCCACCAGACTCAATAAGGGGAGATGACTTTTTGCCAAATAGAGTGGTATCTAATTGACTATCATAATGAACTGGCATATTTGGGGGTCCTAAGGAACTTGTATTATCATTACCTGCTGCCAAATTGTCTGATGGAATTGTTGAAATCAGATTATTTGATGAACTAGAAACTTTAAAATCAAGTTTCTTCAACTCTGTTGCTACAGTTGTCCCCAGTTTCTCATTTAATCTTAATTGGAGGTCTGGCTCAGGGGTAAATACCATGTCCCCACTGTGATGGGGCTGTGGCCTGAGGTGTGTCATTTTAGACAGGTTGTTATTAGTGTCTATTGCCCCAGGTGATGGATCATCAGAAAAAGTCTCATATTCGGCTTCTTGGAGATCAGATAAGGATAGCCCATGTGGAGTAGGACTCTGTCGCAAGAGCATCAGCAAATCACTAGAGGAGACATTCTGTACTTTAGGCATTGGTGTTCTGTGTGCAAACCAAGGGTCAGTCTTCTCTATGTCATTTTCTGGAATTGTGGTGGCATTAAATTGCTTTTGCCTAGGGCTAGGGTGTCTCGAATTCTGGGAGAAACTTCTTGGCTCAATGGCATTGTTTTTACTCAGCAAGTATGTTGAAATATCTTCATAACTGTCCTCGTAATAATCACCAGTGTTCTTGTCACAACTAGAAACCTTCAGTAAGGCGGTCATGCCTCTGTTCCGAAAGTCTGAGTTGTGGCACCCCAGAATCCATAGGCCTGGAGATGAGGAAGAATAAGACTCTGGTTACTCATAACACAGATTCTAAAACGTTCTGGTAGAGGTTCTCTCCCATTCCCAGATAAATGAAAAAAATACTAGTCAGTATCATTATATCACAGGTCATTGGGTTAAATCCCTGGAACATGTAATATAAAAGTGGTTTTTGCATTGCTGCTGTTGTTCTATGCCTGTTTGTGACCATAAGAAAAGACTGTGATAAAAATGAATAGATATTGGGATTAAAATGGGGAAATGTAATTAATATACACAATAGTGGAGGGTCTTAATAGTGACACAGAACTCTGAATATGACAGTGATTTAATTCAGGAAAGTATATTAGCTAGATGTTATTGCTATATCACATAGTGGCACAGGTTCCTCTTGAATCCATCAGATTGCCTGGATTCAAATCCCAGTTCTACCATTCACCAGCCATGTGACTCTGAGAAAGTTACTTAAGCTTTCTGAACAACAGGTTTCTAATTTGCAAATGAGGCTAATAGTATCTACCTCATCATATAATACAATGAAATCACATAACACAATACCTAGCATCCACCGTCACCTACTTGCAGAATACGTAAGCACAAGGAAGAAGCATTTAGGTCTAGGATCCAGCTAATATAAAATTCTACCATGATACTAGCAATACTAATTTCTACCATGGCTGGGCATGGTGGCTCACGCCTGTAATCCCAGCACTTTGGGAGGCTGAGGTGGGTGGATCATGAGGTTAGGAGATGGAGACCATCCTGGCTAACACAGTGAAACCCTGTCTCTATTAAAAATACAAAAAATTAGCCGGGCATGGTGGTGCATGCCTGTAGTCCCAGCTACTTGAGTGGCTGAGGCAGGAGAATGGCGTGAACCCAGAGGCGGAGCTTGCAGTGAGCCCAGATTGCACGCCACTGCACTCCAGCCTGGGTGACAGAGTGAGACTCCGTCTCAAAAAATAAAATAAAATAAAATAAAATAAAAAATAAAAAATAAAATTTCTACCATGAACAAGATTAGCTGAGTGAAGGAATGCAATAAATTATAATAAGCTAATTCCATGGTGGTAAAGTAGATGCATAAGCGTAAGAGACAAGATACACCTTTACCAAGCTACCCTTGTCATTTCACACAGTCTTTGCAGGGAAGATCTTAACTGTATCTACCTTCTCCTCAAGGGAAGCTGCTCCCAAAAGCCCTGTGAATGCCTACATTCTATGTGCAGCCAAATTATCAATCAAGTGGCAAAGGAGAATAAAAACATATTCTAACATATAAAGACTCAGAAAATCTACCTCAAATGTCACCATTCTCAGGAAGTGATTACGGAATGTTTGCCACCAAAATAAAGGAGTATATCAAACAAGAGAAAGACCTGGTATCCAAGAACCAGGTACCTATCCTGAGGGAGGGTAAATAAAAGTCCCAAGTTGATAACTGAGCCTCAGGCCTAGAGAGAACCAGCTCAGACTGGAGTAGGGGGATGCATGCCTCTAGGCGGTCAATCGGTAAGCAAAAAGGAATATATCATATGATGGAACTCTTGAAAAAAAGAGGAGAATTCAAAGGAAGACATTATAAGAAAAACAGGGAAACAATGAAAGATTCTGGTTAAACTAGTTACCAAAATGGACTTTTACTTACCCTCCCCTCTGAGAAGGGCCTGGTATTAGGAATGGTGATCAAGCTGGAGTTTAGTTTTAACTGCTTGGGTTAAAATTTTGTAATGCAAATATCTTTTTGTATTGTATGTGTGACTAATGGTAAATTTAAAACATTATAATTAATTAACACATTTCAATCCAAGTGCTTAAAGAAGAGTTGGTTGTTTGATGAAAAAGTCAATAAAACAAATAGCCAAACAAAAATTAAGAAATTTTACATATACAAAATTTAAGAAAAGAGACATAATTACAGACACAAAGAAAATGAAAATAATTGTAATTCCCTTGGAGACACCTCAGCTGTCAATCTCCTCCTCCAACTTTTGACACAGGTACAAGCTACCTGGCCAAGTTTGGGGTCTAGTCAGCACTACAAATATAGTTCAGTCTCTGCCTCTGTGATCAAACCAGGGCTTTCACTGAACTAATTAATTCTGTAAGCTATTATCCGATCTTGGAACTAGTAATACTACCAAAGTAACTCAGAGAGACAGAGCCCAGCTGATCACATCCTGCACAGACAGTAAAGGAAGTAAGAGGAGAGAAGCCACCATAGAAGACATATAAAAGCCCAGTAGAAACTAGATATTGGACTGGGGTTAGTTTATCTTAACCTTTCTTCTAGTTGTTGAGTTGAGAAGGGAATTCAACATCCATTAAGTAGACAGAGAGTTAAGCTAAGAGCAAGCCACTTATCCTCTCTGCTAGCAAACCTTGATCAGAACATTTTTGTACCTTGTTTAAGGATAAGAGAAAACATGCAATCTATAAAGATACTACAGAACAGGGAGAAGGAAACAGAAGTCAGGAAACTTAGAAGCAATACCTACTTTTGAAAGTAATCCACTGGAGATTCTAGAGGAAAAGTAAGAACAAATATCTTGCCATGCTAAAACACAAGAAGACACAGCTTCCATAATTTAAAACCACAAAGACATAGCTTCTATAATTTAAGACTGGAAAGGGCATACACAAGATGAAATGGTAGTTCAGCTAGACGAAATAGAAAAGAATAATTATAAGAAAACTTAACACAAAACAAGAGATGATCAGTTTGTGTGTGTATGGGTTCCAATAAAGCCTTACAAAAACAGACAGGAGACCAGACTACCCAAGGCCCATAGTTTGCCCACTCCTGAGGTAGATGGTCACCCACTGTGCCTTTCATGGGGTTTCAAAAGATGACCAGTGTTTAAAATGGCAAAGAAAGGTCTGGTCTTTCTTCTTGCTCCTTTCAGAAATTGCTGCAAATAATTAAAGACAGCGCACAATTAAGCTGGAAGATATCTGAAGCCATGAAACCACAAAATAGAAGTATAGTTAACATAAAATGGGTATCAAAAGATACAAAGAGTGGATGCTCATGGCTGGCAGATTTCAGAAAACTCCAAGAAGACATACTTCTTCATATCTTATACCTCCATATCTTCCCCATTTTTTATATCAAAGTCTAATTATTCCTCCTACTTCAGCCTCCCAAAGTGCTGGGATTACAGGCATGAGCCACTGCCCCTGGCCTTGTTTCTTTCTTCCATCAAGGTGTGAGTATGACACTTTGATACGAAAAACAGTCATTCATTCATTATAACAATGGGATCAGAGTCTACAAGCTGGCATTGGTGGTTTTACTGGACTCCTTTCAACACAAGTCTCAAAAGGTAGGAAAGATGGGACCAGAACAAATAATCACGCTGACAAGTCATTTTTGCAGTGAAAGTCTGTTTTGTAAGGTGGAGAGGGGAGGAAAGAAATTCTGAAATGTAAACAACTCTGCAGCTTTGATCTTGATGGGCTAGAGAGAAGTAAAGGCTGAAAACTCACACATACAATCAATACCTTTCATAAGAGAATTCCTGCTAATCTAAAACTCACTCCTAATGCCTCATTGATATTAATATATCCACATAAACTTTCTGCAAAAAGTTTATTTAGGACAAACTCACCTCAATGATAAATAATAAGCAAAAAGGATCAAGATACTACAAGATAAAAGGAAGAAAGGAATAACAAGGCCAGGTGCAGTAGCTCATACTGGTAATCCCAGCACTTTGGGAAGCTGAGGTTGGAGGACTGCTTGAGCCCAGGAGTTCAAGACCAGCCCAGGCAACAAAGCAAGACCCTGTCTCTACAAAATATGAAAAAGTTAGCCTGGCATGACGGTGCATGCCTGTAGTCCCACTACGTGGGAGGCTGAGGTGGGAGGATCACTTGAGCCCAGGAGATTGAGGCTACAGTGAGCCATGATGATACCACTTACTCCACCCTGGGCAACAGAGTGAGACCTTGTCTCAAAAAAAGAGAAAGGAACAACAAAAACAAATAAAAGAAGAGCAGTAATCAAAAAAATGTTGCCAAGGAGAAGATAAAACTTGTAACCAAACATGTCACCATAATCTAATGAGATTACCACATCTGAAAACCAAAGTCTAATGTAGAATTAGCTATAAGAATTTATAGAAGACACATGGGTCAATGGAACAGAATGGAGAGTTCAGAAACAAACTCTCACATTTATGGTCAATTGATTTTCAACAAGGGTGTCAAGATGACTTAATGGGAAAAGAATCATATTTTCAACAAATGGTGCCAGGACAACTGGATATTTACATGCAAAAGATAAAAAAGAGGTTAGACCTCTTCTTCACACCATAGACAAAAATTTATTCAAACTAGATCATAGACATATATGTAACAGCTACAACTGTCAAACTCTTAGAAGAAAATATGGAAGTAAATGTGGCCTTGGGCTAGGCAAAGCCTTCCTAGATGTGACATCAAAAGCACAAGTGACACAAGAATAAAAAGATAAATTGCATGCCATCTATGAGTTCATCAGTTAACTCAACAACCCAGGAAACAATTATTGAAGTAAAAATAGGTCAATAAATGTCAACAAAACTGAACAACTAGAAGGAAAAATAGCGAGAAAACAAACTAGAACAGGGTACTCAAGAACTGTGTGACAAATTGAACAGTATAACATATGTAAATGCAATACCAGAAGAAGAGAAAAAATTAGAAACAATATTTGAAGACACAGATGATAAATATTTTTCAAAATTAATGAGATACCAAATCACAGATTGAAGAAGCCTAGAGAATGCCAAAGTAGAACACACACACACACACACACACACACACACACACACACACACACGAAAATCAAAGTAAAGAGCTTGAAGGTATCCAGATTTTTTAAAAAAAGATACATTATATACAGTTGAACACAAATGGGAATTACAGCAAACTTATTGTGAAAAACTATGCAAGCAGAAACAATGGAGTGGCATTTTTAAAGTGCTGAGGGAAAACCAATAAAACAAAATGTAATAAAACAAAAACAACAACCACAAACCCAGAATTCTATACAAGGTGAATATATAATTCAAAAACAGAAATAAAGACTTTTCAGAGAAGCAAAACCTGACAAAATTAATTAACCAACAGACTTGCAATACAGAAAATGTTAAAAAAAAAGACACACTGTAAATATAAGGATACAGATAGGTTGAAAAGAAAAGAATGGGAAACATATACCACACAAACATTAACCAAAATAAAGATGATAGTGCAGGTGCATAAATTTTAGACAATGCGGATGTTTAAGGCAACAAGTACTACTTCAGACAAAAAGGACATTTCACAAAGATGAAAGAATTGATCTAATAAGAATACAATCTTAAGTTTGTAAGCACTTGATTTTATTTTGCCTTATTTATTTTGAAACATCTTACTAACAAATACAAACAGCAAAATAACAAACTCAACAATCATAGAGATGTCACAGTTTCCTCCATGTCTGTAAGAAACAGACAAAATATCAGGAAGTTTATAAGGATTTTAAAAACATGATAAAGCAACTTGACATAATAGACAAATATATGACACTCTACCCAACAACAGCAGAGACATATTTGTTTCAAATGCAGTGGGCCATTTATCAAATTAAATTATTTACTGGGCATACAGCAAGTCTCAACAAATTTCAGACGATTGAGATAATACAGAGTATGTTACGTGATCACAGTGAAACAAGTAAATCAGCAACAGAGAGAGAGCCAGAAAATCTCCACATGTTGGGAAATTAAAACACTGTAAAATAACTGTGAATAAAACAAGAAATAACGTAAAAATTATAAAATATTTTAAACTCAATGATAGTAAAAATATGACTCATCAAAATTTGTGATATGGGGTTAGAGCAGTATATAAAGATAAATTTATAGCTTTGTATGCACTTTTAAAAAGTAAGAAATGTTGAAAATTGATGAACCAAGTTTTAATCTCAAGAAGTCAAGAAGAAAAAGAAAACTGAATCCAAAGAAAGTATTGGAATAATAACAAAAGACCAGAAATAAATGAAATGAAAAGCAAAATAAAAATAAAAATTCAACATAGAAAATAAACAAAGTAAAAAAATTTTTTAAAATTCCATGACCTGCTGAACAAAGCAAAAATTTGATCCTATGGTAGGATTAGTAAATTTGATGAACCTATAACAAAGCTGATAAACTTAAAATAGTTAAATATAAATAATAATATCAGGTATGAAAAGGGAGACATCAGCACAGACATTATAAGGATGACAAAAGAACATTACAAATAACTTACTTCAAGTAAATTAAACAACTTAGTTGAAATGGACATATTTCTAGAAAAACACAACTGATAAAAACTGATACCAGAAGAAATAGAAAATAACATTAAATATGAAAGAATAAATTTTACAAAAATGTGCAAGACCTGTACACTAAAATTTGACAAAAATATTGCCAAGAGAAAATTTAAAAGATCTAAATAAATAAATAAATAAATAAACAAACAAACTATGCTCATGGACAGAAATGCTCAATATTGTTAAGATGTATGCTCCCCCAAATGGATCTATAGAGTCAATGTAATTCCTATCAAAACCTCAGAAGATATTTTTGTTGATAAAATTGACAAGATGATTCTAAAACTTATATAAAAATCAAAGAGAGCAAAGTTGGAGGAATTACACTAACAAATATTAAGACTCACTATAAGATAATATGTTACTGGTACAAAGACAGACCAATAAGTCAATGGAATATAAGAGATCGGGGTTGGCAAACTTTTTCTGTAAAAAGCAACATAGTAAATATTTTAGGTTTGTAGATACATATGGTCCATGATACATATTCTTATTTGTTTTCTGCTGTTTTTTTGTTTTGTGTGACAATTCTTTAAAAATGTAAAAAAATTCTTAGCTCAATGCCATATAAAAACAGGCTGCAAATTTGGCTTGTGGAACATAACCTACCCCTAAAATAGAGTACAGAAACAAAGCTATAGTGATATGGTCATCAGATTCATGGCAAAGACAACAGTGCAATTCAGTGAGGAAATTATTTTTTTCCAACAATTGGTGCTAAAGCAATTGAATATCCATATGGAAAAATGAACTTTTATCTGCACCGCTCCATCAAAATTAATTAAAAATGAATCATGGCCGGGCGCGGTGGCTCAAGCCTGTAATCCCAGCACTTTGGGAGGCCGAGACGGGCGGATCATGAGGTCAGGAGATCGAGACCATCCTGGCTAACACGGTGAAACCCCATCTCTACTAAAAATACAAAAAGAATTAGCCGGGCGAGGTGGCGGGCGCCTGTAGTCCCAGCTACTGGGGAGGCTGAAGCAGGAGAATGGCGGGAACCGGGGAGGCGGAGCTTGCAGTGAGCTGAGATCCGGCCACTGCACTCCAGCCTGGGCCACAGAGCGAGACTCCGTCTCAAAAAAAAAAAAAAAAAAAAAAAAAATCATAAACTTAATTGTGAACAATAGAACAATCGGACTTCTAGAAGAAAATATTTAAAATATGTAGAAAGAATATATAGAAGGATGGCATCATGTTCTTAGGATAGGCAAAAATTTCTGAAACAGAATACAAAAGGCACTAACCATAAAAAACTGAAAAATAAGAATTAAATGTAAGAACTTCTATTAACCATAATGCACCCTTAAAGGAGTGAAAAGACAAATCACAGACTGGGAGAAAACATTCACAATACATAAATCCAACCAAGGACTTGCATCTAGGCAAAATAAAGACCCATTCTGACCAAAAACTGACAGAGAACTTTTACCAGCCAACCCACACTGAAGGAAGTTCCAAAGAAGTTTCTTCAGACAAAAAGAAAATGATCGGCCGGGCGCGGTGGCTCAAGCCTGTCATCCCAGCACTTTGGGAGGCCGAGACGGGCGGATCACGAGGTCAGGAGATCGAGACCATCCTGGCTAACACGGTGAAACCCCGTCTCTACTAAAAAATACAAAAATCTAGCCGGGCAAGGTGGCGGCGCCTGTAGTCCCAGCTACTCGGGAGGCTGAGGCAGGAGAATGGTGTGAACCCGGGAGGCGGAGCTTGCAGTGAGCTGAGATCCGGACACTGCACTCCAGCCTGGGCCACAGAGCGAGACTCCATCTCAAAAAAAAAAAAAAAAAAAAAAAGAAAATGATCATAGATGGAAGCAAGAAATGCAGAAAAGAATGAAAGAAATGAAAGGTGTAAATAAATAAATAAATAAATACACACACACACACACACACACAAATGATACTGATTACATAAAACAATAATAATGTCTTATGGGGTTTAAAATAGATGTAGAATTCAAATAAATGACAAGAGCACAAAAGGTCGGAGTAAGAAATGGAGTTATGTTATTTGAAAGTCTTTGCATTGTCTGGGAAGTGGTAACAAATTAAATTAGACTTTAGTAAGTCAAGAATGCATGCCGTAACCTTTAAGATATCCCATATGAAACAGTAGAAGAATGTAAACTAACAAATGAATAGAGTGAAAATGAAATAATAAAATAATAATAAATAATAATAAAGACTCAATTCCAAAGGAAAGAAAGCAGAGAAAAACGATAATAAAACAGGTGGGACAACTAGAAAGCAAATAAGATGCAAGATTTAAATCCAAATATATCAGTAAATACACTGAGCGTAAAGGATCAATTACATCAACTAAAAGATCAATATTATCAGACTGGATAATAAAATAAAAACCAATTATTTGTTGTTTACAAGAGATGCATGTAACTATAAGAATGGGGAAAGACTGCAAATAAAAGTAAGGAAAAAAGAAATACTGTACACAAACTAAAATAAAGCATATGTAATAATATCAGACAAAGTAGATTTTAAGATGATGAACATTAGTAGATTTAAAAAGGAGGATTTTATAATGACAAAAGGGGCATACCCCAAAGGATATAACAATTATACATTTGTACATACTAGTAATACAGTCTCAAAATATATTTTAAAATTGACAGAATTAGATAGACAAAATCACAATATTGTAGGAGATATTAACATATCACTTTAACTGATAGAAGAAACAAAACTTAATTGGATTTTTTATGTAGAAAATCACTGTCTTTGGTTCTCCTTTCTTACTGAACCAAAGACAGTGATTTTCTAGAGGTCAAGTGAAGAAAGTTTCAAGAAGAAAGTGACCAACTCCATCAACTGATGCTGAGAGGTCTGGTAGGTCAAGGTTTGGGAATTGTTGAAATTGACAAGTTAGAGGTCAATTTTGACTTCTTCCTTGAAAAGAACTTGTTCAGTGGAATGGTGCAAATGAAAGCCTCAACTGTACCCTCAAGTACACTAGGACATAAAATTATGATTTTTATTTTATTTTATTTTATTTTGAGATGGAGTCTTGCTCTTATCGCCCAGGCTGGAGGGCAATGGCATGATATCAGCTCACTGCAACCTCTGCCTCCTGGGTTCAAGTGATTCTCCTGCCTCAGCCTCCACAATAGCTAGGATTACAGGCACACACCACCACGCCCAGCTAATTTTGTATTTTTAGTAGAGACTGGGTTTCTCCATGTTGGTCAAGCTGGTCTCGAACTCCTGACCTCAGGTGATTCGCCCGCCTTGGCCTCCCAAAGTGCTGGGATTACAGGTGTGAGCCACCATGCCTGGCCAAAATTATGATTCTTATGGGCAAGTTTTCCCACACCTTCAAGAAATCCATGGTTCCTGGATTATTTAAACTGTTTTGGAACATAGAAAAAATGGTATGCTTGTGATTTCTGTACAAGGCTAGTATAATTCTAATATTAAAAATATTAAAATGGAACAAAAAGGCAAAGGAGTTAATTTATTTATTTATTTATTTTTGAGATGGAGTCTTGCTCTGTCACCTAGGCTAGAGTGTAGTGGCCGGATCTCAGCTCACTGCAAGCTCCTCCTCTCGGGTTCACACCATTCTCCTGCCTCAGCCTCCCAAGCAGCTGGGACTATAGGCGCCCGCCACCTCGCCCGGCTAGTTTTTTGTATTTTTTTTAGTAGAGACGGGGTTTCACTGTGTTAGCCAGGATGGTCTCGATCTCCTGACCTCGTGATCCACCCATCTCGGCCTCCCAAAGTAATCTCATTTATTAATATAGATATATATTATTCTAAATAAAATATAAAAATAGTGCTTAACAGTATATTAAAAGAGTAATATACCCTCAGCTCATATTCTAAGGTAATTCTCAGAAGACAAGGTTTGATTTGCTTTTTTAGAAAGGAGAAATATTGTTAAATATATATACCTCTCTTCCACCCATTCTCTCAATATTGTATCACAAGTTTTGGTTAAATCAATTTCTGGTATTCATATCATTATAACTATGTAAACATTTGTTCACGGATGAGCCATGTAGTGTACTATGCTTAACTATTTTTCTTGTAAAATTTTGTTTATACTGGGGTTAATAATTGGCTCATTTTTTGTTTTACTAGTTTTTCTGTATACTTATTACTACTTCACCCTTAAACTGACAGAACCATGAAACTCCTTTCAACACAATTATCTTATCATCTGCCAAATCAGCTCAATTTCTCCTGTATTTTCATCGCCTTTAGACTTTGTTTTGCTTCTCCCATATAGACTGGTTGTTCAATAAGCCTGCTACACAGGTGTTAGTCTGGGATCTTCATTGACCCTCCTCCTGGGAATTCGCTTTGCCTGTCTATTGTGTTGCATACCCTGAATCCTGGATCCCAAGATTTTCCTTTTCATTGATTCGCTTTATCATCTTGGTAGAGTACATCCTCTAGTATTTTCCCAAGAATATAAAAATTGCATAGGAGATAAATTTTTCAAAGTTTGCTGACAAGTTTTGTAGAGAAGTGGCATTTTGTAGAGAAGTGGCAGGCAATGATCATCCCAGAACAAAAAGGGGGAAGAGAAAAAAGCAGAACTCTAAATAGTTTTTTCTAATCCATTTTCTCATTGTTGCATACAATGCCCTGCTCTTCATTTTGCAGCCACCCACCTCCCCTACATACATATCATTTCAATACAACCATAAAAAGGGGCAGCTGTTGTGGAAAACATTCTGGCAGTTAGTTCCTGAAAAAGTTAAACATAGAATTGCCATATGACTCAGAAATTCTACTCCTGAGTACATACCTCAAATAATTGAAAACAAGTGTTTAAACAAATACTTGTACATGAATTTTCATAATAGCACTACTCACAATAGCTGAAAGGTGAAAATGACCCAACTATTCATCAATAGATGAAGGGATAAGCAAAATGTTGTCTATCTATACAATGGACTACTATTCATCCATAAAAAGAATGATGTACTGATACATGCTACAGTGTGAATGAATCTTGAAGACAATATGCTAAGTGAAATAAATCAGATACAGAGGGCAAATATTGTATGATTCCATTTATATGAAATGTCCAGAATAGAGAAATCTACAGACAGAAAGTAGATCAGCAGTTGCCAGGGGCTGGGAAAGGAGGAAATAGGGAGTGACTTCATAATGGGTATGGGGTTTCAATAAAATAAACAAATAAAAGGGACCAGACTTTATCATATTAAACACAGGAAATCTTCCTTAGGCATTTTGTTTAGTTTGAGCTTTGTAATCGATGATACTATTAAAATTTCCCATCAAAGAATATAAAACAGAGTTTTAATTTGTCTTTAGAAGTAAGTGATCACCAAAGTAGTTTAAATGTTTCTCAAATTATTGATATCTAATATTTTTCTCTGCCTACACAAACACACACACATTTTCTCTCTTTGTTTTAAACAATTACAACCATATTATACATATCATTCTATAATAGGTTTATTATATTGTATATATGTTTTTCCACCTAGTTGTGAATATTTTCAATGTCATTAGATATTCTTCCATTTAATCATTTTTAATGGCTTCACAGGATTCTTATAATATGGACAAGCCACACTTAACTAATCCCCTATTGTTGGACATTTACATTTCCTCCAAATGTTTACTGGTCCCTTTATAGGTAGTTCTGCCATATATACCCTTGTATACAATCTTTTTGCATTTATTTATTTGTTTATTTATTTAGAGACAAAGTCTCACTCTTGTCGCCCAGGCTGGAGTGCAGTGGCACGATCTCGGCTCACTGCAACCTCCGCCTCCTGGGCTCAAGCAATTCTCCTGCCTCAGCCTTCTGAGTAGCTGGGATTACAGGTGCCTGCCACCTCGCCAAGCTAATTTTTTTTGTATTTTTAGTAGAGATGGGGTTTTCCCATGTTGGCCAGGCTGGTCTCAAACTCCTGACCTCAGGTGACCCGCTCGCCTTGGCCTCCCAAAGTGCTGGGATTATAGGCGTGAGCCACTGTGTCCGGCCCATTCATTTATTTTTACATATTTTTAAAGTATCTACTATATGCCAGGCACCATAGATATTGGGGATATGGTGATTAACAAGATAGACTAGGTCTCTGCTCTCAGAGAGCTTACAACTTAGTTGGGAGAGAGATAAAGACATAAACACATAAACATAAATAAGCAAGATACTTTCAGAGATGTTACTGGGGTTCTTCCAGGTTCCTCACTCATTTCCCACAAAATATATCACTTGAAGTAATATAAGTTTCCAGGTATGAAAGTAAATGTGTGATTATGTATGATGACATTAGTTTTTATTCTCTAGAAACTTCCCCATGAGCACTTATCTCCAGAAATGCTGTAAGAGTAAGACAGTAACTACAATCTGCAGGTAGTTTTATGTTCTTCCCTCTGTAGATGGTGGGGGTTGGAGGGGCCAGGAAGCATGCAGTGGCCTAGTGCTTGTTAGTAAGCTGTGTGAACATAGAAGTCTGTGTTGGACTTAGGGTTGATAGTCTCAAAAGCCTTGCAGTGGTTATTGAGGGAGAGAGAGGAAGAGGTGCTGAAAGTCACATTTGTTCTGGAGGCCTCACAGTGGTTTGGGGATATATGTGCAGAAGATTACTATGCATTTCCCAAGGTCTTCTAGGTGGTATTTATCCAGCAATACCAATGTTCACAAGGCACACACAAATATTCACAAGCCTTGTGAAAATGAGGTTTACATGTTCATTGCATATTTAAATATATGTTTACAACTATAGTTTAGCAAACACATTTGAAAATTAGGCTTTTCAGTGGGCTTGAGGTATACTCTAGTGTGACACCAGCTGTGGTGGCCATGGGAGTGCTTGTGCCACTCCTTCCTGAACTCCAGGTGATGCAGTGCAGGGAAACACAGCTTCCACTTGGGAGAAGGAGAGGGAAGAATACAGAGGACTTTGTCTCGCAACTTGGGTACCAGCTCAACCACAGTAAAATAAAGCACCAGGCAGATTATTGAAACCCCCAATCCTAGGCCTTTGCTCCTGGATGGCATTTCTAGACCCACCCTGGGCCAGAAGGGGATTCACTGCCCTGGAGGGATAGACCAAGTCCAGGCAAGGTTTACCACCTGATAGCTAAAGTGGCCTTGGGCCTTGAATAAACAGCAGCAGTAACTGGGCAGTAGCAGTCATGGGCCTTGGGGAGCCTAGGTATTGCACTGGCCTGAGAGACTATGCGATTCAGGTGCAACCCACCACAATGCCAGCTTTGGTGACCATGGGAATGCTTGCATCACCCCTCCCCCAACTTCCGGCAGGCCAGCATGGAGAGAGACTCCTGCCTGGAGGAAAGTGAGGGAAGAGAGTAAGAGACCTTTCCTGGGAATCCAAGGAATTCTCCCTTATCTTCCCCAAGTCCACCAAGTCTGTATATCTAGGAGTCTGCAAAAGTTGCAGCATTCCTGGGCTTAGAGTACCCCCAAGTTCTGAAATGACCACAGTCATCTAAGTAACAACACTCAATCCCCTTTGAATTTTTGGAAAGCCCTCTCAAGGATGGGTACAAATAAGCCCAGCCTGTGAGGTTTGGAATAAATACATAACTCTTCAATGACCAGACACGAATGAACATCCACAAGTATCAAAAACAACAAAGAAAATATGACCTCACCAAATGGACTAAATAAGGCACCAATGACCAATCCTGGAGTGATGGAGATATGTGACCTGTCAGACAGGGAATTCAAAGTAGCTGTCTTGGCTGGGCATGGTGGCTCATGCCTGTAATCCCAAAACTTTGGGAGGCCAAGACAGATGGATCACTTGAGCCCAGGAGTTTGAAACCAGCCTGAACAATAGGGCAAAACCCTGTCTCTACTATTATCTATCTATCTATCTATCTATCTATCTATCTATCTATCTAACCATATGCTGGGTGTGGTGGCACACACCTGTAGTCCCAACTACCTGGGAGGCTGAGGTGAGAGAATCACCAAATCACCTGAGCCAGGGAAGTCGTGGCTGCAGTTTACAGAGTAAGACATATATATATATATATATGTATATATATAGTAAGACATATGTATAGTAAGACATATATATACATGTGTGTATATATATATAGCTGTCTTGAGGAAGTTCAATGAACTTCAAGATAACACAAAGGAGGAATTCAGAAATCTACCACAGAAACTTAACAAAGACATTGAAATGATTTTAAAAATCAAGAAGAAATTCTAGAGCTGAAATATTTACTAGACAAACTGAAAAATGAATGAGTCTCTCAACAGCAGAATTGATCAAGCAGAAGAAAGAATTAGTGAGTTTGAAGACAGGCTATATGAAAATACATAGAGGAGAAAAAAGAAAAAAAGTTAAAAAAGAAGAAAGGATGCCTACGAGATCTAGAAAATAGCCCACGAGGGCAAATCTAAGAGCTATTGGCCTTAAAGAGGATGTAGAGAAAGAGATCATGGTAGAAAGTTTATTAAAAGAAATAATAATAGAGCTCTTCCAAGATGGCCAACTAGACATAGTCAGGAAGAGGATCTCTCAACAAGAAACCAGATTATCGAGAAGACACTCCAAGCAGATCTATGGGAAGGAAGGCATTGAGAGTGGACTGAGGGAGGATACAGACCCTGGGCTGAAGGGGAAGGAATCCTGGAACCCTGCATGGGGGCTGCCAAGCACCAGGACTCATTCCTGGCCCCAAGTAGCTCCTGGTGAATGGATGAGTTAAATAGGCAAGGAGTAGCTCATTCTCACCACGGACCCCCAGAATCCTAGCTGAAGAAGACTCCTTGACCCCCATGGGCATTTCAACTGACAGGGAGAGCTGCTTGGAGAGGTGGACCGGACAGAATTCCAGCTTTTGCGGAGCCTAGAGGGTTTGGCTTGGGAAGGGTTGCAGTGGAGCACGGCCAGGGATGCCCATCCCCCAAGGCTCACCATGTTCTTCTAGGTGGCTTTGGCCTTTGTTGACTATCAGACCTGGACAGAGCAGGGCAGTCTTGCCTGTGGGATGGGGCCAGTCTGATCTGAGCACCCTCTGTCTGCCAGCCTCTGCTGGGGTCCCTGCGTGGCTGCACCCACTTGCAGTGCAGCCTTGGATGCTCAACCAGGGCACTTCCTGGTGGCCACCACCATAGCTCCTTTACTGGCAGACCCTGCCTAATCATTGGAGAGCTTCAGTAGATGGGCCTCTACCAACTCACACCCACTCACCTGCAGCCTCCCCTCACCACTTTGTTGGCATAAATTCGCCCACAGCCTCCCCCCACTGCTTTGCTGATGTGCAGGGCATGTGGACCTTATCATCCTGTTGCCACCAGTGCACGTGCATGTGAATGTTGCTACCACTCCTTTTCCCTCACCAGCAGGTGCACACACACACCCTGCTGTGATTGGCACAAATGCACCCTGCCACACTACCGTCAGAATACACACAAGCATATAGCCCACTGCCACTGCCCCAATGAAGCAATTTGGCTGGCACTGCCCCCCCCCCCCCCACCATTGGAGTGTTCTCGCCAGTGGACTGGGAACACCTCAACTCCTCCAGTGCAGCAGGTGCTTAACCTCAAAGGGCCAGAGAACAAAGCTGTGGGCCTGGTACCAGCACCCCTGGGATAGAGCACATAGCCCAGGTGTGCTGAACTGAGCCTTGGCCCCCTTAAATTTTCCAGAAAAAAAGCCAGTCAGCTGAACCCAATTTATATCACAGTCAAACCCTCACTGGCCTCAAAGAATATGAAAGCAAAAAACTCCACCCAAAAACGGAAACTTCAAAGATTAAAGGAACATTAGCCCGCACAGATGAGAAAAAAACCTGTTCAGTAATTCTGGCAACTAAAAAAGCCAGAATGTCTTCTTATATCCAAATAACTGCACTAGCTCCCCAGCAATGGCTCTTAACCAGGCTGAAATGGCTGAAATGACAGGCACAGAATTCAGAACCTGGATAGGAACAAAGATCATCAAGATTCAGGAGAAAGTGGAAACCTAATGCAAGGAATCTAAGGAATCCAATAAAACGATACAAGAGATGAAAGATGAAATAGCAATTTAAAAAAGAACCAAACCGATCTGATAGAGTTGAAAAACTCACTACAAGAATTCCAGTAATACAATCAGAAGTATTAACAGCAGAATAGATGAAGCTGACGAAAGAATCTCAGAATTCGAAGACGGGTTTATTGAATCAACTCAGTCAGACAAAAATTTTAAAAAGAATGAACAAAACCTCTGAGAAATATGGGATAACTGAAGCAATCCCAAGAAAAAGAACAAAGCCAGAGCATCATGCTACCCAACTTCAAACTACACTACAAGACTACAGTAACCAAAACAGTATGGTACTGGTACAAAAACAGATGCATAGACCAATGGAACAGATTAGAGAACCCAGAAATAAAGCTGCACACCTATAATCATCTTATCTTTGACAAAGTCAACAAAAACAAGCAATGGGGAAAGGACTTTCTATGCAGTAAGTGATGCTAGGATAAATGGCTAGTTGTATGCAGAAGATTGAAACTGGACCTCTTCCTTATACTATATACAAAAATCAACTCCAGATGGATTACAGACTTAAATGTAAAACCTAAAACTATAAAAATCCTAGAAGAAAGCCTAGAAAATACCATTCTGGACAAAGTCCCTGACAAAGATTTCATGGCAAAGACCCCAGAAGCAATTGCAACAAAATGAAAAATTGAAAAGTGGGGACTAATTAAACTAAAGAACTTCTAAAGCACAGTAAAAGAAATGATCAATATCAACAGAATAAACAACAAACCAACAGAATGGGAGAAAATATTTGCAAACTAAGTATCTGATAAAGGTCAAATATCCAGAATCTATGAAAAACTTAAATTAACAAGCAAACAAAAATTTTAAAAAAGGGCATAGGACATGAACAGACACTTCTCAAAGAAGATATGCATGTGGCCAACAAATATATGTAAAATTGCTCAACATCACTAATCATTTGAGAAATGCAAATGAAAACCACAATGAGATACCATCTACCAGTCAGAATGCCTGTTATTACAAAGTCAAAAAATAACAGATGCTGGTCAGGTTTTGGAGAAAAGGGAACACTTACACACCGCTGGTGGGAATGTAGATTAATTCAGCCACTGTAGAAAGCAGTCTGGAGATTTCTCAAAGAACTTATAAGAGAATTACCATTTGACTGAGCAATCTCATTACTCATTACATACCCAGAGGAATATAAATCATTCTACTCTAAAGATACATGCATGTATATGTTCATTACAGCACTATTCACACTGGCAAAGACATGGTTTCAACCTAAATTCCCATCAATGGTGAACTTGATAAAGATATTGTGGTACATATACACCATGGAATATTACACAGCCACAAAAAACAAGATCATGTCCTTTATAGCAACATGGATGGAGTTGGAGGCCATTATCCTAAGCGAATTAATGCCGGAACAGAAAACCAAATACTGTATGATCTCACTTATAAGTGGGTGCTAAACATTGAGTACACATGGACACAAAGAAGAGAATAATAAGATGCTGGGGCCTACTTGAGGGTTGAGGGGTAAGGATGAAAAAACTACCTATTCAGTACTATGCTTGTTACCTGGGTGACAAAATAATCGGGACACCAAACCCCCATGAAATGCAATTTACCCATGTAACAAACCTGCACATGTACCCCCTGAAGCTAAAATAAAGTTGGAAAGAAAAAAAAGAAAGAATGACAGAACTTTCCAAACCTAGAGAAAGATATGAATATCCAGGCACAAGAAGTTCAAAGAACACCAAGAAGATTCAACCCAAATAAGACTACCTCAAGGCATATAGTAATGAAATCTTAGAGGTCAAAAAAAGTATCTAAAGGCAGTAAGGGAAAAGAAGCAAATACCATGTAAAGGAACTCCAATATGTCTAGCAACAGTCATAATAACAGAAACCTTATAGGCCAGGGGTAAATGGGATAACCTATTCAAAATGCTGAAGGTAAAAGACTTCCAAATTAGAATATTATATCCAGAAAAGTAATTCTTCAAACATTAAGGAGAAATAAAGACTTTTCCAGACAAATAAAAGCTAAGGAATTTAATCAACACTGGACCTATCTTATACGAAATGGTAAAGAGAGTTCTTCAATCTGAAAGAAAAGGATGGTAAAGAGCAAGAAGAAATGATCTGAAGGCACAAAACTCACTGGCAATAGTAAGTACACAGACAAATACAGAATACGCTAGCACTGTAATTGCAGTGTGTAAACTACTCATATCTTTAGTATGATGACTAAAAGAAAAGCCTAACAAAAATAAGAGTAACTATAATACAAAATTTTGTTAAGAGACAATGTAAAAAGACATAAACTGAGACAACAAAAAGTCAAAAAGAGGCAGGGGATGGACTCAAAAAGATAGTTTTTAGTTTAATCTTTGTTTTTTTTTCTTTGAATTGTGATCAGAGTTAAGTTGTCAGCAGTTTAAAATAGTTGGTTATAAAATGTTACAAGCCTCATGATAACTACAAAGCAGAAACCTATAATAGATACACACACAAAAAATAAGAGATTAAAACATACTACTAGAGAAAATCACTTTTATACAAAGACAGTCAGGAAAGGAAGAAGAGAGGACTAATAAAACAACCATGAATCAAATAACCAAGTGGCACTAGTAACTGCTTACCTAACAATAGTAACATTGAGTGCAAATGAACTAAATTATTGAATGAAAAGACAAAGAGTGGCTGAATGGATGAAAACAAGATTAAACCGTATGCTGCCTGCAAGAAACTCACTTTACCTTATAAAGAAATGCAGACTGAAAATGAAGGCATGGAAAAAGATATTCCATGCAAATAGAAACAAAAAAGCAGGAGTAGCTATATCAGATAAAATAGACTTCAATCCAAAAACAGTGAAAAGAGACAAAGAAAGTCATTATATAATGATAAAGGGGTCAATTCAGCAAGATGAGATAATAATTCTAAATGTATATGTACCCAACACTGGAGCACTGAGATACATAAAGCAAATATTATTAGAACTAAAAAGAGAGATAGACCCCATTACAATAATTGGGTATTTCAATACCCACTTTCAGCACTAGACAGATTACTAGATAGAAAATCAACAAAGAAACATCACACTTAATATGCACTATAGACCAAATGGACCTAATAGACACTTACAGAATATTTCATCCAATAGCCGCAGAATACACATTTTTTTTCTCCTCAGCATATGAAACATTCTCAAAGACAGATTACATATTAGGCCACAAAACAATTAAAAATATTCCCCCAAAATGAAATCATATCCAGTATCTTTACTGATCTTAATGGAATAAAACTAGAAATCAATAACAAGAGGAACTTTGGAAACTATACGAATACATGGAAATTAACAACATGATTCTGAATGACCATTGGGTCAATGAAGAAATTAGGAAGAAAATTGGCCAGGAGCGGTAGCTCACGCCTGTAATTCCAGCACTTTGGGAGGCCGAGGCAGGTGGATCACGAGGTCAGGAGATCGAGGCCATCCTGGCTAACATGGTGAAAACCCATCTCCACTAAAATACAAAAAATTAGCTGGGTGTGGTGGCAGGCACCTGTAGTCCTAGCTACTCGGGAGGCTGAGGCAGGAGAATGGTGTGAACCCGGGAGGTGGAGCTTGAAGTGAGCCGAGATTGCACCACTGCACTTGAGCCTGGGCGAGAGTGAGACTCCGTCTCAAAAAAAAAAAAAAAAAAACAAACAAAAAAAAAAAAAACAAAAAAAAAAAAAACAGAAATTAGGAAGAAAATTAAAAAGTTTTTAAAAAAATGAAAATGGAAATACAACATATCAAAACCTATGAGACAGAGCAAAAGCAGGACTAAAGGAAAATTTTTAACAATAAATGCCTACATCAAAAAAGTAAAAGGACTTCAAATAAACAGCACAATGATATATTTTAAAGAACTAGAAAAGCAAGAGCAAACCAAACCCACAATTAGTAGAAGGAAAGAAATAATAAAAATGAGAGCAGAAATAAATGAAATTGAAACTAAAATAACAGTAAAAAGATCAGTGAAATGAAAAGTTGGTTTTTAGAAAAGATAAACAAAATTGAAAAACCTCTAGTTAGACTAAGAAAAGAAAAAGATAAGACAGAAATAATTAAAATCATAGACAAAAAAGTAGACATTACAAATGATATCACAGAAATTCAAAGGATCATTAGAAGCTACTATGAGGAAATATATGCCAATAAATTGGAAAACATAGACAAAATGGGTAAATTACTATACATATACAACTTACCAAGATTGAACATAAGAAATACAAAACTTGGGCCAGGCACAATGGCTCATGCCTGTAATCCCAGTACTTTGGGAGGCCAAGGCAGGTGGACCACCTGAGGCCAGGAGTTTGAGACCAGCCTGGCCATCATGGCAAAACCCCATCTCTACTAAAAATACAAAAATTAGCCAGTTGTGGTGGTGCACACCTGTAATCCCAGCTACGTGGGAAGCTCAGGCACAAGAATAACTTGAACCTGGGAGGCAGAGGTTGCAGTGAGCTTAGATTGAATGCACTCCAGCCTGGGTGAAGAACAAGACTCTGAAAAAAAAGAAAAGAGAAAGAAAGAAAAGAAAAGAAAGGAAAAGAAAAGAAAAGAGAGAGAGAAAGAAAGAAAGAACTTGAATAGATTAATAACAAGTGATGAGATAGAAATAGTAAAAAAAAAAGTCTCCCAACAAAGAAAAGCTCAGGACCTGATGGCTTCATTGCTGAATTCTACTGAACATTTTTTTTAAAAAGAACTAATACCAACTCTCAAAAAAAAAAAAAAAAAAAAAAAAAAAAAAAAAATACCAACTCTCCACAAACTATCCCAAAAATCAAGGAGGAGTAAATACTTCCAAACTGATTCTACAGGCCAGTATTACCCTGAAACCAAACCAGACAAAGACACACACATACACAAAAAGAAACTACAGGCCAATATCTCTGATGAACATTGATGCAAAAATCCTCAACGAAATACTAGCAAACCATATTCAACAACACAGTAAAAGATCATTCATCATGATCAAGGGGGATTCATCCTAGGGATGCAAGGATGGTTCAACATACAGAAATGAATCAATGTGATACATCATATCAATAGAATGAAGGACAAAAAACATATGATCATTTCAATTGATCCCAAAAAGACTAAATTCAACATCCCTTCAGGATAAAACTCTCAACAAACCAGGTACAGAAAGCATACCTCAAAACAATAAAGGCCATATATGACAACCTATGGCTAATATCATACCAAATGTGGAAAACTGAAAGCCTTTTCTGTAAGATCTGAAACAAGACAAGGATGCCCACTTTCACCAATTCTATTAAACGTAGTCCTGGAAGTCCAAGCCAGAGCAAGTAAGCAAGATAAAGAAATAAAGGGTATCCAAATTGGAAAGGAAGAAGTCAAATTCTCCTTGTTTATAGATGACATAATCTTATATTTCACACAAAAAAACTAAAGACTCCATCAAAAAACTATTAGAACTGATAAGCAAATTCAGTAAAGTTGCAGGATACAAAACCAACATGCAAAAGCAGTAGCATTTCTATATATCAAGAGCTAACAACCTGAAAAAGAAATTTTTAAAAAATCATTTACAATAGCTACAATAAAACTAGATATCTCTATAATGAAAACTAAAATACTGATAAAGGGAATTGAAGAACACACAAAAAAATGAAAAGGTATCTATCCCATGTTAATGGGCTGGAAAAACTCATATTGTTAAAATAGCAATGCTACCACACTTAATGTAATACCTATCCAAATACCAATGAAGTTTTTCACAGAAATAGAAAAAAGAATCTTAAAATTTGTATGGAACCACAAAAGACTCCAAACAGCCAAAGCAAACCTGAGCAAAATGAACAAAGCTGGAGGCATGACACTACTTGACTTCAAACTATACTACAAAGCTGTAGTAACTAAAACAGCATGGTACTGGCATAAAACCAGAAACATATGCCAGTGGAACACAACAGAGAACCTAGAAATAAATCCACACATTTATAGCCAAACTCATTTTTGACGAAGTACCGAAAACATGCACTGGTGAAAGAATAGTCTCTTCAATAAATGGTGTGGGAAAACTGGATATACACATGCAGAAGAATGAAACTAGACCCCTATTTCTCACTATATACAAAAATAAAATAAAAATGGCTTACAGACTTAAATATAAAACCTGAAACTATGAGACTACTGGAAGAAAACATTGGGGGCATGCGCCAGGACATTGGTGTGGGAAAGATTTTGCAGGTAAGACCTCAAAAGCACAGAGAACTAAAGCAAAAGTAGACAAATGGGATTATATCAAGCCATAAGCTTCTGCACAGCAAAGGAAACAATTAACAAAGTGAAGAGACAATCTTAGGATGGGATGAAATATTTGCAAACTATACAACTGAGAGGACATTAATAACCACAATATATAAGAAACTCTAGTCAATAGCAGAAAAACAAAGAACCCTATTAAAAATGGACAACGATCTGAATAGACATTTCTCAAAAGAAGACATACAGGCTGGGTGCAGTGGCTCATGCCTGTAATCCCAGCACTTTGGGAGACCGAGGCCAGTGGATCATGAGGTCAGGAAATCGAGACCATCCTGGCTAACACGGTGAAACCCTGTCTCTACTAAAAATACAAAAAATTAGCTGGGTGTAGTGGTGGGCACCTGTAGTCCCAGCTACTCGGGAGGCTGAGGCAGGAGAATGGCGTTAACCCAGGAGGTGGAGCTTGCAGTGAGCCGAGATCACACCACTGCACTCCAGCCTGGGCGACAGAGTGAGACTCCATCTCAAAAAAAAAAAACAAAAAACAACAAGAAGAAGACATACACATGGCCAACAGGTATATGAAAAAGTGCTCAACATCAATAATTACCAGAGAAATGCAAACCAAAGGCACAATGAGATATTTCACTTCAGTTAAATGGCTTTTATCAAAAAGACAAAAAAAATTAATGCTGCTGAGGATGTGGCAAAAGGGGAATGTTTGTACACTGTTGGTGGGAGTGTAAATAAGTACAAATACTGTGGAAAAGAGTAAGGAGTTTCCTCAAAAAACTAAAAACTAAAAATAGAACTACTATGTGATCCAGCAATCCCATTGCTGGATATATATCCAAAGACAGGAAATCAATGTATCAAAGAGATAGCTGCACATCAACACTTATTACAGCACCATTCACAATAGCTAGGATATAAAATCAACCTAAGTATACATCAGCAGATGAATGGATAAAGACAGTGTGGTATATGTACACAATAGAATATTACTCAGCCATTAAAAATAATGAAATCCTGTCATTTGTGGCAACATGTATGGGCTTGGATGTCATTATATTAAGTGAAATAAGCCAGGCATAGAAAGACAAATATCACATGTTTTCACTTACATATGAGAGCTTAAAAAGTGGATCTCACACAGATAGAGAGTAGAATGGTGCTTAGCAGAGTTTGGGAAGGGTACGTGGGATGGGGTGGAATGAAGAGTGGTTGATTAATAGGTATAAAATTCACTTAAATAGAAGGAATAAGTTGCAGTGTTCGATATTACAGTAGGGTGACTATAGTTAACAATAATTTATTGTGTAATTCAAAATAACTAGAAGAGTGGAAGTGGAATGTTCCTAACAGAAATAATAAGTTTTTGAGGTGATGAATATCCCAGTTACCCTAATTTGATTATTACACATTGTATGCTTGTATGAAAATATCACATGTACCCCCTAAATAGGCACAACTATTATGTATCCATAAAAATTGTAAAAATTAGCCCTTGGCATGTGAAGGCACTTTTTAGAGCAAAGACTCTTAAGTTAAATACTTGAGTGGGTGCTGTCATTAAAATGCCTGGCAATTACCAGAATCACTTGAACCATTTCATATCTGCCCAAATGTGAGTTATTGGGCAAAAGAGCATATGAATGACTAGTGAAGCATTCACAGCTGTTGGTACAAGAATAATATACATAACTAACCTGGGTTTTCCATCGACATGAAGACAGTTTCTCCTGAGAATGGGAATAGGGTAAGTGTGTCTTCATAGACCATTTTGTGTTTGAAGGTATATCCAGAGAAGAAGACAGAAAGGAAGTCAGTCTGTGCTCCAATGCTTAGAATGTACCAGTATGCCACCTCATGCAAACAAACTGACAACTGCAGACTATCAAAAACATAGCCATTGATGCCTGCAAAAACAATGGGGAAAAAGAGATCTAGTCATATCACAGATTTAGTATTTTGGATTGTGATTGTCATGATACAATTAGGAATTATTGTATGTTATGCCCATTATCTTATTCCCAGGAAGAGATATTATGTCTTCAAAAAAAGTAGATTGTTAATGATCAGTTGGGCCACAATACCAATGTGAGGAGACAGTCATAAACCATCATGATAAAGATTAATTTGGATGTTTTATGGGGGGCATTTTGATGAGTAGCAGGATGTTTGCATGGTCTTAAAGTATATCCCTTCAAACCATTTATTAATTGCAAGGGTGAAAATGGTAACTACACAGAGGAGAAACCAGGAAAAAACCTTTGGGTGCTTAAAGTTACCTTAAAGTTATCAAGGTCCAGATTCAAGTAAATTAAAGAAGCAGGACAAGTAGTTACTTGTACTAGATCCCTGTACCTCAAGGAAGAAATGCTATAAATGACAGCATTGGTTGATACAACTGGAATACCAGCTGTAAATTACAGAAATGTGTTTTATCATTTTGAAGTGTCTGTAATTTCATAACATCATTCTGTTTATGTAAAAGAATATCTTTATTCACAGGAAATGTGCACTAAAGTATTGAGAGGTAAAGGGGTATGATGTCTGTAACCCATTTTCAAATGGAAAATAAGTAACAGAAGTGTGTATATAAAGAAAAGAAAATCAAAAACAAAATTGCAAAATGTTAAACATTTGTGAATCTGGGTAAAGGGTATATGCAAGTTCCCTGTATTATTCTTGTAACTTTTCTGTACATTTTAAGTTATTCCAAACTAAAGAGCTAAGCAAAAGTAACATTGGCCTTAGACTATAAAGGGAATTGTTTCTGAAAGCCTCCTCCACACATCCATCCATCCATCCATTCAATAAACACTTGTCTACTCTGTTACTAGGTACTGTGTAAGATGGTTGCCCACAAACCACTAAGCAATACTCAGACATTGGCTTAGTATAACTAATTAATAATTGAAGTTTTTTTTCCTATACAGCATTAAGAGATATTATAAAGCTATTATAATTAAAGATGCAGTCTTAATGCAGAATAGATAAATATATCAAACAGAATATAGATTCCAGAAACTGACAAGATATAAGTGGAAACTTAATATATAATAAGTTGAAACTTAATATATAATAAAGGCAGCATCTCCAACCAGTACAGGAAAAAAATGAGCTATTTGGTAAATGATAATAGAATATATGACTATCCACTTGGAAAAAATAGATTCCTCTTCGTTTCACATAACTAACAAAAATAAACTCCTTTTAAATTAATCTGAATTTGGCCTAAGGGTACCTTTGCACTTGAGTCCTTGCACAGCAAAGTTGCAGCCTGGTTTGGTTGATGAACTAACTGAAAGCCTAATTTAGGAATATGCTTTTATAACAAACAGCTCAGTCTCAACCGATTATAGCAGCTGAACTTCCATCAATTGCAGGCGACCAACACCTTCAAATAAGGCAAAAATGTCCAACTGTAATCAATTAAGATGTCTCTAGACCTCACTTTCAATTTCTATCCATACTACGTTGTTGGTTGCTGTTCTGTATTTGGTTCTGAGGGCTATCTGATTCTAGAACCATGTATAAAAGCCAATTATAATCTTTAAAGTACATTTGTTGTATTTTTGCCTTTTGACACTCCACATGGATTAAATAATTACATGTCTTTTGTGAAATATGTACATACTACTTTTGGCTGCTGTACTAGTCCGCTAGGGCTGCCATAACAATACACCACAGACTGGGAGGCTTAAATAACAGGAATGTGTTTTCTCACAGTTTTGAACACTAAAATTCCAAGATCAAGGTGTTGGCAGGTTTGGTTTTTACTGAGGCCTCTCCTTGGCTTGGTCTTTCCTCTGTGCATATGCATCCCTGGTGTCTCTGTGTGTACACATTTCCTCTTCTTCTTCTTCTTCTTTTTTTTTTTTTTTTTTTTTTTTTTTGAGATGGAGTCTTGGTCTGTCCACCAGGCTGGAGTGCAGTGGCGTGATCTTGGCTCACTGCAACCTCTGCCTCCTGGGTTCAAGCGATCTCCTGCCTCAGTCTCTTGAGTAGCTGGGACTACAGGAGCTTGCCACCATGTCCAGCTAATTTTTGTATTTTCAGTAGAGACGGGGTTTCACTGTGTTAGCCAGGATGGTCTTGATCTCTTTACCTCATGATCCGCCTGCCTTGGCCTCCGAAAGTGCTGGGATTACAGGCGTGAGCCATGGCGCCTGGCCCACATTTCCTCTTCTTATAAGGCCACTAGTCATATTGGATTGGGGCCCATCGTAACAACCTCGTTTTAACTTAATAAACCCCTTAAAGACCCTATCTCCAAATACAGTCACATTCTGAAATACCAGTGTTAGGGCTTCAGCATATGAATTCTAGGGGACATGATTCAGGTATATACTAGGAGTGGATTTCCTGAGTCAATAGGGTATGCCTATGTTTGGCTTTAGATACTCCCAAAGTAAGTGCACAAATTTCCATCCTGACCAGAAATGTATGAGAGTTCTGATTACTCCACATCTTTACCAATACTTGGTATGGACAGTCTTTTTAATTTTAGCCATTCTGGTGTATCTCATTGGTGGTTTTGTTTTTTTTAATATCATACTATCCAGTTTATTCTTTAACTTGCATAATGGTTATCTGAAATCAGGCTTAATTACTAGAATGGTTGATTCTTCTGTATCCAATCTTTTTAAATTTATTTTTTAATTGACAGGGAAAAATAGAATATACATAACTAACCTGGGTTTTCCATCGACATGAAGACAGTTTCTCCTGAGAATGGGAATAGGGTAAGTGTGTCTTCATAGACCATTTGTGTTTGAAGGTATATCCAGAGAAGAAGACAGAAAGGAAGTCAGTCTGTGCTCCAATGCTTAGAATGTACCAGTAATGTAATGTGTCCTCATATAGTCTTGTTTGAATCTAATCTGACTAGCGATCCTTGAGCTTCTTGTACGTGGATATTTACATCTTTCCCCAGATTTGGAAAGTTTTTTGCTATCATTTCTTTTTTTTTTTTTTTTATTATACTTTAAGTTCTAGGGTACGTGTGCATAACGTGCAGGTTTGTTACATATGTATACTTATACCATGTTGGTGTGCTGCACCCATCAACTCGTCAGCACCCATCAATTCATCATTTATATCATGTATAACTCCCCAATGCAATCCCTCCCTCCTCCCCCCTCCCCCCTCCCCATGATAGGCCCCAGTGCGTGATGTTCCCCTTCCCGAGTCCAAGTGATCTCATTGTTCAGTTCCCACCTATGAGTGAGAACATGCGGTGTTTGGTTTTCTGTTCTTGTGATAGTTTGCTAAGAATGATGGTTTCCAGCTGCATCCATGTCCCTACAAAGGACGCAATATACTTTCTCCCATTTTGTTTGTCTCTTCTCCTAGTTACCCACATCAGAAATTTGGTAATCATCCTTGAATCCTCTTAGTCCTTTACCAAACATAGCTAATTATTTACCAAATCATGTGCATTCTATCTTCTAAACTAATCCTGCACATGTACCTTCCTCTTCATTCCTACTGCAATTTCCCTATCATTTGTAGGATCCATCTACAAAATAAATCCTACAATTTTTTTAAAACACAAAATTATAAAACAAACGTCTAGGTCATGAAATACAATATTACTGGTATCCCCACAAATCACATGTGTTTATTCTCAAACGAACTCTTCTAAGAGGTAGCCACTGTCCTGTCTTTTATGATAATCATGTCCGTACTAACCTTTATACTTTTCTTCCTCTATATCCCTAAACTATGTAAGTTAATTTTGCCCATTGTTGAACTTTATATAAATAATATAATACTGTATATATTCTTTTGAGACTTACCATTTTACTAAAAATTGTCTTTGTGATACTTATTCATATTGTTGTGTATAGCTTTATTTTTGTGAATCTTCATTGTCACACAGTATTTCATTGTATGAAAATAGATTATCCATTTTACTGCTAATGGAAATAGGAGTGGTTTATGGTTTGGGTCTCTCTCCTCCTGGTTCTTTTTTTGTTCTTCTTTTCTTATACCTCTGTCTTAGCATCTTTCTCCCTGGACTCTTCCTCTGAGGATCCTTCCCCCGTGTCTCTTGGTCTCTGCCTTTGTGTCTCTCCCTGTGCTTTCCCAGACTCTTTTTCTCAACTCCAATCTCTTCTTTCTTAATTTCAGACTCTTATGTCCACCAAAAGCTATATTAGAAATCCCAGAGGAAAAAAAATTTCTTTTCTCCCAATATCTATATATAATTTTCAGTGAAAATGTTTTTTGGCTCTACTTATGTCACTATATCTCTCTTGTTTTAATCACTGTCTCCATGAAAATGAGATGGTTTAACTGTCCAGACACTGTGACAGGTGCACATCCTACTTGGAAAAATATGTGGTGGGAAAGGGAGAAATTATGAATAGAAAAAATAAAATAAAATAAAAGAACAATACCCTGCACTATGTAAAAAATAAAAATGCAACTCAAAGGACTAAACAACCTTAAAATTTTTAGAATAATGGATAGTAAAGGACTTTAACTCTGGAGAATAATATATCACTATTACTAGAAATTCAAGCTAAATATGAGGCTCAACCCAAAGTTAAAGGGCTAAAGTTTTGAGATGAGGAGAATAGAATTGTAATATATGCCACATTCTGGTAGGTGAGTATAACCCACATTACAACTTTTCAAGGTTCCCATGCATTTTGTTCAGGACTTTTTTTTTTTTTTTTTTTGAGACAGAGTCTCGCTCTGTCGCCCAGGCTGGAGTGCAGTGGCACAGTCTCAGCTCACTGCAAGCTCCACCTCCCAGGTTCACGCCATTCTCCTGCCTCAGCCTCCCGAGTAGCTGGGACTACAGGCGCCGCCACCTCGCCCGGCTAGTTTTTTGTATTTTTAGTAGACACAGGGTTTCACTGTGTTAGCCAGGATGGTCTGGATCTCCTGACCTCGTGATCCGCCCGCCTCGGCCTCCCAAAGTGCTGGGATTACAGGAGTGAGCCACTGCGCCCGGCCTGTTCAGGATTTTTAGTTGCATCCAGCGGGACACATGGGGAAATGTGTGCTCACTCCATCTTAAACATCTTAATAATCAGAATTTCGAAAGGCATATATTGGTTTTGAAAAGACTATATACTACTTATCCACTAATATAACATGAGAACACTCTTTTATCCACAAGCCCACTGGTAATTATAATTATGGCAGTTTGATGGGTATAAAGTGCTATCTCATTGTTATTCTATTTCACATTTCCCTGTAGCATATTTTTGACCATTCAGATTTGTGGGTATATATAAACATATACACATGTGTATGTACACAATGGGCTGAATTGTGTTCCCCCATCCCATACTTATACCTTGCAGTCCTAAACCCCAGTACCTCAGCATGTGACTATACTTGGAGATAGTGTCTTTAAATAGGTAGTTAGTTAAAATAAGGTCATTACGGTGGGCCCTAGCCCAACATTACGGACATCTTTATTAGAAGAGGAGATTAGGACAAAGATATATAAAGGAGAGACCATGTGAGGACAAGGGAGAAAGCCATCTACAAGACAAGGAGAGAAGCCTCAGAAGAAACCAATGCTGCCCACATCCTGATCTCAAGCCTCCCGAGTTGTAAGACAATAGATATCTGCTGGTTAGGCCACCCAGTCTGCAGTACTTTGTTATGGCAGCATTAGAAGACTAATAAAATGTATGTATGTGTTTATATATGATTATATAATTATAGAGAAAATATGTCTTAAAATGTTACCTGGGCATGGAATGGTTGGTGAAAAGACATAATATAGAAGGAGATGGGGAATTAAAAGGGAGGGGAAACCAAGTAAACATTGAAAGGAAAAAATGGTGACTGGATTTTTAAAATATGGATTATATGATCACGTGTATTTGAGTAAAAATTATAATTTATAGGTAATACAATTGTTAAATGTATATGCACATACAATTCATTCATTATCTGGACATCACTTTGATTACATCAATTTTTCTTTATTCACCACCCATTGGACTTAAGTGCTGCTTTACTCACTGTGCATGATGTTGGAGGCTTGGAACTCTGGATCCTCAAGCTGCACTCCAACTGGATTGGGGAGAAAGCGTTGTATATTCTCTGTGAGGTACCAGCTTCGGTTCTCATCAAATACAGAAAACAGGATGACATTCCTCTTGTCTGACATTATCTGTTAATTACATATATTGAAAAGGGTAAAGAAATGCTGCTGATGTTGTCAGGTAGGAGCTAGCAGTCTATGATGAAAGCAATGGCATGCATGTGATATATGTAATCCGTTGGTTTAATTCCATTTCCTCTTAGGCATGTACCAGGACTTGGGAGTTGGGGGTGGGTGCTATAAGCAGTGAGTATATGCTTACAACAAATGTGTCCCCAGGACAAGAGGGTGACTGACCCACTGAACTTAGTTTTTTCTGCACCCAAGGACATATGCTGCTTGATTTTTTTGGTACAGTCTGTAGCCTTATTCTCTTCATGTTCAGATTAGAAGATTTAACTCCGTAAAGAATCAAGTGATTATTCAGTGCCTTTCTTAAGTTAGTTAAGTCAAATGAGATACTGACTTTCCTAAACTTCCATCTAGCAACTGACCTTCCACAAGGCTATAAAAAATTAAAAATAGAAAAACAGAAATCAAATAAGAAAGATAAGGTGAACCACAAAAATGTCAAACAACACTAATACCTTAAATTTTCTGTTTAAAACATTCAAATCTTTTTCGGAAGAGCAGTTTGTATATGAACCAGATTTATGAATTAGATTTATGAATTGCTAATTGGATCTGCTAAGATTTCATATGTAAACCTCACTAATACATATAAACTTTATTTTTTATAATCTATAGCTATATAAACCAAAATACTGAAGAGAGGAGATTGGAGAATATAGAATAATATTTCAGTTATCTTCCCAAAAGTGATGAAAAAACTAAAATTAGGAAAAATTGGTCAGGACAAGTACTTGGCAAAATTTATACTTCTCTGAGTTTATGTGCCACGTGTTTTATTGGCACCAAAGTTCATATACTTTACTCTCTAAACAAATGAAATGTTTTCAGACTAGTAGGGATCTTATGTATCATAAATATAATCAAATGGACACATAGTCAAGCCTCAGCAATATGGCAACGAGTTATTCTGGGGCCAAGCAATGAGTTTTTGTGAAGAACTAAGTTTTTCTTGTTCAGAAAATTTAGCTCTATTTTTTAAAGCAGTAGAAATGGTCCAAATTTTAGCCATATTTTGAAATATTTTATATCTTTCCTGATGTTTTGCCCAAAAGTATTTATTAAGCTTTTTTTTTTTTTTCTGAGACAGGGTGTTGCTTTGTCACCCAGGCTCACTGCAGCCTTGACCTCCTGGGCTCAAGCTATCTTCCCACCTCAGCCTCCTGAGTAGATAGGACTATAGGCACATGCCACCATGCCCAGCTAAATTTTTTTTCTGTAGAGACAAGGTCTTACTATTTTGCCCAGGATGGTCTCAAAATCCTGAGCTCAAGCAATTCTATCGCCTCGGCCTCCCAAAGTGCTGAGATTACAGGCGTGACCCACTGTACCTAGCCTATTAGGCTCTTACTAAGTGCCATACACTGTGCTACATGCTGCAGACATGTTAATTTTGAGGTGCTTTTGAATCACCCATAATGAGATGCCCATGGAAGAAATCTAGGCTGTAGATACAAATTTGTGGGTCATGTGAAAGTAGACATGTAAAATTGGGGAGGATCACCTAGAGAGAGCTAAATCCCAGACTAGGAAAAATCTAGGGCCTACATTCTATGGCCTATCCGTCCAGCAGGCATGTTTACTACACCAAACTCAAACTCAGTAAAAGCTAAGCTCATTTCTTTTACTGACCTATGTTGCAAACCATTATATTTTTTTCAGGTTATAAGGGGACATACACTGAGAATTCATGTGCATCTCACCTCATTTTTAGCTTCAAATCCAGCACTTGGAAAGGCAAGAACTTACCTGGTTTCCTCTTTGATCTACAGACTCTTTGTAGCAGATGAGGAGAGGGCCAATGAGTCCTGAAGCTAGATCTCTCTCCATATTAATGAAACTAGAGTAATAGCGGGTCAGGCACCGAGGATCTGATTTAGTTGGCCCATCTTCTACAGTCACTGTCCATTTATATTTGAATATTTCTCCTGGTAGAATTGGAAAATCCTTCAAATGTTTTACACCTATCCACAAGCAAACCCAGAAATAGCTCAATTAGAGTACAACAAGCCACATATCGGTAATCATGTTGTTGTTACAAGAGTTCTACAAATCTGTATGTACATATGAAGTTTCTCAGGAAGTGGAAGCTAAAGTCGTGCCTATTGTAATTTTAAGATTCACACAATTTTTCAGAAAAGTAAAAAAGCTATAATTGATTATCCAGTTGACTGTGAAAGTTTCAGGCCTGAATATATGTCAAAGAGCTTGGCACTGGAGTTTTAGGATACAGTTTCTGACTTCTGTGAGGAAAGGGAGCAAGAACTGAGATCTGCCCTCAGGGTAATGGGTCCTCAGGACAAGAACTAATTTTAGTAATTAAGTCTCATTCTGGGTATGTTTAATACCTGAAGATCTAATCTAAATCAAAATTTTAATTTTATATTCATTCTAAGCTCTTCCTCTCCTCACTAAGTTATGCCTGACCTATGGTTAGAGAACCCATAGAAAGGGAACGGTGTTGAGTTCAGGAGTTTGAGACCAGCCTGGTCAACATGGTGAAACCCCATCTCACTGAAAATACAAAAATTAGCCAGGTGTGGTGGCAGGCACTTGTAATCCCAGCTACTTGGGAGGCTGAGGCATGAGAATCGCTTGAACCCGGGAGACAGAGGTTGCAGTGAGCCGATATCACACCAATGCACTCCAGCCTGTGGGATAGAGTGAGACTCTGTCTCGAAAAAAAAAAAAAAAAAATGAAAGGGAATGGTGTAGTATGTTCTTTCAATATTTCTCAGCCTTCTCTTCCCTCTTCCAGGAGCTGGGGGTGAGGGAGGGTAGGTAATAAAAGAAAGGGCAAATAGACTCTTGTTTAACAGGTCCTCCTGCTCTATCTTTGACAACACTATTTGGTCATCAAAGTTCTCTGTGTGGGAGGTGCCCAAATGCTGGTCTTTTCATAGGACACACGTATGGTTTCTTTAGAGTTACCATGGGGACCTCAGCACTACATAGTTTCATGACATAAGAGATGTTTCTTTCAGCTATCCTTCTGCAACTGTCCTTTCCCCATCAGCCCTTCTTACTTCCAGTGATATATCTATTGGTTCTGCTATCCCTTTAGCCTGCCTAACTGCCTTCTTGGGCAGAGTATCTTCAAAAGGGATAAAGCCCAGCTACTTCAACAGTATTCACTTGTTACAGAAGAAACTCATGTCAAACAGCAGAAAGGTAAACTACTCCACTCTTGCCCTCTCTTCTTGCCCACTATTATGGGCATTACAGCCTTCAAAATTCTCCATGGAAAAAGCAGTTTACCAGTAACTGTATCCATGTATGCCTCCAAATTTCAGGATACACATTCAAAATCTCCCCAGTACTCTGTACTATGCCTTCTTCCATAAAGAAATGCAAATAAAGAATTCTTATCAGCAATAAGGAATATTAGAAAATAGGGGAAGGATTTTTTTTTTTTTTTTTTTTTTTGAGATGCAGTCTTGCTCTGTTGCCCAGGCTAGAGTGCAGTGGCGTGATCTTGGCTCACTGCAACCTTTACCTCCCAGTTTCAAGCAATTCTCCTGCCTCAGCCTCCTGAGTATCTGGGATTACAGGCACATGCCACAGTACCCGGCTAATTTTTTTTGTATTTTTAGTAGAGATGAGTTTTCACCATATTGGCCAGGCTGGTCTTGAACTCCTGACCTCAAGTGATCCGCCCGCCTCGGCCTCCCAAAGTGCTGGGATTACAGGCATGAGCCACCGCACCCAGCGGGAAAATTTTTATAACCAGTCTTTCTGCCCATGATGTGATACTGAAGGATTCAGAAAGTTCACCCTCTGTGTACCACATATTTAGAAGTTACTTGAGAATATATTTCCAGAAAAACAAAAGAAGAAATAAAAAAATAGAAATGTACAAGAGAAAAGAAGTTAATGCTATTAACTGCAAGAATGTCTTTAAAAAGAAAAAGATTTGGTTCCAGCACTTTGGGAGGCTAAGGCAAGCAGATTGCTCGAGCTCAGGAGTTCGAGACCAGCCTGGGCAACAAGGTAACATCCCATTTCTACAAAAAATTAAAAAAAAATTTAAAAAAATTAGCTGGGCATGGTCCCAGCTACTCAGGAGGCTGAGGTGGGAGGATAGCCTGAGCCTGGGAGGTGGAGGTTGCAGTGAGCCAAGATCGTGCCACTGTACTCCAGCCTGGGTGACAGAGCGAGACCCTCTCTCAAAAAATAAATAAATAAATAAAAGATTTGGATACCAAGCAATAAACAGAATGATTAAGAAGCTGAAGGGCCTAAGAAATAGGGTTGAAGAAGCATACATTTCTTTTCCTAATAAAAGAAAACAAAGTCTTACTTCAGGATACAGACACAAAAATTATAAGATCAATATGGTCCTAATATAAAAGCTAAAATTGAGCATGATATCAAACTACTGATGAGGAATAATGAAGGAGAATCTATTTGATCTTTTTATTTTTTAATTGACACATGATAATTGCACATATTTATGGGGTACAGAGTAATATTTCAATACATGTATACATGTGTAATGATTAAACCAGGGTAATTAGTACATACCCATCATCTTAAACATTTATCATCTCTTTGTGTTGGGAACATTCCAAATCCTCTCATCTAGCTATTTGAAAATATATGTCATTGTTGACTACAGTCACCCTACAGTGCTATAGAACATTAAGACTTACGCCTCCTATCTAGCTGGAATTTTGCATTCATTAACCAATGTCTCCCTATTTCCCCCTCCCCTTCCCCTCTTTAGCCTCTAGTAACCACTATTTTATCTCTACTTCTGTGAGATCAACTTTTTTCCTTCCACATATTATTTTATCTTAATAGTAAAATCACTTGAGCTGTAGAAAAGGGAGCAATCATAGCATATTACCTAGTTCTGCAGTTAACATTTATAAAAAACTTGCATACTAAAATAATAGAATGCTGTTTTTTAATTTTTTAAGCTTTAGAAAAAATATATAGACAAAGCAAAGAAGAGTTATTTCAAATTACGGTACAAAATGTAAATGTTATCAAGTTTAGTTTTGTAAAAGTAAAGGAATGGCTAGCAGCAGTGGAGAAAAGAAAGGTTTGGGGAAAGGAAAAGTGAGGGGTACAGTTTTTAATATCCTTAATTTATGAAGTATGGAGTCAAAAGATATTTTCCAATCATGATTGGAAAAATCCAATCATGGATTGAAAATATATTACTAAAAGTTGATGTTTAGTATATTTTTAAAGTTCTAATGATAGCCAATGGAACTGAAAACACTGATAAAACTGAAATAACTTGAATGGAAAGAAGCACAAAACAAAGTAACTATATAATGTCTAAAGTTGAAAAACAAAGAGTTAGCAGTATAAGTAACTTTTTAGAGATGTAGAGATAACCACCAAAAATCAAAACAGAAATTCTTAAAAATGGATGCCTCTAGGGAGGCAGTCCTTTTGCAGTTTTAAGCATACACATCTATTATTTTGATAAATATTCATCCAAAATTAAATAATAGAAAGAATACATATAACATCCAATCTACTAAAAGAAAAAATAAATCTTTAAACAACAAACAATACAGTAAATAAAAATTGGAGTTGTGAACTATTTAGAAATGAATATGTGAAGAACCCTGAAAATATCAAACTAGATACCAAAAGTGAGAGTGAAACCCTGTCGAGAGAGAGAGAGAGAGAGAGAGAGAGAGAGAGAGAGAGAGAGAGAGAGAGAGAGCAAGGAAGAGCAATAACATGGAAGCTGCAGCAAAGAATCCTGAAAATATCAAACTAGATACCCAAAGTGTGGAATACCACACTAGATACCAAAGGTGTGGAACGTAGCTGAAAACTGTACTCAGAAAAAAAATTTATCTTAAGTGCCGGAAGAATCAGCTTCAAGATTTTAGGGCATTTATAGTAGTTGCAGTGGAAAAGAGACAATCTAATTGGCTGTGCAATATTTGAACATCACCACTAGGTAATAGGAAAAACACATCAGGTGACTCTTCACTAATTTACATGAAACATCACCTGAGGATTCCTATAATTGATTTTTATAACTTTAGACTGGAGCTTGAGGTCCAGCCAACAGTTGGAGAAAGGACCAACATGATTTTAGTTGTTATTGATGATACTGATTTAATCTGTATCTACAGGTAAAAAAGAGCTGTAAATCGAGGGAATACTTACCTTTTGGTAATCTCCTTGAATACAAAGGACGGACATCAGTGATTCCGTGAGGGTAGATGTTATATGGTCTGCTTGCTTGATTCTTAAATATAATCTGAAAGTATAAGTGAGATCTAAGATCAAATCCTAAAACAACTAGGATCAAGAAGAAAACTGTGGTCTAACTCCAGATAAATAAAAGCAGCCTCTATCTACATTATAGTAATTTGAGGCTAGATAAAACTCAAAATATTTGGTCTTTTCATGAAATTGTCCCTTGGCATGCAGGGGGGATTGGTTCCAGGACCCCCGCAGATACCAAAATCTGTGATGCTCAAGTCTCTAATGTAAAATGATGTAGTATTTGCATATAACCTATGCACATCCTCTCATGTACTTTAACTCATGTCTAGATTTCTTATAGTACATAATATAATGTAAATGCTATGCAAATAGTTGTTATACTGTATTGTTTCTTTGTATTATTATTTATTGTTGTATTATTATCTTTTATTGTTTTGGGTTGTTTTTTGAATACTTTCAATTGATGGTTGTTTGAATATGAGACTAGAAACCCAATGATACTGAAAAATAAAAATAAAATCTTAAACATCCCCAAACAACTGAAGAGACCCCTTTCTCAACCGAGGAGACACCAGAGATGGCTTAAAAACTGAGTTTCTGACCATGATGGGATGGGAGATCAGGCATGCCTTGTTACATTCCCTCCCTCCCTAATTTGCTGTTAGACTTTCTTAACGGTTAAACATAAACCAGTCCTTTCTGAAGACGTGCTGGATTCCCCTCCCTTTGTGCAGTTTTGACACAACGACTGACCAGCATTCCTTCCTGATGACAGACCACTGACCATGGACTGGCTCTGGCCAGTTTACAGAGGCTGCCTCTGTGTCCTGTTTCATCTTTTGACATATACAGCCTAATTTTCATGCATCTAAATGTTAAGTCGCCACCCCAAAGTGAACATGGAATGTATGTAATATGCATGTTTGCATGTGCCCCATCATAAATATTCACAGCTCTTCCTGGAACCTGTTAAATATGTATACTTAGCCAACTCATTCAGCATAAATCCCTAACTCATCCTTCCTTCTTCAAAGTGCTTGCTTCCAGTTGCTGCCAGAGGCTACACTTCCCAGCCTGGAACCCTTTCCACTCCAAATTTACCAACTTATGATTCTTCAGTTGACAATGTGGAGGGCTGACAGTACTTAGGTTTCTCTCTAAAGGCCCCTTTCCATTTCTTTAAAAATTGTTTCAATTGCTTCAGGAAGTGTTCTCTGCACCTTCTCACACTAATTGAAATTTGGATGTCTGCTGAGGACACTGCTTCCTTTCAGCCTTTTTCACTATTTGGGCATTAAATTCACTGATAATAGAGAAAGAGACAGTGTTTCAGGAGATAAAATCTTCAGTGAATGAGCAGGCATGACCAAGAGGACAGTTGATTACAGTATTAAGCAAGGGTGGCAGGTGGTATTGCCTGATTGCACCAGCTTTAAAAGAAAACAAAGGCCTACATGCAGTGGCTTGTGCCAGTACTTTGGGAGGCTAAGGCAGGAGGATCGTTTGAGCCCAGGATTTCAAGACCAACCTGGGTAACATAGTGAGACCTCATCTCTACAAAAAATTTAAAAATTAGCTGGGCATGGTGGTGCATGCCTGTAGTCCCAGCTACTTGGGAGGCTGAGGTGGGAGGATCACTTGAGCCCAGGAAGTCGAGGCTGCAGTAGTGAGCTGTGATCACACCACAGCACTCCAGCCTGGGGGGCAGAATGAGACCCTATCGAGAGACAGAGAGAGAGAGAGAGAGAGGAAGAGCAATAACATGGAAGCTGCAGTGAAGAACCCTTAAAATATCAATCCCACCTCCAGATCTGAGGTGTGTGATATGAGGATAAAAATACAACTTCTACTTCTGCTCTTATCTTAAAACCCAGTCATTTGGTAAGCCCATGAAGCAGCCGATTCCTTACCTGCATCTAAGCAGCAGAATGATACTTCAAATAACAGCAGTTTTGTTTCTTTCCAATATTAAAATGCTTTTTTTCCATTTATTTCGCCCTAAGAATACTCACTAGGATTTCCAATATAATATTAAGTAGAGATGGTGATATCTGTCACCTGTGTCTTGTCCTAATCTTAAACAGAAGGATTTCTGACTGTCACCACCAAGTACAATGGTTACAAGTTTGTTGCAGATCTTTCTCAGGATAATGATAATTATTTCCTTGTAATCCCAATTTCCTGTGAGTTTTTATTATGAATGGATGTTGAATTTTGACAAATGCTTTTTCTGAAGCTATTGGAATTATCAAATTATATTTTTCCTTTTATGTGTTAATATGGTAGATTGCCATATTTGATTTTCTAATGTTAATCTAGTACTCCTGGGATAAGTCAACTTCATAATATGTATTATCTTTTTAATATATTGCTGTATTAGGTTTATAAAATTTTGTTTAGGATTTTTTGAACCCATGTTTATAATGAAATTGGTCTGTAATTTTTAATTTTCCTTTCTCATGGTAACACAGTCCAGTTTATAACCAAATGCTATGCTAGCCTAATAAAAAATAATTGATCTTTCATTTTTTATACTCTACATTTTAAATTTTAATATAAAGTTATTTATTTATTGAATATTGATATAAATTGCCAATAAAATGGCAATTCTTGCTAGGTTGATATTTTCTTTTAACTCATGAAAGATATGATTTCATTGTCTTCTTACTTTCTTTTTTGCTCTAGGGAAGTAAGCTATCAGTCTATGTGGCAATTTAAAACATGATCTGCCATTCTTTGGCCCTTCTCTCATCAAGAAGTAGACCAAATTTTCCTTCTTCTTGATTCGAGGTGGGTTTTGGCTGCTTTCAACTAACAGATTATAGCATAAAGTGCTGTGTGACTTCTGATGCTGACTGCAAAAAGTGAGGCATTTTCTGCTTTGTTAACTAGAATACACAGTTAGAGCCTTGAGTCACCATATAAGAAGTCCCACTACCCTGAGGCTGCCACAGTGTGAAGAAGCCAAGCAACACGGACAGACAACATGTAGGTGTTCTGGTTGGTAGTTCTAATTGTCAAGTCATTGCTATTCAGGTACCAGATATATGAGTGAAGCTGTCTTGGTCCCTCGAGATCCACTGATCAACATCAAGTGACCTTGGTCAATGATAAATAACTGCCCAGCTGAGCCTGAACTCCTGACACAAATAATCTATAAGAATAATAAAACAGCTCTTGTTTTAACCATTAAATGTAGAGGTAATTAAGCATACTACATTAATAATCATAACAGTTTAATTATCATTTCTTTGAATATAGTCTGCTTTTTGTCTGATTATTTGTCCACTTAAAAATGTTTATTGAAGAATAATTTATATGCTGTAAAATTCACACATTATAAGTATACAATTAAATGGTTTTTAGTAAATGTATGGAGTTGTGCAATCATTGCCACAATCCAGAATTAGAATATTTCCATTACCCCAGAAAGATTCTGCATGCTGGGTTGCAGGCATTCCCTGCTTCCACTCCCAGTCCCTGGCAATCACTGAAGAGATTTCTGCTGTATAAATTGGTCTTTTCTGTATATTTTATATAAGTTAAATCATGCAATATGTAAGTCTTTTGTCTGACTTCTTTAACTTACAATGTTTTGAGTTTCATCTATATTTATCGTGTATAATTAGTTCTTTTCTTTTAATTGTTGAATAGAATTCCAATTATATGGATATACCACATTTTATTTATCCATTCACCATTTGGTGAATGTTTGAATGGTTTTCAGTGTGGGGCTATTATTACTAGTGGGACTATGAACATGTGCATACAAGTCTTTGTGGGTACCTATGTTTCCATTTCCCTTAGGTATATCTCTAGGAGTGGAAGTGCCAGGTCATGTAATAACTCCATTTTGAACATTTTGAGGAATGGCCAAGCTGTTTTCCAAAGTGGCTTCACTATTTTGCATTCCCTTCATAAATTGATGAGGGCTACAATTTCTCCATGTCCTCACCAACACTTAACATCTGTCTTCTTGATTATACTTATTCTAGTGGTCGTGAAGTGGTATTGCACTGGGGTTTGAATTTTCATTTCCCTGACATGCAGCATTTTTTCAGCTGCTTATTGGACACTTTGTATATAACCTTTGGAGAAATGTCTGTATAAACCCTTTGCTCATTTTTCATTTGGGTCATTTGCCTATTTATTATTGAGTTGAAAGAGTCCTTTATATATTTTGAATACTACATCCTTATCAGATAAAAAATTTGCAAGCATTTTCTCCAGTTCTATGCATTGTCTTTGCATTTTCTGGGCATCCTTTGAAGCACAAAAGTTTTTGAGTATGATGAACCACAATTATCTATGTTTTTCTTTTGTTGCTTGTTGGTTTTGGTGTCATAGCCAATAAACCATTGTCTAATTCAGGATCACAAAGATTTATTCTGTTATTTTCTTATAATTTTATAGTTTTAGCTCTTACATTTTATCTTTGATCCATTTTGAGTTAATGTTTAAGTGTAGGATTCAGCAAGGTATCCAGAGCATAACCTGAATAAATCAAAGAATGAGGTAGATCTTTACATGTTGACATGAAATGATATCCAAAATATATTGTTACTTTTTATTATTATTATTATTTTTAGACAGAGTCTTGCTCTGTTGCCCAGGGTGGAGTGCAGTGGTGTGATCTCAGCTCACTGCAACCTCCGCCTCCCAGATTCAAGCGATTCTCCTGCCTCAGCCTCCAGAGTAGCTGGGACTACAGGCATGCACCACCATGCCCGGCTAATTCAAAATATATTGTTACTTTTTAAAAATCAAGGTACAGACTAATTTACACTGCTCTTGTTTTTGTGTGAAACACACTCACACGCACACACACACACATACACACACACATACACACATACATTCATACATGTATGCACTATTTCTGGAGGGGAGTATACAAACCCACTCCCTTGCTGTGGAGCAATGACTGTCTGTCAGACTATGGGTTTGGAAGTTCAAGAGGGAGGAAAATTTACATTTTATTGTATACTCTTGTTTACCCATTTTTAAATTAGCCAGTAAAAGTAACTCAAAATACACACCTATAAGTATGTACAATTATTGTGTCATTATGCATTTTTAAAATTAATGAATAAAAATAAAAGTATACAATCTTCAAAAAAATCAATAAAAGAAAAATATGTAAACAAAATTTATGAAGAAAAATTGTACAATAGCTAATAAAAATTTTGAAGAAGTACAATGAAAGAAGGTGTCATATAGATATCAAACATATTACAAAGTTGAAGTCATTAAAACAGTGTGGCAACAGATTAGTTAAGGAGAATTAAAAATCCAAGATTTTAGCAATTTAGTATATGATAAAGAAGACATTTTCAAATTAATGAAAAAAGGATTGGTTATGTGAGCTGCCATTTGGGAAAATTTCTATTTGAATTATGCACTATATCCAAAAGTTACTTCCAGGGCAATTAGATTGTTCACTGTAAAAATAAAGCTATACAAGTAAGAGAATAAAATAGAGACTATTTTTATAATTTCTTGGAGCTGGCAAAGATATTCTCAGGCAGAAAACAAAAGTGAAAAAGATCCAGAGAAAGTTAAATGAAAAGACTGATAAAAGATAGGAGGTTTTGACAATATAAAGATCAAAAATCTTTGAAGGACAAAAAAATATCGTAAAGGAGTGACAAAAAGTACAAGTGACAATGTGAGGAAACCATTTGAAAGATAAATAACAGTGTGTCAATATCCATAATCTATCAAGGCCTTTTACAAATACATAAGCAAAAGACGACTACCCAAATAGAAAACTGGACAAAATTTACAAGCAGGCAATTCACAGAGGGAATTATACAAATAGCCAACAAACATGAAACAATATGCAATTTGACTACTAGCCAGGGAAATGCAAATGAAGACAACATATAAACATTTTGCTCATCAAATTGAAAACTTTTTCCGAAGGTTTATAATATATGTTGTTGGCAATGGTGTGGGGAAAAGGGCAGTCAGATACTTATGGTAGGGGATATAAATTGGTACAAAATTGCTGAAAGTCAGTTTGGCAGTATCTAAAAAAACTCCACATCTAAAAACCAGTGCTGTTCATGACATTCTTGAGCAACTGAATTTATGCAACCAACGACCTATCTTCAAATTTCTTGTGAAGAAAATAAACCCTTATTTATTTAAACCACTGTCCATTGAGTATTCTGTTACTTACACCATACTCATTCTTAATATCCTAGATCAGGGGCAAGCAAGCATTTTTTGGAAAAGGCTGGATAGTAAATACTCTAAAATTGTGAGCCCTATTTAGCCTCTGTCACATATTCTCTTCCTCCTCCACCTTCTCCTCCCCTTCCTCCCATGCTCATTTTTTCTTTTCTTTGCAATATTTCAAAAATGTAAAATCTCATCTAAGCTCATAGACTATTCAAAAGCAGACCACAAGCCAAATTTGGTTCATAGGCCATAGTCTGCTGACTCCTATACGATATAATTAATGGGGAAAGATCTGGAAGGATATGTATCAAAGTCTACGCAGTATTTCAAAGGAGTGTCGAGTTTAATAGGTGACATTAGATTTTATTCTATATACTCATATTTCAAATACGTGCAATCAGCTATTATTTGTGTAACATTTATAGCTTTTAAAAGATCATGTCCATTGGAGACAAGGCTGAATTATGAAGTATTTTAGAAACTCAAAACTCTCCAGACTTTTTCTTCTTACCAGACCTTAAATCTTTTCCTCAACTTACCAACAGTGTGTCTCCAACTTCCCCATAAAGTAAAGGTCCCAAGATTCCTGATTCATACTGAATAGCTTCACGAGTCTTAAAGGTTTCATCTGTGTATGCCATAAATCGGACTTTTTTGTACTTCCTACCAATCCGCTGAGAGCCATTGTTCAAATACTGACTTTTATAACTTCTGTATAAGAGAAAAAAAAGATGCGAGGTTGGGAAGAAAAACTCTAGGTAGGCTCAAATCCAACTCTAAAACAGCTTATATGATTCAATCAAGGCAAGGAGTGAGAAAAATACAAGCTTCTCTGATGCTCTGCTATGTTAGTTTCCAAATGCAGACCTAATACCATAAAAACCCTAGAAGAAAACCTAGGTAATACCATTCAGGACATAGGCATGGGCAAGGACTTCATGTCTAAAACACCAAAAGCAACGGCAAAAAAAGCCAAAATTGACAAATGGGATCTAATTAAACTAAAGAGCTTCTGCACATCCAAAGAAACTACCATCAGAGTGAACAGGCAACCTACAGAATGGGAGAAAATTGTTGCAATCTATCCATCTGACAAAGGGCTAATATCCAGAATCTACAAGGAACTCAAACAAATTTACAAGAAAATAACAAACAACCCCATCAAAAAGTGGGCAAAGGATATGAACAGACATTTCTCAAAAGAAGACATTTATGCAGCCAACAGACACATGAAAAAATGTTCGTCATCACTGGCCATCAGAGAAATGCAAATCAAAACCACAATGAGATACCATCTCACACCAGTTAGAATGGCAATCATTAAAAAGTCAGGAAACAACAGGTGCTGGAGAGGATGTGGAGAAATAGGAAGATTTTTACACTGTTGGTGGGATTGTAAACTAGTTCAACCATTATGGAAAACAGTATGGCGATTCCTCAAGGATCTAGATCTAGAAGTACCATATGACCCAGCCATCCCATTACTGGGTATATATCCAAAGGATTATAAATCATGCTGCTATAAAGACACATGCACACGTATGTTCACTGCGGCACTATTCACAATAGCAAAGACTTGGAATCAACCCAAATGTCCATCAGTGACAGACTGGATTAAGAAAATGTGGCACATACACACCATGGAATACTATGCAGCCATAAAAAAGGATGAGTTTGTGTCCTTTGTAGGGACATGGATGCAACTGGAAACCATCATTCTCAGCAAACTATTGCAAGAACAGAAAACCAAACACCGCATGTTCTCACTCATAGGCGGGAACTGAACAATGAGATCACTTGGACTAGGGAAGGAGAACATCACACACCGGGGCCTATTATGGGGAGGGGGGAGGGACTGCACTGGGAGTTATACCTGATGTAAATGACGAGTTGATGGGTGCTGATGAGTTGATGGGTGCAGCACACCAACATGGCACAAGTATACATATGTAACAAACCTGCACGTTGTGCACATGTACTCTAGAACTTAAAGTATAATAAAAAAAAATACTCTTGCCATTTGATTCCATACCCGTACCTAACCTTAAACATGGCTTCAGGATTTGTTGGTTTGAATAACTGGTAAGAACTTTTTGAGTATGGGGAAGAGAGAGTACCAATAGTCAAAAAGTGCTTACCTGTCATCAGGGGCGAGGACTGAGGGAGCATAGTCCCAGACCTCCTCTTCAGCAGCAATGTAATGTACCCAAGTTTTAGGATGCTTCTTGGCAACTGAGCGAATTTGGACAAAGGAAGGAGAGTTGTCATCATCAAACCTGACCACATCCATTTCAGAATCAGCAAGATCATCATCATAGTCTTCCGCTTCTTCATTATTTTTCATTCGTAGTTGGGGTTCCTCTGGGCAACTGTCTACTTTGACATAAGCTTCCATGCCATCTGGAGTCAGACAAACCAAACAATGTCAGAGTGTCCCGCTGTATTAGGCTGTTCTTGCATTGCTATAAAGAAATACCAGAGACTGGGTAATTTATAAAGAAGAGATTGAATTGGCTCATAGTTCTGCAGGCTATATGGGAAGCATGGTGCTGGCATCTGCTTGACTTCAGGGAGGTCTCAGGAAGCTTACAATCATGGGGGTAGGTGAAGGGGGAGGAGACATGTCACATGGTGAAAGCAGGAGCAAGACAGAGAGTGCAAGTTGTCACACATTTCTGAATGACCAAATATCATGAGAACTCACTATCATGAAGACAGCATCAAGCCATGAGGGATTCACCCCCATGATCCAAACATCTGCCACCAGACCCCACCTCCAGCACTGGAAATTACAATTCAACACGAGATTTCAGTGAAGACAAATATCCAAACTATATCACTTACCTTAATTTTCAGGACTCTTTCTCTCTTATTAGGCCTTCCAGGCTCTCCCCTAAGCACCCCCCTTTCCATATCACTTTCCCTTCTTGCCACTTTCCTATATACACTTATCTCTACATGAATTATCTGGTACTTGCTTGTTTCTTCCTCTGGTCTTTGCACTCACCATTTCCCTTCTGCCTGACCCTTCTCTATATATGTTTTACCTCCTTTTCAAAAGTTATTCATTTGCTCTTATATATGTATTACTATTTCCCTTCTGGAACTGGTTTTGAGCCTATCATTCCCCTACAGCCAAATGATAAACAAAGAGACTTGAAGAACTGCATATTTTCAGCATTTCGAAGCCTAGACCAGACCAGCTCCCCATCCCCATAGTCACCTAATGATTTCTATATTTACCCTATTGGATTATAATACAAATCATTGATTTAATAACAGCTTATTGGGAAAAATGTTAGTGTAGATATAAACTTTAAGACATGTTCCAAGTTCATAAAAACATGACAAGATACAACTTAAAATCAAGGAGATATGTATTTTAAGAGCATGTCTGCCTGTGACTAGTTGTAAACCCTATAGCAAATCTATTCAACATTCTCAGTCTCATCTTTATGGTTTATGAAATGGACAATAATAATTCCTGCTGTATTTATAACACAGGGCAATTTTGAAGATCAAATACTTCTAAGAAGGGAGACCCGTTTACTTGATTACGAGGAACAGGGCAGGTTTTAGGAGCAGCAAACAACTAGTCTGAGGTTCATGTAGCCTTAAACATAATTCAGTCTGCATCTAAAAACGAAGTGTTTTGTCTGAGGTTCAATAAGATAAAGCATTATTTTTCTGAAAAATAAAGATTAAAATCAGTGGATAGAATCTGTGAAAGTAAAAAAACAAAACAAAAAATAAACTGTTAAACTGAATCAGGCTCCAACTGGACAATGATTGATTGACAATGATCATATACAAGTAAATGACCTATTCCTCTGTGCCTGCAAGAATTTTGTTTGTGCATCAACTTCCTGTTACTCATTCAGTATGACACTTTTTGTCCACTAAGGTCTTGTCAAAATTCCATAAATATTATGTGATGGATGGGGAAAAGAGATTTCTATTCTTAATCACTACAGAGGACTATAAACAAGGTCACTAATAGAACATAAGGAGGAAAATGGTGGATACATGGCAAGATCAAATCTCTTTTCTAAGTCAACCAAGGAACCTGAGGAGAACATTAATATGAGAGTACTAGGAAGAAAGAAATGCTGTTAAATATAAAAGATTAGGCCTCTCTGACATTTTTCTCCAACAGCTCTTGCTATGGTTTGAATGTCTGTCCCCTCCAAAACTCACATTGAAATTTAATTATCATTGTGATGGTGTTGAGAAGTGAACATATAAAGGTGTTTAGGTCACAAGGGTTCCACCCTCATGAATGGACTAATGCAGTTATCTGGGGAAAGGGTTCATGGGAGTGGATTCATTATCACAGGAGTGAGTTCACCCTCCTTTTGCTCTCTCTCTCTCTCACCCTTTCTTTGCCCTTTTGTCATGTAATGCCTTCCACCATGTCAAGACGCAGCAAGAAGGCCTTTGCTAGTTGCTGGCAACTTGATATTGGACCTCCCAGCCCCCAGAACTGTGAGCCAATAAGTTTCTGTCCATTATAAATTACTCATTCTGTGGTATTCTGTTATTGCAGCACAAACTGACTAAGCCTTCAATGGCCACAAGAAGGGTAGAGAAAGAGGGTTATTAGATTGATCCAAGATTAAGAGTTAGCAGAATAAATACAAAAGTAAGGAAAATTGGGGTGAAATGATGATGCAATATGAATTTGCACAACTAGCAGTTACAAATAAAGTTACATTAACAATAATTTAAAACTGTAATTACCATCATCCTAATTTGCTTACACAGAACCTTTGACCCTTTGCAAAGTTCCCACCAAATAGTCCTTGAAAACCTCATGTGGTGCTTCACATATGCTGACCAGCTTTCAATCCCATGTTAATTGTCCTAAAATTCACTAGCTCCTGACCTGCCCTCAGTATATACTGCCAGGTATCTACAGAGTGCCTCTAGCTGTCTGGTGTGTGAAGTCAAGCTTGCTCTACAATAGCCCGTCATATTTGCTATTTACTGCTCTGGGCATTACTACTGATATACTGAAGCCCTTACAGTTGCAACCTGGGCAACGCCTTTTTTCCATTTCCCTAGATTTCTCAAAAAAAAAAAAAAAAAAATCTCTTCAGCTACAACCTGCAGTTCCTCTCTCAATATTGGAGCATAGTTAATGGGATAAGGCTGAGAAACCAAGGGCATACTATTCTCCTCATTTTCCCATCTCAGTCATCCATAAGCCATCTTTTCTCCATCACAGACATTTAACTAAAAATCCGAGTCCTACTAATACTCCAGCCCTTTTATAGTCAAGGTAAAAACTTTACACTGGAAGCTAGAAACTAGGGGATCTTGGTTGAAGTCTAACACAGCAACTCTAAAATGCCCCCTTCAGCAACACATTATATTCCTGTACATTGTCCAGTAAATTCTATTAAAAGTAGGACTGGATATTTATAATACTCATTTTAAAGATCCAAGATATTACCATGTTGGTGGGAAGAGATATGACAAAACAGTAGAAACTGTCCAAGGTCCATCAAGAGTGTTTGAGCAGTAAGGAAAGTTATTGGCGAGATTTCCAAGGAGGCCTGGCGATGGTTCCTCACAAGAAATGTGTGACCTTCGAGGAATATTGAGTGCACTTCAGGAGTGGTGCCCATTCCAATCACATGCCAATAGACTGATTTCCTGTGGCATCCAATCAGACCTGTAAAGTAGGAATAAGACACGTATGGCTAAGAAGTAGAGAATTTGAAACGGAAAACACTTGCTAGGACAGAATGGACAAATTGACCTTAGACACTTCATTGCTACCTTGACTTGTAAACAAATTTATCTAGAATATTGGGCTACTATCAAACCAACAGCTCTTGCCAAGGTCATCAATCACCATCATGCTGCTAAATCCAATGGACATTTTTCAGTCTTTATTTGTATCTGTTGACCATTCATTTCTTCTTAAAACTCTCTCTTCCCTTGGCCTCTGTGCCAACATCTTTCTGGGTTTTTTTCTCCTACTTCTCAGACTGCTCCTTCTGTCTCCTCTCCTGAACTCTTCTGGAACTCCAGGCTCATACAGCCAATCACTTTCTCAACATCTCCACCTAGATATCTCAAAAAACCCACATGTTCAAAACTAAATTTACGCTTTTCATCACTTCCTTCTCTTCCAGAGTTTTTTATAACAGTGAATGGCAGCATCCTGCTTTCGAATATGCAAGCGAGAATTATCCTTGTTACCATTCTCATCTCCCATATGCAATTTGACACTGACCAGGGCAATATAATCAATAATAGCTAATATTTATTGAGCACTTGTTTTATGTCAAGCACTGTCCGAAGTATTTTACAAGTTTTAATTCATTCATTCCTCATAACAACCCTATGAATGTAGAAACCATTATCATCCATGTCTTGCAGGAGAGGAAATGGATGCCCAGAGAGGTTGATTAATTTTCTCAGTATTTGAACCTAAGTAGTCATGTGTTCAGATCCCACACTGGTAACTACAAGGGCACAGCTGCCTCCTATTTTGGCTCTAAAAGCTTTCAAATGTATCTATTTTTTCACTATTACTACTATCTCGTCTGAGCTACTGATAAACTTGTTTTACAGGTCTCCCTATAACTGGTCATATTCCCCTCTAAGACTTTTACTCACAAAGAAACTGGTGTAATATTTCTGCATTCCAGATCTGATTGTAGTGTCCACCAGCCTAAAACCCACTGGAGGCTGTCATTTCACATAGAATAAAGTCCAGACTGTCTACTAAGGACTAGAAGGCCCCAATAGGTTTGATTCCTAATACCTCTAACAGCTTCATCTCACATTGCCTCATTTTCCCAGTTTCAAAGCTAAATTCAAGGGGTACTTGCTTAGGGAAGCCTTCTCTGATTCCCCAGTCTAGGTCAGATTCTTTTATTACAGGCTTACATAGAATTATGTAATTTTCCTTCAGAGTAATGGTCAGTTTGTAATTTTGCATGTATTATTATGCTTATTTGACTACAACCTGTCACTCCACTATAAGGTATGTGAGAACAGGAACTTGCATGTTGTCAAAACTAATTTCTTTTTTAATTATAAAATTATGCATGTGTATTATCAAATTACTGGAAAATACAGTAAAGAACTAAGGAAAAAACATCCCCCTCATACTTCATTATTCTCTTGGGTTGCTGAATCTCCCAAATTCCTCTTTTCTGTAGTTTCTGGTTTTACTATAGTACACATTCAGTGACTATTAAGGCCCTCTATATCTGAAAATGTATTTTTTCTTCCCCCAAAATTGATTCAAAGTTTGACTAAAAATTCCAGGTTCAAAATAATTTTTCCCTTAGATCTTTTACAATATTGCTTAATTATATTGTCAGTGTAATTCCCATTCTTTTGTATGTGTCCTGTTTCTCTCAGAAGAAGCTTTTTTTGTTGTTTGTTTGTTTTTTGAGATGGAGTCTGGCTCTGTGGCCCAGGCTGGAGTGAGTGGCGTGATCTCGGCTCACTGCAAGCTCGGCCTCCCGGGTTCCCACCATTCTCCAGCCTCAGCCTCCCAAGTAGCTGGGACTACAGGCACCCGCCACCATGCCCGGCTAACTTTTTGTATTTTTAGTAGAGACGGGGTTTCACCGTGTTAGCCGGGATGGTCTCCATCTCCTGACCTCGTGATCATCCCGTCTCAGCCTCCCAAAGTGCTGGGATTACAGGCCTGAGCCACCGCGCCTGGCCAGAATAAGCTTTAAGTATCTTCTCTTTGTGCTCTGAAATGCTACAATGGTAATTTTGTGTGGGAGTCTTTTTATTTATCCTAATGGGCAATTTTATTTTTTAAACTGCATTACTTTTTATTGACACATAAATAATTGTACACATTTATGGGTACAATGTGATGTTTTGATACATGTATACATTGTGTAATTATTCAAATTAGGGTAATTATCATATCCATCACCTTAAATGTTTGCCATTTCTTTGTTGTGAGAACATTCAAAATCCTCTCTTCTATTTGAATTATGCAATATATTATTGTTGGCTATTGTCACCCTACTGTGCAATAGAGTACCAGAACTTATTCCTTCTATCTACCTGTAACATTGTACCCAGTGACCAACCTCTCCCCATCTCCCACTTCCCCCTAATCTTCCCAGAATCACTAATTTCAACTACTGTGAGATCAAATTTTAAAGATTGCACATAGGAGTGATATTATGCAATATTTGTTATTCTCTGTCTGACTTATTTCACTTAACATAATGTCCTTCAGGCTCATCCACATTGTTGCAAATGACAGGATTTCATCTTTTTTAAATGGATGAATAGTATTCCATTGCGTATATATACCACAGTTTCTTTATCCATTCATCCATTGATGGGCATTTAAGTTGATTTTATATCTTGACTATTGTGAATAATGCTGTCATAAACATGGGGATGCAGATGTTTTTTCAACATACTGATTTCATTTCTTTTTGGTATACACCTACTAGTGGGATTGCTGGAAAATATGATAGATCTACTTTTAATTTTTGAGGCATTTCTATACTGTTATCTCTAACGGCTTAACTAATTTATATTCCCACCAACGGTGTACAGGAGTTCCTTTCTCTCCACATCCTTGCTAGCATTTGTTATTTTGTTGTTTTTTATAATACTCATTCTAACAGAGGTAAGTGATATCTCATTGTAGTTTTGATTTTAATTTTCCTGATGGTTAGTGATGTTGAGCATTTTTCATATACCTGTTGGCCATTTGTATGTCTCCTTGGAGAAATGTCTATTCAAGTCTTTTGCTCATTTTTAATAGGATTATTTGGATTTTTGCTGTTGAGTTGTTTGAGTTCCTTATACATTCTAGATATAAATCCCTTGTCAGATGTATAATCTGCAAATATTTTCTCCCATTCTATAGGTTGTCTCTTCACTCTGCTGATTGTTTCCTTTGCTGTGCAGAAGCTTTCTAGTTTGATGTAATCCAATTTATTTTTGCTTTTGTTACTCATGATTTTGAGGTCTTGTCTAACAAATTCTTGCCCAAATTGTCTAACAAATTCTTGCCCAAACTGATGTCATGAAATGTTTACACTATGTTTCAAATTTAATTCCTTAATCTATTTTCCTTTCCTTCCTTCCCCTCCCCTCCCCTCCCGTCTTCTTCCCTTCCCTTCCCTTCCCTTCCCTTCCCTTCCCTGTCCTTCCCCTGTCCTTCCCCTCTCTTGTCTCCCTTCTCTTCTCTTTTCTTCTTTTGAGACAGAGTCTCACTCCGTTACCCAGGCTGGAGTGCAATAGCACGATCTAGGCTCACTGCAACCTCCACCTCCAGGGTTCAAGTGATTCTCCTGCCTCAGCCTCCCAAGTTGCTGGGACTGTAGGCATGCCACCACACCTGGCTAATTTTGTATTTTTAGTAAAGATGGGGTTTCACCATGTTGGCTAGGCCGGTCTCAAACTCCTGACCTCAAGTGATCTGACCGCCTTGGCCTCCCAAAGTGCCGGGATTACAGGCATGAGCCAGTGTGCCTGGCCTATTTGATTTTCATACATGGTGAGAGATAGGGGGTCTAGGTTCATTCTTTTGCATATGGATATCCAGTTTTCCCAGCACCATTTATTGAAAAGACTGTCCTTTACACATCATGTGTTCTTGTCAACTTTGTAGAATATCAGTTGGCTTTAAATGTGTGGGTGTATTTCTGGGCTCTCTATTTTGTTCTATTGGTCTGTATGTCTGTTTTTAAGTCAACACGATGCTGTTTTGGTTACTATAGCTTTGTAGTATAATTCGAAATCAGGTAGTGTGATGCCTCCAGGCTTATTCTTTTTGCTCAAGACTACTTTGGCTATTTGGGATTTTTTGTGGTTCCACACAAATCTTAGGATTGTTTTTGTATTTCTGTGAAGAATGACATTGGAATTTTGATAGGAATTGCATTGAATCTGTAGATTGCTTTGGTTTTAATAATATTAATTCTTCAATCGATGAACATGAAATATCTTTTCATTTATTTGTGTCTTATTCAATTTCTTTCATCAATATTTTATAGTCTTCATTATAGAGATATTTCACTTCCTTGGTTAATTTATTTCCGGATATTTTTTGTAGCTATTGTAAACGTGATTGCTTTCTTGATTGCTTTTTCAGATTGTTCACTGTCGGCATACAGACATGCTATCAATTATTGTATGTTGATTTTGTAGACTACAACTTTACTACATTCATTGATTAGCTCTAACAGTTTTTTGGTGTAGTTTTGGCGGTTTTCTATATATAAGATCATGTCATCTGCAAACAGGGACAATTTGTTTTGTTTTTTGTTTTTGTTTTTGTTTTGAGACAGTGTTTCACTCTGTTGCCCAGGCTGGAGTGCAGTGGTGCAATCTTGGCTCACCACAACCTCTGCCTCCAGGGTTCTAGTGATTCCCCTGCCTCAGCCTCCCGAGTAGCTGGGACTACAGGAGTGCACCACCATGCCTGGCTAATTTGTGTGTGTGTGTGTGTGTGTGTGTGTGTGTGTGTATGTGTATTTTTAGTAGAGATGGGGTTTCACCATATTGGCCAGGCTGGTCTCGAACTCTGGACATCAAGTGATCTGCCCGCCTTGGCCTCCCAAAGTGCTGGGATTACAGGCATGCGCTATTGAGCCTGGCCAAACAGGGACAATTTGACTTCCTTCTTTCCAATTTGGATGTCTTACCTAATTGCTCTGGCTAGGACTTCCAGTACTGTGTTGAATAGAAGTGGTGAGAGTGGATATCCTTGTCTTATTCCAGTTCTTAAAGGGAAAGCTTTCAACTTTTCCTCACTCAGTATCATCTTGTTTGCAGGTTTATCATACAGGTATGTTCCTTCTATACTTTGTTGAGAATTTTTATGATGAAGGGATATTGAATTTTGTCAAATGCTTTTACTGTGTCTATTAAAATGATAATATAATTTTTATCCTTCATTCTTAATTTGCATATGCTAAACCATCCTTACATCACCGGGATAAATCACACCTGATCATGGTAAATGATCTTTTTAATGTGCTGTTGAATTCTATTTCTAGTATTTTGTTGAGGATATTGGCCTGTCGTTGTTTGTTGTTATTGTGCCCTTGTCTGGTTTTGGGATCATGATAATGATGGCCTCCTAAAATAATTTTGGAAGAGTTTCTTCCTTTTCAATTTTTTGAATAGTTTGTGAAGAATTGGTATTAGTTCTTTAGATGTTTGGTAGAATTCAGCAGTGAAGCCATCAGGTACTGAACTTTTCTTTGATGGGAGACTTTTTACTTCTGCTTCAATCTTGTTACTCATTATTGATTTATTCAAATTTTCCATTTTTTCTTGATTCAACCTTGGTAGGCTGTATGTGTCCAGGAATTTATCCATTTCTTCTAGGCTTTTCAATTTGTTGGCATATAGTTGTTCATAGTAGTTTCTTATAATTCTTTGTATTTCTGTGTTATCAGTTGTAATGTCTCCTTTTTCATGTCTGATTTATTTCTGTTTTTCTTCTTTATTATCACTTAGTCTGGCTAGAAGTTTATTGACTTTGTTTATCCTTTCAAAGAACTAAGTAACTCATTATACTGATCTTTTGTATTTTTTAGTTTCTATTTTGATTATTTGTGCTCTCATCTGTATTCATTCATTTCTTCTAATAATTTGGGGTTTTGTTTGTTCTTGTTTTTCTAGTTCCATGAGATGCATCATTAGGTTGTTTATTTCATTTTTTTTGGATGGAGACATTTATTGCTATAAACTTTTCTTTAAGGACTACTTTTGCTGTATCTCATAAGTTTTGGCATGTTATGTTTCCATTTTCATTTGTCTCAAGAAATTTTTTAATTTCTCCTTTAATTTCTTCACTGACCCATTGTTTGTTTAGGGGCATGTTCTTTAATTTCCATGTATTTGTACAGTTGTTCTTCCTGTTGTTGATTTATAGTTTTATTCCATTATTGGCAGGAAAAAAATACTTATTTTTAAAAAGTTAGTTAAGACTTGCTTTGTGGCCTAATGTATCATCTCCTGGAGAATGTTCCATGTGCAGTTGAGAAGAATGTGAATTGTGTAGCTGTTGGAAGGAATGTTCTGTAAGTGTCTGTTTGCTCCATTTGGTCTACAGTGCAGCTTAAGTCCAGTGTTTCTTTGTTGATATTTTGTCTGGATGATCTGTCCATTGGTGAAAGTGGGGTGTTAAAGTCTCCTACTATTATTTCATTGCTGTCTTCATTTCCCCCTTGGTCTATTAATGTTTGCTTTATATTAGGTCGGTGCAAAACTAATTGTAGTTTTTGCCATTACTTTCAATGAGACTAGAAAATACAAAGATCAAACATTAATATATTTAGATGCTCCAATGTTGGGTGTATATATATTTATGCTTGTTACATTCTCCTATTGTATTAACTTCTTTACTATTATATAATGGCCTTGTCTGTCTGTTTTTTTTTTTTTTTTTTTGATGGAGTCTCACTCTGTTGCCCAGGCTGGAGTGCAGTGGTGCAATCTTGGCTCACTGCAAGCTTTGCCACCCGGGTTCAAATGATTCTCCTGCTTCAGCCTCCTGAGTAGCTGGGACTACAGGCACCTGCCATCATGTTCGCCTAATTTTTGTATTTTTAGTAGAGATGGGGTTTCACCATGTTGGCCAGGCTGGTCTCGAACTCCTGACTTCAGGTGGTCCACCCACCTCAGCCTCCCAAAGTGCTGAAATTACAGGCATGAGCCACCACGTCTGGCCGTTTGTCTCTTTTTATAGTTTCTGACTTGAAGTCTATTTTATCAGATATAAGTATAGCTATTCCTGCTTTCTTTTTGTTTACATTTGCATGGAATAGCTGTTTCTATCCCTTCACTTTCAGTCTATGTGTGTCCTTACAGGTAAAGTCTTTCTCGTAGGCAGTATATAGTTAGATCTTCTTTTAAAAAAAATTCATTCAGCCACTCTATGTCTTTTAGTTGGAGAATTTAACCCATTTGTATTCAAGGTAATTTTTGATAGGTAAAAACTTGGTAGTGCCATGTTTTTACTTGTTTTCTAGTTGTTGTGTAGATCCTTTGTTTCTTTCTTCCTCTCTTAATATCTTCCCTTGTGGTTAAGTGATTTTTCTATCAGTATGTTTTAATCCCTTGCTTTTTATTTTTAATGTATCTATTATAAAATTTTTTGCTTTGTAATTACCATGAGGCTTACACAGAATACCTTATAGTTACAAGTTAGTTTGAACTGATAACAACTTAATTTTGATTGCAAGAAATTTTTTTTAAAAAATCTACTTCCAAATTTTGTGTTTTTGATGTCATCATTTACATCTTTTTATATTGCTTATTCTTTAACAGGTTATGGTAATTATTTTTATATGTTTTGCTTTTTAATCTTCCTACTAAGGATATAAGTGATTTATGTTCTACAATTACCGTGTTAGAGAATTCTGAATTTGGTGGGATACTTACTTTTACCTGTGGGTTTTATACCTTCATATGTTTTCATGTTACACATTAGGACCTTTTTCTTTCAGTTTGAAAAACTCCCTTTAGCATTTCCTGTAAAGCAGATCAGGTTGCAATGAATTTCCTCAGTTTTTTTCTTTTTTTTTGGTCTGAAAATGTTTTTATTTCTCTTTCATTTATGAAGGATAATTTTGCTGTGTACAGTATACTTGGCTGTCAGGTGTTTTTTTTTCTCTCATTCTCTCCTGGCTTGTAAAGTTTCTGCTGAGAAATTCACTGTTAGTCTGATAGCAGCTCCTTTATAGGTGACTATATACTTTTCTCTTGCTGTTTTTAAATTTTTCTCTTTGACTTTTGATAGTTTGACTATAATGTGCCCTGCAGAAGATCTTTTTGCATTGTATTTATTTGGGTATTTTTGAGCCTTCTTTATCTGGATGTGTAAATCTCTTGGTAGACTTGGACATTTTTTCATCTAATATTTCATTAAATAGGCTTTCTAACCTCTTCATTTTCTCTTTATCGTGCCTAACATGTCATGAAATCTTTGGTCATTATTTTTTATTATTTTTTCTTTATTTTTGTCTGATTGGGCTATTTCAAAATATCTGTATTTCAGTTCTGATATTCTTCTGCTTGGTCCAGTCTATGGTTGAACCTTTCAAATGCATTTTATATTTCATTCAATGAATTTTTTGGTTCCAGAATTTTTGTTTGGTTCTTTTTTGATATCTATGTCTTTGGTAAATTTCTGTTTCATATCCTTAATTGTTTTTCTGTGTTCTTTGTATTTTTTTTTTTTTTCAGAATTCTCTTGTATCTCACTGAGTTTCTTTAGTATCAAATTTTGGAATTATTTTTCCAGGATTTCATAAATTTGTAAAGAGATGTTGGCCAGTTTACTTAAAAACCAAAGGTCACATATACTGTTCTGTTTGTAAACTATGATTTTTTTATTTTGTGGATACATAGTAGGTGTATATATTTATGGAACACGAGATGTTTTGATACAGGCATGTGATGTGAAACAAACACATCATGGAGAATGAGGTATCTATACCCTCAAGCACTTATCCTTTGAGTTATTAACAATCCAATTACACTCTTTAAGTCATTTTAAAATGTACAATTAAGTTATTATTAACTATAGTCACCGTGTTGTGCTATAAAATAGGTCTTATTCATTCTTTCTATTTTTTTGCACCCATCTTAAATTTTTTTTATTTGGATCTATTGCTACAGAATTATTGTGCTCCTTTGGAGTGTCATATTTCCTTGATTTTTCATGTTTCCTGTGTCCTTACATTGATATCTGCACATCTGGTATAATAATCACTTTTTCCAATTTTTAAAATTTGCTTTTATAGGAAAGAACTTTTTCCTGAAGATGTATCTATAGTGTTGCTTGGGTAGAGCACTTTGGTTTTGATTCTGGGTGAATGCAGTAGTCTCTGTATGAGACTCTAAACAGCATTAGTGATATTTGTGATTTTCTCAATGGCTTAGGGTGTGGTTATTAGTGGAGGCTGTGGTGAAGTTTTACTGAGAACTGGGATGCCAGGTAGGCCTGTCTTCAGGCCCCAGTGGTGGCAGCAGTGGGCTGAGCATGCTTTTCTTTGGTGTACCAGGGTGGCATATGATTGCACTGGTTTTAGGTCCAGGCAGGTTGATTTGTGGGTCTCCAAGTGGTTTACTTGGGTGCCAGAAATGGTATTGATGGATCACGTGGGTGGGTGGGTTCTCAAGTTCCTGGGCAGCAAAATGGCATGGTTGATGGCAATAATAGTAATGAAACAACCTTCTGAATCTCAAGTGGTCTGTGCTGGCATTGGTGGTGGCTGCTATGGATTGCATGGGCCAGTCCCCAGACCCTCAAGTGGTGCATGCAATAAGTGCTAACTGTGGCAGTAGTGACAGGTTGGGTGGGCCTGGCCTCAGACCTCAGGAGGTTCTCAGGAGCTACCAGTGGTGGACAGGGCTAAGTGATCCCTAGGCCCCTGGATGATATGCTCGGGTACTAGGGGCAGGAAGACCTGGGCTAGGTGAACCTGCCCTCAGGCTCCTTTGTGGTGTGTGAGGTGCTGGTTGTGCTATGCAGGGGTGGGGTGATACCCAGGTCACTAGCAAAATGCTCAGGTTGGCGTGCAGCAGCAGCTGTGCTATGGCCCTGCTCTTGGTGAAGGTGGGGTTGCTTTCTCTGGGAGCAGCTGTAGACAGGCAGCTTGGAAGCACAAGCTTCACTGGTGTTTTGGCCCCACAGCAGCCTGCAGCAGCAGTGTTGTAGGTAGTGGAATTTGTTCTTGGAATATGTGAAAATGCATGGGCACTCCTCTGCTGGGTGGGGCAGGATCACTGCTCAGGGCTCCTGCTTAAGTCACGGCCATTACAGCTGGGCAGGATGTGTGGGCTGTGCTCTCAAAATGGTGCTGTGCTGCAGCTGCTTGGGAGATTTGCAGAACCCAGCGTGAGCTCTCTGTTGCAATGCCTTCACATGGTCTTTAGGCAACTTCCTATGCTAGTCTCTGCGCTGTCAAGGAATAAGGGGCTCTCCTGCGGCTAGGATTGCAAGAGTCCTTGGTGAAAATGAGGAACACTAAGGGTCTCTTACCCTTTTCCCACATTAGGAAGCTGTTCCAGACTCCCAGCCAATCCCAGGCAAACAGGCCGTATTTCTCTCTCCTCCCTTGCTTTCAATGCTTCCTATCTCTTCTCTGTTGAATTCCAGTGTTCTGTCTTAGATGACCTATTCAAAGTATAATTATCTACTTGTTACTTTGATTCCTCTCCATGGAAGGGATGAACACTAGATGCATCTAGTCAACCATCCTGGAGCCCCTCCTGATTGTATGTTTGGATAGCCTGTCTTTGAGCTTGCTGATTCTTTCTTCTGCCTGATCAATTCTGTTGTTGATGTCCTGTATTGCGCGTGTCATTTTTTATTATACTTTTCAGTTCCAGGATTTCTCTCTGACTTTTTTTATTCCTTCAATTTCTCTGTTAAATTTCTTTGACAAATTTCTGAATTGTTTCTCTGTGTTTTATTAGTTTGTTGAGTTTTCTTAAAATAGCTATTTTGAATTCTTTGTCTACAAGATCATTCACTTGCATGTCTTTAGGATTAGTCACTGGCACGATTTTTTGTTCATTTGGTGAGGCCATCTTTCTTAGGTTATTCTTATTCTTTGTAGACGTGTGTCCCTGTCTACACATTGAAGAATTAGGTATTTATTCTCATGTTCAGTCTGGGTTTGTTTGTGACTGCTCTATTTCAGTAAGCTCATTTAGAAATTGAGTGGGGCTGAGTGTGGTGGCTCATACTTGTAATCTAGCACTTTAGGAGGCTGAGGCTGGAGGATTGCTTTAGGTCAGGAGTTCAAGACCAGCCTGAGCAACATAGCAATACCGCAATCTCCATACACACACACACACACACACACACACACACACACACACACACAACCAAAATTTAGCTAGGCATAGTGGCACACACCTGTAGTCCCACTCTGGAGGCTGAGGTGGGAAGACCGCGTGAGCCCAGTAGTTCAACACTGCAGTGAGCTATGATCGCATCACTGCACTTCAACCTAGGCAACAGAGTGAGACCATATCAAAAAGAAAGTGGACTGGCTGTTGTATTTCCTTTCAGCACTAGACGCTAGAGGGCACTCTAAGCCCAGGTTAGACGCAAGTCTCATGCTGGCTTTGCTACAAATGCAGAGACCAGCCTGGATGGGCCCATGGGAATCCACAGAGGGCACCCAGGCCATACGGGAGAGCCGGTCAGGCTCTCAAGTCCAGAGGATCTGGGAACCATGCTTCCCACGGCCTGGTGTGGCATCTCCTCTGGCAAGGATGGAGAGCCACTGCCAAGTTCTGCTTGCTTGCTACCACTAGCCCCGCCCCCTTTCTTTGTACATAGGTGGCCTCAGGTGGTTCAACCCAGTTGATACTTGCAGTGCTCCCCATGAACTGATGCAGGATTGAGTCTCCTACAGAAGGACCTAGGATGGTGGAGAAGCCAAATGTCTGCCTCCGGCTCACTTTTGTTCCGGTGTAAAAACCGTGGGTCCATGGTGACTTTCCGCCTGTGGTACTGTAGTGGCTTGAGGGTGGGGTCTCAGTCATAAAGAACCAATCCCCTTAACTTCCAACTATGGTTTTACTCGTCTTTGCAGTCCAAAAGGGCTTCAAAGTCTTGCTCATGGGTTCGGGTTTTCTTAACTCTTCTGATGGTAATTTCACGCATCAAGTTGTTAACTTGATGTTTCTGTGAGATGATTGCTGAAGAGTCCTACTCCACCACTTTGCTCCACCCAGCATGCATTATTTACTTTAGACATCTGGAGATGAAATCGTGGAAAGAAGACAACAGAAGCCCAAAACCCTCTCCCCAACCTTTATCTAGTAGACCACAGTGTCCTTATAATTCAGCAGTCAGCACCTTTTCTGATAAACGCCAGATGGAAGAGATGCATATATACGGAAGGGTATGTGGGAAGGGGCCACGCTCCAGGAACCTCCATGTGTTCAGCTACTCAGAAGCTCCTGATGGGCAACTTTAATATGAATATTTATCTCTTTAAATTCTTATCATTTTTCTATCATTTCTTGATGTTAAAATCTGCTTTAAAATATACAGTTGACTCTTGAACAACACAGGTTTGAACTGCATGAGTCTACTTATATGCAGTTTTTTTTTCAATAAATATACTGAAATTTTTTTTGGAAATTTGTGACAATTTGAAAAAACTTTCAGATGAACCATAGGGGAAAAATATCAAAAAAATTAAGAAAAAGTTAGGTATGTTATGAATGCAAAAAATATATGTAGATGGCCGGTTGCGGTGGCTCACACTTATAATCCCAGCACCTTGGGAGGCCGAGGCGGGTGGATCACGAGGTCAGGAATTCAAGATCGGCCTGGCAAACATGGTGAAACCCCATCTCTACTAAAACTACAAAAATTAGGTGGGCGTGATCGTGCATACCTGTAATCCCAGCTACTTGGGAGGCTGGGGCAGGAGAATCACTTGAACCCAGGAGGTGGAGGTTGCAGTGAGCTGAGATCGTGCCACTGCACTCCAGCCTGGGCAACAGAGCAAGACTCTGTCTCAAATATATATATATGTATGTATATATATATGTTGATACTGGACTATTTTATCATTTATTACCATAAAAAATATAAAAATCTATTATAAAAAGTCAAAATTTATAAAAATTTAAGTACACAAACCCTTACAACCATACATGGCACCATTCCCAGTTGGGACAAATGTAAACAAATGTAAAGATCCAGTATTAAATCATAACTGCATAAAATTAACAGTAGTAGCCATCTCCTATTGGTATTGTGGTGAGCTCAAGTGTTGCAGGCATCCACTTAAAACCCTGCATGATGCTAATAATCTCTCCATAAACTTTGAATGATACTTGGGACCCATATAAAGTGCCACTAGTGATGCTGGAAGTGCTCCCAAGAAGCAGAGAAAAGTCATGACCGTACAAGAAAACACCGAATTGCTTGATATGTACCATAGATTGAGGTCTGCAGCTGTGGTTGCCCACCATTTCAGGCTAATGATTCAACTTATAGATGATAAACTTACGTTGTCTATAAATACAGTACAGTATTGTAAATGTATTTTCCCCATGCTTTTTAAAATAACATTTTCTTTTCTCTAGCTTACTTTATTGAAAAAATACAGTATATAATACATATACAAAATATTTTTTATGTTATTGATAAGGCTTCTGATCAACAATAGGTCATTAGTACTTGAATTTGGGGGGAATCAAAAGTTATACATGGATTTTTGACTGCGCAGGGGGTCAGTACCCCAACCCCCACATTGTTCACGGGTCAACTATATTGTTACTTTATTTTTAAATTTCTTTTTATTGATGTAAAATATACATATATAATTTGCCATCTTTACCATTTTTAAGTGTACAGTTCAGTGGTAATAAATACATTTATATTCACTTTTTCCCTTCATCATCCCCACCCTCTCCACCCCAGACTATGGTAACCACGATTCTACTCTCTATTTTTGTGAGATCCACTCTTTTAGCTCCCACATATGAGTGAGAACATGTGGTATTGCCCTCCAGTGCCACGTATGTTGATGCAAATGAAAATATTTCATTCTTTTTTATGGCCAAATAGTATTCCATTGTGTATATATACCATGTTTTCTTTATCCAGTCATCCATTGATGGGTACTTAGTTTGATTCCATATTTTGGCTATTGTAAATAGTGCTGCAATAAACATGGGAGTGAAGATATCTCTTTGATATATTGATATCATTTCTTTTGAATATATACCCAGTAGTGGAATTGCTGGATCATATGGTAGTTCTCTTTTTTTTGGAACCTCAATACTATTGTCTATAGTATTGAGTACAGCATTAGTGGCTATACTGATTTATATTCCCATTAACTGTGTACGAGAGTTCCCCTTTCTCCACATCCTTACCAGCATCTGTTATTGCCTGTCTTTTTGATGCAAGCCATTTTAACTGAGATGAGATGATATCGAATTGTGGTTTTGATTTATATTTCTCTGATGGTTAATGATGTTGAGCACGTTTTCATATACCTGTTGGCCATTAGTATATCTCTTTTGAAACATATCTGTTTAGAACTTTTACCCATTTTTAATCAGAGTATTTGTTGTATTGCCATTGAGTTGTTTGAGCTCTTTATATATTCTGGTTATTAATCCCTTGTCAGATAGGTAGTTTAAAAATATTTTTCCCATTCTGTGGGTTGTCTCTTTACTTTGTTCATTGTTTCTTTTACTGTGCAGAAGATTTTTAGCTTGATGTAATTCCAATATTTGCTTTGATTGTCCATGCTTTTGAGGTCTTATCCAAAAAAATCCTTGGCCAGGTCAGTGGCCTAGAGCATTTCCCCAGTGTTTTCTTCTAATAGTTTCATGTCTTAGATTTAAGTCTTTAATCCATTTTTATTTGATTTTATGTATGGTAAGATATAAAGGTCTAGTTTTATTCTGCATATAGTTATTCAATTTTTCCAGCACTATTTATTGAAAAGATTGTTCTTGAGGGGGGCGGAGCAAGATGGCCGAATAGGAACAGCTCCAGTCTCCAACTCCCAGCGCCAGCGACACAGAAGACCGGTGATTTCTGCATTTTCAACTGAGGTACTGGGGTCATCTCACTAGGGAGTGCCGGACAATCGGTGCTGGTCAGCTGCTGCAGCCCGACCAGCGAGAGCTGAAGCAGGGTGAGGCATTGCCTCACCTGGGAAGCGCAAGGGGGAAGGGAATCCCTTTTCCTAGCCAGGGGAACTGAGACTCACAACACCTGGAAAATCGGGTAACTCCCACCCCAATACTGCGCTTTAAGCAAATGGGCACACCAGGAGAATATATCCCACACCTGGCCGGGAGGGTCCCACGCCCACAGAGCCTCCCTCATTGCTAACACAGCAGTCTGCGATCTAACCGCAAGGCAGCAGCGAGGCTGGGGGAGGGGCGCCTGCCATTGTTGAGGCTTAAGTAGGTAAACAAAGCCGCTGGGAAGCTCGAACTGGGTGGAGCTCACAGAAGCTCAAGGAAATCTGCCTGTCTCTGTAGACTCCACCTCTGGGGACAGGGCACAGCTAAATAACAACAACACAAAAGCAGCAGAACCTCTGCAGACGCGAACGACTCTGTCTGACAGCTTGGAAGAGAGCAGTGGATCTCCCAACACAGAGGTTGAGATCTGAGAACGGACAGACTGCCTGCTCAGGTGGGTGCCTGACCCCTGAGTAGCCTAACTGGGAGACATCCCCCACTAGGGGCAGTCTGACACCCCACACCTCACAGGGTGGAGTACACCCCTGAGAGGAAGCTTCCAAAGGAAGAATCAGACAGGTACACTCGCTGTTCAGCAATATTCTATCTTCTGCAACCTCTGCTGCTGATACCCAGGCAAACAGGGTCTGGAGTGGACCTCAAGCAATCTCCAACAGACCTATAGCTGAGGGTCCTGACTGTCAGAAGGAAAACTATCAAACAGGAAGGACACCTATACCAAAACCCCATCAGTACGTCACCATCATCAAAGACCAGAGACAGATAAAACCACAAAGATGGGGAAAAAGCAGGGCAGAAAAGCTGGAAATTCAAAAAATAACAGCACATCTCCCCCTGCAAAGGAGCGCAGCCCATCGCCAGCAACGGATCAAAGCTGGTCAGAGAATGACTTTGATGAGATGAGAGAAGAAGGCTTCAGTCCATCAAACTTCTCAGAGCTAAAGGAGGAATTATGTACCCAGCGCAAAGAAACTAAAAATCTTGAAAAAAGAGTGGAAGAATTGACAGCTAGACTAATTAATGCAGAGAAGGTCATAAACGAAATGACAGAGATGAAAACCATGACACGAGAAATACGTGACAAATCCACAAGCTTCAGTAACCGACTCGATCAACTGGAAGAAAGAGTATCAGTGATTGAGGATCAAATGAATGAAATGAAGCGAGAAGAGAAACCAAAAGAAAAAAGAAGAAAAAGAAATGAACAAAGCCTGCAAGAAGTATGGGATTATGTAAAAAGACCAAATCTACGTCTGATTGGGGTGCCTGAAAGTGAGGGGGAAAATGGATCCAAGTTGGAAAACACTCTTCAGGATATCATCCAGGAGAACTTCCCCAACCTAGTAGGGCAGGCCAACATTCAAATTCAGGAAATACAGAGAATGCCACAAAGATACTCCTCGAGAAGAGCAACTCCAAGACACATAATTGCCAGATTCACCAAAGTTGAAATGAAGGAAAAAATCTTAAGGGCAGCCAGAGAGAAAGGTCAGGCTACCCACAAAGGGAAGCCCATCAGACTAACAGCAGATCTCTCAGCAGAAACTCTACAAGCCAGAAGAGAGTGGGGGGCCAATATTCAACGTTCTTAAAGAAAAGAATTTTAAACCCAGAATTTCATATCCAGCCAAACTAATTTCATAAGTGAAGGAGAAATAAAATCCTTTACAGATAAGCAAATGCTTAGAGATTTTGTCACCACCAGGCCTGCCTTACAAGAGACCCTGAAGGAAGCCCTAAACATGGAAAGGAACAACCGGTACCAGCCATTGCAAAAACATGCCAAAATGTAAAGACCATCGAGGCTAGGAAGAAACTGCATCAACTAACGAGCAAAATAACCAGTTAATATCATAATGGCAGGATCAAGTTCACACATAACAATATTAACCTTAAATGTCAATGGACTAAATGCTCCAATTAAAAGACACAGACTGGCAAACTGGATAAAGAGTCAAGACCCATCAGTCTGCTGTATTCAGGAGACCCATCTCACATGCAGAGACATACATAGGCTCAAAATAAAGGGATGGAGGAAGATCTACCAAGCAAATGGAGAACAAAAAAAAGCAGGGGTTGCAATCCTAGTCTCTGATAAAACAGACTTTAAACCATCAAAGATCAAAAGAGACAAAGAAGGCCATTACATAATGGTAAAGGGATCAATTCAACAGGAAGAGCTAACTATCCTAAATATATATGCACCCAATACAGGAGCACCCAGATTCATAAAGCAAGTCCTTAGAGACTTACAAAGAGACTTAGACTCCCATACAATAATAATGGGAGACTTCAACACTCCACTGTCAACATTAGACAGATCAACGAGACAGAAAGTTAACAAGGATATTCAGGAATTGAACTCATCTCTGCACCAAGCGGACCTAATAGACATCTATAGAACTCTCCACCCCAAATCAACAGAATATACATTCTTCTCAGCACCACATCGCACTTATTCCAAAATTGACCACATAATTGGAAGTAAAGCACTCCTCAGCAAATGTACAAGAACAGAAATTATAACACACTGTCTCTCAGACCACAGTGCAATCAAACTAGAACTCAGGACTAAGAAACTCAATCAAAACCGCTCAACTACGTGGAAACTGAACAACCTGCTCCTGAATGACTACTGGGCACATAACGAAATGAAGGCAGAAATAAAGATGTTCTTTGAAACCAATGAGAACAAAGATACAACATACCACAATCTCTGGGACACATTTAAAGCAGTGTGTAGAGGGAAATTTATAGCACTAAATGCCCACAAGAGAAAGCAGGAAAGATCTAAAATTGACACTCTAACATCACAATTAAAAGAACTAGAGAGGCAAGAGCAAACACATTCAAAAGCTAGCAGAAGGCAAGAAATAACTAAGATCAGAGCAGAACTGAAGGAGATAGAGACACAAAAAACCCTCCAAAAAATCAATGAATTCAGGAGTTGGTTTTTTGAAAAGATCAACAAAATTGACAGACCACTAGCAAGACTAAAAAGAAGAAAAGAGAGAGGAATCAAATAGACGCAATAAAAAATGATAAAGGGGATATCACCACCGACCCCACAGAAATACAAACTACCATCAGAGAATACTATAAACACCTCTACGCAAATCAACTAGAAAATCTAGAAGAAATGGATAATTTCCTGGACACTTACACTCTCCCAAGACTAAACCAGGAAGAAGTTGAATCCCTGAATAGACCAATAGCAGGCTCTGAAATTGAGGCAATAATTAATAGCCTACCAACCAAAAAAAGTCCAGGACCAGATGGATTCACAGCTGAATTCTACCAGAGGTACAAGGAGCAGCTGGTACCATTCCTTCTGAAACTATTCCAATCAATAGAAAAAGAGGGAATCCTCCCTAACTCATTTTATGAGGCCAACATCATCCTGATACCAAAGCCTGGCAGAGACACAACAAAAAAAGAGAATTTTAGACCAATATCCCTGATGAACATCGATGCAAAAATCCTCAATAAAATACTGGCAAACCGGATTCAGCAGCACATCAAAAAGCTTATCCACCATGATCAAGTGGGCTTCATCCCTGGGATGCAAGGCTGGTTCAACATTCGCAAATCAATAAACGTAATCCAGCATATAAACAGAACCAAAGACAAGAACCACATGATTATCTCAACAGATGCAGAAAAGGCTTTTGACAAAATTCAACAGCCCTTCATGCTAAAAACACTCCATAAATTCGGTATTGATGGAATGTACCTCAAAATAATAAGAGCTATTTATGACAAACCCACAGCTAATATCATACTGAATGGGCAAAAACTGGAAAAATTCCCTTTGAAAACCGGCACAAGACAGGGATGCCCTCTTTCGCCACTCCTATTCAACATAGTGTTGGAAGTTCTGGCTAGGGCAATCAGGCAAGAGAAAGAAATCAAGGGTATTCAGTTAGGAAAAGAAGAAGTCAAATTGTCCCTGTTTGCAGATGACATGATTGTATATTTAGAAAACCCCATTGTCTCAGCCCAAAAGCTCCTTAAGCTAATAAGCAACTTCGGCAATGTCTCAGGATACAAAATTAATGTGCAAAAATCACAAGCATTCTTATACACCAGTAACAGACAAACAGAGAGCCAAATCATGAATGAATTTCCATTCACAATTGCTTCAAAGAGAATAAAATACCTAGGAATCCAACTTACAAGGGATGTAAAGGACCTCTTCAAGGAGAACTACAAACCACTGCTCAGTGAAATAAAAGAGGACACAAACAAGTGGAAGAACATACCATGCTCATGGATAGGAAGAACCAATATCGTGAAAATGGCCATACTGCCCAAGGTTATTTATAGATTCAATGTCATCCCCATCAAGCTACCAAGGACTTTCTTCACAGAATTGGAAAAAACTGCTTTAAAGTTCATATGGAACCAAAAAAGAGCCCACATTGCCAAGACAATCCTAAGTCAAAAGAACAAAGCTGGAGGCATCATGCTACCTGACTTCAAACTATACTACAAGGCTACAGTAACCAAAACAGCATGGTACTGGTACCAAAACAGAGATATAGACCAATGGAACAGAACAGAGTCCTCAGAAATAATACCACACATCTACAGCCATCTGATCTTTGACAAACCTGAGAGAAACAAGAAATGGGGAAAGGATTCCCTATTTAATAAACGGTGCTGGGAAAATTGGCTAGCCATAAGTAGAAAGCTGAAACTGGATCCTTTCCTTACTCCTTATACGAAGATTAATTCAAGATGGATTAGAGACTTAAATGTTAGACCTAATACCATAAAAATCCTAGAAGAAAACCTAGGTAGTACCATTCAGGACATAGGCATGGGCAAGGACTTCATGTCTAAAATACCAAAAGCAATGGCAGCAAAAGCCAAAATTGACAAATGGGATCTAATTAAACTAAAGAGCTTCTGCACAGCAAAAGAAACTACCATCAGAGTGAACAGGCAACCTACAGAATGGGAGAAAATTTTTGCAACCTACTCATCTGACAAAGGGCTAATATCCAGAATCTACAAAGAACTCAAACAAATATACAAGAAAAAAACAAACAACCCCATCAAAAAGTGGGCAAAGGATATGAACAGACACTTCTCAAAAGAAGACATTCATACAGCCAACAGACACATGAAAAAATGCTCATCATCACTCGCCATCAGAGAAATGCAAATCAAAACCACAATGAGATACCATCTCACACCAGTTAGAATGGCAATCATTAAAAAGTCAGGAAACAACAGGTGTTGGAGAGGATGTGGAGAAATAGGAACACTTTTACACTGTTGGTGGGATTGTAAACTAGTTCAACCATTATGGAAAACAGTATGGCAATTCCTCAAGGATCTAGAACTAGATGTACCATATGACCCAGCCATCCCACTACTGGGTATATACCCAAAGGATTATAAATCATGCTGCTCTAAAGACACATGCACACGTATGTTTATTGCAGCACTATTCACAATAGCAAAGACTTGGAATCAACCCAAATGTCCATCTGTGACAGACTGGATTAAGAAAATGTGGCACATATACACCATGGAATATTATGCAGCCATAAAAAAGGATGAGTTTGCGTCCTTTGTAGCGACATGGATGCAGCTGGAAACCATCATTCTTAGCAAACTATCACAAGAACAGAAAACCAAACACCGCATGTTCTCGCTCATAGGTGGGAACTGAACAATGAGATCACTTGGACTCGGGAAGGGGAACATCACACACTGGGGCCTATCATGGGGAGGGGGGAGAGGGGAGGGATTGCATTGGGAGTTATACATGATATAAATGATGAATTGATGGGTGCTGACGAGTTGATGGGTGCAGCACACCAACATGGCACAAGTATACATATGTAACAAACCTGCACGTTATGCACATGTACCCTAGAACTTAAAGTATAATAAAAAATAAATAAATTAAAAAAAAAAGAAAAGATTGTTCTTTCCTTAATATATGTTCTTTGCGCCTTTGTTTAACATGAGTTAGTTGTAAATCTGTGGACTTATATCTGTGTTCTCTATTCTGTTCCACCGGTCTATGTATCTGTTTTCATGCCAATACCATGCTATTTTGATTACTATAGCTGAGTAGTAAATTTTGAGGTCAGGTAGTGTGATACATCCAGCTTCGCTCTTTTTGCTCAGGATTGCTTTAGCTATTTGGGGTCTTTTGTGGTTCCATATAAGTCTTAGGACCTTTTTTTCTATGAAGAATGCCATTGGTATTTTGACAAGGATTGCACTGAATCTGTAAATTGCTTTGGGTAGTATTGTCATTTTAACAATATTAATTATTCCAATCCATGAGCATGGAATATATTTTAATTTTGTGTATGTCCTCTTCTATTTCTTTCATCAGAGCTTTGTAGTTTTCCTTGAATAGATCTTTTATGTCTTTGGTTAGATTGATTCCCAGGTATTTAATATTTTTATAGCCAATAAATAGTTTTATTGATTTCTTTTTCAGATTATTGGCTGCTGGCATATATAAATGCTACTGATTTTGTTGTATTGACTTTGTATCCTGCAACTTTACTAAATTTATCATTTTGAACAGTTTTTTGGTGGAGTCTTTAGGTTTTTCTAGATCATGTTGTCTGCAAGCAAGGCTAATTTGACTTCTTCCTTTCCAATTTGGATGCCCTTTATTTCCTTCTCTTGCCTAACTGCTCTGTCCAGGACTTCCACCATTATGCTGAGCATGGTGAAAGTAGGCATCCTTCTGTTGTATGAGTCTTTAGAGGAAAGGCTTTTGATTTTTTCCACATTCAGTATAATGTTAGCCATGGGTCTGTCATGAATGGCCTTTATTATTTTGAGGTGTGTACCCTCTATATCCATGTTGATGAAGGTTTTTATCATAAAGGGATATTGAATTTTATCAAATGGTTTTTTAGAATCGAATGAAATAATCAGCCCGTAATCTCAACACTTAGGGAGGCAGAGGCGGGTGGATCACTTGAGGTCAGGAGTTCAAGACCAGCTGGCCAACATGGTGAAACCCTGTCTCTACTAAAAATACAAAAATTAGCTGGGCATGGTGGCTCACATGCCTGTAATTCCAGCTACTCGGGAGGCTGAGGTACGAGAATATCCCTGATGAACAGCGAAGCGAAAATTCTCAATAAAATACTGGCAAACCGAATCCAGTAGCACATCAAAAAGCTTATCCACAACAATCAAGTCTGCTTCATCCATGGAATGCAAGGCTGGTTCAACATACGCAAATCAAAAAACGTAATCCATCACATAAAGAGAACCAACGACAAAAACCACATGATTATCTCAATAGATGCAGAAAAGGCCTTTGATAAAATTCAACACCCCTTCATGCTAAAAACTGTCAATAAACTAGGTATCGATGGAACATACCTCAAAATAAAAAGAGCTGTTTATGACAAACCACAGCCAATATCATACTGAATGGGCAAAAACTGGAAGCATTCTCTTTGAAAACCAGCACCAGACAAGGATGCCCTCTCTCACCACTCCTATTCAACATAGTATTAGAAGTTCTGGCCAGGGCAATCAGGTAAGAGAAAGAAATAAAGGGTATTCAAATGGGAAAAGGGGAAGTCAAATTGTCTCTTTTTGCAGATGACATGATTGTATATTTAGAAAACCCCATCATCTCAGCCCAAAATCTCCTTAAGCTGATAAGCAACTTCAGCAAAGTCTCAGGATACAAAATCAATGTGCAAAAATCATAAGCATCCCTATACACCAATAACAGACAAACAGCCAAATCATGAGTGAACTCCCATTCACAATTGCTACAAAGAGAATAAAATACCTAGGAATCCAACTTACAAGGGATGTGAAGGACCTCTTCAAGGAGAACTACAAACCACTACTCAATGAAATAAAAGAGGACACAAACAAATGGAAGAGCATTCCATGCTCATGGATAGGAAGAATCAATATCATGAAAATGGCCATACTGCCCAAAGTAATTTATAGATTCAATGCTATCCCCATCAAGCTAACACTGACTTTCTTCACAGAATTGAAAAAAACTACTTTAAACTTCATATGGAACCAAAAAAGAGCCTGCATAGCCAAGACAATCCTGGGCAAGAAGAACAAAGCTGGAGGCATCATGCTACCTGACTTCAAACTATACTACAAGGCTACAGTAACCAAAACAACATGGTACTGGTACCAAAACAGATATATAGACCAATGGAACAGAATGGAGGCCTCAGAAATAATACCACACAGCTACAACCATCTGATCTTTGACAAACCTGACACAAACAAGCAATGGGGAAAAGATTCCCTATTTAATAAATGGTGTTGGAAAAACTGGCTAGCCATATGCAGAAAACTGAAACTGGACCCTTTCCTTACACTTTATACAAAAATCAACTCAAGATGGATCAAATATTTAAATGTAAGACCTAGGACCATAAAAATCCTAGAAGGAAACCTGGGTAATACCATTCAGGACATAGGCATGGGCAAAGACTTCATGTCTAAAACAACAAAAGTAATGGCAACAAAAGCTAAAATTGACAAATGGGATCTAGTCAAACTAAGGAGCTTCTGCACAGCAAAAGAAACCATCATCAGAGTGAACAGGCAACCTACAGAATGGGAGAAAATTTTTGCAATCTATCCATCTGACAAAGCGCTAATATCCAGAATCTACAAAGAACTTAAACAACCTTTACAAGAAAAAAACAACAACCCCATCAAAAAATGGGCAAAAGATATGAACAGACACTTCTCAAAAGAAGACATTTATGCAGCCAACAGACATATGAAAAAATGCTCATCATCACTGGTCATTAGAGAAATGAAAATCAAAACCACAATGAGATACCATCTCACACCAGTTAGAATGGCAATCGCTAAAAAGTCAGGAAACAACAGATGCTAGAGAGGTTGTGGAAAAATAGGAACACTTTTATACTGTTGGTGGGAGTGTAAATTAATTCAACCATTGTGGGAGACAGTGTGGCGATTCTTCAAGGATCCAGAACTAGAAATACCATTTGACCCAGTGATCCCATTACTGGGCATATACCCAAAGGATTATAAATCATTCTACAATAAAGACACATGCACACGTATGTTTATTGCGGCACTATTCACAATAGCAAAGACTTGGAACCAACCCAAATGACCATCAATGATAGACTGGATTAAGAAAATGTGACACACATACACCATGGAATACTATACAGCCATAAAAAAGGATGAGTTCATGTCCTTTGCAGGGACATGGATGAAGCTGGAAACCATCATTCTCAGCAAACTATCACAAGATCAGAAAACCAAACACTGCAAGTTCTAACTCATAAGTGGGAGTTGAACAATAAGAACACATGGACACAGGGAAGGGAAGAGCATACACTGGGGTCTGTGGGGGTTGGGGGGCTAGGGGAGGGATAACATTAGGAGAAATACCTAATAGGAGAAATACCTAATGAGGTTGATGGGTGCACCAAACCACCATGACACGTGTATACCTATGTAACAAAATTGCACATTCTGCACGTGTAACCGAGAACTTTAAGTATAATAATAATAATAATAATAATAAAATTTACTTCTTAATTTCTTCATTGACCCATTGGCCGTTTAAGAGCATGTTGTTTAATTTCTGTGTTTTTATGTATTTTCTGAGGTTCCTCTTGTTATTAATTTTTAGTTTTATCCCATTGTGGTCAGAAAAGATACTTGATACAATTTCTGTTTTTTGAATTTGTACAGACTTGTTTTGGGGCCTTGGGTATGGTGTATTCTGGAAAATGTTTTATGTCCTGATGAAAAGAATGTGTATTCTGCAGCAGTTAAGTAAAATGTTCAGTAAATGTCAGTTAGGACTATTAGATGTAGTGTGCAGTTTAGCTCCATTGTTTCTTTATTGATTTTCTGTATGGATGATCTGCCCATTAGTGAGACTGGGGTGTTAAAGTCCCATACTATTACTGTATTGCAATCTGTCTCTCCCTTTAGATCTATTAATGATTGCTTTATATACTTGGGAGTTCCTGTTTTGGGTGTATAGATATTTATAACTGTTATATCCTCTTGGCCGGACGTGGTGGCTCATGCCTGTAATCCCAGCACTTTGGGAGGCTGAGGCAGACAGATCACAAGGTCAGGAGATCGAGACCATCCTGGCTAATACGGTGAAACCCCATCTCTACTAAAAATACAAAAATTTACATATTTTTATATTACCTATATCCTAACAGGCTGCTGTAGCTATTATAGTTGTTGATAGATGTGTCCTTTGGGCTTCATACTACAGTTATGAGTGGATTGCACACCACAAATACAGTAATAGAGTATTCTGAGTGTGCCCATGTATTTAATTTTACTAGTTGGTAAAATTAAATTAAACCAGGTTTTACACTTGAAAAGTTTTCTTTTGCATATTAGTATTCTTTTTTTTTCAGATTGTAGAACTCTCTAGCATTTCTTGCAAGATGAGTCCAGTGTTTGAGTTCACTGATTCTTTCCTCTGCTTGATCCTCTAATGATCTACTCAGTTCATCAAATGCAGTCATCAGTTTCAAGATTTGTGTTTTTTTTTTATTGTTTCAATCTCTATGTTAAATTTCTCTGAGAAATTTTTGAATCAATTTTCTGTGTTATCTTAGGTATCTTTGAATTTCCTTAAAATTGCTACTTTGAATTATTGATCAGAGAGCTCACAAATCGCCATCTCATTAGGGTTAGTCACTGGGTTTTTGCTTTGTCTTTTTGGGAAGCTCATGGTTGCCTGTTTGCTATTGTTTCTTGTGGATATACATCTATGTGTTTACATTGAAGGATTAGCTATTTGTATTTCAGTTTTCTCTGACTTGTTTTTGTTTTATTGGATACATTTGCTTAGTGAATCTTCACTGCTAGTTCACTGTCCTTTTTTTTGGCTCTAGGTGGCACCTAAGTCCAGGTTCACTTCAGCTCTAGTTTTTTTGTTTTTTGTTTTTTGTTTTGGTTTTTTTTCTTTTTTGACACGGAGTCTGGCTCTGTCGCCCAGGCTGGAGTGCAGTGGCCTGATCTGGGCTCATTGTAAGCTCCGCTTCCTGGGTTCACGCTATTCTCCTGCCTCAGCCTCCTGAGTAGCTGGGACTACAGGCTCCTGCCACCACGCCCGGCTAATTTTTTGTAGTTTTGGTAGAGACAGGGTTTCACCATGTTAGCCAGGATGGTCTTGATCTCCTGACCTTGTGATCCACCCACCTTAGCCTCGCAAACGTGCTGGGATTACAGGCGTGAGCCACCGCGCCTGGCCACCTCAGCTCTAGTAAGTGGTCAGAGCCCTGCCTGTCCCAAGTGGGTGAGGTCCCAAAGGTATTATCTTAGCAGTATTGGAAGGCCGGCTAGGGATTCATGCCAAGGTGACCTGTAGGATAAACCTGCTATGGCATGGTGCTGCTGAACGGCCATTCTGAATTTGCATGTCCTTTGGTCAAGTTATAAAGTAGAATTTCCAGGGCTGGGGATAGTAGTCCTTCCTCCCTCATTTGTCTCTGCCTGTACTCTGGGATATTTCTGCCTTCAGACAGTCATGATGTTTTCTGTGGGTTAAGGCAAGGACAGATCTCCTCCCAGGGAACCCAAGAAGGTGGAGAAGTTGGTTGAACACCTCAATGTCACTTTTTCCAGTGTAGAAACCGTGAGTTGGGGGAGATTTTCTATACACTTGGTGCCAGGCAGAATAGGAAGAAGGAGAGTCATGGATGTGGAAGTCTGATTGTCAAAGTTTTTGAATTTCTCTGTGGTTCCGGGAACTGTCTCATCCTCACATGTGAGCTCTGGGTTGTTGTTGGTGTAGATATTGGTGCTGTATGTTTGGTTTTGGTTTTCTGTGGGAGGGAGTAAAGCGAGCCTGCCTCTGTGCCCCTATTTTAAAACTGGAAATCATTTTATTGTTACTTGATTGATGCAGTATCTTCTTGAATCATTATGAAAATAGTAATAAGAGCTTCTGATGAGTTCTGTTCTGAGCAATAGCTCTTTTTATTCTAGGATTATTGTTTTCTTTGTTCATCTTTGCATATCCCTTCAATATTTTAGGCTCTTTTTGAATGTCTGTTCATCCTTGGTTGCCCACTCACATTTAAGAAAAGGAAAGAAAAATCTGACTGTGGGCTGTATGTACATTTTCAGGTGACCAAAAGAGGAATTGCCTACTATACATTAAGATCCCCGGCCGGGCGCGGTGGCTCAAGCCTGTAATCCCAGCACTTTGGGAGGCCGAGACGGGCGGATCACGAGGTCAGGAGATCGAGACCATACTGGCTAACACGGTGAAACCCCGTCTCTACTAAAAAATACAAAAAACTAGCCGGGCGAAGTGGCGGGTGCCTGTAGTCCCAGCTACTCGGGAGGCTGAGGCAGGAGAATAGCCTAAACTCGGGAGGCGGAGCTTGCTGTGAGCTGAGATCTGGTCACTGTACTCCAGCCCGGGGGACAGAGCGAGACTCTGTCTCAAAAAAAAAAAAAAAAAAAAAAAGATCCCCAGAGGCCAGAGATCTTAAAGCATTCAGTGGGCTATATATATCCTCTGGGATGCAGAGCTGTTAGTGAACTGAAGGACAGAACTCTGGTGCTGAATCTGGAAGAACCTGAGGATTGTTGAGCAGATGTGTACATACCTGGTAGAGACCTGTTTACATAACCATTGACTGTGTGCATTTTAGGCCAGGCCCGAGCAGATGCATCATCCCTATCCTGCATCAAGGAGTTCTTTGTTTCCGAGTGCCAACTTTTCCCTGATGAGAGAGAAGGCAAAAATAGAGTCAGCTAAGCATATGACTCATGAATGACCCCCCTCCCCTTTCTCCTTCCCCACTCCCAGTGTGCTCACACCTTAAGCATTTTTGTCAGCAAAGTAGGCACAGAGCACTTATCCTCACAAAGTCAGTGTGAGGGAGGGAGAAGATAATTATCTAAAGGCAGACATCTCTTGCTTGAACTGATTTTCTGTCCCTCTATTTGTCCATGACAGTAAGTGGGAACAGACAATAACAGAAGACAGAATATTAATAGCATGAGGCATAAGGATTCAATTCTTTTTATTAGCTGACTTATCTAAAAGGAACCTTATGAAAATCATCCTAGGGGCCAGGCGCAGTGGCTCATGCCTGTAATCCTAGCACTTTGGGAGGCTGAGGCAGGTGGATCACTTCAGGTCAGGCATTTGAGAGTACCCTGGCCAACATAGTGAAACCCTATCTCTACTAAAAATACACAGATTAGGTGGGCATGGTGGCATGTGCCTGTAATCTCAGCTACTCAGGAGGCTGAGGCAGGAGAATCACTTGAACCTGGGAGGTGGACGTTGCAGTGAGCCGAGATTCTGCCACTGCACTCCAGCCTGGGCAACATAGTGAGACTCGATCTCAAAAAAAAAAAAAAAAGAAGAAAGAAAATTGTCCTAGGAAAAAGGCTGTCAGTCAGTCCCTGTCTCTGTTATAATTGTCTCATCCCAGCTTATATTTATGAAACCACAGGAATCTGAAAGCTCCCTAACACTGTCTCTGAAATTGATAAGGGCTGAAGCACTGGAAATACTATTGAAACTTTATGAGGCAGCCATTCATTTGTTCATTCATTCAAACACATATTTATTGAGCACTACTGATTGTAGGCACTAATGATAGGAAGATACAGCCTGTGCTTTCAAGGTGCTTACATTCCAGCTGGAATAGTCAGAGAACCTGATAATTATAATAAAGAGTAAAGAGTGATATAATAAAGATGAGAGTAGGCTGTTATAGGGAGCAGAGAGGAGAAGAAATTTCACTTTGCTTGAAGGGAAAAAGATATGAGATCAAAGAAGATAAATATTAAATAAATAAAGTAGAAAATACTGATATAGTATGATAAGGAGTAAGCTCAAGATGCTGTGGAAATATAAGCAGGCATCTAATCCAGACTAGAGGTCATCCTGGGAAAAGGAATTAAGGAAGGGGATAACTGAAGTAAGTCAGACTTAAAGAAAAAGGAGAAGCTTGCTTAGTGTAAAGAGGGAGACAGATTTTTCTAGGCAGAGGGAACTGCATAAGCAGAGGTCTCATGTAAGAAAAAGCATTACATGTTTGGGTGACATGGAAGATAAGGCAGGAAATGGAACACAACAAGGCTGGAAATGTCACCAGGGAATAGATAATGCATTTTGCACTTTACCTTGAAATTGAATTATTTTACTTGTTTTGTTGTTTTGTTTTGTTTTGTTTTTTGAGATAGGGTCTGGCTTTATCACCCAGGCTGGAGTGCAGTGGTGCAATCACAGTTCACTGCAACCTTCACCTCCTGGGCTCAAGTGATTCTCCCACCTCAGCCTCCCAAGTAGCTGGAGTACAGGTACCTGCCACCATGACCAGCTGATTTTTAAATTTTTTTGTAGAGATATGGTTTCACCCTGTTGCCCAGTTTGGTCTCAAACTCCTAGGCTCAAGCAATCTACCCACCTCAGCCTCCCAAAGTGCTGGGATTACAGACATGAGCCACCACACCTGGCAAACTGAAGTATTTTAGAGGCTGGAGTGACAAGATCAGATACTCACTTCAGTAAGCTTCCTTTGGGAGTTACGAGACAGATCATGAGGGCCTCAATTAAGAAGATGGCAATGTAAATTGATAAGGGGGCAAGAAGAAGATTATGTTATTGTTATTGATTACATAATGATTACATTAGGAGGAGGAGGCGGAGGTACTAACACTATCGAGGGCCTACTCTATGCCACACAGTGCTCTAGGTAACTTAAGTGAAATCACTCAGTGCTCACAACAATCTTATGAAAAATGTACTATTATTTCAATTTAGGAAACCGAGACACAGAGAGGTTAAATAACTTGCCAAATGTTGTGCACTTAATAATAGATGAAGATAAGAGAAAGCATTTAGAAAGTAGAGCCCAAAGTATTTGTTGATGGTCTTAATGAGGGGGATGAGGTTGATCCGTTATCCAGTTCCTCTATCTACTTACCTCATAGCTGCCAATGGAACTGAGGTTACATTTTGTTTTCTTGGAATTCATTTTTAACCCCATCTCCTTCATTCCTGAACAGTAATGTAATTTATGACCTTTCTATAATCACCTCCTCTTAATAGTAGCAGAGGATTTCTTTCAGGAATCCAAAATTCAGATTAAGACTCACTAACCTTCATCAAATACAGCAAAAAGTAGTACAAATTTGTGCAAGGTCTGTGTCTTTTCCTTGGCCAGACTCCCTGAAAAAGAAGTGAGAACATTTATCTTCTATTTTAAAATCTCATGTAGGAAATTGTCACTAGCAGGAGACATTTCTTCATCAGTTACTTAAGAGTAAGAACAAATGTAGTCTTCTGTCTCTTGTTAACTTTGCTTTGTTGTCAGGTCTCCTATACCAGTGTTTCTAAAACTATCTGGAACAAATAATTTTTTTATTTCAACTTTGATGAAGACCACTACTTGCGTAAAATATGATAAAAATGAATTACTAAAGAAAAAAATTAAAAACATTTACAAAATACAAGCCCTCATACACACACATCACAGAGAAAAATAAAAATTACAGCAACAGTACACATTGCTTCTGAAAAAAGGTGTGTATAAGCAATTAATATACATAATTTCTGTTACTCTTGTAACTTTTTATACTTCTGCAATTGTAAATTAAAAGTTTTGAGTAAAATAATAATTGTCCATATTAAACATCTATACTCATGATATTTTTTTCAATAGCCCACAGTGCTTTTAATTATACTGACATTTTAAATGAATACCGTGTATATCAATAGCTAAAGTTTTTAATGGAACAAACTAGCTTGTTTCATGCTTTAACTGTTGAGCTTGTTGGCTATCTTTCTTAGCCTTATATATTTTTTAAATTTGGGAACTTTTGTTTGCAGGCTTATTTTGAGTAGATTTTTGTTTATGACATTTTGCCTTTCTTTCTCTCTCTTGCACCCTTAATGCTTAGAAATAAAAATTAGCTTGAACTAAGAAGGTAACAGTATGTGTGCCGCTACTCATCAGGCTGGGTAAGAGACATAGGTAAAGCTGACTGCAGAGTTAACAACACCATTTCTCCCGAGGACACATTGCCACTGTACAAACTCACTGAATACCAACTATTTGCTTTGATTATCTCTTGCTTTCTTACTCAATTAAATTGTTTGTTCTCGGAATTCACAGCCTGCCAGAAATGTTTGAACTAATAGCAATAAGAATGAAACATCTCATTCTTTCCTAGGTCATCTAAATTACTTTGACACGAAGAAGCAGCTCAATTTAAAGCTCAAGCTTCAGGTAAGGGATGCCTTGACTTAACATTTCATGTCTATGTTAACTTTTTAGTTAACCAGGACACTTCACAGTCTAGACCTCGTGGTTATTTCTTTACACACAACTCTACTGTGCTTCATCTAAATATTACCTAACCTCCACCCTTCCCCCAAATTCTTTACTAACTCTATATAGTATTTTCCTTTGTTTAGGGAGGTGTCCACAGTCTCTTGTTGCCATGAGCCAATAAATCTGACTTTGTTGAACTATAGTGATCTTTGCTGTCCCTTGTGATCACTGGTTGATTAAACAAAGGATGTGTTCACTATTCTCTATCTAGCAAATCACACCCTAGAATGGAATTTTGGAGATACTGGCTAATGGAAATCTTGGGGATATTTCAGATTCCCCCACTGAACCGAGAAAACTTAGTTCCTATTCTAGGACTGGGTTTGCCAGTTATGTGATTGGCAAATATTTTCTCCCACTCTATAGTTTGTTGTTTCCTTTCTTCTGCTTGATTTGGGTTTGCTTTGCTCTTCTTTTTCTAGTTTCCTGGGGTGGAAATTTAGATTATCGAGCTGATATTTTTCTAATACAAGTGTTTAATTCTATAAAATTCCCTCTAAGACCTGCCTTAGATATAAACCAAACATTTATTATTATGTGGTCTGTGGTTTCAGTGTCAGATCAGTTTTAAACCCTTTGCCGTGCCATTGAGTCCAACACGGTGGCCAGTCTGGTATGTGAGGGGAAATCTCAGTTTCACAGTCTTCAGCATGCTAATTAGGATTCCATCCAGATATGTATAGGTTGGGGGTAAATCCAGGAGTTAATGCACAACTTTATGGGTTTACTTTCCTGGGATCTTTTCTCTCTGTCATCTATAAACTTTCCAGTTCTGTGAGCTCCTTTTTTTGGTTTTCTAACCAGAAGCTTCCAACTTCCACAACTACATCATAGCTAAGGTCAAGCAATGGAAGGGGAAAGACAGAGAGAAAAGTAATGTGCTTTTGCCCCAGTGTCTTAGATCTGTAGCTGTACTGAATGAAGGATAATGTTCCCCTCCCTAAGTTTTTACTCGTGCAGGCTTCTGTTGCCAGTCACTATCATTGGCACAGGCAACCTTGGACTGAAGCTTGAGAGAATGGTAGAAAAGAGGACAAAAACCCTAGGGGATTTCCCCTTCCATGCGCTCTGTGCATTTAGAGTTACCTTTCCCACTCCTTGAAACTCTAGAGGGTTTCTCCTGGAGCTCTCTTTGCAACATAGTACTCACTTCCAAGTCTCCAGTTATGTTTTAATTCAGGTTAAGGAATACTAGAGTGGGGGAAAAACATACACTCCCCCACAAGTTTGGTAACACTTTGAATTTTAGTGCCTTTTCTCTATATACTTGTTCTATTTGCCTTTTAGAAATTTTTAAATATCTGGGCTTTGCATTTTGTCAAGGTTTTATAGATAAGTTCAATGGGAAATAAAGGGTGGAGTGTGTTTATCCATTTTACCCGGAGCTAGAACCTCTGTTGACTCTTTAATTCAACTCTGTGTCAAAGAATTATTTGGGTTTTTAACTTATTTCTTTATATGTCATATGTAAACAGTAATGTTTTGATTATGTCATTGTTCAATTAGCCTTTACATCTCATAAATAACACACTGTGGTTTTGGTACTTTCTAATTAATTATGACTATGAAACTGAACTTAGTATATGAAAAATCATACTTTCATCTGAAACTATTATAAACTACAAACCTTTCTCATGTTCTCCACTCCCCACTCCCATCTTTTTTTTGAATCACATTCATCACCATTCAGAAAGACTATGATGATTCCTGTTAATAAATTCTTTGCCTATTCCCCATCAAAAGGTGGAGTCCCCCTCTATAGACTGGTCTTAGTGATGCATTCTAACTAATAGAATGTGTGTTATGTGAGTGATTTCCAAGGTTACATTAGAAAACGTGAAACTGTTTCTAATGGGCTCTCTCAGGACCATATAAGAAGTCTGGCTACCCTGTAAGACCCATGTGAGAGAGACCATGTGGACAGTACCATCAAGCCAAGGTTAAAGACATGTGAATCAAGTCAACTCTGGGATGATTTCAGCTCTGGCCACTGTTTGACTACAGCCTCATGAGACACAATTAGATAGACCACCAAGTCAAAACACTCCCAAATTCCATGAGACCCACAGAAACCATGAGCGATAATAAGTGATTGTTGTTGTTTCAAGCCACTAAATTGTGGAGTTACGCAGTAAAAGATAACTGGAATAAGAAAAAGGTACAGTGAAGCTGATTTCACCATAAAAAAATAGGATGAAAAACAAATTATGCAAAATTTACTTCCCTAATTTAATTTATGCTAAGGTATAAATTAAAAACAGGTTTGATTAGAATTATTTTAGAATATATTAATTCAATCCAATTAATTTTCAATAACATATACAAATAAATGCTGACTTTTCTCAGATTTTTACATACTTTTGGTTTGCAGATGACAAACTAACCACCTGAACCAGTCTATATGTGTTCACCTTCATGAAGCTTTCAAGGAACTTAGCTCAATGTTTGCAAAAGTCAAAGGATGGTAGAAATCACTACTGATAAAGCCCACAGATTTGAAGAGGGAAACAGCAATGCTTTGAGGAGAGAGATTTAAGTCTGGAACTCAGCTGCTCCTGATCCCAGCTTAGAATTTATTGTGGTTACATAGAATGCATATCTGCTTCTCTCAGAAACTGGATTATTCTCCTTTCTATGAGCATGATGCTAGAGTAAAGAAGCCTCTTTCAGGTTAAGGAATACAAATGCTAACTGTTATAGATAGATTCAGTTGTTTGTACTTCTCTGCTTATTTCATCTCAATCATACACTTTCATACACTTACCTTCTCTACATACTAGTAGGGCTCCAATGAGGCCCGAATTCAAGTCTTTTACCAGGTCCACATGAGAAAGATATGAGTAGGTAAGGCACAGTGGGTCAGAGGCCATTGGACCATTCTCTTTCAAGACCTGCCAGACATATGTATGGCTTCCACCAGGAAAGACTTTATCATCTTCTTTCTCCCTTTGACTGGTCTGATCATCATATTCAGCTCCTATAGCAGGAAGAAATAAAATTCTCCTTTCTATACCCATTGTCCACTCAAAGAAACATGTCACGTTTATTGTCACCAATAGGTTCTACATAAGAAACAGACTTTTTGCATCTTTGTTGTTGTTGTTTTGAGACGGAGTCTCACTCTGTTCCCAGGCTGGAGTGCCGTGGCACGATCTTGGCTCACAGCAACCTCCGCCTCCCAGATTCAAGTGATTCTCCTGCCTCAGACTCCCGAGTAGGTGGGATTACAGGCACACGCTACCATGCCTGGTTAATTTTGTATTTTTAGTAGAGACAGGGTTTCATCATATTGGTCAAGCTGGTCTTGAACTCCTGACCTTGTGATCCACCCACTTCAGCCTCCCAAAGTGCTGGGATTACAGGTGTGAGCCGCCACCCCGGCCTACTTTCTGTATCTTAATTTGAAAAACTAACAAGCAGCAGCCACAAATGGGGAGAAGCCTCATATATTCCAGAGGATCTTGAGATCACTAACCCTAGTATGAGTAGTAAAAACTAGGTTCTGGTTGAGATCTCCACATTCTGTTAAATAATAAAATTGCTTCCATTATCGCATCTTTTTGCCTACTTCAATTCAACAACAAATACACTTTGTCACAGACTCTTTCGTAGGCACTAGTGAGGGCCAGGGAAGGGTAAGAAAGAGAGATTTAAGAAAATTTCTTAAACTTTTTTCTTTCCTAGCGGTACAACACTATGTTTGGTGGTGGACATAGACATATAAAGATATAAATACCATGTGGAAATATTCACCTATTTATTCACAAGTATTTATTGAGTTCTTATTCTTTTTTTTTTTTTTTTTTTTTTTTGAGACGGAGTCTCGCTCTGTCGCCCAGGCTGGAGTGCAGTGGCCGGATCTCAGCTCACTGCAAGCTCCGCCTCCCGGGTTTATGCCATTCTCCTGCCTCAGCCTCCCGAGTAGCTGGGACTACAGGCGCCTGCCACCTCGCCCGGCTAGTTTTTTGTATTTTTTTAGTAGAGACGGGGTTTCACCAGGTTAGCCAGGATGGCCTCGATCTCCTGACCTCGTGATCCGCCCATCTCGGCCTCCCAAAGTGCTGGGATTACAGGCTTGAGCCACCGCGCCCGGCCCGAGTTCTTATTCTTTACCAGACTCAGCTACAAGCTGAAAATATAAAGATCGAGATAGAAGTCTCTGCTCACGGAGCGAGCAACCCAGTGGATAAAAGAAGTAGTAAACAAGCTTCCTACTCTTCAGTAATGCTTGATGAAGGAGGCGAAATTTGAGATGAATCTTAAAAGATAGATATACTTGCGTTATTTTTCATGTGTTTCATATAAAGAATTTAATACTTTTGTGAGTGGATGTTAGAAAATTATTCTTGGAATTGCATTGCTACTTTCACTTTCTTCATTCAACACACTTTTTATGATGATGCATTTTAATGTACATTACAAATTTCATGACAGTCCACTCCTCTATACTTTAGAAGTCATCTTTAAAAAAAATTTTCCCACATACACAAAATGACACTAGCACACCTGATCCAGTTAATATCACCTAATATCAATGCAATATTCAAATTTTCTTTTCTTTTTTTTTTTTAACTCAGAGGTTTCCAACACATTTTATTTTGCAGACCACTGGTTTGTAGCTTTGGAGGACCAACATCTGTATATCAATTCCTATAAAATGTCCAATCAATTTCAGTTCCATAGCAGGCTCTTCCAACCTGCACACCATGCTTATGGGTGGAGGTCCAGTTACACATGCATAAAGGCTGCCCTGCCCGCTGGTTCCCAGAGGACGTCGCGTCCGAGTTAAAGCCTCTTCCAGGAGCTTGATCTTCCCATGGGTCATTTCCTTTGGCAAGAAGTCAGTTTACACGTGCGGCTTTGATGCCTGTGAGCAGGAAGCACCAGAAACATGCAGGATGTGCTGCTTTTTCTCTTATGAAGGTGGGCACTCGAGGATCCAGTGCCCTTGTGCTTAGTGACAGGAATCCCTCCTCATTGCTCGGTAGGTTAAAATATAAGGAAGCCTCCACTTTACGAAACACAGATAACACCTTTTTAGATTGCCTATTTATTCTAGAACTACAAAATTTAATTCAAGAAAATATAGGTCCCATGAAAGACTTAAAAGTTTTATAAAACTAAAATCTAGTTTTTCCCGATAAATTGTACTTTAGGCAAAACCCTCCCAATGCTTCTAAAATAATAATAAAAGGGGCATCTGATTATACAAGAGCAATTTAAAAAATTAAATATTTATTTGAATAACAAGTTTTAAGTTCAAGCTGCAATGTTGGCAATGCAGGTTTTTAACACAGATCACAAAAAGCATGCACAAAAAAGTACTGGCACAAAGGACAAAATAATGCTAAGAATTAGGCTAAACAGCTGCTGATTTTAAGAAAACAAAAGGCCTGAAATCACTATACAAAATATAAAATGTATTAAACACTACCATCCACAGAACAGTCTTTATTATTGATTATATTTAAAAATTATTTGCGTAATTATATATTTAATTATAAATGAGTATTATACATGAACTTCCATTCGGAAGGCAATTCCTTGTAGCACTATAGAACATCTAATTACATTGCAAAAAGTATCCTTTTTTGCTATTGATAAAACAGTTAATGATATTACTGTAAATATCAGGAAGGCTACAAAAAAAAAAAAATAAGATTTCTTTTTTGTGTTCAAAGGGTTTTCCATGCAGTGAAGCACTTGCCATGTTGAACTGAATGCACTACTGGAGAATGTTCTGGGCCCAAGATGCTCTTGAGAGACAAGACAAGGCTTTTCAAATCAAACACTCAAAGGAATCATGCAACCCTCTTATGACTGGGATACTGTCATGTGCAACTTACCATTGAATCTATAAATAACCTTGGGCAGTATGGCCATTTTCACGATATTGATTCTTCCTATCCATGAGCATGGTATGTTCTTCCATTTGTTTGTGTCCTCTTTGATTTCACTGAGCAGTGGTTTGTAGTTCTCCTTGAAGAGGTCCTTGACATCCCTTGTAAGTTGGATTCCTAGGTATTTCATTCTCTTTGAAGCAATTGTGAATGGAAGTTCATTCCGGATTTGGCTCTCTGCTTGTCTGTTACTGGTGTATAAGAATGCTTGTGATTTTTGCACAGTAATTTTGTATCCTGAGACTTTGCTGAAGTTGCTTATCAGCTTAAGGAGATTTTGGGCTGAGTCGATGGGGTTTTCTAAATATACAATCATGTCATATGCAAACAGGGACGATTTGACTTCTTCTTTTCCTAACTGGATACCCTTGATTTCTTTCTCTTGCCTGATTGCCCTAGCCAGAACTTCCAACACTATGTTGAATAGGAGTGGTGAGAGAGGGCATCCCTGTCTTGTGCCAGTTTTCAAAGGGAATTTTTCCAGTTTTTGCCCATTCAGTATGATATTAGCTGTGGGTTTGTCATAAATAGCTCTTATTATTTTGAGGTACGTTCCATCAATACCGAATTTATTGAGCGTTTTTAGCATGAAGGGCTGTTGAATTTTGTCAAAAGCCTTTTCTGCATCTATTGAGATAATCATGTGGTTCTTGTCTTTGGTTCGGGAAACAGATCTATTTAAAATCAAAACCAAACAGCTATTTCTGTCTAGATTAAGAGGTGGCCCCAATTGTGGGATTCACCTTTTGAGTGGCCACTTGTGGTGTGACCTTGATGATCCGGGGTTTGTCTATGATTCTGGCTGTGCGGTTGTCCTTGTCTACAATCCCAGTAATCCATGCCTGGTGGCCTTCACCATATTTGGGGGACTTTATCTCTGCACAGAACCGAGCTGCTTGCTCACGTGGTAAACAGATCAGAAGGTTGCTCGAGGTCTCCGGGCAGGTCCCATGCATGAGGCCGAACATGTTTCCACAGGCCTTGCTCACCGCAGCCATCTTGGCCAGCACCAGGAGGTTGTGAATTACAAACGACACCTCGTTCCTCTGATGCTTGACCAGGTTCTGCACATGGCCCCAAATCCTGAAGCCCGTGATGTCAGTGGCCCGGTGGGCATTGAACGTGTGCATAAGTCCTGCAGCTGTCTTGTTGAGCCTGGCCATGTTCATCATTGCCTCCTGGTAGGCCAGCTCTACATCTTCTTGGGTGACCACTAGTTTAATCTTATTCCATTTCTCAGGAATATCCAGCCACTGGTGCACAGCCACTGCCACCTGTGTCCCCAGGGGTTTTGTCAACACCAACACGTCCCCTGGCACTGCATTGTCTGGCATGATAAATTCATTGGGCTGACAGACAGTGGTAGCAACTTCTCCCAGGACAATCCAGGGGTTTAGTACTGTTTGGCCACCTATTGCAGACGTTCCTGCTTCCTCAGCTGCGTCTTTAAAACCTTCGATAATCAGAGGCATCACTATCCTTTTCCCTGTCGGTCATTTTATTACTGACTCCAAGGAGCATCAGCATATTGTCACATTCCGTGACCCCCATTGTGTAGAGGTCACTGAGGACATTGGCACATGCTATCCTGCCCATCATGTAAGGGTCGTCTACGATTGGGTAAATGTAATCTGTGGTTTGAACCAAGGAAAGCCCACCGTGCCTCAAAGGAATGACACAAGTATCCATTCCAATGCCAAGCCTTGGCATAACGGCTCCCAGAAACTGCTCATCTTCTTGGAAGTGGTTCTCTTGTAAAGATTCCAGCAATTTTTGCAGGACATCTTGGGGCACTTTGCAGCCTGTGCCCTTCAGTTCAGTGAATCTGGTTAGCCGGAAGCTTTTGTCCAATTCGTAACTTTCCGGGTTAAACAACTCCCGCATAGACATGGTTCTTGGGCCCCGCTCTCCTCACAGCTCAGCCCCTCCTCTACCTCTGCGGGTTGGCTGGGTTCTTTATGGACCCACCGGCTCGCTTTGTGCCCTCCGCCGCCTCCCGAAAACGGACCCCAGGCCGCTCCCACAATGCACCGGGCGCGGCCGGGCTCCCTTAAGCGTCGCCTGAATAAAAATGTCGCGCCCGGCGGCGGCGGCTGCGGCGAGGGTCCGGGCCGCGCCTGAGCGCCGCAGGGGTTCGCCTGGCTCGGCGCGCTCCCGCCGGCTGGGCGCGCCTCAAATTTTTTTTTTTTTTTTTTTTTGAGACGGAGTCTCGCTCTGTCACCCAGGCTGGAGTGCAGTGGCCGGATCTCAGCTCACTGCAAGCTCTGCCTCCCGGGTTCACGCCAGGCATCCTTTGTAGCTAGTTGGTCCAAATCAGAATTCAACCTAAGACTGCACATTGCATCTGGTTGTTTAGGCCCATACTCTCTTTTAGTACGGAGTAGTCCCTTTTTTCCTGACACTCATTTAGTGAAAGAAAGTTGGCTTGCAGTCGTGTAGAGTATCTCATGCTATTGAATATACCTAAGTTCCGATTAGATTCAAGTTAAGTAAGTTTTGTGGCTAAAATACATCAAAGATGATGCTGAGTCCTTCATATTGTGCCATATCAGGGGCAGATAATATCTGGCCATCCCATCCTTAGTGACACTAAATTTGACCCGTGGATTAGCCTGATACCTCCATTCTAAAGTTAACATTTCCAGTAGCAATCAAAAAGAAATCTCTGGGATATTATTTTGGCACCATACAAATGTCAAATTCCACATCAGCAATTCACCCAATGATTGTAACATCAGCTGGATGTGCTTGAAGCCAATCCTAGACAGGATATCATTTCATTTATGAGTATTTCAATATATATCTCTATTATATAAGGGTTCCTTTAATACTCATAAATGTAATGTGATCATTATTTTTTCAATGATCAATTACTTTGAACTTTGACAATGAGAACCCTTTCCTGCCAGCCCCATGGAGGGTTACAGACTGTATGTAAAATGTTTAAGTTTGTAAAATACATTAAGCAAAGATGACAAAATGTTAACATTTGGCAAAGTGAGGTGATGGGCACATGTTTGTTTGTTATATTATTTTCTGTATCTATCTTTGTTTGAAATATTTCATTAGGAAAAAATACCCTTTGTCCTAAGGCTCAGGTTGTGGTGGGGACAGGGGCGGGAGCACATGTTGGAGGTTCGATGAGAAGCTAAGAATGTGTGAAACATTATAGCTGTCTTGGGGAGAGGGAGAGAAAATGGATTAGGGGAAATGTAGCAGTAGAATGCTTCAATGCTGAAGGCCCACCTGAGGTGAGATATCATTCAGTGTGATTGCATGATTTTATTTCAGCTATGTCTATCCATTTGGTTGTTGGTAGAATAGGTGGAGAACAGATGTAACCAAGGTAAGTGGCCCAGCTCAGAAAGATTTGAGTCTCTTTCTCTCCAGGAATGGGTTGAACCTAGTTTTCCTTGGACAGAAGAACTTGGCCATATCTGAGATGAGCCACTGCATCAGGAGCAGTAACTTCAACATATGCTAAACATTTCACTGGAAATGTACAGATGAGTGCTGTTCAATAGAAATATAATGCAAACCACATATGTAATTTTAAATTTTCTGGTAGTCACATCAAGAAAAGTAAAAAGAAATAGGTGAAATTATTTTAATAATGTATTTCATTTAACCTAGTATATCCAAATAGAAGCATTTCAACTCGTATTTATAAACAGTGAATGAGATATTTTTCGTCTTTTTTGTACTTAGCCTTGAAATCTGGTGTGTATTTTACAGTATGTCTCAAGTAGGACTCACCACATTTCAAGTGTCTGATAGCTCGTGGCTACCATTTGAAGTGTGCAGTATAGACTCTATGGCTGGTGTCCCCTCATTGGATAAGATGTGGCCATTTGGGGGTCCTGAAAGGTGTTACCTTTTCTGATGGGTTTAACTTGAGCTAGATTTTAAAATATTATTTCCCCATAATTATGATTTTAAAAGTTCTTATCTCTCTCCCTGATGTCAGCAGAAAAGAAAAAGATAAAATTGCATTGGCCACTCTTTCCTCCACCAATTTTTGGAAAATTTCACCAATGTTGAACCACGATTATATGTAACTCTTTAAGATATAGCCAAGTCCAGACCCTCCAGATTTGCCATGGCTTCCTGTCTCTGATTATACACCTACATGTTTAGGGTAGGGTCAGTAGTATAGAAGGAGCAGATAAAGGTAGGTTGTCCTGCCTTTGCACCATGCCTGCAACTATGAAAAGGACAAGACCAACACCCCCTTAAGACTCCTATAAGATCCATGGCCCACAAGATATACAAGAAGTGGTAGAATTTTGATTTTATTATATATTTGGGCTCCATCCACTAAGTATAGGATTACCTGGTAATAGTAGGTCCTTTTTCTCACAAATTTCAAAATGCTGGCGGAGGTACTCTCATTGGCCTAATTTGGGTAAGGTGCCCATCTCTGGACCGATCAACTGTGGCCAAGGAGGTGGGATACCAGTGTCAACTGCTCACCCCTAGATCAATTGCTATAGTCAGGGAGGCATGGGCTTTAAGAAAATGGCAGGTTCTGTTTGAAGTACATTCAGAAAAGCAATTCTGAGGGGGTACACAGGTGAGAAATGTTTAATTTTAGGAAGAAAAAGTGACTGGTGCCCACTGCACCCTCATTCTTGCATTGAGTATCCACTATAGGGTAGGCAGTATGTTATATGCTAAGGACACAGCAATAAATAAGACGAATTTCCCTATCTTGAGATATTTATAATCTAGCAAATGTTAAGAAACACACATAATGTTCAGTTAGGACCTTAAAAGAGTTGAAAGAATTTGGTTCCAAGTCTTTGCTATTGTGAAGAGTGCTGTAATAAACATACGTGTGCATGTGTTTTTATAGCAGCATGATTTATAATCCTTTGGGTATATACCCAGTAATGGGATGGCTGGGTCAAACGGTATTTCTAGTTCTAGATCCTTGAGGAATTGCCACACTGTCTTCCACAATGCTTGAACTAGTTTACAGTCCCACCAACAGTGTAAAAGCGTTCCTATTTCTCCACATCCTCTCCGGCACCTGTTGTTTCCTGACTTTTTAATGATTGCCATTCTAACTGGTGTGAGATGGTATCTCATTGTGGTTTTGATTTGCATTTCTCTGATGACCAATGATGATGAGCATTTTTTCATGTGTCTGTTGGCTGCATAAATGTCTTCTTTTGAGAAGTGTCTGTTCATATCCTTTGCCCACTTTTTGCACTCTAGCTTGCCCACATCAATCTCCAGACCATGTTCATTTGTATCAAAGAGGTCTGTCTGACCCAGGTAAAGCAGAAATTTTGGAGATTTGGAAATTCAGGGAGATATTTTCATAGAGGTGGAAAATATAGTTGTCTGTCTCAAATCAAGATGCCCTACAAGCAAATTAACTTTAACTACCTCTCAAATAACTAACACTACAACTCTACTGGGCTTCGTAAAACAGTATGTCCTTGGTGTGGAGACCACTAGGTCTCTCAGTTTGTTACATATGTATACATGTGTCATGTTGGTGTGCTACACCCATTAACTTGTCATTTACATTAGTTGTATCTCCTAATGCTATCCCTCCCCCCACCCCACCACAGTCCCCAGTGCGTCATGTTCCCCTTCCTGTGTCCAAGTGTTCTCATTGTTCAATTCCCGCCTATGAGTGAGAACATGCGGTGTTTGGTTTTCTGTTCTTGCGATAGTTTGCTGAGAATGATGGTTTTCAGCGCCTTCTACCAGAACCCTTTCTCAAGAGAGTGCTGAAGAACTCCATCATCCTGGCCATTGTCATTGGACTGGGTGAGACTGATGCTGCCTCCTGCTTTCTAACTCTTCCATACCACTCAACATCAAGAAATACTGGGATAGAGGCTTCCTTCCCACTCCTGGATCACAATCTGTAAGAATGAGGTAAGCCTTGAGCTCCCAGTGGCTATCTTTGCCATCATATTAGAAAAGCCTGCCTTAGAATGAAAACAAAAAGGACAGCCCAGCTGAGATGGTGGGAGAAAAATGGTCACAATGCTGAGAGCATCCCTTGAATCCTTGGATCCAGCCATACTTGACTGACTCCATGGAACTTTTCAGTTACATGAACCAAATTCAACATTATTTATATGAATGCTTGCACTGTAGCACAGTGGTTCCAAGTATAAGTTCTGGAGTTAGATGGGGCTAGGTTTGAATCCCGATTACTAGCTGTACAACCTTCAACTCAATACATATTAGTCATTATTGTTGTTACTATTATTTTTCAGTAAGTTTGTATTTAAGAGAATGGCTCCAACTCCAGGTGTGCCACCATTACAAAGCGAACACATTTCACTGTTCTATTCCTAGAATGACAGGACGATAGGAGGGTATTTAACTCACCCTCAGAAGCTTTCCAGTAGGATACACCAACAGCATGAAGACTGACAGGATGGGAAGCCATGTTCTTAAGCGTAATGACCACTGTGTCATAAACCTCAGCCTGGATGGTAGGACCCAGCAGACCTGTAAGAATGAGATGTCCAGCAAAGGTCACTTGGGGATAGTACTCCAGGAAACCTGTTATCACAAAAGTTAAAGTCAAAGTCACAGTGGAGAAGCATGCCCCTGTAATTATTGATAAAAGGTAGTATTTGCTTGCCAACATCAGCCTAACCTTATGGTTGCTCTGAGGAAAGATTTCTGGCAATCATTCAATTCATTCATTCATTCATTCAACTAGAGTTCCTACTATATTCTAGGAACTGTCTTATGCACTGGAGGTGCAGTAGCAAACAGGACAGATCATGGAGATCATATTCTCAAGATATTAATCATATAAAAAAATGAAAAAGAAAAATTCAAGTTGTTATAAATATTATAAAAGATAGTGGTCTGCTAGAAAATTATGAGGCAGGAGGTAGAGGATACTTTCAGTGCAGTAGTCAGGAAGGGCATCTCTGAGGAGGTGACATTTGAGTAGAGATCTGACTAATGAAAAAGAAGTAAGATTTTCAAAGATTTAGTGGAAGAGCATTGAAAGCAGATAAAACAAATGCAAAAGTCCAGAGGCAGAAATAAGCTTGGTCTAGTTGAGTAAAATGTGGCTGAAGCACAGTGAATCAGCAGGGGAGTAACAGAAAATATGGTCAAAAAGGAAACATAACATGTAGGACCTTGCAGGCCACAGGAATTTGGATGAATTTGGATTTTACAAGAAGTGAAATAAGAAGACTTGGAACTTGTTTTGGAGTAACAGTCAACAGGACTTGCTCATAAATATGATGCTGGAGATAGAAAAAAAGAGAGAGTAGTCAAAGAAAACTCCTATGATTTTGCCTTGTGCAACTGGGTTGTTAGTAAGGCCATGACAGAAAATCAAGAGGAAAATTAAGAGCTCCACTTTATGAATACACTAAATATAAAATGCCTATAAACAGTGTATTGAATGAACTGGATTTAGTGGATAAAAACATAAAATAGCCTTATTTTTCTTAGACCACTGTTTTTAATTACATTATGTGAGATCTCCCTTTTCCTGCACTTTGGCTGATCCCAAATCTTTTCCAGTAACCTTCAGATATTAACCAACAGTATCACTTTTAGGTTCTAACAAGTCCAGTCCAGTCTAATACCAAATTTTTGATGTCTTCTGCAATTGCAAGTCCCCTTCCTTCTGCAGCTACGTTCTGACAGCCCCAGAAATTTGCAATATGTAAAGGTAATTTTTTTTGGCAGCTTCGCTGCTTTCCCACCTTCTGCCCCAACTCACCTTTCTGCCTCTGGACCCTCCATGGTAGGAGCAAGTGGAAAGGACGGCGGGACGGAGGGTGGGGGGAGGTAAAAAAAAAAAAAGGCACAATAACAAACTCTTTCTTGGAAGGAGCAGTGATAATGTGGCATTAGTACTCCCTGGTTGTCACACATACCAAAATTCTGCCTTTCTTTCTTAGGGATCTTATGAGTTCTTTGGAGACCTCTCCCTGCCAACATGGAGACACCCCACTGTACCTGATCTTAGCATGGGATATACCTTCTCCTGCTGGTCATTTGTGTCTCTCCTCTCAGATTCTGCTTCTGGTAGTACAACCCACACAGGCTTTTTCTGTTGGGGTTATCTAACCCTGGCAGGAAGACCTCTCAGGCAGAGTCTCTGTAAGACAAGTCCTATTCAGTGACCTTCCTGGCCTTACACCTAACAGTGGTAGTGCAGTTAGCTCCCACTACAGCCCACTCCCCCTGCTATTCCATCAGAAGTCCTTTTGGCCTCTGACCTTGAAAATTTGTCCAGATAAAAACCAGGCAGTAGTCAGTGTCTCGCAAGTTCCATAGGTACCTTGTCCAGTCTTCTGAGTGGTTCTCCCGAGGTCTCCTTGATTATAACTTGACATGAGGGACAGGCTTCCCATCCCCCATGGGGTAAGCAACACATAAAACACCAAAGAGGCTCTCCAAAGAAATATTCAAATCTAAAGTTTTTCATAAGTTCCTAGCCTTTTTTTAAATACAAGGTTGGAGGTGAGTCAGGGACTAAGGGTTGCAGAACCAATTTTGGACTATTACCCGAACAAGTTCTAAATCGACAGGCTGATACCTCTCTTTAGAATAAGGGGATACTTCCCACCTGTAATTCTCAGCAACAATTCTAGGACAGAAAATGTCCTATCATAACATGTTGTTACATATTTTATTTGACATCTAATTAGAGGTAAGCAGTTGGCATAGACCAAGCAGAGGAAGATGGCCCAGCAAAAAGACAGAAAATGCAGTCAGTGTATTTCCCTATAGGTAGCAGTTAGGGAAACATTCTCTTTGGCAGCTGCACTTTTTAACTGCAACCTCAAGATTGGGGAATCTGTGATAGAAAATAAGATACCCAATTTCATAATTAGCATTCAACATTGTTTTTATTACCCATCCAGGGTGGCCTTGGCTTAGCGATGTTGAAAAGGTGATCCGTGAATTCTACAAACACAGTCTTTTTGTACATGACTGAGGTGTTGAATGGAAAAGATCTTGGCACTCTAGGAGGAAATCTGTGAAGAAAGGAAAAAGTTGTTCATTTTGGTGGACGCTTCAAAAAGCAGCTGGAAGTAATGCTTCCATACTACTCTTTTCTACTATTAACAAGGAGGTAAATTTGAAGTTGTATATAAATCCCTAACATCCATTAAACTGAAACACTGTTTTCACAAGTCAACTGACACATTAGGTGTCATGTGATAAGAATCATAAAATCAGTAACCATACACTGCATCAGCCAAAAATCCTTTGCCAAAGCAATAGCTACTGCATCCTTCAATTTCATCTCTAAAACAGGCTATAACTTTCATCTAAGTACCCTGTATTCAAATTTTGTCAGTATGTACCTAAAATTATACTTCCCTCCTTAGGGATACCAGGAATATCACAGAGAGAATTACCTTTCAGCAGACTATGTATATTGAAACCTACTAGTGCCAGGAGCTGTAATTCAGAATCAGTTCTACGTTAATGCTCATTCTTGTCTCCACTCAGATACTCCCAATTACTCATTTATTCATGAACCAGCTACTGAATCAGAAATTATATAATTACTTATATAAATGTTCCCAAAATGCTATTATTTGCCTCCATTGTCAAAGCCGTATTAAGTGAAAGCTGGTTCCCAACTTTTCCTCTCTCCCTGAGTGACAGTTTAGCATGTCGGGGGCCTCCTCAGGCCAAATAATCAAAAGGACCAATGTGAATCTTGGTGAATAAGGGACACTGGCCCCAAGTGAATTGGTAGAAATTACAAAGTGGTTGAAGGTGACTATCTCCACTCACTAATTTCATGTGCTGATGAGTTTTGCACACCATGGAGCAGTTCTGCAGCTTTCTCTATGCCATAAAGAGTCTCTCTTCCTGACTTTTATGCTTCTGGACATCTAACTTCTATCTCCCATCAGATTTTACCAATTGGTATCATTTCAACAAGCCAAAGGCACAACACACGGGCATTTGGGTAATTAAGGCTTAGTCGGAGAAAGCAAGGCTCCTGCCCTGGAAAAAAAGCTTTCATGTGTAGATCTAAAATTGAGCATTCGCCCTCCACAGATGTACATTGATTCACTTATGAACCACATACTACATGCCACTGTGCCATAACAAAACACGTCAGACATAAATATGGAAAAGGAGAGATTTTTAAAGACATACACTTAGATGTGAAGCAGTTGTTTTGAGTCTCGTGTCTTATTGACTCTCAGGGGCTTTTGAAAAGTGGTAGATGTGAAAGATGGAGAACAGCACAAATAAATGCTCACTATGGCGGACTACTGAAGAAAGAACCCCAAATATCATCCAGCAAGACACTCCCTCCATTGTCATAAATGACGGCAATAATGATAAAGTGAGGGAAAGGAGAGGGAGTTTCTGATTGTAAGTATTCACATGCTTGGAATAAAAGCCATACCATGCCTCAGATCATCAGGATGTGAAATGAGTAAGAAGGGGTCTGGGCATTTATCACTTGTTTATTTCTTTCTCAATCTTGTGGTGAAATAACAAAAGTCTCATTGTTCCTTTCAGGAGCAGCCACACTGGAGAATCATTCATTCTTGTAAGAAAGTTTGCTTTTCCTTTAGTCAGAATGCTGAGATAGAGAAGGAAAATAGAATCTAAAAATGGTGAAAATGGCTAAATTGGTAAATCAGTGACCTATGGGGATTTCAGTTTTAATAATCGTGGTAAAATACACATACAATTTACTATCTTAATCTTTTTTTTTTTTTTTTTTTTTTTGACAGGTTCTCACTCGGTCGCTCAGGCTGGAGTGCAGTGGCGAGATCCGCCTCCCAAGTTCGAGCGATCCTCCCGCCTCAGCCGCCAGCGTAGCTGGGACTACAGGCGTGCGCCACCATGCCTAGCTAATTTTTTTGTAGAGACAGGGTTTCACCATGTTGCCCAGGATGGTGTCAAACTCCTGGGCTCAAGCAATTCACCCTCTTTGGCCTCCCAAAGTGCTGGGATTATAGGCGTGAGGCACCACGCCCAGCCTAACCATATTTAAATGTACAGTTCAGTAGTATTAAATATTCTGGCCAGGTGTGGTGGCACACACCTGTAATCCCAGTACTTTGGGAGGCCAGGGCAGAAGGATTACTTCAGCCCAGGAGTTCAACACCAGCCTGGGCAACATAGCAATACCTGGCCTCTACAAATAATAATAATTAGCCAGGCGTGGTGGTGTGGACCTGTGGTCTTAGCTACTTTGGCGCCTGTGGTGGGAGGATCACTTGAGCTCAGATGGTTGAGGCTGCAGTGAGCTATGATCGCAAAACTGCACTCCAGCCTGGGCAACAGAGTGAGATCCCATCTCAAAAAAGAAAACATGTGTAATATTCTCCCATCCACCTCCAAAATTAATTATATGTTGCAAACTGAAACTGTATAAACATTAAATAATAACTCTCACCTCCCCCAGTCTCTGGCATCTACCATTCTACTTTCTGTATGATTGTGACTACTCTAAGTACCCAGTATAAGTGGAATCATACAGCATTTGTCTTTTTGTGACTGGCTTATTTCACTTAGCATAATATACTCAAGGTTCATCTATGTCGTAGCATGTGTCAGAATTTCCTTCTTTCGTAATGCTTTGTGTGTATATACCACATTTAGATTATCCATTCATCTGTCAATAGACACTTGCAGTACTTCCACATTTAGCTATTGTGAATAATGCTGCTTATGAACATGGATATGATGGTTAATTTTATCTGTCAACTTGACTGGGCTAAGACATGCTCAGATACATGGTAAAACAGTATTTCTAGGTATGTCTGTAACGATGTTTCCAGAAGAGAGTAGCATTTGAATTTGTAAAGAAGATCACTCTCACCAATGTGGGTGGGCATTATCCATTCCACTGAGGGCCTGAATAGAACAAAAAGACAGAGGAAGGGCAAATTCACTTTCCCTGTTTGAACTGGGACATCTATCTTCTGCCCTTGGACATAAGCATTCTTGGTTCTGCCTTCTGACTCGAACCCTGTATTTTTACCATACACACACACACACACACACACACATACCCACACACCTACACATCCACACACACACTCTTGGATCTGTTTCATTGAAGAACCCTAATAAAATTGATGTATAAATATCTCTTTAAGACCCCATTTCAGTTCTTTTGCATATATAGCCAGAAGTTGAGTTGCTGGATCATATGGTAATACTGTTTAATTTTTTGAGAAACTGCCCTATTGTTTTCCACAGCAGCTGTACCATTTTTACATTCCCAACAGTGCACAAGGGTTCCAATTTCTCCACATCCTCACCAACACTCATTATTTTCTGTTTTAGTTTTGATAGTAGCCATCCTAATGGGTGTGAGGCGGTATCTCTTTGTAGTTTTGATTTATATTTCTCTAATGATTGGTGATGTTGAGCATCTTTTCATGTACTTATTGGCCATTTGTATATCTTCTTTGGAGGAATGCTTACTCAAGTCCTTTGCCCATTTTTAAATCAGGTTGTCTGCTTTCTTGTTGAGTTTTAGGAGTTCTCCATATATTCTGGATAGTAATCTCTTATATGATTTGCAAAGATTTTCTCCCATTCTATGGGTTGTCTTTTAACTCTGCTGATGGTGTCTTTTGATGAACAAATTTAAAATTTTTTCATGAAGTCCAATTTGTGTTTTTCTTTCATTGCCTATGCCTTTGGTGTCATATCCAAACAGTCATTGCCAAATCCAATGTCACAAAGTTTTGCCCTATGTCTTCTCCTGAGAGTTTTATAATGTTAGGTCTTACATTTAGGTAATGGATCCATTTTGAGTTAATTTTTATATGGTGTTAGATAAGGGTTCAACTTCATTCTTTTTCATGTAGATAACCAGTTTTCCCAGCACTGTTTGTTGAAGACTATTGTTTTCCTATTGAATGGTCTTGGCACCCTTGTAGAAGATCATTTGGCCATATACAAAAGGGCTTATTTCTGGACTCCTTATTCTATTCCATTGGTCTATATGTCTATCTTTATGCCAGTACCACACTGTTTTGATTACTGTAGCTTTGTAGTAAGTTTTGAAATCAAGAAATATGAGTCCTTTAACTTTGTTCTTTTTAGAGTTATTTTGGCTATTCAGTGTCCCTTGAGTTTTTTTTTTTTTTTTTTTTTTTTTTGAGACAGAGTCTTGCTCTGTCGCCCAGGTTGGAGTGCAATGGTGTGATCTCGGCTTACTGCAAGCTCCACCTCCTGGGTTCACGCCATTCTCCTGCCTCAGCCTCCTCCCACCACCACGCCCAGCTAATTTTTTGTGTTTTTAGTAGAGACAGGGTTTCACCGTGTTAGCCAGGATGGTTTCGATCTCCTGACCTCGTGATCCACCCACCTCGGCCTCTGAAAGTGCTAGGATTACAGGCGTGAACCACTATGCCTGGCCCCTTGAGATTCTATATGAATTTTTGCATGAGTTTTTCTATTTCTGCAAGAAATGTCACAGGAATTTTGATAGTGATTGCATTAAATCTATAAATTGACATCTTAACAATATTGACACCTTAACAATATTGTCTTCCAATCCATTAACATAGGATGTCTTTCAATTCATTTATGTTTCCTTTAATTTCCTTCAGGAATATTTTGTTGTTTTCATTGCACAAGTGTTTCACCTCCTTGGTTAGGTTAATTCCTAAGTATTTTATTCTTTTATATGCTATTGTAGGTGGAATTATTTCCTTAATTTCCTTTAAAGTGTTCATTTTTGGTGCATATAAATGCAACTGATGTTTTAAATTTTTATTTACTTTTTTTAGGATAGAGGGTCATGGTCTGTCACTGGAGTGCAGTGGCACAATCATAGCTTTACTGCAGCCTTGAACTCTTGAGCTCAAGTGATCCTCCCACCTTAGCCTCCCAAGCAACTGGGACTACAGGCTTGCACCACCACTTCTGGCTAATCTTTTTTTTAATTTTTTGAGACAGGGTCTTGCTATGTTGCCCAGGCTGATCTCCAACTCTTGGCCTCAAACAAACTTCCTGCCTTGACCTCCCAAAGTGCAGGATTACAGGTGTGAGCCACCATGCCCAGCCACAATTTATTTTTTTGTGTTGACTTTGTATCCTGCTACTCTGTTGAACTGATTGACTAGTTCTAACAGTGGTATGTGTGTGTGTGTGTGTGTGTGTTTGTGCCTGTGTGTGTGATTGTTAGGGTTTTCTACAAAAAATATTACATCATCTGTGAACAGAGATAATTTTGCTTCTTCCTTTCCAGTTTGGATGTATTTTATTTCTTTTTCTTCCCTAATTGCTCTGACTAGGACTTCCAGCACTATGTTGAGTAGAAGTGGTGAAAGGGGTCATCCTTGTCTTATTCCTGATCTTAGAGGAAAAGCTTTCAGGTTTTCACCATTGAGTATGATGTTCGCTGTGGGTTTTTCACATATGGTTCATACTATGTTGATATAGTTTCCTTTTATTCCTAGTTTGTTGAGTGTTATCATCATGAAAGGGTATTGAATTTTGTCAAAAGATTTTTCAGCATCAATTGAGATAATCACATTTTGTCCCTCATTCTGTTAATGTGGTGTATCACATTGACTGATTTTTGTATATTAAAACATCCTTGCATTCCAGGAGTAAATCCCATGTAGTCATGCTGCATAATCCTTTTAATATGCTCCTGGACTTGGTTTGCTAGTATTTTGTTGAGGATTTTTGCATGATAAGAGATACTGGCCTGTAGTTTTTGTTTGTTTGTTTTTGTTTTTGTTTTCTCATAATGTCTCTGTCTGGCTTTGGGATCAGGGTAGTGCTGACCTCATAGAATGAGTTGAGAGATATTCCCTCTTACATTTTTTGGAAAAGTTTGAGAAAGATTGGTGTAATTTTTAATTTTGAAAAGGCAACATACTTAAAAAGTAGACAATCAGACTTCTGGTTTCCAGTCTGGCATGTAAGGAGCTTAGAAGGTGCTACTCCGTCTTAACAAGTAAAAAGCTGAATAAACTGAAAAATCAACAACTCTTCTTCAGATAAGCCAGAGAAGTGAGGTCACAGGTCAATCTGCTGCCCTCACACATTGGAAAGACAGGTGAATACAGAGAATCACAACTTACTGAAGCCAAAACCTAAGCACAGAAACTTCCATGGGAACCAGCATCAGGGTAGGAAAACCTGAACTGTAATTGACAAATTGCTGCAAGCTCAGTGTGGACAAGTCTGAGAGTTTAAAATTCCACTGGGGAGGCGGGCGGGCATGGTGGCTCATGCCTATAATCCCAGCACTTTGGGAGGCAGCTCAATCACTTGAGGTCAGGAGTTCGAGACCAGCCTGGCCAACATGGTGATACCCTGTCTCCACCAAAAGTACAAAAATTAGTCGGGAGTGGTGGCATCTGTCTATAATCTCAGCTATTTGGGAGGTTGAGGCAGGAGAATCGCTTGAGCCTGGGAGGCAGAGGTTGTAGTGAGCTGAGATCACACAACTGCACTCCAGCCTGGGTGACAGAGCGAGAATCCATTTAAAAAAAAGAAAGAAAGAAAGAAAAGGTTCCAAGATGGCCAAATAGGAACAGCTCCCGGCTACAGTTCCCAATGTGAGCAACACAGAAGACAGGCGATTTCTGCATTTCCAACTGAGGTACCAGGTTCATCTCACTGGGGTGTGTCGGACAGTGGGTGCAGGACAGTGGGTGCAGTCCAACGAGCGAGAGCCGAAGCAGGGCAAGGCATAGCCTCACCCAGCAACCGCAAGGGGGAAGGGAATTCCCTTTCCTAGCCAAGGGAAACCGTGACACACAGCACCTGGAAAATCGGGTCACTCCCACCCTAATACTGCGCTTTTCCAAGGGTCTTAGCAAATGGCACACCAGGAGATTATATCCTGCGCCTGGCTTGGAGGGTCCCATGCCCATGGAGCCTCCCTCATTGCTAGCACAGCAGTCTGAGATCTAACGGCAAGGCAGCAGGGAGGTTGGGAGAGGGGTGCCCGCCATTGCTGAGGCTTAAGTAGGTAAACAAAGCGGCCTGGAAGCTCGATCTGGGTGGAGCCCACCACAGCTCAAGGAGGCCTGCCTGCCTCTGTAGACTCCATCTCTGGGGACAGGACATAGCCAAACAAAAGGCAGCAGAAACTTCTGCAGATGTAAATGTCCCTGTCTGACAGCTTTGAATAGAGTAGTGGTTCTCCCAGCACACAGTTTGAGATCTGAGAACAGACAGACTGCCTGCTCAAGTGGGTCCCTGACCCCTGAGTAGCCTAACTGGGAGAGACCCCCAACTAGGGGCAGACGGATACAACACACCTCAAATGGCCGGATACCCCTCTGAGACGAAGCTTCCAGAGGAACGATCAGGCAGCAACAATTGCTGTTCAGCAATATTCACTCTTCTGCAGCCTCCACTGATACCCAGGCAAACAGGGTCTGGAGTGGACCTCCAACAAACTCCAACACACCTGCAGCTGAGGGTTCTGACTGTTAGAAGGAAAACTAACAAACAGAAAGGACATCCAACCAAAACCCCATCTGTACATCACCATCATCAAAGACCAAAGGCAGATAAAACCACAAAGATAGGGAAAAAGCAGTGCAGAAAAGCTCAAAATTCTAAAAATCAGAGTGCCTCTGTCCCTCCAAAGGAATGCCGCTCCTCGCCAGCAACAGAACAAAGCTGGATGGAGAATGACTTTGACCAGTTGAGAGAAGAAGGCTTCAGACAATCAAACTTCTCTGAGCTAAAGGAGGAAGTTCAAACCCATCGCAAAGAAGCTAAAAACCTTGAAAAAAGATTAAATGACTAACTAGAATAACCAATGTAGAGAAGTCCTTAAATGACCTGATAGAGCTGAAAACCATAGCATGAGAACTACATGACAAATGCACAAGCTTCAGTAACCGATGCTAGGAAGAAACTGCATCAACTAACAAGCAAAATAACCAGCTAACATCATAATGATGGGATCAAATTCACACATAACAATATTAAACTTAAAAGTAAATGGGCTAAATGCTCCAATTAAAAGACAAAGACTGGCAAATTGGATAAAGAATCAAGACCCATCAGTGTGCTGTATTCAGGAGACCCATCTCACATGCAGAGACACACATAGGCTCAAGGGATAGAGGAAGATCTACCAAGCAAATGGAAAACAAAAAAAGGCAGGGGTTGCAATCCTAGTCTCTGATAAAACAGACTTTAAACCAACAAAGATCAAAAGAGACAAAGAAGGACATTACATAATGGTAAAGGGATCAATTCAACAGGAAGAGGCTAACTATCCTAAATATATATGCACCCAATACAGGAGCACCCAGATTCATAAAGCAAGTCCTTAGAGACTTACAAAGCGACTTAGACTCCCACACAATAATAATGGGAGACTTTAACACCCCACTGTTAACATTAGACAGATCAACGAGACAGAATGTTAAAAAGGATATCCAGAAATTGAACTCAGCTCTGCACCAAGCGGACCTAATAGACATATACAGAACTCTCCACCCCAAATCAACAGAACATACATTCTTCTCAGCACCACATCGCACTTATTCCAAAATTGACCACATAGTTGGAAGTAAAGCACTCCTCAGCAAATGTACAAGAACAGAAATTATAACAACCTGTCTCTCAGGCCACAGTGCAATCAAACTAGAACTCAGGATTTAAAAACTCCCTCAAAACCACTCAACTACATGGAAACTGAACAACCTGCTCCTGAATGACTACTGGGTACATAACAAAATGAAGGCAGAAATAAAGATGTTCTTTGAAACCATGGAGAACAGAGATACAACATACCAGAATCTCTGGGACACACTTAAAGCAGTGTATAGACGGAAATTTACAGCACTAAACGCCCACAAGAGAAAGCAGGAAAGATCTAAAACGGACACCCTAACGTCACAATTAAAAGAACTAGGGAAGCAAGAGCAAACACATTCAAAAGCTAGCAGAAGGCAAGAAATAACTAAGATCAGAGCAGAACTGAAGGAGATAGAGACACAAAAAACTCTTCAAAATATCAATGAATCCAGGAGCTGGTTTTTTGAAAAGATCAACAAAATTGATAGACCCCTAGCAAGACTAATAAAGAAGAAAAGAGAGAAGAATCAAATAGACGCAATAAAAAATGATAAAGGGGATATCACCACCAACCCCACAGAAATACAAACTACCATCAGAGAATACTATAAAAACGTCTACGCAAATAAACTAGAAAACCTAGAAGAAACGGATAAATTCCTGGACACTTAAACTCTCCCAAGACTAAACCAGGAAGAAGTTGAATCCCTGAATAGACCAATAACAGGCTTTGAAATTGAGGCAATAATTAATAGTCTACCAACCAAAAAAAGTCCAGGACCAGACAGATTCACAGCCGACTTCTACCAGAGGTACAAGGAGGAGCTGGTACCATTCCTTCTGAAACTATTCCAATCAATAGAAAAAGAAGGAATCCTCCCTAACTCATTTTATGAGGCCAACATCATCCTGATACCAAAGCCTGGCAGAGACACAACAAAAAAAGAGAATTTTAGACCAATATCCCTGATGAACATCGATGCAAAAATCCTCAATAAAATACTGGCAAACCGGATTCAGCAGCACATCAAAAAGCTTATCCACCATGATCAAGTGGGCTTCATCCCTGGGATGCAAGGCTGGTTCAACATTCGCAAATCAATAAACGTAATCCAGCATATAAACAGAACCAAAGTCAAGAACCACATGATCATCTCAATAGATGCAGAAAAGGCTTTTGACAAAATTCAACAGCCCTTCATGCTAAAAACGCTCAATAAATTCGGTATTGATGGAACATACCTCAAAATAATAAGAGCTATTTATGACAAACCCACAGCTAATATCATACTGAATGGGCAAAAACTGGAAGCATTCCCTTTGAAAACTGGCACAAGACAGGGATGCCCACTCTCACCACTCCTATTCAACATAGTGTTGAAAGTTCTGCCCAGGGCAATCAGGCAGGAGAAAGAAATGAAGAGTATTCAATTAGGAAAAGAGGAAGTCAAATTGTCCCTGTTTGCAGATGACATGATTGTATATTTACAATCGTCTCAGTCCAAAATCTCTTTAATCTGATAAGCAACTTCAGCAAAGTCTCAGGATACAAAATTAATGTGCAAAAATCACAAGCATTCTTATGCACCAATAACAGACAAACAGAGAGCCAAATCATGAGTGAACTCCCATTCCCAATTGCTTCACATAGAATAAAATACCTAGGAATCCAACTTACAAGGGATGTGAAGGACCTCTTCAAGGAGAACTACAAACCACTGCTCAGTGAAATAAAAGAGGACACAAACAAATGGAAGAACATTCCATGCTCATGAATAGGAAGAATCAATATCATGAAAATGGCCATACTGTCTAAGGTAATTTATAGATTCAATGCCATCCCCATTAAGCTACCAATGACTTTCTTCACAGAATTGGAAAACACTACTTTAAAGTTCATATGGAACCAAAAAAGAGCCTACATTGCCAAGACAATCCTAATCCAAAAGAACAAAGCTGGAGGCATCATGCTACCTGACTTCAAACAATACTACAAGGCTACAGTAACCAAAACAGAGCTATAGACCAATGGAACAGAACAGAGCCCTCAGAAATAATACCACACATCTACAACCATCTGATCTTTGACAAACCTGACAAAAACAAGAAATGGGGAAAGGATTCCCTATTTAACAAATGGTGCTGGGAAAACTGGCTAGTCATATGTAGACAGCTGAAATTGGATCCCTTTTTTACACCTTATACAAAAATTAATTCAAGATGGATTAGAGACTTAAATGTTAGACCTAAAACTATAAAAACCCTAGAAGAAAACCTAGGCAATATACCATTCAGGACATAGGCATAGGCAAGGACTTCATGTCTAAAACACCAAAAGCAATGGCAACAAAAGCCAAAATTGACAAATGGGATCTAATTAAACTAAAGAGTTTCTGCACAGCAAAAGAAACTACCATCAGAGTGAACAGGCAACCTACAGAATGGGAGAAAATTTTTGCAATCTACTCATCTGACAAAGGGCTAATATGCAGAACCTACAAAGAACTCAAATAAATTTACAAGAAAAAAACAACCCCATCAAAAAGTGGGCAAAGGATATGAACAGACACTTCTCAAAAGAAGACATTTATGCAGCCAACAGACACATGAAAAAATGCTCACATCACTGGTCATTAGAGAAATGCAAATCAAAACCACAATGAGATACCATCTCACACCAGTTAGAATGGCAATCATTAAAAAGTCAGGAAACAACAGGTGCTGGAGAGGATGTGGAGAAATAGGAACGCTTTTACACTGTTGGTGGGACTGTAAACTAGTTCAAGCATTGTGGAAGACAGTGTGGCGATTCCTCAAGGATCTAGAACTAGAAATACCATTTGACCCAGCCATCCCATTACTGGGTATATACCCAAAGGATTATAAATCATGCTGCTATAAAAACACATGCACACGTATGTTTATTGTGGCACTATTCACAATAGCAAATATTTGGAACCAGCCCAAATGTCCATCAATGATAGACTGGATTAAGAAAATGTGGCACATATACACCATGGAATACTATGCAGCCATAAAAAAAGATGAGTTCATGTCCTTTGTAGGGAGATGGATGCAGCTGGAAACCATCATTCTCAGCAAACTATCACAAGGACAGAAAACCAAACACCACATGTTCTCAGTCATAGGCGGGAATTGAACAATGGGATCACTTGGACACAGGAAGGGAAACATCACACGCCGGGGCCTGTTGTGGGGTGGGGGGAGGGGGGAGGGATAGCATTAGGAGATATACCTAATGTAAATGACGAGTTAATGGGTGCAGCACACCAACATGGCACATGTATACATACATAACAAACCTGCACGTTGTGCACATGTACCCTAGAGCTTAAAGTATAATTTAAAAAAAAAGAAAAGAAAGAAAGAAAAAAACTCTAGAAAAATGCACAGGGAATCCCTAACAGTGGTTATATTTTGGGGTCTGACAATATAACAACAGGAACAGGTGCTGGAAGAGCTTATCACTAGACACCTTCTGTATGTTTTTCTGTTTTTAAACCATGGAAGTGTATTACCTATTCAACAACTAAACCAGCTGCTATGGACTGAAAAAAAAAACTCTCAGGGGACCCAGTAATAGATGGGTTCCCATGCTGTTGTGAGTTTTACTTCTAGGAGCTCTACCAGGTCCTCGTAATAAATATTGAAGAAAAATCCCTGTGTTTCTGGCAGGAACAAGGGAGAAGTAACCATTTGAAATATGCCAACACATTCTGCTCTTATATCAGAGCCTAACCTACTTAGGGAAAAGGAAATATCCAACTCCATTCCCCCTCTAGCTATCTTGTACAACCTACGGGGGTTTGGGAAATCAGAGAAGCACTGGTGAAGGGCATAGTTCAGGGGCACAGGCTCACCCAAAGACTGAAACCTAATCCATAGGACTATAGAACGCTTTCCCTCCCACTACAATACCACCACATCACTACAGGCCTATTTACTGCAGTTCCTCTTACCCAGCACACCATGTCCACCTTTTAACAAGAAATTACATGGCATACTAAAGGGCAAAACCCACAAAATTTGAAGAGACTGAACAAGTAAGCATCAGAACCAGAGTCAAATATGGCAGGAATGTCATAATTATCAGACCAGGAATTTTTTAAACTATGATTAATATGCTAAGCGTTTTAATGTAAAAAGTAGACAATGTGCAATGACAGATGTATATTGTAAGGAAAAAGATGGAAATTCTAAGACAGAATAAAAAGGAAAGGCTAGAAATCAAAAACACTGTAATAGAGATGAATGTTTTTGATGGGCTCATTGGTAGACAACACATGACTGAGGAAAGAATCTCTGAGCTTGAGGATATGACAATAGAAACTTCCAAAACTGAAAAGCAAAGAGAAAAATACTGAAAAAAACAAAAAACAAACAAACAAAAAACACGGCAGAGGCTATGCATGGGTCCAGAATGTCCAAAAACTGTGGAACAGCAACTACAAAAATTGTAACATACACATAATGGAAATGCCAGAAGAAGAATTCAGAAATGAATAGAAGCAAATTTTTAAAGCAGTAATGACTGAGAATTTCCCCCAAATTAATGGCAGACACAAGACACCATACCACAGATTCAGGAAGCTCAGAGAATACCAAAGAAGATGGATGCAGCTGGGCGCAGTGGCTCACGTCTGTAATCCCAGCACTTTGGGAGGCCGAGGTGGGTGGATCACGAGGTCAGGAGATCGAGAGCATCCTGGCTAACACAGTGAAATCCCGTCTCTACTAAAAAATCCAAAAAAAGCCGGACGTGGTGGCAGGTGCCTGTAGTCCCAGCTATTTGGGAGGCTGAGGCAGGAAAATGGTGTGAACCCAGAAGATGGAGATTGCAGTGAGCCGAGTTTGTGCCACTGCACTCCAGCCTGGGCGAAAGAGTGAGACTCCATCTCAAAAAAAAAAAAAAAAAAAAAAAAAAAAATGGATGCAAATGAACAAACAAATAAAAAACCCCTACACCTAGGCATATTATATTCGAACTCCAGAAAATCAAAGACAAAACATGTTGTAAGAAACCAGATGGGGAAAAACACTTTATCTATAGAGGAGCAAAAATAAAAATTACATCCAACTTCGCCTCAGAAACCATAAAAACAAAAAGAGAGTGCAGTGACACATTAAAGTGTTGAGGGAAAGAAAAAAACAACCAACCTAACATTCTGGAGTCTGTGAAAGTATCCTTCAAAAATGAAGGAGAAATAAAAACTTTCTCAGACAACAAAAATTGAAGGAATTTATTGCCAGTAGACCTGCCTTTCAATAAATATCCAAAGAAGTTGTTCAGAGAGAAGGAAATTGAATCTACAAAGGACATGCATTACAGAATGAATAAAGAACATCAGCACAGAAACAGTACTAAACAACCAAGTAGACTGAATGACTTAGCCACTTGATGCTCACCAGCCTCTGCTGTTGGTGCTCCAATTATTGCAAAATGGATGTATGAACGGAGGAGCCATGGCAGAGGCTATGCATGGGCCCAACATCATGGACTCATCAATACAGATACAGCTACTGATGTTAATATTCAACTTGCCAGTAACAGAGACCAAAGCTAAGACTCTGATATGTCACCATTTCTCAAGAAAATCATTCAGTCGCTTGGTGAGCCTCAGTAAACACCACCATTCAAGGCCTCACAGAATATTTCATCTTACATAACATTGCATCAGACCAAGAGAACTACTTTAAAGCAAGAAGATACATGACCATGGAATCCACTACCCAGAAGCTACCCACCTGATAGAGTAGTAGGACAGCTTGTTGAAGGCACAGCTGAGGCACTAGCTTAGACATAATACCCTTAAGAATAAGGCACCATCCTCCAGGATGCAGTATATACTCTACATCAATGGCCATCATTTAGTGCCATGTGTTCCTAAGTAAAATATATGGTTTTGGGAAACAAGGACTGGAAGTAGGACCAGCCTCACACTACCATCACTCCTAGTGACCCAATTAGGGAAACTATGCCTCTTATCCCAACTCTGGGCTCTGAGAGTTTAGAAGTACTGGTTCTTCAAAGGGGAATATGTCCACCAGTGGACACATCAAGAGTCTCATTAAACTTGAAACTATGGTTGCCATCATATTACTTCAGATCACTATTAAGAGACCAAGAGGTAAGGAAAAGAGTCACTATTCTGGCAAGAGTAACCAACCTGCTCATCAGGAGGAAGGGCTGACATTACACAACGGAGACAGAGGAGAATATATTTGGCAGCCAGGTCATCTGCTTGGGTATCTCTTAGTATGCCCTTGTTCAATGTTGATGATAAATGGACAAGTACAGTCATGGCTTACAAAGGGCATGATGACCAAGTATCTTATCTGGTAACCGATTTGGACCAGCAGAAGTACAAATTGAGAGGGTGGTTGGGAGAGGGATCTAGAATGGGGAGTAGAAGGGAAAGATGATGAGTACCAGTTGCAGACTCAAGAAAAGCTAAAGCAGCAGGAGTTGTGCTCTGTTCCAAAGCTTTCTCTTTTGTTTCCCCAGGAAATGGAGTCCATCAGAATCCTGAAGGAACCATTCCAGAACTTATGAAGCAAATGAATCTGAGCAGCAGAAAGGGTGGACCATAGTGGAGGCTAGTGTCCAGATTCACCGCTTCAGGACTAAAGCACTTATTCCGTAAGCTGCTGGGTGTGCTGACAGCTGACAACTCTAATCTGAATTCCTCTCCGGGAACCAATTTTGGCTGAAGTCAGTCACCACACCCAAACTCATGCCTTATTCCTGGTAAATGTGGGACTATATAGGTTCAGACAACTTGTCTCAATAGAGAACATCTCTGCAGAGCCATCCTAGCTTGAGCTGCCTGTGGGATTGACCTTTGTTCAGACTGTATCACCTCAACTTCTTTTACCCAATGCTGCTTCCTTCACTCCCCCATGGGTGTTGATTCAGAGGATCCCCCTCCTATAAACTTTCTGTATGCAAGAAAAAAAAGAAAGAAAAAGGAGAAAGAAGCAGACAATAATTTTTATTCGTGTGTTTAAAAAGCTGTAAAATCGCCCAAGGAAGCATGTAAGTTGTCAGCATTTGAACAATGTTGGAAACATTTTATTCCGTCTGATTTGCTTTGGGACAATTCACTGCCAGCTATAAATTTGTGGAAACACTGCCACAATCTTAGCAGACAAGATCGGCAGAAAATCGCTTAGAAACACTGAAAACATGTGACAAGGGGCTTTCCGTGAAAAGGGTGGATGGGAAGCAGTAAGGACCCCCTTCATGAAGCACACGGTCACCCTCCAGCCACCAGAACCACAGGAACGTGGTGGTAACTGAGGGAAAACACATCTAGGCACACATCACGGTGGCACCTTCCAGCAGGTCCCCAGGGTTGCGCCCCTGGAGCTCTGACAAAGAGTGTGGCCCGGAAATGTTATGTTTGGACTGCGAGTTTTGGTGAAAAATAACAATGCATCAGGTTGCAGACAAAGCAGACCCTGCTATGTGCGTTTATGGGAGCCACGCCCAACAGGAACCACAGGGAATGATCCAGAGGAGAGTGATGGACAGACACCAAGAGACACACCAGAGAGAGGCTCTCAGGAGGAGGCTCTGTGGCCTCCAGACCACGTCAAAGCCAAGGCAGAAAGGATGAACTGAGGAAAGGAGGAAAATTTCCTCTTAAGGAAGGTAAAATCCAGAAGGGATCCCTAAAATGGCGAGCAGTTTAAACCTAGCAGTTTTGCATTAATTCACATAAAGTGTAATGAAAACTGTTAAGACACACAAGGAGAGACTGGCCAATCTACAGTCACAGAGGAAGACCCTTCACACCCCTTCACAGGATCTCGCAGCAGACTGGCTGAAAAGTATCCTTGAAACTGCAAACCTCTCTCAAGGAGACCCACTGAGTTGGGCAAAGGCGGGGCTGACTTACTTCTCGCCTCCCTGCTCTCCCACGTAGCCCTGCGTTTCACTCCATTCCAGGGTTTCTGGGACACCCAAGAAAGCGCGTAGTCCAGGGAGCACATCTGCCAACTGAAGGCCTTGACAAATGGCTTTCTGTACTGGCTGAGGCCAGGGCCCAGCGTACTGATAAGGAAGCTCTTCCAGAAAAAAGTTGGGACAAAAAGCATATTAGTGAGTGGACACAAACTAGAAAAGTCTCCACGTAATACGTTAATGCCAACAGAAAGCATCCACCATGAAGGAAGCACTAACCAACAACACAGATAAAAATGACTCTGGCAATTAACATCAGCCAGCCTCTGCATAGGCCATCCCAGTACTGGCAAGATGTGAGCTAAGTGGCTATAGCAGCAGAGAGAGAATTTATGCGCGGACCCAAAAGTGTGGCTTCCCACTGACTAAAACTGATTTAGCTACTGTTGCCACCAAAGTTCAACCTGCCAGCAACAAAAACCAATGCTGAGCTCCCAATATGCCATATTAGGCCCAACCCCTGGGCCGCTGACCCGTACTAGTCCGTGGTCTGTTAGGAATGGGGCCACATAGCAGGAGGTGAGCAACAGGCAGGGAGCAAAGCTTCATTTGTATTTACAGCGGCTCCCGATCACTTGCATTAGCGCCTGGGCTCTGCCTCCTGTGAGATCAGCTGCCGCATTAGATTCTCATAGGAATGCGAATGCTACTGTGAACTGCACAGGAATATGCAAGGGATCTAGGTTTTGTGCTCCTTATGAGAACCTAACTGATGCCTGATGATCTGAGGTGGACAGTTTCATCCCGTAACCATTCCCAACCCCCTCCCCCCCGCAGTCTCTGGAAAAATTGTCTTCCACGAAACCAGTCCCTGGTGCCAAAAAGGTTGGGGACTGCTGCAATATGGTATTGTCCATCACAGAGACAAACCAGCTTTTCGGTGGCCAGACACACTGGACTCCTTCCCTCCTAGAAAGGACAGGACTTCATTGACATACCTAATCTTGGCATAGCTTAGCCTTTCCTCCCTGCAGGGCCTTAGCCAGCACCACTATCTGAAATCTTACAGAGGATTTGATTCACTGCTGTGGAATTCCATATAACACCGTGTAGACCTGGGGAATCACTGTACAGCAAAGGAGATGAGGGTGTGGGTTCTCAACCAGGCACAGGTAAAACTCCAGCTTGGAGGCAGGTCTCTGTGAGGATGGAGGGCCAGCCACCAAGGTGCTGTATATGTATGAATTCAAAGATGATTCTGTGTCCCCAGTAAGAAGATTACATAGGGTTTGGGAATCAAAGAGTGGTAGCAAAAGAACTCTGATTACCACTATCCCTAATGAGCCACGTGGGGAGTCTGTGCCGCCCCTCCCTGCAGCTCTGGGGCCGGCGGTTTAGAAGGCCGCCACAGCAGAAAGGCAAGAGTGTAGGGCGGGAGCCACCTGGCCCCCCTGGGCTAACCCAGGGCAATGCAGAGCAGTGGCGGGGAGAGGGGGTGAGGGGGAAGAATGGCAGGGGCTGGGGGTGCCATCACGCCCAAGGCGCGGGCAGGAGCGTGCAGCTGAGCCCTGAACCCACGACGACCTGGAGCTGAGCAGCACCGAGGGTGCGGGGCGCCCAGATGGCAGCCTAGGAGAGAACTCCCCAGTCCCAGCCGCTGGATGTGGGAAGTCAGCCTTCACCTCCGCTGAGGTGTGCACCGGGACTGCCCCAGAGGAATGTTGCCTGTGGGGGCCACACACCTTCCTTCCCAAGACAGACCACGCCCCTCTACCAGGGCATGCCCCGCCCATTTCCAGGACAGGCCCCACCCCCTCTCTGGGCAGACCACGCCTCTTCCCAGGGCCGACTCTGCCATGTCCCAGGATGGACAGTACTTCATGAGTGCTCAGTCCGGGGACACAGAGGCCTGGACATGTTGGTCCAACCTGGAAGGTTCATTCCAGCTCCAGAGCTCCCTGTAAGGCCCAACAAGGCTGTCCTGGAGCCTACCGGGCAGCGTGCTTCTCCCTCTGCCTATCCCTGATTCGTCAGGTGTTGATCCCAAGAACACTCCAAATAAAATTCCTGCATGTTAATCTTCATCTCAGAGTCTACATCTAGGGAACGCAACCTGTAACATTAATTTATGTTTAAACACACTTTAATGTCATCTACCTCTAAACATTTCCACGGCACTAGTCTTAACATAAGCCTATGTAGTTTTTAGTCATTTAACATTATTGGCCGGGCGCGGTGGTTCAAGCCTGTCATCCCACCACTTTGGGAGGCTGAGACGGGCGGATCACGAGGTCAGGAGATTGAGACCATCCTGGCTAACACGGTGAAACCCCGTCTCTACTAAAAAAATACAAAAAACTAGCCGGGCGAGGTGGCGGGCGCCTGTAGTCCCAGCTACTCGGGAGGCTGAGGCAGGAGAATGGCGTAAACCCGGGAGGCGGAGCTTGCAGTGAGCTGAGATCCGGCCACTGCACTCCAGCCTGGGCGACAGAGCGATACTCCGTCTCAAAAAAAAAAAAAAAACATTATTATGCCCTTTCACATTCACCAAGTCATCCCTAGTTTGCTACCTTTCTCCTTTGTCCACATTATATCCTTGGTTCCACTGAGTCTATCCTACCCCCTCTCTGTGCAGTTTCCATTGGTTTCTAAGGTATTTCAACATAAGTTACCACAGTGCTTTCACTTTAAATGTTTCTGATTAAAGGCCAGACGCAATGGTTCACATCTGTAAACCTAGCACTTTGGAAGGCTGAGGCAGGAGTATCACCTGAGGTCAGGAGTTCGACACCAGCCTGAGCAACATGATGAAACCCTGTCTACTAAAAATACAAAAATCAGCCGGGCGTGGTGGGGCATGCCTGTAATCCCAGCTACTCAGGAGGCTGAGGCAGGAGAATCGCTTGAACCTGGGAGGCGGAGGTTGCAATGAGCCAAGATCACGCCACTGCACTCCAGCCTGGGGGACAGAGTGAGACTCTGTCTCAAAAAAATAATAAACGAATAAATAAATAAATAAATAAATGTTTCTGACTAAAATGAAGATATAAGACACATATAAAATATCTTCTAGAGCAAGAGATTGGAAGATCAGAAAGGGAACAGGATCAAGAGCACACAGAAACACTTTTTCCCTCTCTGAGGGAAGAGTGAAAACACGTAATTGATAGAGAAACAAGATTGTGAGACAGAGAAACAAGAAGGCCCTAGGTCAAGCAGTATGTGATTCAGGACAGGACTCTATTAAAACGGAATTACTAGACGTTCCTAAGAGCATTAACACCCTCCAAGTGTGTGGTTCAGTTCTGAGATTAAACTATTACAGGACAATATCCAGCTCCCCAGCCTGAGACCTTTGCCATTCGAGTGAATATTTTCCACTGTGGCAGAAACACGTGATTTATTTGCCTGTCTCACACTTTCAGGCTAATCTGCATAGTAAGCGACAAAATGTTCCAGGATTCCTGGGTTTTACTCCTTCCTAACTTTTGTGGGGTTTTGTTTGTGTATTTCCCTTGGGATTCAATATAGAAATCCTGCCAAATATATTTGGCAACCATTGTCCTTGACATGAACTGTTCTTTCACATTTTATCTAAAACTAATCAGAAAACCTATTATATTCCCTGACCCATGGTTAGAAGAAACTGAGCAGCTGCAGGAACAGATAATATAAAACTGAATTTTCCCAGCTGTTTATTTCAAACCTTGGCAGAGGCTGTCAGGATGTGTCCAGAGTCAGCTTATCCTGTTAATCAGTATCAAAATAATCTAAAGTGTCAAAGGGTTTCATCAAAATAAAAACTCTATCAACTTTTTTCTGGTAAATACATGTGACTGCCTATACAACAATAGAAAGCTAGATAATAAATTAATGATGTATTCTATTCAATTCAACTCAAACTATTATTCTCTAGCCTCAGGCTGCATGCTAGATGGACACTAAAATATACACAGTGTATGAAGTAAAATTATCTCAATATTAATTGTTAACAAGACTAACTTTAGTGGATAAATGGTTGTTTAGTTAGATGCCAGGCTACTGATAATCTGGACCTCTACTTCAAGGTCACTAACATTGCTCATCTGCAGGCTATATAGGATCCCTTCCTCACACCATATACCAAAATTAACTCCAAGTGGATCAATGACCTCAATGTACGAATTAAAACTACAAAAGCCTCAAAAGAAAATATAGGTTTAAATCTTTGTGATCTTCGATTTGACATCGATTTCTTAGATAGACATAAAAAATACAAGCAACCAAAGGGGCAAAATAAATAAATATTGGACTTCATCAAAATGAAAAACTTTTGCATCACAGGATACTATTAGGAAAGTGAAAATACTACCCACAGAATGGGAAAAATATTTTCATGTCATAGCTCTGATAAGGGTATAATATTAAGAATATATAAAGAACTTATACTACTCAGTACTAAAAAAAAAATCCAATTAAAAATACACAAACAATTTAAATAGACATTTCTCCAAACGAGATATACAAATGGTCAATAAACACATGAAAAGACTCTCAACAACATTAGTTATCAGGGAAATGCAAATCCAAGCTACAATGAGATACCACTTTATCCACACGAGGATGGGTATAATTAAAAAGACAAACAGTAACAAGTGTTGATAAGAATATGGAAAAATGGGAACACTCATACTTTGCTAGTGAAAATGTAAAATGGTGCAGCTGCTTTGAAAAAGTTTGGCAGTTCCTCTAAAAGTTAAACATAGAATTACCATGTGACCTAGCAATTATATTCGTAAGTATATTCTGAAGAGAAATAAAAGCACATGTACACAAAGACTTGTACATGAATGTTCTATAGTATCATTATTCATAATCGCCAAAAGGGGAAACAATCCAAAAGTCCATCAACAGATGAATGGATAAACAAAATATGGTCTATCCATACAATGGAGTATTATTCAGCCATAAAAAGGAGTTAAATTCTGATACATACAACATGGAAGATTTTTTTAATTAAAAAATGAAAATAGTTTCATTCTTACTATATCTTTCTTTTCTTATTTTAATTCCTCTGTCATTCTGCAAAAATGGAAGAATCCTGAAAACATGCTAAGCAAAAGATGCCAGACACAAAAGGCCACATATTTTATCCCTTCATTTACATGAAATATTCAGAATAGGCAGAACCACAGTGACGGAAAGTAGGTTAATGGTTGCCAAGGGCTGGGGAAAGGAAGAAAATTAGAAGTGACTGTTTAATGATTACAGGGTTTCTTTTTGAGGTGATGAAAATATTCTGGAATTAAATAAAGATGATGGTTGCACACTTTACAGATTCACTAAAAACCACTGAATTGTACACTTTAAAATGGTGAATTTTATGATATGTAAATTATATATCAATGAAAAAGTGGAGATTTAGGAAAGGAAAAAAATCTCCACACTGAAAATACATGATTTTTACAGTATGTAAATCGTACCTCCAAGGAGTGAAAAAATGATAAGGAAATATTCTGAACTTTATACTATTAAATTCAACAGCTCAGATGGAATTTCTTTTCTTTTTTTGAGACACAGCCTTGCTTTGTTGCTCAGGCTGGAGTGCAGTAGCACGATCCACAGTTTATAGCAGCCTTGAACTCTTGAGCTCAAGTGATCCTCCTGCCTCAGCCTTCCAAGTAGCTGGGACTATAGGCATATGCTAACACACTTGGCTAATTAAAAAAAAAAAAATTTGTAGAAATGAAGTCTTGTTATGTTGCCCAGGCTGATCTCAAACTCCTGGTCTAAAGCAATCTCCCTCCCTCCTCCCAAAGTGTTGGGGTTACAGGTGTGGGTCACCATGCCCAGTCTCAAATGGAATTTCTTAAAAGAAATTATTAAAATTTATCCTAAAAGAAATAGAAAATTCAAATAGCCCTTTACCTATTAAAAATAGAATTCATAATTAAAACCCTTAAAAAAACCAAACCAAAACAAAACAAAAAACACTGGGATAAGATGATTTCCCTGGTGAATATAGTTAAACATTTAAAAAAGAAATGATACCAATTCTACACAAACTCTTTCATAAAATAGAAGAGTGAACATGTCTCAACTCATTTTATAAGAATCGTCTTACTCTTTGGTATGATTTGGTTGTGTCCCCACCTAAATCTCATCATGAATTGTAGCTCCCATAATCCCCACGTTGCGTGAGAGAGACCGGGGGGGAGGTAATTGAATCATGCCAGTGGGTTTTTCCCATGCTGTTCACATGATAGTGAATAAGTCTCAAGAGATCTGATGGTTTTATAAAAGGCAGTTCCCTTGTACAATGCTCTTTTGTCTGCCACCATGCCATATAAGATGTGCCTTTGCTCCTCCTTTGCCTTCCACCATGTTTGTGAGGCCTCCCCAGCTATATGGAAATGTGAGTCCATTAAATGTCTTTCATTTATAAATTACCCAGTTTCGGGTATGTTCTTATAGCAGCATTAGAACGGATTAATACCACTCCTACACCAAAACCAGACAATGACATTATAAGAAAATCACAGTCAAATATCCATCATGAACACAGACGCAAAAACTAAAAAACCACCATCACCACCACCAAAACCCTTAACAAAAAGTTTTAGTTGGCCAGGGCTTCCATAACAAAATACCAGAGATTGGGTGACTTAAATAACAGAAACTTATTTTCTCACAGTTCTGGAGGCTGGAAATCCAATATCAGGGTGCCAGTGTGGTCAGTTTCTAGTGAGAGCCCTCTTCCCAGCTGGTAGACGGTTGCCTTCTTGCTGTATGTTCACACGGCTTTTCCTCAGTGCATGAGTGTGGAGAGAGAACTTTCTCTCTTCTTATGAGGCCACCAATCCTATCAGATTAGGACTCCATCCTTATGACCTCATTTAACCTTGTTTACCTCCTAAAAGCCCGATCTCCAAATATAGTCACATCAAAAGTTAGGACTTCAACATATGAATCTGGGGTGGGGGAAGGTGGAGACAATTCAGTCCATAGCGAAAATACTACCAATATAATATGTCACAACCAGGTGGATTTTTTCCCTGGGAATATATAGCTGGTTCCTCATTAAAAAATCAATCAAGGTAATTCACCATAACAGAATAAACAAGATAAATCATATGACCATTTGAATAAATGCAGAAAAAGCATTTGACAAAATCCAACATCAAATCTTGATAAAAACTGTCACACCAAGAATAGAAGGAAACGTCCTCAATGTGACAAAGAGCATCTGTGAAAAAATTACAAGTAACTGTACTTAATGGTAAAATAATATTTTCCCTCTGAAATCAGGAACAAGACAAGGATTCTGCTATCATCAGTTCTATCTAACATTGTACTGGAGGCCCTTGCCAGTGCAGTAAGGCATGAAAAAAATAAAAATAAAAAGCATCCAGTTTGGAAAGGAAGAAGCAAACTATCTTCATTTGCAGACAACGTTATTGTATATGTAGAAATTCTAAAAGAAGTGCAAAATGCTACTAGAGCTAAAATGCAAATTAATAAGATTAGAGTGAACAAGGTCAATATACAAAAATCAACTGAATTTCTACATTTTAGTAACAAATGATTGAAAAATGAAAACAAATAAAAATTATACAATTAACAATAGCATCAAATCCCTCAAAATCCTTAGGGATACAATTAATAAAATTCTTCCAAGAAGTACTGTGTAGGCTACAAAATATCCTAGAGGGAAATTAAAGAAAATCTAAAGAAACAAAGCACAGATACACACATCTATGGAACTAGAGAATCCACAAACAGATTTGCCTATATACAGTCATTTAATTTTCTACAAAGGTGCCAATGGAATTCAATAGAGAAAGAAAAGCTTTTCACACCATACCGAAAATTTAACTCAAAATGTATTATAAACCTAAATACTAATGCTAAAATGATAAAAGTTCTAGAAGAAAACAGAAGAAAGGCTTTGTGAACTTGAGGTAGGCAAAGATTTCCTAGGACAGGGGAAAAAAAGCATGAAACATAGAAGAAAAAAAGCTAAATTGGACTCAACTACAACTATAAATTTCCACTATTTGAAAGACACCATTTGGAAAATGAAAATGCAAGTCATAGATTGGAAAAAAATATTCAAAGCACGTACATCTGAAAAGTATATATACAAAGAATTATCAAAACTCAACAATAACAAGACAAACAACCCAATTAAAAACTGGCCAAACCATTATCCTAAGTGAATTAACACAGGAATTGAAAACCAAATACCATATGTTCTCACTTATAAGTGGGAGCTAAATGATGAGAACACATGGACATAGAATCATAGACACTGGGGACTACTAGAGGAAAGAGGGAAGAGGAAGGGTAGCAAGGAGTGAAAAACCACCTATTGGGTACTATGTTCACTACCTCGGTGACAGGATCATTCATTCGTAACCCAAACTTCAGCATCACGCAACATACTCATGTAACAAACCTGCACACGTACCTCTTCGGTCTAAAATAAAAGTTGAAACTACGTTTAAAAAAAAGGACAAAAGATTTGAATAGACACTTCCAAGAAGATATAGGAGTGGCTAATTAGCACATGCAACATCTTTAGTCATCAGAGATACGCAAATTAAAAGTATAACCAGGCGTGGTGGCTCAAGCCTGTGATCCCAGCACTTTGGGAGGCTGAGGCGGGTGGATCACTTGAGGCGAGGAGTTTGAGACCAGCTTGGCCAACATAGCAAAACTCCGTCTTTACTAAAAATACAAAAATTAGCTGGGCGTGGTGGCGTGTGACCGTAGGCCTAGCTACTCAGGAGGCTGAGGCAGGAGAATTGCTTGAGCTTAGGAGGCAGATGTTGAGCTGAGATTGCGTCACTGCACTCCAGCCTGTGTGATGGGATGAGACTCCATCTCAAAAAAAAGTATACTGAGATACCACTATGCAGTCATTAAGTACTGGCAACATCAAATGTCGTTCAGGATATATTGCAACTGGAACTCTCATGCATTGAAGGTGGAAGTATAAAATGGAACGTTCAAGAAATCTGTCTGGCAGTTTCTTTTAAAGTTAAACATGCACTTACCATATGATCCAGCAATTCCACTCCTAGATATTTAACTAAGATAAATGAAAATAGATGTTCACACAAAACAGGTGGAACACTGTTCACAGCAGGTTTATTTGTATTTGCCCCTAACTGGAAATAACCCCAAATTGTGATATAATCCCATAATGGAGCAGTAATCAGCAATAAAAAGGATAGAAATACTTTATACAACAACCTGCATGAATTTCCAAATCATGATGCTGAAGAAAAAAAGCCATAGAAGAATGCATACCGTATGATTCCACTGATGTAAAATTCTAGAACATGTGAAAACAAATCGGTAATTTTCAGATAGCAGTTTATTGCCTGAGGCCAGGTCAGTGGGCGAGACTCATTAAAAAGTTGCAGGAGGGTTGATGTAAATGTATGTTGATTAGGGTGGTGGTTATGCAAGTGTATGCATTTGTCAAAACTCATCAAACTGCACATTTAAAACTGATGTGCTGCATTGTATGTAAACTATACCTGTGGCAGGTAAAAATTTGGCCCACATCACCTTTGCTCCTTGGTGTGATGACCAAAAATACATTATGTGGCAAACTAAGACTTTGAAGATGGAATTAAGGGTGCTGATCAGCTGACCTTGAGATGGGGAGAGTAATCTGAATTATCCAGGTCAGCCCAGTGTAATCACATGGGTCCTTAAAAGTAAAAGAGAGAGGCAAAAAAGGCCAGAGATATGCACGGAAAATTGAAGTCAGAGCAATTCCAAGCATGAGAGAGTGTTGATGCACCATTGCTGGTTTCCACTACATGGAACAGTTTGCTGAGGATGGGGCCTAGGAACCTAAATTTTAATAAGCTTCTCGAGTGATTCATGAACTAGCTTGAGAACTAGTGCCTTCATGAACTTCAGCTTTGGGATGAACTTTAAGTTGGGGTCCAGTTAATGTATATGAGAGATATTGCTTTTTTTTTTTTTTTTTGAAATGGGGTCTCACTGTGTTGCCCAGGCTGGAGTGCAATGGTGTGATCTTAGCTCACTGCAACCTCCGCCTCCCAGGTTCAAGTGATTCTCCTGCCTCAGCCTCCTGAGTAGCTGGGATTACAGGCGAGCACCACCATACCCAGCTAATTTTTTTTTTTTTGGTAGAGATGGGGTTTCGCCATGTTGGCTAGGCTGGTGTCGAACTCCCGACCTCAGGTGATCTGCCTGCCTCGGCCTCCCAAAGTGCTGGGATTACAGGCGTGAGCCACCGTACCTGGCCAATTGCTTATTTATATCTCCAAGCTCCACGGATCAGAAAATACTTTTCCTGAAAAGTTACCCAGCAGAGGTCAGATCATGTTGAAAGGGCAAGTCTCTGGAATGTTCATAAGGGTATACGGAGCTAGCGCAGTTGAACTGTTCACTTTTTGCATAAGAAATCTCACTGTTCATGTTTTCCCATCGGACAAAATAAAACAGACTGAGGAGTTATGTATATTAATGTGTGAACAGTGCATAGCTACATGCCAATAAAGCAGCACAGTTAATGAATCAATAGCTTTTTTTCCTGCTCAGTGAAAATAAAAATGCTTTATACCAACTAGAAAAAAAAATAAATCCAAAAGCTCATTCTTCGAAAAGAGCACCACCAGCAACAAAATAGACAAATCACTGGCAAACTTATTCAAGGAGAAAAGATAAATAGCAAAGATAGAGGAATTTAGGAATAAGAAAGGGCACATAACTACAGATAATGTGGAGTAAAAGAATCATGAGTGAGTGCTACATGCAACACTGTCGCAACAAAATTGAAAAAATAAATAAAGTTACTTCCTAGAAAGGTATATAATTATTAGAAGTTGAAACTTGAATTGACTGATTATCATAGAAGAGCCTGGAGGGGTGATATTGCAAATGTCAGTAGGACCAAACGGATTCGTAAGTGAGTCTCGCTTAACTTTTAGACAATGGGTAATTCTAATGTTACTTAAGCTATTCTAAGCAATTCATTTGATAAAGCCAACAAAACTTTGTTTACTATTATTAGTAGGTCGAGCAGTGAGAATCCACTAATAATAGAAAAAAAAGAAAAAAGTTATAGATCAATCCCACATTCAAAGGCACACGCTGTCTCAAGAGATAGTAGCGCATAGAACCCACTAATACTCAAATGACATGAATAGCAGATTGTACTCCAAGAATGTAAGTGTATTTAGTGTCAGGACATCTATTAACATAATTTATCAACATATCAAAGAAGACAATTCAGATGATACCAGCTACTGAAAAGTTATTTATGATAAACATTTTGTGGCAAATGAGAATAGAAGTAACAAGCACCATTTGCAAAAACCAAAACAGCAAATGTTACTCTCAATAGCAAAATACAAAAATTATTTCAAGTAAACATAGAGTAGAAGGAATGTTCACTTTCATTGTTATTATTTAACATTTTCTCCTGTTTTCTAATAAATTCAATAAGATAAGAAAATGAAATAACTGGCTATAAACATTGGAAATGAGTTAAAATCTGTCTCATTTAACTGATGATATGATATGATTCAATATTCATAGAGACTTTCGGGTAAAATTACTAGAATTAATAGGCGAATTTGGTAAGGTAGCTAGATTTAAGATGAATATACAACGGCTGGGTGCAGTGGCTCAAACCTGTAATACTAGCTGTTTGGGAGGCTGAGGTGGGCAGATTGCTTGAGCTCAGGAGTTGAAAACCAGCCTGGGTAACATGGCAAAAACCCATCTCTAAAAAATATACAAAAATTTTCCGGGCATGGTGGCCTGCTCCTGTAGTCCCAGCTACTTGAGGGGCTGAGACAGGAGAATTGCTTGAATCCAGGAGGTCAAGGCTGCAGTGAGGTGAGATCACCCCACTGCACTCCAGCCTGGGTGACAAAATGAGACCCTGCCTCAAAAGAAAATGCTGAATAAACACAAACCAATAGCTTATCTCTATTCTGGTACTAAGCACTCATAAATGGAAATAGGAGAAAACTATCTTATTAACAATAGCATCACACTTATAAAATACATAGAGATAAATGTAATAAGAAAAATATTTAAATTTATTATATTAATAAAATTAAGGTATGAGTTTAATGAAATTTCAGTTAGAATCACAACAGGGCTTGGATCTTTTTAATTTGAAAAATATCTTAACAGTTTTATGTGGAAGAATAAAGTGTCTAAGAATAGCTAAGAAAGGTACAAAAAGAATAGTGAAGATTGCTTTCACCCACCAGATATCAGAAGATATCATAGGCTCACTATAATCAAATCACTATGGTATTGGCATAGCAAGATAATACTAGATTAGTGAAACAGCCTAATGAATCCAGAAATATATGCTAATATATATGAGAACTTTATATGATGAATGTGTTGATTCAAACCAGTGGCAAAAGGTGCCATCATAATAGGCTATTGATCTGGATGGAAATAAAGCTAGACAAATCCCTCTCTCATGCCATATGACAAAAGTAATTAGCAGATAATTGAAGCAATGCATATAAAAAGCAAAACAGTAAACATCTTGCAAGAAAATCTGGGAGACTACACGTACAATCTTGAGGTGTGGGAAACATTTTTAACCAACCTTGCCAACTCTGAAGACATGAAAGAAAAGATATTTCTGCTTATAAAAATTAAAAACTGTTTTGGTAAAAGTTATAACAAAGTCAACAGATAAACAATAGATCTTGGGGGAAACTGCAATATACATGACAAAGAGTTAATACTTGTAATAATAAAAGGGTTCTCATAATTTTTTTTTAAATGAAAGAGCCCAAAGAATAATGGGCAAAGCATATGACTAATTAAATCCCCCAAATAAATTCAATAGCCAACAAGCATTTAAAAAGATGCTCAAGCTATTAGAAATAAAAATAACACAATGAAAGTAATGATGCAATATCACTCCACACCTGTAAAATTGGCAAATTTTAAAAACAGGATAAAACTTATCACTATGTGAGTGCAGAGAGAAGGCCATTTTCATACTTCGATGGTAGAAATGTGTGAAAAGTTCTGGCTTCTTTGGAAATTAAAACTTAGAAGGAAACATTCCCTTCGTTCCATTAATATTCCTCTTGCAAATTAGTTCGACAGAAGTAAAAGCACCAGTATGCAATGATATAGGATATAGTAGCCAAAAACTGGAATAAAGTGAACGTAGATACAGCCATACCATAGAATCTTATATAGCCAATAAATGTAATGAATTAAGGCTATGCCAATTGACTTAGAGTTCTAGTAGGTGTTAATGAGTGAGAAATGTGTGTATAATGTCCTAATTTTATAAAACAAATAGTGTCCAAGAAAACCTTTGTCTGTGTGTATGTGTATGTGAATATATACGATCATACTGGGGTTACCTAGTTGAGGTGGGAGAGAAGGGGACTGATGTGGAAAGAGGGTGGGGAGCCAAACAGAAAGAACCAAAAAGACTATAAAGTATGTACAATATGACCACATTTAATGTTTACATAGCCACTATCTATGTATTATATTTAAATCTTTATAATACACATTTAAAGAAGACAAAACAAAATATAAAATAAATGATTTCAACATTCAACTCAATAAGCAAAAATTGAACAACAAAATGAACCAAAGGAAATTAGAAGGAAGGAATGAATTAATGAAAGTAGAAGCAGAAACTGATGCAACACAAAGAAAAAAGAGATTTGATAAATCAAACCAAAAGAAAATTCTTGACAAGACCAATAAAATCAAGAAAACTCCTGGAAATATTATTTTTAAAAGACAGAAGAGAACATATACAACATAAGGAATGAAAAAGGAAATATAACTACAGACACAGAACAGTTTAACAAAAGTTACATATGAGAGACTCATATGTAACTTGATACCAATACATTATCAAATCTAGGGATAGATTTCTTTCTATGAAAATATAGACCAAAATATAGACAAAAATATACCAATATTTACTGAAGAAGAGGTAGAAAAATCTGAATCAACTGATGACCATAGACAATATTGATAGTTATTTAGTATTCTCCCTAAATGCACCAGAAACCCCCAAACATGAAAAGCTTCTGAACTCATGGCTCATATTATCCTTACACCCAAAGTAGAAAAGATATTTAAAAACACACATCGCACGTACACACAAGAGAACCAGACATGAAACCCGTGTGTGATATTGATTAGCTCTCACTGCCTTCTCTCCATGGAAGCTTGGGCAGGCGGAGGGCAGTTTTGTCTTTGCCCCTTCAACCTCCCTCTACTCCAGTCTCTAGATTCTGAAGGAGCAGCATGTGACAAAGAGGAGCAACGGACAAAACAGAACAAAATATCAGCAAATAGGTCAGACCTATGAAGAGAACTGGCAATTAGCTTTTGTACTAATAACACAGATGTGAGCACAACTTACTCAGAAATGTTTCTTTGGGGCCCAGGTAGCATCACAACCATCCTAACCTGATGTCTGCACCTTCCTCCAAGCAGACTTACACCCCCACAATCCTGGCCCCTGATCAGACCCCACAGAACATGCCTTTACCTTGTGTCCACAGGTAGCTCACCGAGATCACTTTGCATATAGTCCCATGACAGTTCCACTGCACCCAAGTAGTATCTTCTGGTGGCACTAAAGCAGAATCGCAAAAGGCACAGAAAGAAGCAGGTGGAGAGCTCTATTTGCATGACTTATTGCCACAAATGTTCAACTGAAGAAGCAAAAGGTTAATTCTTCTTTAAAATATCTTTAGCTCCCAGGAGGGGAAAAAAGTAAAATTTCTGATTTAATGAAAAGTGCCAATTTCTTTGCAGAGCATTTTAAGGAACTTTACCCGCTGGATGTGCTTAGCACTAAGCAGTAACCGACAGGATTGCTTTCTTTTCATCAGTGGGAAGCAGCCACAGGAAGAACTGAAGTAGGAAAAGGGAGGCTACTAAACTTAACCCATTCACTTCTGAGAGCAGTAGGGGCATGAGAAGTCTGCTTTAATCAGAACTTTTAAGGAAAGGAGGAGAGGGATGGATAAGTCAAAGTGAACAGAAGCTTTAATTTGTGCTCCTATTCCTAGCCTACTACAACCCTCTTCCTGATTGGCAGCAGCAAGAGAAGTTCTGGATGTTGTCGAAGATTCTAGAATTCACTTGCACTAGCAAGAGTAACCAGCAACCTGTTAGTCGCTCTGCTTCCGCACTTGCCCCTCACACTGCTGCCAGTGTGAGGAATTTATAGTTTTTTTTTTTTTTTTTGAGACGGAGTCTTGCTCTGTCGGCCGGATCTCAGCTCACTGCAAGCTCCGCCTCCTGGGTTCACGCCATTCTCCTGCCTCAGCCTCCCAAGTAGCTGGGACTACAGGCGCCCGCCACCTCGCCCGGCTAGTTTTTTGTATTTTTAGTAGAGACGGGGTTTCACCGGGTTAGCCAGGATGGTCTTGATCTCCTGACCTCGTGATCCGCCCGTCTCGGCCTCCCAAAGTGCTGGGATTACAAGCTTGAGCCACCGCGCCCGGCCAGGAATTTATAGTTTTTAAAACTATAGTTTTACATAAAACATGAGGTTAGGCAACTATTGTTTTAAAAACTATATAGTTATAATTTAAAACTATAAAGCAAATCCTACCACTCCTCTTCTCAGAATCCTCCAATGGCTTCTGTCCTCCATCAGGGTAAAACCCTACATCTTTACCATGGCCTAAGTACTAGAGCATCCCACATGGTTGGCATGCCCTTTCTCCTGACCTCTGTAGTCTCATCTCACTCTGGTTATACTGGTCTCCTTACTCTTCCCTAAAATACCAAGCACACTCATGCCCCTGGACCTCAATACTTGCTATTTCTTTTCCCTCAGATTTCCACGTAGTTCCTCTCCCACAAGTCCTTCGTATTTCAGCTCAAATCTTGCCTGCTGAATGAGGTTTAAATATGGAACACCACATTTATGTTGTAAGCTGTTTACCCTACCTGCATTACTGATATTTTTCTCAATAGCACTCATAACCACCTGGCATTTATTCACTTATTTATTTTGTCTTGTTTTTAACCTAACACTTTTCCAGGTTGTTTACATTTGGCCCAGGTATAGAATATATCTCTTTACAACAGAATGTAGCCATGGTGAGCTCAAACACCCTACTCAGGTTAATGTGTATTAGGGAGAGTGAGGTCTCCTGCAGGGGCCTCAAAGTGTAAGAGCTTATGAGAAGAAACTTGATCAGGGTTGCTATAAAAACGTTATCATTGAGCTCAGTTCTGCACAAACAAGAATGTGTTCAGGAGCAATTGGTATACTGTTGACTGGTTTGGAAACAGGCGGCAGGAAGCCCCTTTGATAAACACTCCTCTCCAATAGGTACAAGGATGCAGAGATGACAGCTGACACTATATGCCAGGAACTATTCTAGGTGCTTTTAAATACAGGTACTATTCTTACCTTCATTTTATGGGTGATGAAACTGAAGCACGGAGAGGTTAGGCAACTTCCCCATGGTCACACAGCTTGTGAGTGGTAGCATTCAAACCCATGTACTCTGGCTCCAGAAGTACACCACTATGCTATACTTCTATGCCTCAGAAATGAAGAAAACCCAGTTCCCAATCCTCTGGGAATAACAGTGCAATGGAGGAGACAGAAAAGTAGACAGTTACAGTACAGGGTGATAAATTCTCTGCCAGGTGCTACATAGGCTATCTGATTTAATCCTCATGACAACACAGCAATGTGGATACAGATAAAGTAACTGAGGTACAGCGAGGTTAAATGGCTTGCCTACAGCCACACAACTACCGATTTATTTTTACTCAACTCCTATGGTGCTACAAAATCCTATATTAAGCAGTATAATTGAAAAGAAAAAGAAAACAATAGCACAGTGATTATAAAGAAAATAGCTTGATTGTGTCACTCCTAAAGTGGTGGATCAGATGTCAATGTTTATTATCATTCACTAATTACATTTATGAATAATTTTTAAAAGTAAAGGAAAAGACTGGCTGTTTTAACTAACATAATAGAAACTGTTGCTGAATTTTCTGTTGAAGATATATTTTGAAGTCAGTTTTATTAAGTATAACTCACATGTAAAATTCAAAAGAAAAATTAAATATATAAATAAAATGTGTCTTCCTCCACTAACAGGGTAGGGCACATCGCAGGAGCCGATAAATATTTGTTCAATGTTTACATGAGCAAACACCGTCACTCAGCCGTCTTTATTTTCAGTGAGTCATAGGTAAAATATTCTTCACCAGGCGAGGATTGAGTCGCAGTCGCGTCAGGAACTCGCCTCCAGGTACTTAGCGAGCGAGCCCCGACGGCCGCGGTTGGTGGAGGGGGGAAAATGGGGGAGAGTGGGGGGTAGTTTGGGGAGACTGAGGTGGGGAGTAGGGGGAGAACGAGGAAGGGAGCCTCACCCCTGGGAAGCTTTCTGCGCACGCGCATCTCGGTGCCTCTGTTGGGCGGGGTTGCGGGGCCTGTGACACCGCCCGCTGAGCTCTGTGATGTAGCCGCTTGGGGAGACTGGAAGCAGCCGCGGCGCGCCCGGCCCGCCGTCTTCCGCTGCCGCCGTGGGAATGGAAACATCTGCCCCACGTGCCGGAAGCCAAGTGGTGGCGACAACTGAGCGCCACTCCGCGGCCTGCCGCGCAGATCCTCTGCGTGTGTCCTCGCGAGACGAGCTCACCGAAATGGCCGCGTCCACTCAAGGTAAGGGCGGGCGCGCGCGCGGCCGGCGCCGCCGGGAGCCGCCTTCCTGGGCTCCGGAAGGGGAAGGGCTCCGCGCCCGCCAGTCCCGAAGGAGCTCCCCGGGGAGCCAAAGCGGCGCGGGGACCGGGAGGACGCTCGGGGCTCGCCCCTGGCCCATCCGCTCCCAGGGTCCGGCCAAGGTCACGCGCGTGTCTGGGGCCTAACCATCCCGGTGTGTCGTCTCCAGTGGAGCTCACCCAGCCTTCCGGCGCCGCCCCCGGCAGCTGAAGCACGGAAACATTCTGTCCCTGTTCTCGGAAGCGGTCTGGCTTCTTTGTCCCTTTGGACGTTCATCTCAAATGCCTCGTGGCGTCGTTCCGTGTACAAGGCACCTCCCCAATTGCTTTATTGTTGATTTTGAAAAACTAGCACATATGGGATGGTACTTAAGAGTAGCCTTCTGTTTAGTCGGCATAGTCAAAGATTCCGTGTAATTCGCAGTGGAGCACGTCTTTAAGTTATACTTCTTACCCTATTTTGAATGCTTAGGTTGTATTTAATTTAGTACTGATTCACAGGAGCCCATTGCTAAACAGAGCCATGATCGAAAACTCAATTATATAAAAGTAAAATTACATAAAGTATGTTAAAAACAAAGGCAGTGAAAATACTAAAAACTCATCACTTTTATTATTTACCGTGTTTTATTGTTACTTTGCTTTTGGGGTTATTTATACATCTATTGTATCTCTGTGGAGGAGATACTATACTAGGGAGCTCTACTGTGCATCTCTTCCCAACTCTGGATTCAGTGGTGTCACAATTCAGTAATGTCACGCTCACGATGAATGAATACACAAGGGAAACTGGCTACACTACAAATCAGCCCTTGCCTAAAGCCGACTGTTAAACATTTTACCAGCACCCCGCTAAATTTTAGATGACTCTGGGAAAGTGGAATGTGCAATGTGATAATTATGTATTTACCTGCAGAGCAGACTTCTCTTACTGACTTTAAACGTATAGGTCGATCAGGTATTTGCACCTAGGAAATTGTTGTGAGAAATTTTGAGGTTAAGATGAATTTTAATTGTTATCACAGTGATGATCACATAATACTGTGATCATTGATTTTGTGGGCTCATAAACGTGGCTAGTGGCTGACTTTTGTCTCTCATAGTGCTTAGCAGTGTTTGACCAATGACTGACCAAATATCTGGCATTTAATCCACCTTCCCCCCTACTCTTTTTTAGGGACTAGATCTGTCATTGAGGCTACAGCGCAGTGGCACAATCATAGCTCACTGCAGCCACAAACTCCTGGGCTCAAGTGATCCTCCCACCTCAGCCTCTAATTCCCTCTTTTGACTGGAGCCACCTGTTGATATAAGGGGCTTGGTCAAATTACATTAAAACAAAACTGTAATGTTTTGCTGTTACATTAGAAAAATAAATTATTTAACTACTTGTGAGGCCATGGAGTACCCAGGTACTCAAACATCCATATTTTGTCTGCTAAATGGGCATCTGTGATGTATCCTGAATGAATTCTTGAATGTTTTGTGTATAGTTTAAGGTAGAGGTTGAGAGTAGTTTTTTTTTAAAAAAAAACAAAAACAAATATATAGTAGTTCTAACATCACTTGTTGTTTCCTTCATTGAATTACCTTGGTGCTGTGTTATTAAAAATCAAATGACTATATGTGTGGATCTATTTCTGGATTCTCGATTCTCTTCCATTGCTATATTTGGGTATCCTTGGCTCAGTTTGACAGTATTGAATGTCATCGCTTTATAAGTCTTGAAATTAAGGTAGTTGTATATTATACTGTAGCTTCATAATAAGCCTTGAAATTCCTTGAACCCTCCTCTTTCCCCTGCCCGCCCCCGCCCCCAGGATTATTCTGGCCGTTTGTGGCAGTTTGTATTTTCCTGATTGCAGCAATATTGACGATTCCTCGTGGTCTTTTTCCTAGTGACTTTGACACTCCTCCCACCCAGGGGTAGGGTCTGTATTCCCTCTTCCTGAAGCTGAATGGGAGCTTGTGACTGACTGCCTGTTCCTACAGAATGTAGTGGAAGTAATATTGCATTTGTTCTCTCCCTTTCTTGGGACTTTCACCTCCTGAACTCTGCTCCTATGCTGTGAGGAAGCCTAGACTGATTCACAAAGAGTAGCCGCCTGTCTATCTGAATGAGCGTAGAGTCTTCAGACCCAGCCTGTAAATCTTCTGGCTAAAGCCTCAGACATCATGAAACAAACACAAACCACAGTGCCGTGACTGAATTCCTGATAGAATCTGAGAGCATAATATATGATTGTTTTGCTTCATGAAGTTTTGGAGTAATGGATTGTACAGCCGAAGTAACTGGAACACAGCTGGGTTTTTTTGTATCTTCATATGAATTTTAGAACCAGTTTGTCAATTACATAAAACTTACTTTTTTGTTGGGTGCGGTGGCTCACGCCTATAATCCCAGTACTTTGGGAGGCCGAGGCAGGTGTATCACCTGAGGTCAGGAGTTCCAGACCAGCCTAACCAACATGGAGAAACCCCGTCTCTACTGAAAATACAAAAAATTAGCTGGGCGTAGTGGTGCATGCCTGTAATCCCAGCTACTTGGGAGGCTGAGGCAGGAGAATCACTTGAACCTGGGAGGAGGAGGTTGCGGTGAGCCGAGATTGCGCCATTGCACTCCAGCCTGGGCAAAAAGAGCAAAACTCCGTCTCAGAAACAAAAAACAAAAAAAAAGAAAAAAACTTACTTTTTAATTGGGATTGTATTGAATATATAGATCAATATATGGAGAGAATGAACATCTTAAAAATACTGAGTCTTGCAAAACATAAACATAGTATATCCCTGTTATTTTAGGTCATCTTCAATTTCTTTGCAGTGTTTTGTAGTTTACAGTGAAGAGGTCTTGTGCATCTTTCATTGAATTTATTCCAACATAATTTTTGCAATTAAAATTATTTTGTTTTCCAGTTCATCATTTCTAATACATAAAAATTCAAATGACTTTTTAGTATTGGTCTTATAATCTGTGACTTGCTTCTGGTACCTTTTTGTAGATTTTTCTGGGTTTTATATATACACAGTTATATTATCTGCCAATGAAGACAGAATTATTATTGTACCTCCTTTCTAATCTCTTTGACTTTTATTTCTTTTCTTCTGTTGTACTGGCTAGGAACTCCAGTACAGTGCTAGGCGAGGTGGCTCACACCTGTAATCCCAGCACTTTGGGAGGCTGAGGAGGGAGGGTCACTTGGGGCCAGGAGTTCCAGACCAGCTTAGGCGACAAAGTGAGACCTCCTGTATAAAAAAAAAAAAATCAGTTGGTCACAGTGGTGCACAGCTGTAGTCCAGCTACTGGGGAGGCTGAGGTGGGAGGATTGCTTGAGCCCAGAGGTTTGAAGTTGCAGTAATCTGTGATAGTGCCACTGCACTCCGATGTGGGTGATAGAGTGACACCCTGTCTCAAAACAAAACAAAACAAAAAGCAGTTGAATAAATTTTAGGGAAAGGAAAGTGTTCCATATTTCACCATTAAGTATGATGTTAGTTGTATATTTTTCATAGATGTCCTATATCAGATTGAAGAAATTCCCTTCTGTTCCTGTTTTCTACTTTTTATTCTGATTTTTTTCTTTGATTTTGAAGTATAAAATTTCTGTAATTATTATTTTGTACAGTAAGTATTCATTTAGATTTATCCAGCTATTTACCCATTCCAGTGTCTGTCATTCCTTTCTGCATTTCCAGACTTCCATGTGGCATCATTTGTTGTCGGCCTGAATAACTTTAGTGTACCTCTTTGAATGTTACTTCTATCCCATCTTTTCAAATCTTCTGGAACTCCGATTACATATATGTTTAATCTTTTGAGCAGTTTTCGAACATTGTTATTTGCTTACTTCAGCATCTTGATCGTCACTGTTCTGTTTCTGTTCCTTTTTTTTTTCTTTTTTTTTTTTGAGGCTGAGTCTCGCTGTGTCACCCAGGCTGAAGTGCAGTGGTGTGATCTTGGCTCACTACAACCTTCGCTACCTGCGTTCAAGTGATTTTCCTGTCTCAGCCTCCCGGGTAGCTGGGACTACAGGCGCGTGCCACCACGCCCAGCTAATTTTTGTGTTTTTAGTAGAAACAGGGTTTCACCATGTTGGCCAGGCTGGTCTTGAACTCCTGACTTTAAGTGATCTGCCCCCTGGGCTTTCCAAAGTGCTGGGATACAGGTGTGAGCCACCATGCCTGGCCTGCTTCTATTTCGTTTATTTAAACAAATTTTGTTTCCTTTGTCTGGCTTTGCCTTTGCATGGGTAGTAGTAATTTTCTATTGTTTATTGTATTATGTGTGAAAAGATTGTACAGACTCCATGCCAGATGAAGTTGATCATTTGAGGTCAATTTTACAGTAAACAGCTTTGAATAGTACATTGCTGCCATTTCATATCAGACATTTCTTAGTGCGGTGTTTCCAGGGAAACAGGGCTGGGTATAGTAGGGGAGCCTGACATTATCTTCCCACAGAGAAAGGGATTGACATTTTGTTAATTCTTTCTCCATGCTTGGGCAAATCACTTAACTTTGGAACCTTCATTTCATTTTTTTTTTTTTTTTCTGACACAGAGTTTCACTCTTGTTGCCCAGGCTGGGGTGAAATGGCGCAATCTCACCTCACTGCAACCTCTGCCTCCCCGGTTCCAGTGATTCTCCTGCCTCAGCCTCCCGAATAGCTGTGATGACAGGCGTGTGCCACCACGCCCAGCTAATTTTTGTAGTTTTAGTAGAGACAGGTTTTCGCAGTGTTGGCCAGGCTGGTCTTGAACTCCTGACCTCAGGGGATCTGCCCACCTCGGCCTCCCAAGGTGCTGCGAGTACAGGCGTGAGCCACTGTGCCTGGTGCCTTTTTTTTTTTTTTTTTTTTTGAGGTGGAGTCTCATTCTTGTTGCCCAAGCTAGAGTGCAATAGTGTGATCTTGGCTCACCACAACCTCCACCCCTCAGGTTCAAGAGATTCTCCTGCCTCAGCCTCCCGAGTAGCTAGGATTACAGGCATGTGCCACCACCTCCGGCTAATTATGTATTTTTAGTAGAGGTGGGGTTTCTCCATGTTGGTCAGACGGGTCTTGAACTCCTGACCAGTCAGGCGATCTGTCTGCCTCCAGCCTCCCAAAGTGCTGGGATTACAGGCGTGAGCCACCGTGCCTGGCTTTCATTTCTTAATTATAAAATTGAGTTAAAAGTAGTACTTATTCTGTGGATTTAATTAGATATACATGATTAATGTTTAGCACATTGCCTAGTAAATAGTAAGAGCTCAATTAAACATTACCTCTTATCTTCATTATCACTGGAGATCCATGTAGTACTTAGAAAATTTGTGGATTACTGAATAGCATTGAGTTACTCCTGAAGAGAAGGGGCAAATTTGTTTCATTTGGGATGCATTACTGGCAGTTTTTTGTAGGTCTTCTTGGATTGATTTATTTATTTGAGAGGGAGTCTTGCTCTGTTGCCCAGACTGGAGTGTAGCGGCGCTATCTCGGCTCACTGCAACCTTTGCTTCCTGGATTCAAGCAATTCTTGTGTATCAGCCTCCCAAGTAGCTGGGATTACAGGCACCCGCCACCATGCCTGGCTAATTTTTGTATTTTTAGTAGAGATGGTGTTTCGCCATTTTGGCCAGACGGTTTTTGAACTCCAGACAACAGGTGATTCACCCACCTCGGCCTCCCAAAGCGCTGGGATTACAGGCGTGAGCCACCATTCCCAGCCTTTTTTGTTATTTTTAAATTTGAGAGGACAAACTAGAGGACTAATTCTAGATTTTCTAGGTTTTTCCCTCTAATATAGACATTAGTATTTGCTGATTTTAGTCTGATTTTCCAAAATTGTAACTTAGAATAAATTTACTATTTAAAATAGAATATTTGGAGGTTTCGTGTTATATCTATCTCTGTTTCTTTAAATATATTTTAATCTAGTTAGGTATGGTAGTGATTTCTTATAAAAGTAAATATTTTCTTATTTAGCATATTATTTCTTGTAGGCAACTTTGAGGGAAATTTTGAATCACTGGACCTTGCGGAATTTGCTAAGAAGCAGCCATGGTGGCGTAAGCTATTCGGGCAGGAATCTGGACCTTCAGCAGAAAAATATAGCGTGGCAACCCAGCTGTTCATTGGAGGTGTCACTGGATGGTAAGTGATGTGAAAGATGTCCATTGTCTTTTGTGCATGATTTAGTATTGCAGTTATAGGTACCATAATCTCCTTTAACCAGTGAAAACACATTGGCTTTTGTGAAATTGGTCACTTAATGTGTAGCGTGTGTCTAAACATCATCTTAAAGTGCCATTTAATGGTTACACATAATGATTGTTTGCTATATGCCGGGTTCTGTTTGAAGTATTTACATAGATATCTCATTTCCTTCTCATAACTCTGGAATTAGTACTGTTATTTTCTATCCTCATTTTATAGAAACTGAGGCTCAGAAAGGTTAGTTTGCCCAAGGTCACATAGCTGGTAACTGGTAGAATAAAGAGCTAACTACTTATTAGCTATGTCAGATGATAACTTAATATGATACAGCTTATGGTTTCATTTGTAATAAATTCAAAAAATGTTAATAGCAAATTTCATAGGTGAATATTGAATCCATTAATCTCATAGACTCTTTACATTTGAAAAATTTTATAGCACCATATAGCAAATATAGAACAGTGCATATAACAGATGTACATTTTAGCAAATACTTAGAGTGAACACCTATGTAACAACTGCATAGGTTAAAAAAAATGTGGCGCACCCTAGAAACTCAAGAGGTTGTTATGCAGTTATTTCACTGCTTTTCTTTGTAGTTTTAATACCAGTTATGTCACTAAATAACGTACTGTGGTTTACCTGGTTTCCAGCTTAAAGTAAATGCAATCAGTATGTATTCTTTTGAGTCTTGCTTTTTTTGCTCAACCTGATGTTTCATATGTTCAGCTACTTTGTATATAGTTGTAGTTTCTTCACTTTCATTTGTATTTTGAGTTCCATTATATGAATATACCATAGTATATTGATCCAGTTGATGACTGATATTTGAGTTGCTTCCATTTTTGGCTAATACTATGCTGATACGAGTATTAGATTTCCCGGTGTATATGTGCATACATTTCTGTAGGGTCTGTACCTAGAAATTGCCAGGTAATGGGTAGAGGTATCTTTAGCTTCACTAAATAATGTCAAACCACCTTCCGAAACTGTTTTTAACGGCTTACAGTCCCAACAAGGACTGAATGAACCTGTTGTTGTACATGGCGGCACTTGATTTTGCCAGGTTATTAAATTTTTTAAAAATTAGTTCATTTTTCCTTAGCAAGGTAATCCAATTAAATCCAGACTGTTAACATTTTGCCAAGTCTGGTAGTTAGGTAGTAGTATTTCATGGTGGCTTCATTTGCATTTCCCTGAGTAGGAGTGACATTGATCAACTTTTACGCATGTTTGTTGACCATTTGGATCTCCTCTTTCAGTTCCACTCTAGTCTTTTTCCTCTGAAGTTGTCATTCTTTCCCTTGTTAAGCTGTTAGAGTTCTTTATATATTCTGAATATTCTCAGTCCTTTGTTAGTTGTGTGTATTACAGATATTTTCACTCATTCTGTGGTTATCTTTTCATTTTATGGTATCTTTTGGTGAACTGAAGATCTTATTTTTAATATAGTCAGTTTTATCAATCTTAACCTTAATGGTTAGTGATTTTTATGGCTTATTTAAGTAATCTTTGCCTACCCCGTGTTTCAGAACTTTTATTATTTGACCTTTCACATTTAGATTTATTATCCACCTGGAATTGTTTTTGTGCTCGGTATGTGGTAGATTCTGCTTTTCTTCCCCATGGGGAATACCCATTTGTCCCAACTTAATTTATTGCAAAAGCTATCCCTTTCCCCGTTGCTTTATGTGAGTGTGTGTGTGTGTGCATATTTGTGTGTCTGCTATCTTGTTCTTTAGGAACATCTTGGCTATTTTCTTTATCTCTTAGTTTTTAAGTTTAATAAATAGGTATATTATAAGTTGCACATATTTAAAGTATACAGTTTGATACATTTTTACATATGTACATGCCCATAAAACCATCACCACAGTCAAGATAATGAACATATCTATCACTTCAAAAGCTGCTTTGTACCACTTTGTAATCCCACGCTCTTTCCTTCATGCCATGCTCCCACCACTGATCTGCTTTCTATTACTATAGATTACTTGACGTTTTCTAGATTCTTTTTAGAAGTGGAATTACATAGTATATATTCTTTTTTGTCTGGCTTCTTTTATTCACCATAATAATACATTTTTTTTGTTTTGAGATAGAGTCTTGCTTTGTTGCCCAGACTGGAGTGCAGTGGCGCGATCTTGGCTCACTACCTCCTGGGTTCAAGCAATTCTCCTGTGTCAGCCTTCGCCATAATAATTTTGAGATAATCTGTGCTTTTCTGTTTATCAATAGTTCATTCCTTTTTATTGCTAAGTAGTACTCTGTTGTATGGATGTACAACAGTCTGTTTCTCCATCCACCTTTGATGCACATTTGAGTATTTTTTTTTTTTTTATTGTTTGGCTATTACAAATAAAACTTCAAGTTTGTGTCCAAGTCTTTGTATGAACAAATCTTTCATTTCTTTTGGGTAAATATCTAGGAATAGTATGGCTGAGTCACGTAGTAAGTGAATGTTCTAAATTTACAAGTACCTGCCAGTTTTTAAAGTGCCTATATCATCTTACATCTCCACCAGCAATGTGTGAGGGTTCCAGTTCCTCTGCATCGTCACTAACACTTGGTATTATCTTTTTGATTACAGCCATCTTAGTGGGTATGAAGTTGGATCTCATTGTGGTTTGAATTTGCATTTCTCTAATGACTAATGATGTTGAACATTTTCATGGGCTTATTTTTTGCCATTCATATATCTTTGGTGACTTATTTGTTCAAATCTTTTCCACATTTTTATTGGGTTGTTGGTTTTCTTTCATTGCTGAATCGTGAGAGTTCTTTAAATATTCTGGATAGAAGTCTTAGATATGTGATTTGCAAATACATTACTTCCCTGTAGCTTTTCATTATCTGAACTGTACCTTTAAAAGAGCAGAAGTTCTTTTTTTTTTTTTTTTTTTTTGTTAATATACTTTAAGTTCTAGGGTACATGTGCATAACGTGCAGGTTTGTTACGTATGTATACTTGTGCCATGTTGGTGTGCTGCACCCATCAACTCGTCAGCACCCATCAACTCGTCATTTACATCAGGTGTAACTCCCAATGCAATCCCTCCTCCTATCCCCCTCCCCATGATAGGCCCTGGTGTGTGATGTTCCCTTTCCCGAGTCCAAGTGATCTCATTGTTCAGTTCCCACCTATGAGTGTGGTGTTTGGTTTTCTGTTCTTGCGATAGTTTGCTGAGAATGATGGTTTCCAGCTGCATCCATGTCCCTGCAAAAGACACAAACTCATCCTTTTTTATGGCTGCATAGTATTCCATGGTGTGTATGTGCCACATTTTCTTAATCCAGTCTGTCACTGATGGACATTTGGGTTGATTCCAAGTCTTTGCTATTGTGAATAGTGCCGCAATAAACATATGTGTGCATGTATCTTTATAGCAGCATGATTTATGATCCTTTGGGTATATACCCAGTAATGGGATGGCTGGGTCATATGGTACTTCTAGTTCTAGATCCTTGAGGAATCACCATACTGTTTTCCACAATGGTTGAACTAGTTTACAATCCCACCAACAGTGTAAAAGTGTTCCTATTTCTCCACATCCTCTCCAGCACCTGTTGTTTCCTGATTTTTTAATGATTGCCATTCTAACTGGTGTGAGATGGTATCTCATTATGGTTTTGATTTGCATTTCTCTGATGGCCAGTGATGATGAGCATTTTTTCATGTGTCTGTTGGCTATATGAATGTCTTCTTTTGAGAAATGTCTGTTCATATCCTTTGCCCACTTTTTGATGGGGTTGTTTTTTTCTTGTAAATTGCTTAATCCAGGGTCACCAAGATTCTCTCTCGCTTTTTCTAGATGGTATATAGGTTCAGATTTTATATTTAGTTCTGTGATCAATTTTGATTTACTTTTTGTATGTGGTATAAGGTAGGAATCCAAGCTTTTTTTGCATATGGATATCTAGTTATGCCCACATTTGTAAAAAAGACTGTTCTTTTCTCCACTGAATTGCCTTTACATCTATGTTGAAAATCAGTTGACTATATGTTTTTGAGCTCTTTGTACTGCCAAATTGATCTAGGTGCCATTATCACGCTGTTTTGATTACTGTAAGTTAGGTAATGCAAGTCTTGAAATTTTGTTTTTCATCAAAGCTATTTTGAGTATTCTAGGTATTTAGCATTTCCATCTGAATTTTATCTTGTTTTTATACACTCCTCCACATGAATTTTAGAATTAGCTTGGTGCCAGTTTCTGCCAGACACCTGATGAGATTTTGACTGGGATTGCTAAAGCCACTTACTAGTTGTAGAGTTCAGGGGTCCAAAGACCACCGTCATGTTTGATAATTCTCTAGGAAAATTCACAGAACTCAGAGCTGTTCCACACAGGGTTATTTTTTCATTTTTTATTTATTTTTTAACAATAGAAAGATACAAATTAACTCAGCCAAGGGAAGAGGCACATGGAATAGGGTCCTGTGGAGTCTTTATATTTCTTTCTTTTTTTTTTTTTTGAGACATAGTCTTGCTCTCTCACCCAGGCTAGAGTGCAGTGGTGTGATCTCGGCTTACTGCAACCTCTGCCCTCCGGGTTCAAGCAATTCTCCTGCTTCAGCCTCCCAAGTAGCTGGGACTACAGGTGTGAACTGTCACCCCAGGCTAATTTTTGTATTTTTAGTAGAGTCAGGGTTTTGCCATATTGTCCAAGCTGGTCTCGAACTCCTGACCTCAAATGATCTGCCTGTCTTGGCCTTCCAAAGTGTTGGGATTACAGGCATAAGCCTCCACACCCAGCTGAGTCTTTACATGTAAAGTAGGTTTCTTGTAGTTTCCATATAGGTGGTTGTTAATTTTTTAGAATCCAATTTGACAATCTCTTCCTTTAAATTAGGGTGCTTAGACTATTTACATTTAAGTTTATTTTAAAAATTCTTTTAATTGACTAGTAAAAATTGTAGGCTGTGTGCAGTGGCTCACACCTTTAATACCAGCACTTTGGGAGGCCGAGGCGGGTGGATTGTTTGAGCTCGGGAGTTTGAGACCAGCCTGGGCAACATGGTGAAACCCCATCTCTACAAAAAATACAAAAATTAACTGGGCGTGGTGGTGTGCACCTGTAGTGCTAGCTACTTGGGAGGCTGAGGTGGGAGGATGGCTTGAACCTGGGAGGCGGAGGTTGTAGTGAGCCAGGATCGTGCCACTGCACTCCATCCAGCCTGGGTGACAGAATGAGACCCAGTCTCAAAAAGGAAACAAAACAACACCAAAATTGTATATATATGATGTTTTGATATATGTATACATTGTGGAATGGCTAAATCAAGCGATTTAACATGTATTACCTCACATACTTACCATGTTTTTGTGGTGAGAACACTTAAAATCTACTCTTGTACCTATTTTCAAATATATAATATGTTGTTATTAACTGTAGTCACCATGATATACAGTAGATATCCTACACTTCTTTCTCCTAACTGGAATTTTTGTGTCCTTGACCAACATTTCCCCAACCGCTCACCCCACAACCTTTGGTCACCACCATTCTCTGTTTCTATGAATTTGACATTTTTAGATTCCACATGTAAGAGAGACCATTTGGTATTTGTCTTTCTTTGCCTGACTTATTTTACTTAGCATAATGTCCTACAGGTTAATCCATGTTGTCACAATGTCAAGAGTTCCTTTTTAAGGGTCGAACAGTATTCCATTATGTAATATACCACATTTTCATTATCCATCTGTTGATGGACGCTTAAGTTGTATGTATCTTGGATATTGTGAATAGTTGCAGTGAACATGGGAATGCAGATACCTCTTTAACGTACTGACTTCATATCCTTTGGCTGTATACCCAGTAGTGTGATTGCTGAATCATATGTTATTAGTTCTACTATTTTTAATTTATTGAGGAGTCTCCATACAGTTTTCCATAATGGCTCTACTAATTCACATTCCTACCAACAGTGTACAAAAATTTCCTTTTCTTTACATCCTCACCAACACTTGCTATCTCTTGTCTTTTTGATGATAGCCATCCTAACAGGTGTGAGGTGATATCTCATTGTGGTTTGCATTTTCCTCATGATTAGTGATGTTGAACATTTTTTTCATATACCTTATTTATTGGCCATTTGTATGTTTGTATGTCTTCTTTTGAGAAATGTCTATTCAGGTCCTTTGCCCATTTTTTAATCAGGTTATATTTTTACAATTGAGTTGTTTAATCCCTTGTATATCTTTTATATTAACCTCTTATCAGATGTATGGTTTGCAAATATTTTCTTCCATTCTTTAGGCTGTCTCTTCACTCTGTTGATTCCTTTGCTGTACAGAAGCTTTTTAGTTTGATGTAATCCCATTTGTCTATTTTTGCCTTTTGTTGCCTTTGCTTTTCGGGTCATATCCAAAAAATCTTTGTGCAGACCAGTGTTATGGAGTTTTCTCCCTAACACTTCTAGCAGTTTTACGGTTTCAGGTCTTATATTTAAGTATTTTACCTGTTTCCAGTTGAATTTTGCAATGGTTTGAGATGAGGGTCTCTTTTGCGTGTGGATAAACAGTTTGCCTAGGACTATTTTTTGAAGAGACTGTCCTTTCCCTGTTGTGTGTTCTTGGCATCTTTGTCAAAAATCAGTTGGCTGTAAATACATGGATTTATTTCTGGGCTCTCTATTCTGATCCGTTGGTCTATGTGTTTGTTTTTAGTGCCAGGACCATGTTGTTTTGGTTACTATAGCTTTGTAGTATATTTTGAGATCAGGTAGTATGATGATGCCTCCAACTTTGTTCTTTTTGCTGAAGATTGCTTTGGCTATTAGGGGTCTTTTGTACTTCCCTGTGAATTTTAGGATTTTTTTTCTCTTTCTGTGAAAAGTATCATTGGAATTTTGATGGGGATTGCATCGAATCTGTAGATTGCAAGTGGGATGTTTGTTTTTGTTATTATTGGGTTCAAAATTACCATCTTGGTATTTAATCTGTTCTTTGTTTTCATTTTTTGGTTTCTTTTGGATCAAGTATTTGTGTGTGTGTGTGTGTGTGCTCATAATATAAGTATATATGTTATATATGTGTGTACATATATACTGAGGTGAAATTCACATAACATAAAACTAACCATTTTAAAGTGAATAGTTTAGTACAACTTGGTACATTCACAATATTGTACGACCACTACCTCTATATAGTTTTAAAATGCTTTTATCACCTCCAAATAAAACTGAGTACTCATTGAGCAGTTACTCCTAATTCTTCCCTCCTTCAACTCCTGGCAACCGCAGTGTGCTTCCTGTCCTTATGGACTGACCTATTCTGAACATTTCATATAGATTGAATCATGCAATGGGTGAACTTTTGTATTTGGCTTCTTTCACTTAGCATAATGCTTTTGAGGTTCATCCATGTTATAGTGTATATATATTGCTACTTCATTACTTTTTATAGCTCAGTAGGATTCCACTGTATGTATATGCCACAGTTTGTTCATCCATTCATCTGTTGGTGGACATTTGGGGTGTTTCCACTTTTTTGACTGTTGTGAATAATACTGCTATGAACATTGGGTAGAAGTATTTTTTGAATACCTATTTTTAGGTCTTCTTTTTTTTGTATTTACCCAGGAGTGGAATTGTTGGGTCATATGATAATTCTATGTTTACTTTTTTGATGACTCACCTAACTTTTGGGCATCTTTTCATGTACTTGCTGGCCATTTGTATATCTTCTCCATATAAATGTCAACTCAAGTCCTTTGCCCATTTTTAATTGGATTTGTCTTTTTGTTATTGAGTTGTAAGAGTTCTTTATATGTTCTGGATTCTAGACCCTTACCAGACACGATTTGCAAATATTTTGTCCTGTTCTCTAACTTGTCTTTTCACTGTTTTGATAATGTTCTTTGATACAAGAAAGTTTTTAATTTTGATGAAGTCCAATTTATTTTTAATTTTGATGAGGTCCAATTTATTTATTTTGTTGCTTAGATCAAATATTTTCAATTCCATTTTCATAATTTCATTTTCATGGATATTTTCATAATTACATTTACGTCCTTTGTTGGCTTATTCGCTACAACTGTTCATTGTGTAATTTTAGTGGTTGCTTTAGGGTTTATAGGAGCCATCTTCTACTTATAGTCTGCCTTCAAGAAATCTACCACTTCATATATGATATAACAGTATGCTTCCATTTTCCCCTTCCCCCTTTGTTTTCATTGCTATAAATCTTACTTTTACATGTCTTATAAATCCATAATACATTCTTATTATTTTTGCATTAAATGCTGAATTTTTATAGGTTTTAATAACAAGAAGGAAGCCTTTCATATTTCTCTCCATAATTTCCATTTCTTGTGCTCTTCATGCCTGTGTGTGGATCCTGATTTCTATATGATATCATTTTCCCTTGCCTGAAAACTTTAACATTTCTTGTATTGCTGGTCTGCTGGGGATATTTTTTTTCCGGTTTTTGTATCTGTGAAAAAGGTCTTTATTTCATCTCTGTTTTTGCAAGATCACTTAGTATAGAATTCTAGATTGACAGGGTTGTTTTTTTTTTCAGTACATTGAAGATGTTATTTCATTATCTTTTGGCTTTGTATTATTTTCTGTGGGAAGTGTGTTCACTCCAAACTTTATTCCTCTTTACCTAATACCTCTTTTTTCCCCCTTCAGGCTCCTTTTAAGATGTTCTCTAGTCCGGGCGCGGTGGCTCACGCCTGTAATCCCAGCACTTTGGGAGGCCAAGGTGGGCAGATCACGAGGTCAGGAGATCGAGACCATCCTCACTAACACAGTGAAACCCCGTCTCTACTAAAAATACAAAAAACTAGCCGGGCGTGGTGGCGGGCGCCTGTAGTCCCAGCTACTCGGGAGGCTGAGGCAGGAGAATGGCATGAACCCGGGAGGCAGAGCTTGCAGTGAGCTGAAATCCGCCACTGCACTCCAGCCTGGGTGACAGAGCGAGACTCCGTCTCCAAAAAAAAAAATAAAAAGTAAAAAATAAAAAAATAAAAAAAAAGATTTTCTCTTTACCATTTATTTTAAGCAGTTTGATTAGGTTGTACCTTGCTATAGTTTTCTCTTTTCTTTTCTTTTCTGTCCTGTTCTGTTCGAGACAGACTCTTTCTCTGTCACCCAGGCTGGAGTACAGTGGCATGATCTCTGCTCACTGCAACCTCCACCTCCGAGGTTCAGGTGATTCTCATGCCTCAGCCTCCAGAGTAGCTGGGATTACAGACATGCGCCACTGCACCTGGCTAATTTTTGTATTTTTAGTAGAGATGGGGTTTCACCATGTTGGCCAGGCTGGTCTCAAACTCCTGACCTCAGGTGATCCTCCTGCCTCAGCCTTCCCGATTACAGGTGTGAGCCACCATGCCTGGCCTTCTTTGTTTCTTTTGCTTAGATTTCATTGAGCTTTTTGGATCTGTAGATTTATAGTTTTCTTGAAGCTTGGAATATTTTCTGTCCTCCCTCAAATATTTTTTTCTGTCCTCCTTCAGTGATTCCAATTACACATTTATTAGGCTGTGTGAAGTTTTTCCACAATTCATTAATACTGTTTACTTTTTTAAAACTTTATTTTGAGATAATTGTAGATTCACATGCAGTTAGAAATAATCCAGAGAGGTCTTATACCCATTCCCCAATTCCCCCCATGGTAACATCTTGTATAACTATAGTTCAGTATCATAACCACTTTCATTTTTTGTCTCTTGTCTATTTCATTTTTGATAGTTTTTATTGCTATTTCATGAAGTTTATTAATCTTCTACAGTGTCTAAACTGCTATATTTTTCATCTCAGACATTGTAGTTTTTATTTCTAGAAGTTTGATCTGCATCTTTTTTTTGAGACTTTCTTGCTCTGTTGCTTAGGCTGGAGTGCAGTGGCACAATAACAGCTCACTACCTCCTGGGCTCAAGAGATCCTCCCACCTCAGCCTCCTGAATGGTGGAACTGCAGGTGCATGCCACCATGCCTGGCTAATTAAAAAAAGTTATTTTTAGAGAGATGAGGACTCACAATGTTGCCCAGGGTGGCCTTAAACACCTGGGCTCAAGCAATCCTCTTGCCTTGGCCTCCTAAAGTACTGGGATTACAGGCATGAGCCACTGTACCCAGCCAAGATTTGCATGTTTTTAAAAGAGCTTCCTTGCCTCTACTTATTATGTGCAATCTTTTCTCTAGCTTCTTGAACATATTGAATATAATTATAATAACTTTTCATGCTTTTGTCTACTAATTTTGTCAGTATCATTTCTGGGTTTCTTTTAGTTGATTTTTTTTTTTTTATCATGGTTCATATTTTTCTGCCTTGCAAGCCTGGTAGTTTTTAAGTAGATGGTAGATATTATGAATTTTACTTCATTGGGTGCTAGATATTTTTTATTCTTATAAATGTGCTTGATTCTTGTTCTTGGATCCAGTTACTTAGAAATTGCTTGATCTTTTTGGGTCTAGCTTTATTATTAGGCTTTATTAAAAATGCATGTTTTGTTTTAAAAAGAGAAAAAGCCAGGTGTTATAAACAGTGCAACACTTTTTGTAACAGCAAAAATCTGTAACCATTCTAAATATGTATCAGTGACTCTGATTATACTTTAGTAAGTCTGAACAGTGGAATGCTCTTAAAATGGACCCTTATGATTTATTTACTGGTCCTACCACCCTTCCAATTTCAGAGTTGCTTCAGAAATATACTGCCTGACATCTAACTTTTGTTTAAAAAAGATTACGAGGTTCTCCATGCATTGTTGTATTTGTAGTTCTTTCTTTTACTGAGCTGAAATGTAATAAGGGGAGAACAGTAGACAATGAGGGTAGTGAGGTAATGGGAGACAAGATGTTAAGTGTAAGGCTTTAACTTTCTCTCTTAGTGAGGAGGGAAGCTACTGGAAGGTTATGAGCAGAAGTGTACCTTGATCTTACATTTTAGAGCAGGGGTCAGTGAAGTTTTTCTGAAAAGAGCCCATATGGTAAATATTGTAGGCTTTATGGGTCACACTGTCTCTGTTGCAACTTGATTTACAAAGAGATGTCTGGCAGGATTTGGCTCCCAGGCTGCGGTTTGTCATCCCCTGTTTTAGGACTGTATGGGCTGCTATATTGAGAATAGATTCTAGGGGGCAAAAGTGGAGGTAAGGAGTCCAGATGAGGAGCTGTAACAGTAACCTACATCAGAGATCATGGTATACACCCAGCAGATAGAAAGTGAATACACAGAGCAAAGAGGTTCTAGGACTGAGTCTTGGAACAACCTAACATTCAGAAGTCAGAAAGAGGAAGCAAAATTGTCTGATAAGGAGTGGCCAGTGATATATGAGGAAAACCAAGAGAGAATGGTATTCCAGAGCAGAAAGATGTCAAGAAGCAGAGTACAATAGCAGAATAACCAATAACCTGATAAAACATGGGCAAAAGACCTGAACAGACATTTCTCCAAGGAAGGCATAGAAATGGCCACCAGAGGTATATGAAAAGATGCTTAGCATCACCGGTGGTCAGGGAAATGCAAATTAAAACCACAATGAGATATCACCTGACACCTGTTAGAATGGCTGTTATCAAAAAGAAAGATAATTGTTGATGAGGGTGTGGAGAAAAAGGAAACCCTAGTACACTGTTGGCGGGAATGTAGATTGGTACAACCATTATGGAAAACAGTGTGGAGGTTCCTAAAGAAATTAAAATTAGAACTACCATGCAACCCAGCAATTCCTCTTCTGAGTATATACCCCAAGGAAATGAAATCACCACCTCATAAAGATATCTGCCCTCTCATGTTCAGTGCAGCATTGGTTTACCATAGCCAAGATATGGAAACATCCTAAGTGTCCATCAATGGACGAATGGATAGAGAAAATGTGTATACAATGGGATACTATTTAGCCTTAAAAAAGGAGATTGTGCTGTTTGCCATAGCATAGATTTGGGAGGACATTATGCTAAGTGAAATAAGACACAGAAAGACAAAATAGAGCATGATCTCATATGTGTGGGGGAAAAGTCATATATACAGTGCTATAATGTAACAAATATAAAGAAATAAAACTGCTTACCAGGGATAGGATGGGAGGAAATGGGAAGATGTAGGTCAAAGAATACAAAGTAGCAAATATGTAAGAGGAGCAAGTCTAGAGATCCAATGTACAGCATGAGGACTGCAGCTAATGTAATTGTATTGCCTTAGGGATTTCCCTGAAATAAGTGGATTTTAGCTGCTCTTACCACAAAAAAGTAACTGTGAGATGATAGATATATTAATCTGCCTCATTATAGTAACCACTTTACTTGTCTATATGTATCCCATAACATCATGTTGTAAACCTCAAATATACACAATAAAATTTTTTTAAGAAGGGGAGAGTAATCGACTGTGTCAAAAGCTGCTGTAGGTCAGATGAGATTAAAGCTCAGAAGTGAACACTAGCATTTGGTGAGGTCAAGATCAGTGGTAACCTTGATAGGAATGGTTTCATTGAAGTCATGGGACAAAAGCCTGAATGGAGTAGGTGTGAGAGAATATGGACACAGGACGAAAGAGATGGCCTCAAAGTAGTTTTGTTGTAAAGGAGAGCAGAGAAAAGGGAAGGTGGCTGGATAATTGGAGTCTAGGGAGGATTTTTTCAACAATGGTTAATGATTACAGCTGATACGTGTTCAGCAATGAACACAACAAATCTCTGCCTTCATGAAGCTTACATTTTAGTATCGGGTGGGGGCAGGAAGGTAGACAATAATAAAGAAATGCATAATTATATTAAACTGGCTATGAGATGTTGCCACTCAGATATCATATGGACATTTTGCATTCAGCATATTCAAAATAACATTATCTCCTCCCCTCCCTTCCCCCACCTTTTCCTCTGTTTCTCTTCCTTGTTTTTATATTGTAAAAAATGCCACATTCAGGACAGAATCTTGTGACTTATCCCTTGCAACTGTCCTGTCCTCAAACTCAGGCGTGTTTTATTTTTTTCTTCACAAACAGTTCTCAGGTCTCCTCCCTCCTTGCAATCTCTACCTTGGCCCATGGCATTCACTTCTCTTCTGGATTGCTACTTTACCCTCTTAGCTAGAGTCTCTGACTTCATCCTCCCCGTTTAATCACTTCTCCACAATGTAGCCAGAGTCGTCTTTTAAAAATATAACCTGAGAATTTTAAGGGACTTACTCAAGACCACAACATTCGTAGAGCCAAGATTTGATTTCATTATGGCATGCTCCTCTTGGAGCTGGGCTTTATGTAGGGGATAGGAAGGAGCTAGATCATCTTAAGCTACGTAAGATATGAACATTGCCAGAAATGCATTGTTTGTGCATAACTGACAGCTCATCAATTTGTCTGATGTTGATTTGTTTTTGTAGGTGCACGGGTTTCATATTCCAGAAGGTTGGAAAGTTGGCTGCAACAGCTGTGGGAGGTGGATTTTTTCTCCTTCAGGTCTGTATGTGAAATGTTCTCAGATGTTTGGAAATTCCACCTGCCCATTAAGGAATGTGGTGTGGGGAGTTGTAATACAGTCCTGGCTGTGTACTATTTTAAATGCTAGTGACCATTTGAGTCAAATTTTATCCATTGTACTAGTAAATGTTATTTACCAGTCACATTTTATTTCCTCATGTGGGGACAGAAGTGCAAATTCCTTATCATAGCTCCCTTTTAAAAGAGTTTTTAAGACCAGCTCAAATATTAAGCAGATGTGATTTCAAAAATATAAGTGTGCTATGATGATTTAGTCTCATATGCTAATATAGCTAGCTTTTACAGAGGGGACGTGGAGCATGTGATGAGAAATGGGAGCTAAGTGACAGTACAGTCAGATGTTGTCTGCTGTCTCCTTGACCCATAGTTTCAGAACCAGTGGTTGCCAGTTCTTTTGAGACTGCTTAGGAGAGACTAACAAGCAAGACTTGAAAAAGAAAAAGGGAGCAGTTTCTCCAAAAACAAAAGAAAACTGACATTTGATTGTATTAGGCATACATTTCTTAGCTCTGCGGCATTGATATTCAAACTTGGCTCTGCATTGGAATCACCTAGGAGTTTTTAAAAGAGCCAACCTTTGCCACCCCTGACCCATGCCAGAGTCTCTGAATTCACAGCCCTTTGTCTCTTCCCACAGTTGGCAACCCTCACTTTTGCAAGGTAAGTTCTACATTAGCACCATGATTGGAGTGAGTTTTGCAGATAGGTCAGGTGAAAATCAAATGTATTGAAGAGGGAAGCTGGTAACTGGTTGTGTCTGGGTTGAGTGTGGTATTGCTGCATGACAAATTCCCCCAAACCTAATGGCTTCAAATAATGATCACTTTATTCTCTCTCATGGTTACGGGAGTTTGGGGAGGGTTAAGGTAGGTGCTTGTGGATCAGAGTCTCATGTGGTTACAGGCCAGATAATCAGAGGACTGGGGTAGGTCTGGACTTGTGGGGCCTCTTTGTCTCTCTGTCTCTGTTTGTCTTCCCTCCTCCTCTCCTTATTTCCCCCATGTCCATAGTCTCAGTGCTCTTCCATGTGGTCCCTGTGCCGGCATAGGCTTCCTCACACCACCTTGACCTCAGGACTCCTAAGCACAGTGTTCCAGAAACATGGTGCAAATTGCATCTCCTTTGTTGCCCAAGCCTCAAAAGTCATGTAGCCTCACTTTTGTTGGCTGCTTCTCTGTAGGCTTGTTAGGTGCTGGCTTTGTTGCTGGACAGGTCAGACTCCCTGCAAGGTGGGGCCTCTCCTCACATCTCTCTCTCCTTCCCCTTTACCCTTCAGGTGGAAGTCTAGTAACATCTCTATCCCTGTGGTTTCCCTTATATGCGGCCCCAAACTTCATAAACATCTTAATGCTGCTTTGAAATGTCTTAATTTGTGTGTGTCCTCTCTTTCTTTTTGGGGCCCTGACAGAAATAATTGGTATTGAAAGTGTCTCCGGAAAGGCACCTCAAAATGAGATTTTGGTGTTGGATAATTCCAATATTCAAGGGGTACAGGTACACTGCTTTGCTGCAGAGGTGAAACGTGGAGAATCTGTGGCAGGCACTCATGTTATCTGTCACCAGAGGAGTGAGAGCAGGAGGCAAGCATAATGTTGAGAGATCAGTTATATCACAAGTTATAGTTTGACATAGGGATACAGTTTCCTTTTTTCCATACTGATAATTGAGCAGAATTTAGTGAATAATTCTTCCCATTCCCAACATTTGCAGCATTGTCTCTTTCATATATCAAAATCCATGTATGTGTGGCTGTGACTCTGGTTTCTGTGTTCTGTTCCACTAGTCAACTTTCTATCTTTATGACAGTACTAAAGCTTAATATTTGGTAATGCAAATTCCTCCACCTTATTCTTCAGGAGTGTTGCAGCTACTTTGGTGTTCCTGCTTGTTCATCTAAATTTTAGATCAGACTTGTCAGTTATTTTCAAAAATCCTGTTGAAATTTTTATCGGAATTGCATTGGAACCATGTAGATATCTCTTATGATATTGAGTATTCTATCTGTGAACATGGGTTTTCTCTCCAATTATTTAGGTTTTCTTTAAAGCCTTTGAATAGACTTTTATTATTTTTCCATATAGATCTTGTACATCTGTGATTCAGTTTTATTACTGGATACCTTATAACTTTAGTTGCTCTTGTGGATGATACGATTTTTAAAACTACACGTTCTGATTCATGGTAGTGTGTTGAAATACAGTTGATATTTTATGTTGTTCTTTCAGCCAGCCACCTTGTTAAAAAAGTCTCTTATTTCTGACTTGTCTGGGATTCTTTTGGGTTTTGTCTCTAAAATCTTTTTATGCCATCTGTGAACAGTGAAATTTTTCCTTCACGTCTTTATGAATGTAGTTGCTTTTTCTTACCAAGCTGTAGATCATTTCCAGCACTTTTTGCAGCTTTCAGAGCCCAGCAACAACGCTTGCCAGTTGTCAGTTTATTCGGCTCCCTCTACTTGTTGTGCTGCAATAGAAGTAGGATGTTGAGCTTTGTCAGTAGAGGGCGCTGGAGGGACCTTGCAGCGGGAGAGGCTGCTTTTCCCAGTTCTGGTGTTGCTTTGCCCCTGCAGTGCAGTCCCCCAGTAATGCCAAGGAGAGCAGGAAGTCACTTTGCAATCCTGGTCTGGGCCACCCAGGGGACTTCACCACCACCATTACTACTTTTGCACCCTTGTAAAAAATCAGTTTGTTGTAGTTGTCCAAGTCTGCTTCTGTACTTTTTATTCTATTCGTTGGTCTGTGTCTCTCTTCTTCAGTATCCATGCTGTCTTAAATGCTCTAGCATTATAGTAAATCTTAAACCAGGTAGTGTGAGTCCCCCAACTCTGTGCTTTTTCAGAATCATTTTGGTGATTCCAGTTCCTTTGCCTTTCCATATAAATTTTAGAACCAGCTTATTTATGTATCTATAAGAAATCCTGCTGGGATCTATAGACAATTTGGAGAGAATTGGGCATCTCATTTCTGTGTTGAGCATTCCATTCCATGTACATGTCATCTCTCCATTTATTTAGGTTGTCTTTGAGTTCTTTCTTCAGCGTTTTGTAGTTCTCAGTATACAGATCCTGTATGTTTTATTTGATTTGTACCCAATATTTAATTATTTTTTGCACATATTGTTGTAAATCATTTAAACATTTTTCATTTCCAGTTCAAATTGCTAGCATATAGAAATTCAGTTGGTTTTGTGTGAATTTGTATCCTGTGACCCTGCTAAACTCACTTTTTTAGTCTAGGAGTTTTTGGTTTTTTGTTGAAGTCTATGAAATTTTCTATGTAGACAAAGATGTCTATGATTGGAGACAGTTTGACCTCTTCCTTGTGAATCAGGATGCCTCCTAATTCTTTTTCTTGCCATGTTGTGCTGACTCTGAGTTCACTGCAGGGTTTTTTTTTTTTTTGTAAATGTTCTTTATCAAATTGAGGAAGTTCCCCTCTATTCCTCTTTCTCTGAGAGTTTTATCATGAATTTGCGTTGAATTTCGTCAGATGTTTCTTGAGTCCTGCCTTGAGGTTAAGCCAGGCGATACTGCAGGAAAAGCAGGAAACACGCCACCAGTTTGGTGGTGCTTTGGTTTTCTGGTCTTTTCCAATCTGCATGTTGCTGTTTTTATGTAAGAGCCTTCAAATAGCTAGTCCATGTATTCGCTCAGTTTAATAGCAGGATTTTGTGGGATAAACAGAGTAAATGAACCAGAGCCTTCTTTTAGATACAAACGTTGATACTCAACTATGTGGTTGCTATAAGTAATTTGTTCTTTTTAGTACTAAGTAATATTCTATTGTGTAAACATGATACAATTTGTTTATCCATTCATGTGTTGATAGACTTTTGTGAATTTCTAATTATAAACTCATAAGTAGAGCTACTATGGCTTGATTAGTTGTGAGGCTGAACTTTTTCCTTTTCGTGGACACTTTCCTCTGTGAATTGCCCTTACCCATTTTTAAAGTGAATTTTCTTTCTTACTGATCTCTATAAGAAGTTCACTTTTTTTGAGTCTTAATGTTTTCTTTGTGATACACATCACAAGTATTTTCTCTAGTCTGTTTGGGTGACTGGTGGTGCCATTAGCTAAAATAGGGACTAGAGGAAGAGCAACAATGCAGGAGGAGACTCTAGCAAAGTGACGACTTTTAGTTTCAGATATTTTGAGATATCCAGGTAGATATGACTTGCCAAAAATTTGGTAGAGAGAAGTGATATTGATAGGGCATTGATTGGTCGGCTATAGTCATTCTGTTCATTCCTTGGATGATATTAATCCATCATCAAAAAACTACATGCTTGAATCAGATTTACACTGAGTTTTAGTGTTTCTGCCTGCTGTTTTTTATAAAGGGAAATAGGTATATGCTGTAGGTGTCTTTGGATGTGCTTCTCTTAATACCCCTTTATATGAAGTTGCTCATGAGAAATCTCTGTGGGGCCGGATGCTATATTTCTTCCTGTTAAGCAACAGTAATTACTGCCTGAATGCTTTACTCTGTTCACATTGTCAGGAAACTGACACTCATGGGCACATTGTCAGGGTCATTCTCTGGAAACATTTGTATTGGCTGTAAGGTCCATCTCTTCACCCTACATCTTGATCCCCCACCTTGATTTTCATCTTACATAACTCTTTGTAAAAGACTTGTAAGAGTATAAATAAAAGAATTGCCAGTAGTTATTTCTAGTACCAGGCATATGGCTTCACATATTGGGGGGATGCTAAGTAGATGTCATCATGATACAAAGAATCAAATGGCAGATGTCTCCAAAAATGGAAAGTCAGAGGGTTTCGAGAGTCTACTTCAGGATTTATCCTGACGAAAAGAAATAACAAATCTGTTTCTCATTTCTTGTTGTCATTATTGTTGATACTGTAGCTTGCAAACCATACTGGGTACATCAAAGTTGACTGGCAACGAGTGGAGAAGGACATGAAGAAAGCCAAAGAGCAGCTGAAGATCCGTAAGAGCAATCAGATACCTACTGAGGTCAGGAGCAAAGCTGAGGAGGTGAGACTCGCATTGTTCATGTGTAGTGTGTGAACAGTGCAGACAATTTTGTGTGTACAAATACAAGGCTTAACTCTATTGCACCATATCTCAGTGATGGACAGGGCTTAAGCATTACAAAGAACTTAGAGTAATGAGACAAAACTAACTTGGAATATCATCACTTCAGAGCATTTTTAAAAGCTGGATAATTAAAGTGTTTGGTGACCTTTGTGCACATTTGTGGAGTTATTATCGCTTTAACCAGTTCTTGTAGGAATGTAGGGCAGCATAGTAGGTAGGAAGGATATATGGCCAGTATGATTATTTTGAGTCCCATTTTGTCCCCATACACACGTATCTCTGAAACATTTATACTCCGCTTGTTCTGCATATAACTAGTGGAAATGTCACAAGTATTCACCTCCACTGTATATCATGAAAATAGCCATAGATGATATGTTAAATAAGTGGATGTGGCTGTGTTACAATAAAACTTTATCTAAAAAGAGGTTCATATTGGATTTGGCCCATGGGCTGTAGTTTGCTAACCCCTGATCTTGTTCATTAAAGCCAAGTTAGATTATAACCTGGCACTGTAGGGACAGGAGAAGTTCTTACTTTTTAAAAGGATATTTTTTGCTGCTTCGTTATTACCTTTAGAAATATGTCAGATGTTCCAAATAAATAAGTACACTGAACTGGGGAGAAATAAGCAAGGATCAGGGTGTCAAGAAGATAGCTGGTACTTTCTATAGCCTGGAGTGATGAGAGATTCTCCCATTATCTCACTCTAGCCTCACAGGAAAAACAGACAGATTGAGTGCAGGGGAGAAGAAATACCCTGTGTGCGCCTCAGGCTTCTCATGTTGTGAGTGGCTCTTCGTCCTGGTGATTGGCAAGTGGCTGGTCAAAGCTGGTGCCTTTACCCAGAGTGGGGGGGTGGCAGAGGTGGGTATCAACAGGAGCCCAGAGCCCAGATGGTTCCTCTTTCCTTTCTTCCGTCTCTCCTCAGAGTTATGAAAGTTATACTTTATTTCATGAAAACTTTATTATTCAAATGTTTATAAAAATAATACATGGCTGGGCACAGTGACTCACCACAGTGAGTAAAAAAAATTTTTTAAGAGAGGTCTCACTCTGTCGCCCAGGCTGGAGTGCAGTGGCACAGTCATGGCTCACTGTAGCCTCAACCAAGCGATCCCCTGACCTCAGCCTTCTGAGTAGCTGGGTCTATAGGTGTGTACCACCACACCCGGTGAAGTTTTAAATTTTTCGGAGAGACAGGGTCTCCCTGTGTTGTCCTGGCTGGTCTCAAACTTCTGGGCTCAAGCAGTATTCCCACCTCGGCCTCCCAAAGTGCTGGCATTACAGGTGTGAGCCACAGCGCCGTGCTGAAAACTTCTAAAATAATACTGGAAGTGTATATAATAAAAAGTATAAAGTTAATATTTGATTAGAACCAACTGTTGACTCACAGAGGGAGTTTGTTATAAAGTAACCAGATGATTTGGAATTTCACAAATTTGTGTGTTCCTGTTCCTCGCCTGGCACTGTCACAGGCCCAGGGGATGTAGTGGCTGGTTTTCTTACTCATAGAGCTGGTGGTCTGATTTGAGAAATAGGATGAAGATTTAGTTCAGTATTTAGCAACAAGATGACTTCAGTGAGAACAGCTTAGTGGGGTGGTGCAGTTGAAAGCCAAATTAGCAAGTTGAAGAAAGAGTAGTAAAAATAATAAACTAAACCAATTTTTTCAGGAAGTTGTATGATTTTTTTTTTCTTTACCCCAATGGCAGATGACAAAAGTGCTTCATTTAAATGTAGAGAAATGTAGACGCCCAGGAGAGTTGGGGGAGGAGTGGAAATGAGGCAGGAAGACATAGGCATAGTTGGAGTAAGGGCTTACTGGAGGTTTAGGAGACAGTGGTCCTAGGAAGATGGGGTGGTAGTGTGAAAAATGTTAGGGGAATGTCAGGGTGTGAATAGCTTAGGTGGTTTGGAGATGAAGTCACTGTATTTGAGTTCAAGAAATGATCAGGCCAGGATGTTGGATGTCTTGTTCATATGAACACTTTCTAAGGTGGTGATCATACTTAGGAGAAAGAGGAAGTCTGAGCCAGTTACCAAAATTGTCTCTGAATTTGGAAGGGTGGGGAGTGGTCAGGAGATTGGTAGAGGACAGACTAAGGAGCCATAAAGAGTGTCTGAATGTATGCACTGAGTCTCAGATGACTGGGAGCTTTTCCAGAAGGGTAGAGGGGAGGTGGGAAGCTTTGGGAACTTAAGGAAATAAGAACCTCACCTGTTAATCATCTTAGATGTGGTGAAGTGTGAGAATGAGAATTTATAGCATCTACCTGGGAGCAGGTTTCAGAGGGGAATGCATGGAGAGATTTAGGGGAGAGACTTCAGGAAATGAGAAGCCTCTATTGGAGGGTAGATGCCAAAGAGGATGGAAGGAGCAAAATTGGAAACAGAATTGCCTCTGTAACCAGTTTATTTAGTGCAGTTTTACTCTTTCCCCATAACTGTCCCCTGAACTCTCCTTCTTTGTCCTTGATTCAAAGAGCCATTGTCTCCACCTCCTGATGTGCATCCTCCTTCCTATCAGGCTCCCTCTAGTCTTATTCTCCCCATGCCAGCCAGTAGTCATTTTCATATATAGGTCTATTTAATTATTATTAAATAGACTATTAATGTAAGTCCATTGCCCTTTGGGTAAAGTACAAACTACGTAACCGGTGAGGGGATTGACATTGTTAAGATTGGCATAGGTATAATAGAGATGATTCTTAATATTATTAACATCCTTAGCAAAACAACCCATTGTACTATCTTCTGTTTTCAGGTGGTGTCATTTGTGAAGAAGAATGTTCTAGTGACTGGGGGATTTTTCGGAGGCTTTCTGCTTGGCATGGCATCCTAAGGAAGATGACCTCATGTTCATTGTTCCTGTTTTTTTCCAGCCAGCAGCCTCTACACTCCATCACAGGACATCGAGTCCCTCCTCCTCTTCTCCTATGCCTTCCTCCCTGTCATGGCAGATCCGAGTGGCTTCTATAAGCGTCTGCTGGTACAAGTTAATGTGGCATCATGAGCCTGATGGTGGCAGAAGAGACAATAGTCCTTAGCTCTCCTCCCAGTACACCCCCTACTTGGTCAGTCTGTAGGTCAACAAGAAAGTTCCTTTACCCCCATGCAAGACACTTACGAGAACATGTTGCAAGATGGCTGACTGTGGAGGATGAGTGGATCCTGAAAGGTTGTCCCGAACTGTTGATTTGGAAAAGAAATAAGCACATAGATAACCTTATTGTGTGCTGCATGGAAAGGAACTGAATACATTTGCCTTTAAGCATGAAAGATTTTGGTATCTTGGTGTCTACTTTCTTTTTTAGTTGGCTTTACATTACAGAAAGAGCTATTTAAATGTGTTATAATTATGCCGACAAAATTGGCAGCATAATTATTATAATTGAAAAATCTGATATTGTCCAGGAATGTTTTCTACCATACAGGATAATGTATCTCATGGCTGTTTCCAAAGGGTTTATTTATTGTAAAACAAATGATTTAGGTGGGAAAGGGAAGATCTTGGATTTTTATTTCGTAGAAAAGGTTTTAAGCTTTGAAATGTGAATGAAGTATTCTTATCAAAACATTAGGGGTGGCCATAACTCCTCTGTGCCACTTCTTTTTTTTTTTTTTATCTAGTTAGTTTGAAATACAACATTTAAACCAGAATTTTAAAGAAGTAGCTTTCCAGGGATTCCGAATTAAGAAAGATACATATTGTATCTTTATATGTATCTTTCTTGTGATACATGTGAAATAAATTTCTGTCAAGTGTAATCTACCATCTCATGATGACCACAACCCCTAGAATTATTCTTTAAAAGCTTACACACGCACACACACACATGCACACACACAGAATCTTAGCATATTTTGCTGTAGTGGCATGTTACCATGTCTACAGTCCCAACCAGAATATCAATCAGCTTTCAGAGGGTAAGACTTCTGTCTTCACCATTATACTCACAGGGCTTAGCACTTAATAGGTGCTTAGTATTTGTGGAATATATGAATAATGACTTTATAGAAAGAAAACTCACTATTAAAGGTTAGTTTTACTCAGAATTAATCATTAATCTTGGAGATGATCTCTTGTGAAATATGAGTGTGTTTCTAAGGCCATACATTTAAAAATGTTTGCATTTTAACCCGTCTTGAGAATGATGTATTGAATTTGAAAATCAAAACTACCAGTGGATGTGTGGAACTTTACAGAAATCACCTATTTGCGTTTTTCTCCTTACATTTAAGGAAACATAAGCCATTTTGTTTGCAATATGTATGAATCATCTCAAAACCATAATGGTATGAGCCTTTTTGCTGCGTATTTTTCTATAAGAACTTATTTTTTTTCACTTTTTATTATGGATGCTTTCAGGAATATATAAAAGTAGAGAATATAGTACAATAATCCCCCCATGTATCTCTCACCTACAACAAAATTATAGCTATGCTCGTTTTTACCAATTATTGTGAAACAAATATCAAAATGTCATTTGATCATATTTCAGTATGTATCTCTAAAAGGTAAAAATTATTTCTAAAAATCATAAATATAGTACCTCATCATATCAAACATTAACAGTAATTACATAATATCCAAAATCTGATCAGTGTTCAAAATTTCCTCAAGTATTTTACATTTAGTTTGTTTGAATCAAAATTCATGCAAGGTGGCTGGGCGCGGTGGCTCAAGCCTGTAATCCCAGCACTTTGGGAGGCTGAGACGGGCGGATCACGAGGTCAGGAGATCGAGACCATCCTGGCTAACACGGTGAAACCCCGTCTCTACTAAAAAATACAAAAAACTAGCCGGGCGAGGTGGCGGCGCCTGTAGTCCCAGCTACTCGGGAAGCTGAGGCAGGAGAATGGCATGAACCTGGGAGGCGGAGCTTGCAGTGAGCTGAGATCCAGCCACTGCACTCCAGCCTGGGCGACAGAGCGAGACTCTGTCTCAAAAAAAAAAAAAAAAAAAAAAATTCATGCAAGGTTCACGTTGTATTTGCATGATATGAATAAGTCTCTTAACCTTATATATCCTCCTCTAAATTTTTGTTTGCTATATATTTATATCTCTATATATTGATATGGATATATGTAGTGACACTGAGTCATCTGTTTCCTGCTTCCCCACACTCTGCCTCTCCTGACATCTGGGTCTCTGGGTTATGCCATATATGGTGATAGTGACTGCAGCCACTTTAGCTGTGTGACTTACCCACAGCTATGGGATGATAACAGCAAAGCTAACCAAAATGCTCTGTGCCCCTTTGGGTTGCATGTGGGCAGACTGGCCACCCACTGCCTCTCCAGTGGGGTAGGGGTTGTCTTTTGGTGCATCTGTTTTTCCTGTGATTATTGGTGAGTACAGCAAAGATTAGCAAGTGGTTCTAAATTACCTTGAGTAGGTTGTAATAGTCTGGCCTCAGACTCTATCCTGATTGTCTGAATTAAGATCTGTAGGTAGGTCTCTCCTGAAGTTTTTTCCCCGCTGGTTGTCTCTAGGACTGTGAGGGTCATGGTTGAGGTCAGTATTGCAGGTTGGCCTCATCCTGCTAGTATGAGAATGGCTGTGAGTTCTGCCCACTGTGTGAGGCCACGGCGACCACCTGGGATTGTACAGAGCTGGCATGGAGGTTGAACATGCACAGCTGCACACCTTGTTTTCAGTTTAGCTGAACCATCAGTGAAGTAGGCTCAGGCATTAGGGGTACCTGTGAATCAAGGCCCTATTGTGCCAGCATCTTTGTTTCAGGTGGTGAAGTGGGAGTTAAGGTTTTCCCCAAAAGAACAGCTACCACTCCTCCATGGAAAACTGAGATGATTCAAGGACCAGGCAGCTCCACCTTTCAATGCACTATTTTCATTTGACTGGAGAGGCCTGCTGAGCTAGGCACGTATTTTCTCCAGTAGCAGAGTCCAATAACGTTCTGGACTTCCTAATTAGCGGTGGTGGGGCAGAAGTTTTTCCTTGGGAAGAGCGTTGTCGCTGTGTATGGTCCGGAGAAACTTGACTTCGAATGTGTTCGGAGTTTCATCGCCCCCTTGTGGCGGCGACGTGGTAACACCGCACTCAAGGCTTCCAAGTTGTCAACCAATAGGATGGCAGCAGGGACCCCTTCTGTCCCCTTCCTGGCTACTGTGGGTCCGCCCTGCGTCCTCGCCACTTTGAGCCACCCTTTGACCCAGCGTCTCTCCCGCAATGGGACTTGGTGGGATGGGGACTTGGAGCATGCTACAGGAGACGTAGAATGTTTGAGTCTCTTCTTCCCAAGGTTCTCCCCAGAGTTGGAGAGCAGAGACAGATCCAGGGGCACTTTCTGGCAGCTGCCTGCTCGGGCTCAACAGATGGAGTCCAATGTTTCAGTCTCCCCCAAGGATGTCTATCCTCATTGCTGACACGGGAGCTGGGTCGGGGGAGGGATGTGGTGGTGGGGACCCTTGCCTGAGCAGCCCATTGTCGTGTTACTGTCATTGTGATAATCTATTAGCATGACTCTCCTCCCAAATGGCTGCTTGTTTGCTGCCATCTCCTGCCATTCAGCCTCCAGATTTCATTAACAGGACAGTGGGGTTCTTGACTCCCCCACCACTGGGATGACAGTCCTTGCTACTGGATCTGGGCAGTTACTGTCTCCTCATGGATGCTGGCAGAAGACGATTCAAGTTGGAGGACCAGATTCTACAAGGAATGAACTCTTGCATAATTCTAGCCAACATGCTCTTGGGGTGGGTGCTTCTGGTTTTGGAAAGCGGAGTTACTGTGTAGTTAACTATTGTAAGAATAGTCTCTCCATCATTCTTTTGTTTGATGGTTGCCAGAAAGATGGGCATAACTAATGGTTGGGCTCTTATTTGGAACCTCTACTTTTGTACAGTTTGGGAATCTGCTTGAAAAAAATGGTACACTGATGGATTTGAAATTTCTGAGTATCATCAGTGTTTCATGATGATGTCAATTTCTTCTCAGAGGGAAGCTCACAGCCAGTTTTGGACCCCAGATAAAAATTTGACTGCTGCCCTCTGCTCCCTCCACCAAATTATCAGCTTCATTTCTCTGTCATGAAATCCAGTATGATTTCTCGGAAATCAGGCCCAGAACTAAAATACATTTTCTGCCCAATTCTCTAAGAGGTCACACTAACATTTGAGTAATTGGGCAGAAAACCTATTTTAGTTCTGAGCCTGATTTTTCTAGAAGTCATATGGTGTAGCTTATATTTCTGATACTTGTATTCTTTTTAAGGGTCATGAATCTTAATACTTCTTTTTAAAAAGAAAACAGTGTTGCACTTTTTCACATTTGTATAAAGCTTTAAAGTCAGCTTACTGACTTGTCAAAACTGTCTTTTTAAATTTTAAAATGGTAAGAAATGACATTATTGAGAGCAGTGGTTTTCATCCTTGCTTGCACTTGGCAATCACCTGTGAAATTTTAAAAACTACTGATGCCCAGCTCTCATCCTACAAATTCTGATTTCACTGGTCTGGGGTGCTGTTCAGACATCCTGAGGTTTTAAAGTGTCTTAGCTTTTTCTAATGAGCAGCTGAGACTGAGAACCACTGAAGTACAGAGTTGGAAGCTGGTGCTGAAAAAATGAAGAGTTTTGCTTAACAGGGCTTTAAGGCCTTTTATATTAAGTGCCATACAACTTCAGATGCCTTCTGAATACTGAACACAAGTGTAATATTATAGTTCATTAAATGTCTTAGGAATCGTGTGGAGTGAATGCAAGGAAAGGAGTTGTTGCACTGTGGCAAACTGGAAGAGCAAGGGCTTTTTCTAGCTAAAAGGTCAGTCACTAACCAAGTGATTAAACGTAGCATCACTAATAGCCAACTTAACAGGGTTGGTTTTTTTTTTTGGGGGGGGGCGGTTTCTAAACTGGGAGATCATAGTTTTCACCTTCCTAGAGTTCTTTCCTTAAGACTGACATTCAGTGTTAATGTTGGTCCCTAGCAATAAGAAGCACTCAGTAAATGTTAAGCCTTTTATAATGGCTATTTTATTTTTTGTATATCATAATAATAGCTAAAAATAATAAGAGTTAAATTAATGTCTTCAAATAGATTTGTTGACTTAAACTGAGACAATCCTTTAAAGGAAAGAACTGATTTGAACCTTTCAAAACTGAAAGAAAGTAGTATACTGATACAGTTTGGATCCACTGAGTCTCATGTTGAACTGTGTTCCCTAATGGAGGTGGATCCTGGTGACAGGTGATTGGATCATGGGGGCGGGTTTCTCATGGATGGTTTAGCACCATCCCCTCTTGGTACTTTACTCATGATAGTGAGTTCTCATGAGATCTGGTCATTTAAAAGTGTGTGGCACTTCACCCCGCACTCTCTCTTGCTCCTGCTTTGGCCATGTGGAGTGCTCACTCCCCTTTTGCCTTCTGCCATGACTGTTTTCTTGCATTTGCATCCCCAGAAGCCCATCAGATACCAGTGCCATGCTTCCTGTACAGCCCATGGAACTGTGAGCCAACTAAACCTCTTCTTTATAAATTATCCAGTCTCAGGCATTTTTTGTAGCAATGCAACAATGGACTAATACATATACTTTAGCGTAAAAACATTTAAAAGAGTCTGAAACTGGAGTAGTTAACTCAGTAAAAATAAGCAATAAAACATAGAAAAACAATCTATTTGATCATGCAGTGATTCCTAAAGTAAATCCTAATACCACTATCAACTGATAATTTTAAATGTAATTTAGATTTGTAGATGGTGTAACATTAAAGTTGTATAATGTTTTATTGTTTTATTATTAACACAAGACTTCATTTAAATTTCATGGGGATTTAGCTCTGTTACTCTGGTTTGTGAACCAAACGTCTCTAAGGCAGCATTTTTCTAAGTCTCTCTGGAGAGCATTCACACACAGAGATGCAAAACAGGTTCACTTAGGCTTTTTGAAAGCTCTAGCATTCCCCAAACTTACCTGAACACAGAAGCCTTTTTTTTCTTCTGGTTACAGCAGTTTCTAGAAACACTCTGAGGAATGCTGCTTTAAAGAAAACAGTTGGTCTCAAATAATCATGGTATTTTAACATTAGGAACCTAGCAGAAATTGTTCCTGCTTTTAGTCATCTTTTTCTTTTTTAGAGGACGGACTTCGGTGGTTCAAGCATCCATTTGAGGAAAGCAAATGGCCTGTTGCATGTTGCCTCCTCCTACTTCATAAAGTGACTGACAACTGTCAATAGGCTTCATTCAGCAGCTTTGTATTAATATTGTCTGGATCCTCTGTAACAGGTTTTTATTATTACGATATAAAGAATAGATAAACCAACTAAGTTTGAATTATCTGGATGCCTACCTGACTTCCAATGAAAATTTTTTCTTCAGTTCCTTCATGATAAATTAAGGATCATTAAACATTACAAGCATCATTTCTATGCCTTTCTTACCACTGACTGAATGAATATTAAGCACTTCTGGTTAGTCGCTGGGGTGGGGATGCAAAAGCAGAAAGAAATGCTCTTACTGGCATCTGGAAAGACACTTTTTGCTCTGTATTTTTGGAAGTGCAAAAGGTAATGAGTTAGTTTAAAGGAAACTTTGAATTCATTTAGCATGTAATCTATAAAAGGTATCAACATTGGCTCACACCTGTAATCCCAGCACTTTGGGAGGCCGAAGTGGGCAGATCATGAGGTCAGGAGTTCAAGACCAGCCTGACCAACATGGTGAAACCCCATCTACTAAAAACACAAAAATTAGCTACGTGTGGTAGCGCATGCCTATAATCCCAGCTACTTGGGAGGCTGAGGCAGGAGAATGGCTTGAACCCGGTAGGCAGAGGTTGCGGTGGGCTGAGATCGCACCATTGCACTCTAGCCTGGGTGAGAGTGAGACTCCATCTCAAGAAAAAAAAAGGCATCAAAATTGTGATGCTGGAAGTGAGTCCTTTCACCTAACATACCTCACAGGACTTAAGTTTGATGAATGGCACTAGTGGTCTGAACTTCAAGAGAATTCATTAATACCCTATATCTAATAGTCTTAAAATACATTTAGTACAAAACCAAACTTTTTCTCTTAAACAGGTTTATTTTAGCAGCTCAGTATATTACATTCTACATATTTGTCTTTTAATGTGTTTATATTTCTGCCTGTTCTGCATAGATGGCATATTCATTAACTTTTATAACTGACTTTTTCATTTGCTATTTGCTGCTACCTGACCTGAAGAAAGTCAGGAGGATAAAAAAAATTCATTTGGTGGAAACATGGAGCAGCACTTCAGCAGAAACTTTACTTTGATGCAGACTTCAGTGTTAGGTTTTCTTCCTCTTCTTTTTCAAATCCTGAACAGACGACAGATCTTCCCTTGGGATACTGAGCACAACACTTACGCAGTTCTTGGATGACAGCCTGACACTTTGATTCCATGTAGTTGTTGGCTGAAAAACATACAGGCAGAGTCTAGTCATGATCTCATAGGACTAAGGTACAGGGAAGTTTAGATCAGTGCTTCCCACCCCTTTTCACTTTCAGTACCTATGGAACTGGAAGAAAGAAGATATACCAAAATCCACTGAATTCTTTCAAATTTAGAGACCTGTCGACAGGTTCATTAGGAAGAAAAGTATGATTTACAAAGTGGTTGAAAGCGATTTTAATATATAATTTCCTTCAAGGTTGAGTTGATAGCACACATGCACCTTTTTCCAGGACATTGGTTTTTAACATCATTATTATTACTGGTCACTAATTTGATGAATTAGGAAAATGCACATAAACCACACATTATTTTGCATACAGTTTAAGCTGATTGTTGGACCTCCCCTACTAAGACTGTGCATCAGGAATTGGCAAACTGCAGCCTTAGGGTCAAATTCAGCCTGTTTTTACAGCTGGGAGCTAAGAATGGATTTTAGATTTTTAAAGGGTTGTAAACACACAACACATACACAATATATACAACAAAGGCCTTTGGCCTCCAAAGCCTAAAATATTACTTGTTTGGCCTTTTTCATAAAACATTTATAGATCCCTACCATACATAAACACTAAGTTAAGGAGGACCTGACCTAAAGGCTCTAGGTCAGCTGAAGTTAATGAGTCCCCCAGTACTAAAATGGGGTACATAGTAGTTAGCTCAGGATAGGAAAGACAATTCTGATTAGAAAGGCAGTATAGCAGGGTGGGTAACAGTCCAGATTTGGAGCTAGACCAAGGGTGGGGTTGTGGGATGTTCAAATTGTCACCATACCTCTTACTAGCTATGTGACCCTAGTCCAATTATATAACTTCTGTGTCTGTTTTCCCCTTTATGAAATGAGGGTCATAGTAGCATCTACCTCATGGATGAAAGGCTTAATATGTATCATGTCCTTATAACGGTGCTTGTCATCTAGTGAGTGCTTAATGCTAACTCTTAGTCTTTCCAGTTCTCAATCCTCCCACACTGTGCCAAGGGGGTGTCACCAGCTCTTTTTAACTTATTCTTTCCCTTAGCCATGGGTTATTTCAAACAAGGTAAGGATTTATTTGGGAGAAGGAATTCAATGCAAAAAACTTTTTCCTTTTCCTTGAAGTTGGAGGGAAGAAAAGTTTAACTAAAATGGCATTATTATACATCCAGATTTTAATCTAAAAGATTTTATAAAATATTGCTTACATCAAAAAATGAAAAGTCCAAGAATGAAAGCTAAAAGTCCAAGGAAATACACAAAGGATTTCTTTGGTGGTAAATCTTTGGGGGAACTCTGAACATTTTTCCTTCACACCTTTCTATATTTTCATGACCGTCCATCTCTATCTATTACTTTACTAGTGGGGAAAACTTACTAAAATATTTTCAAATTCAGATAGCTTATAGCTTTTTCTATTTGCTCTTCTGGCAATAATCATTCACTGATTAGAAAACTAAAATCCTCCAACATTTGGTCAAACTTAGTAGTTGGACAAATGGACAAATCACCTCAAATATGCTTTAGTTGAGATTCACTTCTGCCTTTAAGAGTTAGCTGATGGCTTTGGCAGCCTGAATTCCAATTGTTATTTCAACCCCACCTCTTCCAGATTGCTTTTAAAAAGTGAATTGTCAGCTGCAGTGAAGTATAACCAACCAATTTAAAACTAGCCTTTTAGTAAAAACAAACAACAAAAAAACCCTTTTGCTTAGCTCAGTAATTCTCAACTCTGGCTGTGCATTAAAATCACCTGGTTAGTTTTCTAGACTGATTCCCAGCCAGACCCTAGCCCCAGGAAGTCTGAATTGTTCTAGGTAAGTGATGCTAAATGATACAATGAAGGGAATCTTCAGGATAATTACATATATATTACATTCTTAAAAAAGAGTTAATACAGATAAAAGAATAATTGGTCTCTCATAGTTAGTTCACAGTGGAAAAATATTTTTAAAGCATTTTACAATATACTACCTTGTAAACATTTCTGTATCTCACAGGCTTGCTTCTGGCACGGATCCTTCTGCGGCATATCCAGAAAACTAAAACAAGAAAAATGATTTTTATTTTCCTTTTTTTCCATAAAGACTTTAAAGCCCCTCTACGTGGAATTTTCTTCTGAGACAAGCAGTATGCCCTTACAATTGCTGGAAAATAATTACACTAAAAATACTCTTCCCAAACACAGGATGAATCAACTGTATTTTTATAATATCCATTTCATTAGGCTTGGAAGATATAAATAGCTTTACATGGAAGAAAAAAACCGTGAATTCAATCAACTCTTTTTGAATACTGTAAACCAACGTTAGGCTAGAGGAGCCGATGGCGCAGCCTGGCTCTATCATTCGCAGAAGAAACCCTTGATAAATGATTAAACTCCTTGAGCTTTTTTTATTACTCATATATAAAATGGGAATCATACCTACCTCAAAGCATTGACAGGAGGATTAAATGTGATAAAGTATATAAGGTACATACAATAGTGCCTGGAAGGCAGAAAGGACTCAATACATGGTAGCTATTATTCCCAAGACTTTTTTTTTTTTTTTAAAGTAAAACCTTACTTTTAATGTATATAAACTGTTATGACTACTTTAACTCAGGAAATTTTTTACAAGTAGTAAATGTTTTCCTAGGAATCAGCAATATTTGGTGTTATTACTTCCTGAGAAAGGTGCCAGTTAAGCAGCTAAAATGGTTTTTCTTGAAGTTCTTATAGAAACCAGCTTATTTAAAATATCTGTAATCAGAGAATGAATTTAAGAGCCCACAATTTTGATCAGCAACTTCCAGTAATTTGAAGACACGATTTCAGATAGAAAAAAAAGGCCCAGAAGCCTTTGTAGCTAATTTCATCAATGCATATCTCTTTTCAGAGCCCTCTAAATACTCAGTAGATCCAAATTAGGTCAGTACTGGGATGGGAAACACTGGAGCAAAACCTAGGATATTTACAGGATGGGAGAAGGAAAGGCAGGTGAATTGCTGCAGGGCAAATAAGCGACAAATAGATGTTGATGCTGCTAGGAGCTGCTCTCTTCTCTCTAAATCAGTACCAAGTCCTTGGTGATCAGGGCATCTGTTCTGTAGAAGGTGCTGACTTTTGTGGGATTCATCAGATCCCAGGTCCAGCCGATGATGTCCATTAAGGGTTCTATGGCAATTTCCAAAGGAGTCAATTTCAAGTTACGGATCCTGACTAAGTGCTTTTGTTGACTTGCTTTCTGCCTACGTAACCTCTCTCTGCAGTTTCACTTGCAGTATTCTTCATGACCCTTCCTAAACTTCTGTTTCTTGAGCAGTTTTTCAACCCACTCCCTCCCCCCAGGCCCAAGGGTGGGTGCACTGCAGTAGTGGATGAAGTGATTGCCAAATACTGAACAGAACAAAGGAGCATATCTTCGTAGAATCCCAGCACCTGGAAAAAAAAATCATTAAAATCACCACAACTGAATAGAGCCAAAACAAAGAGGGGGAGGACGGAGGAGAAATAGAAATACATACCAGGTTAGTCATCAGGCAAAAGCTTAAGCAACAGCTCCTGTACTCCCCTGACCTGTCAGAAAAAGAAAAATTTATGGAGTACTCTGTTACGAGAGTCCCAATACAATGGAAAATAATTAAGCAACATGTGTACCATTAAATGATGCTGTATCTGCCACAAGCGAGAGTTGTTATCCATGTAGCGCTCCTCCGGGTAGAGTTGCCACATGAGAGGTAGCTGGGAGGTAAGAAGGTGACTTGGCCTAGCTGCGTCACCTAAGGGAACCTGAATTTGCTGGACTCGTGCCCTTAGGAAACTCGTCTCCTAATGGAAAGGAATGATCAAAAATAAAACCAAAGACTTCAGAATATTGAGACTGGAATAGAAACCAAGTTACTTGAAAGCAAAATCAAAGAAATAAGCAAAATGTAAACAGTTACCTCTTCCACGACGGCCACCCACGTGCGCTGGTATTCGTCGCGGTAGATACCCTCTTGGTGAACCCAGAGGTGATCGGGTGGAGCCCCCACATCCTCTCCTGCCATTCTGGGCTTTGGGTTCCAATTCTAGCCCTGCTTTTCTCCACCTAAGCCTGCAGCACCCGCGCACAGGACACAGGTGTGACTTTTTGGGTTTGAATGAACTCACCAGTAAGCAAGGTGATCTGGTAGTAGCAACCACTAACCAGAACCAAACCTCATATATGTCTATTTGCACAACCTAAATAGAACCAAGGACATCTGAAGCTTTCTGCAAGACAACTGAAGTGACACTCAGGCAGAGCCTCAGGTAGTGCTGCTGACTGCAAAGCGCTCAAGAATTTGGCTAGGTGAGGAGTTCTGTGGAAATGTAGGACTAGCACTACAGGAAGCGGGGCAGTGGTCTCACACATACTGCATTCACAAGCGGTGTCTGGCAAAATGTAGTTAGCAATAGAATATGCAAAGAGCGTGCCTAAGGACACACTTATTTTGGCAGGAAGGCAGTATAACAGACACATGCATGCCATATTCCCCAGGTAAAAGCCACTTCCAAGCAGTTTCCATTTTAAAAGGTAAGATTCTGAAGGACATATATGTATGGCTTTCAGAGTTGAAATTGAAAGTTTGTTTTAAGGGCAAAGGATCTATTTATCAGTGTACTAAGAAAGTTTACAAATAGCGGATGGGCATTTCTAGAAGGGGATTTTCTTGTTAGGAAAAGTAAGCTAGCTTCATGGAATTTCTAAGCTGCAAGAGATTTTGGGGATCACAGTGATTTGGAGCTGAGTGAGTGCAAATGAAAGTCATCCATCTAGGTCCTTGTTTTATTTTAATAATTCTCAGGATATTACAGGAGCCCATTTTTCCATAGAGGACTAGGTTTAAATTTTGACTTCCTAAGCCAGAAGACCAGAAGCATATTTGAGAGGTGTAAAGGAAGCATACCTCCTGAAGCATTTGAGGGGTAGGGCAAACTCTCTCTATAATGATCCTCTGCCCAAGCCCCAGATCTCATTTTAGGACCTCACAATAACTTGATGTGCATTTGCATGAGTGAATCTTCTAGACCTTACTCACAGCATTATAGCGCAGTTGTACTGTATTTCTACCTTTGGCCAGAGTATAGATATGGCATTGGGGGAGCTGCCCCACAAAACAAAGACCTCCTATTCTCATTAGGTGGGAAAGGAAATGCAGCGTGGGAGGGTGGCTGTTAGAGTCCTCAAAGTGAGACTGTCAAGAGCAACCAGATGCTTCACCCATTATACCCTGAGTGCATCTGACTCTGAGCCTGGTGCAAGCTCCTGTCTTAGTTTTCATACATATGTGCTCTCTCATTTCAAACTCGTCTAAACTTTCTCCTTAACCAAATCCTGATTTCTCTCAATGGCAACACCACCATTCCTGATCCTGCAGACTCAAAACTTTTGAGTTATCTTGGATTTCTTCCTCTTATTCAGTTGCTACATCCTATATGTCACCAATTCCAGCAGGCACTACAACTACCACTGCAGTTGAGACCAACTTTCCCCAAATACCAGGCTCATTTCTAGCTCCATACCCTTGCTCTTGCTTTCCATTTGCCTAAAATGCCTCCCTGGGCCTCTCTGCCTATCTTAAGTGCTATTATAGTAGAGTCCAGATGCCTGCCTCCTCTATGAAAACTTTAGAAAATTCTTGCCTCTTTTGACTACTGTAACATTTATATTTAAACAAAACCACCTTACACATTTGCTTTGCTTATTTCGCAAGCCCTGTCTTCCCAAAAGCACAGTACTGTATACTGCCCAATAGCAGGAATGACACAGTTCTGGGCACCCCAAGTCTCAGATACTGGTCAAGCAATGTTTCTGTGAACAGGTGTATATGTATGGTGGGTAGGGAAGGGAAACAAAGGAACGCCACAGTGGTTGTCATGATTGGCTACGTATACGTGGGTAGAGATTGATTCTCTAGGCATAAGCCTCTGGCTATACATAATTTTTTTTCCAAAGCCCCCCCTTTTTTCCCATTTGCAGATACAGTTGTTTTGCCTCTCCTCCTTCCCAGAGCTTTGGAAAAGAGAAATACAAATAAAAACCTGGTAAATACTAATGTCAAAATAAAATATATTAAATTCGGATTTCAAGCACAAAAGACTTAAATGTGGCCAATAACTGTTTTATAAAAGTGGAAACCATGTGTTAAGGGTTTCAGGACCATCTCAACTTCATAGATAAGTCCTAGCAACAACCAACATGTTGACATTTAAATTTGTTTTGAATGGAAAACAAAATTGCATTGGTTATACTGACATTAAAAGGAAATAATGCCAGTGGAATAGAGGGCAAAGAGATTGGAGATGATGGTCTGAGTTACTGAGTCACTACAAAGAGGCCTATGAGTCACTACAAAATATTCTCAGAAGAAAGGCAGTGTGATGTGCTGCTGTGACCCGAAGGTCAACATGCTGGGCATCAGTGGGATGAGCCTGGGAACCACCTCTCAGCACAGTATCCTGGATTTGTGTGTGCTACCATTCAGAGGGCATGCAGGCCCAGAGAAAGACAACTGCAGTGATCAAGGGACAGAGAAGTCACCATATGAGCACGAACAAAATCCTCAGCACAGAAATGCAAAGGCTGAGGGAGAGGGATTCAGATCAAAGCCTATAAAATCACAGGTTTTATGAGTGGAAAAATGTGATTCTTAGAAAACTTGCTCCCAACATTTTCCTTGGTCAAATAAGTTTGGGAATCTTGGAGAGTCATAAAGCACATTAGTGTAGTAACTGTTCTGGCAAGTTATGCAGTAAAGAAACTTTATGTTAACATTTCCCAAATTTATTTGACTAGAGAACATTTTATTTGCACATGGTACTTGTTTACAAAATTCAGGACTTCTCGAACTAAGACGAATCTTTTAAAACCTCAACATAGACTTAGGTACAAGTGCAATACAATACATGGAATATAAACTTGTGCAACTCAACTCAAGGAATACTGCCAGCTGCAAATACAAATGAGTTCCAAAAATGTTTAGATAACTGCATAACTTTATCATCCACTAGAAGAGATTGTCCCCATGAGGGTCACCTTGATTTCGGGGCCAGAGAGCACACTGGCCAAGACAGACAATTTCTTAGTAAGACATTTTATAAATTAGGTTTTAAATGGGTGACATACAAGATAGAAGGGCTCTTAGGCAGTAATCTAAGTAAAACTATCATTTTTTCTTTACAGAATAAATTCTTTTGTGTCTTTTTAAAATAAGTATAGTTTGCTTTAATTGCCAGGTTGATGAACAGTTTTTAAACATTGATCAGTTGAATACACTTATTTTATTAGAAGTCAATTAATAAACTCGTCCAATTACAATGAGTGAAATTACCAAGAACACAGGCCCAGGCCTGTGTATGAGTCCTGAGTCTGTCACTTACTAGCTTTGTGACCTTGGACAAGTTAACGTCTCTCCACCTCAGTTTCCTGAGGTGTAAAATGAGAATTAAAGAACATATTAATCACGATAGTCTTTATTTAGCATTCCTGTATGTTTACATATATTGACTCATTTAATTTTCACAATCTTCATAGGGCGCTATGAGGTGGGCAGTATTACTATCATCCCCACTTAAAGGTGAGGAAAAGTAAGGCACAGAGAAGTTAGGTAACTTGCTCAAGGTCACACAATGGGGAAGTTGTTGAGCTTGACTTCAACTGGGGCAGTTTACATGTACCAGGCATATAAATGCTTAGTATGTAGCATATAATAAGCTTGCCATAAATGTTAATAATTTTGTTCTACTCCAATTAAATGCCTGGAGCTGTAAAAGGCAGCCATGAGCATTAGAAAAGTTAGTGAACCTCATTCTGGAATATGAGATTGACTACCGCCGATAACAAACAAAAGGTATTTTTCTTCTTGAAAGTGCCTAAAGGCACTATATCCCATCACCAAATATTAATATCATAATAGTAAGAACAGCCGTTCCTGCTCCATCAGGACGGGGCATACTAGCCACAAACAGTAACTGAAAATAACATATGATATAAAATTGAAACAAGAGAAAATTTAGACAGGTCCAATGTAACTGCACACGAAAATTTTCCAACCTTCATCATGATCAAATTAATTATAGAAAGATGTGCCATGTGATCCTTACAGATCGTTAGGTAAAAACGGAGGCTGCTGGCGTGCACATTACAGATCGTTGCACTGGATGGGGACCCTATGTGTGGGGAGACTTGGGTTGGAACTGACTTGGGAGAAAAGAGCAAAGCATCAACACTTGAAGTAGCACCTTGGGAATGTTCCCTTTCCAGTACTGCCATACCTGCCTGGCTTCAAAACTACACAAAGTAGAAAACCAAATCAAAGACACGAACACGGACGGGCTGTGGAGGCGGCACGGCATATATTGTGCTTTGATTTAGAATCGCTTCCAAAATCCACGTGTGATTCCTAGACTTGTGAGTTGGAAGATCTGTACTTTTATCCTTGGCACGTTTGACAAACCTCGAAATAAAATTACTTTTACATATATTTTCACTGTCTGATATCATCGAGACAAGGAGACCCGAGGAAACTTGCATTCTGGATACCTAATGTGATACATCCGAACTTGAATAAAAACTGAAGTTCTCCATTTCCCCTTCCCTGTATCCAACAAATAGCTACCTAAAAGCCTTTGTAGAAAGTAGCAGCAGCCAAGCTTAAGAGTGATACTTTTTCAGATACAGTATAACACTGTTTCTGCAAAAGGTTACTCACATGAATATAATGTTTCTTGGGCTAATTAATCCGCCTTGAGAACAGCTAGGCTAAAACTTCCAGGTCTCCCACCCTGGGCCACTCAAGCCAGGATCGCGACGTGAGCCCGGGGTGAGCCGAGGGGCATCCCGGGCCGAGGTCACTCGAACCGAAGTTATGAGGCGCGGGCCGGCAACCGGAAGTGGTCCAGGGAGAGTTGTACGAGATTCGGGGGCTGTGACTTGGAAATAAAACAAAATAAAATAAAACCTTAACTGTTTTGGGACTGACTTTCAAAAGAGCGTCCCCCTGGCTCAAGAGGCCGGCGTTCGCGGAGATGTCGTCTTAAAGGGCTGTCCCCCAAGCGTGTAGGCCGCGCACGGGTCTCCTTAGCGGGCGGGCAAAATGGGCGCCGGTACTCGGGAGGCGCCTGCCCAGGCGCCCGGGCGCGGCTCACAGAGTACGTCCGCCTGCGGCCCCAGAGCGCCGCCTCCCTGCCGCCCCCGCCGCCCGGCCTGACGCCCGGACCGCGGCCGGCCACCGCCCTCCGCCCCGACGGCCACGCCTGCCCCAAACCCCGCGGGCGTTTCCCAGGTGCTGCTGGGCGGGCCCCGCCCCCGCGCGCCAAGGCCCGCCCCCGCGCGCCAGCCTCGCGCCCGCTACCCCCTCCTCGCCCCCACAGCCCCGCCCCCACAGCCCCGCCCGCTCCCTAAGCCCCGCCTCCGAGGAACCCGCGCTCCGAAGGCCAGGCCTGGGCGGAGCGCAGAGCGCGGGGCGCTGGGGAGGCTGCGCCGCAGCACCCGGTTGGTCAGGACCAAGTGGGCCCGAGGCGGACGTGAGAAGGGTCGGGCCAAGATGGCGGTGCAGGTGGTGCAGGCGGTGCAGGCGGTTCATCTCGAGTCTGACGCTTTCCTCGTTTGTCTCAACCACGCTCTGAGCACAGAGAAGGAGGAAGTGATGGGGCTGTGCATAGGGGAGGTGAGTAGCTCTGTTAGCCTGTCCGGAACCCTGCTAAGCAGTCCCAGTGTGTCTCAGGGGTGGGTGCCGGCAGCTCCCAGGGCTGCGGAGGCCGCAGGCATACTCGATTTAGATCCTTGGACACCCTTTACATAGCTCTGTCGCGGGGATCCCCGTTTCTTCTGGCCGCCGGACACTTGTTTAGTCTCCTGCGAGTCCCCGGCGGTATGTACAGGCCCCGGGAGCCTTGCCCTTTCTCCTGTAGCCTGGGGCTTCTCTTTAGATCTGCGCTTTTCGCCCCCTTGACCAAAACTGCAAGGCAGGTCAGAAAGACACTGGAGTATATTAAGGACGTCCGGGTATTACGATGCAGCAGCTGACCACGGTTAGAGCCCCTTGCCTCGCCTAGTCTTCCGTCTAGGGAGCAGAGATAACAACCAAAGCATTTGAAGGGTATCGAAGAGCCTAACAGAAGGTGCGGGGCTTGAAGGAAGCAAAAGTTTCCGCTGCATTATGTTGAGGAGGGGCCAAAGAGGATGAGGAAATACAGTTTAGCTGTTTACGGGTCTAAAGTAATTCTCCAGTCTTTCATACCGTGTGCATAATAAACACATGACCTAATTGTCATATAATCTGCATATATATACGTCAAACAAACGTAATATGATCAATAATGTTTTCTGCTTTTTCTCACTCTAGTTGAACGATGATCCAAGGTAAGACCGTAACTGTTTACTCATATCTTATAATCTCTAAGTCATTGTTAACTCAAAATTATGGCGACTTTGACAGTATTGTGTCCGGATCGTGTCTTAAATTAATTACCATTATCGCTCCGGGGCTCTCTCGATGCAATTTGAGTTCCACCCCAACCTTGAACTTTGGTTTCTGCCTTACCTTCTATTGAGTTGAGATATGGGATAAACATCTTAATAAGGATTATCATAATTGTTGGGTTTTAGGGGTGAGACAGGGTCTCGCTCTGTCGCCCAGGCTGGAGTGCAATGGCACGATCTCGGCTCACTGCAACCTCTGCCTCCCAGGTTCAAGCGATTCTCATGCCTCAGCCTCTCGAATAGCTGAGATTACAGGTGCCCGCCACCACACCCGGCTTTTTATTTATTTATTTTTTGTACAGACGGGGTTTCACCATGTTGACCAGGCTGGTCTCGAACTCCTGGGCTCAAGCAATCTGCCCACCTCGACCTCCCAAAGTGCTGGGATTACAGGCATGAGCCACCTCGCCTGGCCTTGCTCAGTGTATTTCATGTTCTGTCTCCCCTTAAATGCCAGTGAGATATCAGGAATTTTCTTTGTGACAGCATATACGTTTAGAGGCATTTCCCCTGTTGATCCATTCCTTCACATAAATTGACAGTGACATTGCCTTTCCTCCTGATGGACCTCAGTGATCTCAGAGATCCCCAGTAGCTTCAATGCTTGACATGGTGAAACCTTTCGGTAATGTTTTAATTTAAACTTCACATCATAACATAGTGTACTTCTCAAGCCCACCTCCTTAATTCCCAGGATTCCAGGAATTCAGCTTTGTCTATGATAACTTTATACACTCAGCCACTTGTGCATGTCTCCCAGATTGCTTCTAACAGATATAGAGAGTGCAGCTCTAGTCTCAATTCAGTTTCCCTCCTCTTCTTTGGTCTCTGCTAAGATTTCATTGTGAAAACAGTTAATCCTGTTATTTTGCTTTAATTCCTTTTTATATTCCAAACCCCACTTCCTTTTTTTTTTTTCTAATTTATTCCCAGTAGGAGTGACTCCAAATTTGCATATACTGGAACTGAAATGCGCACAGTTGCTGAAAAGGTATGCGTGCTAAAATTTTGCATGATGGAAACTTGCAGTTGGGGAAAGATTTCTGTAATCCAGTGATCTCAGGCAGAGTATGCGGTTTCTGGCTGGATGAGATATTCTTTCTAGTAAAATCAGAATCTACTCACTAGGAATGGGACCTAATTTTCTGTTCTTTGTAGCAAATTGTCTCTACTTGATCAAGATTAATAATCATTGTCAGTACCACCCTCTTGCTGCTCTCCTTGCTGTCACTGCCTGTTTTCTGGCCCTTCTCCCACTTTCCTTGAGACTTTGGCATGTGGTTCACATCACTATTACCTCTTTATCCCGAATTCCAACATCTACTCATGCAACCCTCTCTTCTTAAACAAGCAAACTAACCATAGCATCATACTTCTTAGTCTACCTTGACTTTTTTCTTGTCCACACTCCTACACCACCTTTTTTGGCATGCTCTAGCCTTGATGGTCTAGCGTAATGCTTCTCAATCGTGGTATAGGACTGGTTATTGTTTTCCCCAATCTGTCACGGACTGATGCTTTTGTAAAATACAATAAAAATGAATTATTTCCCCCTCCTCCCACCAGGTTATCAGGCCACAGCTTCATCTACTTATACAAACTTCACCTTAATCACTTTGCATCTCTTCACATATCAAAGATATAAGTCCTCTTCCTATCCAAAGCTGCAGCTTCTTCAGAGACCTTGTTTATCAATGTTCTGTCTCTTTTCTGGGTCTTTTCCCTGTCACCTGGTTCTTTTCTCTTAGGATAAAAATATGCTTAAATTACTCTCGTTTTCAGAAAGGAAAGCTACTTCTTAATCCTGTATCTTCCTGTAGTCACTACTCTTATATCCTTCCTTTAATAGCCTGACTTCTTAAAAGAATGGGCTACGATTACTACTCTGTCTTCACCTTCACCAGTCAAACCCACTGAGGTTTGGTTTCTAATTCTACCTTCGGTGGATTATTTCCTGGTGCTTATCTTAGTCTTTCTCCTTGAATCTCTGAACTCTCATGGGTTTCTGTTGGTTTTGCTGTATTCCTTTTATTCCTGTTTCCCCCTTCCCACAGTCATTTGTGGACTCGTCTTCCTCCTCTGTCTATGCATTAAATATTACTCATTCCTCTTAGGCACTGAAATCTCTGACTAAAGTAAGAAAGAGAGAAAGAAACAATTCACCCTAGGCATCAGTTACTATGATACATTCCAAATCTTAATAATCTAATTTTATTATTCAAGATTTCATGCCCTCGTCTTGAGTTTTATGTCAGTTTTTACTGTCTAAATTAGATATTAAACTTTATTAGTTAAGCTGCCTTTTTAGTATTGCATAGTGTATTTTTTATCCTTTTATTTTTAGCCTTTCTGTGTACTAATATTAAAAATGTGTCTTATTAGCGGTAAAAACTTTAAAAAAAAATACAGTGTGATCATCTTTTTAAGTGGAGTATTTAGTGGAAAAACAAAACAAAAATAAACCACAAAAAAAAGAAATATAATGTGAGCCACAAATGTGATCCATATATGTAATTTTAAACTTTTTAGTAATCACAGTAAAAAGGAATAAATGAAATTAATTTGAAGGGTATATTTTATTTAACCTAAGTATATGAAGGATTATTACTTTAATATGTAGTGAATATTAAGAAATGTTGTGCCGGGCGCGGTGGCTCACGCCTGTAATCCCAGCTCTCAGGGAGGCAGAGGCGGGAGGATAGCTTGAGCCCAGGAGTTCGAGACCTGCCTGGGTAATACAGCGAGACCCCGTTCTCCACAAAAAGGAAAAAAAAAAAAAAAAAAAGACAAAAAAAAAAAAAAAAGAAATGTTGAGATATTTTACATTCCTTTTTTCTCTTTTGTGTTGTCTTTGAAGTCCATGTGTATTTCATACTTGCTGCACATCTGAAATCAGACCTGTTGCACAGTGAAAATCTATAGCTGATTTCAGAGGCCTCCTCTCAGATTTCACCCTTGTCCCTTCAACATCTGATAATGTTAAGCCCACTCTTTCCCCTGAAACTCTTGTACCATTTCCTTGTTCTGGTTTTGCCTTCTTTGTCTTCTTCCCTGGCCCTTCTTGTTCTTCCCCACACTAAATGTGGCCACTCCCCTTGATTCAGGCCAAGACCTCCGCTCCCTGTCTCCACACCTTTTTTGTCCACTCATAAATGCTTTATTGATTCCTGCATTGATTGTGTTTGAGTCTAAGCTATAATCCCACTTGCCTGCTAAAAATTGCCATATTGTATATCTGTCATCCCAGATTATCTCATCTGAAAACAAGCTCTTCTTTCCTTCCTGACCCTTTCTAAACTTAGATCTGCCTCACATCTTCTACCTAGTTTCAACCTTGAAACTTTAGAGTCATCTTTGACTGTTTCCTGTCTACCATCACCCATGGTCCATAAGCTACCAAATGTTGTAGATTCATTCTTTTTAATGGGTCTCAAATCTGTTTCTTCCATATCTGCCATCTGCTTAGCCCAGTACTTCATTGTTACTTCATCTACAGTTTATCTGAAATAATTTTTTTCCTTTGAGTTCATCCTGCAAATTATGGCTTGGCATTTCAGGTCTTGTACATTCTCACTCCAACTTTCTTAGCCTTGCCATCTGCCATTTCACCTCAAGCTCTGTATCTAAATCAGTTGGCCAAGTTGTCTCCCAGACACCTCATTCACACTTTACTACTACCATTTGGCACCTGTAGAAATCTGTTCCCCCCACTTCCCACAGTAATCAAGGAATGGATACACTTGTCTGCCTTTTCTATGAAGATTTTTTTCTTTTTTAGATTCATATCCTGCTTATGTAAAAGATTACTTTTCTAATGTAAGTGACTTCTTTCCTCTGAGCTCCTGTATTAGTCTGTTATCACACTATAAAGAACTCTCTGAGGCCGGGTGCGGTGGGTTATGCCTGTAATCCCAGCACTTTGGGAGGTCGAGGCGGGCCTGAATTCAGGAGTTTGAGACCAGCCTAGCCAATTTGGCTACCAAAAAATACAAAAAGCCAGGCGTGGTGGCATGTGCCTGTAATCCCAGCTGCTGGGGAGGCTGAGGTGGGAGAATCGCTTGAACCCAGGAGGCAGATGTTCCAGTGAGCTGAGATTGTACTGCTGCACTCCGGCCTGGGCAACAGAGTGAGACTGTGTCTAAAAAAAAAAAAAAAAAAAAAAAAAAACAAAACTCCCTGAGACTGGGTAATTTATAAAGAAAAGAGGTTTAATTGATTCACAGTTCCACATGGCTGGGGACGCTTCAGGAAACTTATAATCATGGCGGAAGGTGAAGGAGAAGCAAGGCACATCTTACATGGTGGTAGGAGAGAGAGAGAGAGAGTAAAGGGGGGAAGTGCCACACTTTTAAACCATCAGATCTCCTGAGAACTCACTCTCACACTATTATGAGAACAGTGTGGGGGAAATCTACCCCTACAGTCCAATCACCTTTCACCAGGTGTCTTCCGTGATACGTGGGGTTTACAATTTGAGGTGAAATCTGGGTAGGGACATGGAGCCCAGCCATATCAGCTCCTATGGTATTGACTTACTACATTATTTTAGTGGAGTTTCATGAATGACAACTTGCCACTCAACCATGTCGTTAGCACATTGAACCCTTTGTCAGTACCCTGATTTATATTCCTTTGTGTGACACAGTGTTTTGTACATAGTTATAAGTCAAATAATTACTGGTTGATCATTCCAAAAGTCCTTCCTTGATCTAAATATTAGCATATATATTTTAAATTTTTGTGTCTGAAATGTATATATTGAGGTTGGGTGTCTTATTTGAAACATTTCATTATTCATGAGAAAAGTGTCAGTTTTCTAAAATGGAATATTTTATCTGATATTATAATAAAATGAAATTCTGTAGTTGAAGGAGGATGTGTTATTGGAGAGAGCCATAAGTAACCATTTCTGTGGATTTTCCTTTAGGTTGATGCCATCAGAATTGTTCACATTCATTCTGTCATCATCTTACGACGTTCTGATAAGAGGAAGGACCGAGTAGAAATTTCTCCAGAGCAGCTGTCTGCAGCTTCAACAGAGGCAGAGATATCCTTACTGGTCGATAGAAGCTTTTATGTGCTTTGGGGTTCCTGGGCCACATTGCTGCTTGCTTGCTGCAATCATCCTACTTTAGGTGGTTTCACAAATTTTCTTCCCTTAGATCCAATTGTTTGGTTATTAGAATTTCTCTCTCTTTCTTCTTTTGAGTGGGTTTTATTGGAAGAATTAGAAATTTTCTGACATTCCTGCTCCTAAATGCCAAAAGATGTCAGGGTCAATCACTGTGACAATGAACTCTGTGTGGAGTCCCCTCCATCTTCCTCCCTAGTCTTCTCTCCATTCCTCCCTGCCCCTCCTTCCAGTTTTCCTAGTATCATTTAATTTCTAGGCCATTTACTACCTTGGTCTCTATCCTCTTGAGAGATTCTCCTTTGTGACTTCCTTTCAAAGAATGCAATGCTAGGAACTGAATGCAATGTTTCATGTTAAATATAACCCCAAAATGATAAAATGGGGCATTTGTTTCCTGTGATTTGTTTCAGTATGTTACTGAGTGCCCTGACTGGCGCCTCGTGAGTGAATATGAAGCTGATCCCCATCCCGCTTTTGTTTTCTTGAGGGATCCTTTCCCTGGCTTCTGGTAGTTTCCTCACATCCTTCCGCTCATCAGTGATCTGCTGAATGCTCAAGTGGGACCCTCAAGTGCGGATATGCAGGCTGTCTCCCTGCAAACTTCAGCTGCAATTACTATTTGTTCAGCACTTACTAGTTGTTTGCCAGGCACTACGCTAAACACTGTGTGTGGATTATTGCATTTACTCTTCACTGCTCTGAAACATTATTTCCCTGCCTCAGTCTGCAGCTGAAGAAATGGGCTAAGAGAAGTTAAGTAGTTTCTCTTGTCATTTGAAAACTTGAAAATATATCTTAGAAATATTGTTTATGAGACTTAGTTGTATAAAAAGGATTATTTTAATATAAATAATTTGGAGGAAAACTAAGCATTTTACAGGATAATAGCAGCAGTCTTGAAAGTGACAACTTCTGACGATTTAGAAAAGTTTTTCAGATATCACAGTGGTAATGATTCAAGTGATCAAACATCAGCTAAATGAAACTTGAGGATGTAACTATATACGGCGTTGGAAACCATATGGTTTCTAGTTTAAAAAATTTTGGCTTGAAATGGGCATTATGGGAAACTCAGCATTAACTTTATTTCATTCTTTTGTTGCCATTAAATTGCAATAAGCTTATTTTAAACTTCAGGGTGCTTTCTGAGCCCTTATTAGCGTTAGAAAATTTTGTTCCCACATTTTGAAAGTACCTTGACAGGCACACAGGTTGGCTGAACTGACAGGCCGCCCCATGAGAGTTGTGGGCTGGTATCATTCCCATCCTCATATAACTGTTTGGCCTTCACATGTTGGTGAGTATCATGGGGTTGCAATGTTTATTGTTCTCAGAAATTAATATCATGTTTCCTTCTCCATTACATAGGGTATGGTTATTTTAAACCAAAATTCGACTGTCCTTAAGCAGACGTCACTATTTTGATTTATTTTGTTATGTATTAAAAGTAATGATTTATGTCATATTGATTGTTTTTAATAAGTCTGTCAGTTGATATAAAAAATTAAACTGTTAACTGAAAATTGCTGATTGCTGAATATCATTACTGTCCAGGACACTCCCATTCTGCAGACTTAAAGGGCAAAATTTGCAAAATTGATTTTTACAGTTGCTGTTTACGTATAGTCCATTGGGGCTCTCAATATACATCTTTACCCTTCTAATCAGTGTAATGTAACTAAATTGCTTTCTCTCTACCTTTACCCCTTTTTGAGAATCATGATTTTTTTTTTGTCCGTATCTGCCTCTCCAGAAAGGAGGAAAGTAACTTGGGGAGAGTGAACTAATATTCACAAGCACTTAACTATGTGCTAATGGTTTACAAATGTTTTCTTCTCCAATCCTTGTGGCAACCTGTGAGTTAGAGATCTTACCCCCATTGCACAGAAGGGTAAACAAAGACTCACATGAATGAAGTGGCAGAGCTGAGGTTAGAACCCAGGTCTGACTGCCAAGTCTGCTCTTCCCACTGTGCTAGTACTAGTCATATGGGTTTGACTTGATAGCAAGTTCTAAATTCGTTTATGCTGTGATACGAATGGCAAAAATTCATCAGTGGTACAGTCCCAGACTTTAATGAAACACGAGTGGTCCTAAGAAATACAGTATTAATTCTCAGTCTTGGGTGGGTGAGGATGTTTCTCAGAATCACCTGAGAAAGCTTTTATAAAATGTGCCTGCCCCAAATTAATCTTTCCTAGACCGTAACTCAGACCTACTGTGACAACCTCTGGGAGTAGGTGTTAGGTGGGGATATTGTTGAACACCCCCAGTTAAATACTGATTTAGAATAAGGGAGATGACAGATCTACCTTCTCCCAGATTTGCCAAATTTTAACATTTTGCAACATTTGCTGTATCATTCTCTTTTACATATATGTATATACATATATGTATATTCCTGAAGTATTAGACTAAGTTGCAGACATGGTACCTTTTACCCCTACTCTGCACTATGAATTTTCCTAAACACAAAGAAATTCTCTTACATAACCATGGTACATTTATAAAAACTGGGAAGTTAACATTCATATAATACTATTATTTAAATTACAGACCTTATTCAGGTTCTTTAATTGGCTCACTGATGTCCCAATAAAGTTGTTTTTATAGCTATTAATATGTTCCTGTAAAGCCTTAATGTCACTGAAAAAATTCAGTGTCTGATTTGTTTTCCTGTCACTGTCAACACTGAAATCAGATTGGCCTAAAATTTTTCACATGGTAGTGCCATCAGCCAGAAAGAATGAAGTACCAACTACTAATGAAGAAAAGTTTGACGCATATGTTACTGAACAATTATTTTCACTATAGTAATAAGTTACAGTGGGAAATAAATACATAAAATTTGGTGGTAAAAAGAAATTCCCTACGAATTTAAGGAAAAAAACCTTATAAGTATCTGAAGCAGAGCACCCAGAAAGTTTCAGAGTTCAGAGAATAATTGAATTATCTCGGGGGAGAAGATCTGAGCCATTAAACAAGAACCCAGGTAGGTGTTTGTAATGCAGCATTAGTGGGAACATTTCAATCTTTATAGCAGTTAGAAAAAAAAAAGGGATATTGCAGAAAGTAACTGAAAAAAATCAACTCTAAATTCTGAAATGATTAAGGAGCCATGTGCTCCATAATTCAAGACAAAATAGATTTGGAGTCCAGAGTGTAGAGATCCTACCTGAACAAGTATCAGAATATGCAATAAAGGCTATGTGTAAAGAAAGTTTAGAGAGTTACCACAGCGTGAGGGTTGAGAATACCATCTTTGATTTAGTTGGGGACTAGGTCTGTGTTAGCATCTTGTTTCAGTCACTTACCAGTTGAGAAAATATTTTAACTTGTCTGTGCCTCTCTAGTTTCCTCTCTGTCAGAAAAGAACATAGTCTCAGAGTTGTTAGGAGCAGTGTATGAAATCATGTATACAACACCTTGTCCAACACTTACCATGGTAGCTGTTGACCTATAAAATGAACAAGAAAAGAAATACGCCAAAGCATTTATTTGTAAAACTCTCAAGGACATGGAGAGAGTGTATGAAATATCTATATTGAAGGGCAGACAATATTCAAAGGATTAACAATGAGGACACATCAAGTCTCTCACCTGAGATCTCAAAAATATTTACAGGCTGGGCATAGTGGTTCACGCCTGTAATCCCAGCACTTTGGCAGGATGAGGTAGGCAGATCACTTGAGGTCAGGAGTTGGAGACCAGCCTGGCCAACAAGGTGAAACCCTGTTTCTATTAAAAATGTAAAAATTAGCCAGGCATGGTGGCAGGTGCCTGTAATCCAAGTTACTGGGGAAGCTAAGGCAGGAGAATTCACTTGAACCTGGGAGATGGAGGTTGCAGTGAGCTGAGATTGTACCACTACACTCCATCCTGGGCGACAGAGTGAGATTCTGTCTCAAAAAAAAAAGTACAGTAATGAAACCATGGGTACAACTAAAGAAAAATAATTGCCCAACTGAGCTGGCATTCACACTCATCTCCAAACAGCCTTTTAAGAAGTAGTACCTTATAAATGTATGCAATTATGATTTGTCAATTAAAACTAATGTTTAAGAAAGTAAACAAATGGGAAAAAAAGAATTGAGTCTAACACAGGCACTGTATTGCAAACCGCAGAAAAAGTGAGCAATGAATAAAAACTTTAACTACCTTTAATAGGAAAAGAATTCCAAGCTGTGGTAAAGAATGGCAAGTGAGAAAGAGTGAAATCTTTTTTTCTGTTAAAAGAAAGGTATAATTTTAGTTGGTGAGGGAGAGTGATGTGACCATTTCAGTGCTTTTTATGATAAGGTAATTAGTGCAATTAGGTTAAGTTCCAGTGGGCTAGGTAATACTGCTTTGAACATAATTTAAAGGGATCATTCCATAAAACGATTCTTCAGGAAATTTATTGGATACCTGTATGGAATAATAAGGTCATGGCTCCTGCTGTCCTAGACCTTAATGATTTTGCTGAGGGGGAAAACTTAAAGGAAAACAATGAGTAACATGATAAAGAAGAAATGAGATGTCGTCCATATAGAACATTTGTGCTTGTAAGTATTAACAGGGGAAGCACCTATAAAAATAAAGCCTTGGGATTAGGAAAAAAGAGTAAGAAGATTGTCTTTTATTAAAGACAAGCTGCAAACCTAAAGACTTGAACAAAAACTAACAAGCTAGGTTAAGCTGTATGGGGAAAATAAAGACCTGCCATCATAAGTAAAGGGTAAGTGAGAGAAGATAGGTCATTCATTCTACAACAAAAGGCACAGTAACTAAGGAAACTGTAATGAGACTGAATTATGTGCCTTACCATAGCAACACTCATGTACACAGGATAAAGTTTTGCATGTAAGGAAGGGAAACTAGTTGAAATAGAAGAACTTGATAATCCACTTTCAGAATGTATTCATTCCTTCAAAAGAACATAAAGTGAGTTGGCCTTGGGTTGAGGTTGGCAGTGGAGGGGACAATGAACAAAAGCAAGGGTGAGGTAGGACAAGCACACATACAAAGACTTTAAAATTTCATATTAAAAGAATTTTGGTCTTACAGAAAAATTTCAAGAATAGTATGAAGAACCAGATGCAACAGTTGTTAACCTTTGGTCACATTTGCTTGATTATATTCTCCCTCCCTCTCCAGCATACACACATGCACATGTGCACACATGCTATTTGAGAGTGAGTTGCAGACATGATGCTCCTTTACCTTTAAATACTTGATTGTGTATTTCTCAAGATTAAGGTTATTTATTTCCATAACCACAGTGCAATTGTCAAAATAAGCACATTTAATAAATACAATCTTATTGTACAAACTACACAGAACTTATCCACATTTTGCCAGTTAACTCAATATTGTCCTTTATGGCAGTTTTTTTCTTTCCGATCCAGGATCCAATCTCAGATCATGCATGGCATTTAGCCTTCATGTCACTTTAGTCTCCTTTTCTCTGGACCAGCTCCTTAGACTTGTTTTCCTCTTTCATGACATAGACATTTTAGGAGATGGACTATTGCTCCATGTCTGCTGTTTGCTTATGACTAGATTCAGGTTACGCACTTTTGGCATGTGGTGCTAGGCCTTTCTCAGCGTCTCCCATCAGGAAGTGCGTGATTTCTCTGCCTCACACTAACATTTTCATGCCGCTGATGAGGCAGAATTAACAAATGTGAGTCAAATGGGAAGAGGTGATAACAAGCCTCTTCTCAGCTTGTCCATTTGTTGAACAGATACTGAGGACTTGCCCATGCCAATTTGTAATAATATCTGCAAAGCCAATTCCACAATTGGGAAGCTGTGCAGTTCCATGATGTCTCTGATCAGTATGCTCCTACTTTCTGCAAAGGCAAACCCTTTCATTTTCAAACCTCTGAATTCCCCATTTCTGCTTTCACGTTCAGCAATGTTATCTAACATTGCTTCCCACTTTAATAGAGAAAACAGGAAGTTGTTTTTTTGTTTTTGTTTTTGTTTTGAGAGGGAGTCTCACTCTGCCGCCCAGGCTGGAGTGCAGTGGCGCGATCTCGGCTCACTACAAGCTCCACCTCCCGTGTTCATGCAGTTCTCCTGCCTCAGCCTCCCGAGTAGCTGGGACTACAGGCACTCGCCACCACACCCAGCTAATTTTTTGCATTTTTAGTAGAGATGGGGTTTCACCACGTTAGCCAGGATGGTCTTGATCTCTTGACCTTGTGATCCACCTGCCTCAGCCTCCCAAAGTGCTGGGATTACAGGTGTGAACCACCACGCCAGGCCCTAAAAAGTTTTTTTAAAGTAGGATAGGCCAGGTGTGGTGGCTCATGCCTGTAATTGCAGCACTTTGGGAGGTTGAGCTGGGAGGATTGCTTCAACCTGGGAGTTCAAGTCCATCCTGGGCAAGATGGTGAGCCTCTGTCTCTTAAATTTTTTGTTTTAATTAGCCAGGTGTGGTAATGCATGCATGTATTTCCACCTACTCAGGAGGCTAAGGTGGGAGGAACCCTTGAGCTCAGGAGTTGGAGGTGGCAGTGAGCTGTGATTGTACCACCGTGAGCCAGCCTGAGCGACAAAGCAAGACCTTGTCTCTTAAACATTTTCACCACGTAGCTCCTAAAAGGAAATGAGAAGGCCTATTTCTGAAATGTTTCCATGTCCCCTTGGGGACATTAAAGAGACATTAAAAGAGAATGTCTATTTCAGGCAAGAATAATAAAATGGGTTTTTAATACTACATACGGTTATTTCATCATATTTCTTAGGAATGGTGCTGTATAATATCACAGTGCACAAAATCACAGATTCTTCAAGAAAACTGGTTCTTAAATACCCATAAAGGGGCCCAGTACAACCTGCAGCCTGCTGCATGCCTGTGACATTTAGTCTAACAGCTTAACCAGCCCTCTGCTGTACTTGCCATACAGAAAAGCTGAAACCACTGGTTTCCATGTGAGTTTATGTGGTCCAATCCCTGACCTACTTTCTTCCTGAGAGACCCAACCAGAGGAAACTGTGACCAAAAGAGCATCTCTTGTGTACCAGGCCTGAGTTCAACAGAAAACAGATAAACAACCTCCAACTTTTTGTCCCTGGGTCTGAAGTCACATCCTGAAGGGTTTGGTTACACCAGTAATGAAACATACATGGTTTCCTATTGCTTTCCCTTCTTAATTTCCGGTGAGGATAATGTCACCAGAAGGTTCCATCTCCCTCTCTCAGTAACAGGGAGAAGTGAAACAGGCAATCGGATCTCAGGCAGGGTCTTGGCTTGAGCCTTGGGGCAGTTTACAGAGTTTCTGTCTTGACCATGGAGATCTTTACCAATTTGCTGGGTAGGTCCATGGCTGCCTGTTTCCCCCAAGACTGCTTTGCCATGACAGCTACCTGAATGACTCTGAGGAACTGCTCTTTGGTGATTTCAGGAGGTTCTTTCCCTTTAAGGGTTCTTCAGACAAAATGTCTGAAGCGCTCTCAATATGAGTTTTAGTAGCGGCCAGCCTGGGTCTGGGAGCAGAGGGATAGGACGTACCCTGCCTGGTCATGCCCAAGGGATTCTGATTATTCATCCACAACACACCTTGGGAATCATGAACCTCCCGTCTGTTGTCACAGCTGTCTGTCCAGTGCTGGCTGACGTCCAAGCTAACAGCTGCCCCACTGGGAAACTTCATGCTGGTCACAATGGCATCTGCATCCTTTAAGGAGGCCATATCTGGTCAGAAGGCATGTCTGAGAGAAAACACAGTGTCTGGAGTGACTTTTCCCAGCAACATGCATGAGATGTCTGCATTGTGTACCCAGTCTTGTAGAGAACCCCACCTGCCCGCCCGCCCTGCCTTCCTTCCTCCATTCCTCCCTCCCTTCCCTCCCTCTCTTCCCTCCCTCCCTTCCTTGCCCAGGCTGGAGTGCAATGGCGCCATCTCAGGTCACTGCAACCTCCATCTCCTGGGCTCAAGCAATTCTCCTGTCTCAGCCTCCCGAGTAGCTGGGATTACAGGCGCATGCCACCACGCCCGGCTAATTTTTGTGCATTTTGAGTAGAGATGGGGTTTCACCACATTGGCCAGGCTGGTCTCAAACTCGTGATCTGCCCGCCTTGGCCTCCCAAAGTGCTGGGATTACAGGCGTGAACCACCGCGCCTGGCCGGCCCCTTTAGGAAACGGAGAGAGGCCCCTGCTCACAGCACCATCTGGTGGATCCTTGTGTAAGAACTGGATTAAAGCGCTTGTAAAATCCAGAGGAAACGCGTTCCCAGTCTCTGGGCTTCCTCTCTGAATGGGCCTGCCCCCTTGAATAGGCGGTCGTCTATTCAAACCAGGCAGCCTCTTGCAAAGCACCCCCATCCCTGTTCTCGAATTACCCTAGTGCTGGCCAAATAATCGGCTCTGAAGGTTCAGTCCAGTTTATATAGCCGATACTCAAAAACATATAGCAAGCAGCAGCTGTTCTTATCTAGTATATCCCAAAGATGGTCAGGCGAATGCTTCGATGTCATTAAAGCATCTCATACCTCTGTTGGAGGTTTCTGAAATAAGTCTTTGGCTGTTCTGAGAGCACCAATAGGCTTTTCACTCAGAGAGCAGGAAAGGCTGAGAGGTGGCCAGCAGAAGTAGATTTGCGTCTGGACGGGAAGCAGAATGCCTGAGAGAATTTCTGAGTGGTGCAGGGTCCAAGGCTGCTGAGATGAGAATGAGCGTCCATAGGATGACAGCTCTTCGCGGGCAGCAGTGGCTGCAGTGGGTCCTTCTGAGCTCAGGTAGTCTCCCAAGGGGTAGCCAATGCTCAGAGCGGGTACATCCATTAGGATAGGGTGCCAGAACGATCCCTCCTGGAGAAGGTTCGCCGGCAAGAAGAGTACGCCTTCCCACGGGGGAAGATGGCGGTACAAGGGTCTCCCCTGGGAGGGTGACCAAGGCCAGTCTGAGCCTCTGGGGGCCCAAGATCGGGGACTCTTGGTAGCCAGTGGACGGGCAGGGCCGACTCGCTTTGGCAGGCGCCAGGGTGAAGGTACTGAGGTTACGTGAAACATACTCTCAGTAACATTGTTTTAAGACAACCAGGCCAGGCGTGGTGGCGGCACCTGTAGTCCCAGCTACTCGGGAGGCTGAGGCAGGAGAATGAACCCAGGGGGCGGAGCTTGCAGTGAGCCGAGATGACGCCACTGCACTCCAGCCTGGGCCACAGAGCCAGACTCCGTCTCAAAACACACACACACACACACACACACACACACACACACACACACACACACACACAACCAAGTTGAAGCGTCAGGGTAGACAACTATAGTTCTGGAGTTCAGAGTAAAAGTCTGGGACTGGAGATTGTTGGGCAGGAGTTGGGAGTGGTTGGTGTAGATTTGAAGCCACAAAACTAGATGAAATCCCCCAAAGAGTGAGGGTAGAGAGACAAAACAGCAACAGAGACAGGAAGTTAGAGACAAGTAGAAAGAGTGGGAACGTGAGGCAAAGTGAAGACTGTTTCAAGAAGGGAGTGATCAGCTGAGATCAGGTAAAATGAAGACCAAGAATAAATCATTGGTGACCTTCACAAAAAGCAGTTTGGGTAACATGATGGGGACACTAGTTGTTTTCAGTGGTTATAGATAAAATTGAATGGAAGTGACGTTTATGAAGCACCTTTGACGTGTGTTAAAAATTTTGCAATTTAAAAATTACAGAAACCCTATGAGAGAAGGGATGATGTTTATTCTCATTTAACTGATAAGGAAATAGGCTTAACAGTACCAAGAATTTTACCAAGGTCATACAGCAGTACAGAGACCATTTTTACAATGCTATGCATGTTTAGCAGTATTTTCAGCCAATTCCCTTTGTACTCATTGCTGAGTACTGTTTGGTGTCAGTCTTTACTTAGGAAGACACTGGGGAGAAGTCAAAATCCAGATCAAAAAGGTATACACACAAAGAATGTTGAAGAACGGATTGCCAAACTAAGTGAATGTAAGCCATTGGGCAAAACTGTAATCTGGCAGTGTTTCATGGTGACACCTGATCTTTTGTATCCTTTATAAACAATGGTCTGAAGACTAAATTTAGCCTCTGGAGTTTCACTCTCATTGCCCAGGCTGGAGTGCAATGGCACGATCTTGGCTCACTGCAACCTCTGCCTCCTAGGTTCAGGCGATTTTCCTGCCTCAGCCTCCCAAGTACCTGGGATTACAGGCATGCACCACCATGCCCAGCTAATTTTGAATTTTTAGTAGAGAAGGGGTTTCTCCATGTTGGTCAGGCTGGTCTCAAAGTCCCGACCTTAGGTGATCTGCCTGCCTTGGACTCCCAAAGTGCTAGGATTACAGGCATGAGTCACCACACCCGGCCATTTTTGGCATTTAATATTTTAATCCTTTCTAATGTTGTTCTTTGGTGCTTGTTTATTATCTCTTTTCAAAAGTTCAGTAACCATATCAAGCAGAATCCTATGGATAAGAAAAAAATCAAGTAACCATATGGGGGGGTTTCTACTCTCTGGAATGTTGAATTTATATCACAACCACTTCCATACAATGGCTTCCTGTAAGATTTTCCTCCGTAATTGTTCCACACTTCTATTCTTTAGTAGCAAGCCTAATAAATATGTTTACTTTCCTAGAAGCTGTCCATCAAAAGGCTTTTTCTAGGAAATACTTTCTCTCCTTCCAGGGCCTTTCTTTGAGTCTCCATGGAGGAAATTATCAAGTTTTGGGGTAACTGAAATTTTTAACTTCTCTTTCTATACCACATCCCGTAGCAGAGCTACTCTTGGGCTAGGCAGGCTAGAGTTATTAATGAGTTTTATTATTTAATGGCAGACTTTCGATAGTATTACCCTAACCTAGCAAAACATTTATACTTTGACATTGTCCTTAGGATATATTCTTGTTTTGCCTATACAATCTGAATCCTAGGGATATTATATGTCACTGTTATCTTTAAATCTTCAAGTCTGTGAGACACAGTTTATTGACAGAAGATTTTTAAATTTTCATTTATTTTCAGATGTTCGCACACAAGCCATGTACCAGATGATGGATCAAGGCTTTGTAGGACTTATTTTTTCCTGTTTCATAGAAGATAAGAACACGAAGGTATTGTGTGTGCGTGCGTGTGTGTGTGTGGTGTGTGTGTGTGTGTGTGTACACACAGAGTAGAGAAAAATCTCTTTGCAATTTTAATAGGATGGCCAGGAAAGGTTTCAATGAAAAGGGTCATTGAGTCAGGACCTGAAGAAGGTGAGGGAACAAGTCTGGTGGATTTCTTGGGGAAAGAACGTTCCAGGCAGAGGAAATAGCCAGTGCAAAGATCCTAAGGTGAGTGTGACATGTTCAGGAAACATCAAGGAAGTTGGTGTGGCTGCAGCAGAGTGAGGAAGACCATGACCATACATCCCAGTTTGCCTCTATCAGTCCCAGTTTTACCCTGTTATCCTACTGTCCTTCCCTCTTGGAAGTGTCCCAGTTTGAATGATAACTCATTTAGTTGTCCTAAACGAGGTCCAGATCTTGTAAGGCCTTGACTTTGACTCTGACTTGGTAAGTAACTGGAGGATGACTTTATGTTTTAATGGGATCTCTCTGGCTTCTGTGTAGACTGAACAGTGGGCAGAGGGTGGGGGTGGAATCCATGGCATCAGTGAAACCTGTTAGGAAGATATTGCTGTAATCTAGACAAGAGATGATGGAGGTTTGGTCATGGTGGTGAGAGTGAAGATAATGAGAAGTGGTTGGATGCTGAATATAGTTTGATGGCTAGTAATAGTAACAACTATCATTTATCACCTGTTGTATGGCATGTACTTATTAGGTGCTTTATATAAATATGCTGTAACCCTGAGAACCCAGAAGCTCAGAGAGGTTAAGCAGTTTGATCAGTGGCCAGTCTTGCCATGCTGTATTTGAATTCTGTTTGAATTTTATGTTCAAGAGGTTATAATATGTGTCAGTTCAAACAAAAAGAAAATTACTACTTAACATTGTAGCTATGAGTTCTGCTAAGAATACCAATAGTGTCTTATTTAGTGCATTAGTTATATTCTCAGAATCTGTGTTAATGAATATTTTCCATAAAATCAGTTTTCCAGAAACACTACAGTTCAGTACTTTGAACTTTATACATCATTTGATATGCTTTCAACTTTGTAATCATACATTTATTTATTTATTGTCATCATAAGTAGTTGTTGAATAAGTTTCTCAGGTTTCAGTATAGCAGTTTGAATGTTCAGGTTCTTAGGTTCCTGGTTCTTGTGTTTGTTACATGAGCAGATGTTTGGTTGTGACGATCTTATGTTGACTGAGCATATGATCCTTTTTCAGAAATTGATTTATGGCATATTCCATCTTTGGAATCTCTTTTAACTTTCTGCTTCTAGAGGGGCCTTTGGGGTCTTTCTCAATATTAATCTTTCTTTTTGTGATATTTCTTTCTTTCTTTTTTCCTTTGATAGACTGGCCGGGTACTCTACACTTGCTTCCAATCCATACAGGCCCAAAAGAGTTCAGAGTAAGTATTAGAGAGACTTATGTGTGTATTGAAGGGCTAACCTCCGATTCAGGGAATTTATTGTTTTGTTTCATTTTATTCCTTTCATTGGTAAAACACTAAGAACTCTGTATTTTTATTTATACTCATTTACAGCTCTAAGATGAGCTTTAGCAGTTTGGATATTGGGGACCTAGGAAGCTAGGGTCATATGAGCAGTCTCTTCACTGTAATTACATCACCACAGTCCTGCCTGACATTTCCTTTTGTACACTTATCCTAACTGAGCTGCTACTTTTCCTTTCTCTGGTAATCATAAATCAAAGACTGAACATGCAGAGTACTAGATTTGTATAGATTATTGTCTTTGCTGCGTCATAAACTTGATTTAAATGTTTGCATAGATCCATTTCCTTATTGAAATCCAACTTAATCTAAATTAGCAAATCTTTTTTTTTTTTTTTTTTTTTTTTTTTTTTTTTTTTTTTGAGACAGAGTCTCACTCTGTCACCCAGGCTGGAGTGCAGTGGTGTGATTTCGGCTCAGTATAACCTCCACCTCCCGGGTTCATGCAGTTCTCCTGCCTCAGCCTCCTGAGTAGTTGGGACTACAGGCATGTGCCACCATACGTGGCTAATTTTTGTATTTTTAAGAGAGATGAGGTTTCACCATGGTGTTTCCCTGACTATTCTTTTATTTATTTATTTATTTTTATTTATTTAATTTTTATATATTTATATATTTATTTTTATTTTATATATTTATTTATTTATTTTTTGAGACAACGTCTCGTCCAGTTGTCCAGGGTGGAGTGCAGTGGTGCGATCTTGGCTCACAGCAGCCTCTGCCTCCTGGGATCAAGCTATTCTGTCTTAGACTCCTGAGTAGCTGGGATTACAGGCACGCGCCATCATGCCTAGCTAATTTTTGTATTTTTAGTGGAGACAGGGTTTCACCATGTTGCCCAAGCTGGTCTCGAACTCCCAAGCTGGTCTCAAACTCCCAACCTTGGGTGATCTGCCCATCTCGGCCTCCCAAAGTGCTAGGATTACAGGCGTGAGCCCAGGCTTGAGCCACCACACCCGTCTAAGACCCTGACTATTCTTACATGTTTGGTTTTTCATGTGAACCTTACTATCAGCTTGTCTAGCTCCAGATAAAATCCTTTTGATATTTCCATTGAGATTGTGTTAAATGTATAAATTAATTGTGATGTTGCACCCTATCCAAGAGCACTGGCTGTCTTTCCATTTGCTGTAGTCTACTTTTGTGTCTTTCAGGAGTGTTGTTTTTCTCATATAGGTTTTGCATATGTCTTACTGAAATTTCTTCTTAAGCATTTATCTTCTTTTTTGCTTTGTGAATGTTTTTTTTTCTATTACATCCTCTGTTTTTTGCTTGTATATTTGAAGGCTATTATTTCTGTATATAAATTTTTATCTTCCTGAATTCTTTTGTTCTTTGAGTTAATTATACCTTTATTTCCCTACAGCTTTCCAGATAAGTATCACACCCCATCTGCAAATAGTTTTACTTATTTCTCAATTCCTAAACCTCTAATTGATTCCTTAAATATAACTGCATTGCCTAATACCTTCTTTAGAACATTAAATAGTAGTGGAAATAGTAGATAATCTTGTTTTGTTTCTGATCCTTATGGAAATTCCTATAGCATTTCTTCATTAAGAAAGATTCTGTATTCAGGAATAAAGTATATATCCTTTTCATATTAAGAAAGTATCCATAAATTCCTACTTTTGCCCTTTTATTCTGTTTTCATCAGGAATAGGTATTAGATTTTGTTAAGTTTTTCAGTATCTACGGAGGCAATTATGGTTTTCCTTAGTTCTATTAATATTTATAGATTTCCTACTATTTAACCAACTTTGTGTTCCTCAAAAAGACAGGATTATGTTTGCTAATATTTTGTTTAGTACTTTTTCATCAAAAATCATAAGTGCTATCAGAAATATTAATTTTTTGTACTGTCTTTATCAGGTTTAGGTATGTATGTTACACTTGCTTCAGAGGAATTGTTTGGAGTTTTCTTTCATTGTGTAGGCTGTGACAGAAATGTATGTAGCAGTGAGACCATCAGTTCTTTGACAATTCCTCTATGAAATCAACTAGGCCTTTTTCTGTGGGATAGGTCCTTGATAAATTTCTCTGTTTCTCCTCTGAGAATTCATCTGTTTATGCTTTCTTTTGGTAATGGGGTCAATTTTGGTAAAGTACAGTTTCCTAAGAAATTATTCATTTTGTATGGTTTGCAAATTTATTTACACAGAGATCTCTCTGCCAGATAGTCTGTCATATTTTAAATGTCTTGTATTTCAGTAGTTATCTCCCCCTTGTCATTTCAAATTTTGTATATTTGTGCTATTTCTTTTTTCCCTTGGTTATGTTAGCCAGTGGTGTGTCAATTTTGTTATTTTTCCCTGAAACGCTGATTTTTATTTAGTTATTTTTTTTCTATTCCCAACCTTACTACTTTTGCTTTTATGTTCATTATTTCCTTCCTTATGTTTCATTTTGGTCATTTTGTTGTGCTTTATCTTAGCATTTGGAGTTTGCAATTTAATGAGTATATTTTTTGTCTTTCATTATTATTGATATAAATGCTTAAGGCTATGAATTTTCCACTGATCTTTGCTTTAAATATATCCCATAGATGCTAAGTAGTATTTTCATTTTTATTACTTTTTTAAAAGTTATTTAATTTTAGCACTCACCCATTTTGCTTCCTTTCAATTTGGTATCATGGTGTAGCTCTTCTAAAATGATCCTGCTCCCTAATGCCCTCAGAATAAAGCCCTCAACCTGCAGCCCTTCATGGTTTGCTTATTTCTCCAGCCATGGTCTCTTTCTGTCATATGCTCACTCTACCTACAGTTTCCTTTTTCCTTATACCACCTGGCCTATGTCTAGTCATTTTTGAAGATGACGATCAAATTTAGGAATCCTTCTCTGATAATTCTCAACTCCCGATACCATCCCAGTTAAGCATTCCTCCTGGAAACTTCATAAAATCATATCCTTCCTTTTTGTAATACGTATTATATTTTAATATTTTGTTCTTCTAGTAACATTGTAAGATCCTTTTTTATTACTTTCCCGTGGTGCTCAGTAAATATTTGTTTAGCGTCCCTTCAGCTGTAGATTTCAAAACTAGTATTTTAATACGTATATTCTGACCTGTGAGCTCTAGCATACTCTAGAGCTTCTTTGTCATAAACTTTGGTTGGTTGGTTGGTGCTAGCTTTTCAATTGAAGTGTAACACACAGAAAAGTACACAAATTACAAGTGTCCAGCTCAATCAGTTTTCACAAAATGAAAACACCTATGCAACCACAACCCAGATCAGCTCCATGAATTTTTACAAAGTGAACATGCCTGTGAAACTGTATTACATATCAAGAAATAGAACCTCCTTTGTGGCTCCTCTCAATTGTTATGCCCTCGTTTTTTCCCCAAAGGTAACCATTATCCTAACCTCTAACAACACAGATTAATTTTGTCTGTTTTTGAATTTTATATAAATGGGAAAATACGGTAAGTACAACTTTGTGTGTGGCTTCTTTCACTCTGTTATGTTGCGTATTGGTAGGTAGTTCTTATTTATTGCTGTGTAATATTTCATTGTTGGAATTTATCACAATTTACTTACATATTATATTGTTAGGCATTTCGGTTGTTTCCAGTTTGGGACTCTTATGAATAAAGCTGCTATGAAAATAATCCTTACATAAGCCTCCTGTTGCACATGTGAATGCATGTCTTTTCAGTATGTACATAGAAGTGGAATTGCTGGGTTATCACTTTAGTAGAATAGTTTCCAAGTTATCATACAAATTCACATCCTTGCCAACAGTGTATGAAGGGTTTTCACGGCTTAACAGCTTCACTGACAATTAGTATTTTCTGACTTTTTCATTTTTTGCAGTTCTGGTGAGTGTGCAATAATATCTTATTGTGGTTTTAATTTGGATTTCCCCAGTGACTAATTAGGTTGAACACCTTTTCAAATGTTTATTGGCTTTTTGGATATCCCCTCATGTATAAGTCACATTCATTTTTCTTTAACTTTCTTAGTACTTCAAAAGAATTCCAATATGTTCTGGATACAAGCTGTCAGCTATACCTATTCCAAGTATCTACTCTCTCACCCTGACCTGATTTTCACTACCTTAATGGTATCATTTGAGGAGCCTAAGTTGTTTATTTAATATAATAGTCCAAATTATCTTTTTATCTTCTCGGTCTAGTGCTTTTTAGTGTCCTATACTATTTAAGAAATCTTTCCCCATCTGAAAGGGATGCTTCATTATTTCACCATTCATGCTTAAATCTACAATCTACTTAGTGTTAACTTTAGGATATGATGTGGGATGTGAGTTGACGTTCCCTTTTTCCCATGTGTATATCTAATTGACCTGGCACCATTTATTGCTGCCCTGCCACTTTGCCTTAAACCAATTGTCCATATATATATGGTTATGTTTCTGAACTCTAGGCAATTCTGTTTTGTCTATGTGTCTATCCTTGTGTCAGTAACACACTTTATTAATTGCTGTAGCTTTATAATAAGTCTTGATGATATGTGGTAACGTTTGTTCTCCCCTTTGTTGTTATTCTTCAAGACCATCTTGGCTATTCTTGGCCCTTTGTAAACCCATATAAATTTTAAAATCGGCTTGTTGATTTCCACAAGAAAACTTGCTGAAACATGTCAGCTGAGATTTGATTGGAATAGAATTAAATCCGTTCATCCATTTGATGTATTCCTCCATTTATTCAGATTTTAATTTCTCTATCTTTAGTATTTTTCTGTGAAACATCTGAAAAGATTGTGCACATTTTTCATTTAAATTATTCTTGGGAATTTGGTGTTTTATGTTATTGTAATTAGTATCTTTTCATAATTTTCCAGTTGGTACTGGTTATTTAGATAGCAAATTGATATATGTATATTGGCTTTATATCCAGCAGCCTTATGGATATAAATGTACTTATTAATTCTAATGATTTATCTGCAGATTTTATTTCCTTGGGATTTTTTGTGTAAACAGTCATGTCTTCTATAAACAAGGGCAATTTAATTTCACCCTTTCCAATCTTTACACATTCTTATTTCTCTTTCATGCCTTATTATACTGGCTCAGTCTTCCAGTAAAATTTATACATAAAATGTAAAGAGAATGCTTCAAAATTTCCCAGTTATCGCTGGTGTTTCATTTAGCTTTTCTGTAGTTAGCCTCTATTATATTAAGGAAGTTCCCTTGTATTCCTAGTATTCTAAGCCTCTTTTTTATGACTGAATGTTGAATTTTATCAAATGCTCCTTCTGCATTTATTAAGATAATCATGTGATTATTTGCCTTAATGTGGTAAGTCTCATAAACTGATTTCTGAATCTTAACCCAGCTTTGCATTTGTTAGTCACTGTATATTATCTCTTTAGTGTATTCACTAGGCTACTCTTTTTAGGAATTCTATATCTTTGTTCATAAATAAGATTGATCCATAATTTTCTTTTCTTTAAACACCTTTGCTAGATTTTGATATCACGGTTATGCTGGCTGCATAGTACAAAGTAGAAAATGTTCCCACATCTCAATTTTCTGAAATGGTTTGTGTGTTTTTTCTTTAAATGTTTGATAGAATGTAACAGATTAGCAATGTCAGTGTGGAGTTTTCTTTGTGAAAAGTTTTAAATTATAAGTTCAGTTTCTTTAAAATATGTAGGATTATTCTGATTTTCTGTATCTTTTTAGTTTTGGCAAGTTGTGCTTTTCTAGGAATTTATCCTAGAACTTTAGTTTACATGGTTCACAATATCTTCTTACTATCCTTTTAAAGTTTATAGGATCTGAAGTGATTTCCCCTTTTTTATTCCTTACATTAGTAATTTTTGTGTTCTCTGTTTTTACCTTGATCAGTCTTGGTGGGGGTTTATTAATAAACGTATCAGTCTTTTCAAAAGAGCCATAAATATCCCTTTAAGCACTGCTTTGGGTACATCCATAATTTTTATTTTTTAAAAGAACTATCCTTCAGTTCAAAGTATTTCCCTTGTGATATTATTACCCTTGTGATTTACCTTGATGCAGGTGTTACTTAGAAATATATTATTAAATTTCAAAGCATTGGATGATTTCACACATAAGATGACATCAACACATGCTGCCCCTATATCTCACTGAACTCAACTATATACTCTGGAAAGAATGCCAAGCCTAGCTATTTGTGAACTCTGGAATGTAAATAACAGGCAGTTTGGAGAAGGGTCCCAAAACTTAAAATACCACAGAAGTGGGGATATAAACAAGATCCAAAGTCTCATAACTTAATATCCAAAATAACCAGGACATAAACCAAAATTATTTAACATATTAAGAACCACAGAAATCTCATCTTGTATGGGAGAAGATAATCAACAGATACAAAAGGCAAGATGACACTTATATTGGAAATATCTGACAAGACTTTAAAAGCTGCCATTATGAAAATGTTCAAGCTATCAGTCACAAAAATGTTGCAACAAATATTTTAAAAGTATCAGATAAGAAATAGAAGATAAAAAAGAAGCAAATGTAAATTTTACAACTGAAAAAATATAATAACCAAAATTTTTAAACTCTAGATTAAAAGTGAGAATGCAATGGAAATGCCAGAGGAAAGAGTCGGTAAACTTGAAGACAGATCAACAGAATTATCCAAGCTGGATAACAGATAGAAAAGACTGGGAAAAAAGGGACAGAGTTTCAGAAAGGATAGATATAAAAATCAGTGCAGTAGAACTGTGAGTCAATAAGTCAACCTGTACATTTCTCATCAGTTGATCTTCAACAACTGTGCCATGATAATTCAACAGGGTGAAGAGGCAATTCAACAAATGGTGCTGGGACAGCTAGATATCCACATGCAAAAAGAATAAAGCTGGACCACTATCCTCACCCAATATACAAAAATTAAAATGGATCAGAGATCTAAATAGAAGAGCTAAAACAATACAACTTTAGAAGAAAACGTAGGGGTACATCTTCATGACCTTCAATTTGGCACTAGTTTCTTAAATATGACATCAAATGCACAAGGGAGAAAGGAAGAAAAAACCAGATAAATTGGATTTGATAAAAATAAAAAAACTTTAGTGCATCACAGCACATTATCAAGAAGGTGAAAAAAACAACCTACAGAATCAGAAAAATAGGGACAAGTTACAAAAAGCAGTCTCCCCTTATCTTTGGGGAATATGTTCCAAGAACCCCAGTGGAGGCCTGAAACCACAGATAGTACCAACCCCTATTACCCCATGTTTTCTTATACATACACACCTGTGATAAAGTTTAGTATAATTAGGCACAGTATGAGATTAACAACACCAATAATAAAATAGAACAATTATAACAATATATTTTTCACAATTTCAAAGATAGAAGATTTGTTCTTACTGTAGGTCTTAGCAACATTAGCATATGATGTTTTTGCTTTTTTTTTTAAGTTAAGTTGGATACTTTCATCATTTCACTTAAAGGAAGCGCTTTAGGGCTTCTCTTTGGCATAGCAGAACTGCTAACATTGCTACTCATATGTTCTGGGGCCATTATTAAGTAAAATAAGGGTTATTTGAACATAAGAACTACAATACCATGACAGTCAATCTGAAACCAAGATGGTTACCAAGTGACTATCCTCCTTTGTCCATCTGATCCACCTTGTTCATATCCTGGGCAGGTTAGAGCAGGATGGTGTAAGATTTCATCATGCTACTCAGAAAGGTCTGTAACTTAAAGCTTATGAATTGTTTATTTCTAGAATTTTTCATCTAATATTTTTGGACTGTGGTTGACCACAGATAACTGAAACCATGGAAAGTAAAACAAAGGATAAGGGAGGACTACACATATGATAATGGTATAGCATCCAGAATAGGTAAATAATTCTTACAACTCAAAAATAAAAGGGCATACACTTCAATTTAAAAATAAGCATTCAACACAGGACTGGAATTCCTAGCCAAAACAATTAGGCAAGAACAAGAAATAAAAGGCATCCACATTGGAAAGGAAGATGTAAGTTTATCTCTCTGTTCACACATGAAATATATGTGAAAAACTCACAAAACTGTTAGAACTAATAAGCAAAAAGAAAGCCGCAGGATACAAAAATCAACAAACCAAAATCTATTTTATTTGCATATACTAACAGCAAATAATCAGAAAAGGAAATTTAGAAAGTATCATTTACAATAATGTCAAAAAGAATAAAATAATTAGGCATAAACTTAACCAAGGAGGTGAAAGACTTATATATTCAAAACTACAAAATGTTGCTGAAAGAAGTTACACATACAAATAAATGGAGAGACATCTCACGTTCATGGATTGGATAACGATATTGTTAAGATATCATACTACTCAAAGTGATCTGTAGATTTAATGCAATCACTGTAAACATCCCAATGGTTTGCTTTTTTTTTTTTTTTTTTTAAAAGGAGTCTCACTCTGTCACCCAGGCTGGCCATTTTAAAAATAGAAGAATCTATCCTAAAGTTGACATGGAATCTCAGGGGACCTTGAATAGCCAAAACAATTTCAAAAAAGAACAAATTTGGACAATTCATGCTGCCTGATTTCAAAAGTAACTACAAAGCTAAAGTAATCAAAACCATGTGCTATCAGTGAAACAGAATGGTGAGCCCAGATTTAAACCCTTGCATATATGGTCAAGCAAACTTCAACAAGGATGCCAACACCACTAAATTGAAAAAAGACAATCTCTTTAATAAATGATACTGGAAAAATGGAATATTCACATGCAAAAGAAAAAAGCTGGACCCTTATCTTACACCATATGTAAAACTTAAATGAATTAAAGACCAAAACATAAGACCCCAAACTACAAAACTAGCAGAAAACATAGGGAAAAAGCTTCATGACACTGGATTTGACAATAATTTCTTGAATATGACACCAAAAGCACAGCTAACAAAAGCAAAAATAGACAAATGAGACTACATCAAACTTTAAAACTTCTGTGCATAAAAGGAAACAATGAAATGAGTGAAAAGGCAACCTATGGGATGGGAGAAAATATTTGCAAATCATATATTTAATAAGTGGTTAATATCTAGAATATATAGAGAACTCCAACACTCAACAACAAAAAAACCTGACTTTAAAATGGGCAAAGGACTTAAAGTGATATTTCTCTTGGCCAATAAGCATATGAAAGAGTGCTCAATATCACTAATTGTCAGAGAAATGCAAATCAAAACCACAATGAGATCACCTCACACCCATTATGACAGCAACTATCTAACAAAATCAGAAAATAACAAGTGTTGGGAATATGGAGGAGTTGGAACCCTTGAACATTATTGTTGAGATTGTAAAGTGGTGCAATAAGCATGTGGTTTCTTTAAAAACTTAAAAATAGATCTACTACATGATCCACCAGTCTCACTTCTTGGGTATATATCCAAAAGAATTAAAAGCAAGATCTCAAATAGGTATTTACATACCTATGTTCACAGCATTATTCATAATAGTCTAGAGGTAAAAGCAACCCACATGTCCATTAATGGATGAATGGACCAACAAAATGCAATGTAACATATAATGGAATACTATCCAAACTTAAAAATAAAGGAAAACCTGTTACAACCTGCGACATGAAGGAACCCTGAGAATATTATGCTAAGTGAAATAAGTTATTCACAAAAGAACAAATGCAGCATTATTCTATTTATATAAGGTGTCTAATGATCATAGATATACGAAGTAGAATGGTGGTCACTAGGGGCTGGGAGAAGGGAGAAAGGGGAGTTGTTTAATGGGTATAGAGTTTCAGTTCTGCAAGATGAGAATATTTTGAAGATCTGTTTCATAACAATGTTAATATACTTACATTACTGAACTGTATACTTAAAATAGTTAAGATAGTAAATTTTATTTTTTAAGCACAATTACATTAAAAAGAAAAAAACCCAAATGGACATTGTAAAAGTGGAAAATACCTAAACTTAAGAAATCATCGGAGGGACTAGCAGCAGACTCAGGTATAGCAGAAGGGATCGGTGAGCACAAATGTCAATAAAATATACCCTAAGTGAAGCAAAGAGTTAAAAAAAAAAAAAAAAAAAAAAAAAAAAAGAATGAAATAGCAGAATGGTGTGTGACAAAACTGTGAGGCAGTATGAACCATTTTAATTTACATGTAATTGGAGCACCAGAAGTAGACAAAGAATGCCTAAAGAGATAGTGGCTAAGAATTCTCTAAAAACTGATTCATACCCATAGATTCATGAATCTCAGCCAATCAAAAGCAATATGAATACAAGCAAACTAAAATAGGTACATTATAGCAGCTAAAGGAATAAAAGATATATTACAAATAGTGGAGCAATAAAATGATAAGAATGATGACTGACTTCTCAGAACCTTGGGAGGCTGGAAGATGATGGGGTGACATCTTTAATGTGCATGAAGAAAAAAGCTATCAATCCCAGAATTTTTATATTAAGACAAACCAGACATTTTTATGGAAAAAAGCAGGCAGAATCTGGAGAATTCACTACAAGAAATATTAAAAGTTCTTCAGACTGAAAATATATGATTTTAGATGGAAGCATACCCTGACTACTTGGGTGTGGGGAGGGGAGGGCTTGTAATGCCCCATCATTTGTGTGCCATCTAGGTTGTGGTATGGGGACTAGGCATGTTCTGCTGGGATGGGGAAGCTAGATCTTAAGCTGCCTTACCACCATGTGTCAGTGGGGCCTCACAGTGCCAGGGGCCTTCAACCTGAATTCTCCACTGAACCTGCTGGTAGGTAGAGTTTAGGTGTATTTGGGGTGATAAGTGGGTAGAGGTAGACTGGTTGGCCTTAGTAACAAACATTTCTGTTTCTCCCACTCTAGCATGAACATGTGAATATTTGTGAATTTCTTACCTATTTCCCCCCAGGGGAGAAAATGGGAAGTGAGGGCCACTGGTAAACACTGAGTTAGAACAAGTGAGTAATCCCACCTACATAATTAATGTGATGGAGTCATTGAAGAGTCTGTAGTTCCTCTTCTCCAGACTTTTGTGATTAATTTGTTAAACCTCACTGGCAACTTCTTGACTAAAAACAGTATTAATTAGCTATTTCCCCTGACTGGGGAGCAGACCCCCTGACTGGGGACCTTGAGCTTTCAAGGCTTCTCTTAAATTTACAGAAGTGGCCTTACATTCTCTATGGGACTAGGGAATACTGGCTCTGCAAATGGGCTTTTAGTTTGTTCTCCAGACAAACCCGGTTTGAACTCTATCCACTTTGAAGTTGCGTCACTAAATGAATTACACAATGCTTAATCTTTGAAGTACGCCATATTCCAAACTTTCAATTAAAACTGTAGAGAACTTCTGATTATGACAACTCAGGGTTTAAAAACTGACCTGAACTGATTGCCTCACAGGTATGAGAGAATCGAAATCCCAATCCATATTGTACCTCATGTCACTATCGGGAAAGTGTGCCTTGAATCAGCAGTAGAGCTGCCCAAGATCCTGTGCCAGGAGGAGCAGGATGCGTATAGGAGGATCCACAGGTAGAGACCCTCTTCACTCCTCTTCTCTACTTCTCAGGACCTAGTCTCTCTTTTCTTCTTCTGTCCTTTTATCTTTAGCAGCTCAACTCTTGAGGCCCCTTTCCTTTTGCCTCTCTGGGAAAGTTTTCTAGCAGTCTCCAATCATAATGTTTCTCACATTGTATGATAATTTCTTCAACATTTGTTTTTCTCCTGCTTACTTTGGATGTTTCAAGGGCAAGGATACTTTCTTTTTTGGTTGAGAAAGGAAGATAATCCACAGATAATCCACAACATCTTAATCCTGTTGCCAAGCACTAGGTTTTGCCCAATAAATTTGTACTAAGTCAGAGCTTTGGTGAGAGACAACAATTTCAAAATTATCAGTTTGAATTATCTTTGAATAAAATCACATCCCCCAAATCATCAGGAAGTTAATATTGGGGATTTAAATACTACATATTCATCTAATACAGTTGGCAACGGTGTGATGCAGTTTATGGTTGGTATAGTCCATGACCATTTTGCTTTCCCTTCAGTGCTGCTTTGCCACTAACCTACTCTATTTTATCTTTTAGCCTTACACATCTGGACTCAGTAACCAAGATCCATAATGGCTCGGGTAAGAATTTTTTCTTGAGTACTCAGCATTTTTTCTGAGTATTTCCCTGAAATACTCAGCTGACAGAAGCAAATTTAGTTTAAGTGAGTGAAGTGATGGGTACAAGTTGTCCTCAGACTTCCTTTCCCAAGGGTTTTCCTGATCCTGATCCCAGCATTTCTTTTGAACTCTGGGGATCCATGAATACTATAAATACAGCTTAGAGTAAGAGAGGAGGAAAGACAGGAAAGAGCTTTATGATAGACCTACTCAGTGATACACTGGCACACGTTTAACAACCAGTTCTCAAGGAGCAGGAGGACCCTGATTTGTTGTGTTTGGTGGTTTCCGTGGTGTAATGCCCCTGGCATGGCTGGTTTCAAGCAACTAACATGGCATCAACTAGCTTACAAACTTCTTGGAATTTTAATAGTTGGCTTTTGTGAGCTGGCATGAATTGGTTCCAGCATAACACTACCAGGGCCTGTCATGGTGGGAATTGAAAGAGATGGATGGATAGACAGATAGACAGATAAAAGGGAAGGCATGAGGGAGAAAATCTTTTGATGTCAATAAATATAAAAGTAATTTTTATACAAGGCAAAGGAACAAAGAGCTGAATACAATATTTATACTAATTCACTTGTCCCTAACATACACATTTCCCCAATCACACTTTCTGTCTGAGTAACCCTGACTTCTGGGTCATTCTGTGCACTCTTCCCCAGTTACTTGCAAAGTCACCAGTGAGGAAGAAAGGGAGGCTTTTGAGTGTTACAGGCAGTTACTTTTCAAAGAAAAGGAGAAATGGCTTGGTCTATCTGTCGCATAATTTTGGTCTCAGGATAAAACATGACAAAGTTAAAAGTTGGTAATATATGATATATAACCATATTCTAAAGCCACAGTAATTTAAAAAGTATAAATAATAGCTCAAAATAAACAAATAGATCAGTGGAACTGAACAGAGTCCAGAGATAGGCCTATGTATATGTAAGAATTTATATTTGACAAAGATATTACTTTAAATAAATGAAAAAAGCATGAATTATTTACTAAATAGGATTGGGACAGTTCACTTCTTTGTTCATTCAGGAAACATTTGAGTGCTATTCTAGGCACTGAGGTACAGTGCTGAGCAAAAGAGACAGTCTTAACCTTCATGGAGTTAACATTCTTTTATTTCCATTTGGGGGAAAATAGATTCCTACCTAATACCCTACACAAAAATAAATTCCAGATATATTTAAACTTTTACTATTGTGGTACAACCACTTTAGAAAAGAGGTTGGCAATTATATTTGCCATATGTCATACCCGTTCCTTTCCTAGGTATATACCTCAAAGAATTGAAAACAGCTGCTCAAAGAAAAACCTGCATACAAATGTTTACAGCAGCATTATTCACAATAGCCAAAAGGTAGAAACAACACAAATGTGCATCGGTGGGTGAATGGATAAACTGTGATATATCCGTGTAATGGAGTACAATTCAACAATAAAAAGAACAAACTACTGAAACATGAACAAACAGGATGAGTGTCAAGAACATTGTGCCAGGTGAAGGAAGCATCACACGAAAGGCTACATACTCCATGGTTCCAAATTCAAGAATAAGCAAAACTAATCTATGGTGTGGTAGCTGCCTGGGCCCAGGGATGAAGGGGCATTGGATGCAAAGGGAACTGCAGAGGGGATTGTTTGAGGGTGGTGGAAATGGTATATATCTTGACTAGCACATGGGATGTCTTAGTTCATTTTGTGTTGTTATGAAGGAATACCTGAGGCTGGGTAATATATAAAGAAAAGAGGTTTATTTGGCTTTATAGTTTTGCAGACTGAACGAGAAGCATGATGCTGGCACCTGCATTTGGTGAGGGCTTCAGGCTACTTCTACTCGTTACAGAAGGCAAAGGGGAGTCTGTGTATTTAGACATCATGTAGCAACAGAGGAAACAAGAGAATGGGGGAAGGGCCAGCCTCTTTTTAACAGCCAGTTCTTGTGGGAACCAACAGAGAAAGAACTCACCCCTGAGGGAGGGCATTCATCTATTAATGAAGGACCCACCCCCATGACCCAAACACCTCACATGAGGCCCCACCTCCAACATTGGGGGTCAAATTTTAACATGAGGTTTGGGGGGCCAGATATCCAAATTATAACATGGGGTATACATTTGTCAAAACTCATAGAACTGTATACTTTAAATTGGTTCATTTTACTGTCTGTAAATTATACCCACAAAAGCTCATTTTATAAGTTAAAGAAATACAGGAGGAAAATATAAGAATTTTTTTCAGACTCTAGGAAGATGATGGCCTAAGTATAATGTGAAAACCTGAACTCACAAAAGGAAAGACTGACTAAATAAAAATTAAAGACTTTTTAATGGGCCCCTACAAAAATAAAAATGTTTATTATTATCTTTAAAAGAAGTATGGATTAAAATAAGATGATCAGTTTTTCACCTTTTCAAAGATTAAATTGAGAGACTATTAGGTGAGGATGTGAGGGAAGTGAACAGTCTCACTGTTCCTGGAGATATAATTTAGTATAATCTGGAAAATACTGGATAATTAGTTTTAAAGTGTACATGTACTTAGATCTAGCAATTTCACTTAACTGCAGTCTTTAAAATAGCAAAACACTGGACAGTGGTCATTTCAGTGACAGTCACATATTATGAGAGAGAAAAAGATACTTACATTAGATGGAATGTGTTTTAAAAGAGTACCTTAGAATCTTTGTCTTACCATGAAGCTGAACATTCACAGTAAAGCATAAAAGATGGTAACTCCCTTACTCTTCATTCCTCTGTTTTTCATTTTAAAAGAGGAGCTCTCAGGCGTATTCAATTAATGTACATTTCTGCAATATACATAACAGTTTATATGCCTACAGGGCGCTCTGGAAACATAAGTTACAGAAGGCAGACTTCTGGCCGATTAGGAGGTTTTGACGGTTTATAGCAAGGGAAGGTCTGAAAGGCTGGGCAAAGGAACCCTTTCGTGGCTCTTAGCCCTTTTGCCTAAGGGAGTAAAGAGCTGGCCATCTTTCTGCCACGCTTCCCTCTGGCTTATGGATTCAAGATAGCCTCAGAATGGGTATTTTCTATGCTCAGCTCTTCTGTTTTTCCCCTGGCTGGGCCCGGAAAAATTGTTTACCAGTCCTACTTATTACACTTTTTCTACTTCCTTCTCCAACCCTTTCTTTCTGTGCTCATGGTTGGGGGTCTGCTGGTGATGGAGTGGGAACATGCTAGTGGTTGGTGCTTTTCCACAATTATTCTCATCTTTATCTTTCCTATTGAAGTGTTTACCAAGAATCTGTGCAGTCAGATGTCGGCAGTCAGTGGGCCTCTCCTACAGTGGCTGGAGGACAGACTGGAGCAAAACCAACAGCATTTGCAGGAATTGCAACAAGAAAAGGAAGAGCTTATGCAAGAACTTTCTTCTCTAGAATAAATCAGGAGACAAAATGGGGTAAAAAACTTCTTTTTCAATTTGTGTACTAAACACAGTCTGAAAATGCACACAGCTCACATCCAGGCAGACAATAGAGTAGTTCTTTTTATATCCCAGTAGATAGGTTTTCACATACCATCAGCACAGGATGTCTTCCTGACAGTTTAATTACAGTTCACTGAACCCTCCTACCTATAACTGACCTATAAGGAGCTTATGCAAGAGAATTTAAGTAGAATATGAAAGTTATTTTTAAAAAGGCTATAGGTGGTACATCGGCAAGGAGTATCTTAGAATAAAATGTCTGGGGAGTATATATTAAACATATTTCCCTTTCTTTTAACTTGGAAGCCTTTATTTTCATTTTCAAATACATTCACTCGCTAGAATATTTTATGTTTCAATTTTGTAGGTATGATGCTTATGTTGGACAAGCAAATAATAAATCTAGTGTCAGTAGAAGGAAGCACCCCCCCTCTATGCCCTCATTGAGAGGGCAGTGTCTTTCTTCTTGATTTCTAAAATATATGTTCTGAGATACCTATCAAATGTTGAATCTCTGAAGGTACTCTTTTTAAACAAACATGAGTTCTAGCATATTTGACTCTGAAGTAAATTCCTACTGAGCAGATCCTATCTGCCTAGGAATTTCCATTATAGTATAAATGTGTTTCTCCAGAAACATTTAGGATTTAGGATGTAATAAAAATCATGCTTTTAAAAAGTTTGGTTGCATTACTCTTATCATGTAAAAGCACAAATGATAAATGTGTCTTCAGAAAAGACATACTTTTCTGTGTGCTTGTTGCATACTGGAAACAAAGTATGCTTGTTGGATACTGGAAGTTAAGTGATAAAGGCTGTTTTTGGTTTTTGTTTATCCTTCTTATTTTTCAAATTTCAAAGTGTTGTCCAGAACCACCTACATCAGAAACACTTGAAGGTCAAACCCTATCTCTGGGGATAAAACCCAGAAATCTGCATGAATTCCTTAGCTGATTCTGGGGCATACTCACATTTGAAAACCACTAGCCTTGAGCATATGGAATGTATATACTATATTGTCCCTAATTTCCCACAGCCACTGTTCTTCTCTATTCTTTTTATTTCCCTATAGGAAAGATGAAAATATCCAGTATAAAGTTACTTAAGCTAAATCAATTTTGAAGAAGAAAAACTTGGAGGACTCACATTACCTGACTTCAAGACTTACTAAAAAGCTATAGTAATCAAGATAGATGGTATTGGCAGAGGAACAGACACATAGATCAATGGAACAGATGAGAGAACCCAGAAATAAACCCATATAAATATGCTCAACTGATTCTGAAAAAGTACAAAAGCAATTCAATGGAGGAAAAATAGCCTTTCTGACAAATTATGCTGGAGCAATTAGACACCCATAGCGAGGAGAAAAAAGAACCTCTACTTAAACCTCACATCTTATATAAAATTTAACTCAAAATGTATAATGGACTTAAATGTAATACATAAAACTATATAACTTGGAAAAAAGCCACGGGAGAAGAAGCTTCAGGATCTTGGGCTAGGTGACAAGTTCTTGGACTTTGCCCCAAAAGCACATCCATAAAAGACAAAAACTGATATATTGGACTTCTTAAAAAATTTAAAACTTGTGATTTAAGAAGAGGAAAAGATAAGCTACAGATTGAGATGAATTTGCAAACCATATATCTAATCAATTTGGCATATATAAAGTGTGCTAAAAACTCAACTGTAGTCAGGCATGGTAGCCCATGCTTTTAATCTCACCACTTTAGGAGGCGTGCTTGAGGTCAGGGGTTCCAGACCAGCCTGGGCAAGACAGTGAGACTCTGTCTCTACAAAAAAAATTTTTTAAGAAAATTAGCAGGCCGGGTGCGGTGGCTCAAGCCTGTAATCCCAGCACTTTGGGAGGCCGAGACGGGCGGATCACGAGGTCAGGAGATCAAGACCATCCTGGCTAACACGGTGAAACCCTGTCTCTACTAAAAACTACAAAAAACTAACCGGGCGAGGTGGCAGGCGCCTGTAGTCCCAGCTACTCGGGAGGCTGAGGCAGGAGAATGGCGTGAGCCCGGGAAGCGGAGCTTGCAGTGAGCTGAGATCTGGCCACTGCACTCCAGCCTGGGTGACAGAGCGAGACTCCGTCTCAAAAAAAAAAAAAAAAAAAAAAAAAAAAAAAAAAAAAAAAAAAAAAAAAAAAAAAAAAAGAAAATTAGCTGGGCACCATGACACACACCAGTAGTCCCAGCTACTAGGGAGACAGGAGGATCACTTGAGCCCAGAAGTTTGAGGCTGCATTGAGCTGTGATCACACCACCACACTCCAACCTGTGTAACAGAGTGAGGCCTTGTCTCAAAAAAAGCCACAAAAGCTCAACAATAAAAACAAACAGTCCAATTAGAAAATGGGCAAAAGACATGAATGGATGTTTCACTGAAGAGGATCTATAGATGGCAAGTAAGCATATGAAAAGCTGTTAAACTCCATAAGTCATGAGGGAATGCAAATTGAAACCACAGTGAGGCTATGACTTACTTACCTGAATGGCTAAAGAAAAAATAGTGAAAATACCAAATACCAATGAGGATACAAACTGAATATTTTATACATTGCTAACAGGAATATAAAATGGTACAGCTACTCTGGAAAAGAGTTTATAAATTTCTTACCAAGTTAAACATAATTTTTTAATCAAGTTAAACATAAGACCCCGCAGTTGTGCTCCTGGACATTCATTCCAGAGAAATGAAAATCTATATTGTACTTGTACCGAAACATTCATAGGAGCTTTATTTGTAATAACCCCAAACTGGAAACAACCCAGATGTCCTATAACAGGTACCTGGTTAAACAAACCATCCATAACTTGCAATACTACTCTGGAAGGAAAAGGAACTAACTGTTGATATAAGAACTTGGTTGTACCTCAGGGGTATTATGGTGAACAAAAAAGCCAGTCTCAAATGGTCACATACTGTATGATTGCATTTATATAATATTCTTGAAGTGACAAAATTATTGAAATGAAGAACAGATTAATGGTTGCCAGGGATAGGAATTGGAGGGGGTGTGGGATATGTATGACTGTAAAGGGATGATGCAAGGAGTTCCTTTGTGCTGATGGAACAGTTCTATGTGATTATGATGATTATGATGTTGATTATAGCGTTTGATTATGAGGTTGAGCACATGAATCTATACCTGTGCTGAAGTTGTATGGACCTACATACACACAAATGAATGCATGTAAAATCTGGTGATATTGAATAAAGTCTGTAGTCTAGATAGCAGTATAATATCATTGTCAATATCTTGGATATGAAGTTGTGCTATAGTTACAAAACTGTACCACTGGAGGAAACTGGGTAATGGATACATGGGACTCTGTACTATTTTTGCAACTTCCTATAAGTATATAATTATTGCAAAATGAAAAGTTGTAAGTTTTAAGTAAGGAACTGGGACGTATGGTACCTATTTTATGAAGTAAGAAAAGGGTGATAGAAAATTTGAGGGGAATAAAACAATTGGAATATTTTTACAGGCCAACCTTTAGCACAAGTCCTTTTCCTTTTCTGGGTTTCATTTTCTTTAGGAATAGAATGAGATTAGAGTAGTTGACCACCAAGGTTTCTTTTAGCCCAGTGTCCAGTCTTTAAAAGTGTTGAGCATCACAAAAAACAGTGGTGTGAACAAGATGTATCATTATTTTCCCAGCTGCACCAATCTGGCTTACCTTTACACAACCCTGTATCCCCTTATGAACACTAGATTCTCTATATTCAATCACATCCAAGGCTCTCATGGTAACTATATATACTTGTTCTCTCTGTTTTCTTATCTCCTATAATTTCAGCTCCTTGCCTTGTGACCTCTGCCCACAGCACTTCATTGAAACTACTCCTGCCAAAGTCACCAATGGTCTCCACACAGTGAAAGTCAATAGTTGCTTCTCCCATCCTTAATGAACCTCTCAGTATTGACACAGTTGGTTACTCCTCCCTGAAATCTACTTCCTTGGCTTCTCCTATTTTCTTCTCTGGCTAGTCTTCCTGTTGTTCTTTTCTTCTCTAGCTGTTCCTTCTCAAATTCATTCATAGACTTTTCTATCTTTGCTTACCTATATGCAGTTGACATACAAATCTGTATTTGTCCATGCCTCTATCTGAACTCTAGACCTACATTTCCACCTCTCTACTAGACATTTCACTTGGTCGGGTTTTTAAATTTTTAATTTTTTTTTTTTTTTTTTTTGAGGCAGGGTCTCACTCTGTTGCCCAGGTTAGAGTGCAGTGGCATGATCATGGCTCACTGCAGCCTCAACCTCCTGACCTCAGCCTCCCAAGTAGCTGGGACTACAGGCACGCACCACCGTGCCTCACTCATTTTTTTGTATTTTTTTGAAGTGACAGGGTTCCACCACGTTGCCCAGGCTGGTGGCAAACTACTGGGCTCAAGCAATCCACCTGCCTCGGCCTCCCAAAGTGCTAGGATTACAGGCATGAGCCACCGTGCCTGGCCTCCACTTCGCTGCCTTAATGGCACATAAAAATTAATATATCTAAATCTGAAATCATAGTTTTCAATCTAAACTATATTCCCTTCCAACATTTCTTACCTCAGTGAATAGTGAATGTAACATCTATTTGCACAAACCAGAAACCAAATAGACATTCGTAACACCTCTCTCCATTACCTTCTAAACTACTTACATTGATAGAGTTATAGCAATTTGAAATTCTTTTTCTAACCTAGTAATCTGAGTAATTTGTAGGATAAGCATGTCAGGGGAGGGGCAGGTACATGGAGGTGTCAGTGCCTGATGGCTGAGGAAGCAGGCTGGGATTACTGCGTGGAAGTATCAGAGTTTCCAGCTTTGTGGCTCCGTGGTCGGGTGGAGGGGCAGGGGGAGAGATCCAGTGGAAGCCATGTTGTGCCAGTGCCCTCAGGGTGAGGAGGCAGCCAGCAATGTGCTACATTAGGCAAATAACTAAATTGATTGAGCGAAGAAGTAAATCTGTTGAGGAAAATGGGAGCTAGGTTTCTCAGTGTCAGAGAAATTATTTGAAAACATGGAAAGGCCAGGCGCAGTGGCTCATGCCTGTAATCCCAGCACTTTGGGAGGCCGAGACGGGTGGATCACGAGGTCAGGAGATCGAGACCATCCTGGCTAACACAGTGAAACCCTGTCTCTACTAAAAATACAAAAAAAAAAAAAAAAAAAAAATTAGCTGGGCGTGGTGGTGGGCGCATGTAGTCCCAGCTACTTGGGAAGCTGAGGCAGGAGCATGGCATGAACCCAGGAGGCGCAGCTTGCAGTGAGCCGAGATCTCACCACTACACTCCAGCCTGGGTGACAGAGCGAGACTGTCTCAAAAAAAAAAGCATGGAAAAGAGGAAGGGTAAAATGAATCTCATGGTATTGGATTAAAATTGGAAAAGAGTTCATTAATATGAACTATTTTTCAAAGGAAAAATTGTGTGTGTGTATATGTGTGTGTGTGTGTATATATACATATATGTGTGTATATATATGCACACAAACCCTATACATATATATCTCAGAGCTGAGAAAGGTATGTGTATGTGTATTTGTGCATACCTTTCTCAGCTCTGTCCACCAAGACAGACTAGAACTGACACCCAGTGGCTTTGAGCACACCTAGCACCAAGATGCTGATTTTCAAATCCTCCACTAAAAATGGAATTGAATTGAGAGTCCAGAAATAAGCCCACACATCTACAGTCAACTGATTTTCAACAAGGGTGCAAGACTATGGGAGAGAATAGTCTTCAACAACTGGTCAGTGGACAAGTGGATATCCACGTGCAAAATAAGGAAGTTGGACCGAGACCCCACACAATATATGAATATTAACTCAAAATGTATTGAAGACTTAAATTCAAGAGCCTAAACAATAAAATCTTTATAAGAAAACAGTAGTAAATCTTTATGATCTTGGTTTTTGCAATGGATTCTTAGATATGACACCAGAAGTGCAAGCAACAAATAAAAAATAGGCAAATTGGAATTTATGAAAGTTAGAAAATTTTGTGCATCCAAAGACATCAGGACAATGGCAGAAAATATTTGCAAATCCTATGTATAAGAGTCTAGTATGCAAAATATATAAAGAACACTGAAAACAACAAAAACCAAACAGCACAATTCAAAAATGGGCAAAGGAGCGAAATAGAAATTTTCCAAAGAAGACCTACAAATTGCGAAGAAGCACATGAAAAGATGCTTGACATTACTAGTCACCAGAGAAATAAAAATCATGGGATATGACTTTATACTAACCAGAATAAAAATGTAAGAGAATAACAAGTGTTGGTGAGGGTGTGGAGAAATTGGAACTCTTGTACACTACAGGTAGGAATATAAAGTGGTATAGTCAATTTGGAAAATTGGCTGATGGCTCCTCCAAAAGTTAAACACAGAATTACCATAAGACCTAGCAATTGCATTTCTAGGTGTATATCCCACAGAACTGAAGACACAAATTTAAACAAAAACTAGACAACCCAAATGTCTATCAGCGAATGAATGGGTAAACAAAATGTGGCCTGTTCTTTAATGGAATTTTATTTGGCCATAAAAAGGAATGAGGGGTAGGAGGAGCAGGGATAGAGGGTTGATGGCTAAGAGGGATGAGGTTTCTTTTTGAGGTGATGAAAATATTCTAAGTTGAGTGCAGTGATGGTTGTACAGGTCAATGACTATACTAAAAGCCATTAAATTGTTCACTTTAAATGGGCGAATTGTGTTGTATGTAAATTATGTCTCAATAAAACTTTTTTTTTTTTAAGACACAAAAGAAGAAACTTTCCTACAGCTCCAGCTGACCCTGCAGGCTGGCCTCTTCCACTCTGACCTGTGCTCCCTAAGCTCCCTGCGAAGGAGATAAAATGAGCTCCTGGTCTGCAACAGCTATTGGTTATTGTAATGTCTGCTTTTGTTTAAAAGGAAAAAAGACTCAACTCCTTGTACAGTTTGAATTGTATCTATTTGGGGATCTCTGAGTTTCCTGTATCTGGATGTCTAAATCTCTTACTAGACTTAGGAAGTCTTCAGCAAGATGACTGGATGGTCATGTTTCAGCCTCTGTGAGACAAACGTTACAGCAGCAGATGGCACAAGACCCAGGAGCCTGAGGATGAACGTCACTGGAATCCACACACTCATCAGATCTGTGCCGCCCAGGCAGCAGGCACTATTGAAAGATGGCATGGACTCAAAGGAAAAACTGAAAGGACAGTTGGATGGCCAAGGCTCAGCCTCCAGTGTAACACACATGTATGACAGTCAGTTTGGGCTATAAATGTGACAGAAGGATACCTATCAAAATGTAATATTTAATTATGAAGTGGGGAAGGAGGAAGAAGCTTAGATGGCTGTAAGAGACCAAACGAAACAAGTGTAATTAGCACTGCGTAATTAATCCTCACTCTACCTTTGTTCCTTCCTGCCTACTTCTAGGACCATGGGCCACTGGGATTTGGGGTAGCAAAAAGGAGCCAGGGGTTAGTGATTCTAACCTGGTACTCCTTTTACCACCTGGGTATGCTTGCTGGATTTGGATAGTTACAGACATTGACGATAGTGATCCTGAGATGATGGTGCTCCGTGCATCAGAGATTAGAGATGTTACAGGTACAAGGGATACAAAGAAAGAGCTGCTGGGCCATCAGGGACAAGTTGATATGGTTTGCATGTGTGTCCCCTCCAAATCTCATGTTGAAATGTGATCTCCAGTGTTGAAGGCGGGCCTAGTGAGAAGCATTTGGGTCATCAGATGCTCATGGCATCTGAGGGTCAGGCAGATCCCTCATGGATACCTTGGTGCTGTCCTCACGATGATGAGTGAGTTCTTGCTCTGAGTTCATGTGAGATCTGGTTGTTTAAAAGAGTAGCACATCCTTGCCGCTTTGCTCCCACTCATGATGTAATACATCAGTTCCCTCTTTGCCTTCCACCATGATTGTAAGCCTCCTGAGGCCTTCATCAGATGCAGATGCTGATGCCATGTTTCCTGTACAGCCTGCAGAACTGTGAGCCATTTAAACCTCTTTATAAATTATCCACCCTCAGGTATTCCTTTGTAGCAATGCAAAAATGGACTAATACACAATTTAGGAGCAAGGTGTAGGTAAGACAAGGAGAGGACTGGAAAAGGGTGAAGTGACTGTTGCAAGGACTGATAACATCAATCACATGGCTGTGAAAGGAGGACAACAGTCTTGACGGGTGGAGAGAGCACACTTTAAACTGTGAAGGCAGAGGTGGAGGGAGGGGCCGCTAACATCTCAGCTACTTGTCTGCAGAGCCTCTGGACAATTTAGCCCAGACTGCCATCACCACTTTCAACTCAATGGCTGGCCAACAAATCTTAATCTAAGGACTCTCAGAAACTTCCCAGGAACTGCTGACTCAAGTAGCCTCAATTCAAAATGATAGAATGAGATTAACTTTCTGGAAACTGACAAAACTCTTTTGTACAAGAGCTTAATAGAATTGGACCCTGATCCCAACTCAGCACAATGGCACTGCTGAGGTCACTACAACTTCTTATGTGAATAAGAAGCTACCTATACTAGCGTGCCACACACAAACTGGTCTATTATCTCTAATGTACATGGTAATGGGACAATAACACATTACCCAGGACTTCCTGCTGGTCAGTCAAGGCAGGATATGTGCAACTGTCAGCGTCCCTTACTGCACCTGGGTTAATATTTAACTGGCTTGACTCCAGTTGGGGAGCCTAGCTTCAGTGTATCCTCCAAGTGGGCCTAATTAGAGAAGCATTCTTGTATATGTTGCCCAAAATAATCAGAATTTGGTTAAGGCCCCTATAAGCATGATTAATTAGAGTACATTTGATGGGGTGGCCTATGCTCCTGAGAATTCTTAACTAGCTATTTGAAAAGTGAGGGATGGAGTTGTAGAGACTGGATCTGCCATGGTGCCCTTGTGACCTGGCATGCATATATCTATGCAAGCTAGGCTTGAATTGCAAGTTATCTGAGTCTTGGCAGGATGTATTGTGATCCTCCCAGAACACAAGAGGATGGGAGGGTGATGAGGTGCTGTTTCAAGGCTATCTCTAACCTCCTAAACTCTCCTGGGAGGCCGTCACTGAGACAGACGATTTCTCATCTCCTGAGTACTGTTGAGGTCTGAGGCTATCTGCCCTGCCCCATTCAGGGTATAGCTACAGAATATAAAACTGCTAGCTGCAGTCTAAAAGGGGCTCCTCAGCAATGGGGTGTCCCATAACTGGTGCAGCAACTTTCAGAAGTTGTCCTGTTTGGTGCAGGGAACAAGGATATGGGGAGCTGGCACCTTTGGCCCATCTTCCTCTTGCTGTCTATGTAGGTAACAAACTTAATCTTAAAAGGACATGTCATTACTTTAGAAGCCAAATCAATCACTCTTGGGCTTGGCCTTTTTTTTGACAATGTGGTAGTTATGTACAAGAGTGTCTTTGTTTTTGAGACTTGTACACTGGAGTGTTTAGGAGTGATGGAACATGTCTGCAACTTGGTCTCAAATGGTTAAGAAAAAGCCATATGATAATGGTGGTACACACACGTAGGCATGCACACTGCAGAAATGTGAAGTGTTATCAATTGAACAATCTGGATGAAGTGAACATGGGAGTTCTTTGTACTATTCCTCCAACTTTTTGGTAAGTTCACAACAAGTTACTTTTTAAAATCTACATATAATGTACAATGTCTGAAAGGCTACATGAGAAAATGCTAACTAGCTCATTACCTCTGGTGACTGAGCTTAAGGCCAGGGGGGAGTCTTATTTTTCACTTTGAACTCTTCTGTAAATTGGTTTTTGAATTTCTACAATGACTATTTATTACTTTCTTAATATAAAATTAAAATGTCCAATTTTTAAAATCACAAAATATAATAAAGGAAACTTGAAAAATGTGAAGAGAAACCTATAATTTCCTCAAAACAACTATCATTTTTAATAGTCCTTTTGCTTTTCTCTTAATTTGTTATTCATTTCTAGTATTAATGCATCTTATAGTTTTGCATGTGGATTTCTTCAAATAACATAATTCTAAAAATTTAATATGTTGTATAGGTTTCATAATTTATAATTGTTGCTTACTCTCCTATCTGGTGGCAATACCATGATTTAATGATTCACTAAATCAACAACAACAACAGCAAACCCTGGGGAGAGGGACATCTTATTTCCAGAGCCACCACATTATAACATCAAAATGTCCAGTTTTAAACAAAAAATTATGAGGCATGCGAGGAAACAAAGTATGGCCTACTGACAGGAAAAAGTAGCAACTGTCCCAGACAAAGCCAGGTCTTGGATTTACTAGACAAATAATTTAAGTCAACAGTTGTAAATATGCTCAAAGAGCAAAAGGAAACCATGAATAAACAAATCAGGAAAAGGATATCTCACCAAATAGAGATAACAAAGAGAAAAATGTTAAAAGGACCAAAATAGAAATTCAGGAGCTAAAAATTATAATAACTGAAATGAATGATTCATGAGAGAGACTTAACAGATTTGAGCAGACAGAAGAAAGAATCAGTAGACTTGAAGATAGGTCAATGATCAGAGACCCAAGTATCAAAGAAAAAAGAATGAAGAAAAACAAACATCCTCAGAGACCTGTGGGACACCATTAAGCATAACAATGCACCCACAATGGGAGTTCTAGCTAAAGAAAGAAGAGGCATAAAGACGTAATGGTCAAAAACTCCCCAAATTTGATGAAAGCTATGAATCTACATATTCAAGAAACTCTAAGTATTCTGAGTGGGATAAACCCACACCTAGACACTTCATAGTCAAAATGTCTAAAGCCAATGACAGAATCTTGGAAGCAGCAAGAGAAACGACTTATCACATGCAAGTGAACGTCAATAATATTGACAGCCACATTGTTATTAGAAATCGTAGAGGCCAGAAGGCAGTGGGATGACATATTCAAAGTGCTGAAAGAAAAAGTGCCAATGAAGAATTATATGTCCAGCAAAATTATCCTACAAAAATGAAGTAAAATAATGACAATCCCTTACCAGTGGATCTGTCGGATCGAATAAAAAAAGAAAAAAGAAAAGAAAAGAAAAAGTAATGACATTCCCAGAAAGAAAAACAAGAGACTTTGGCATTGCAGACCTATCTTAGAAGAAATAGTAAAGAGTGTTATTCAGGCTGAAATGAAAGTACAGTAGACTGTAACTCAGGTTCACATAAAGAAATAAATATCATTGGTAAAGGTAACTACATAGGTAAATATAAAATATGGTATGTTGTATTTTTGTGACTCTTTTTTCTTCTACTTAATTTAGAAGACAGCTGCATAAAGCAATAATTCTAGGATGTGTTGATGGGCATATAATGTAAAAAATATATAATATGTATGACAATAATAGCCCAAAAGAGGGGAGAAGAGAATAGAGCCATGTTGGAGCAAATTTTTTTAATATGGTTGAAATTAAATTGGTATTAATTAAAACCAGATGATTTTAAGTTAAGATGTTCATTGTAATCACCAGGGCAACCACTAAGGAAATAATTCAAAAATATAGTAAAGAAACAAGAGAATTAAGATGGTATACTAAAAAACACGTAACACAAAAGTAGGCAGTAATGGAGAAATAGAAGATCAAAAAACACAAGCATACAGAAAACAAAGAGCAAAATGTCAGGCATAAATCATTGTGTATCAGTAATTAGATATAAATGAATGAATGAATGAGATTATTAGAATACATGCAAAACAAGATCCTATTATATGCTGTTCACAGGATACAAACTTTAAATTCAAAGATACAAATAAAGTTAAAATGATGGGAAAAGATATATCATGCAAACAGCAACCATAACAGCTGGAACAGCTAAACTGATATCAGACAAAATAGATTTTTTAAAATGTTAGAGATAAATAGGGGCATTTTATAAAGTTACAATGGTCAATCCACCAGGAAGATGATATTATAAGCATATAGGCATATAACAACAGAAACCAAGATACATGAAGCAAAACCTGACAGCATCAAAGCAGAAATAGAAAATTCAACAATGGCTGTTGGAGACTTCAATACACCACTTTCAATAGTGGATAGAACAACTAGGTAGATGATAAACAAAGAAATAGAAGAACTGAATAACATTATCAACCAAGAAGACCTAACAGACAACTTATAAGACAATCCAAAAAGAGCAGCAGAATATACATACTGCTCAACTACACACGAAGAATTATCTAAGTTAGGTCATATGTTAGGCCATAAAACAAGTTTTAATAAATTTAAAGGACTGAAATTATGCAACGTATGTTCTCTCTCCACAATGCAATAAAATTAGAAATCAATAACAGAAGGAAATTTGGGAAATTCACCAAGTTGCAGAAATTAAACAATAAATTCCTAAATACCCATTGGGTCAAAGAAAAAATCATAAGGGAAAATAGAAAACACTTTGAGATGAATGAGAATAAAAACAACAAACCAAAACTTATGAGATGCAATGAAAGCAGTGCTTAGGGGGAAATTTATATCTATAAATGCCTACAATAAAAAAGAGAAAGGATTTCAAACTAATAACCCAACTTCTCAGCTTAAGGAACTGAAAAAAAGCAAATTAAACCCAAAGCTAGCAGAGGGAAGGATATAATAAAGGTTAGGGTGGTGACAAATGAGAGGGAACAGGAAAACAATAGAGAAAAATCAATAAAACCAAAAGTTGGTTTGCTGAAAAGATGAACAAAACTGACAATCCTATAGCTAGACTATGAAAAAAAGATTCAAATTTCTAAAATTGGGAATGAAATAGGAGACAACACTACAAGCCATACAAAAAGAAAACGGGAATTATATCCAAAGGGGCAAAGCAAGATGGCAGAATAGAAGCTGATGCCGTTCATCCTCCCTCCCCCCACAGAAACGAAATTTTAACAATTATCTGCACACAGAAAAGCACCGTCACAAGAACCAGAAATCAGGTTAGCAATCATAGTACCTGGTTTTAACTTAGTATTTCTGAGAGTCATTGAAGACGATAGGAGAGACAGTCTTGACTCACAGACACCACCCCTCCTCCATCCTCTGATAGCAACTTGCCTTTGCAGGTAGGGAGCATTTGGACCAGACCTAACCAGAGGGGAATTCCCCTTCCCAGTGGTCAGACCTTAAGTTTTTGCAGGCCTCGCCACCATGGGCCAAAGTGCTCTGGGGTTCCAGGTAAATTTGGAAGGCAGTCTAGGATACAAAGACTGCAATTCCTAGGGGAGTCCTAGTGCCGAGCTGTGGACTAGGGTGGCACATGACCTAGTGAGACACATACCTAAGGGAGCGCTTGTGGTACCCTTCCCTCAACGCCAAGCAGTGCAGCTAGCATCAAAGAAATGTTTAAGGAGAGAAGAGTAAAGAGGACTTTGTCTTGCATCTTGCATACCAGCTCAGCCACAGTAGGATAGAGCACTGGGCAGTCATGAGGCCATCATTCCAGGCCCTAGCTCATGGACAACATTTCTAGACACACCCTGGGCCAAGCAGGAACCCACTGCCTTGAAGGGAAGGATCCAGTTTTGGCAGGATTCATCACCTGCTGACTAAAGAGCCCTTGGGCCTTGAATAACCGGCAGCAATACCTAGGGAATATACTGTGGGCCTTGGGCTCTGAGATGTGCTGTCTTCAAGTAAGACTCAGCACATTCCCAGCTGTGGTGGCTACAATGAGAGACTCCTGTTTGAGAAAAGCAGAGGAAAAAGTAAAGGGAACTTTGTCTTGCTCTTTAGGTACCAGCTCAGCTACAATGTGGCAGAACAATGAGGAGGCTCTTGGACAGCATTTCTGTACCTGTTCTGGTGCAGAGGGGAGCCCACTGCCCTGAAGGGTGAGTCCCAGACCTGGCAGCATTCACCACAAGCTGAATGAAGAGCCCTGGGGCTTTAAGTGAATGTCAGAAGTGGCCTGGAAGAGCTTCCCCAAGAGACAGTGTTAATTGTGGCCACAGGGAGAGGCACCTCTGCCTGTGGAAGGGGGAGGGAAGAATGGGAAGTGTTTCGTCTTGTGGTTTGAGTGCCAGCTGAACCACAGTAGAACAGAGCATCAGGTAAATTTCTAAGATTTTTTATTCTAATCCCTGGGTTATTACCCTGATACCAAAACCAGACAAAGATACATTAAGAAAACTATAGACCAATATCTCTGATGAATATTCATGCAAAAATCCTCAATAAAATACTAACAAACTGAATTCAACAATACATTATAAAGATCATTCATCATGACAAAGTGAGATCTATCTCAGGAATGCAAGGATGGTTCAACACATGCAAATCAAGTAATGGGGTACATCATATCAACAGGATGAAGGACAAAAACCACATGATCATTTCAATTGATGCTGAAAAAGTATTTGATAAAATGCAGCATCCTTCATCATTTAAACAAACTCAAAAATTGGGGACAGAAGGAACATACCTCAAAAGCCATATATGACAGACCCACAGCTAGTATCATACTGAATACGGAAAAACTAAAAGCCTTTCCTCTAAGATGTGGAACACGACAAGGATGCCCACTTTCACTACTGTTATTCAACATAGTACTGGAATCCCTAGCTAGAGCAATCAGACAAGAGAAAGAAAGAAAGAGCATCCAAATTAGGAAGAAGTCAAATTATACTTGTTTGCAGATGATATGATCTCATATTTGGGAAAACCCAGACTCCACCAAAAACCTATTAGAACTGATAAATTCAGTAACATTGCAGGGTACAAAGTCAGCATACAAAAATCAGTAGCATTTCTATACCAACAGTGAACAGTCTGAAAAAGAAAAAAGGTAATTCCATTTACAATAGTCACAAATAAAACTAAATACCTAGGAATTAATCCAATAAGTGAAAGATCTCTATAGTGAAAACTATAAAACACTGGTGAAGAAAATACAAGAGTATACAAAAAATTGAGAGATTCCATGTTCATGAACTGGAAGAATCAATATTGTTAAATTGTCCATATTACCCAAATCAATGTATAGATTCAATGCAAGCCCTATAAAAACATCAATGACCCTCTTCACAGAAATAGAAAAAAAACTATTCTAAAATTTATATGGAACTGCAAAAGACCCAGAATAGCCAGTGCTATCCTAAGAAAAAGAACAAAACTGGAGGAATCACATTACCTGACTTCAAGTTATACTACAGAGCGACAGTAACCGAAACAGCATGGAGCTGGCATAAAAACAGACACATAGATCAATGGAACAGAATAGAGAACCCAGAACCAAATCCACACACCTACAGCAAACTCATTTTTAACAAAGGTTCCAAGGACATACATTGTGGAAAAGACAATCTCTTCAATAAAATGTGTGGGGAAAACTGAATATCCATATGTAGAAGAATGAACCTAGACCCCGTCTCTCACCATATGCAAAAATAAAATCAAAATTGATTAAATACTTAAATCTAAGACCTCAAACTATGAAACTACTACCATAAAACATTGAGGAAACTCTCCAGGACATTGATTTGCACAAAAATTTCTTGAGTAATACCCTACAAGCACAGGCAACCAAAGCAGAAATGGACAAATGGGATCACATCAAGTTAAAAAGCTTCTGCATAGCAAAGAGAAACAATAAAGCTTCTGCATAGCAAAGGAAACAATAAAATGGGCAAATGGGATCACATCAAGTTAAAAAGCTTCTGCATAGCAAAGGAAACACCCACAGAATGGGTGAAAATATTTGTAAACTATCCATCTGACAAGGGATTAATAACCAGAGTATATAAGGAGTTCAGACACCTATATAGGAAAATATCTAATAATCTGATTCTAAAACAGGCAAAAGATTTGAATAGACATGTCTCAAAATAAGATATACAAATGGCAAACAGGCATATGAAAAGGTGCTCAACATTGATCGCCAGAGAAATGCAAATCAAAACTGCAAAGAGATATCATCTCATCCCACTTAAACTGAATTTTACCCAAAAGACAGGCAATAACATGCTGGTGAGGATATGAAGAAAAAGGAACCCTTTTACACTGTTGGTGGGACTGTAAATTAGTTACAGCCACTATGGAGATCAGTTTGGAGGTTCCTCAAATAACTAAAAATAGAGCTCACACAATCCAACAATCCCACTGCTGGGTATATACCCAAAATGAAGAAAATCAGTATATTAAGGAGATATCTGCACTCCCAAAGAGATATTGTTGCAGCACTGTTCACAATAGCTAAGATTGGGTAGCAACAGAAGTGTCCATCAAAAGAAGAATGGATAAAGAAAATGTGGTACATATACGCAATGAAGTACTATTCAGCCATAAAAAATAATGAGATTCAGTCATTTGCAACAACGTAGATGAAACTTGCAACAACGTGGATGCAACAACGTGGATGAAACTTAACATTAAGTGAGATAAACCAGTCACAGAGAGACAAACATGGCATGTTCTCACTTATTTGTGGGATCTAAAAATCAAAACAATTGAACTCATGGAGATAGAGGGTAGAAGGATGGTTACCAGAGGCTTGGAAAGGTAGTTGGGGGTGGGTGGAGGGGAGATGGGGATGGTTAACAGGTAAAAATAAATATAGTTAGAAAGAATGAATAAGACCTAGAATGTGATAGTACCACAATGTGACTATAGTAAATACTAATTTAATTGTACATTTAAAGACAACTAGAGTATAATTGGATTGTTTGTAACACAAATGATAAATACTTGACAGGACTGATACCCCATTTTCCATGATGTGATTATTATGTGTTACACACCTGTATCAAAATATGTACCCCATAAATATATACACCTGTCCACAAAAATTAAAAATAAAAATTTTTAACAATGAAAAGGATCATTGGGGAAAACTATTAACCATTATATTACAATAAATTAGATAACATAGACGAAGTAGACAAATTTTTAGAAAAACAAAAACTACCAAAACTGACCTACCAAAAAACAAAAAATCTGAATAAACTTATGAGAAGTAAAGAGATTGAATTACTAGTTTTAAAACTTTCCACCAGTAAAGGCCCAGGACCAGATGACTTCACTGGTGAATTCTACCAAACATTTGAATTCATATACCAGTTCAGAATTAACACCAGTTCTTTACAAGCTCTTCAAAAACAGAAGAGGAAATACTTCTCAACTCATTGTATGAGAACAATACTACTCTGATACCAAAACCAGCCAAAGACATCATCTGGAAAGAAAACTAGACACTAATATTCTTTATGAATATAGATGCAAAATTCCTCAACAAAAATACTAGGGAACCGAATCCAGCAACATATAAAAAGAATGAGGCCCCATTACCATGTGGAAATTTTCCTAAGAGTGCAAGGACAGTTCAACATACAAGAATCAATCGATATATAATACACCAGATTAAATGAATAAAGGACTAAAACTACATGATCAACTCAACAGGTGCAGGATAAGCATTTGACATAAGCCAACACATTTTCATGAGAAAAACATTCAACAAACTACAAAGAGGAAGGAACTTCCCCAACCTGATAAAGGCCATATATGAATAACCCACAGCTAATATCATACTTAATGGTGAAAGACTGAATTATTTCTGCATAAGATCAGGATCAAGACAAGGATGTTCTTTCCTGCCACTTCAATACTGTACTAGAGATTCTAGCCAGGGTAACTGAGGGCGGGGGAAGGCACCCAAATTTGAAAGGAGATGTAAAACTGTATCTATTTGCATATGGCTTGATATATAGGGAGAACCCTAAAGAATGCATGCACATACGCACAAAAAAACCTATTAGAGCTAATAAATGAGCTCTTCAAAGCTGCAGAGTTTGGGCAGGGTTGCTAGCTCCTCTGGTACTGGAACCCCAATTTAGCTGGGGGTTGTCAAAACAAATGGGTACGGGGTTTTTTTTTGAAAGTGGTGGAAAGGTTGTAAATTGATCTTGGTGATAGTTGCACAACTCTATGAATATATTAAAAACTACTGAATTTTACACGAAATGGGGAAGAGGTTGTAGTGTGATGGGTCCCCCACCATGTCCACTGCTTGAAACTTCAAGACTTGGCAGTGAACCAAGGCCATGGTGCCCAGCCAAGGAGCAGGTGTCCTTGAGAACCCAAACATCCTGGAATGTATCTGGGAATCTACTACAGCAAACAGTCTCATTGCACACAGTAGGCAAAGAACCGGGAAATTAGCTTAAAAGCAGCTTAGAGATGGGAGGTGGGGTAGATCTCTGGAGTTGTCCTGCTGCTGCCCAGGAGTGCCCTGCATGTAAGTCCTAATAAACTCGTAAGACGGACTTCTTTGGTCATTCTTTGGTATCTTGGCTCCTTCCCAGTTTGGGGGGCCCAGTTTGAGGGAATGTTACAGTGCCAGGCTTTTCTCATAACAAAGATATTTGTGAATTAAATATCAATAAAGCCATTTAAGAAAATATGCCTTAGAAAGATGTGATTTAAAAGTAATGTGTGTGCCTGTCTAAACAAACTTCAACATTCCTTAAAGGAATACATGAACATACAACACTCAACAAAGCAAAATTAACGGTATCTGGCATCCAATCAGTAATTACTAGGTATAGGAAGAAGCACAAAAATGTGACCCATACAGCAGACAAAAATAAGTCAATAGGAACAGGCCAAGAAATGCCCAAGATGATGGAATTAGCAAACATTTAAAAATAACCATTATAGCTATTATAATATCCACAAGGGTTTAAAGGAAAATGTTCATTCTTTTAAAATCTTTCATTACGCTCATTACATTGAATAATATAAAAAGAACCAAATGGAACTTCTAGAGATGAAAAATGCAATATTAGAAACGCAACATGTTCTGGATGGGATTAACAGCAGATCAGACTCTGCAGAAGAAAAGATCAGTAAATTTGAAGGCATAGCAAAAGAAAATCTCCAAACTGAAGCATAGGGTAGGAGGAAGGCTCTAAAAAATGGAAATGAACAGAGTTTGGTGAACTGTGATACAATCATCAAGAAGTGGCCAGACGTCGTGCCTCACGCCTGTAATGTCAGCACTTTGGGTGGTGCAGGCAGGCAGATCACTTGAGCTCAGGAGTTTGAGACCAGCCTGGGCAACATGGCAAAACCCCCCATCTCTACCAAAAATACAAAAATTAGCTGGGTGTGGTGGCACATGGCTGTAGTCCCAGCTACTCAGGAGGCTGAGGTGGGAGGATGGCTTGAGCCCAGAGGCAGAGGTTGCAGTGAGCCCAGATTGCACCATTGCACTCCAACCTGGCTGGGTGACAGAGCAGAACCCTCTCTCAGTAACAAAACAAAACAAAACAACAACAACAAAATCACAAGTGTAATACACATTTAATTGGAACACTTCACTAAATAATAGAGGAATATACATCTTTTCAAGTTTACAAAGAACATTTACGGCCGGGCGTGGTGGCCCACGCCTGTAATCCCAGCACTTTGGGAGGCCGAGTCGGGCGGATCACGAGTTCAGGAGATCAAGACCATCCTGGCTAACACAGTGTAACCCTATCTCTACTAAAAATACAGAAGATTTGCGAGGCTTGGTGGTGGGCGCCTGTAGTCCCAGCTACTTTGGGAGGCTGAGGCAGGAGGATGGCGTGAACCCGGGAGGGGGAGCTTGCAGTGATCCCAGATCACGCCACTGCACTCCAGCCTGGGTGACGGAGCGAGACTCCGTCTTAAAAACAAAAAAGAACATTTACCTTGATAGACCATATTCTGTGCCATAAAATAAATCTCAAATTTTAAAAGACCAAAGTTAGAAAAAGGTCTTTTGACAACAAAAGCAGTGTTTAGCACTAAATGGCTATATTATAAAAGAAGCAATATATCAAGTCAGAAACCTAGCCTTCGACCTTAAGAAACCAGAAAATAAAGAGCAAAATAAACCCAAAGCAAGTAGAAGAAAGGAAATAATAAAAAGCACAAGTTAGGCCGGGCGCGGTGGCTCAAGCCTGTAATCCCAGCACTTTGGGAGGCCGAGATGGGCGGATCACGAGGTCAGGAGATCGAGACCATCCTGGCTAACACAGTGAAACCCCGTCTCTACTAAAAAAAATACAAAAAAAAAAAAAAAAAAACTAGCCGGGCGAGGTGGCGGCGCCTGTAGTCCCAGTTACTCGGGAGGCTGAGGCAGGAGAATGGCGTAAACCCGGGAGGCGGAGCTTGCAGTGAGCTGAGATCCGGCCACTGCACTCCAGCCCGGGAGACAGAGCGAGACTCCGTCTCAAAAAAAAAAAAAAAAGAAAAAAAAAAGCACAAGTTAATGAAATAGAAACAGAAAACAGAGAAACCTCATGAAACCAAAAGTTGGTTTATTTATTTATTTATTTTGAGACAAAGTCTCGCTCTGTGGCCCAGGCTGGAGTGCAGTGGCCGGATCTCCGCTCACTGCAAGCTCCGCCTCCCGGGTTCCCGCCATTCTCCTGCCTCAGCCTCCCGAGTAGCTGGGACTACAGGCGCCGCCACCTCACCCGGATAAGTTTTTGTATTTGTAGTAGAGACGGGGTTTCACTGTGTTAGCCAGGATGGTCTCGATCTTCTGACCTCGTGATCCACCCGCCTCAGCCTCCCAAAGCACAATTAACTCTTTAGGCAGACCAATCAAGAGAAAAAAAAAAAATACATTACCAAAATGAAGAGTGAGAGAAGTAACATCACTGAAGAGTCTACAGATATTAAAAGGATAATAAGGAAATACTATGAACAACTCTATGGACTTGTGGATTTGATGCTGCCTGAAGAGTAGGAAGACGTGACCTCGTGCAGGCTACAGCCCTGACAATGTGTGCCTGAAGCGTCCCTAACAATGCCATATCAAGAATTTCCAAGGTATTGTCACAGGATCACCTAACTTTCCAAGACCTGAAGATCTCGCGACCTTTCATGTGGAGTCCCCAACATGTCCCCCTTCCTCATAATATTAATTAATGGTTGTTGTTTATTTTGTTACTGTGTCATGTAGTATGCAAAGTGCCCTAGCCCCTCTAGAGATGCCCTGCCCCAAACCTGGACTTGCCCTCAGAAACCAAGTAAGTTCGTGGTACATGCCTTCTTGGGCCGGGCAGCCTTCTTTCCCAGCATTCTTGCAGAGCCCGAGCTCCTCGCAAATTCAAATCCCACCTCATAATGCTGGATGTCTGCGTCAGGCTGCATGAAGTAAGGTCGCCTGGTGAGGGCTCCCTGCAGGGTCAGGCATTTCTTCTGTCACCTGGGGCTCCTCGTCCAACACCAGGGGTGCCAGTACTCTGCTCAGGGATGCGGTCCTCTGTGGTCTGGAAGAGGTGGGGCTGGACTCTGTCGCCATCACCCTTGTGACTGGCGGTCTGCGACTCGCCCATGGGGTTATCCGCATCCAAGGCTGCCCTCAGGGCGACCACCAATGAGCCCACGGATCCTGAGCCGAAACAACTGGCTGGTGAGTAGGAGGCCGAGTATGGGCAGCCCACGCCGCTAGTGCAGTCTGAGTGGGGAAGAACCTTCTAATGGCGGCACCTTGTTCCCCTCCCCTTCCCCCACTCCCCTCCTACTCACCTCAGTGCCCTCCCCTTTTCCACGTCCCTGCAGGAGGGAGAGTTTGAACTGTCATTTCTAGTCATCTTTGATTGAGCACAGAAGGGAACCTCTGGTGGTTTTCTTTTTTTTTTCTTTTTTATTTGAGACAGAGTCTCGCTGTGTTGCCCAGGCTGGAGTGCAGTGGCGATTTCTGCTCACTGTAACCTCTGCCTCCCAGATTCAATCGATTCTCCTGCCTCAGCCTCCCAATTAGCTGGGACTACAGGAGCCCGCCACCACGCCCAGCTAATTTGGTATTTTCAGTAGAGACGGGGTTTCTCCATGTTGGTCTGGCTGGTCTTGAACTCCTGACCTCAGGTGATCCTCCTGCCTCGGCCTCCCAAAGCGACCTCTGGTGTTTTTAACTCCAAATTCCAAAATATTTAGAAATTATTCAACTAAGATAGGAGACAAAGAGGGTGGAATAATAACCCAGGCTTCTTAGAAAGGTTTCTTTTCCCAAGTTCACCCCAGTGCTCTTATAAATTATAACATTCAGCGAGTCTTCTGAAGGAAAGTCTATTGAATACATTCTCCCTTAGGTATTCCTAACCTAACATCCATGAATAGGCTTTAGAGTGTCGATGGCACAATTTTTGTGCCCTTGTATGTTTCTAGGAGGAAGATTTTTGATTCCTAGAGTGACCCGTTGCTCAAAGGATAGACTCCCAGTCTATCCAGTCTAGCCCCACTCCCTGTTGTTTGAGCTTAGAGTGAGCAGTGACTTCATAAACAATGTGTGCTATTGGTAATATAATTAAATGTTACTGCTATTGAAACCTTCATCGCTAACTCATTCTTTTGGTCACCCCTTTATTTTGGTATTTTGCTTAAACTGTTCATTGACTTAATCTGTATTTGCCTTCTGAATTTTTATCTTCTTATCGTCATGATAATGTGCATGTGTTACAGCAAGTTACTAAGTTAAACAGAGATTAATTTCATATATATATGTTTGCTAAGCATTATTCTCAGCAGGTCACATACTAGAGTCTCTGTATATATTACACAGTCCTGGATACTTGGCTTCTGAAAACCTAAAGAAATGCTCATTAATTAATAAGTGCCATGGATGAAGTTGTTGCATAATGATAGTTTGTAGACAGTTTTGAAAGCAAAGAGGATTTTGAACTGGTAAAAAGGAGGGAATCATTGCATGTTCTTTAATGTGAAAATCAAATTATGAAACTTAACTTTGAGGGGCTGTATGAAATGAATTCATGAATGGTTATAGGCATGAGACCAGAAATTTAAAAGCTGTCACAATAAACTAGGTACAAAGCTATGAGGTACTGAACTCAAGAAATAGAAGCAATAAATAAAAGGATACAGGATGCAGATAAAAGGGTCAGAGATGGGGTGACAGTACAAAGAAAGTTCCTAACTGAACCTTCATGGAATGACAGTTTTCTTGAGAGAAGCAGTGACAGTGGTTAATAGCTTGGTCTCTAGGGTCAAACAAATCTGATTTCAAATCCCAGCCCTGCCATTTAACTATCTGTATGATCTTGGGTATGTCACCTTCTTCAGTACTGTTCATTCATTTAATAAGTATTGACCAGAACCTGTTATGTGCCATCTGCTTTGCTGGGCCTTGAGGACCAAAATGGATTCATTCCCCCCCTCATCAAGTATGCAAGATAATTAAAAGCATTAAATATCATGTAACATATAACAGTGCAAATTGTAATACATGTAACGAAGAAAATGTTTTTGAGGGTTCCCTATGTCATTTCTCCGACATTTGATTGCATCTGTACTTAAGTTAAAATTACCAATTTTGGTTTTGAAAATTATTTCTCAGTCTGTATTCTAATGCTTGTCATTGTCTCTAATTTAGATCTAATACAGCACATCAATGAAACTAACATGAGTGTTGAACATCTGCCTAATGTTCTTTCTGAAAAAACTAGGAGCAGTAGCTGGGTGGTGGTGTTCAAAGCCCTGGTTACTATACATCACCTCATGGTGCACGGAAATGAGGTGAGCATGATGTATATTCCAATGGTAGTCGTTTCCTTCCTTAGTACAAAGGACTGTAAGCATGCAATTGCAAAATGTTCTTGGTTTGTCAAGGGCTTACTACCTTTTACTTTAATTAGTGGCAAGTGAGGGAAGCGAATAGCAGTATGTGTTTAAAATATTTTTATCTGTTTTTATTAATGAATATATATTTGTGATCAGTATTTTTGAGGTGTATCATTTTAATCACTCATAAAAATAGCCACTGGATAACAATGTCTGTAATAGAGTGGATATTTAATTCTTTAGAGGATTTAGACTCCAAAAAGCCCCTTAGAAATGTGTTACCTCATTACTGCTTTACTTTGCCAAGAGAGACTGTACACCTAAGCATATTACCTCATCACCTACCCATCTCTCTATATTTTACAGAACAACTGGAATGCTCCATAGCATTAAATTACTTATTATTTTCTATTTTAAATTCACAAACATTTTTCCTCAGTAAGTTTTGTATTAAAAGATTAGGGTTTAGAAATTGGCTGGATTTTGAAACTCATTATAAAGCAACAGTAATTACACAGTATAGTATCGGTAAAAAATAGAACATATGTATAAATGGAACATAATAGAGAGCTTGGTTATAGAACTGTACTTCTATGGGAACTTGGTGGCACTAAAAAATGTGGGGAAAAGTATGAGGGAAAGAATTTAAAATAAAGCCTATTGGCACAAACAGCATCCCTATGGAAAAAATAGAATGAGATGCTTATATTACTCCATATACAAAAATAAATTCCACGTGGATGAAATACCTAAATTCAAAAAATAGATAAAATTGAAGAAAATGTAGGAGAATATGCTTATGACATTTGGGTAGTGAAGGCACCATAGTTAAAAGAAGATATTTGCAACATATATACTATAGACCAAAGGTTAATATTCAGAATACATAATTAGTAAGAAAAAGGCACTACAATAGACTAATGAGCAAAAGAAATGAACAGAGGATTTATACAAAAGGAAACCAGAATGTCTAATAACCATCTGCGGACATGCTCATATTAGCAAAAATTAAATTTTCTGACAGTATGAATAGTTGGGAGGACATTGAGGTAATGGGAATTCACATACTCTGTGGATACATGTAGCTGCTGCAGTTTATCACTGTGGAGAGGAGAACATTGAGACACACTTAAAAAGTTGAAAATGCCCATCCCGGTGACTCAGCAAATCCACTTCTCACATCATGTTTATAATAATGAAAAACTAGAAATCACCTAAATTTCCATCAGTAGAGAACAGATAAAATTTAGTGTAGTTATACAATGAAATGCTGTATTACATTAAATGGGATTGTATACCAACAAGGCTAGATCTCAAAAACAATGCTAATAGAGGAAGCAAACTGTAGAATGACACTTAGAGTGCAAAACTACTTATGTAAAAAATTTTAAAATACACACAGTACTTGTCCATGGAACAAATACATGTGAAACTATAAGGAAAATAGACTGTAAAGATAACACATTAAAATTATGATACCAGTTACTTCTAGGTAGAAGCAGGAAATAGATCTTGGGGATGGGGCTTTATCTGTAACCATTTATTTTCTCTTATTTTAAAAATACACTTGAAGCAGGTATGTCAGAAAGTTAGCAGTTATCATTTCTAGGTAGTGGGGTCCACAGATGTATCATATTATTATTTGCATACTTCTGTAACTTAAAATTACTCAAAATCAAGAGTGGGGCATGGCTAGATAGAAAGTCTTAGAGGGAAACAGTGTGTATTCACATGAGCTTTAATGTTTAACTCCTTGTTTATTTGGGGAGTATATAAACAGAGGAGAGTTGGCAGCACTGCAAATCCTTATGTTGGCCAGCACAGGATATGGTTGTGTGCAACTTAATCAATGCTCCTGAAATAGATACAAGGTGTGTGACAGAATTAAGTACACATTCATGATGACAATCATTAACGAACTTTTTGTGTGTACAGAAACTAATTTTAGAATTTGGCACATTTGTTTGACAGCGTTTCATTAAACATGTTTCATGTCGGAGCTCTTTGTTCACTTTACACAATTTCCTGGATAAAAGTGTCATAGAAGGTAAGATGATTCTTTGATGGAAATATTTCTGTATGCCAAGGAGGGAAAAGTTCTAAAAATCATGCCTAGTTAAAAAAAGGTTCTAAATTATGAAGGCTGCGATGTGCTACACATTTTAAGAATGTAAATAATCCCCAAATTCATTGATACAACATATATTTTGGAGCTTACTAAGAATAACAGAATATGTCATGTGCTAGAGACAGAAAAGTTAATGAGACCTACAGGTCTTTACTCAGCGAAGCCTTGTCTAGCCTACCAAAAATTGCAGCACCTTTACACCAGTTCTCTGACTGGGTTTATTACTTCCCCTTCTCACTGACTGTCTCTGTGTTCCTTTTTTTTTTTTTTTTTTTTTTCATAGTTGTCTGTCATTTCCCATTGAAATGTAAGCCCTATGAGGGCAGGAATGTTTGTCTGTTGTTTTTCACTGCTGAACTTCCCGCACTTAGTACATCGCCTGGCTTATAGTAGGCACTCAGTGATTGTTTAATGAATGAATAAATTGAAGGGGAATCAGCATACATTTGGAGGTTGAGTAGAGATTAGTTGAGTTTCTACCATGGCCGCCTTCTCCTTTTTCTCTATGAAGTAGGCGGCAGGTCATCTGCTGAGTGGAGGGAGAGAGGAGGTGGGATAGTGGCCGTGGGATGAGGAGAGTAAGGAAAATGCTAACAATTTATAATAGGTTCTGTGAAAATGTCAAAGGAGCTGATACAATTCAATTATTTCATCTGTTCAGGAATATCACCATCAATACCCCATTAAGGGATGATATCTAGGCTCTAAGGAAATAAAAATTAATCTTTAACAGAAAGCTTGAAGAATGTTGGAATAGGTGATTAATAAAGACCATTCTAGCTTTTGTGCTTCAAAGATATTATTGAGGTATACAGGTGAATGTGGAATAAGTCTTTGCATTTATTGACATATTGTAAAAAGCTACTGTTGGTTGAATTGGAAATAATAAAAATATCTCATTTTTAGGCTATACTATGTCAACCTTCATCAGACGATACAGCAGGTACTTGAATGAAAAGTCACTTGCGTATAGAATGATCTCATCTGACATCACAAAAACCAAGAGAGGGTCAGTAAATATCATTAGTTTGTAAGCAAGAAGTCCTGGACTTACATGTGGTCTGCTTTGTAGTTTGTCAAAAACAGCCCTATTTCAAGATGCTGATGTCACAGTGCTTCTAAAACTCTTAGTTATTGAGGTTCATGATTTTCTTTCATCTTTTATAGGACAGATGGTGTGATGAGAACTATGAATACTGAAGAACTGCCAAACACACTTCCAGTTATTCAAACCCAGTTTAATGCTCTTCTTAGTTTTAACGTAAGAGCTTTATAAATTTTGTTTAAAAATATAGTAAATAGCATCCTGTAACTCTAGGTGGGAGAAATAATTTTCTAGCTGTGGTGTTAATTGGTTACTCTTTTTATTTAATTTTCAGGCAAATCCTGATGAACTCACTAATGGTATAATACATGCTGCTTTTATGCTCCTCTTTAAAGATTCTCTTCGTCTCTTTGCAGCTTATAATGAAGGGATCCTTAATCTGCTAGGTAGGATAAAGAATAAACTTTTTAAATGATTACTTTTTAAAGCGTAAAATGGTAAAATAATTTATTTGTAAAAATCCCTTATCTCTACATTTAGACTCACATTTGCTTTAGATACAAAATAGAAAATCTTTGCAGGGTCATGTATACTTTTAAATACAGATATCATATTGCTTCATTGGTTAAACATTATTTGGCTAGTTAGCCACAAAACTTTTCCACTTTTATGTAAGTGCTAACTGATATTTCTGGGAAATTTGTCAGGGAATCAACCTAGGTTGTCATGTTTATTCATTATATGTTAATAAGGCCCATTTCCACCAAGGTCAAATAACACAGTTTTGACTTTCCTAAGAAGGTAAAGCCTATAACATAAGTAATTGTTATTGATGATATACAAGCATATATTTTTAGACTTTTCAGGAAATTGCTGTCATCATTTAGCCCTAATGAATGATTCATTTAGCTGCAATTATTCTCTAAACTTAATTGACGAGAATTTGATAACTTTTCTTATACTGAAGAAGTACATAGTATTATACATTTGTAGGGTTATAAGAGAGTAGGAAACACAGCCCTTTCCCTCAGAGGGTTGCAGAGCTTTGTATTAATCAAAAAGACTATAGACTAGAAGTCGCTGAAATTAAAATCTAAACTATCTGTGCATGCTATTAAATTCCATATACCCAGCACCAGTATTTGGTATACAGTAGTTACTCCATAAAAATTTGTTGATTCAGTCTCCAACTCCCAGCACGAGCGACACAGAAGACCAGTGATTTCTGTATCTTCAACTGAGGTACTGGGGTCATCTCACTAGGGAGTGCCGGACAATCAGTGCTGGTCAGTTGCTGCAGCCTGACCAGCGAGAGCTGAAGCAGGGCGAGGCATCGCCTCACCTGGGAAGCGCAAGGGGGAAGGGTATCCCTTTTCCTAGCCAGGGGAACTGAGACACACAACACCTGGAATATCAGGTAACTCCCACCCCAATACCGCGCTGTAAGCAAACGGGCACACCAGAAGAATATATCCCTCACCTGGCCAGGAGGGTCCCACGCCCACAGAGCCTCCCTCATTGCTAACACAGCAGTCTGTGATCTAACCGCGAGGCAGCAGCGAGGCTGGGGGAGGGGCGCCCGCCATTGCTGAGGCTTAAGTAGGTAAACAAAGCCTCTGGGAAGCTCGAACTGGGTGGAGCTCACAGCAGCTCAAGGAAACCTGCCTGTCTCTATAGACTCCACCTCTGGGGGCAGGGCTCAGCTGAAAAAACAACAGGGGAAGCAACAGAGGCCTGAGCAGACGCGAACGACTCTGTCTGACAGCTTTGAAGAGAGCAGTGGATCTCCCAACACGGAGGTTGAGATCTGAGAAGGGACAGACTGCCTGCTCAAGTGGGTCACTGACCCCTGAGTAGCCTCACTGGGAGACATCCCCCACTAGGGGCAGTCTGACACCCCACACCTCACAGGGTGGAGTACACCCCTGAGAGGAAGCTTCCAAAGTAAGAATCAGACAGGTACACTCGCTGTTCAGCAATATTCTATCTTCTGCAACCTCTGCTGCTGATACCCAGGCAAACAGGGTCTGGAGTGGACCTCAAGCAATCTCCAACAGACCTATAGCTGAGGGTCCTGACTGTCAGAAGGAAAACTATCAAACAGGAAGGACACCTATACCAAAACCCCATCAGTACGTCACCATCACCAAAGACCAGAGACAGATAAAACCACAAAGATGGGGAAAAAGCAGGGCAGAAAAGCGGGAAATTCAAAAAATAAGAGCGCATCTCCCCCTGCAAAGGAGCGCAGCCCATCGCCAGCAACGGATCGAAGCTGGTCAGAGAATGACTTTGACGAGATGAGAGAAGAAGGCTTCAGTCCATCAAACTTCTCAGAGCTAAAGGAGGAATTACGTACCCAGCGCAAAGAAACTAAAAATCTTGAAAAAAGAGTGGAAGAATTGACAGCTAGACTAATTAATGCAGAGAAGGTCATAAACGAAATGACAGAGATGAAAACCATGACACGAGAAATACGTGACAAATCCACAAGCTTCAGTAACTGACTCGATCAACTGGAAGAAAGAGTATCAGCAATTGAGGATCAAATGAATGAAATGAAGCGAGAAGAGAAACCAAAAGAAAAAAGAAGAAAAAGAAATGAACAAAGCCTACAAGAAGTATGGGATTATGTAAAAAGACCAAATCTACGTCTGATTGGGGTGCCTGAAAGTGAGGGGGAAAATGGAACCAAGTTGGAAAACACTCTTCAGGATATCATCCAGGAGAACTTCCCCAACCTAGTGGGGCAGGCCAACATTCAAATTCAGGAAATACAGAGAACGCCACAAAGATACTCCTCCAGAAGAGCAACTCCAAGACACATAATTGCCAGATTCACCAAAGTTGAAATGAAGGAAAAAATCTTAAGGGCAGCCAGAGAGAAAGGTGGGGTTACCCACAAGGGGAAGCCCATCAGACTAACAGCAGATCTCTCAGCAGAAACTCTACAAGCCAGAAGAGAGTGGGGGCCAATATTCAACGTTCTTAAAGAAAAGAATTTTAAACCCAGAATTTCATATCCAGCCAAACTAAGTTTCATAAGTGAAGGAGAAATAAAATCCTTTACAGATAAGCAAATGCTTGGAGATTTTGTCACCACCAGGCCTGCCTTACAAGAGACCCTGAAGGAAGCCCTAAACATGGAAAGGAACAACCGGTACCAGCCATTGCAAAAACATGCCAAAATGTAAAGACCATCGAGGCTAGGAAGAAACTGCATCAACTAACGAGCAAAATAACCAGTTAATATCATAATGGCAGGATCAAGTTCACACATAACAATATTAACCTTAAATGTCAATGGACTAAATGCTCCAATTAAAAGACACAGACTGGCAAACTGGATAAAGAGTCAAGACCCATCAGTCTGCTGTATTCAGGAGACCCATCTCACATGCAGAGACATACATAGGCTCAAAATAAAGAGATGGAGGAAGATCTACCAAGCAAATGGAGAACAAAAAAAAGCAGGGGTTGCAATCCTAGTCTCTGATAAAACAGACTTTAAACCATCAAAGATCAAAAGAGACAAAGAAGGCCATTACATAATGGTAAAGGGATCAATTCAACAGGAAGAGCTAACTATCCTAAATATATATGCACCCAATACAGGAGCACCCAGATTCATAAAGCAAGTCCTTAGAGACTTACAAAGAGACTTAGACTCCCATACAATAATAATGGGAGACTTCAACACTCCACTGTCAACATTAGACAGATCAACGAGACAGAAAGTTAACAAGGATATCCAGGAATTGAACTCATCTCTGCACCAAGCGGACCTAATAGACATCTATAGAACTCTCCACCCCAAATCAACAGAATATACATTCTTCTCAGCACCACATCGCACTTATTCCAAAATTAACCACATAATTGGAAGTAAAGCACTCCTCAGCAAATGTACAAGAACAGAAATTATAACAAACTGTCTCTCAGACCACAGTGCAATCAAACTAGAACTCAGGACTAAGAAACTCAATCAAAACCGCTCAACTACATGGAAACTGAACAACCTGCTCCTGAATGACTACTGGGTACATAATGAAATGAAGGCAGAAATAAAGATGTTCTTTGAAACCAATGAGAACAAAGATACAATATACCAGAATCTCTGGGACACATTTAAAGCAGTGTGTAGAGGGAAATTTATAGCACTAAATGCCCACAAGAGAAAGCAGGAAAGATCTAAAATTGACACTCTAACAGCACAATTAAAAGAACTAGAGAGGCAAGAGCAAACACATTCAAAAGCTAGCAGAAGGCAAGAAATAACTAAGATCAGAGCAGAACTGAAGGAGATAGAGACACAAAAAACCCTCCAAAAATCAATGAATCCAGGAGTTGGTTTTTTGAAAAGATCAACAAAATTGACAGACCGCTAGCAAGACTAATAAAGAAGAAAAGAGAGAGGAATCAAATAGATGCAATAAAAAATGATAAAGGGGATATCACCACCGACCCCACAGAAATACAAACTACCATCAGAGAATACTATAAACACCTCTATGCAAATCAACTAGAAAATCTAGAAGAAATGGATAAATTCCTGGACACTTACACTCTCCCAAGACTAAACCAGGAAGAAGTTGAATCCCTGAATAGACCAATAGCAGGCTCTGAAATTGAGGCAACAATTAATAGCCTACCCACCAAAAAAAGTCCAGGACCAGATGGATTCACAGCTGAATTCTACCAGAGGTACTAGGAGCAGCTGGTACCATTCCTTCTGAAACTATTCCAATCAATAGAAAAAGAGGGAATCCTCCCTAACTCATTTTATGAGGCCAACATCATCCTGATACCAAAGCCTGGCAGAGACACAACAAAAAAAGAGAATTTTAGACCAATATCCCTGATGAACATCGATGCAAAAATCCTCAATAAAATACTGGCAAACCGGATTCAGCAGCACATCAAAAAGCTTATCCACCATGATCAAGTGGGCTTCATCCCTGGGATGCAAGGCTGGTTCAACATTCGCAAATCAATAAACGTAATCCAGCATATAAACAGAACCAAAGTCAAGAACCACATGATCATCTCAATAGATGCAGAAAAGGCTTTTGACAAAATTCAACAGCCCTTCATGCTAAAAACGCTCAATAAATTCGGTATTGATGGAACGTACCTCAAAATAATAAGAGCTATTTATGACAAACCCACAGCTAATATCATACTGAATGGGCAAAAACTGGAAAAATTCCCTTTGAAAACTGGCACAAGACAGGGATGCCCTCTCTCACCACTCCTATTCAACATAGTGTTGGAAGTTCTGGCTAGGGCAATCAGGCAAGAGAAAGAAATCAAGGGTATTCAGTTAGGAAAAGAAGAAGTCAAATTGTCCCTGTTTGCAGATGACATGATTGTATATTTAGAAAACCCCATCGTCTCAGCCCAAAAGCTCCTTAAGCTGATAAGGAACTTCAGCAAAGTCTCAGGATACAAAATTAATGTGCAAAAATCACAAGCATTCTTATACACCAGTAACAGACAAGCAGAGAGCCAAGTCAGGAATGAACTTCCATTCACAATTGCTTCAAAGAGAATAAAATACCTAGGAATCCAACTTACAAGGGATGTAAAGGACCTCTTCAAGGAGAACTACAAACCACTGCTCAGTGAAATCAAAGAGGACACAAACAAATGGAAGAACATACCATGCTCATGGATAGGAAGAATCAATATCGTGAAAATGGTCATACTGCCCAAGGTTATTTATAGATTCAATGCCATCCCCATCAAGCTACCAATGAGTTTCTTCACAGAATTAGAAAAAACTGCTTTAAAGTTCATATGGAACCAAAAAAGAGCCCGCATTGCCAAGACAATCCTAAGTCAAAAGGACAAAGCTGGAGGCGTCACGCTACCTGACTTCAAACTATACTACAAGACTACAGTAACCAAAACAGCATGGTACTGGTACCAAAACAGAGCTATAGACCAATGGAACAGAACAGAGTCCTCAGAAATAATACCACACATCTACAGCCATCTGATCTTTGACAAACCTGAGAGAAACAAGAAATGGGGAAAGGATTCCCTATTTAATAAATGGTGCTGGGAAAATTGGCTAGCCATAAGTAGAAAGCTGAAACTGGATCCTTTCCTTACTCCTTATACGAAGATTAATTCAAGATGGATTGGAGACTTAAATGTTAGACTTAATACCATAAAAACCCTAGAAGAAAATCTAGGTAGTACCATTCAGGACATAGGCATGGGCAAGGACTTCATGTCTAAAACACCAACAGCAACGGCAGCAAAAGCCAAAATTGACAAATGGGATCTAATTAAACTAAAGAGCTTCTGCACAGCAAAAGAAACTACCATCAGAGTGAACGGGCAACCTACAGAATGGGAGAAAATTTTTGCAATCTACTCATCTGACAAAGGGCTAATATCCAGAATCTACAAAGAACTCAAACAAATATACAAGAAAAAAACAAACAACCCCATCAAAAAGTGGGCAAAGGATATGAACAGACACTTCTCAAAAGAAGACATTCATACAGCCAACAGACACATGAAAAAATGCTCATCATCACTCGCCATCAGAGAAATGCAAATCAAAACCACAATGAGATACCATCTCACATCAGTTAGAATGGCAATCATTAAAAAATCAGGAAACAACAGGTGTTGGAGAGGATGTGGAGAAATAGGAACACTTTTACACTGTTGGTGGGATTGTAAACTAGTTCAACCATTATGGAAAACAGTATGGCAATTCCTCAAGGATCTAGAACTAGATGTACCATATGACCCAGCCATCCCACTACTGGGTATATACCCAAAGGATTATAAATTATTCTACTACAAAGACACATGCACACGTATGTTTATTGCGGCATTATTCACAATAGCAAAGACTTGGAATCAACCCAAATGTCCATCTGTGACAGACTGGATTAAGAAAATGTGGCACATATACACCATGGAATACTATGCAGCCATAAAAAAGGATGAGTTTGCATCCTTTGTAGGGACATGGATGCAGCTGGAAACCATCATTCTTAGCAAACTATCACAAGAAGAGAAAACCAAACACCGCATGTTCTCACTCATAGGTGGGAACTGAACAATGACATCACTTGGACTCGGGAAGGGGAACATCACACACCGGGGCCTATCATGGGGAGGGGGGAGGGGGGAGGGATTGCATTGGGGAGTTATACATGATATAAATGATGAATTGATGGGTGCTGACGAGTTGATGGTTGCAGCACACCAACATGGCACAAATATACATATGTAACAAACCTGCACGTTATGCACATGTACCCTAGAACCTAAAGTACAATAAAAAAAAAAAAATTTGTTGATTTTGGGGATTGAGCAGTGCTATTTCTTTGTTATTAAAACAGAAAATAACTTGATTAAAATTATAATTGTTTTGAACAGGTTAAATTCATATCCAGAATTAGCTTAAAATGGAATAATCAGAATGGAGTAAAACTTGAAAATTGCTAAGATATTGGCTCCTTTATGGTAATTTTTTTCTATTTTTAGACTAATATTTTTACATGAGGAAGAACCAATGCAGGGAAAGTTTGGATATTTACATCAAGTTCCTTGGAGGAACAACCAAATTGACACAGTTTCTGAAAGTTGCAGAGGTACAGTAATCCATTTCTACTTAAGATGTTTCTTTTTTTGCAATAATTTAGTATCAGTTGAAACTATACCTCTCCCCTCCACCACCATAACTACACAAACACACAGAAATTGGTAGTTGTTTTAACTACTTTGTAATCAGTAAAACTAAAACTAAAGTTAGTTACTTCAAATGTACTATCCAATGCACTTGCACTCAAAAGCAATCTTACAAGGACTTCTGTTTGCAGCCATAAAGATAACCAGTACCAAGCTTCCCCTCCCACCAGAAACAACTCTAAAAGTAGACCAAAATATATATGACATAAGTCTTTTAAGGTAGTGAACAATAGGTCGGATTGTGGTCACTGAGAGAAACACTTGAGGTGAGCCCCATGTTCTCTCTGACACTCAGAGGAACCCAAGCAGGATAAATACAAGGAGAGCCACACGGAGGCGAGCGATAGTCAAGCTTCTGAAAACCAAAGAGAACAAAGACATATTATCCATGGGAGAATGACAATATGAATAATGGCTGACTTCTGACTACTTGAAAAATTAGAATACATTTGTATGATATCCAAAATACAGCTTAGCTCTTCTCAAATCAGCAAAAACTCAGTAAGCTGGAAACCATCATTCTCAGCAAACTAACACAAGAAGAGAAAACCAAACACCGCATAGTCTCACTCATAAGTGGGAGGTGAACAATGAGAACACATGGACACAGGGCGGGGAACATCACATGCCGGGGCCTGTCAGGGTGTGAGGGGTTAGAGGAGGGACAGCATTAGGAGAAATACCTAATGTAGATGACGGGTTGATGGGTGCAGCAAACCACCATGGCACGTGTATACCTATGTAACAAACCTGCACTTTCTGCACATGTATCCCAGAGCTTAAAGTATAATAATAATAATAATAATAAAAATAAAATAATAATAATAATAATAATAATAAAGTCTATCCTTAGGACAAATATAGAGGTGTACTTAAGTGTGCAAGGCATACTTTAGCCTGGTAAAGTACCAGCCCAGGAAGACATCATACTCTTGGGGTATTTTCTCTTTCATGCACACAGTGGTCTCTCAGTTACATTTTTGTTGTTGCCACTCTCTGCTGTAATGTGTACTTTCACCTGCATTTTTTATTTCAGCAAGTTGGAATTGACCAGAGCAACATTCCATGTATTACTCAGGTCAGTGTATCTCTCCTAGGTGTTTAAGTGATGTTTTTGTCTTTGTTTATGTGTTTATTATATTAATCGTCATCTGAGACTCTCCATCCTTTGCTATGTACTTATATGTGTGCATTTTCATTTCTCTCCATAAGTAACATATATATGTGTGCTTATTATGTATGTATGTGTGTGTGTGTGTGTGTATAACAACTAGACCATGCTTCTAATATTATTGGTAGAAACAACAGGGTATTTGGAATAATGAACTTAGGTTTGAGGGCTGCCTTGTGCACCTTTCAGGTATATGGTCTCAAGCAACTCATTTCCATTCTCTGTTCCTCATTTCTGCAACTGCAAAATGGGCGTGATGCACCACCTGGCTCATAGTAGTGTTGTAAGAATGAAATGAGCTCAGGCTTTTTTTTCTTCCTCAGCAACTAGTTCTCAGGGATCCCCTCATGGGCACAGGTCTGACCTGGGGTAGAGGTGGCAGTGCTGGAGGTGTGGACAAGATGGGCCTCAGGCAACCTGCTTGTGCATCCTACTTAGCCCTCTGGACCTGCCTGTGCACCAACCCAGACGTACCATGGGGCCTGAGCAGCAGGGCTTCTGACCCAGCCTGCACCTACTACAGAACCCTTTCCTGCTCTGGGCCCCCAAATGTAGGTGGCAGGTCTAAAATTTAGGCCACCTGGGGTATGGGTGAGAGCTGTTTTCCCTCCTGTGGGAATATGCTGTCTCCAGAGCCCAAAGAAGCCTACGAGGTATCATGTATCCTTTTTTGTTGTGGGAGGTACAAGATGCAATACTTTGTCTTTTATTTTGGATGTCATGTCCTGGTATGCCTCTGACCACTGGAACCCCCCAAATTTTATCAGTGTGAAAAGAATGTAGACTGCATGTATCTTTCACTATACTGCCTACTGCCTGCTCATCTGATCCTGTGAGCGTGACATCATGGATACGGTGGATCAATTTCATGTTCTGAGGAGTGACCAGATGGTCTAGATTCTAACTTTATTATGACAGAAGACGAGAGAGTTAACGCAGCCATGGGTACAAAACTGAAAATATAAAGTGCTGTTCCTTCCATGTGCCTGTGAACTCTTTCTGAGTCACACTTCTGATGGTGATAGAAAGCAACATAGTCACTAAATCAGCAGCCACATATCGCGTACCTAAAGCTGCATTAACTCCACCTCTACCAAAGAAACTATCATGGCTGGCATAGTGGCTACAGTTGGGCTACTACTTGATTGATTTTGCTGTAGTTGTTAATCTCCAGAACCCAACTGGTTTTGATGGGGAATGGGGACTATCACCACTAATATAATCCTTTCTACTATTTAGATGTGTGCTAATTTCTGCAATCCTCTTGGGAGGTATAGTCCTGTGGTGTTTTTTTTTTTTTTTTTTTGAGTCTACTATTTTGCTTGGAGGGTGATTGGGGGCTATATCAGAGGCATGCCCCTAGCTGAGTTTTCCTGTGACTTAACTACAGTCATAGGCCTAGAGGACAGGAATGGAGGTGGGAGCAGATCCTGATGGGGCATGTAACTTGTGGAGTAGAGGCCTCTGTATCATCTCCAACAAGGGAGGCTCAGAGGTTTCTGGAAAATCTGGAGACTCAGGACTTTCACAGCCATCCCCCAGCTGTCCCCATCCTATATATCAGGGACTGGTGTGGCAGACCTGCCTTGGTTGGGACTAGAAGAATGAAGGATTATCTGAGATAACACATGTGGAATGTTCAGACAGTGCCTGGTTCATGTGGCAGTCATGTGTATGCGAAGAAGCCTGTGAAGAGAGAGAAGATGAAGATGTAGGGGAGAGAGGATGGTTGCAGATGCAAATAAAATGTTAGGTTTAGTGGCAGAGAAGGAGGGAGGTTTTGGCTGATGGCTTATAAGTCTTTGAAGGAAAGGAATGTGTTCTCTCAAGTATACACAGCACAAATATTCCTTCATGTGCAGACAAGTACAAAGGCAGCTTGCACGTAGCCCTGAAATCCCACAAAGTGGTCCACAATGGGAACCACTGTTGGGTGAAATAATGCATGGCTTCCTGAATGAGAGGTTTCAGATGACCAGTGATGGGAAGAGAGAGAGACAATGAGAATATCTGGGTTAGTAGGTGAGTAGAGTTTCATTGCCTCATGGCGACATAACCAGTTGATTTCAATCAACATGCATTCATAAACATGCTTGACTCCTTTTCAGTTATAATGAATGAGACACAATTCCGGCCCCTGAGTTCCCGAAAAAGACTGAACAAAAACTACACATGAAGAATCACTAGATATCTACATTGTATGTAGTCCTCTGATTTTTTTCTACATTGACCTTTCTTCCCTAAGGGAAGTGGTGGGGGCAGCGAGGGGACCTTTGCTAGGAACCACAATCTCAGCCATTGTCAGGATACAGATGAGCATTAACTGACCAGCACCTGTGGCTTGTGCTGTAAGGGACATTTGCCAGGAGGAGTACCTGAGTGGAGGGCCACATTTCCCACCGGTCCACCCTCCTCCTTACCTCAGCTCTGGTCTTCCTGAGATCAAAAATGAAGTAGATGGCTGCAGGAGAGCCTGCAAAAGGCAGACAGGGATCTTGCTGGTAAACTTTCATGCAGATTCACTCCTCTGTAAATCAACCCTTTTTCTGGAAGAGCTTCCTTATCAGTACGCTGGGCCCTGGCCTCAGCCAGTACAGAAAGTCATTTGTCAAGGCCTTCAGTTGGCAGACGTGCTCCCTGGACTACGCGCTTTCTCGGGTGTCCCAGAAACCCTGGAATGGAGTGAAACGCAGGGCTACGTGGGAGAGCAGGGAGGCGAAAACTAAGTCAGCCCCGCCTTTGCCCAACTCAGTGGGTCTCCTTGAGAGAGGTTTGCAGTTTCAAGGATACTTTTCAGCCAGTCTGCTGCGAGATCCTGTGAAGGGGTGTGAAGGGTCTTCCTCTGTGACTGTAGATTGGCCAGTCTCTCCTTGTGTGTCTTAACAGTTTTCATTACACTTTATGTGAATTAATGCAAAACTGCTAGGTTTAAACTGCTCGCCATTTTAGGGATCCCTTCTGGATTTTACCTTCCTTAAGAGGAAATTTTCCTCCTTTCCTCAGTTCATCCTTTCTGCCTTGGCTTTGACGTGGTCTGGAGGCCACAGAGCCTCCTCCTGAGAGCCTCTCTCTGGTGTGTCTCTTGGTGTCTGTCCATCGCTCTCCTCTGGATCATTCCCTGTGGTTCCTGTTGGGCGTGGCTCCCATAAACGCACATAGCAGGGTCTGCTTTGTCTGCAACCTGATGCATTGTTATTTTTCACCAAAACTCGCAGTCCAAACATAACATTTCCGGGCCACACTCTTTGTCAGAGTTCCAGGGGCGCAACCCTGGGGACCTGCTGGAAGGTGCCACTGTGACGTGTGCCTAGATGTGTTTTCCCTCAGTTACCACCGCGTTCCTGTGGTTCTGGTGGCTGGAGGGTGACCGTGTGCTTCATGAAGGGGGTCCTTACTGCTTCCCATCCACCCTTTTCACGGAAAGCCCCTTGTCACATGTTTTCAGTGTTTCTAAGCGATTTTCTGCCGATCTTGTCTGCTAAGATTGTGGCAGTGTTTCCACAAATTTATAGCTGGCAGTGAATTGTCCCAAAGCAAATCAGACGGAATAAAATGTTTCCAACATTGTTCAAATGCTGACAACTTTTGTTATTTATTCTCTCAGAATTGTTCCTTAGCTCTGTCCACACCTCTGTAAGTAGTTCATTAAATGCTTCTCCCACTGCTAGCTCAGCAGTTTATATCACCCATCTTCCCCCCAGATCTGCTTCTCATTCTGTGTACCCTTCTCATCCTTGATACTCTCTCCCGCAACTCCCCTTACAATCCACCACTGAATCCTAATGACTTGTCTGCAATGCCTCCTCTTTTCTGCATTTTAGCTTCAACTTCCATCCTTTCTCACCTTCCAACCAGTCTGTCTCCATATACTCTGCCCCCTGCTGTTTGTTTTACGCAGTGCATCCAGAATGCAGATCTGATAACATCCAAAATAGAGATCTGGTCATTTCACTTCTCACTTAAAAGCCCTAGAAGGTCTCCCAGGATTCTGAGGACAAAGTGTAAGCTCCTCACCATTGCTTTTAATTTAAGGTCTTACATTGTTGAATCCTTGCCTACTCTCCAGCTTCATCTCCCTTACTCTCCCCTCTGCTCTTTCTGCTCTAGCAACAGGGTTCATCTGTGCCATATGCCTTCCCCAGGGCCTTTGCGCATGTTATTCCTCTGTCTACAATGCTCCTTCTTTCTGTACTGACCTACTACTTATTCCTCAGCTATCCTTCATAAAGATAAGTATACACAGCACAAACTATTACTTTCTTCAGGAGGGCTTGCTTCCCGGACTTCCCTGACTTGGTTAGATTCCCCTGCTTCAACACTGAGTATTGTGTACCTCTCCTTCATGCTACCGTTTATAACTTAAAATGATTTTACATTTATTTGTGTGATTGTTTGATATATCTTCTCCTTATCTGTAGACTGTAATCTTATGAAGCTTGGGATCAAGTTGTTTGTGCTTATGGTTATATCCCAATTTCTTATGGTAAATTATCATAAATATTTCTTTTTTTTTATTATACTTTAAGTTCTAGGGTACATGTGCATAACGTGCAGGTTTGTTACATATGCATATTTGTGCCATGTTGGTGTGCTGCACCCATCAACTCGTCAGCACCCATCAATTCATCATTTATATCATGTATAACTCCCCAATGCAATCCCTCCCCCCTCCCCCCTCCCCATGATAGGCCCCGGTGTGTGATGTTCCCCTTCCCGAGTCCAAGTGATGTCATTGTTCAGTTCCCACCTATGAGTGAGAACATGCGGTGTTTGGTTTTCTCTTCTTGTGATAGTTTGCTAAGAATGATGGTTTCCAGCTGCATCCATGTCCCTACAAAGGACGCAAACTCATCCTTTTTTATGGCTGCATAGTATTCCATGGTGTATATGTGCCACATTTTCTTAATCCAGTCTGTCACAGATGGACATTTGGGTTGATTCCAAGTCTTTGCTATTGTGAATAATGCCGCAATAAACATACGTGTGCATGTGTCTTTGTAGTAGAATAATTTATAATCCTTTGGGTATATACCCAGTAGTGGGATGGCTGGGTCATATGGTACATCTAGTTCTAGATCCTTGAGGAATTGCCATACTGTTTTCCATAATGGTTGAACTAGTTTACAATCCCACCAACAGTGTAAAAGTGTTCCTATTTCTCCACATCCTCTCCAACACCTGTTGTTTCCTGATTTTTTAATGATTGCCATTCTAACTGATGTGAGATGGTATCTCATTGTGGTTTTGATTTGCATTTCTCTGATGGCGAGTGATGATGAGCATTTTTTCATGTGTCTGTTGGCTGTATGAATGTCTTCTTTTGAGAAGTGTCTGTTCATATCCTTTGCCCACTTTTTGATGGGGTTGTTTGTTTTTTCTTGTATATTTGTTTGAGTTCTTTGTAGATTCTGGATATTAGCCCTTTGTCAGATGAGTAGATTGCAAAAATTTTCTCCCATTCTGTAGGTTGCCCGTTCACTCTGATGGTAGTTTCTTTTGCTGTGCAGAAGCTCTTTAGTTTAATTAGATCCCATTTGTCAATTTTGGCTTTTGCTGCCGTTGCTGTTGGTGTTTTAGACATGAAGTCCTTGCCCATGCCTATGTCCTGAATGGTACTACCTAGATTTTCTTCTAGGGTTTTTATGGTATTAAGTCTAACATTTAAGTCTCCAATCCATCTTGAATTAATCTTCGTATAAGGAGTAAGGAAAGGATCCAGTTTCAGCTTTCTACTTATGGCTAGCCAATTTTCCCAGCACCATTTATTAAATAGGGAATCCTTTCCCCATTTCTTGTTTCTCTCAGGTTTGTCAAAGATCAGATGGCTGTAGATGTGTGGTATTATTTCTGAGGACTCTGTTCTGTTCCATTGGTCTATAGCTCTGTTTTGGTACCAGTACCATGCTGTTTTGGTTACTGTAGTCTTGTAGTATAGTTTGAAGTCAGGTAGCGTGACGCCTCCAGCTTTGTCCTTTTGACTTAGGATTGTCTTGGCAATGCGGGCTCTTTTTTGGTTCCATATGAACTTTAAAGCAGTTTTTTCTAATTCTGTGAAGAAACTCATTGGTAGCTTGATGGGGATGGCATTGAATCTATAAATAACCTTGGGCAGTATGACCATTTTCACGATATTGATTCTTCCTATCCATGAGCATGGTATGTTCTTCCATTTGTTTGTGTCCTCTTTGATTTCACTGAGCAGTGGTTTGTAGTTCTCCTTGAAGAGGTCCTTTACATCCCTTGTAAGTTGGATTCCTAGGTATTTTATTCTCTTTGAAGCAATTGTGAATGGAAGTTCATTCCTGACTTGGCTCTCTGCTTGTCTGTTACTGGTGTATAAGAATGCTTGTGATTTTTGCACATTAATTTTGTATCCTGAGACTTTGCTGAAGTTCCTTATCAGCTTAAGGAGCTTTTGGGCTGAGACGATGGGGTTTTCTAAATATACAATCATGTCATCTGCAAACAGGGACAATTTGACTTCTTCTTTTCCTAACTGAATACCCTTGATTTCTTTCTCTTGCCTGATTGCCCTAGCCAGAACTTCCAACACTATGTTGAATAGGAGTGGTGAGAGAGGGCATCCCTGTCTTGTGCCAGTTTTCAAAGGGAATTTTTCCAGTTTTTGCCCATTCAGTATGATATTAGCTGTGGGTTTGTCATAAATAGCTCTTATTATTTTGAGGTACGTTCCATCAATACCGAATTTATTGAGCGTTTTTAGCATGAAGGGCTGTTGAATTTTGTCAAAAGCCTTTTCTGCATCTATTGAGATGATCATGTGGTTCTTGACTTTGGTTCTGTTTATATGCTGGATTACGTTTATTGATTTGCGAATGTTGAACCAGCCTTGCATCCCAGGGATGAAGCCCACTTGATCATGGTGGATAAGCTTTTTGATGTGCTGCTGAATCCGGTTTGCCAGTATTTTATTGAGGATTTTTGCATCGATGTTCATCAGGGATATTGGTCTAAAATTCTCTTTTTTTGTTGTGTCTCTGCCAGGCTTTGGTATCAGGATGATGTTGGCCTCATAAAATGAGTTAGGGAGGATTCCCTCTTTTTCTATTGATTGGAATAGTTTCAGAAGGAATGGTACCAGCTGCTCCTAGTACCTCTGGTAGAATTCAGCTGTGAATCCATCTGGTCCTGGACTTTTTTTGGTGGGTAGGCTATTAATTGTTGCCTCAATTTCAGAGCCTGCTATTGGTCTATTCAGGGATTCAACTTCTTCCTGGTTTAGTCTTGGGAGAGTGTAAGTGTCCAGGAATTTATCCATTTCTTCTAGATTTTCTAGTTGATTTGCATAGAGGTGTTTATAGTATTCTCTGATGGTAGTTTGTATTTCTGTGGGGTCGGTGGTGATATCCCCTTTATCATTTTTTATTGCATCTATTTGATTCCTCTCTCTTTTCTTCTTTATTAGTCTTGCTAGCGGTCTGTCAATTTTGTTGATCTTTTCAAAAAACCAACTCCTGGATTCATTGATTTTTGGAGGGTTTATTGTGTCTCTATCTCCTTCAGTTCTGCTCTGATCTTAGTTATTTCTTGCCTTCTGCTAGCTTTTGAATGTGTTTGCTCTTGCCTCTCTAGTTCTTTTAATTGTGCTGTTAGAGTGTCAATTTTAGATCTTTCCTGCTTTCTCTTGTGGGCATTTAGTGCTATAAATTTCCCTCTACACACTGCTTTAAATGTGTCCCAGAGATTCTGGTATATTGTATCTTTGTTCTCATTGGTTTCAAAGAACATCTTTATTTCTGCCTTCATTTCATTATGTACCCAGTAGTCATTCAGGAGCAGGTTGTTCAGTTTCCATGTAGTTGAGCGGTTTTGATTGAGTTTCTTAGTCCTGAGTTCTAGTTTGATTGCACTGTGGTCTGAGAGACAGTTTGTTATAATTTCTGTTCTTGTACATTTGCTGAGGAGTGCTTTACTTCCAATTATGTGGTTAATTTTGGAATAAGTGCGATGTGGTGCTGAGAAGAATGTATATTCTGTTGATTTGGGGTGGAGAGTTCTATAGATGTCTATTAGGTCCGCTTGGTGCAGAGATGAGTTCAATTCCTGGATATCCTTGTTAACTTTCTGTCTCGTTGATCTGTCTAATGTTGACAGTGGAGTGTTGAAGTCTCCCATTATTATTGTATGGGAGTCTAAGTCTCTTTGTAAGTCTCTAAGGACTTGCTTTATGAATCTGGGTGCTCCTGTATTGGGTGCATATATATTTAGGATAGTTAGCTCTTCCTGTTGAATTGATCCCTTTACCATTATGTAATGGCCTTCTTTGTCTCTTTTGATCTTTGATGGTTTAAAGTCTGTTTTATCAGAGACTAGGATTGCAACCCCTGCTTTTTTTTGTTCTCCATTTGCTTGGTAGATCTTCCTCCATCTCTTTATTTTGAGCCTATGTATGTCTCTGCATGTGAGATGGGTCTCCTGAATACAGCAGACTGATGGGTCTTGACTCTTTATCCAGTTTGCCAGTCTGTGTCTTTTAATTGGAGCATTTAGTCCATTGACATTTAAGGTTAATATTGTTATGTGTGAACTTGATCCTGCCATTATGATATTAACTGGTTATTTTGCTCGTTAGTTGATGCAGTTTCTTCCTAGCCTAGATGGTCTTTACATTTTGGCATGTTTTTGCAATGGCTGGTACCGGTTGTTCCTTTCCATGTTTAGGGCTTCCTTCAGGGTCTCTTGTAAGGCAGGCCTGGTGGTGACAAAATCTCCAAGCATTTGCTTATCTGTAAAGGATTTTATTTCTCCTTCACTTATGAAACTTAGTTTGGCTGGATATGAAATTCTGGGTTTAAAATTCTTTTCTTTAAGAACGTTGAATATTGGCCCCCACTCTCTTCTGGCTTGTAGAGTTTCTGCTGAGAGATCTGCTGTTAGTCTGATGGGCTTCCCTTTGTGGGTAACCCCACCTTTCTCTCTGGCTGCCCTTAAGATTTTTTCCTTCATTTCAACTTTGGTGAATCTGGCAATTATGTGTCTTGGAGTTGCTCTTCTCGAGGAGTATCTTTGTGGCGTTCTCTGTATTTCCTGAATTTGAATGTTGGCCTGCCCTATTAGGTTGGGGAAGTTCTCCTGGATGATATCCTGAAGAGTGTTTTCCAACTTGGTTCCATTTTCCCCCTCACTTTCAGGCACCCCAATCAGACGTAGATTTGGTCTTTTTACATAATCCCATCCTTCTTGCAGGCTTTGTTCATTTCTTTTTCTTCTTTTTTCTTTTGGTTTCTCTTCTCGCTTCATTTCATTCATTTGATCCTCAATAGAATATAGAATCCTGGTGAGAAATTGGCCGTATATAAGAGGGAGTCTACTGTTTCTATTTAAAAAATTTTTTTTCCTCATAGGTTTTTGGGGAAGAGGTGGTATTTGGTTACATGAGTAAGTTCTTTAGTGGTGATTTGTGAGATTTTAGTGCACCTCTCTCCCAAGCAGTATACACTGAACCCAGTTTGTAGTCTTTTATCCCTCACCTCCTTCCCACCCTTTCTCTCAAGTCCCCAAAGTCCATTGTATCATTTTTATGCCTTTGCATCCTGATAGCTTAACTCCACTTGTTAGTGAGAACATACAATGTTTGGTTTTACATTCCTGAGTTGCTTCACTTAGAATAATGGTCTCCGATCCCATCTAGATCACTGCAAATGCTGTTAATTTATTCCTTTTTATGGCTGAGTGGTATTCCATTGTATATCTATACCACAGTTTCTTTATCCACTCGTTGATTGATGGGGATTTGGGTTGGATCCACATTTTTGCAGTTGCAAATTGTGCTGCTATAAACAGGCATGAACAAGTATCTTTTTCGTATAATGACTTCTTTTCCTCTGGGTAGATGCCCAGTAGTGGGATTCCTGGATCAGATGGTAGTTCTACTTTTAGTTCATTAAGGAATCTCCACACTGTTTTCCATAGTGGTTGTACTAGTTTACATTCCCACCAGCAGTGTAGAAGTGTTCCCTTTCCACCACATCCATGCCAACATCTATTTTTTTTTATTATGGCCATTCTTGCAGGAGTAAGATGGTATTTCACTATGGTTTTGATGGACATTTCCCTGATAATTAGTGATGTTGAGCATTTTTCCATATGTTTGTTGTCCATTTGTATATCTTCTTTTGAGAATTGTCTATTCATGTCCCTAGACAACTTTTTGATGGGATTGGTTTTTTTTTTCTTGATAATTCGTTTGAGTTCATTGCAGATTCTGCATATTAGTCCTTTGTCAGATGTACAGATTGCGAAGATTTTCTCCCACTCTGTAGGTTGTCTGTTTACTCTGCTGACTGTTCCTTTTACCATTCAACAGCTCTTTCATTTGATTAAGTCCCAGCTATTTATCTTTGTTGTTATTGCATTTGCTTTTGGGTTCTTGGTCATGAAATCCTTGCTTAAGCCAATGTCTAGAAGGATTTTTCTGATGTTATCTTCTAGAATTTTTATAGACTCAGGTCCTAGGTGTAAGTCTTTGATCCATGTTGCATTGATTTTTATATAAGGTGAGAAAGGAGGATCCGGTTTCATTCTCCTACATGTGGCTAGCCAGTTATCCCAGCACCATTTTTTGAAAAGGGTGTCCTTCCCCCACTTTATGCTTTTGTTTGCTTTGTCAAAGATCAGTTGGCTGTAAGCATTTGGCTTTATTTCTGGGTTCTCTATTCTGTTCCATTGGTCTATGCATGTATTTTTATACCAGTACCATACTGTTTTGGTGACTATGGCCTTATAGTATAGTTTGAAGTCAGGTAATGTGATGCCTCCAGATTTGTTCTTTTTGCTTGGTCTTGTTTTGGCTATGCAGGCTCTTTTTTGGTTCCATATGAATTTTAGGATTTTTTTTTCTAGTTCTGTGAAGAATGATGGTAGCATTTTGATGGGAATTGTATTGAACTTGTAGATTGCTTTTGGCAGTATGGTCATTTTCACAATATTGATTATACCCATCCATGAGCATGAGATGTGTTTCCATTTGTTTGTGTCATCTGTGATTTCTTTCAGGAGTGTTTTGTAGTTTTCCTTGTAGAGGTCTTTCACCTGCTTGGTTAGGTGTATTCCTAAGTATTTTATATTTTTGCAGCTATTGTAAAAGGAGTTGAGTTCTTGATTTGATTCTCAGCTTGGTCACTGTTGGTGTGTGGGAGAGCTACTGATTTGTGTACATTAATTTTGTATCCTGAAACTTTGCTGAATTCTTTTATCAGTTCTAGGAGCTTTTTGGAGGAGTTTTAGGGTTTTCTAGTTATACCAACATATCATTAGCAGATAGCAACAGTTCGACTTCCTCTTTACCAATTTGGATGCTCTTTATTTTTTTCTCTTGTCTGATTGCTCTGGCTAGAACTTCCAGTACTATGTTGAATAGAAGTGGTGAGAGTGGGCATCCTTGTTTTGTTCTGGTTCTCAGAGGGAGTGCTTTCAGCTTTTCCCCATTCAGTACTATGTTGGCTGTGGGTTTGTCATAGATGGCTTTTATTACATTGAGGTATGTCCCTTGTTTGCCGATTTTGCTGAGGGTTTTTATCATAAAGTGATGCTGGATTTTGTCAAATGCTTTTTCTGCATCTATTGAGATGATCATATGATTTTTGTTTTTAATTCTGTTTATGTGGTATATCACATTTATTGACTTGCATATGTTAAACCATCCCTGCATCCCTGGTATGAAACCCACTTGATCATGGTAGATTATCTTTTTGATATGTTGTTGGATTCAGTTGGCTAGTATTTTGCTAATGATTTTTGCATCTGTGTTCATCAAGGATATTGGTCTGTAGTTTTCTTTTTTGGTTATGTCCTTTCTTGGTTTTGGTATTAAGGTGATACTGGCTTCATAGAATGATTTAGGGAGGATTCCCTCTTTCTCTATCTTGTGGAATAGTGTCAATAGCATTGGTACCAATTCTTTTTTGAATGTCTAGTAGAATTCAGCTGTGAATTCATCTGGTCCTGGACTTTTTTTGTTGGTAATTTTTTAAAATTACCATTTCAATCTTGCTGCTTGTTATTGGTCTGTTCAGGGTATCTAATTCTTCCTGATTTAAGCAAGGAGGGTTGTACCTTTCCAGGAATTTATCCATCTTCTCTATGTTTTCTAGTTTATATGTGTAAAGGTGTTCATAGTAGCCTTGAATTATCTTTTGTATTTCTGTGGTGTCAGTTGTAATGTCTCCCATTTTGTTTCTAATTGAGCTTATTTGGATTTTCTCTCTTGTTTCTTGGTTAGTCTTGCTAATGATCTATCAATTTTATTTATCTTTTCCAGAACAAGCTTTTTGTTTCATTTATCTTTTGCATTTTTTTGGTGTCAATTTCATTTAGTTCTGCTCTGATCTTCGTTATTTCCTTTCTGCTGCTGGAGTTGGGTTTGGATTGTTCTTGTTTCTCTAGTTCCTTGAGGTGTGACCTTAGATTGCCTATTTGTGCTCTTTTGGGCTTTTTGATGCAGGCATTTAGGTCTATGAACTTTCCTCTTAGCACTGCATTTGCTGTATCCCAGAGGTTTGGATAGGTTGTGTCACTATTGTCTTTCAGTTCAAAGAATTTTAAAATTTCAATCTTGATTTCATTATTGACTCAATGATCATTCAGGAGCAGGTTATTTAATTTTCATGTATTTGCATGATTTTGAAGGTTCATTTTGGAGTTGATTTCCAGCTTTATTCTACTGTGGCCTGAGAGACTACTTGATCTAATTTCAATTTTCTTAAATTTATTGAGACTTGTTTTGTGGCATATCATATGGTCTATCTTGGAGAAAGTTCCATGAGCTGATGAATAGAATGTATATTCTGCAGTTGTTGGGTAGAATGTTCTGTAAATATCTGTTAAGTCCCTTTGTTCCAGGGTATATTTTAAACCTCTTGTTTCTTTGTTGACTTTCTGTCTTGATGACCTGTCTAGTGCTGTTAGTGGAATATTGAAGTACCCCACTATTATTGTGTTTCTATCTATCTCATTTCTTAGGTTTAGTGGTAATTGTTTTATAAATTTGGGAGCTCCAGTGTTAGGTGCATATATATTTAGGATTGTGATATTTTCCTGTTGGACTAGTCCTTTCATCATTATATAATGTCCCTCTTTGTCTTTTTTAACTGCTCTTGCTTTAAAGTTTGTTTTGTTTTTTATAAGAATAGCTAATCCTGCTTGCTTTTGGTGTCCATTTGCATGGAATGTCTTTTTCCACCCCTTTACCTTAAGTTTATGTGAGTCCTTATGTGTTAGGTGGGTCTCTTGAAGGCAGCAGATAGGTGGTTGGTGAATTCTTATTCACTCTGCAATTCTGTATCTTTTAAGTGGAACATTTAGGCCATTTACATTTAACGTTAGTATTGAGATGCAAGGTACCATTCCACTCATCATGCTATTTGTTGTGTGTATCTCTTTTTTTTAATTGCATTTTTGTTTTATAGGTCCTGTGGGATTTATGCTTTAAAGAAGTTCTGTTTTGACGTGTTCCCAGGATTCGTTTCAAGATTTAGAGCTCCTTTTAGCAGTTCTTGTAGTGCTGGCTTAGTAGTGGCAAATTCTCTCAGCATTTGTTTGTCTGAAAATAACTGTATTTTTCCTTCATTTATGAAGCTTAGTTTCACTGGATACAAAATTCTTGGTTGATAATTGTTTTGTTTAAGGAGACTGAATATAGGGCCCCAATCCCTTTTAGCTTGTAGGGTTTCTGCCAAGAAATCTGCTGTGTTACCTGGTGCTTTTGCCTCACAGCTCTTAAGATTGTTTCCTTCATCTTAACTTTAGATAACCTGATGATAATGTGCCTAGGTGATTATCTTTTTGTGATGAATTTCCCAGGAGTTCTTTGAGCTTTTTGTATTTGGATGTCTAGGTCTCTAGCAAGGTCCCTGACATTTTCCAAATACATTTTCCAAACTTTTAGATTTCTCTTCTTCCTCATGAATGCCAATTATTCTTGGGATTGGTTATTTAACATAATCCCAGACTTCTTGGAGGCTTTGTTCATATTTTTTTATTCTTTTTTTCTTTGTCTTTGTTGGATTGGGTTAATTTGAAAACCTTGTCTTTGAGCTCTGAAGTTCTTTCTTCTGCTTGTTCAATTCTGTTGCTGAGACTTTCCAGAGCATTTTGCATTTCTCTAAGTGCATTCATTATTTCCTGAAGTTTTGATTATTTTTTATTTATACTATCTATTTCACTGAAGATTTCTCCCCTCATTTCTTGTAGCATTTTTTGATTTCCTTAAATTGGACTTCACCTTTCTCTGGTGCCTCCCTAATTAGCTTAATAACTGACCTTCTGAATTCTTTTTCAGGTAAATCGGGGATTTCTTCTTGGTTTGGATCCATTGCTGGTGAACTAGTGTGATTTTTTTAGGGGGGCTGTTGAAAGACCTTGTTTTGTCATGTTACCAGAATTGTTTTTCTGGTTTCTTCTCATTTGGGCAGGCTATGTCAGAGGGGCTCAAGGCTACTGTTCAGATTCTTTTGTCCCATGGGGTGTTCCCTTGATGTAGTTAGTACTCCCCCTCTTTTCTTAGGGATGTGGCTTCCTGAGAGCCAAGCTATAGTGATTGTTCTCTCTTCTGGATCTAGCCACCCAGTATGTCTACCAGACTCTGGGCTGGTACAGGGGGTTGTCTGCACAGAGTCCTGTGATGTGAACTGTCTGCGGGTCTCTCAGCTGTGGATACCAGTGCCTGCTCCAGTGGAGGTGGCAGCGGGGAGAAATGGACTCTGTGGGGGTCCTTTGTTTTGGTTGTTTCATGCACTGTTTTTGTGCTGGTTGGCCTTCTGCCAGGAGGTGGTGCTTTTAAGAGTGCATCAGCTGTGGTAGTATAGGGAGGAATAGGTGGTGGGCGAGGACCTAGGACTCCCAAGAGAATATGACCTTTGTCTTCAGCTACCAGGGTGGGTAGGGAAGGACTATGAGTTGGGGGCAGGATTAGGTGTGTCTAAGCTCAGACTCTGCTTGGGCGAGTCTTGCTGCAGCTATGTGGGGGATGGGGGTGTGGTTCTCAGGTCAATGGAGTTATCTTCCCAGGAGGATTATGGCTGCCTCTACTGTGTCATGCAGGTTGTCAGGGAAGTGGGGGAGAGCTGGCAGTCACAGACCTTACCCAGCTCCCAAACAACCCCAAATGCCCATTTAACTCCCACTGTGCCCCCACCAAAGGCACCAAGTCTGTTTCCAGGGAGTGGGCGAGCAGGGCTGAGAACTTGCCCCAGGCTACCAGCCTCCCAGCTACTAAAGCAAGGATGGCTTTTGTGCCTCCCCGCCTGTGGAGTGTGTACACTGGATTTATGCCCTCCCCTGAGTTCTAGCCAGGAGACTTCACGATCAGTTGGAATTTTTACAAAGTTCAGCTGGAGGTTTCCTTTTCCCAGTACCTCTGCTAGTCCTCCCCAAGGATCCGTATGAGACAAAGCAGAAATGGTTTCCCAGGGAACCCAGTGAGCTCACAGGGTTTTTCCTGCTGTTTCCTCTACCCCTGTATTTTGTTCAGCTCTCTAAATTGACTCAGCTTCAGGTAAAGTCAGAATCTTCTCCTGTGATCTAGACCTTCAGGTTCCCCAGTGAGGGTGTGTGTTCAGGGGTGGATGATCTCCCTTTCCCACTTCCACAGCTTGGGCAGTCACAGTATTCAGGGTGTCTCCTGGGTCCTGCAGGAGCAATCCACTTCCTTCAGAGGGTCTGTGGGTTCTCTCGGCTTTCCTAATTGATTCCTTCAGTAGTTCTGGAGCAAAAGTTCACAATGCAGAGTCTCACACTGCTCTGTCTGTCCACCTGGGAGCTGCAATCTAGTCCTCTAGTCTATTTTTAATGGAAACAGAATAAAAATATACATCCACATTCATTCAGCAAATATTAATTAAGCACTTACTATGTGCCAGGCACTTAAGATTCATCAGTGGACAAAACGGACAAAATCCCTGTCTTCATGGAGCTTGTAGTCTATTAAAGGGAAACAGACATAAACATATACAGAAAGAAATCCGTAATGTTAATGAAAATTAGTGCCTTGGTGAAAATAAAGCTTATTGTTAATGAGACTGTTGGAAGCCCAATGTTTTCTGAGGAGATAAATATTTTAGCAGTTTTTTGATCATTTTAAGATACTTTTTTTTTGTTTTTAAAAACGTATTTTATTTTTTTGAGAGAGGGTTTCACTCAGTGGCCCAGGCTGCAGTGCAGTGGATCAATCACAGCTCACTGCAACCTTGACTTCCCCGGACTTAGGTGATTCTCCCACCTCAGCCTTCCAAGTAGTTGGGACTACAGGTGTGCGTCATGATGCCCAGATAATTTTTCTATTTTTTGTAGAGATGAGGTCTCACTGTTGCCCAGACTAGTCTCAAACTCCTGGACTCAAACAATCCTCCTGCCTTGGCCTCCCAAAGTGTTGGGATTACAAGTGTGAACCACTGCACCTAGCCTAACAATGTGTTTTAGATCATAGTTTGAAAATCTGATTTGATACCAAGATGCTACTTTTAATAATGAATTTACATGTAGCAATTTTAGCTTTAATGAGGCACCTTAATTTTTGCTCATAATAACTTTTTTAGGTACCCCACGGTTTACTTGAAGCACTAAAACAACATTTAGCTTCTTTGGAAGAGAAAAATGACACTTTTCCTCCTTACTGGTAAGTTAATAAATGTCTTAATGTAGGTTAATTTTGTTTCCCTCTAGACAATTTTCTGCATCTTAAATGTTTAATAATATGCGATCAACTAAATAAATTATGGGCTATGAATATGATGGAATACTATTCAGCTATTTTAAATGGTGATATGGGACCGAAGTTTTCAGTCTTTCGTGGGATTCCACACTCTTCACAGGATGATATGCTTCACAAAGGAACATCTTTTATTACACTGAATGATTTGCAAAGTCAGAGATTGGGATGGGAATATTCAAGAATTTGATTCCTTCCCCTAGGGGCTCCTCTAGTGAGAATAACTATTATTGTAGAAAATTATTTAATGACATGTCAAAGTGCTCATTCATGAAATAGAACACATAGTAACATTCAAGACATGTGTATAGATACACACATCTATGTACACATACACATACATGTACTCTGCTATATGTGCATATACATATAAACTGAATAATACAAAATTTGAAGTATGTCACCCCAAACTGTTCACATTAGCTATTTCTTTTTTCTTTTTCTTTTTCTTTTTTTTTTTTTAGACAGAGTCTCACTCTGTCGCCCAGGCTGTAGTGGAGTGGCGTGATCTTGGCTCACTGCAATCTCCACCACCTGGGTTCAAGTGATTTTCCTGCCTCAGCCTCCCCAGTAGCTGGAATTACAGGCACACACCACCACACCCTGCTAATTTTTGTATTTTTAGTAGAGACGGGGTTTCACCATGTTGGTCAGGCTGGTCTCAAACTCCTGATCTCAGGTGATCCGCCGGCCTCAGCCTCACAAAGTGCTGGGATTGCAGGTGTGAACCACTGCACCCAGGCTTAGCTATTTCTAAGTGTAACAATTATGGCTGATTTCAATTTTCTTGTTTGTATTTTTCTATATTGTCCACAATCACTACAAAGGTCATGTAATATTAATTCATTAGACTTTTTAAGGTTGTATTGCTTGTAATCTATTTATATTATCACCTTCTCTTAGACCACAAGGCCATTGACTATTTCGTAATTATCTTTATCACAAATAGACATACAATTAGTATATAGTTGGAGAGATGGATGGATAGATGGATAAATCAAAGAAATGTAAGTTTAGCTAGGTAGAATATATGTAATTCTATTTATTCTCCAGTGTGCCTCATATTTATTGTGATCTTTTAAGTCTCCAACCTGCATTGACTCCATCCTTCCCAAATAGTCCAGTTGTGACAGCTTCAGCAAGCAGAGCTGGGTTTGCAGGTAATATGGCATTATTACATGATTATGTCAGTAATAACTGAAGATAGGATTAGAATCTTTAATTTTTTCACTGCTAAACTACCAACTGTGTCTATTGCCTCTTCCTGAAGCAGTATTTGACCCAGCACTTTCATTCCTAGGAATTTATTCCACATATATATTCACAATTGTGAAATGATATATGATCAAGAATATTCATTGCAACATTATAATGGCAATGGCATAATTAATAAGAGGCTTGTTTTTCTATACTGAAATGGAACAATCTCCAAGTTATATTGTTAAATGACAAATGAGCAAGATGTGAAACAAAGTATAGTATACTATCATTTTTGTTTTTTAAGGTAGTAAAAAGAAAGAATAATATGTATGTAATGTCTTAAAGATTATTCCTGGAAGGATATATAAGAAATGAGTTAAAATGGGCTGCTTCCGTAAAGAGTGTGGTGGTTCATGGAAAGAGATGGATGGGTGAGTCTCCACCGTATACCATTTTCTAACTTTTGAAATTACACCATGAAAATAATGACCTATTATTAATATATAAAGTTTACAAAGAAACAAAAATATACATACATTCAGTGTGATACTTTGTGATGCTTAAGGTGGAAATCCTTTGTAATTTCTTACATTTAGTTTGCCTCATACTTAAGTGGTGTTCTGGAGCCAGCTCCTACTAGCTTAGAGGAGCCAGAAATTTCCAGGAATTTTTCTAGCTGGTTGATGTCACATTGGCAACTTGAAATTCGTCACGATGGGAGTATTTACACTACATAAATGGACAAACACTACAAATTAAGCCTTTTTTGTTTGTTTGTTTTGTTTTTTTGTTTTTTTGTTGTTGGAGTCTCTTGCTCTGTCACCAGGCTGGAGTGCAGTGCAACCTCCGCCTCCCAGCTTCGAGCAATTCTCCTGCCTCAGCCTCTGGAGTAGCTGGGACTACAGGCACATGCCACCACTTCCAGCTAATTTTTGTATTTTTAGTGGAGAAGGTGTTTCACCATGTTGGCCAGGATGGTCTCGATCTCTTGACCTTGTGATCTGCCTGCCTTGGCCTTCCAAAGTGCTGGGATTACAGGTGTGAGCCACTAAGCCCAGCCTTTTTCTTGAGAGCTGTTTGTTATACATTTACTGGCACACAACTGCTCATAGGCAGCCATATTTTGGTTATCTCTACTCTAGACACAAATCCATGTAATAATGAGCAATATTATCATAGGGCTTATATAGCAATATTATCATAGGGTTTATACGCATTTGAATTAAATTTTGTTCATATTTTAACTTAAATATTTAGACTGTATCTATCTTAAATGTTTTTATTTTTCATATATATATATATATTTTTCAATGGACAAATCTTCTGCATTTTTAATGGTGAGTTCAACCAAAGCTATGATGAACAAAAGTTCTTTGAGTAAAACAATGTGTACAGAAAAACTATACACTTGATTCATTTCCAAAAGAATAACTACTGTCACTTTTCTGAGTCCCTGTGCTTTGGGAATTATTAGTGCTTACAACAGATGTTACAAGACAGTTTAATACGGTGGTTAAGAGAATAAGCTATGGATTCAGTTCAATGTGCATGTATTCTAAAGGCCTATAGGCATGATTACCAACAGACCAATACTGACTACTGGTGATCTCCACAGTAGTGTCACCCTCATTGCTTCAACCAATTCTGTTGACAATCCTGTGACCAGTTGAAACCACTTTTTCTCTTAAACTACTGTAATTTTAAAATGCTGGCCATGGAGCCAGAGTGCTTGGATTCCAATTTCACTCTGCCATTCATAGATTGTGTTTTTGGGCAGATCATTTAGCCTCTCTGTACCTCAGCTTCCTTATCCTTTTAAGATTTCTGGCAAAATTAAATGAGTTGATATACGTAGAGTGATTAGAACAGTGCCTGGCCCATAGTAAGTGCTGTTATTGTTGTTTTTGTACTTCTATCCTTCTATCACTCTTACCAACTTATTCCACGGTAAACCAAAAGCTCTATCCTTGGCAGTTTAACTGAATGATTTTTCTCTATCTCTGGCATTGGTTGGAGATACTTCCCTTAGGGTTTTAATTACTATGTACATTCTGGAGAGAGAGAGAGAGAGAGACAGAGAGAGAGAAAGAGAGATTATATTTCTGTTTACATTTATGTCTACAGCTCCAAACTTATATATCCCCCTGTCTGCTGGACTTTTCTGCTTGCATGTTCTACAATTACCTCAAACTCAGTTTATACAAAACGAAATGGCTCACTTACCATCTCCCAAACCTTGCTCCTTTGCTTTTGGCATGTGCTTAGTAAATGGCACTGTTATCCATTCAGGTGATCAGTTGATACCAGGGAATTATTTTTGACACTTCCTTCTCCCCCACTTCCATATCCAACCCATTACCAAATCCTATTCATTCTACTGCTCAATGATCTGTCAGTTCTCTCCATTTCTATCTGTCCAAACTGCCTCAACCTTAGCTAAAACCACTGACATTTCTCTCCTGGATTACTATAATAGCTACATAACTGGCCCCCCTACATCCATTTGCCCTCCTATAACCCATTCTGAATATGGCAATCAGAGTGATATTTTAGAAAGTCAAATATAATCATGCTGTTCCCTTGATCAAAACCTTTAAGAGAATGTCAGTTATCCAAGGATAAAGCCTACAAGCTTCATTTTGTGTTGTTCTTGCTCAACTTTCTGGGATACTGGAGTTGTTTCACTTATTTACACATCCCCCAGGGTCTTTCTAATTCTCAGGCTGGAATCCTTTTCTCTCCTTCCCCTGGCCCTAATCCTCATGGCCTATATAATTTATATTTTATCCTTTAAGTCACAGATAAACTAACACAGAAGACTAATTCTTGACTCCCTAGATGAAGTTAAATTTCCTTGATACATTCATGTAATATTCTGTACTTCTTTTATAATATTCAACAAATTATAATTTTACTCAGAGCTTTTACTCATACTTCTCCTGCAGGATCACCATGGTTCACTTTCTCACATCCTTTAGGTCATTACTTAAAAGTACCCTTCTTGGTGAGCCATTCCTATTTAAAATTTAAATTACTGCATGCGCCAAGCTAAATACATGAAGCAAAAACTATTAGAAATACATGGAGAACTTGAGAAAAATACTGTTATAATGGGCAATTTCAAACCATCTCTTTCATTATTGGACATATCTCTCCCACTGACATGTCATGTCTCTTTCCTTGATGTTTTATCCTTAGCATTTATCAGTATATGTCATTTATCAGTATCTGACATATACTTCATCTTGGTTGTTTACTGTCTCCATTAGAATGTAAATCACATGAAGGCAGGGATTTTTATCTTTTTTCCTCACTGCTGTATATTTAGCACCTAGTACAGTGTCTGACACGTAACGAGGGCTTAATTAAAATTTATTCAATAAATAACTTAAAATCACTCCTCTTTTACCTAATAATTTGAGGTCCTGTTAGTTTGTAATGGGAGGGTACGCATATGTCATTACTGTATTGACATAAACTAGGTTTATGTTTTCATCTCATTTTGTCTCTTATTTTTAGATTATTTTGACTACATGATACATTACAACCATCATTACCTTTGCAAGCCCACGAACCTGTTGGAGCCAGACAGCAAGGTGGAATGATTATAGCAAACAACCTAAATGGCTCACCTGCTAGCCTTGTAGGAAGTAAACATCTAGTTTTAAATTAATATTTTAAATATATTTTAAAATGCATTTTAAGAAAAAGCATTTACACAAAAATAATGTAAAACTTGTGTTTGTTTTATGAAACAGATTTTAACTTTGAAGAAATCCCAGTCAACAGGTAAGTTTTTATTATTTAAGAAAAGACAGAGAAGGAGGGCTGGGCAGGAAAGAAAAAAAAAGGACAACCAATAAATATATGCCAGAGGAAAGGGCTTGTAAGAATAAGAACTAGAAAATAATTTTCAAATTAGATATCATAACTGCTTGTTATGAAACTCTATAATGTGGACATTTAAACTTAAATTATTAAAGTGGAAAATTTATTTATTATGCACTATCCTAACTTTTGTAGGTAAAGTTCTTGGTTAAAGTATACTGTATTACGATTCTCCACCTACCCATCTGATAATCCTTCTTGGCTTATCTGAAGGATCTTCTTTTCTAGGCATGTCTTAAATATTGGCATTCCTCATAGCTCTTTGTATTCTTGGTTCTTTTCTTTATGATAATAGACTCTATTAAATAAGTAATGCTTATTTTTATTTTACCAAGCAAAAAATAATGAATCAGCTAGTTGGAGCTCCTGAGTATCATAGGTTAACCAATGTCAACTTCAATGAGTTAACTTCTAAAATTTCAGCCAAAAAAATAACAGGGAAATGGAAACCAAAGGAAGGCAGAAGTGATAATATTAACAACAAATAATATAGAATGCAAGGTTAAAAGCCAGGTCAAGAGGGTAAGGATAAGGATTTTTAGGCCTTATCTGACAAAAAGGGCATGATCTGATATTAATCAGCTGGGGGAAACAGCATGGCCTGTTTCTTCAGATTCTTCTCTGTGACCCTTTGCCTTCAGACATAAGGATGTTTCTTACCTGGATTTTTTGGCCTACCTAAAACTTCCTCCTTTAAGGATGAGGAGGGATATCATATAATGATAAAAGGCACTATTTATGAAGACATAACAATATTGCTGTAGCACTAAGCTAAATATAGAAAGCAAAAGTTATTAGAAATACATGGAGAACTTGAGAAAAATATAATGGCATTTTCAAATCACTTCTTTCATTATTAGACAGGTCTGGTAGATAAAACATAAGTAAAGACAACGGAATTCAAATAAAACGTAACAAATAAATAACAATAATAAACCAGAACACACACACACACACACACACACACACACACACACACACACACAGAACGTTCGTTTACTTTAAAGCAGTAATATACTTGGCCATAAAGAAAACTGTAACAAAATTTTGAAGAATTTTACAGTCTATATTTTCTCGTAATTCAATAAAATTAGAACTAATTAATAAAAATTTGACCATGAAAATTTTAACTATTTAGAAATTTAAAAATATAATTCTTTTGCCCAAGAAGAAATCAGAGGAAAATTATTAACTATCTAAGGCAATGAAGAAGAAAACTTCATACCAATGCTAATAGGGCACTGTGAGAGCTAAAACTTAAATAAAAATTTGTGGCTTTAAATATCATTATTGTTTAAAAAAGATAAATTTTAAGAAAATTTCATTTTTATCTTAAGAAAGTAGAAAATAAAATAATTAGGAAGATAAAATTTTTAAAGATAAAAACTTAAATTAATAACACTACCAACAAAAACAGATACAAAATTCCTTGTAAAGTCTAATAAAATAAGCTCCTCTGATTAAATAGAAAAGAGAATGCAAAAGTTTACAACATTGGGAATAAAAGAGCTGACAGCTAGAAGGGAGATTAAAGTAATTATGATTGTGCAACCATTTGGCAACAGCCTATTCGAAAATCTAGAGGAAATGGATGATTTCCAATCAAAATATAAATTACTATATACCATCCAAGAAGAAGCAGAAAGATGCATAGACCAATTACCACATAAGTCTTTGAAAATTAACAAAGAAAGGAAGCTGCTGACTGGTCTCATGTAGTCATTATATTTGGGAGAATCCTGCATAAAATATGAACAAATAAAATCCAAGAATATATTTTAAAAATTCACTACTTATACAGACTGCTTCTTTGATATTGGAGCATACTGTATGAAACCCTTCCTGGGATGATACATTTATAGTTTTATAATCTTAAGTATCTAGTAAAGATAGTATAAACTTGATTGACTAGTAAACCTGGGTATAAAAAATTGTATGCCTGTATTACATTTAATGCTGACAACTCTGAAAATATTCCAGTTTTTATTTTACCAATGACAATCTTTCTTTTAAAAATGTGTCTTGAACATTTATTTATTTTTAATTGACAAAATTTATATATTTATGTTGTACAATAGGTGTTTTAATATACATTGTGGAATGATTAAATGAATTAACATATCAGTTCCCTCATAATTTTAATCTTTTTTTTTTTTTTTGAGACGGAGTCTCGCTCTTGTTGCCCAGGCTGGAGTGCAATGGCACAATCTCGGCTCACTGCAACCTCCACCTCCCAGGTTCAAGTGATTCTCCTGCCTCAGCCTCCCAAGTAGCTGGGATTACAGACATGCACCACCACACCTGGCTAATTTTTTTTTTTTTTAATTTAGTAGAGATGGCGTTTCACCATGTTGGTCAGGTTGGTCTCAAACTCCTTACCTCAGGTGATCCACCCACCTCAGCCTCCCAAGGTGCTGGGATTACAGGCGTGGGCCACCACCCCTGGCCATTTTAAACCATTTTTTGTGGTGTGAACATGTAAAATCTACTTTCAGCAATTTTGAATATTCAATACACTCTTATTAACTACAATCAATGTGTTGTACAATAGATCTCCTGAATTTACTCCTCTGTCTAGCCAAAGCTTTGTATCCTTTGATCAACATCTCCCCAATCCTCACTGCCCCTGGTAACCACAATTCTACTCTCTGCTTCTATGAGTTCAACTTTTTTTAGATTCCACATATAAGTGATATCATACAGTATTTATCTTTCTGTTTCTGGCTTATTTCACTTAGCATCATGTCCTCCAGTTTCATCTAAGTTGTTGCAAATGTCCACTGTCACTATTCTAGACCAGGCCACTTGAGACCTCTTGCTTGGATGACTTCAAAAGACTTTCTAACTGACTTCTTCACTCTATCTTACTTGCCCACTGCTCATGTTCCATACTCCTCCCAGACTAATCTTTCAAAAATGTAAACATGATCATGATCATGTTATAGCTTCAGTTCCCCACTGAAGGGGAAGGATTTCCTTATTTTTATAATGAAATAGTATTTCATTATGTGTATACCACAGTTTCTTTATCAGTTTATCCACTGATGGACACTTAGGTTGATTCTGTATCTTGACTCTTGTGAATAGCGACACAATGAACATGGGAATGCAGAGATCTCCTCAATATACTAATTTCAAGTCTTTTGGATATATACCCAGAAGTAGGATTGCTGGATCATATGGCAGCTCTATTCTTAGCTTTTTGAGGAAAACCACAGTTTTCCATAATGGCTGTACTAATTTATATTCCCACCAACAGTGTACAAAGGTTTTCTTGTCTCCACATCCTTGCCAACACTTACCTTTCATCTTTTTGATAATAGCCATTCTGACAGATATGAGCTGATATCTTGTTGTGGTTTTAATTTGCACTTCCCTAATGACAAGTGATGTTGAGCATTTTTTTCATATATCTGTTGGTCATTTGTATGTCTTTATTTGAAAAATGACTATTCAGGTCCTTTGCCCATAATTGGGTTATCTCTTTTCTTGTTATTGAATTGTCTGAGTTCCTTATGTATTTTGGATATTAACCCCTTTTCAGATGTATGACTTTCAGATATTTTCTCCCAATCTATAGGTTTTGTCTTTGCTCTGTTAATTGTTTCCTTTGCTGTGCAGAAGCTTTTTAGTCTAATTTAATCCTATTTGTTTATTTTAGCTTTTGTTGCCTGTGCTTTTGGGGTCAAATCCAAAAAATTATTGCCCCAACTAATGTCATATAGTTTTTCCTCTGTGTTTTATTCCAGTAGTTTTACAATTTCAGGTCTTATGTTTAAGTCTTTAATGCATTTTGAGTTGATTTTTGTATATGGTGTGAGATAAGGGTTTGATTTCATTCTTCTGCATGTGAATATTATGTTTTCCCAGCACCGTTTATTGAAGAGTGTTCTTTTCCCATTAGATCTGACATGAAGTGGTGTCAGCCTTCAGAGATGGAAATTAATGATGGAATAAACTGGCAGTTGAATACCTTCACCTGCACATCAACCATAATGGAATTCCATTGCTGCTCCTCTTCCCTACATGGTAGCATTTGTGCTGTATTATTACTCTAGTTTTTTGATATATGCATATAACATAGAAAATTGTATTAAGGATGTAAGTAGAGCAAGAAATGTTTTCTTTCTAATCATTTTTAATGTATTGCACTAATACTTATAAGTATATTAAACTATTTCATAAATTGAAATGTGAAAATTCACATTAGGACCTCTATAAGGCCTACAGTTCTCTTCTCATCACAGAATCTACACTTCCACTATTTTGCTCTACTTTTATTGTGCACCTATTAGGTACCATGCACTGTGCTAAGTGGTAAAGACACAGAATCAAATAGGAACTAGGCTCTACTCTCAAGGAGCTACTGTAAGGGTAGATGAAATAAAGACATTGAATATTTTAAGTGCTAAGGTGGAACACTTCAGAGGGTATATTGATTAATTTTACAAGGAAACTGAACATGAGGTAAAAGGAGATGAGGTGAATCTATTGTATATTTCAAAATAGCTAGAAAATAATAATTTGAGTGGTTCTAAGATAAAGAAAAGACAAATATTTAAGGTGATGGATATCCCAATTACCCTGATTTGATCTTTACAAATTACATGAATGTGTTATCACATGTATCCCCGAAATATGTACATTTGTTATGTATCAATAAAAATTTTTTTCAGAAAGGAGATGAGGTAAATTGATAGTCACCATGTAGCAGGATTGATAAGGAATTAGAGAGACCAATGGGGTTGAGGAGGATATTTATTATTTAGGTGCACCAGCCCAGTTCAGATTAACATCCAAAGGACTGAGCCCTGAACAAAGAGTTAAGTTACCTTTTAAGCATTTTGTGGGGATGGAGAGAGATCTGTGCAGGGGGAAGCATACTACAGAGCAAGAAACAATGACAGTTATTCAATTAATTGAGACATGCTTTACATCATTTCTTACTTTTTAAGGAAAAAAATGTTTTACTACTCGAGTTTATCTTTTTAGTGACCTTGCAGCTGCACAGCTAGAGAAACAGGGCCTTTACAATGCCTGGGAAAGGAGGAGAGATAAGGCTCACTAGCCACAGAAAAACAGGCAGCAGTTAATTTTTAAAGGACTCCAGCTCTTTCTTTTTCTTAAGGGGAATTGGGTTTTCTTACATACAACTGAGTTTCTGCTTACAAATTCTTTAATTTCTTTCTTTCTTTCTTTTTTTTTTTTTTTTTTTTTTGAGACAGAGTCTCACTCTGTCGCCCAGGCTGGAATGCAGCGGCGCCATCTTGGCTCACTGCAACCTCCGCCCCTCCAGGTTTAAGCAGTTCTCTGCCTCAGCCTCTGGAGTAGCTGGGATTACAGGCGTGTGCCACCATGCCTGGCTAATTTTTTGTATTTTTAGTAGAGACAGGGTTTCACCATCTTGGCCAGGCTGGTCTTGAGCTCCTGACCTCGTGATCCACCCGCCTCGGCCTCCCAAAGTGCTGGGATTACAGGCGTGAGCCACTGCGCTTGGCCAATTTCTTTTAATTCCTTTTCCAACCAGTTGACAAATAGGGCAAGCGCATCACAAGCAGAGGGAGCAGAAAACTAAATGGGCTATTCAGAAAAGTGTAAATGGCTTAACATGGCTGTAGCATAATATATGACAGATGCAATAAGAGATAAAGGTAGAGAGGTTAATAGAGGCCAGAACTCGTAGGAACTTGTATAAGAGTTTATCTTATTGGCAGTGGGGAGCCAAAGCTATAACATGATCATATTTACATTTTTGAAAGATTAGTCTGGGAAGAGTATGGAAGATGGATAGTAGGCAAGTAGGACAGAGCGAAGAAGTCAATTAGAAAGTCTTTTCAAGTTGTCCAAGCAGGAGGTCTCAAATGGCCCGGTTTAGAGTAGTGACAGTGGACATTGAAAGAAAGATTTCAGAGACACACAGAATTAATGGGACTTGCTAGTAGATTGAAAGTTGAAAGATAGGTCTCCTATAAACTATGCAATTTTAAAATCCAAAAAGTTCTGGACAACAAGTTTAATTACTTAGTTAAGGTTTGTGACAAACTCTTTTGGCTGCAAAATGTTACCTGAACTGTAATGAGTCTATAGTCATTATTTATGATCTTGTTTGCATTTTGCTGCATAAATATTAATGCATTTGATTATAGGGTACTATCCCACCCCCCCGAGGTGTTACATCATATGTTTTATATATATTTTCTAAATTGTCTTTCTAATATACAGAACATTGTGAATTTCAAAACACTTTTGATCCTAAGGATTTAAAATATAGGATTGTGGACCTGTGCTATTTTTTTGTATGATTTTGCTTTAAAACTTCCTTGTTCCATAGATATAACAAACTGTACATTAACTGTTGAGTAGATAGTGACTTTGTTTTTCTAATATCCAACTGAGATGTGTCTAGGAATGAAAATTTTGGTAGGGTTTGGGAAGAAGGAAGAAGTGACTTTGAAACATACTGAGGAAAGGTGTGGCTGTGCTACTGCAATAGATTTGAAAATAAGGTAAGGCAGTTTGAGGGAAATGGATGCTTAGAAAATAGAGGACACAGATGACTAAGAAATACTAGAAAAGCTATAGCAAAGAAATGTGTTTTCAGTAAAGAAGATGAAATGTAGAAATAACAAAAAAATTTGGTTTAAATTTATATGCATAGAACTGTTCATAGTATTCCCTTATTTTCCTTTTAATCAATGTCTATGTGATCTGTAGTGATCTCTACTCTTTCATTTCTTGATATTGGTGATTTATGTCTTCTCTTTCTTTTTTTTCTTTGCCTTGCTTAGAGGATTGATACGGTGTGGCTGGGTCTCCACCTAAATCCCATCTTGAATTGTAGCTCCCATAATTGCCACGTGTTGTGGGAGGGACCTGGTGGGAGATAACTGAATCGTGGGGATGGTTTCCCCCATGCTGTTTTCACAGTAGTGAATAAGTCTTATGAGATCTGATGATTTTATAAGAGGAAATTCCTTTTGCTTGGTTCAGATTCTCTCTTATCTGCCTCTATGTAAGACTTGCCATTTGCCTTCCACCATGATTGTGAGGCCTCCCCAGCCACGTGGAACTGTGAGTCCATTAAACCTCTTTTTCTTTGCAGATTACCCAGTCTCGGGTATGTCTTTATCAGCAGCATGAGAACAGACTAATACAAGGATTATACATTTTAGTTTCAGTGAATTTTCTCTATTGATTTTTTTGTTTTCAATTTTATTGATTTCTACTCTTTGTTGTTTCCTTTCTTCTGCTTGATTTGGGTTTGCTTTGCTCTTCTTTTTCTAGTTTCCTGGGGTGGAGATTTAGATTATCGAGTTGATATTTTTCTAATACAAGTGTTTAACTCTATAAAATTCCCTCTTAGCCCTGCTTTAGATATAAACCAAACATTTTATTATATTTTCATTTTCACTTAGTTCAAAATATTTTCTAATTTCTCTTTGACCCATTATTTAGACATGTGTTGTGTAATTTCTTTTTTCTTTTCTTTTTTTTTTTTGAGACAGAGTTTTGCTCTTGTCACCCAGGCTGGAGTACAATGGCGTGATCTCAGCTCACTGCAACCTCTGCCTCCCAGGCTCAAGCAATTCTCCTGCCTCAGCCTCCTGAGTAGCTGGGATTACAGGTGCCCACCACCATGCCTGGCTAGTTTTTGTATTTTTAGTAAAGATGGGGTTTCACCATGTTGGCCAGGCTGGTCTGGAACTCCTGACCTCTAGTGATCCACCTGCCTTGGCCTCCCAAAGTGCTGGGATTACAGGTGTGAGCCACAGCGCCTGGCTGTGTTGTGTAATTTCTAAGTGTTGGACAATTTTCTTATCTTTCTATTATTGATTTCTAGTTTAATTCATTTGTGGCCAGAGAGAATATTTTGTATGCTTTAAATTATTTTAAATTGGTAAGTTTTGATTTATGACACAGGAGATGGTCTGTTTTTGTGAACGTTTCATGGGCACTTGAAAACAATTATATTCTGCTATTGTTGGGTGAAATGTTAGGTAAACATCAATTAGATTCTGTAGGTTGATTGCATTATTCTGTATTTTTGCTGATTTCTGCAAAGTCCTTCTATGCATCAGAATAGAGTATTAAGTACCCAGTTATTGTGGATTTGTTCATTTCTCCTTTCAGTCTGGTCAGTTTTTGCTTCATATAATTTGAAGCTGTGTTATTTGGTGTATACACATTCAGGACTATTATGTATTCTTGGTGGATTGATCCTTTTACCAATAAGTAATGTCCCCCTTTATTCCTGGCAATTTTCTTTGCTCTGAAGTCTACTTTGATATTAATGTAACAGCTTTCTTTTGAATAGTGTTTGTGTGTTATATCTTCTCTCCATTCTTTTACTTTTAAGCTGCCTATATCATTGTATTTGAAGTGAGTCTTGTCTATAGTGCAGAGTTGGGTTATTTTTAAAATCCATTCTAACAACCTCTGTCTTTTATTTGGTGTATTTAGAGCAATTGCACTTAATTTCATTATTGATGTTTGTATTTAGGTCTACCACTTTATTATTTTCTGTTTATCCTCTCTATTTTTGTTGTTGTTCCTCTGTTTCCTTTTTCCTGCCTTCTGGTGCTTTGAACATTTGTTTTGTCCCACAGGACCTGTGGCTGGAGTCACCTCAAAAGCAGGAGCAGAGGAGTTCCCACAATGGAGTGTCCCAAACTGTCCTGAGATGGGGCTGTTTGGGATTCCAAAGAAAGAAGTACTAAGTGCCAGGGTGATCAGTCCAAAGCGTGGACTGGTATGTCTGCAGATACAGGGTCGGGGTGGAGTTTTTATTAGGGTTTAAGAAATTTGGCTCAATTGTGGGGCCAGTTTTTTTTTTTTTTCCAGTGTTTTGGGTAACAACCTAGATGCCTTTATTAGCACCTAGGAATGTTCAAGGCCCCAATTTTTGTTCAGGCCTCCTGGCAAAAACTTGGAGTGGGCTGGGTCACAGAGTGATCAAGCCACTCTGTGATTTTCTGTCAAGACTCAGAAAGAAAGTTGGGGGAACTGGGGAAGCCCACAACATTTTTCAGTATTTCATTTTAATTTATATATTGTGATTTGAATTATATCTTCATGTAGTTTCCTTTAGTGCTTACTCTGGCAATTACCAAACACATTTCACAGTGAGTTTAGAATCAATATTTGACCACTTCGGTTGGAATGTAGAAACATTAACACCATATGGGTCCAGCTTAACCTTTTTCCCTTTATGTTATAGCTGTCTATCGATTGCATCTACATACATTGAAAAACCATGCAGACAATCTTACACTTTTTGTTATCAACCATCAAACATGTTTTATAGAACTCAAGAATGGCCAGGCGCGATGGCTAACATTTGTAATCCCAGCACTTTGGAAGTCCAAGGTGGGCGGATCACTTGAGGTCATAAGTTCAGACCAGCCTGGCCAACATGGCAAAACCCCGTCTTTAACAAAAATACAAAAATTAGCTGGGCGTAGTGGTGGGTGCCTGTAATCCCAGCTACTTGGGAGACTGAGGCAGGAGAATCGCTTGAACCCGGGAGGCGCAGGTTGCAGTGAGCCGAGATTGTGCCACTGCATTCCAGCCTGGGCGACACAGCAAGACTTCATCTCAAAAAAAAAAAAAAAAAAAAAAGAGTGGACAAATAGTCTGGTCGGGTAATTGACATTTCTGTTGCTCTTCCTTTTTCTTGATATTTCAAGTTTCCTTCTGGTATAATTTCCCTTGCTACCTGAAGAGCTTCCATTAGCAATGGAAGTTCTGGTGTTAGCAATTCTAGCTATGACTTCTCTTACTTTTCTTTCACTTGAGGATGACTTTACTTCACCTTTATTCCTAAAGCAAATTTTCACTGGATATAGAATTCTGGATTGATAATTCTTTTCTTTCAGCGCTTGAAAAATGTGCCACTTTATTCTGGCCTCTGTGGTTTCTGATGAAAAATTTACAATCATTTGAATCATTGTTCTTCTATAGCCTATATCATTTTTTTCTGGGGCTGATTTCAAGATGTTTTTCTTTGTCTCTCGTTTTCAGAAGTTTGGTGATGAGGTCTGGGCATGGGTTTTGGGGGAACATACGCTGTTTGGAGTCTATTCAGCTTGAATCTTCATTTCTATGTCTTTTGCCACACTTGGGAATAACTGGAAAATTTTCTACTGTTATGTCTTCAAATACTTTTTCAGCACTGTGCTTATTCACTCCTTATTCTCAGACTCCAATAACACAAATACTAGACGCTTAAATGTTGTAACAGTGGTCCCGAAGCTCTGTGTGATTCTTTCAAATCTTTTTTTCTGTCCTTCAGTATGAATGATTTCTACTGGTCTGTCTTTAAGTTCACTGAATCTTTGCTCTGCCATCTCCATTCTGTTATTGAGTCCTTCCATGGAATATTTTAATTGTGTTATTGTATTTCCAGTTCTAAACTTTCCATTTGGTTTTTCTCTATATCTTCCGTTTATTTGATAATGCTTTCTTTCTTTTTTCTTTTTTCTTTTTTTTGAGATGGAGTTTCGCTCTTGTTGCCCAGGCTAGAGTTCAATGGCGCGATCTCAGCTCACCACAACCTCCGCTTCCCAGGCTCAAGCGATTCACCTGCCTCAGCCTCCCGAGTAGCTAGGGTTACAGGCATACACAACCAAGCCAGGCTAATTTTGTAGTTTTTTTTAGTAGAGACGGGGTTTCTCCATGTTGGTCAGGCTGGTCTCAAACTCCTGACCTCAGGTGATCTACCCGCCTTGGCCTTCCAAAGTGCTGGGATTACAGGTGTAAGCCACCACGTCCGGCCAATGCTTTCTATTTTAACTTTTGTTGCAAGAGTGTTCTTGATTGCTCATTCAATTATTTTTATAGCAACCACTTTAATGTCTTTGTCAGATAATTCCAATATCTGTGTCATCTCATCATTGGCATCTGTTGATTGTTTTATTCTGTGCAAATTGAGATTTATGGCTCTTCATGTGCCAAGTAATTTTGGATTGCATCTTGTACATATTGACTGTTATTTTGTAAGACTCTATCTTTGATATTAAATTTTATGGAAAATGTTGATAGCTGTGTTTTAACAGGTGTTTCACCTGATTAGGTCTGAGCAGCAAGTTTTAGCTGCTTCTCTGGTCCCTGGTTCTAATGTCAGCTCAGTTTCCACAGCCTCTTGCTGTTCTTCAGGTCTGTCCTGCACGTGCACTACTCAGTGGTCAGCTGGGGACCTGCACATTGGTTTCTTTACTGGTTTAGTAATCAGAGTCTTTGCTATGCTCAAGATTAAATCCACCCATGCATGGGGGCAATGATAGTGAGCCAAGAAGTCGTAAAGTTTCCCTTTGGTATTTTTCAGTTCCCTGGTCAGAAACCACCTACTTCTGTGATAAAGACAAGTCAAGCTTTTGAGTGGTGTTAGGACAGAGACAGATTTATTAAGAAAAGTTTTCTGTCCCTGCACTTATGGAGCCATGGCTCCACCTAATGGAAATGAATGTTTCTCTCCCTCAGGTGGTTGGCTCTTGCAGAACAGTATTTGTCCTTTTGTTTCTTTTACTTAGCATTATATCTTCAAGGTTTATCCATGTTGTAGCATGTATTAGAATTTCATTTTTCAAAATTAATTAATTAAATTGACTATAATTGTATATATTTATGGAGTACGATGTGATGTTTTGATGTATGTACACATTGTGAAAAGATTCAATCAAGCTAATTAGCATATTCATCACTTCACCTCTTTAACTTTTTTTGCAGTGAGAACATTTGAAATATACCCTTTTAGCAATTTTGGAGTATATAATACATTATTAACTATGTTCACCATGCAGTGCAGTAGATCACTAAAATTTATTCCTCTTGTCTAACTCAAACTTTGTACCCTTTGACCGACATATCTCCTTTCCCTTCCCTCCCCACCCTTCATCTCTGGAAACCAGCGTTCTACTCTCTGTTTCTATGAGATTGACAAATTTTTAGATTCCACGTGTAAGTGAGATCATGCAGTGTTTGTCTTTCTGTGCCTGGCTTATTTAGCTTAACCTAATATCTTCCAGGTTCATCCAGGTTGTTGCAGTTGACAAGATTTTGAGATAATGGTCCAGTTTTATTCTTCTGCATGTGGGTATCTAGTTTTCCCAGCACCATTTATTGAAAGCACTGTCCTTTCCCCATTGTATGTTTGTATTAGTCCATTCCCACAGTTCTGTAAAGAAATACCTGAGACTGGGTAATTTATAAAGATAAGAGACTTAATTGGCTCATGGTTCTGCAGGCTGTACAGGTAGCATGGCTGGGGAGGCCTCAGGAAACTTACAATCATGTTGGAAGTTGAAGGGGAAGCAGATACGTCTTACATATCTGCACAAGAAGAGAGTGAGGGGGAGGTGCTACACATTTTTAAACAACCACATCTCGTGAGAACTCACTCACCATCATGAGAACAGCAAGGGGGAAATCCATCTCCATGATCCAGTCACCTCCCACTAAGCCCTTCCTCCAACACTGGAGATTATAATTTGACATGAGATTTGAGTGGTGACACAAATCCAAACCACATCAATGTTCTTGGCACCTTTGTTGAAAATCAATTGACTGTAAATGCGTGGGTTTATTTGTAGGCTTTTTATCCTGTTCCATTGGTCAATGTGTCTACTTCTATGCCAGTACCATGCTGTTTTGATTATCATAGCTTTATAATATAGTTTGAAATGAGACAGGGTGATGATTCCAGCTTTGTTCTTTTTGCACAAGATTGCTTTGGATATTTGAGTTTTAAACAATGGTTCCATAATATTCTCTCAATATATAATATTATATATATAATATTCTATATATATAATTGAATATTATCTAATTGTGATATATAATTGTGATATATATATATATATATATATATATATATATATATATATCTCACATTTGTTTATCCATTCATCTGCTGAAGAACATCTGGGTTGTTTCAACCTTTTGGCAATTGTGAATAATGCTGCTATGAATATTAGTGAGCAAATACCTGTTTGAATCTTTCAATTATTTTGATTCTGTATCCCGAGGTGGAATTGCTGGATCATCTGGTAATTTCATATTTAATTTTTTGAGGAGCCACCATACCATTTATCACAGCAACTGTACCATTTTACATTTCCACCAGCAACATATGAAAGTTCAAATTTCTCCACATCCTCAATACTTGTTATATTCTGTGTTTTTTGGGAGTGGGTGTTTGTTTGATGACAGCTATCTTAGTCAGTTTGAGCTGGTATAATAAATTGCCGTAGACTAAGTGGCTTAAACAAGAAAAATTTATTTCTCACAGTTCTAGAGGCTAGAAAGTCCAATATTAAGGCACTAGTAGATTTGTTGTCTGGTGAAGGTCCTCTTCTTGGTTTCCAGACTTCTTGCTGTATCCATCACATGGCAGAAAGAGAGCAAGAGTGCTCTCTGGGGTCCTTTTTATTCCACTCATGAGGGTCCCACCCTCATAATCTAATTACCTCCCAAAGACCCCATCTCTTATTACCATCACATTAGGGGTTAGGATTTCAACATATGAATTTGGGGGAGTGGACAGGAATATTCAGTCCATAACAATAGTCATACTAATGGGTGTGAAGTGGTATCTTATTGTGGTTTTGATTTGTATTACCCTAAAGATTAATGATGAGCATCTTTGCATGTACTTATTTGCCATTTGTATGTCTTTTTTGGAGAAACTTTTATTCAAATCCTTTGGTCATTTTTTAATGTGGTTGCTTTGGTGTTGTTGACTTGCGGAAGTTCTTTGTGTATTTTGGATATTAACCCTATATCAGATATATAACCAGCAAATATTTTCTCCTATTTTATGAGTTACCTTTTTACTCTCTTAATAGTGTCCTTTGATGCACAAAGGTTTTTAATTTTGATAAAGTCCAATTTATCTATTTTTCCTTTTGTTGCCTGTACTTTTGGTCTCAAATCCAAGAATTCATTGCCAAATCCGGTGTCATCAAAGTTTTCCCCTTTGTTTTCTTAGAAAATTTTTTATAGTTTTAGTTCTTAAGGTTAGGTCTTTGATTCATTTTTGGTTAACTTTTGTCCCTGGTATGAGGTAAGGGCCCAACTTTATTCTTTATTTACTAAGAATACTGTCCTTTCCCTTATTGAATGGACTTGGTCAAAAATCAATTGACTGTACATGTGAGGGTTTATTTCTGGGCTCTCTGTTCTATTTCACTGGGCTATATGTCTGTCCTTATGCCAGTACCACACTATTTTGATTACTGTTGCTTTGTAGTAACTTTTTTTTGTCTTTTGACAGTGTCTCATTCTGTTGCCCAGGCTGGGCATACTACAAGCATACACTGCCATGCCTGGGTAGTTTTTTTCTTTTGTTTTGTTTTTGTTTGTTTGTTTGTTTGCTTTTTTTACTGTTGCCTAGGCTGGTCTCAAACTCCTGGCCTGAAGTGATCCTCCCACCTCAGCTTCTCAAAGTGTTGGGATTACAGGTGTAAGCTACTGTGCCCAGCCTGTAGTAAATTTTGAAATCAGAAAGTGTGAGTTTTCCAATTTTGTTCATGTTTTTCAAGATTATTTTGACAAATTGAGGTTCCTTAATAGTCCACATGCATTTTAAGATGGTTTCTTCTATTTCTACAAAAAAACCACTTTAAGGATTTTGATAAAAATTGCATTGCATCTGTAGATCACTTTGTGTAGTAAAGGTATATTAACAATACTAAGTCTTATCATCCATGAACATAGGATGCCTTTCCATTGACTTAGGCCTTCCTTAATTTTCTCTAGCAGTGTTTTATAGTTTTCAGTATACAAGTCTTTCATCTTTTTGGTTAAATTTATTTCTAAGTATTTTATTATTTTTGGTGCTATTTTAAATGTGATTGTTTTCTTAATTTCTTCTTGGACTGTTCATCACTAGTATATAGCAATGCAACTGATTTTTTTGTGTTAAATTTGTATCCTGCAACTTTGCCTAATAATTTCTTTATTAGCTCTAACAGGTTTCTGTGCGTGTGATTTTTAGGGTTTCTACATATAAGATCATGTCATCTGCAAACAGATAATTTTACTTCTTCCTTTCTGATTTGGATGCCTTTAATTTCTTTCTCTTGCCTAATTGCACTAGCTAGGACTTTCAATATTGTGTTCAATAGAAGTTGTGAAAGTAGGCATCCTTGTCTTGTTCCTGATATTAGGAGGAAATGTTTCAGTTTTTAACCACTAAGTATGATGTTAGCTGTGGTCTTTTCATATATGGCCTTTTTTATACTGAGGAAGTTCCCTTCTATTCTCAATTTATTGAGTGCTTTTATCATTAAAGGGCATTGAGTTTTGTCAAATGCTTTTTCTGCATTAATTGATATATCAAATGTTTTTCCCCTCATGCTATTAATGTGGTGTATTGCATTGATTGAGTTTTGTATGTTGAGTCATCATTGCATTCCAGGAATAAATCCTACTTGGTCATGGTGTATAATCCTTTTAATAAGCTGCTGGATTCGGTTTGCTAATGTTTTGTTGAGGATTTTTGCGTTAATGTTCATAAAGAATATTGCTCTACAGTTTTCTTCTATTGTCTTTGGCTTTGGTATCAAAATATAGTAGTTTCATAGAATAAGTTAGGACATGTTTTCTATGCTTCAATTTTTTGGAAGACTTTGAGAAGATTTGGTATTAATTTTTCTTTTGATGTTTGTTAGAATTCAACAAACATCAAATTCAAAATTCATCTGGTCCCAGGCTTTTCTCTTTGGGAAGTTTTTGTTTACAGATTCAACCTCTTTATTAATTATAGATCTATTCAGATTTTCTATTTCTTCATGAGTCAGTATCTTATTTTTTTGATCACCACAAATTAGACATAAGTATCATTGTTTTATATAGTCAGTGTTTGTTTAGATTTAAACACATTATTTACCATTTTGTTTCTCATCATTCCTTCTTCCATCTTAGACCTTCTGGATGAGATCACCTGAAGTACATCCTTAAAATTTCCACTGGGAAGAGTGTATTGGTGGTCAACTCAATTTTCATTTGTCTCAGTATACTCTTCTAGTTTGACAGTTATTTTCTATTAGTACTCTGAAGATACCATTCTACTATATTCTGGCTTCTACCACCACCATTGATAAGACAGCTTTCAGTCTAATTATATTAGCTTTGTAAGCAGAATAATGCCCCCCCTCCCGCCCCAGAAGTCAATGTCCTAATCCATGGAATCTGTGAATATGCTTGGTTACATGGCAAAGGGGTCTTGAGGTTGCAGGTGGAATTAAGTTTGCTAATCAAATGACCTTAAAATCAGGAGATTATCTTGGCGGGCCCAATATAATCACAAAAGTCCTTAAAAGTAAAAGAGGGGGACAAGGGGGACATAAAAACAGATGTGATAATGGAAGCAAGATTAATGCTGCAGTTGCTGACTTTGAAGATAGAGCAAGGGGGACACAAGCCAAGGGATATGGGTGACCTCCAGAAGCTGGAAGGAGCAAAGAAACTGATTCTCCCCTGGAGCTTCTAGAAGGAATGAAGCCCTGCCAATACCTTGATTTTAGCCCAATGAGATCCATGTCAGACTTCTGAACCCCAGAACTGTAAGATAATACATTTGTATCATTTAAGCCCATAAGTTTCAGGTAATTTGTTATGGCAGCAGTAGAAAACTAATATAGTGATTCTGATTTTTTTTTTGCTGCTTTTAACGTTTTGCCTTTTTAATAAGTAGGTTTACCTTGATATTTCTACAGGTAGATTGGTTTATTGATAGATTGATTGACTGATTTAACTTGCTTAAAATTTATTGGGGCTTCTGGAATCTGAGAATTATGATTTTTCTCAGTTCTAAAAATTCTTAGCTGTTATACCTGTAAATATTGGCTTTCTTCCCTGCGCTCTAGTGCCTTCACTGGCAAGCCAATTAGACTTCTTATATATCTTTTCACTCTCCTTTTTATCTCTTAAGACCTCTCATGTATTCTATCTCTTTACTTCTATGTGCTTCCTTTTGGATATTATCTCCAAATTTATATTCTACTTTATGAATTCTGTCTCCATCTATGTCTAATTTGCAATTTAGCCCATCCATTGAAGGTTTGTGTTCTTGTAATTCAATCCTTTCATTAAAGTTTTAATTTCATTAGTTATGCTTTTAATTTCCAATAATATATTCTTATGATCTGTTCTTTTTCATAACATCCTGTTCAGTTTCATAATAACCTTAGTTGTCTCTTTTTACAGTTTTTTACTTAAAGTCTGTTTTCTCTGATATAAATATAGCTACTCTTGCTCACTTTTGTTTTCCATTTGTGTGAAATATCTTTTTCCATCCCTTCACCTTCAGTCTATATGTGTCTTTACAGATGAAGTCAGTTTCATCAAGATTATTATTGATAAGTGAGGACTTACTCCTGTCATTTTGTTGTCTTCTGGTTGTTTTGTATATCCTTTGTTTCTTTCTTCCCTTCTTACTGCTTGTCATTGTGGTTTGGTGGTTTTCTATAGTAATAAGGATGATTATTCTTTGTTTCTTTTTATATCTGCTCTACTAATGAGTTTTAATACTTCTGTGTGTTTTCATAATGCTGATTGTCTTTTCACTTCCAGATTCAGGACTTCCTTGAGCATTTCTTGTAAGGCCAGTCTGTTGGTGACAAATTCCCTCAGTTTTTGCTCATCTAGGAAAAACAAAACATCTGTTTGAGCATCTTTTCGTATATTTATTAACCACTAAGTTCCCTTTTTAATGAAATACCTACTTAAGTTTTCACCTGTTTTTTGTTGGGTTATTTGTCATTCTCTTATTGCTTTATGAGTTCTCTACAAATTCTGGATACTATTCCTTTGTCAGCTATTTCTATGTCCCATATTTTTTTTCTTTGTGACATTTCTTTTTCAAGAAAGTATTAATTAGTGTTTTAGGAGCATTTTTGATTAATCATGTTTCCTGCTATGAGTTCTCAGAAATTGAAGAAATACACAAAGGAGCCAGGTGGGAGTTAAAATTCAGATCTAGCTTTATGACTTAAAATATAGAACTTTGCAGTAAAGCTAGATTAGAGAAGATAGCAAGGGCTTCTACCTACCACTTCAAATTGAACTTACTCCCCTAGTCACTCTTGTGAAAACTGTAGAACTGGGTGATGGAGACTTCAAAGGGACAGGAAGTTCTGCAAAGATGAGCCAACCTCTTAAGAAGGAGGTAGTAACAATGCATGCTACTGGCTAGTAGGCTTTAGACCAGGAGGACTTTATGTAATACTGTAGCATAGTGGTTAAGAGTACAGGCTTTGGCACCAGACTGCCTGACTTGGAAACCAGGTAGAGCCTACTTAATATCTGTGCGACCTTGGACAAAGTACAGAACTTCTCCATGCCTCAGTTTTCTTACCTGTAAGATGGGGATTAATATGGCACCCATCTTATAGGTTGTTATGAGGTTTAAATGAGGTAACACATGTAAAATGCTCAGAATAGTGCCTAGGTCAGTTAGTGCTCAAAAAATTTTAGTGATATGATGATGATGATGATGATGATGATGATGATGATGATGATGATAATGATGGAGATTGTGTGGCACAGTCCTCCTGCCCACTAAAATATGAGACATAGACCATTAAATTAAATCCCCTCAGTCCTCAGGGAGGGATATGGAAATAAGAGGGCAAGGAGAATAATCATTTCCCCTAACAACAATTAAGATGCTCTGTTGGTATTGAGAACACACTGGGCATAGTTCTCCCTTGACAGAATTTTCTAGAACCTTGCTATCCTTTATTATTCTCAAGCTTTAATATTCATATGGTTCACCTAGAATTCTTAAAATGAAGCGGGTTTGGGATGGAGATTGAGATTCTGCATTTTTTTTTGAAAAAACTTTTAAATTTATTTTTAAATGTTTATTTTAAGTTCTGGGATACATGTGCAGGATGTGCAGGCTCATTACATAGGTAAACGTGTGCGATGGTGATTTGCTGCACCTATCAGCCCATCACCTAGGTATTAAGCCCCTCATGCACTAGCCATTTATCCTGATGCTCTCCCTCCCCTAACACCTCCTGCAGGCCCCAGTATGTGTTGTTCCCCTCTCTGTGTCCATGTGTCCTCATTGTTCAGCTCCCACTTATAAGTGAGAACATGTGGTGTTTGGTTTTCTGTTCCTGTATTAGTTTGCTGAGGATAATGGCTTCCAGCTCCATCCATGTCCCTGCAAAGGACATGATCTCATTCCTTTTTGTGGCCACATAATATTTTGTGGTGTATATGCACCACATTTTCTTTATCCAGTCTATTATTGATGGGCATTTGGGTTGATTCCATGTCTTTGCTATTGTGAATAGTGCTGCAGTGAACATACGTGTGCATGTATCTTTATAACAGAATGATTTATATTCCTTTGAGTATATACCCAGTAATGGGATTGCTGAGTCAAATGGTATTTCTGGTTCTTGGTCTTTGAGGAATCACCACACTGTCTTCCACAATGGTTGAACTAATTTGCATTCTCACAAACAGTGTAAAAGCATTCCTATCTCTCCACAGCCTTGCCAGCATCTGTTGTTTCTTGACTTTTTAATAATCTCCATTCTGACTGGGGTGAGATGGTATTTCATTGTGGTTTGGATTTGCATTTCTCTAACAATCAGTGATGGTGAGGTTTTTTTTATGTGTTCTCCACAAAAATGTCTTCTTTTGAGAAGTGTCTGTTCATGTCCTTTGCACAGTTTTTTATGGAGTTGTTTGTTTTTTTCTTGTAAATTTAAGTTCCTTGTAGATTCTGGATATTAGACCTTTGTCAAATGGATAGCTTGCAAAAATTTTCTCCCATTCTGTAGGTGGTCTGTTCATTCTGATGATAGTTTCTTTTGCTGTGCAGAAGCTCTTAAGTTTAATTAGACCCCATTTGTCAATTTTGGCTTTTGTTGCAATTGCTTTTGACATTTTTGTCGTGAAATCTTTGCCCATGCCTATGTCCTGAATGGTATTGCCTAGATTTTCTTCTAGGGTTTTTATAGTTTTGGGTTTTATATTTAAGTATTTTATCCATTTTGAGTTAATTTTTGTATAAAGTGTAAGAAAGGGTCCAGTTTCAGTTTTCTGCATATGGCTCACCAGTTTTCCCAGCACCATTTATTAAATAGGGAACCCTTTCCCCATTGCTTGTTTTTGTCAGGTTTGTCAAAGATCAGATGGTTGTGGATGTGCAGTTTTATTTCTGAGATCTCTGTTCTGTTCCATTGGTCTATGTATCTGTTTTGGTACCAGTACCATGCTGTTTTGGTTACTGTAACCTTGTACTGTAGTTTGAAGTCAGGTAGTATGATGCCTCCAGCTTTGTATTTTTGCTTAGGATTGTCTTGGCTATATGGGCTCTTTTTTAATTCCATATGAATTTTAAAATAGTTTTTTCTAATTCTGTGAAGAATGTCAATGGTAGCATAATGGGAATAGCATCAAATCTATAAATTACTTTGGGCAGTATGGCCATTTTCACAATATTGATTCCTCCTATCTATAAGCATGGAATGTTTTTCCATCTGCTTGTGTCCTCTTTAACTTCCTTGAGTAGTGGTTTGTAGTTCTCCTTGAAGAGGTCCTTCACTTCCCTTGTTAGCTGTATTCCTGGGTATTTTATTCTCTTTGTAGCAATTGCAAATGGGAATTTATTCACATGATTTGGCTCTCTGCTTGTCTGTTGTTGGTGTATAGGAATACTTGTGATTTTGGCATATTGATTTTGTATCCTGAGACTTTGCTGAAGTTGCTTATCAGCTTAATGAAGCTTTTAGGCTGAGATGATGGGGTTTTCTAGATATAGGATCATGTCATCTGCAAACAGAAACAGTTTGACTTCCTCTATTCCTACTTGAATAGGCTTTATTTCTTTCTCTTGCCTGATTGGCCTGGCCAGAACTTCTAATACTGTGTTGAATAGAAGTGCTGAGAGAGGGCATCCTTGTCTTGTGCTGGGTTTCAAGGGGAATGCTTCCAGCTTTTTGCCCATAAAGTATGATATTGGCTGTGGGTTTGTCATAAATGACTCTTGTTATTTTGAGGTATGTTCCATCAATACCTAGTTTATTCAGCTTTTAACATGAAGGGATGTTGAATTTTATCAAAGGACTTTTCTGTGTCTATTGAGATAACCATATGTTTTTTGTCTTTAGTTCTGTTTATGTGATGAATTACATTTATTGATTTGTATATGTTGAACCAGGCTTGTATCCTGGGGATGAAGTGAACTTGATTGTGGTGGACAAGCTTTTTGATGTGCTGCTGGATTCTGTTTGCCAGTATTTTATTGAGGATTTTTGCATTGATGTTCATCAGGGATGTTGGCCTGATGTTTTCTTTTTTGTTGTTGTATCTCTGCCAGGTTTCGGTATCGGGATGATGCTGGCCTCATAAAACGAGTTAGGGAGAAGTCCCTCCTTTTCAATTATTTGCAATAGTTTCAGAAGAAATGGTACCAGCTCCTCTTTGTACCTCTGGTAGAGTTCAGCTGGTAGGCTATTTAATACTGCCTCAAATTCAGAACTTGTTATTGATCTATTCATGAATTTAACTTCTTCCTGGTTCAGTCTTGGGACGGTATATGTGTCTAGGAATTTATCCATTTCTTCTAGATTTTCTCATTTATTTGCATAGAGATGTCTATAAATAACAAATAATATGTCTATAAATAATACTGTAAGGTATTCTCTGATGGTTGTTTGTATTTCTGTGGAGTCAGTGGTGATATCCCCTTTGTCATTTTTTATTGTGTCTATTTGATTCTTCTCCCTTTTATCCTTTATTAGTTAGCTAGTAGTCTATTTTATTAACTTTTGCAAAAACAGCTCCTGGATTTGTTGATTTTTTAAAGTTTTTTTTTTGTGTGTGTGTATCTATCTCCTTCAGTTCCACTCTGATCTTGGTTATTTCTTGTTTTCTGCTAGCTTTGGGATTTGTTTGCTCTTGGTTCTCTAGTTATTTTAGTTGTGATATTAGGGTGTCAATTTGAGATCTTTCTGGCTTTTCGATGTAGGCATTTAGTGCTATAAATTTCCCTCTTAACACAGCTTTAGCTGTGTCCCAGATATTCTGGCTCATTGTCTCTTTTTTCTCACTGGTTTCAAAGAACTTCTTGATTTCTACCTTAATTTCATGATTTGCCCAGGAGTCATTGAGGAGCACATTGTTCAGTTTCCATGTAGTTGCTGTGGTTTTGAGTGCGTTTCTTAATCTTGAGTTCTTATTTGATTGTGCTGTGATCTGAGAGACTGTTGGTTGTGATTTCAGTTCTTTTGCCTTTGCTGAGGACTGTTTTACTTCCAGTTATGTGATTGATTTTAGAGTAAGTGCCATGTGGCACTGAGAAGAATGTATATTCTGTTGCTTATGGGTGGAGAGTTCTGTAGATATCTATCAGATTCACTTGATCCAGAGCTGAGTTCAAGTCCTGAATATCCTTGTTAATTTTCTGTTTCAATGATCTATCTAATATTGACAGTGGGTGATAAAGTCTCCCACTATTATTGTCTGGGAATCTAAATCTCTTTGTAGGTCTCTAAGAACTTGTTTTATGAATCTGGGTGCTCTGGTACTGGGTGCGTATATATTTAGGATAGTTAGCTCTTCTTGTTGAATTGATCCTTTTACCATTGTATAATGTCCTTCTTTGTATTTTTTGATGTTTGTTGGTTTAAAGTCTGTTTTGTTAAAAATTGCGGCCAGGCGTGGTGGCTCACGCATGTAATCCCAACACTTTGGGAGGCTGAGGCGGGCGGATCACGAGGTCAAGAGATCGAGACCATCCTGGCTAACATTGTGAAACCCCGTCTCTACTAAAAATACAAAAAATTAGCCAGGCATGGTGGTGGGTGCCTGCAGTTCCAACTACTCTGGAGGCTGAGGCAGGAGAATGGTGTGAACCTAGGAGGCAGAGCTTGCAGTGAGCCAAGATCACGCCACTGCACTCCAGCCTGGGCGACAGAGTGAGACTCCGTATCAAAATAAAATAAAATAAAATAAAATGCAACCCCTGCTTTTTACTGCTTTCCATTGCTTGGTAAATTTTCTTCCATCCCTTTATTTTGAGCCTATATGTGCCTTTGCACATGAGATGGTTCTCTTGAATACAGCACTCCACCGGCTCTTGACTGTTTATCCAGCTTGCCATTCTGTGTCTTTTAATCGGGGCATTTAGCTCATTTACATTTAAAGTTAATATTTTTAGGTGTAAATTTGATTCTGTCATCATGATGCTAGCTGGTTATTTCACAGACTTGTTTATGTCATTGCTTCATAGTGTCATTGGTCTTTGTACTTCAGTGTGTTTTTGTAGTGGCTGATAACAGTTTTTCCTTTCCATATTTAGTGCTTCCTTCAGGAGCTCTTGCAAGGCAGGCCTGGTAGTGACAAATTTCTTCAGTATTTGCTTATCTGAAAAGGATCTTATTTCTCCTTCACTTATGAAGTTTAGTTTGGCCAGATAGGAAATTCTGGGTTGCAAATGCTTTTCTTTAAGAATGTTGAATATTGGCCCCCAATCTCTTGTGGCTTGTAGGGTTTCTGCAAAGAGGTCTGCTGTTAGTCTGATGGGCTTCCCTTTGTAGGTGACCTGGCATTTGTCTCTGGCTGCACTTAACATTTTTTCCTTCATTTTGACCTTGGAGAATCAGATGATTATGTGTCTTGGGGTTGATCTTTTCATGGAGTATTTTACTGGGGTTCTCTGGATTTCCTGAATTTGAATGTTGGGCCTGTCTTGTTAGGCTGGGGTAGTTCTGCTGGATGATATTCTGAAGTATGTTTTCCAACTTGGTTCCATTGTCCCCCTCTCTTTCAGGTATCCCAGTTATTCATTGGTTTAGTCTTTTTACATAATCCCATAGTTCTTGGAGCTTTTGTTTGTTCCTTTCATTCTTCTTGCACTAATCTTGTCTGTCTGTCTTATTTCAGCAAGATAGTCTTCAAGTTCTGAAATTCTTTCCTCTGCTTGGTCTATTTGGTTATTGGTACTTGTGGTTGCATTGTGAAGTTCTTATGTTGTGTTTTTCAGCTCCATCAGTACTGGGGGAACCTGCCCCCAATATTTCAATGTAGGTTCTTTCTATTTTCCCTAAGTGTCGGCAAGCTGAGAAATAAAGAGAGACAGTACAAAGAGAGGAATTTTACAGCTGGGCCTTGGGGGGTGACATCACATATTGGTAGGACCGTGATGCCCGCCTGAGTCTCAGACCAGCAAGTTTTTATTAAGGGTTTCAAAAGGGGAGGGGGTGTAAGAACAGGGAGTAGGTACAAAGATTACGTGCTTCAAAGGGCAAAAAGCAGAACTACTAATAAGGGTCTAACAAAGACTACAAGGCAAAGGGCAAAAGCAGAACTACTGATAAGAGTTCAACAAAGATCACAAGGCAAAGGGCAAAAGCAGAACCACTGATGAGGATCTATTTTCAGCAGTGCACATATTGTCTTGATAAACATCTTAAACAACAGAAAACAGGGTTGAGAGCAAAGAACCGGTCTGACCACAAATTTACCAGGGCAGAGTTTTCCCAATCCTAGTAAGCCTGAGGGTACTGCAGGAGACCAGGGTGTATCTCAGTCATTATCTCAACTGCACAAGACAGATATTCCCAGAGCGGCCGTTTATAGACCTCCCCCCAGGAACGCATTCCTTTCCCAGGGTATTAATATTAATATTCCTTGCTAGGAAAAGAATTTAGCGATATCTCTCCTACTTGCATGTTCATTTATAGGCTGTCTACAAGAAGAAAAATATGGCTCTTTTTGCCTGACCCCACAGGCAGTCAGACCTTATGGTTGTCTTCCCTTGTTCCCCAAAAATCACTGTTATTCTGTTCTTTTTCAAGGTGCACTGATTTCATATTGTTCAAACACACATTTTACAATCAATTTGTACAGTTAACACAATTATCACAGTGGTCCTGAGGTGACGTACATCCTCAGCTTACGAAGATAACAGGATTAAGAGATTAAATTAAAGACAGGCATAAGAAATTATAAAAGTATTATTTGGGAACCGATAAATGTCCATATTAAAATGAAATCTTCACAATTTATGTTCCTCTGCTGCGGGTCCAGCTGGTTCCTCCATTCGGGGTCCCCGACTTCCCGTAACACATCAGGTCGTTTATGTTCCTCTCTAACGTGGTTATTCTAGTAAACAGCTCCTGTAATGTTTTATCATGGTTCTTAGCTTCTTTGCATTGGGTTAGAACATGGTTCTTTAGCTCAGTGAAGTTCATCATTACCCACATTCTGAAGCCTACTTCTGTCAATTCATCCATCTTGGCCTCCGCCCAGTTCTGTGCCCTTGCTGGAGAGGTGTTGTGATCACTTGGAGGAGAAGAGGCACTCTGGCTTTTTGAGCTTTCAGCATTTTTTGTTGATTCTTTCTCATCTTAATGAGTTTATCAACTTTGATCTTTGAGGCTGCTGACCTTTAGATGGGGTTTTTATGGGGACTTTTTGGTTGATGCTGTTGTTGCTGTTGCTTCCTGTTTTTTCTTTTAACAGTCAGGGTACTCTTCCATAGGGCTGCTGCAGTTTGCTTGGGGTCCACTCCAGATCCTAGTCACCTGGGTCCCTCCTGCACATGGAGGTATCACCAATGGAGGCTGCAGAACAGCAAAGATGGCTGCCTGCCCCTTCCTGTGGGAGCTCTGTCCCAGAGGGGCACCAACCTGATGTCAGTGGGAACACTCTCGTATAAGGTGTCTGGAGACCCCTACTGGGGGGTCTCACCCAGTCAGGAGGCATGGGATCAGGGACCTACTTGAGGAAGCACTCTGGCTGCCCCTTGGTGGAGGGGGTGCACTGTGCTGAGGAGAAATTGCACTCGCCCACACTACCTGGATTCCTCAGAGCCAGCAGAGAGAAAGACTAAGTCAGCTGATCCATGGAGACTGTGGCTGCCCGTCCCCCCAGGGGCTCTGTTTCAGGGAGATCAGAGTTCTGTCTGTAAACCCCTGGCTGGAGTTGCTGAAATTCCTGCAGCGAGGCCCCACCCAATGAGGAGGGTTGGGTTAGGGTCTGGCCTAAAGAGGCAGTCTGGGCTGGGCATGGTGGCTCACACCTGTAATTCCAGCACTTTGGGAGGCCGAGGTGGGTAGATCACCTGAGGTCAGGTGTTCGAGACCAGCCTGGCCAACATGGTGAAACCCTGTCTCTACTAAAAATACAAAAAGTAGCTGGGCATGGTGGCACACCTGTAGTCTCAGCTACTCGGGAGGCTGAGGCAGAAGAATTGCTTGAATCCGTGAGGTAGGGGTTGCAGTGAGCTGAGATTGCACCATTGCACTCTAGCCTGGGCAACAGAGCAAGACTCCATCTCAAGCAAACAAACAAACAAACAAACAAGAAAGACTAAAGAGGCAGTCTGGCCAAAATTTCCTGGGTCCAAACCATCTAGTCTCCCTGCCACCGGCAGGAGAAAAACAGCAGACTGGAGCCACAGTGATGGCTTTGGGGAACTCAGTAGTCTTAGGCAGCCAGCTGCTGCCATGATAGTGGCCACCCCTCCCCCTGGGAACTCAGTCGTCTTAGGGAGTCTCCAGCTGTGTGGCTGCTGAGAATTTGCCCAGCTCTGTGCTTAGGACCCAAGGCCTTTGTGGCTTGGGCTCATGAGGGGGATCTCTTGATCCCCAAGTTGCATTGATTCACGGGAAAAGTGTGGTTTTCTAGGCAGAGTAGCACAATCACTCACTGCCTCCCTTGGCTCGGGGTGGGGGCTCCCCTTGCCCTGTGTGGCTCTGTGGGTCGTGCCATCTGCCTTGTCATTCCCAATGAGAGAACCTGGATACCTCAATTGCCAGTGTAGGATTCACTCTCCGTTTTCGTTCTTCTTGGTGGGGACCTCTGACTGCAGCTTTTTCTAGTCAATCATTTTGGCCCCCCCTTCAAGATTCTTCATTTCTAGCAACCTTCCAGGTGATGTTGATGCTTCTGGTCAATGGATTAGACTTTCAATAACAATGTCTAATGGCAACTGCCCAGTATGCACAGGACACCAGCACCAAGAACAGAAATTATTCAGCTGGCTGCAGTGGCTCACACCTGCAATCCCAGCACTTGGGAGGCTGAGGCGGGTGGATCACCTGAGGTCAGGAGTTCGAGACCAGCCTGACCAACATGGCGAAACCCTGTCTCTACTAAAAATACAAAATTAGCTGGGTGTGATGCTGCACATTCAATTTTAGCTCACATGATATATATAAAGAATGAAGGAATTTCTTATAGCAGAATTGGAAGCAAGGGTGTAAGAATACTTTGGGAAGGATCAGAAAGACAGATATTAAAAATGTATTTCTGCCTCCTTATTCAAGTCCCTGTAGCTGATCACTAGCTCTCTGGAGTACTTCTAAAGTCAGAAGTCACTGTGTCTCATGTTGTATCACCTAGTAATGGACAAAGAAACTAAGACAGGGATTAAAGTTATGACTGGTATTACTCCGCTTTTCATCTGCTGTGTTGAAAGCCAACTTATCATTTTTCACATTATTGTATACATTTAAAACATGTTATAAACGAAGACTGGAAGTGAACACTGAAAAACTGAGAAAGTTTTAGTTGTTGCAGGTAATGCGATTATGGTTCAAATTTTTCTTTATTTTTGTCTATTGTTATTGTTTTGTTTATGCAGTACAGAAAAGAGTCACAACTCTTTCTTTCTTAGCTAAGTTCACATTATTCTCTGATGTGGAATGTTTTCCAAGCAAATTCCTGTTCCTCAGGAAATTTGAGCTATTGTGAACTCTGCTCTGCCTTCTAAAACAACATAGCAATAATTCGATGTCTTTAAACCTCTTAAGGAAAGATAATTGCTTAAGGAATGATCACTGTCTTGGCTATAGAAAGTTCACAATGAATTTGTTCTCAGTGTTAAACATACAGCAGAATATTTTCTGTATCTTTTAATATTGCTTATTAAATACTAGTAGAAAATTTACTATATGGTAACTGACACTTTTTGTCAAGGTTCTGCCTCCAGTGACTCCCCAGCAAATGCTTATGTATAGGAAGAAAAAACGCTCTTTCTTTTTATATCATTCATATGAGTTTATTAGAAAATTTTGAATCAATTACACCCAATTGCAATTAAATTTCTCCAATTTATCATGCTATACCTTGCTTGAGTAGTCAAAGAGGACATAGTATACAAAGTATATAACACAAGGATAGTTTGAGTAATATAGTGGAAAGACTATATCACAAGATTGGAAACACCCTGGGATCAAGATCAAATTCGAATAATTTGCAAAGCTATGGGACCTTGTGGTGTAACACATGGATTATGCATTATGTTAGAAATGGTTTGTGAAGGAATTCATCAATTTTGTAGCTTGTTTTATTTAGGCTCTGCACAGAGCATCTATACTGTATGATTATTCACTTTGTTTATCTTGTGCAGCTGTTTGCTAGAGAACCATAAGGAAGGGTTTTGAAAACAATTAATTTTTTTTTTGAGATGGAGTTTCACTCTGTTGCCCATGCTGAAGTGAAGTGGCACAATCTCGGTTCACTGCATCCTCCGCCCCTCGAGTTCAAGTGAATCTCTTGCCTCAGCCTCCCAGGTAGCTGGGATTATAGGCGTTTGCCACCATGCCTGGCTAATTTGTGCATTTTTCATAGAGATGGGGTTTTGCCATGTTGGCCAGGCTGGTCTCGAACTCCTGACCTCAGGTGATCCACCCGCCTCGGCCTCCGAAAGTGCTAGAATTACAGGTGTGAGCCACCGCACCTGGCCAGAAAAGCCTCTTTTAAGATATCAACAGTTGGATATATGGTTACAACTACTAACAGAAAAAAAATTACACAGATATTTTTAAATGGAAAGTTATCCATCCACATTCTTTTCTTGCATTGGAAAAAAATGGCAGCTGTCTGAGAAATAATAAGCACATGCTTTGTGAGATGGCTAACAGGAATAGAGAAAAGAACCCTGGAAATGGGGATAAAAAGAGATGTACAGAAGTGGAATAGTCAAGAGAAAGCTGTTTCAGAATTAATAGATAATCCAAAATAGGAATTATCAACATTCACATAATAGAGATTCAACTTTTTTTTTTTTTTTTTTTTTTTTTTTTTTTTTTTTTTGAGACGGAGTCTTGCTCTGTCGCCCGGGCTGGAGTGCAGTGGCCGGATCTCATCTCACTGCAAGCTCCGCCTCCTGGGTTTACGCCATTCTCCTGCCTCAGCCTCCCGAGTAGCTGGGACTACAGGTGCCCGCCACCTCGCCCGGCTAGTTTTTTGTATTTTTTAGTAGAGACGGGGTTTCACCGTGTTAGCCAGGATGGTCTCGATCTCCTTACCTTGTGATCCGCCCGCCTCGGCCTCCCAAAGTGCTGGGATTACAGGCTTGAGCCACCACGCCCGGCCAGAGATTCAACTATTAATATAATTTAGTTTAGGTTACATTCTTGGTTTATTCCAAGAGTTATGAACTACTGTTTGCTGCTTTTTTTTCCCCCTTCTGCAAGAATTTTATTGTTGTTTCATTTTGTTTTGTTTTATTTGCTATTTTGCTGTTTGGGATCACTTCTAGTCTATATCAATCAGGTTTAAAAACTTGAACTGATTTTGCTATTATCATATAAAGCTTCTAATGGGAGAAATTGTTAATGCAGATAGAATATCTGGAATTTTTCTGATTCCAACCTTCTTTTAACTCATTTTTAGTTTATTATTTATATTCTGCCAATTTGGCAATATTTTCATGGTTTAAAATTTTTCTTAGTTAAAATATTTTGTAATCACTAGTTCTATTTATAGCTTCAGTGCACTGCACAAATTTTATGCAATACAATACAGGTAATGGAAACTCTGAAGACATTTAGTTGCTCCAGCCATACACCAATTTGCTCATGTTGTTTTTGCTGTTGGTCCATTCCAGAAAATGGTAAATATACAGGAACACGCAGAGGATAGCAAATATCCATGTTTCTGACACATCTCAAATTGCACGTGTCTGAAACTGTACCCTTGATCTCCCCAAAGCTGTTCAACTTGCAGCCTTCCCAATCACAGCTGATGACATCTCCATCCTTCCAGTTGCTCAGGCCAAAAGCCTTGGAGTCCTCCTTAATACATCTTTCTTTCACTCCACATACAATTCATGAGCAAATGCAATGGCCTTTATTTTCAGAATGCATCCTAACTTTTTCCTAATCCATTTTCTCTCACCTGGTTCACTGCAGTAGCCTTCTACCTGGGCTCCCTGCTTCTGCCCTTGCTCCCTACAGTTTTCTTCACACTGCAGCCAGAGTGATTGGCTTACAGTGTAAGTTAGATCAACCAACTTCATTGCAATTGCCCCCATTTCTCCCAGAGCAAAAGCCAAGATCCTCCATGCTGCCTCTCTGCTTCCATCTCCTGACACTCTTGCCTTGCTTAGTTCTTTCTAGGCATAAGGCTACTCAGTATATATTCTTGAAGTAAGGCAGGAACAACCCATGTTTATATTAAAGGACATTGAGATTGTCTCCTCGGTTCACTTTTCAACTCACTTTAATGTGACTTCTATCCTCACTGTTCCAATAAACTGCTAACATAAAGGTCTCTAATGACTTTCATGTGACCTAATCGAATAGCTACTTCTCTGTCCTTGTCTTTTTTTTATTTTTATTTTTATTTTTTTTGAGACGGAGTCTCGCTCTGTCGCCCAGGCTGGAGTGCAGTGGCGCGATCTCGGCTCACTGCAAGCTCTGCCTCCCGGGCCCACGCCGTTCTCCTGCCTCAGCCTCCCGAGTAGCTCTGTCCTTGTCTTACTCAGTCCTTCTCTCCTATCACTCAACTAGCACGTATTCTGATTCTAGAAATATGGAAATAATTAAAAGAAAGAAAAACTCATGTCTTTGTGGGATGTACATTCTAGTGGGGGGAAGAAATAAATAAACAAGGTGACAAGTGCTATGGAGAAAATTGCAGCAGGGAAGAAGAATTAAGGGTATCGGAGTAGGTTTCCATTTTAAATAGGCTGGTCAGTGGGAACTCTATTGAAAAGGTGACTCAGTCTTGAGTAGATTTTTTTTTTCTTTTTTTTTTTGAGACACAGTGTTGCTCTGTCACCCAGGCTGGAGTGCAGTGGCGCGATCTCGGCTCACTGCAAGCTCCACCTCTCGGGTTCACGCCATTCTCCTGCTTCAGCCTCCAGAGTAGCTGGGACTAGAGGCACCTGCCACCTCGCCCGGCTAATTTTTTTTATACTTTTAGTAGAGACGGGGTTTCACCATGTTAGCTAGGATGGTCTCGATCTCCTGACCTCATGATCTGCCTGCTTCAGCCTCCCCAAGTGCAGGATTACAGGTGTGAGCCACCGCGCCTGGCCTTGAGTAGAAATTTTAAAGAGGAGAAGTAGCAAGTCAAGTGGAAGAGCATTCCAGGAGAGGGAATAATCAGTGCAAATGCCTTGAAGTAAGAATGTGCTGAGAGAAAGAATGGATGAAATCACCTAGGGGTGAGTGGAGACTGAGCCCAAGGGTCATCTGTCATTGGGGCAGGGAAATGAGAAGGAACCTGCAAAAGAGGTAGAACAGGAGTGGCCAGTGAGAGAGGAGGAAACACTCTCCCTTCCTAGAGTTAGAAACACCATTTTCTCTTGGTTTTCCTCCCACCTCATATCTCTTTTGAGTCCTGTTTGGGTACTTCTCTACATCCTCTATAATAATATACTGTATGTGCCAGTTAATTTCCAGAAGAGGATTGGAGTATAATATGACACTAGGTGTGCATATATGTTAGAACTATGAGTGAACCCAAGCCCAGAAAAAATAGACTTAGTAGGAATTTAAGGTAGAAGGAGTAGAACTGAGATACTCCACAGGTCAGGGTCCAAGTGCCAAAGGAGTGTGGTAGATTCCAGGTTAGGCATCAGTAACCAAAGTCTGTTTATTAGTATAACAGGGCTTGGGGCAAAAAGTATGGGTTGCAGAGAAAACTATGAAGGGCTACGTAAAGAGCCAGGTTATTTCAGATTCTTTCCAAATAATGGTGAACAGAACAGGGCCCATTTCCCAGGGAGAGAAGCTGACAGGAATCACGTACAAAGTAGACCCTAGCATTGACTTGACTACAGAGCGAGACTCCCACTCCTCAGGCATGAATAACTGTGGACCCAGGTGAATTGAAGGAGGCATATTCACCTAGGTTTCCTAAAAGGACTAGGTGCTCGGTCTAGTCACCACATGGGGCTATTCCAGGGTGTACTATCTGATAACATCACAGAAGTGGACCAAGATCTTCATCCTCAGGCAAGAGCAATTTCAAGGATTTCTAGGCAGCACTGGTTTGTAAGGCAAGAGGTCTTGATACCTTGCTCACTTAGGCCTTTTGTTTGATACTGCAGAAGTGGCATCCCTGCACACTGCATATAGCTAGGAACTGCTTCCAAATTGCTGGCATGGGGCTAAGACAGGAGGAAGGACTGGAAAACTTAAATGTTACTATCAACTAAAATTCTTTTAACTTCATTTTCACTTCTCACCCATTCTATATATATGTGGGTATTTTTTTAAGATCCAAGTGCAAGACTCTGTTAACCTTCATCTTATTCAGTTGGGAACCTATCTCTAGTCTGTCAAGAAAATTAATGTTTCTGATTATATTTAATGTATTCATTATCCTTTCCAATGGGTATGTTATTCACATGCTCAGTGAACATGTCCTCTACAACATTTTCATTGATAGATAAAGATGAACAAGAAGATTAAGAATATAACCCTGCAGCATATCACCAGAAACCTCCCAGCAGGTCAACACATTAATCCTTAGCTTTTGGTTATGAGTCATTTGAACAGTTTCTAATTTACCCAGTTGTTCTTAAGTAAGCCCATATTTCCTCAATAAGTGAGGGAGAAGTGAGGGAAAAGATCAAGATGAGAAAGCAGTAGGCTTGGTAAGCCATGCCAAGGAGTTTACACACTATGTATAGTCAATGAGGGTCCATTTAATGGTTTTAAACAGTGGAGGGAGATGGCCACAGTCTTATATTAATGGGTCTGTGCAATCTTCTTAGTTTGTTCTTCATTAATTGCTATTCTTTCATCTTTTGAATATAATTTAAAATCTGAGCTCATAAAGTAACTAGAAAAGTAAAACAAACTAAAGAGATGTCACATGCCTTTCTAGTTCCACCTACCTCCTTGACTTGATGTGCTTGCCCTTCCTTCACTACTTTCATCTGGCAAATTTCTATACATCCTTCACATTTAACCTGTAGATTGCCGTATCAAGTCATATGTTCATACTAAAGTATTTCATGAAAGATACATACATACCAGTATATATTTAACATGTTCCATGTCCACCTACAAACTTCCTTTCTTTTTCCTATGAGTATTATTGGCCTTGAGATGTTGGAGTTCTGTCTTGTAAAGGGTCCTTTGTAGGCCTTACTTTGTGGCTAATTCATCCCTGCTTTTCAATAACTGTTCTTTAGGTTTTCCACACTCTTTGGTCTCTCACACTTTATCACTAGCAGCCCCTTCACAAATACATTTTCCTCTTTTTCTTTGCATCTGCATTTAGCATTCCTTTCAATTGATGCTTATTAAATATTAATATAATATTTACTTTAGGGGGCTACTTGTTCTCATGGTACTATTATATTAGGAGAGCAATTAAATACTAATTAATTTTTAATTGTTTATTTTCTTTTAAAATTCATAGGTTCCAACTCCATTGGGAGCTTCTTCTCTAATGGCACCTCAACCCATTATTCATACCCAGCAAGGCCTAAGGACCAGTAGTCCTTCCACTCCATCCCCAGAACATCAGGTACATTTGGGTTGTTGTTGCTAAGTGCCTTGGCAGAGATAGGCAATCAGTGGAGGCAGGATCAGTGTTATAATGGAGTTTTGTAACATAGCCATCTTTTGTGTACTGTTGGTCTCTCATAGAAGAAAGCCTAATTGTAACATTTTCATCATCATAGAAAGACACAGAACTGTGCAGACCTGGTACAGACCTTTATAAACTTGTGTTGTTAAGCCTCAACTGCTTCTTATATTTATTCAGCCATCCTTTTATTCATTCATTTGTTTATTCATTCAACAAACCCAACTGTAATTAGTATTGGAGAAATGGCTAACCCAGTCTGGAGATTTCAAGGATGACTTAACAGAGAACTGATACTTAAGTTTAACGATAATATTTAAAAATAGACAGAGTTAACAGAGTGAGAAAGGATGCTCCAGATAAACATATACGCAGAGAGGGAAGCACAAAGCACCATGGGAACTCAAAGAAGAGAACAATTAATTTAGCAAAGGAAGCTTTCAAGTACTAAATGATAAAGAAGATTTCAAATAGTAGATGCATAGTGGATGGAAGAAGTTTGGCATTACAGGCAGAAAGAATAGGTTGAACAAAGAAATGGAAGTAGGCAGTAGTAATGTGAGGGAGCAGAGCTGAAGTGTATGGGAGAGTGTCATGATCCAGGTGTCCATTGTCTCAGAGTATTGTATTCTAGAAGACTTTACAAGGTTTCTTCTTTCAGTCTTCAACTGATGTGCTGAGCCCCCTGATACCTGAACATTTGTTTTAGGAGGACTGACGAAGCTTCAGATGTTAGATAATGAGAAAAATGGAGTGACAATTTGCCTCCTTCCTGTTCTCATAGCAAAGCTGGTGGCATCATTTTTTTTTTCATTTTAAGTTTATTTTTTATTTTTATTATTATTATTTTTTATTATACTTTAAGTTCTAGGGTACACGTGCACAACGTGCAGGTTTGTTACATGTGTATACATGTGCCATGTTAGTGTGCTGCACCCAGTAACTCGTCATTTACATTAGGTATGTCTCCTAATGCTATCCCCGCCCCACCCACAATAGGACCTGGTGTGTGATGATCCCCTTCCTGTGTCCAAGTGATCTCATTGTTCAATTCCCACCTACGAGTGAGAACATGTGGTATTTGGTTTTCTGTTCTTGTGATAGTTTGCTGAGAATGATGGTTTCCAGCTGCATACATGTCCCTACAAAGGACACGAACTCATCCTTTTTTATGGCTGCATAGTATTCCATGGTGTATGTGTGCCACATTTTCTTAATCCAGTCTATCATTGATGGACATTTGGGCTGGTTCCAAGTCTTTGCTATTGTGAATAGTGCCACAATAAACATACGTGTGCATGTGTCTTTAGAGCAGCATGACTTATAATCCTTTGGGTGGCATCATTTTGCCAAAATGGATTTCCTGAGCAGAGTCTCCAGACTCCCACCATGTAATTGCTGTAGCTGCTCTCTAAGCAACAGCAAGAGCAATGGTTGCCTATGATTTCTTGTCTTGGGCGGGGAGTGTGATCCCTGAGTAACATAAGCTCACCTTGGCATGGGAAATTTCATCAAATATTCTGGTCTCTGCTGGCTTGGCTTTCTTGAAACTGTAATGTGCCCACACATTGTTATTTTTGAGCCATCATCTGTAAACAGAGACTACAATATGTGAAAGGTGATGAATTTTGTAGAGATTAGCAATTCCAAAATCCTCTTTAGGAAGAGGAAATGGAGGCCCTAAGAGAGATGACTTCCAAGGTTTCTTGGCTCCAAATCCAGAATTTTTTCCAATGTGTGGGCAAAAGCAGGCCTTCCATGCAAGGTGGATTCCCACTACACTTAGTGTCTCTGGCACTTAGCATTGACTGTCTTGCCCAGCTAGGTGGTTTTTCTTGTGAGTGTCTTAGTTTCTTAACTAGATTTATTATCTCCAGTTATACACTGCATCAAATTCTTCTAGTGTAACTTATCTTCACTACCTCAATGTTGAGCACATTGTACATGCTCCACAAACATTTGTTGCTTGATTGATTCACACAGCCAATAAATAATGACGAAGCTGCTATGTATCAGGCTCAGTGTGAGGCCCAGAGAAGCAAAGGCAAGAGAAACAAGTCCCTACCCTTAAGAATTTATAGGCTGATAGAGGAACTCATCTCAGCTTCTCTTTTTCTTTGGTACTGACATCAGACATTTTAGAGTCAAGTTGAAAAGAGTTGGTGATATTTTTGGGCTTTCATATTTCAAGGCATTTCAACATATCCACAAATAGCAGGCCCAGTGAGCTGTGCAATATCATGGGGCTCCAATGTTTTTGGAGCCTTGGTCCTGAGCCAGACTGAATGCCCTCTCTTATCTATATATGTGAAGAATAGCCCTTCTTCCTCCCCAGGAGGCTGTGAGGGATTTAAAACAGATGTCTATCTGAGGGATCCTGCAGATCTCCCATGCTATCAGGAGGCTGTGTGATTTCTCCCCATCATGAGGCCTTTATCATGACACGTTATGGCTCATGTCTCAGACCCCTGAGTTTCTTATTCTGTGCCATATCCATGCCTTTCAATTATCAGGACAGTAGCGGAAATTTATTGAGGGCTTACTAGGTACTAGGCACAGTATCAAGTATGTTATATGTGTAATTCCATTCAATCTACTTAATAATATGTGCCCAAAGCCCCATTATTATGGTTATTTTACAACGGAGAAAACTGAGACACTGTTAAAGTAACTAACCTAATATCCCATAGCCAATAAATAATCAAGCTTGACTGCGAAGTACATGCTCTTAGCCTTAACCATTATGCTGAATGCACCATCTTTCCCAATTATTATCCAGGAAATCTTGTGACTGGGAATTTACCATGGCTTATACTGAAGGTCTTCGTGTAGCCTGAGGAGTCCGGCCCAAAGGAGATTCAGGAACATGAAAGCAGAGTTCAAACCTTTTTACATCCATGCCTTTTATTGGGTTTGGTGGGAAAGGAAGAGCTTGGGTGGACATAGGGGCAGAGGTATTTGGAGGAGTGTAATTACTCACCTTGGGGCCCAAGATCAGGTTTTCTAAATTGAGAACTGCATAGTTACAGAAGGAACCCGGAGGACCCAGTGGGATTTAGTGACAATCATGGGATGCAGAATTAGTACTAGTGCCCTGATGACTCACCAGAGGTCGTAGTCAAAATGTATTAGCACTAGAAGTGAGTCTGGAGATCCTCTAGTCCAAAGCTCACATTTCACATGTGAGGACACTGAGCTAGATAGGTGAAGACATTTGTCTAATGAGGCACAGCCTGTTAATGACAGGGTTAAACTAGAACCCAGGTTCTAGAGCCTATTACATAGTGGCAAGCCTAGGAATGGATTCTGGAAATAAAGCAGGGTAATGTCTGGGAGTCCCCAGGGCCATCATTCTGGCAGATGAGGTGGTGGGGTCGGGTTGCAGAAGGATTAGTTGCCTAGAACAAAGGACTTCTCCACATCACCTTGGATAAATAACATCAGTCCCAGGAAAAAGGAAATCACATTGCCACATTTTACCTTGTCTAGGAAAATCCTACCTTGTCCTCTCTTGTATAAACAGAACAAAAACACGGAAGATACAATAACAATACACAGTGAGAACACCACCAGCACATTCAGCAACCCAGGGTAGTGAGTATGGAGGCCCATTGGCATGTCTGGAAATAGAAGAAACATGTATTCTGACTTACTAGGAAATAGCCCCAAGAGGCTGGGACAGCTTAGCATGCAGGAGCACTATCACAATTGAGAGCCCTCCAGGGGAGTTCCAAAGCACCTAGGGGAAACTGCACTTTCTGCTCTCAGAAGTCAGGACTAGAAACTGAATCAGAAGGTCGAGCAGAGGCTGTCTCAGAACATCCTGAAATGCTTGGAATCTCTCTGAAGGCCTTGGGCTCTTTCCCAGTGGGCTTCCTGAGAGGAAATGACCCCAGTGACCAGGCTCAGGAAAAAGGAGACACATTCCCCCAGCCTCAGGATTTGTAGCTCTTCAGAGTAATTTCAGAGGCTTGTGGAGATTGGGACAGAACCTGTTACCTGCACAGAGCAAAGATGGAGTGAGAGTTGTTGTGGGTTCCCAGCTGCACAAATTTAAGTCAGCTCTTGGTCCTCTGAGTTCTGGAAGTTGCTAAGGATATCATCCTCTTCTTCCAGGGAACTCTAATTGCATATCACATCATTTTCTTCCTTCTCTGCAGAGCACATTAGTGTGACATTTGCAGGTACTATTCACTGAAGTCATTAAACTCTGGCTTCCCAAAATATGAGCCAGTGGTGTGCTAGAGCTGGCTTGTACCAGCTTGTGAGAACCAATTGTTAAATTTCTAGAAATTCTGCAAGATGGTTGTTAAACACAGTCATCATTCAAAATTAAATTATAAAAATTTACAATTAAATTATTTTAAAAAGCAAAGATAATAAATATTCAAAATTTATCACCTTCTAATTATTTTTTGACATTTGAATGTTACCTGTGCTCTTGAGGTTATTTACATCGATTTTATCTGTATGCTACTGGGCATGTCTTCCCAACTCGACATGGATTGAAATCAGCCATTGTGAGAGTTATCTACGCAACAGAAATTGGTAGATGCTACAAACTACGGCTTGATCTATGTTTGTAACTCTAGACTTGAAAGCAATGGAGAAAATGTTACTAATGCAGATTCAGCTTAAAAGTGAGTTGTGTCTGTAGCCATTATTGTGAATAGCACCAAAAAATGAGGCAATATTTTTCTGGTATTTGAAAACCATTATCCAATTCAGCAAGTAAGTCACTCACATTGTTGATGAGTGATCCAAGTACCAATATAAAAATAATTGTTGAATTACTTTTTTTATTACTTAACATAAATGAATATATCAACCAACATTTATGTCAGAACTACACTAGTTCATCAATTGCAACTATAGGTTTTCTAGAGAGATATGTATTTGGCAAAAATCAAAAGCATCCTGCCAGAATTGGTTATACGGAATTTACGATAAAGAGTATTGTATATTTTATTATCATTTATGAAATTGTGTGCTATACACCTTTTATATCAATACAATTTATAATAAATACCTACCCCCTTTCTAAAGAGAATTAGTTGAACATTTATCAGCACAACACTCTGTGAAATGATTTTTTTTTTTTTTTTTTTTTGAGACGGAGTCTTGCTCTGTCGCCCAGGCTGGAGTGCAGTGGCCGGATCTCAGCTCACTGCAAGCTCCGCCTCCCGGGTTCACGCCATTCTCCTGCCTCAGCCTCCCGAGTAGCTGGGACTACAGGCGCCCGCCACCTCGCCCGGCTAGTTTTTTTGTATTTTTTAGTAGAGACGGGGTTTCACTGTGTTAGCCAGGATGGTCTCGATCTCCTGACCTCGTGATCTGCCCGTCTCGGCCTCCCAAAGTGCTGGGATTACAGGCTTGAGCCACCGCGCCCGGCCGTGAAATGATTTTTTTAAAGTTGTTCTGTTTCCTGTTGTATGCATATTTTCTTTACATTTTGTTTTGTTTTGTTTCAAAAGTGTCCATGGTGAAAAACTACATTTTAAAGTCTGTTTTAAAAAAATGCTTTTACTAAAGCAATCTAAAGATAAGCTGTAAAAGGTGTGGCCTACTGAAGGGTTACTAAAGATCAATCATATTTAAGGTCAGGTAATAGCTAGATTTGGATCTGGCAAAGGACATTTCTTTTCTTTTCTTTCTTTCTTTCTTTTTTTTTTTTTTTTTTTTTTTGCCAAGAGATAAGAAAATGACCACCTATAGAGTTGATAAGCTTAGTGTACTCTTGGAAAAGCTGCTGTAGCCATGGCAGGAAGGAAATAGAGGAGTCAGAAAGAATTGGTATACAACTTTCTAATTAAGAGAAGACTAGAAAGGAAATACATTCAGCAGTATAAATAAGGGAATCTTCTGTTTGTACCTGTAAGGGAGTAAAACACGAGTGATAAGCTGATAAGGCTTTTGGCTCCAAAAGAAAAACCTGGCCCGAAATGTCAAATCATATATCTCTTAGAGGGATTTATTCCAGATTAGAATTAGTGATAATTTGGAGAAATATTTCCTAAAGTTTGAAGTAAGTCCTTGATTAGTTTTAACAATGAGTAACATAGATGGGGATCAGTGAAGTTGAACCAAATTTGCATGTGTGTCTGATATTTCAATGTTTTTCTGTAGAAACATTACCTACTTTTCAAAAACAAAAAAATTTTTTGGAAGGCATTGAGGTGGGGGAGAGTGGTGAAGAATAGAGTTCTCATATACTTTTCTCTCCAGGAACAGAGACATTATCTCCCAAAGCTGCTGACCAGAAAAGGTCAGAGTCATGTCTTCATCCTCCCAAGCCAAATCGCATAGAAGCCACTGGAGAACTAGTTTGGAATTCCGGCTTCACTATTATGTAGTTGTAGGATTTTGGAGAAGCTGTACAGGTTCACTGAGCTTTAGTTTCCTCATTCACAATATGACGATACCAATTTCTTCCTCATATTATATATAAGGACATATCTATGTCTATATGCTTGATCGTACATTATCTGTGTAGATAAACCGGTAACAGTGATTGCCTCTGAGAAGAGAGACTTACTTTCCGTTGCATAATTCTTAGGCTCATGGTAGAATTTGTGCAAGTGGATGAAGCACTGCCTTATTGGGAAACACTCCAGTGAAAGAACAGAAAGGACAGAAAACAGCCCGAGGAATAATTACTTGGTTCTGTATGACACATGTACTTTTAAAGGGTTGTAATGTAGGATGACATTGGGTAAGTCCATGGTCCTAGAAGCCTAGGTGGAGTTCTTAGGATTTTGTATGTAGACTATGAAGTTTTGGAAACGTTTGAGCTGGAGAGAAGACATTCTGTTCAAAGGTGGCTTTCAGGAAAGGCTGGTGCTACAGGCAGGGTATTTATTAGAATGAGGCCAGTGACCACTCTGAAACAGACACAACGTAAGTTCCCTTCAAGGGGCAGGAAGCTCCCTGGGATGGTGACACCAGAAAGACACAGAGGCTGAACCCTCGTGATGGCGCTAGGTCCCAGGTTCGCTAGCATCCGAGAGGGGTATTGGGTCTCTCCAGAGGCCATTGTGAAGGCTGCTGCCAGTTCTAGGGTCGGGGTGGGGTCAGGCTAGGTCCCTATTCCTAGGGCTTTAGCACCGCTCACTCACAAATCCCCTTTTCCCAGGAGGGCGTATGGGTTTTTCCTGTCGCTCTAGCTTCTCTTCCGCGGCCCTTCCACGCTTGTCACTTACCTGAGGGCAGCCAATGAGCACCTACAGGTTGGGCTACTTTCGGCCAAAGGAGAACGGGGGCTTATGGAGGACCCTCCCTGCGCACCAATGAAAGTGCATGGAGAGGCGGGCCTGCAAGTGCTAACAAGCCAATCACGGAATCCCGGCGGCCGGCGGCCCGGGAGGCAGTCGCGCGCTCGCATCCCCAAGATGGCGGCCGCTAAGGACAGTTGTGGCAAAGGAGAAATGGCCACAGGGAATGGGCGGCGGCTCCACCTGGGGATTCCTGAGGCCGTGTTTGTGGTAAGAGGCACGCTGTTCCCTGGCATCTTGGCTTGAGGCCGCGGACTGCCCCTTTCTTCCCGGCTCCCACCCAGGCCTCGATTGTTGGAAGGAGCTGAGCTAAATGTTCAGGGAGGGGGCGCTCGGTCTGCTCTCACTCTTCGCTCCTGGATAGATTGAGCTCTGCTGGGGCCCGCCCGGAAGAAACGTAGCTCGAGAAGGCCCTAGAAGAGAACGAGGTGTGGGGCCGCAGCGAGGGGCGGGGGCGGCGGGCGCGGGTCAGGGCGGCCTGAGGGACCTCCGGGCTGCCGCCGGTTTTCGTCCCCCTGCTGGTTGGAAAAGGGGAGGTGGTGAGGAGCTCGACTCAGCATGGATGCTGGAGAGACAGTACAATGAATAGGCAGAACAGCCAATGCTAAGATGTGAAAACGGAGTATCACCTTGTCTGTTGAAGGAATGCAGTGGTCTGTTGCCTCGGGGAAAATGGAAGAAGAGACCGATGGGAAAGTAGGATGATAGGGTGAGAGTGTTAAGTCCTTCTGTGTTTTGCTAAGGAATTGAGGTTTTTCCGGTAGGCAACGGGCTGTCATCAGAAGGCCTTTCGTTTTAGGTACATCATTCTGACAACTTAGTGGAGAATGAATTGTTGAGAGAGGAGGCTGAACCCTCGTGATGGCGCTAGGTCCCAGGTTCGCTAGCGTCCGAGAGGGGATCGGGTCGCTCCAGAGGCCGTTCTGGAGGACGCTGCCTGTTCTGGGTGGCTTTAAAAATTTCTTATTTTATTTATTTAATTTAGAAATAGTAGTTGAAAACTATTTGACTAATGAGAGAAAACGTCAGACTGGCCCTCCAGGCCAGGTCATCTGTCTGTCCCCACTTAGCTACTATGAAATCTTCATGGAAGTTTCTCAACCGTTTGGTTTGTACCTTACCTTACCTCTGCCTTTTTCACTAACCACGTCTTATATCCTTCTAAAGACTCATTTATTTATACCACACTTGGTATTGTATATTTGCATTTGCTGATTGAATTTCGTAATTGTTTGGTTATTATTTTGTGTTTTTATGAGCTGTGTCATTTATTTCTCTACATTGATCTATTATCTAATCATAACAAAGAATAAAATTTGTTGAGTGCCGGGCACTTTCTTAATGATTTTACAAAACTCGAGGTGGTAGCTACTGTTATGCCCGTTTTTTAGATGATAAAACTGAGGTACGGGGCCCTTGAGTAACTTGCCCAGGCCACACAGGATGTAAGTGAGGAATCCAGGATTTGAACTTGGGCAATCTGTGGAGGTCCAGACCGGCGGCTTACCCCTCATGCTCTGCTACTGGGTAATGTAAGTAGCAGAGAGTTCTCATGCATCGCCCCACTTCTCCTGGTCATAGCACAGTGCCTGACACATAGTATAAGTTCAAACTGGGTGTCTAATTGAATTTCCATAGTGCCTGAAATGTTACATTCATAGTGCTCAGCTAGAGATGGCCTCAGAAATCTAACTCGGGAGGAGACACTTTATCTGAGGGCTTTATAATGTCTTAAAATGCTTTTTCCCTACAATGTCATGGTTATTTTTTTTTAGACCTTAAAATTTCTACCTGCATAATGTAATAAGCAACCCAAATTTTATATAACTGTTTTTGTTTCCAAACTATTAATAATTGAAGTGACATGGTATTGTAGAAAGATTATTGGCCCTGAGTTTCTTTAACTGAAATAGGGATGACAGTACTTAGAGAGTTGTTATGGGAAACAGAGGACATGCTTGCAGTATTGCAGTGTAGTAGGTGTCGTATAGATATGAATGTTCATGATGATAGGAGGCAATGTACCATAGTGGTTAGAAATCAGACCCAGTCCATTCCCCAACCCCACTGAGGCAGTAATTTGTTTTCTTTCTCCGCTTGAATTGTTCTTTCACCCTTGTCCATTTCATGACCTCTTCATCTTTCCACATCTAGTTCAGCTATCACCTCCCTGTAGTTTTCGCTGACCTCTACCCCAAAACAAAATCCCTGGCACTTTGTGTTCCTGTGGCACATTATGCTGTAGATAGGTGTCACGTACTCTTATAAGCATCTCACCTATGCTAACTCATTTAATTTCTGGTGATGAAAAGGTACTTGTACAGATGATGAGGAGATTGAGGCAAAGAGAGGTTAAATAACTTCCCTAAGGTCAACTCATCTAGTGAGTGGTGAAGCCAGGATTCAAACCAGGCACCTCCTGTCTCTTAACTACAGCCTATGATGCTATAGTTAATTCTTGCTGAACTCCAGCACCTAATAACATGTATCATGTGCTAGAAACTTACACTTCTTTCTCTTTCCTCCAGTGACCCTTCTAGGAAGATGGCATCTCTCTTTTACATGCAGAACTCAGCCATTAACTCTCAACCTCACCTTTTCAATTTCCTTTACTGTCTCTAGTTTGATGGCTTCATAGTTCACTCCCTTGCTGTGTTTCTCTTCCTTTTTTTTCCTTGTTTCAGCTAAGATATTCTCTGGTAGCTAATAAATATGGATAAGAATAATGATTTGAAGATCTTAGAAGCTATAAGATGATTGAAGTTACTTATAATAAAGAACTAGACTTCTGTAAAGTACTAGACAGCTCTTGTAGCATCTCTTTTAAGTTTCCATATATTTTCATCTTGTTTCTGATCCTTATCTAATTAACTAGCCTTTCTTCAAGGATCAGCATGTGGTATAAAAATATTTTAACGTCAGTTTTACTGCTTTTCTTTTGATCAGTTACTTCTGTTACAAAAGATTATTCTGTTTGCCTTTTAGATTTACTTTGTTTCGGTCATTTGATACTGAAGGAAGCATTTGTGGATTGCCTTGGGAACCCAGTAACCGTATTTAGTATGATTTCTATGGCAAAACTTGTTGAATTAAAAATAAGTAATAAAATTGATAATCTTGACATACAACCTGTAAAATCATTTTGTGAATAGGATGCATGAATAGGCAATGTATTTGATTGTTAGTATTTTCATATTTACTACTAGGGATGCATGGGAAATGCATAAATAGTGGGCAAAGTCATTCTTCTTTTCCTATTTATGAATAAAAAAAAGAAGAGGAAAGTGAAAGAATAAATTAGCTATATAATATATATATACTGTCTGAAATTGTCTCTAACTTTTTATAACTACAAGTTGAGCATCCTAAATCTGAAAATCTGAAATCCAGAATGCTCTAAAATCCAAAACTTTTTGAACACCAATATAATGCTCAAAGGAAATGCTCATTGGAGCATGTTGGACTTTGGATGTTTGGCTTGGGGATGCTCAACTGGTATAATGTAAATATTCCAAAATCCAAAAAAAAAAAAATCTAAAATCCAAAACAATTCTGGTCCCAGGCATTTTAGATAAGGATGCTTAACGTGTACTTTTAGTTAAAAACAAACCTTTGGAGGAAAAGCTTTTTTTCTTTTATGTTTTAAAAACAAAGCAGTCAAAAAATCTGATGAGTGGCGTGAATTCTAAAATTTGTAAAGTATTATTTCTGATATTAAAGGAAGATGTAGATTCCTTCATGAAACAGCCTGGGAATGAGACTGCAGATACAGTATTAAAGAAGCTGGATGAACAGTACCAGAAGTATAAGTTTATGGAACTCAACCTTGCTCAAAAGAAAAGAAGGTAAGTGTAAAAATTTCTAAGTTATGAAAATCGTATATGGCTTGAACTTTAAAAAAATTGAGATATAATTTACATATGATAAAATATTCAGATGTCAAGTCCTCCAAGGTGGCTGTACCATATGAAATTCCCACCAGCAATGTACAAGAGTTCCAGTTGTTCCACATCCTTGCCAACACTTGGTATTGCCAGTCTAAATGTGGTTTTGAAAACAGAATGGTTATTAAAGACTGTATTCCAAAGCTTTCAAAATCATAACATCTTATATGTCTAGTTCATCCTTCTAATTTTGCCAGTGAGATTAGAGACCCACAGGGTCTGGGGCACAAGACTTAATTAGTTATGAAATCCCAAGATTTTATAACTAATGGGCATAGGAAAAAAGGTATCCTTACTCTCAACTCTTTATTTCCCTACATAATTTTATATAGCTTATAAAGTCAATTCACTGTAATAAATATTTATAGATCTTTGTTTTGTGCATGTGCCAGCATTCTTCTGTGAGATAAATATTTATGGAATGCCAGCTAGATGCCACATACTGTTTTGGGTGAAATAACATCCAGTATCTGCTTTCAGCAAGGACACAGGACTGGGCATGGTGGCTCAAACCTGTAATTCCAGCACTTTGGGAGGCTGAGGTGGGAGGATCTCTTGAGTCCAGGAGTTCAAGACTAGCCTGGGCAACTTAGGGAGACCCTGTCTCTACAAGTAATTAAAAAATAATTAGGCTGGGCGTGGTGGCTTGCGCCTGTAATCCCAGCACTTTGGGAGGCTGAGGTGGGCAGATTGCCTGAGCTCAGGAGTTTGAAACCACCCTGGGCAACATGGTGAAACCCCGTCTCTACTAAAATACAAAAAAATTAGCCGGGCATGGTGGCACGGGCTTGTAATCCCAGCTACTTGGGAGGCTGAGTTGGGAGAATCGCTTGAGCTCGGGAGGTGGAGGTTTCAGTGAGCCGAGATTGCGCCACTGCACTCCATCTTGGGCAACAGAGTAAGACTGTCTCAAAAATAATAACAGTAATAATAATTAGCTGGGTATGGTGGCATGCACCTATGGTCACAGCTACTCTGGAGGCTAAGGTGGGAGGATCACCTGAACCCAGGACGTTGAGGCTGCAGTGAGATGTGATCATGCCCCTGCACTCTAGCCTGGGCAACAGTGCGAGATCCAGTCTAAAAAGCAAACAAACCACACAAAAAACCAGGGACACAGGTTGGGGGAAATTATAGGTATATAAATAAAATTATAGGTATATAAATAAAAATTATAGGTATATAAATAAAATCTACACAAAGTAGAGCAGTGGAGGTACTTTGGTACAAAGTAATGAGTTACAGGGGAATGGTAACTCATTACTTTGAAACAAAGCACCTCATTAATCTGGAGGGGCCAAGGAGGTTCAGAGGAAGCTTCTAAGAGGAACAGATACCTGTGTAGAATTTCAAAGATTAGTTATGAGTTTGGAGGCAGACTAAAGTGAGGAAGGGTAGTCTGTGCATAAGGCACCATTTATGCAAAGGTACGGAAGTTTGTAGATGTATTTTCTCATTTGATTTTGGTGACAGTTGTAGAAATTTGAATATGTACTTTGTATTAGATGAGATGAAAAGTCATTGACATGGAAAGATGGAGAGTGTTAATGGACAGAAGCAAGATAGAAACCATTAAGAACAGTATACTCTTGTTTTGGAAAAAAATGTATATATGCACAGGAGTATCTGGAGAAGTCCACACTAAAGGCATATTAACAGTGGTAATCTCTGGGTAGTTAGAATATGGCATTTTTCTTGTTTTTGCTTATCTGTATTCTTAATTTTTTACAATGTACATGTACTGCTTTTGTGATAGTAAAAGTTTATTTGAAAAAGAAAAAGCCATTGGATTTGAGATCATCTACAGGGAGGTTACAGATAGAGAAGAAAATGTGCCTTGGGGTGGGGTGCAGTGGTTCATGCCTGTAATCCCAGCACTTTGGGAGGCTGAGGTGGGCAGATCGCTTGAGCCCAGGAGTTCAAGACCAGTGTGGGCAACATGGCAAAACCCTATATCTACAAAAATTAGCTAGGTGTGGTGGTGCATGCCTGTAGTTCCAGCTACTAGGGAAGCTGAGGTGAGAGTATTGCTTAAGCCAGGGAGGTTGAGGCTGCAGTCAGCTGTGAGTGTGCCACTGCACTCCAGCCTGGGCAACAGAGTGATACACTGTCTCAAGAAAAAAAAAAAAAAAGGAAAAGAAAATGAGCCTTGGGACCGAGTCCTGGGAGAGGGGGAAATTTGTGTATCAAAGTTACATTGCTCTTCTAACTAGTAAATTAATGATAGACAAAAAAAAAAAAAAAAAAGAAAAAAGTTATATTGCTAACTCTACAACTGTGGTATATAGCGGGATACTCACTCTAGCTTAACATATGGTCTAGGCCTAAATGTGGGGAGAAGGGGTAAAAATTCGAAACACTGAGGAAGTATCAGTGAACATTGGTGTTCTGGATGAGAACAGTGTTTGTCTAGTGTTTTAAAAGAGAATGGTAGAGTTGGAGATAGTGAGTTAGGAAAACTTTCTTGAGTTTTACCTATTTTAATAGTGGGTTGGTTATTTTTTTGAGACAGGCTTTCTCTCTGTTGCCCAGGCCAGAGTGCAGTGGTATGATCACAGCTCACTGTAGCCTTGACCTCCTGGGTTCAAGCAGTTCTTCCACCTCAGCCTCCCAAGTAGTTGGAGGACTATTTTTCTCTTTTTATTTTTCTGGAATTTCTCTCATCCCTATGATGTCAGCTGTGCAACGAAACTATTTTTGTGCCATGATCTAGTTGTTTTGCAGCAGATGGCTCTGTAGTTTAGATGCTAACCTTTTTATATATGTTGTAAATCTTTTCTTGCAGCCTGTCATGGAACTTTACCTTCAAGCTGTGTAAAAGTTCCTTAGTATTTCATGTGTTAATCTCTTTTTTGACTCTTGAATCTGAGATCTTTTATCTTTCTTTAATTGGAAATTTTGTGATTATCACTTCTTTTTTTTTTATCATCAGTTAATTTTTTTTCCTCTTTCTGAGATACCTGTTTACAGATGCTGACACTTCTAATTCTGCCTTCCATTTCTTTATGTTATTTCCCTTTTTTCTGTCTTTGTCATTTATCTTTTGGCAATTAGATGGATAGCCATGAGTTCTTTGTTTCAGCTGTCACGATTTTTATACCTAGTAGTTCTGGTTGGTTCTTCTTCATATTACCAATATTCTTTCTTTTCTCTTTGTGGTATCTTTAAGTATTTAATGTATAATTTTATCTTTTGGTATTTGTTAATTTTGTTTCATATCGTAGAGTCTGTTGAATTTATTGTCTTTATTTATTATAATGATCAAATTCTAATTTATTTTCCCTGTCAGCTTAGATTCCCTCAGGGATATCAGCTACTTTGGCCAGTAATGTATGTGGAGGTGGGGGTAATTTAAGTCACTCCTGGTGGGTAGGGGTGGGAGGAATGCTGCTGGTATCTCAGTCTAAGGGCATAGCCATCAGACAAATACTTCTCCCCAACCAGATAATTCCACCTCTGGGGGATTCTTTCCATTTCTGCTGTCTTCATTATCATCACAGGAGGGAAAGGGAGTCGGGAGAGGTGGGCTGCTGGGGACTAGTACTTGTAATTCTTAGCTTCCCAACTTGGCCTTCCCCCTGCCACTAGCCAATTCTGCCATTTTTCTGCCCTGTAGCAGTGATGAGGTAGGTAATGTGACTCCCTGGGGGCAGTTCAGAGGGAGAAAAGGAACACAGCTAGAACATTTTCTTTTAGCTTTATTCCTCTTTTGAAGGCTTGATTCACTTTCCCTCTAAGCTGCTGTCTCCGCTTTCACAGCTCTAGCACCTCCTGGGACCTGGAGGTTTCCATTGTTGTTACAATAGCAATGACCTGGAGCTGGCAGAAGTGCCCTTTGACAGAAGAGTAGATAAAGAAGTTGTGTTTGTCATATTTGTAATGGAATAGTACACAGCAGTGAAAATGAATGAACAAATCTTAGAATCTTGATTGAGTTTAAAAAGCAAACCCCAGCCCGGCGCGGTGGCTCACGCCTGTAATCCCAGCACTTTGGGAGGCAGAGGTGGGCAGATCACCTGAGGTCGGGAGTTCGAGACCAGCCTGATCAACATGGAGAGACCCCCCCCCATCTCTACTAAAAATACAAAATCAGCCGGGCCTGGTGGCACATGCTTGTAATCCCAGCTACTCGGGAAACTGAGGCAGGAGAATTGCTTGAACCCAGAAGACGGAGGTTGCAGTGAGCCGAGATCACGCCATTGCACTCTAGCCTGGGCAACAAGAACGAAATTCCATCTCAAAAAATGAAATAATAATAATATAAAAGCAAACCCCAGAAAAATGCATACAGCATGAGACCATTTGAATTAAGGTCAGAAGCCACCAGTGTTAAAGAATATTTTGTTTAGGGATACACACAAATAGGGTGAAACTAATTGAAAAAGAAAAAAACAGGACTGTAAACACACTGTTCAGGCAAGCTGCTTTCTCTTTTGTTTTTATTTGTTTTTTATTTTTGAGATGGAGTGTTGCTCTGGCATTCCAAGCTGGAGTGCAGTGGCGCTATCTCGGCTCACTGTAACCTCCACCTCCTGGGTTCAAGGGATCCTCACGCCTCAGCTTCCCAAGTAGCTGGGATTACAAGTATGCACCACCATGCCCAGCTAACTTTTTTGTATTTTTTTTAGTAGAGGCTGGGTTTCACCATGTTGGCCAGGCTGGTCTGGAACTCCTGGCCTCAGGTGATGCACCCGCTTCGGCCTCCTAAAGTGCCAGGATTACAGGCGTGAATCACTCTGCCCAGGCAAGCTACTTTCTCTTCAGGTGAAGCAGGGTAGGGAGGAGTGTATTGCTTGGGCACGTACAATGTCATTGGTTGTCTGGTTCCTGAGTTAGCTAGGGCTGCAGCTGCTTGATTGATTAATATGCTTTATAATGTATTACATATAATATTTATATATACAAAATGCATCTTAAAAGTCATTTACATGACCAAAAAATCTTGATCTGAACATACTCCTTATGTTGTATGTGTATCACATATTTTACAAATGTATAACATCTTTGTGGTGTTTACCTATATGAACATATCATACAAAAATAAGCAAACTTGAGCCATCTATGGCATCCAGATTGAATTGTAGTGAAAAAATGAATGCCATGTGTTTCTAGATTATTGACTGGACTGTATTATCAAATGATGACACTATTTTTTTTTTTAAGCAGCAGGCTCATTTAACACATTTCTTGCCAGGTTAGTAGCACAGGGTGTAGTAAATTTGCCCTGCCAACCTCCTGCACACATGGAGTGACTTCCTTTATGTGACGCAATAAGTTCATTTTCATTGTTGTGTTTAAATTTTGTTTACATTCTGTTCTCTAATAATATTTAGTAAATTTACCTTGAAAGAACCAGAGCTTTGTTATTATATCCTTAGTCTGTTTTGCTAGAAATTACATTGTGATTTGACAGAGACCCTAGAAAACACATGCATCTAATCACCATAAAGAACTAAACCCCAGTGACAAAAAAGGTGTCATTGTTTTCTCTCTTTAATTGACTGAATGTTTTTAGCATACTGTGTTTTTCTCTTATGTTCTTGTCAGTGAGGTTGATTGCATTTGGGAGTCACTTACTGGCCTTTTGCTAGTAGCTATCATATAACTTATCCATTAAGTCAGATCAGTCGGATATGTCCATCATTGTTTTTTTAATTTATTGTGTTTAAATCAGTGATCTATTTATAATTTTAAGAATGATTGTTACCTAATTTGAAAAGAAGAGCATTTAAGGAAGAAGTACCCAAAGCTTAAAAAGAATCACCAAATTATACTGTATCATAATGTGGTGTGTTTGGCATTCAGATGATGGTGTACATTTTTCACAGTGTGACAAGTGCACATACTGAGAAGGTGTCACTGTGCTTTGCCTGGCATTTAGCTGACTGTGATGTACATGTGTGTATACCGAATGCATACACCAGGAGCAGCTATGTGCATCACTGGATAGGGGATTGGTGTCTTCTATTTTAGAATATAACTTTTGAATCCATGTTATTTTTAAATTTAGTTTTTAAATTAATCTATTTAAAATGTCATTCTAATCACATGCAGAACCTATGAGTCACCTCTGTGGAATATAGTCTGCTCTAGAAATGTTAAATAACAATGGGGTATTTGACATAATAGAACAGAGCTTTGTCTTCATGGAATAGGCATTCCGTAAACATTTGCTAGTATATCTTAAATATTTTTATTAAAGTATTTTTACTTTAAATATTTTATGAATATTTTACTAAATATATTTTCTTTAAGTATTTCATTAAATATTTTATTTTATATTTATATCTTAAATATTGTATCTCATATCTAAAAATATCTTAAGTATTTTATATCTGTAAATAGTCCTCAAGAACACATTAGTAGAAAATGCAAAGTTAGTAAGACCATGCCCTGTTGTTTATTTTTGCCTGCAAAATACTAAGTCTTTTTCTTGTTCACAGGCTAAAAGGTCAGATTCCTGAAATTAAACAGACTTTGGAAATTCTAAAATACATGCAGAAGAAAAAAGTAAGTGCATTTTTATTTGTAAATATGAACAAACTAGGATATGTCAGCAGAAACTCATCTTTGACTCTTTGGTCACTGATATTTGATCTGTGCTGTGGAATTCAGTCTGCCTTCTTAAGCACATACACTAATGTTATGATGTGATTCTGTAGCAAATGTGACTTTGCAGCCTTCCCCCAAAAGTCAGGTTTAATTCTAGGGCCCACATTTGGATTACTTTGCTTATCTTTAGTACTTGTGAAACTTAAATGCAATTTGAAATTGTTTTACGTGTACAAAGAAAATGTCTTCTTCTGCGCTAGCAGCATCTAGGGTTTTTTCTTTGTTGTTGTTTTCTCCCTAAGAATAAGGAGTTACTCCAAGATTTATAGAGCTGGGAAGAATCTTAGAGGTCATCTGTTTTAGGTTCTCATTTCATAGTTGAGGAAATGGTTACGGAGATGTTATACTTGACCAGTGTCTATTTAGTTAGTTACTGGCAGAACTGAATTTGAGAGTCTTCTAAGTCTTAATCCACTATTCATTAAATAAAAGCAGGTTGTAAAGATTAAATCTCATAAGCATATTGTATTTAAAAGATTGTGTGTGCACTTACGATTTTGCTTGACTGTTAGAATAACTATTTCTAGTACGTTTTAATATGTGATGAACTTTGTAAGACTTCAGCAACTGATTGATTGGGCATGAAGCACCAGTGAAATAATAGAATGGCTAATTCTTATAATAACGCTTTCTCTGTATGTCAGGCACTCGGTGGGGTGCGTGTGTACGTGTGTACTCAGTGCTTATCACTGACTTCATAGGTGTAGGGACTGTTATAATCCTGATTTTACAGATGAAGAACCTGAGACACAAAAGTTAAGTGAGGTGCCAGATTTGTACAGCTAGTGAGTAGCTGAGCCAGAGTCCATACCCAGCCACCTGGGTCTAGCATTCATTTCTTTTACCACTACACTTAACCTGCATGATGGTACTATTTTAAATGTCCTAGGTTCAACTGTGCGATCTCTCCTTTATAACCTTGATATCAAACTGGCCTGTTTATGGTAGTGTCATTTTTTTTGTTTTGAAGGAGTCCACCAACTCAATGGAGACCAGATTCTTACTGGCAGATAACTTGTATTGCAAAGCTTCAGTTCCTCCTACTGATAAAGTGTGTCTGTGGTTGGGGGTAAGTAAGTGTTATAGCCCCAGCTGATATATTTGTAAACCAGTGTGTTTTCTCCAGCAAGCACACTGGTTTTGCTAGTATTTGCTAGTATTTTAATAGTATTGCTCGAGATGTGAAAGTGTTCATCTCCTTTTGATTGTGGACGGGACAAAGGGGCAGAGTTCAAGTGGTTCATATTAGAAACTGACTAGAATCAGGAGTGCGATGAAGATCGCAGCAAAAACGTACTGAAGTCTCTCCCAATCAAGATAAAACTGATCAAACAAACCCTGCTTCTCTTCCAATTAATGCTTTATCTCTCTTAAATATAATGGAGGAAGAGCAAGAGAAGTAAAATAGAAGGTACTGCTGAACTTTGGATAAATGCTTCTTCCCATAAGAGTTTAATAATTCTAGAAAGATCCCTCTGAATTTAAGGGGAAAAAGAGTGTTACAAAAAGCTTGAGGTTAGAGTTTATTTTTTAAAACCATATATTTCAGTTTTCAATGATTTCATTGAGCTTCTCTGTGATTTACCTGTCTCGCTCTTCTCAGTCCTCTGACTATCCAGCTACCTGTCCATGGATCTTGTTACCTCAGGCGAGTTCTCATACAAAGTAGCAAGCCGAGTGTACTTCTACCAGCTGTCCTACTGGGAGGATTTCCCCTAGCTGCTGTCCTGTAGAATCACTCTGGAGAGGCACTGTAGATTAGCCCAAGGAGGTTTGCTCAAAGTTTGTACAACATTTACATTTCATTCTACAATCATAATTCCTATACTTAGTTCTGTATTTGAAAGGAAGGATTTAGTATTTATCACTAAGGCTTTTTAAAAAATAACTTTGAAGCATAGCAACTATACCTGAGTGTCTAAGGGTTGAATGATTTTTCTGTATTCAGTTTTTTTGTAGAAATTGCATGATCTTTTGATTTACAAATTCAAGTGTTACTTTATTTCAGGAAAGATAATTTCTGTTGTGTACTTGAATGTGACTTTTGCCCCATTTATTATCTTTTGGGAATAATAAATACACATATGTTGGATCTCCTTTATTTTCAGTACCTGTCATGTTCTCTGTTTTCAGTTATTTGATCTGTTTCATTTTGTGTGATTTCCTCTGGCTGCTTCCCCATGACTTTGTGTTTTCCCTTTTAGTTATTCTGTTTTGTTGCTTTTACTCTGTCTTTCATAACTGTTCTTCTGTTTCTCTTTCTCTTCATTTTCTTTGCTGAGCTCTTCTTGCTCTTTTCATGTTTTTCTTCTTTTATGCCTCTTGAATGCTTAAATCCTCATTTCACCACTCATAGACTGGCACTTCCCACTTCCCACAATCTTCCCCATCTCAGTAAATGGCAGAATCTTTTGCCTGGTTGCTCAGAACAAAAATCTTTGAGTCATCTTTGACTCTTCTCTATTTTATATCTCTCAACCAGTTCTTCAGCAAACCCCACTGGTTCCTTCTTCTGAATAGATCGAGAAACCAACTATCTCTCACTTCCTTACCGCTATTACCATGGTCCAGGCCACCTTTGTCTCTTGCCAGGACTGTGGGAATAATGTCTGTATTAGTTTTCTAGGGATGCCATAATAAAAGTACCACAAACTGGGTAGCTTTAACAACTGAAATGGATTGTCTCACAGTTCTGGAGGCCAGAAGTCTGTGATCAGCCCCAGAATCAGGGTCAATTACTTCTGAGGGCTGTGAGGGAAAATCTGTTCTAGCCTTCTCTCTTAGCTTCGGTGTTCGCGGACAGTCTTTGGCATGTTGATGTGTAGAAGCATCACTGTGATCTGTGCCTTCATCTTCACATGTGTGCATGCATGTGTCCAAATTTCTCCTTTTGAAAGACCCTATCTCCAAATAAAGTCACATGCTGAGCTATTGGGGGTTAGGAGTCCAACTTTTTGTTGGGGAGACAGAATTCAATCCATAATACCTTACTTCCACATAAGGTCACATTCACTAGTATAAGGGGTTAAAACTTAAATGTATCTTTTTTGGCGACACTCTTTAATCTGTAAGAATACCTTAATTCACTGTCTTGCTTCTGCCCTTGCTGGAATTCCTAAAGCCTTTCCAGCACAGTGGTCAGATTAATCCTTTGAAATCTCAATCAGGTCATTCCATTATTCTGCCCAAAATCTTTGAATGGTTTCTTATCATATTCCAAGGAAAAGTCCAAGTTCTTTGAGTGGCTGACAAGTTCCTGCACATCCTGGTACTCTCTGTTACCTCTCTCTCTCTCTTTTTTTTTTTTTTTTTTTTTTTGAGACAGAGTCTCACTCTGTCGCCCAGGCTGGAGTGCAGTGGTGTGATCTCAGCTCACTGCAACCTCTGTCTCCTGGGCTCAAGCAATTCTTGTGCCTCAGCTTCCTGAGCAGCTGGGATCACAGGCACGTGCCACCACGCCCAGCTAAATTTTTTGGTAGAGACGAAGTTTCGCCATTTTGGCTAGATTGATCTCGAACTCCTGGCCTCAGGTGATCTGCCCACTTTGGCCTCCCAAAGTGCTGGGATTACAGGTATGAGCCACCGTGTCCAGTCTCTCTGTTCTTCTCTTACCTAATGCCCTACTTCCTTGCTTGACCACACTTGGACTTCTTGCTGGACTTAGAGCATGCTGGGAATGGCCCTGCTTCAGAACCTTTATTCTAGCTCTTTCCTCTGCTTAAGCTGTCAGAGTAATGCTTTTAAAACATGTCGGATCATTCCACTTTGCTCAAGACCCCAGTGGTTTCCCTGTCACCAAGGGTGGAATACAGAGGTGTCCTTTCCACAGGACAGCCCTACTCCCTCTCAGCATTCATTTGTGCTCATTCTTTTGCTCATTCTGCTGTAGCCATGGTGGCCCCCTAACTGTTCCTGGAACCTGCCAGTGTGGCCCCACATTTCTACTTCTGTGCTCTTCACACTCAATCCTTTGAGTTCTCAGTTCCAATTGTTAGCTCTCCCAGGGACCTGCTATGGCTTGTCTGTCAGCATTCCTTGGTTTCACCCTGTTTATCTTGTACTGTTTTCCTTCAAAGTACTTAGCACTCCCTGATATGTTATTGATTGGTGTATTTGCCAGTTCCCTGACACATAATAAGTGCTCAGTAAAAATTTTTCTTGGGTGAATGACATTTTTGTTGGTTTTTTTATCAGAGTTCATACATGCTAATGGTTAAAAGAGCAAATAGGACAGAAAGTTTTACAATAGAAAGCAGCAGGCTACTCCACCATCCCCAGATGCACCCACTTTTAATCATGTCTGTACATCTGTACGTACATAAATATTGGGGATTTTGTTAATTGTTTTTACAAAAATGGGATATATATTGTTCAGCACCTGACTTTTCACTTAATAGCACAGATGTCTTTATTTGTGAGTAGACACAGAGTTTGCCTCCTTGGTTTTATTGGCTTACTATTCTGTGGTAGAGCTATGTGATAATATTCCCAAGTCAAGGGGTGTTTAGATTGTTTTAAAGTTTCTTGTAGAGTGAGCAGTGCTGTAGTAAATATTTTTGCACATATAGACTTGTACACAAAGGCATATTTTTGTATGCTGCTTTGAAATGGAATTGTTGTGTCTAAGAGTATGCACATTTAACATGTTGATGAATACTATCAAATTGCTCTCCAGAAAAGACTACCAATTTTCATTTTCTCCAACAGTATATAAAAATACCCTTTTATTAACAGTCTCACCCACATATGTAGATTTTTGCTAGTTTTATAGGTGAAAATATTATCATCTTACAGGTTTTTGTATGACAAAATGCTCATTTGTATTTCCTCTTCTGTTTGCCTTCCTGATTGTGTTGTTGCTCCATTTTTCTGTTGGATTCTTTTTTTTTTTAATATATATATAGACATTTAGGTCTTCTTTACGTATTATGTATTTCAGATGCAGAGTCTTCTCTTAATATTGCTGATTAACTTTTTCTCATCTGTCACTTGTCTTTTGTGGTACCTCTTGGAAGTTTTAAATTTTAATGTAATCAACTTTATCAGATATTTATAATTTTATCTTAACAATATACTCCTTTCACCAAATCTGCAAGCATTTTATTTTTCCTAATATTTATATACTTAAATTTTTTAGAAAACTTTTTTGTTAAGGATAACATGGAAAGATAAGCAACTCTTCAGGATAATGGGTGAGTGACTCCCAAAAAGAGGGCCTCCCAATGGCCAGTAAACATACGAAAAGTTGTCCCACTTCATTAGTAAACAGGGAAATGCACATTAAAAGCACAATGTGATCTCACTGTGTACCCACCGGAATGGTAGGGTGATACTAAGTGATGGTAGGACATGGAATAGTGAAAACACTGATTTACTGTTGGTGAAAGTGTAAATGGACACAGCCGCTGGGGAAACTGGCAGTGTCTGTTAAAGCAACTGGCAGTGTCTGTTAAAGCAGAGGATATGCATTGCCTATGCCATAGCAGTTCCATGCCTGTCTCTATCTCTTTCTGCCTCTTGCTATATATAAGAATTGTATGAATATTAACTAAAAGAAAGGTATAAGAATGTTCATATCAACTCTGTAGTAACCAAAACCTGGAAACAACCGAAATGTTCATCACAGTCAAATGGATGACTAAATCATGATGTATTCAGACCATGGAATACTATACAGTACGGAGGAGGAATGAACTTTTGTTACACACCAGCACTGCAAGGGTGATTTTCACAAACAAGGTTGAGTGAAAGAAACTGCATAGCAAATTACCACAAACTTAGAGGCTTAAAACAATATCCATTATCTCCTAGCTGTATAGGTCAGAAATCCAGATGGGCTTGGCTGGGTCCTCTGTTCAGGGTCCCACAAAGCCAGAATGAAATTGTCAACAGGGCTGTACTCCTTACTAGCAGCTCTGGGGGAGAATTAGATTTCAGCCTTATTTACGTTGTTGGCAAAATCCAGTTCTCTGTGGTTGAGTTCCCTGTTTCCTTGCTGCCTGTTGTCCAGGAGTCAGTCTCAGCTTCTAGAGGCCACCCGCGATCCTTGGCTTGTGGTCCTTTCTATTTTCAAAGCAGTGATATGACTAGTCTTTCTTACACTTCAGATCTTTCAAACTTCTCATTCTGCTTCCAGCCAGAAAAAGTTCTCTGCTCTTAAGTGCTCATATAACTAAATTAGGCCTACCTAGGCAGTCTGTATATTAAGTTCAACTCTGACAAATGATGTAAATATCTCATCAGAGTCACAGATTCCAGAGATTAGAATGGGACAGCTGTTATGGGAGCCATAATTCTTGCCTATTATAGAAGTCAGTCACAAAAGAGCGCATATACTGTGTCATTCTGTTTATGTAAAGTTGTAATGCAGGCAAAACTATGCTCTAAGTCAGGATAATGGTTACCTTTGGGGTGAGGGTGCTGGTGGTAACTGGAAGCGTTCACAAGGAAGCTTTGGGGTGTTGGTGATAACCTGTCCTTGATCTCGATGCTGGTTCCATGAATGTGTTAAGTTTGTGAAAATACATCAAACTATATATTTATGATATGAATACTTTTCTATATGTACATAATGTTAAATATAAACAAAAAAATCAGAAAACTGCATAAAGCAAAGTGTAAGTGAACGAATCTGTTATCAGTCAGGGTTCAACCAGAGAAATAGAACCAGTAGGATATAGCTAGCCTGCATAAACTTGTGTACAAAGGTGCAGGTTACTATGTGTGTACCTCATGGAATCATACTGTTACCTCCAATTCAAATTCAGGACAACAGAGTTTTCACTTTAGTTGTTCCTCTGTTTTTTTTTTTTTTTTTTTTTTTGAGACGGAGTCTTGCTCTGTCGCCCAGGCTGGAGCGCAGTGACACGATCTCAGCCTGCCAAGTACTGGGATTACAGGTGTGAGCCACCACGCCCGGGCCCCTTGTTTCTTCTATATCAAGAATCCTGGTTTTCAGAAATACCAAGGGTGATAGAATTGAACTAGACAACATTACTATTCACACACAAAGCGTTCTTAGAATAACACCACCCAACACTGTTACCACTGATATTTTTGCATATGTTCTTCCTGTCCTTACCCATTCTTTATAAGGTTGTTCCCATATTGTTGGAGCACAGAGCCATTATATACCGTTTGCTCACTCTCGTGTCTTTCATTTATCTTTGTTCTTCGTGTAAATATTGAATGCACATCATAGTCTTTATGTTGATGTCCCCCTAGTCGTTTTGATTGTATGTTACTCATTCGTCTGATAAGTAGATTGCCTTAAGATTTATGGGAATGATATTCCCTGAGTTATCTCATGTTGCTGACAACTTGTCTGTGGCCTTTGTACTTGAGATTCAGTTTTGCTGGATATAATATCTTAAACTCACATTTTATTTCCTTCAGCATCTTATACAGTGCTCCATTTTCTTTTGTTGTAAAGCATCACTGTCAAAAAGTGTGATGGCAAACTGATTTCTTTCCAAGTGATGTGTTCTTTTTGCCTGGATGCTCAAAGGACTTTTGGGTCAATTTCCCCAAGGTATACAGTGTACCCTTTCATTTCATTTTGTGTGTCATTTCACCCAGCATGTGTGTGTGTGTGTGTGTGTGTCTGTGTGTAGTATGTGCATGTGTCACATTTCAGGAACATTTTATTGAAATGAAGGATTTAGAAATTTTTGTGTCCCCTGCTTTGGTTTTTTTCTTTGTGGATTCTTATATTTATGTTCAGTCTTTGCTTATGTTGAATATTTTTGTCCTATCTGGACTTTAATACAGTTTTCTAATTATGGATTGGATTATTCAGTCAATAAGTATTTATTTGACATTTACTTTGTGCCATATACTTTCATGTTGTCTTGTTTAATCCTTACAACAATCCTTTGAGTAATTTTAAGATTGCATTTGTGAGATGAGGAAAGTGGTTTAGGAAATGCCCAGTGGTCAGTCAGGTGATGGGGGAGTTCAAAGCTGTAAAAGGTATGGCTTCCCAATTCTAGGGCACATGCATCCCTGAATATTGGCAGTAACACTAGATCTTCAGAATGACAGACACATTACCTTGCCTTAATCCCTAACATCTGTCAGAAGTAGTAGGAAGGGACAAGTAAAAGCTAGCTGTCTTTCTTACCTAGTCAAATATAGATGATAAAAAATGTCTTTGAAAAATTTTAAATTAATACCGTATCTGAAGCTCAGAATTTATTTAAATTGATACAAACAACACTGTTTTGTATCTAAACATACTGGTTTCTTATCCTGATTCTCCCATTTTCTCACTAGCTATGCCAGCCAAGGCAACCTGAGCTCTCATTTCTTTAACTGTGAGGAAGACAACTTTGGCCTCAGCAGGGTTGAGGATTAAATGATACAATGTATGTAAATATATTCTTTAACCAAGGGATCAGCAAACTTTCTGTAAAAGGTCAAATAGTAAATATTTTTGGTTTTGTAGATCACATGGTTTCTGTCTCAACCACTCAGTTTTGCCACTGTGGTATGAAAGCCAAAGTAGAGAATAGCTGGGCTCCAGTGAAACTTAACTTGCAACAAAAGGCAGCAGGCTAGATTTGACCTGAGGGCTGTAGTTTGCCCACACTTACTCTAACCTATAAAGCTCTGTGTAAATATTGAGTAATTGTCATGACTTTCTCTCTTCAGGCTAATGTAATGCTTGAATATGATATTGATGAAGCTCAGGCATTGTTGGAAAAGAATTTATCGACTGCCACAAAGAATCTTGATTCCCTTGAGGAAGACCTTGACTTTCTTCGAGATCAATTTACTACCACAGAAGTCAGTATCCTTTCTTAAAACAAAAAGCAAGGGAAAAAAAGGAGAAAGATTTTTTTTAAAAAAACATTCTTTCGTGGGCAGAGGGAGAGCATTAGGAAAAATAGCTGATGCATGCTGGGCTTAATACCTAGGTGATGGGTTGATAGGTGCAGCAAACCACACAGCACACGTTTACCTTTGTGACAAACCTGCACATCCTGCACATGTACCCTAGAACTAAAAAAAATTAGAATGCAAAAGACCTCCCACATTCTTTCTTACATTGCTTTAGTGGGAAGAATTTCCTTTTTAGGCTAACATAAGGTTATAGATTTTATAAGATAATAAATAAGATATTTGGAACTAGTACTTAAATAAGTTTGTAGATGATAGATTAGTGACTTTGAAATGTGATGTGGAAACAGCAAATTCACATAGGTGAATGAGTATTTTTCTTCCAAATATTTTCCCAAGACAGCTTTGTAACTGTTTAAATAGTTTAATTTCACAAGCATTTGTTGAGGGTCTTCTATGTTCCTGCAACTGTGTTAAGCCATATGGGGCATGAAAATCAATTTTAGAAAAGAGTGGCAGTGTCTTTCTCTGTTTGTTAGAACTGTACATGTAAAACAGCTGAATGATAATTCATAGCAAACTATAAGTAAGGTAACATATGCAACACCAAGGCAATTTAAACTTTGGGAAAGATAGATGTAGGCTGGAGTTAGTTCAAAGAAGGCTTTGTTGAGAAGATAAAAGTTAGGCTGCTTTTTTAAAGGCAGCATAGGATTTAAGGATCAGCAGAGAGAAGAGATGGGAGTGGGGTATTCTGGTCAAGAGGGAAGGCAAGCTCTTTGCCTTTCTTCTCTGGCCTGTCTTTTCCTCCTACTTCCTGTCACAGTCACCCAAGACAAAATCACGGGAGTCACCTTTCACACTTCTCTCTTCCTCACTACCAATAACAAATCAATCACCAGATTCACATCAAATTTCCCTCATAAATCTCTGACCGTTACTGTTCTCGTTCTGGGACTCCAAAACCTGCACTCAGTAGATTTTTAGGTTCCTTTCATTCCATCTGTCCTGCCCACTATCTCTAGTATGAATTTACTAAGTCACTCATTTTTATTCCTCTGGTTACAATATTTCAACAGTGCCTTGTTACTTACAAGATATACATATAGGCACTCTTGTGAAGTGACCCCAGCCTGTCTCACCTCATGCCACTGACCTCTTCTTGACTTTCCCCAGTGCATTCCAGGTTCCAGATAACCCCAATCAGTTATTGTACACACTCCCCAAATGTGCCACACCCTTTGTATTTCTACCCTTTTTTCCTCCTAACTGGAATGGCTTTCACATATTTACAGGAGGTGCTCTTTTTTTACCCTTTTACTCTAAATATCTCAGTTCAAGCATCAGAGCATTCCTGAACATTTTCTGATCCTCAGGGTGTTTCTTGTGTGCTTGCTTAACACATACTGCTTAGTTTTTCCTTGCCAAACCATGAGCTCTTCAAATGTAGGAGCTGCACTTTCTCTTCTTTTCCAGTGTGCAGCATGTGGCAGGTGTTCATGGTTGGGTGAGGGAAGGCAGGCCTGTTGGGGCCTAGTGTACTGATCATCATCATCTGATGGGTAATGTGGAAACTTCATCCAGCTGTGAGATGACGAGGGTCTAGGACAGTGGTGCTTGTGGAAAGGAAAAGATATTAAACGTTAGAGAAAAAACAAGATCCAGTGACTTAGATGGGTACAGGAGCCAAAAGAGAGGAAATCCTCTCAGATGAGTCCTACAAGTTTAGTTAAATGCCATTTGTTATTGCTAGTACTGCAAAAGGTAGGAAAGGAAGGTGTGCAGACAAGTGAGGGAGCTAGGGCGAACAGTCTCTGTCACATTGACTATTCTACTGGAGTCTAAGCTCCACGAGGGAAAGGACTTCACCTGTCTTATTCAGGGCTTTGTACGGCACCTAGTCAGAAACACAGTAGATGCTTAACAAACTTATTAAGCCAAAGGGAGGGTAAGAGATAAAATTATTGATAATTGTACTGATATAAATATTACATGGCAGGATATGGGTTGAGCAATCTTTGAAATTTCTTGGATGAGGGACTGTCTTTGAAACTACTGAGAGTGTCTAGTACATATTTGTTAAATATATCATAGTTGACTAGTTGACAGTTGACTAATACTGTGGTAAACAGTTGGTTAACAATTGTTGATTTGAGTCCTTAGTTTTGATAGAGTTTAATTACAGTATTTTCCTAGCAATTGACATTATAGCAGGATGTCTTAACAATACTATTTGTTACCAGTATTTGTGTATGTGTGATTCCTGTTTCTTTGATTCTTTGTGCAAGTGGAGTGAATAGTTAGTCATTGCATGCATTATCTTTAGAATTGCATTTGCATTTTCTTTGACAATTCTTGCAGATATGGCCAGGGTTTATAATTGGGATGTAAAAAGAAGAAACAAGGATGATTCTACCAAGAATAAAGCATAATGCTGGCAATTAAAAATGTGGTTCAGTTTTCCAAACATGTTATCTTAAATACCCCTTTATTCTTACAGGTTGACATAACTTTGAATGTTTTAACACCAAGAATTTTAAGAAAAGATAAACACCATTTTATTTATTTATAAAAACAAAATTAGTTTCAAATATTTTTGACATTGTGGTTTTTTTTTTCACATTTCTCAGCAAAGCTAATGGTATTTTAATCATTATTTTTGCCTGTCATAAGAAAACTCTTAGCTGAAATGGCCGAAAACTGTGAGACGTGCTATGGAAGCTGAATGTCAGACACTAGCACAGTTTACTATTTCCCTTTCTAATTGGCTCATGTTACTCTCACTTGATGTGGTTAAACCATTTTAGAGGTAGAGAAGACAGACAGTTTGAATATTTGTAAACTTGTTTTTCTTTGGTGTATTTAGGACTTAGTGGTCCTGTGTTGCTGTTGTCTTCTATAAGTGGGGTTTCATAACTCACTGCTTAACAAATAACTATCTACTCTGATATTCTGGACATTTCAGGAAATGGTAATTTGCCTTGTTACACAGTTAAGGGGGCTATTAAGACAACATTTTTTCTAACCTCAGATAAGTGCAGTGTCTTTGCAATGCCAACATAAGGGAGATCTTGGCCAACGTGAAATAAAATTACTCATTCAAAACTCTTCCTAAGTTGATTTTGTAGTTCTTAACAGTTCTCCAAAGCATCTTAAACAGGAATATTAAGATAAATGTAAATCTGCAATGGCTGAAAAGAGTTGTGAGCTTTTTTATTCATGATAAAACCTTATAGGAATAGTAAAAAAAAAAAAAAATCCCTGTGGAAAGCTCCTAGTACATTGGTCAGTGCTGGGTGATACAGATTCTGATAAAAACATAAATGTATTAGTTCATCTCCGTGTAGTAAAAAGTATACTTATACAATGTTTTGTACTTGTATTTCATGATATTAAAACAGTGATTCTAAAACTATGGCAGAGCACTTTTTTCATGTTACTCTTTGTCTAACTATGTTTGGGCTGCTATAACAGAATGCCACAGACTGGGGAGCTTATAAACAGCAGAAATTTATCTCTCCCAGTTCTGGAGGCTGGGTAGTCAAAGATCAAGGTGCTGGCAGATTTGGTATCTGGTAAGGGCTGTGTCCTGGTTCATAAATGGCACCTTTTCACTATGCCCTCATGTGGCAGAAGAGGCAAGGAGCTCCCTTGGGCCTCTTTAATATGGCACTAATCTCATCATGATGAGACTCACCTCCCAAAGGCCCCACCTCCTAATACCATCACCTAGGGGGTTAAGATTTTAACATAACAATTTTGGGGTGACACAGAGATTCAGACAATACACCTTTTTAAAGTTATCATGGGTCTTTTCACATTTTTGTAAAGTTTACTTGTACATATACTAGCATGTTCCAAGAACTTCTTATATTTCTGGAAACAACATAAAATCCCTTTGGAAGGAGTATAGATCTGCAAACAATTGAGAAGTTCATTGAAAATATAACAAAAGTTCCTTGATTGAATTTTTCTTTCATAACTTTAAATTCTCGTATTTTAGAATTTGAGGTTTGTAAGCATCTTGAGATACTGTATGTGCTCATTTCCCCCAAACTTTATTATGGTAAGTATATATTGGTATGAAATGTTCCTGTTAATATTAGAACAGGAATGATTTGCTCTGAAGATCTTCATTTTGTCTTTGAAAGTATGAATATGGATTTTTAGGTAATTACAAGGACGATGAAGAAACAAAACTCTTTTGAGATATGAATTACAGGCCAAAAATTAAGGTAATTATTTAACAGGTATTTAAAAACACCCATTATGTGTCAGGAACTGTGTTAGGCTCTGTTAATTAAATGAAAGATATTTAAATCTTACCTCTGCCAGATAATTTCTGTTAGAGTGGTTTACATTTTCAGAATAACATAACCATCCTGATTTGACATATTTTGAAGTTTAATATTAGTATAGCGTACTAGGAGAGGATATGGGCAAAAGATTGACTACAGAACTTGATGCTGAGAAATATGTTTGAAATGCAACTTAAATTGAACTGTTTTTCATTATAAAATGGATGTTCATTTAAGAAAATTTAGAAAACTGGAAAAAAAGATGTTCTATTTGCAGTCCCCCCTTGACATTTCTGTGTATTCTGTTTCTTTTTATGTGCATAGGTTTTTTGAAAACATAGCTGAAATGATTTTGTCTTTATTTAATCCTACTTTCTTAGCATGAAATTTGTGGGTTGTTTTTGAAAGTTTTTCTCTATTGTAAGTAAAGAACTGAGCAGTTTATGTTTACATAAGACTTCTTCCTATATTTAGGGTTTTTCCTGAGACTAGATTACCAATGGAATTATGGAGTCAATGATCATAGCATTTCATTACCTGGGGTTAACTGAAAGTACTGTTTAGTTAGATAGAACTTGTTTGACACAGAGGCTGTGAGGCTGATGAGTTTTCGAACAGGTATGTTGAGAATTGAATGAAGCGTTATTAACTAAGACCAACAGGCAAAAACTTAAGAAGTTGTTTTTGTTCTCACTTTAAAAGCCCAGAATCATAGGTGTTTGTTTGCAGGTTTTACAATTTAAAACACACAAGCCAAATTTGTGTTTTCTTTGTTCCAGCTGTTATTAATGTAACATTTTTCTAAATTCATGTTTTTCCCATACTTCAATTGCGCTTTCCTTCATCCCCTGCTCCCACTACCCATCCTCTTCCATATAAAGACACTGACATCTGTAGGGAGAAGCACCTTATTCAAGGCCATACAGCGGCTAGGTGCACAGCCAGAATGAGAGCCACATTTCCTTGCTTCTGGGAAAAATTCCCCCTCTATACCATGATGCCTTGCTCCTTTACTTAGTAATAGCTAAGTTTGGGGAAAATGTTAAGTTCCATTTTTTAATGAATGAACGCTCTGCCTTTCTCTGTATATTTGCTATTCTCAGCCTTAAACTTCAGTGATGTCTTTAAAGATTTTAAACCATTTTTTAAAGGTTTGCCTTCATTGGTTCTAATCGCATACTCTTGTGATAGTCATGGCTGTGACAATTTGGTGCTAATGTGGGATGGGGTTGCCTCTGAAGACACTCCTGAATGCTAGGGCAGCACCCATCACAGCTGGTGTTGGGTTCAGCTACACAAACTCCCATAACATGGAAGGGCCTCCTCTGTTACCAGTTTGCTCTGAAGGACATTGGGCAGGCAAGACAGCATGCCAGAGGATGGCTTTAGGCAGAGTTCTATGGGAATTATCTTGGCAGTACCCACAGACTGCACAAAAGGACATAGGAGTCACCTTGACTTTAGAAGCCATAAGGGACCACCCTCTTTTTAACAGTTCCCTGTGCATATAGCATCCTTGGGTTCTGGCTAGGGACAAGGCCCAGGAAGAAGTTGTACACTGCACTCTTGGAGCCCAAGCTGTGACTCCTAGCAGGTTTTTACATTCATTTGCAGCCTTCCTAGCTTGGACACAGGATGCTTCGCATTAATGAAAATTAATTTTCATTTTCACACTTTTTATTCTGAAATTTTGTAACTATGACCAGTGTCATCGTTAGGCCTGCTAATTAACCATATTTCCTATATATTAATACTGTTTTCTGTACTCAGGGAGAACTGCTTGTATGACCAGTTGTGAGAAGGTACCAGTTTGAGATTGGAAGTGTCCAAGGATGGAGAAATTGATTTACGTATTATGTGCACAGAGTTGCTTTTCTTGTTTGGTTAGGAGAAGATGGCCCAGGATCTCATCTGCACATGAAAAATCATGGATTGTGCTCTGAAGTTTAACTAGAGGATATACTTGTGTTTGTGTTCCTCTCTTGTCTGATGTCAGATTTAGGTGTAGCCATGTCAAAAAGGATAGACCTGGTGTGCATGGTATTTTTGAGCAGTTTCTTTATAAAGGATCATGCTTCTTGATTATGGTTTTCAAATAATTTTATGTGTTAGTTGATTGTGTGACAACTCTGTTTGCCTTCCGTGGATATTTGATATACAGGTAGGCAATGACCAAATAGGATTTTTTTCCCAGATTTTCCAAGTACACCCATCTTAGACTGAATCAGTTTATTTTCCCTAGACCAAAGCTGTGGATTCTAGAGTAAAAGTAAAAAATTTAAAAGTAAAAGGTCAGTGGATAACAAACTCTTGCATTTGTCTATTTTTGCTTGTATTACCTGTGCTTTTAGGGTCATATCCCCAAAAATCATTGCCCAGATGAATGTTATCAAGGTTTTCCCCTATGTTTTCTTCCAGCAGTTTTTACAGGTTCAGGCCTTATGATTAAGTCTAATCCATTTTGAGTTGATTATCGTATGTGGAATGAGATAGGAGTCTAGTATCATTTTTCTGTATGTGAATATCCAGTTCCCCAAGCATCATTAATTGAAGAACGTTCCCTTTCCCCATTTTGTGTTCTTGGCACCTTTGTTGAAAATGAGTTAGCTGTAATGTGTAGATTTACTTTCAGGCTCTCTAATCTGTTCCATTGGTCTACGTGTCTGTTTTTATACCAGTACCACGCTGTTTTGATTACTATAGCTTTGTAGTTGATTTTGAAATCAGAGAGTGTGATTTTGTGAATTTTAGGATTGTTTTCTATTTCTGTGCAAAATGTCATTGGAATTTTGATAGGGATTGTATTGATTCTATGGATTGCTTTGGGAAGTATGAACAGTTTGACAGTTTTAATTATTCAGTCCATGCACATGGAGTATCTATCCATTTATTTGTGTCTTCTTCAATTTCTTTCATTGGTATTTTACAGTTTTCAGTGTATAGACTTTTACCTTCTTGGTTCAATTTATTTCCAAGTACTTTTTGGCTATTGTAGATGTGATTGTTTTCTTGATATCTTTTTCACATAGTTCATTGTTAGCATATAGAAGTAGTACTGATTTTGTATGTTGATTTTGTATCCTGCAACTTTCCTGAGCTTATTTATTAGTTCTAACAGCTTATTTATTAGTTCTATTAGTTATTTATTAGTTCTAAAGTGGGATCTTTACAGTTTCAGTATGTAAGATCATGTCATCTGTAAACAGAGACAGTTTAACTTCTTCCTTTCTGATTTGGATGCCTTTTATTTGTTTTACTTTACTAATTGCTTTATCTAGCACTTCCGCCACAATGTTGAATGGAAGTGGGATGAATGGGCATCCTGGTCTTGTTCCTGATCTTAGAGGAAAAGCTTTCAGCTTTTCGCTTGAACATAATGTTAGCTGTGGGCTTATTGAATATGGCCTCTATTGTGTTGAGATGGATTCCATCTTAATTTGTGAGAATTTTAATGATGAAAGGATGTTGAATTTTGTCAGATGCCTTTTCTGCGTTCATTGAGATGATCATATGGTTTTTGTCCTTCATTCTGTGAATGTGGTATATCATATTTGTTGATGTGCATATGTTAAACCATCCTTGTCATCCCAGAGATAACCTCACTTGATAATGGTGTCAGTTTGCTAGTATTTTCTTGAGAATTTTTGCACGAATGTTCATCAGGAATATTGACCTGTAATTTTCTTTTGTTATAGTGTCCTTGTCTGGTTTTGGTACCAGGGTAATGCTGGCCTCATACAGTGAGTGTGGAAATATACTCTTCAGTATTTTTGAAAGAGTTTGAGAAGGATTGGTTTTAGTTCTTTAAATGTTTGGTAGAATTCAGCCCATGAAATCATAAGGTCTTGAGCTTTCCTTTGATGGGAGACTTTGTTTTTTTAACTTGATGTGATCCAATTTGTCCATTTTTGCTTTGGTTGCCTGTACTTTTGGGGTATTGCTCAAGAAATTTGACTGCACTGTAGGTGTGTGGGTTTGTTTCTGGGTTCTCTGTTCTACTCCCAATTATTGGTGTATGTGTCTGTTTTTTGTGGCAGTGCCATGCTGTTTGGCTACTATAGCTCTGTAATATAATTTGAAGTCAGATAATGTTATTTCTCTAGGTTTGTTCTTTTTACTTAGGATAGCTTTGGCTATTCTGGATCTTTTGTGGTTCCATATAAATTTTAGGATTATTTTTTCTATTTCTATGAAGAATGTCATTGGTTTTTTTCTTTTTGATTTGAGTTCCTCATAGATTCTGGATATTAGTCTTGTTGGATGCATAATTCACTAATACTTTCTCTCATACTGTAGGTTGTCTGTTTACTCTGTTATTTCTTCTATGCAGATACTTTTTAGTTAAGCTGCATTTGTCTATTTTTGTTTTTGCTGCATTTGATTTTGAAGTCTTAGTGATAAATTCTTTGCCTAGGCCAATGTCCAGAAGAGTTTTTCCTAGGTTTTCTTTGAGGATTTTTATAGTTTCAGGTCTTACATTTAAGTCTTTAATCTATCTTGAGTTAATTTTTGTATATGGTTTTATAGTTTCAGGTCTTACATTTAAGTCTTTAATCTATCTTGAGTTAATTTTTGTATATGGTAAGAGAGAGGGCTCCATTTTCATTCTTCTGCATATGGTTAGCCATTTTCCATAGCACTTGTTGAAGATCAACTGGTTGTAGGCATATGGCTTTATTTCTGGGTTCTCTATTCTGTTTTACTGATCTATGTGTCTATTTTTGTACCAATAGTACGCTCTTTTGGTTACTGTAGCCTTGTAGTATAACTTGAAGTCAGGTAATGTGATGCCTCCAACTTTGTTCTTTTGCTTAGGATTGCTTTGGCTATTTAGGCTCTTTTTTGGTTGCATATGAATTTTAGGAGTCTTTCCTAATTCTGTGAAAAATGATGTTGGTAGTTTGATAAGAATTGCATTGAACCTGTGAATTGCTTTGGGCAGTATCGTCATTTTAATGATATTTATCCTGATCCATGAGTATGGGATGTTTTTTCATTTGTTTGTGTCTTCTCTGATTTCTTTCATCAGTGTTTTGTAGTTTCCTTGTAGAAATCGTTCACTTCCTTGGTTAAATGTATTCCTAGGTATTTAAATTTTCATTGGTGTTAGATTTTTAACCAATTTTCAGCTTTACTGTAGCTATTGGTTGCCATACCAGAGTAAAATGGCCATGCTGCCTTTTTTTTTTATTTTGGGTCACACTGAGACACTGATACCAGTGATGCATTAAACAGTGTGGTGCACAGGCATCACCACTATGTAATATATTTATGTAACAAACCTGCACGTGTACCCTCTGAACCTTTAAAAATAAAAATAAAAAGTGGACTGCAGTTGCCTTTTTCTTCTCCACTTGGCCCTCAGCCACCAGATCCCAAACTGATTCTGGGAGAAATCCAGGTAATTAGCAACTATAGGGAAATCTGATTACTCATACTAATGACCAAGGAAAGGGTCATTACTCTGGTTATTTGAGAGATGACCATGGTTTAGGACTTTCTCTTTTAACTTTTCTGGCTAGAGTTTGTGCAGGTCAGATGTTGGGGGAAGAAGGTCCAGAGAAAATAAATTTTATCCTAGAGAAGGAGTGGACAAGTCCCAAAACAAAGATGACTCTGGAAGACAAAAGGCAAGCAGAGATGGGAGTCTGGCCCTGAAAAGGCAGGAAAGCTGGAAACTAAGGACTGAGCCCCTTCCCTTCTACTCTGGTCCCTACCACACCCGCCTCCTTATGTATCCAATGGCGCATCTCTCTACCCCAGCCCCTAACCTCCACCTGTCCCATTTCCCCTTGGTGAAAAGTTAGTTACATCAGGAATTTTTGAAAGTAGATGGGGCCCAAATTGGTTCTGGGAGAAATCAGTAACCGTAGGGAAAACCGATTACTGATACTAATGACCAAGGAAAGGATCATTTAAAAAGCTGATAATAATACACCTTCAGAAGTTTTTTTTTTTTTTTAAGGGGGAGGAATATGATCAGAGTACTGGGCAGCTCAAACTTTTCATGCATGACTACATATGTGATGAGACAAAATTATTTAGATTATTACTGAATAATGGCAAATAGATACCAGTGTTTTAGTACTTAAAAGTGGCAGGCTATACTGAATTACTGAACACTGCTTATGGCAATTATCAACCATATTAAATATTATAAACATGATGTAATATGACTTTTGTTAACCTGCCCACTTCAGGGAAGTCTCCTTCCAACCCCAGAAAATATTTCTACAGAATTACAATTAGTATATGTAAAGTATTTCAGAGCAACATACATTTTAAAAAATGTTTTCAAAACTTCAAATGAGATGGCAATTGGATATTTTGGAAAATCAAGCAATCTTTGGGTCTTCTATTAAAGTGTAGAGCTTGCCAGCTTTCATTCTGTTGTGGGTTCCAAAGTGCCAGGTCACCTGAGAATTTGTGGTAGAAGTTCAAGTTGCTGTTTTCTTAAGGTAATTTTTCTTTTTCCTTTCATATATTTATTTGCATTGGTAAAGGCTACCATTTATGACAAAGATGAAACCTTCGTGAACATGTATCTGGTGAATAACATTATGTGAAAATGTATAAAGTGTTAGAAATGCAAGGAAAATGGACAGAAACATTAATAGGAGTCCTAATATATTAATCGCAGTCATTTACAGGTTAATTAGGCAAGACTGCTAGTAATGCTAATTTAATAAATGTTGGCACCTACAAACCCAGTTCTCAAAAATCATTTACAAAAAGTGAGCACGTATTAAGCTAATAAAGGCCAAATTTCCAAAAGTGCAAATCATCTGGGCCACATTTTCTGACTATAATGCAGATAAAATTGGAATGAATAATAGTTTAAATGAGAAAAATATGAAACATTTCAAAATTAAGCACTATGTTAAAGAACTTTTAGGTCAAAATAAAAGTATAATTACAAAATTATTTAGAATTTGGTGCAATGAGAACACTAAAAAGCTTAAGAACAGGGGATTCAGATTAAAATATAAGCCTTTGTTGCTAAACTCAAAAGAATAAAAAGCAAATCAAGTGACCAACACTAACATTTGCTGCTTCCATCATTAAAAGTAAGGATAATCTGTCTCTTAGGATAATACTGTGTATCTTCTGTCTTAACTCTGTCGTATTTATGTGAATCCTTGTCATTACCAACCACTGCAGCTCCTTCCTAATTTCAGCCTCAAGTCATTCTGCTTCCTGACCACCACTTCCTACCTTTTCAGGTTTTCACTGCCCTGCACATCCTTACTTCTCTTCCTTTTGTGTTTCATTCTTTGTACATGTTGTCAATGTTCTTGTCATCCAGCTTTGCTATACTGACTTACCTGAGTCACTGTCTTGGTTCAGACCAACTCTGCCAATTCCCAGGCAGCTTAATGTAACTAAAAAAGGTCACCACTGCAAGTCTCAAGAGGGCAGTGATGCTGTGCAGTGATCCATTCATTCCCTTACTCTGCAAGATAGTTTCATACCCTCTCTCCTGGTCTCAAACCCTGACACTCCCTCTCTGGTTGTTGCTCACAGCTGATGTTCCTGCTTTCTAGTTGGCCAAGAAGACCGAAGCAACCAGAGAACTCTTTGTGCACTCCACCCCACATCTACCCACCATCTGCCCATATTCATAAACCTTTGCTTCATCCTCATCTCAGCCCCCAGTCTTGCCCTAACCAAAGCATTATAAACATTTCCAGGGCAATGTATGGTGTATTTCTAACATTACCTGGCGCAGCCTCCAGTTAGAGGAGTTCTGGCCTGGCAGTGCACATGTTGTTTCCTAAGTACCAATGACCTTTTCTGTTGAGTGTTCTGGCCACAAAGTTGTATTGATTTTAAGTGGTACACCCCAAACCTATTTTTCCCTTAGGCCTTGTTACTGTAAGTATATTAGTTTGCTAGAGCTGCTGTTACAAAGGATGATAAACAATAAACAGAAATTTATCACCTCATAGTTCTGGAGAATTGAAGTTTGAGGTCAAGTGTTCACAGAGCCCTGCTCCCTCTGAAGGCTCTATGGAAAGATTTGTTCCAAGCCTCTCTCCTAACTTCTGGTAGTTCTTGGCTTGTGGTAGCAGAACTCCAATTTTCACCTGGTGTTTTTCCTGTGCGCACATTTCCCCTTTTTATAAAGACATCAGTCATTGGATTGGGGCCCACCTTACTCCAGTATGACCTCATTTTAACTAATTACATCTACAATTTGACTGCCCCACACCCCCACAATAGGATCACATTTACAGGTACCGAGGGCAAGGACTTTGACATCTTTGGGGGACACAATTCAACTTATGCAGATAAAATTGGAATGAATAATAGTTTAAATGAGAAAAATTGAAACATTTCAAAATTAAGCACTATGTTAAAGAACTTTTAGGTCAAAATAAAAGTATAATTACAAAATTATTTAGAATTTATAATTCTAAATAATTGAATTCTTTGTACATGTTGAATTTGTATAATTCAACATATAATTCAAGAATACAAATAAGGTAATTCAAAATTACTTAGCTGCTGTGCAATTTTGCAGAATTTTAAAGTTTTAGGAGCACATGCATTGCATTATAGTACACAGCGGAACACTCTGTACTTTACTTTTTGTTTGCATTGATAAAGTGTCCCTGCAATCTTAAAGAGAAGAAAGGTTCTCCCATGAACTTGTCTTTCCTGAATCCTCAGTCTTTCTCCACTGAATCTTTCTTATCTTAAAAAACAAACAACAACAACAACAAAATTCTCTTGGCCTGTCATCCCCTCAAGCTGTCATCCTTACTTGTCTTCTTCACAGAAAATTCCTTGGAAGTGTTCTGTACTCACTTTCCTTTTTTCCCCTCCTGTTCCAACCAGGTTTTTCTATGCTATACTCCACAGAAACTGCTCTTGGCAGGGTCTCCAGACATGCACATTGTGAGATCCAATGGTCAGTCTTCATCTTCATCTTATTAGATCTATCAGCAGCATTTGACACAGTTGATTGCTCTCTCCTTTTAACTCTGCCTCCTTGGTTTCTAGTATATTGCCTGGTTTTCCTCCCACCTCCCCGCCTGCTCCTTCTCAGTTTCATGTAGGAGTTCTATCTTCTATGACCTCTAAATTCTAGTGTTCCCAAAGGTTTACTCCTCAGACCTCTTTTCTGTGTATTTGAGGAACTCATCCAATCTCATGTAAATGATTGTCCTCCCTGCACTGATAATGCCCAGATTTTTATCTCCAGCTTGGACCTCTAAACCTCAGAATTTTAGACTCTCATATCCTACTGCCTACTTGACATCTCCATATGTGAAACTTAATAGGCATCTCAAACTGAATGTGTTGAAAACTAAACTGATTCTTCCTCCTTCCTCTCCTCACCTCAAATCCCACCCATGCTCTTATACATCATATTCAGTTCATCAGCAATTCCTGACTAAATTCATGGTGTATCCAAAATTTGACCACCTCTCATCACCTCTTCAGCTACCATCCTGGTCCAAGTCACCAACATCTCTCATGTGGATCACTGCAACAGCCTCCTGATGTGGCCTGTTTCCACAGTCGCTCCTCTTCAGTCTCTACAAGAAGCCAGAGGAATTCTGATATTGTAAGTCAGATCAAGTGTCTCTTTTCAGTGACTTCTGTCTTAGAGCAAAGCCAGAGTCCTTACAATGATGTACAAGCCCTACCTGATCTGGGTCCCACACCCCCTCTCTAAATTAATCTACGTGACTCAGCCCCCTGCACCCACTCTCTCTCTCTTCATTTACCCCCCTTTCATTCTTTCCTGGCTCATTCTGCTCTAGCACACCAGTTCCTTTGCTGTTTTTGAAACATACTTGTTTTGCTCCTGCCACAGGACTTTTCTACTTGTTATTCTCTTTTCCTGGAATGTACAGATATCTACACGGTTTACGCCTTAACACTTTCAGGTCTTCACTGAAATATAACTTCAAATATGAGCTTCATTACTACCCCCCTCCCTCACACAAATGCATATCATTATCCTTCTTCCTTGCTTTGTTTTCCCTTTAGTGCTTAACTCTAGGGTAATTGTATGCCATGGGACAGTCTGGTTTATTTGTGTTGTTCACAACTATTAATTATTTTTAGCTCCTCTTTGTACTTTCAGTAGAAGCCCAGCTTGGACGATAAACTATGTTGTTAGTCTCCTCATCACTATTTTACATGCTATATATTTATATTACTCGTTGTCTGTGTCGCTACCCTAGAACTTGAAGTTGTATAAGGGCAGAAATTTTTGTTCTAATCTTCACCTATCTGTAGTACCTACAACAGTGCTTTGCATACAGTGAGGATTCATATATTGCATGCATCTTATTAGTATGCTTATTACTAATAAAGCATACTAATTTGAAAAATTGTTTAAAAATCTGTTCTTGTTTTTTTCTTTGGAGACAGAGTCTTCCTCTGTCACCTAGGCTGGAATGCAGTGGTGCAATTTTGGCCCACTGCAACCTCCATCTCCCGGGTTTAAGTGATCCTCCTGCCTCAGCCTACCAAGTAGCTGGGACCATAGGCACGTGCCACCATGCCCAGCTAGTTTTTGTATGTTTTGTGGAGATAGGGGTTTCATCATATTGCTCAGGCTAGTCTTAAACTCCTGAGCTCCAGCAATCTGTCCACCTCAGCCTCGTAAAGTGCTAGGATTATAGGTGTGAACCACCACCCCCAGCAAAATCTGTTCTTTCATGATAAAATATGCTCAAATGTTTAAAAATAAGTCTAACCTCTTTAAGAAGAGTTTATGAGGACAGATGTCTTCGAAATTGCTATTGGTGTGAAAAAAACATATTTGCGAAGTTGCTGTTGGAAACTAGTGGAGATTTAAAGTGCAGAAGTTCAATAATTGCTCTGAGATGTGATGCTTCATTGATACTACATTATGTCCCAAGGAAAAGGTGAGACTCTTACAAATCAAAATTAATTATTTCCATTGTGGTTTGTCAGTGCCTCAGCTTTCGGCTCTATGACTTCCCCAATTAAGAGTAAGATTCTACCTTCAAGGAACTTGTGTTTTTGTAAGAAAATCAGATGTATAGTAGATGCGATTGTAAAAAAATGTGATATCTGCTTTAACAGAGAAATATGTGTTTGTATTCCATATATAATCTCCACAAAGCAGAGACCTTTTGATGTTACTTAAATCAGGTGGATAAATTTTCTAAGAAGGTGATGCTTGAATTGAGTATTATAGTTTGAAGAGCAATTTGCTTAAAACGTTAGAAAGGGAAAAGCATTTGATGGCATAGGGAGTGCTATATATATATTAATATAGCTGTGAAAGAAAATTGCATTTTTAGTGAATGGCAAGAAGTATACCTGTCTCTTCTAGGGCCTTCCTATTAATACTCATCATGTACTGTGATTGGGCTGTTTATCTTTGTATTATTGAGTTTTGAGAGTTCTTCAGATAATCTAGACATGTAAGTCTTTTATCAGATATTGCAGATTGTTTCTCCAGGTCAGTGGCTTGACTTTTCATTTTCTTAACTGTCATTTGAAAAGCAAAAAGTTTCCTATTTTGATGAAATCATATTATCAGTTTTAAAAACTTTTTAAGTTTTCATCCTAAATTTCTAGAAGTTTAGTTTTACTGTCGCATGTTGTCATTCATAAGTGGGAGTTGAACAATGAGAATACATGGATACAGGGAGGGGAACAACACACACCAGGGCCTGTGGGGTAGGGGCAGGGGAGGGAGAGCATCAGGGCAAATAGCTAATGCATGCAGGGCTTAAAACTCAGGTGATAGGTGCAGCAAACCACCATGGCACAAGTATACCTATGTAAAAAACCTGCACGTTCTGCACATGTATTTACTGCTGTTTGCTTATCTTGTTTATCATTATAACTAACCCTATGAGGCATATACAATAAGGCAGTCCAATTTTCTTATTAGTATGCTTATTACTTTATTTTATTAAAGTAAAATAAAAATAAAAAAAAGTTTTAGCCCCCATATTTAGGTGCGTGATTTACTTTTAGTTTATTTTTGTGTATGGTGTGAAGTAAGGGTTCAGATTCATTTATTTGCATATGTATGTCCAATTCTTTCAACACTATTTGTTAAAAATATTATCCTTTCCCCATTAAGTTAATAAATACCTTGGCACCTTTGTAAAAATGCACTGAGTAAAATTTGACTTGTGGATAGGATGGAGGAAGCACACTTCATCCTGTCTCCCCTGCTCAGCGCAGCTATAAAACCTAGGCAGAATGCATGGAACAGCTATTTAAAGACAGGGAAAATAAAATACCAGTAGGCTATAAGGAAAGAACAACTGAATTTGGAGTACCAATGAACCCACAGTGAGTTAACCGGTAAGTTTTTCCTTTAGTTTTCCTGCCGCATGGCCCCTGACACAGCACAGCAGAGCAGGATAGCTAAAGCCCAAGATTTCTGCCTAGAGCACCCAAAAGGGAATTTTCAGGGAAGTGGAAAGTGCTGGAGATGGAGGACAAGGAGAGGGAGGAGCTCTGAAAAGCAACCCCATAGCTGCACAAGCTTGGATGTGTTTCTAATTAGTATATTGAAGACTAAGAAGTGAACAAAAGGATAGACCACTGCAGGTTGGAACGTGTGACTTGAATTTACTCAGGTTGATTGCCTGCTAAAGCAAAAAATCAAAATCCTACATAGGATTTAAACAAGACCCAGAATCTCATAATATTCAAAATGTTCAGAGTACAGTAAAAATTAGTTGGCATATGAAGAACCAGGGAAATATTCATTCACACAAAAAAGGACAAAGTATGACTTTATGTAGATAACATTAAAAATCAATAAATTAGAATGCAGAGAAAGTAAAATTGATAAAACTAAGTGCTGGTTATTTGAAAATACCGATCAAAATAAGTAATAGAAAGAGAAAACACACAAGACTACAAATGATAGAGAGGTCTATCCACCATTACAGAAATTTTTAAATTATGCTAAGTACAACTGTATGCCAATGCATTTGAAAATCTACATGAAATAGATAATTTTCAAGGAAAACATAAATTACCAAAATTTACTCATGAGGATATATGCGGTGTTTTTGTTTTTGTTTTTGTAGAGACAGGGTCTCACTATGTTGCCTAGGCTGGTCTCGAACTCCTGGCCTCAAACCATCCTCCTGCCTTGGCCTCCCAAAGTGCTGAGATTACAGGTTTGAGCCACCACACCCAGCCAGATGTAGGTGTTAATCTAGATAGGCTATGACATGCTGTGGTAGTCATTCCCAGTCCTGGTGGCTACATGTCCATTATAGGTCAAGGATTGCTCTGCTCCATGTTGACTTTACTCCTGAATCCAAGCTAGTAGAAAAACCTCTAGCTGCGACATTGCCAGTCACATGGCCAAACCTACGTCATTAGAGGAAAATATAATCCTGTTTCAGGGAAGGGCAATGAACATAAATGAAAACAGTCAATATTATGGTTGAAAATGGAATCTAGCCATAACCATGAAATAAGTGGAAAGGATTGTCAAAGATCTATATCCCTTTCCACGCACACAAGAAAAAGGAATGCTGGAGCAAAAAGCTCTTATGAGTGAATTCTATCAAACCTTCAAGAAACAGACCACCCCACGTTATTTAAAATATTCTAGGGTATAGAAGAAGACAGATTTCTAATCATTTCATCATTTCATGAGGCCAGCATAACTATGATACCAAAACCTGACAGAAAGCACAAAAGATCAACATTTCCCAATGTGTTTTTCACTGAAATGTCTGTTAAGATGCTTCAGAAAGTGAGTTATTTTGTCATATAAGTTGAGGAGATGCTGTATAAAATTACCTCCCAATGGAGAGTCCCAATATACCATAGTATTCAGTAGTCCTACAGAATACTATTTTGCTTTGTTTAATCCACAATTTTCTGAATTTGTTTTGACTGTAGGTGCCCCAACACACACCTAGATTCTTTGTAATCCCCATGGGATACATTTCTGAAAATGGTATTATGAACCAATCTGAAACATGAATTTAAATGCAAAGATCCTAAATAAAATGTTGGTAAATTAAATTAAGCAGTATTTTAAAAATATGTTATGAACAAGTAGAGTTTATTCCAAGAATGTAAATAAATATGATTTAACGTAAACAGATTTACTAATATAATTAATTACATTAACAGGTTAAGGGAAGAAAACCATTTAATTTCCTCAGTGGGTACCAGAAAGACATTTGAAAAAGTCAATATGCATTCTTTCTAAAAGCACCTAGTAAAATAATAATGCAGTGAAAAGTTCCATAGCCTATTAAAGATAATTTAAGGTCAAAATGCCAGAAACATATAACAGCAGGAAAAAGACAAAGATTGAATGACATATTCTTGGGCAAATATTGTAAAGACACTTGTTCCTGCCATATATCAGTGTCAGATGGTGGAGGGACAAATAGCTAGTCATTTGGGAAAATAGTTCTTATCCCTATCTCTGCTTCCTATACCTAAGTCAATTCCAAATCCATTATAAGAAATCATAGGAAAACCATTTTCTAGTTTTGAGTGGGGAAGGCCTATCTCAACCTAACACTATTGCCAAAAAACATTAAGACAACATACTGTACAAGAAAGAGAACATAAGTTACATGACACAAAAATCAAAAGATACAAATGTTATCCAATGGAAATTAAGTCTTCCTCACAGCTCGTCTTCCAGGCATCAGTTCCCCAATTCTGAGACAAAGACTGTTTCCAGTTTATTGTAGACAACAGATTTAATCACCTATATATGAGAGACTTCTGTATTAACAACCATCAGAAAGTTTAAGAAATCAGAAAAACCTAAAAAAATTTGCAACATATGTGATGAATAAAAAACTAATTTACATATATAAGGAGATCATACTAATAAATAGGACTGCTTCAGCTGCAAGCCACAGAAAACCACTAACCAAGATATGCACATTTAAAAATATCGATCTAATCAATTATATCAAAATTTTAAATGTATATTTTCTTTGATTCATAAATTCTACTTGTAGGATTTTGACTTGAGGACATAATTAGAATTGCTTTATAACAGCAAAATTTGCACATAACCTGAGGATTGATTAAATAACTTGTATATCCATACAGTGGAATACTTTCGTATCAGGAGACTTTCAGCTATAGGTGGAAAAAAAATTGCACAAACTAAAATGGGATTTATTACTCATGTAGCAAGGAATGTTAATATAGGGTGACTCCAGGGTAGTTAAATCTATAGCTCAATGACATTATCAAGGACCCAGTTTTCTTCTATTTTTGCTCTGTCATCTTTAGTATGTCAACTAACTCTTGATCACATTCAGCAAATGTGTACAGGTACTGATAAACTGTAAAGATATAATGGTTAGCAAAAACAGACATAGCTTCTGTCCTTGTGTATTTGAAGAGAATATACAATATGTGAAAAAGGTAATGGCATAGTATGTGTTACCCTTTATGAAAAAGATTCATTTAGGTGCAAACATATTATAGTACGTAACCTTTTCTGAGTAAGATTGTTATGTGATGTTCACCAAATGCCAGAGCCTGTGCTAAGTACTTTATATGGATTATCTCATTTCATCCTCACAACAACTCTATGAATTAAATACTATTATTATCCAATTTTATATATGTGTAAACTGGGACTCAGAGAGATTGAATCACACATAACTGGTAGCCAGAAATTGAACTCAATGTCTGTTTTATTCCAAAATCCATACTCTTAGCCACTATGTTAAACAACCTTTTGAAAATGGAAATAAAAATATATAGAAAGAAATAGACCAAGCTTTAAACAGTCATTTTCTTTAGGAACTTATGGTTGAATGCTGTTGGCTACAAGAGCCAGGAAAAAGGGGGAGGAAAACAAAATCAAGGGGTACATTAATAGACTGGCAATGGGGACTGGTTGATTGCCTAAAACGTCCTAAAGACATTTAAAGGCAGGGCTCATAGGAGAGAGTGAGCAACCATAGCTTATAATCAGAACTCTAGAGGCTGTATAAAATTTGGTAATGCTTCAAGATAGGGACATGTGTGTATTTTACTGATGTGAAGTAAGACTCAAGGTCATTGGATTAAAGTAGAGCAAGAAAACAATCATTCATTCAAGTATGTATAGATTATTCAAGCACCTAACTTGCAACAAGTTGGAGAAATACTGGTGAACAAGATGAGTAAGATTCCTGCTTTTGTAGACCTCAGAGTTGGGGAGGTAGACCCAGGCCAGATCATGCAGGGCCTTATAGCCATGTTAAGAAATGTAGGGTTTATTTGGATTTTGTTCTAAATGTGACAATAAACCACCAGTGAGTTTTAAGCAGAGGAATTACTTGATCTGACTTATGTTGTGAAAAGATCACTCTGGCTGTTATGTTGAGAATATATCATGGGAGTGGGAACAAGGAGTAGGGAGACTAGTTAGGAAGATAATGAAGTAGTTCAGGTAAGAGTTGATAGTGGCCTGGACAAACGTAATATCAATGGAGATGGAGAAAAAATGGCAGACATATATATACACACAGATTTTATATATATATATATATGTATGAGACAGGTTCTTGCTCTGTCATCCAGGCTGGAGTCCAGTGGTGTGATCACAGCTCACTGAAGTGATCCTCCCACCTCACCCTCCCTTGTAGCTGGGACTACAGGCATGTGCTACCATGCTGGGCTAATTTTTTTTTTTTTTAGTAGAGATGGGGTCTCACTGTGTTGCCCAGGGTCAGACACATATTTTGAAGTTAGAGTTGACAGTGCTACATGAAAGATTTGATATGAGAAGTGAGGGGGAGTGAGGACTTAAGAATAACTCCCAATTTCTGTGAACGGTAGTGTCAGGTGGTGTCATTTATAGAGCTGAGGAAGACTGGGGTGGTTGGAGCACATTTTGATAGACACTGATTTTAGTATTGGATATGTTGAGTTTGAGAAATTTGTGGCTGTGTTTAGTAGTCAAGTTGGCTGTATTGGTATAACGTGCAGAAAAGTGAGCTAGAGTTGCTGATTTTGGAATCAGCAATGCAAAGATGGTAACTGAAGTCACAAGAGTAGGTAAGATTGTCTAGGGAGAGGAGAGGATAGAGAAAAGAAAGAGAGAAGAGAATTGGTCCTCTGACAGAACTGAGAACACCAAGTTCCTGAGAGGCTTGATATAGGCAGCAATCATCCCACCAACACTATACTGGCAAAGGCCACTCATGACTTCCTGTTCTCTCAAATCCTGGGGATTCATTTTAGTTTTTATCTTTCTGAATCCGCTGCTGCATTTTGATACTACTGTTCATGCCATCCTGTAAAAATGTACTCTCCAGGATTTCATTGTCTCCTTGTACGTTTCCTTTCCCTTTTCTGTGTGCCCTACACTTTATTGTTACCCAGGGAAGACTAAAGAGTAAGACTCTAGGTTGAGCTGTTAGCAATGACTTTTGGAGCCACGTCTTCCCTAGGATGAGGAAACTGCTTCCAACTCTTGGAAGCTGCTAGCTCCCGAACTTGATGAAGGTGAGAGAGCAATCCATGCAGATATCTCAGGAAAAAGAATTCTAGACAGAGGGAAAAGGAAATACAAAGTCCCTGAGATGGGAATGTGCTTAGTGCGTTTGAAGAACAGGAAAGGAACCCATTTAACTGGAGTAAAATAAAGAGGGTTAGGAAATGAGGTTACAGAGGTGATGAGATGGAGATAGAATTTATTTCCAAGGGTTCTTCTGCAGGCCATTGGAAGGACTTTGGGTTTTAAGCTGAGTAAAATGTATAACCACTGGAGAATTATGAGTAGATGATTGCTTATAACTAATGTTTTATTAGGCTCCTTCTAGCTGCTATGTAGAGAATAGACTGCAAGCATGGCAGGGGTGGGGAAGGGGAGATGACAAGAGTGGCAGCAGGGAGACCAGCTATCATAATAATTCAGAAAAATGACAGTGGACAGCACCAGTGCGTTAGCATTGAGAATGGTGAAAGGCTGTCATATTCTGGTTATACTTTTAAGGTAGAGCCAGCATAATTTCCCGATAGATCAGATGTGGACTATGAAAGAAAGGAGTCAAGGGTGATACCAAGATTTTTGGCAAAGGTAGATGAAAGGACAAAGTTGCCATTTACTGAGGAGGGGAAGACTATGAGAGGGACATATTTGGGGAGGAAGATTAGGAACCTGATTTGGGACATGTTAAATTTGTGATGCCTGGTAGACATTCAAGTGGGGATGTCAGGCAAGCAGTTGGTTATAAGGGTCTGGAGTCCATGGGAAATAGACAAGTTGAAGATAAAAATCCAGGACTGATTGGCTTATAGATTTAATTTATAGCCATGGGACTGAATGAAGCCACCAAGAGAATTAATATAAATGAAGAAAAAATGATCAAGCCCTGGGGAGCATTTTAAGGAGAAGGGGATATTACATTGTTGTTTTTTCCTTTTTTCTTTCCTTGTTCTCCCCTTCCCTCCCTTCCATTCCCTCTTAACTATGAAAGTGATAAAGCTGTACAGAACTTAGCCTACCTATCTACTTATGCCCAGACTCAGAATCCATTATCTTTCCTTTTTTTCTTACCCTCCCCCCACCCACATGTGTACTATCAATCCTGGGAAATGTGCTAAACTATAGTGTTCTTATGTCGGTGCCACACTGTAAGTGATCCTGGCATAAAAAATATGCCGTAGTAGGATTTGAAAAAGCTGAGGTAACTTAGCCTGGAAAAAAGAAGGCTTTCCAGGGAATATAATAGTTGTAATCAACTACCTGGCAACAGAATTAAGACTCTTGATTTAAAATCACCACGATGAAGATTTAGGCTTGACGGAACCAACTTTTCTCAAAGTGGCCTAGGCTCACCAGGAAGTATTGAGGTCCCAGTGACTTTTGATATAATGGTCAGATAACTTTCAAAAATCATTCTCTTTCTGACTTTAAGATAATGGTGAATACGATTGTGTATGGTATATGTTACATCTTATTGATATCCTTGGTAGTAGAGTTGCTACACTGTAGTAACAGATTCTGGAAATAGCTATAACACACACTTGGAATCTCACAGTCACATAATCAATCATTTTACTAAATACAAGCATATTTTCATTCACATACAGCTAAATAAAGCATTGTTCACATTTCATTACAGTGCACAACAAAGTGAGGAAAAGTATACAGTACATTTTATTCTGAAATATGAGACAATCTAATCCAACATGCAGTTGTGGTCTTTGTTACAAGTTAGTTTATCTTTTCTTTACCTATGTAGTAAAATAGCTTCTAAAGCTTTATCCTTAGTATTATATTAACACCTGATTTTTTTCACACTTATTTTCTAAAACCCACTTATTGCAGTGACAACGGTACTGAATTCTACTAAAATGATTTTTAAATTTTCTAGAACTTATTTAAGCAATTAAGCTCAGCCACCTCTGCTGGATTTATGCTGAATATTTTTAAACCTGCCAAAAAATGCCAGGAGTGGGAATAGTGTACATACAATAAATTTTAGTCAAGAAAATTGTAGAGAAGTTTTGTTTCTTTCCTTTTTTGAACTGACAGAATCCACTCAACTCTCATTTACCCACTGGATAATCTTGCTTTCAGAATCTTCTAAATACTTAAGTATAGCAGTTGATGAAATTTTGTGTTAATCAAATTTGCCATGTTTTATTTGTCTTTTACAACCATAAAGGTGGCAATTTAATTACCCCACCTAAGCCAGCTCTTGTGAAATGAATATAGAGAAGATGATCAGTTCACTTGTAATTAATGCTGTGAATTGATCCAAAGTGGTTTGCTCATCCAACTTGGGGCACAGGTGGCAGAACAGTCTTCCATAATTTTCATGATTTGGCTTCTTTATTCTGGCTGAAGCAAATTCCCAAACTTTCAGATTCAGTCACATTCATGCTGAAGTTCAATATTATATCTCAAAGCGATTTGCCATTCTTAGGCCTTCCTATCACAATGGATATGAGAAACCTGACTCTAATCAGAATAGTTTTTTTTTTAATTGTGAAAAGTATGGCTTTTGCCTAGCTGAACTGGCTACAATCCAAAAAGTAATTTAAAGCGTCACCTCTCTTCAAGAAAATAATGGAAACTTCAAGCCAGCCATTCCAGTTTGCTGATGCAGTTAGCTGTTTGTTCACCTGAGAATTAAGGGCTGACTCTCTTGGGTAGACAGGAGCTCAGTGTACATATACGGCAGACAGGTGGCCAAGGTCATTTGGGGTGAGTATTTTATCCCTATCCCACTCCCCATTGCCATTGCTGTATGTGGTTCTTTTCAATAAAAATCCAGTGTCTTGGTGGTAAGAACACTTATAGCCCACACAGTTCAAATGTCTTTTTAGTTGTGCAATTATTCACTTGTTTAAAGCCCTCTTGTCAATAATACCTGAATGGGCTTTACCTTTGTCCCTTTCCTAGTTATAGGGTAATTTGCATGGGACGATTTGTTTCATACAGCTGGTAATTCTATCACAAGTGTGTTCAAATGTGCTAATAACTGTGTAGATAGCCTTTCTTTCATATTCACATCATCTTTACTTGAACACCAGACCTTTTGGTCTATGTTCCTCATTTTACAGATAAGCTGTTAAAAGCTAATTGGTACCTTTTAACCAAACCCAGAAAACACCTTTGGTGCAGGGTATTCTCATGGAATAAGTAGAGCTCATAATCTTTGTCCCCAATGTGATACTTTTTTCCCCTTTATGTGTTTCTTTATGTTCATGGCCTGTAGGTGAGCTCAAATACCAAGTAATAGTTGTCCTGTCTGTAGGTATGCTTTCCTGGGACTTAGCTTCCTAAACCCCAGGCCCTTAACATGTGGTCCACAAAGGGCTGATGGAGCAGCCACTGCCTAGCATGGGCCACAGTTCAGTCCCTTGGTCACAGCACGCAGGCACCCCCATCCACCCGCACATGAGTCTGTCAGAGTCCCCCTGAGAAGGAGGCTCACTTGGTATCCAAATGGAGGTTGAGTTCTCGTCAGTTACACAAAGATTCTATTTATTTCTCTTACTTTTCAGTTCAAGTAGGAGAGCATGTTTTGGAAATAAAAGAGCTGACTAGCACAAACATCTCCTCTCTGATTTGACAACCTCTTCTGAAGAGTGAACCACATTTGGTACAAATCCACTCTTCACCCCTTCCCAGCCCTCCTGGATTGTAATCTCCCCCCTTTTAACCAGCTCATATATGTCTCTTGTCAGGTCTGTGAAGGCTTTCTCCACATTAATGGCATCTCGGGCTGACGTTTCAATGTACTTCATGCCGTATGCAGCAGCCAGTTTCTCGGCCTCGTGGCGAGTCACTTGCCTCTGTGTATCCAGGTCACACTTGTGACCCACCAGAACAAATACAATTTGGTAGGGCTGAACGTGTACTTTGGTCTCTTCTAACCACTCATGGACATTCTGGAAGGACCTGCGGTTGGTAATGTCAAATAAGAGAAGACCACCTACTGAGTTCCTGTAGTAGGCGCGAGTGATGGATCTAAAACACAAGAAAGAAGTAAAGAATAAAGGCCGTGCCCAAACTTCTGCATGTCAATGAACTCAGTATATTCAAGTGTTCCTGGTTATTGACACAGTCCTTTGATAAAAATGATTTTCTTTTTTTTTTAAACAAGGGAATACAAATGGCACTCCATAATAATACTAATATGTGAGTTTCCAATTGGGTAAAACTTTGAGATGGGTATCTTCTAGAAATGAACGCTCATGAACTTTTAGGCATTTTCCATGGATTCAGCACTGGTAGAGTGACCCTGGGACATAACTTAGTTCTATTTCTTGCCTTCAGGTAAAACTACAACTAACTCTCCCACCCCCCAAATCTGAATAACTGACAGAAACTTCCTTTTCTGCAAAATAGGATACCTAAGTCACAGTGTTACCATGAGGCAAAATGAAACAATGGATATTAAAGTGTTCTGTGACGTAGAGAGTTCATTACAAATGCTAGTAGTTGAAACAGGATTTTTAAAACATAGAAAGGAATTTATGATAGTTAACAAAATATTTAAAGTAGGTATCTTGCTATATACTCCATTTTTTCCATTTATCTTTATCATGTTTTTCTCTTTCCATTATTATTATTATTATTAATTATTACTATTAGCTAACAGGGATCCTCAATCTCGTCTGTGAGGAGAAACACAATTTTATTTTTTATTTTCCAGGCCTGTGGGAATGGAAAAAGAAAGATGGTGAAGGGTTCAGGCAATGTGCCTCTCAGCCCTATTTCCTGACACATTTCAGAGAGGCCAACTCAGGAGCCATCAGAAGAAACTTCACATGTTTTAACTTCTTGACTTGAGGAGCCTCATTATAAATATACATGATGGCACTTTGCTTACAGTGTATTAAAGCTTATTACAGGGTACAGACCTATTTGTCTCTGCAATCACTTGCTTTAGAGTACTGTGATTTTTTTAATCTATGTCTATTTTTAGGTTTTCTGTCTTCTCAGATAAAGAAGATAGACAATGAAGGACTCAATAGCTTAGGGAAAATGGCCCAGTGTTAACAGAACAAGCATTGTCCAGGGACCTACAGTCCAAGCTAGATGATGGTAAAAGTAAAACTTACAAATGAGTTTAAGTCTCCAGAATCAGGCAAATCAGCCCTGGGGACTGAAAGCATTTCTTGTCTCTTAGGTTTGAATATTCATGGAGAATGGTAGATTTACCAGAAAATTAGACATGAACAAACAAAGGTTTTGATTTGTGAAAAGCTTGATTCAAGAAATCAATTGTTTGTGAGTACTTAGCAAAGAAAGTGACAAAGGCCTTCTAAGCATGGACATAAGGCTACATAAACCTTAAATTCCTCCTTACATTAAAAAATCTTAAATAATGTGAAAAGACAAATGATAAACTAGGAATATATGTTACAACATACATGACAGGAAAGCGTTAATATTCTTAATCTATAAAGTACTCTTACAAGTCCATACTGCCCAATAAATAATAAGCAGTGGATGTGAACAGGCTGTTCATATAGAAAGAAATTCCGACAAACACATAAAAGATACCTTTCTTTGCTTAGGAGAAATGCAATCACAAGTTCAAAGTGAACCTGTACAAGGAATTTTCCACAGTGTTGTTTGTGGAAGTGAGGAGCTGGAGGCAACTTAAATTTGTAATTATTTCTCCTTACCACTCTTCAATTACCCAACCAGTATCTTCTGTGCTTAGTTTTCAATAGATAAATGAGCAAATGATCATAAACTTGGGCTATTGAGTTTTCTTGATCTGGTTCCTGCTGCTCTACTTTAGTTCAAATTGTTCCCTGCAAAGTTTTCTGTGTACACTCTGCTCCCTCTCACTTCTGTCTTTATTCATGCTGTTTCCCATCCCTGGGCGTTTCCTGTCTTTGCTTGGGCAGTCATACTCATCCGGTCTCATCTTCTCCAGTTAACCTTTCCTCCTCTGTGTTCATACATTTAATTACAAATAATACATGCTACAAAAGCAAAGCAAAGGGTTTTGAGTGAAAGTAAACATATTCATTGATTATTCAATGAATTCATTGAAATTAAGAATATTCATTATGTGCCAAGTGTTACAGTAGGGAGTGGGCATACAAATATGAGCAAGACACATTTTTGTAATTGCTGATTATCTATTTCCCTCAACTATGTTAGCACAGAAGTTCCAAGAGTGAAGGGGCTTTGTCTGTTTTGATTACATGGCATCCCCTTGTGTGAGTTTCCTCACACTGTTTTCCCAGAAACAAGCCCGGAGTCTGGCACATAGTAGATGATCACTGAATGTGTGCTGGTTGCAAGAAGGAATCAATCGTATGTATTTCCTTTATGTTAGAACATATGTTAGCATATATATGTGCACACACACAGATATGGAAATAAAACATAATACACATGTATTTATGTATCTAAATCTCTGTCAGTTATGTTAGGAGGACCTGGGAACATTTTTGAAAGTACATAACATAGGGACTGAGATTGATGAATTACAGATACAGAAATCAATTCCAGCTAGTTTATTAGCCACCAAGGGGCAGGTTGGTGGAGTTGTGGTGCAAGCAATATGCGTTATTGACCGGCCTTCCCTGCCAGGGCGCTTCTTTCCTTGCACTGAACTCCGGGTTAGTCAAAGGTGGGCTTCGGTAGAATCCCCAAGACCCTTAGTGTTGCCCTCCTGGACCGCGACTAGGACCAGGAAGGTCTCTCTCCCCAGAGGCTGTGTAAACCCCGAAGACCCTCCCACTGCTTGCGGGCCCGGACTGCGCTCCCACCTGAACCTCTCTTGACCCGCGGTATCCCAGATCTGGAGCTTGATGCGTTTTCCCGGCTCGATCTCCACCAAGCGGGAGAAAAAATCCACCCCCACGGTGGGGTCAGAAACCTGGGCAAAGCGACCCTCGGTGAAGCGGCGGATCAGGCAGGACTTGCCCACTGTGGAATCCCCGATGACAATGAGCCGGAACTGGTACAGCCAGATGGCCTCCATGGCCGCGGCTCTGCAGGTCTCCTTGGCTCGGACCGGGGACGGCGGGAGGGGGCGCCCCGCCGACGCCTCAGAGAGCGCGGCTCGGCAGGATCTAGCTCTGCTGCGAGCGCATCGCTGACCTGGGAACCCGAAGCTGGGTAGGCCCAGGCGCCCGGATAGCGGAGGGATGGATGCTGCGCTCGCAAAGGTGATGAAATGGCAGCAGCATCAGCACCACGCACTCTGACTCATCACTGACAACCGGGTTACTGTAATCCCCGGCGTAGACGCGACGCCTGGGCCGCCGCACTGTCTGTAAGAGGAGCGCACACAAAATGGCTGCAAAATTAGCGCGTTCCCTCCCTTTCTAATTACCCCACCCACCCTCTGTTAATTAAAAATGTTTTCTGTCGTTCAAACTGCAAATGTCATACCTTTTCATTGAAACTAGCAAAGCAATACAAAACTACTCAAGAAAGGGAAGGTATATAATTATATATTAGTCTACAAGTGTTTCCATGCTCACGTAAACACAGAAATATTATATGTGTTTGTATTCCCATATACATTTATTGCTGTTTGTTTTTACAAAAATTAAACTGAGGCCTTACTTTCAATTAATAATTGCTTTCTGCAGTTAATAAAGCATCATAAATATCTTTCCATTTCCACCTAATTTCCCTTTTGTCATAACAATGCTGCAATAAAGATTCTTTAAAGTGTAGTCACACGTATTTTATTTCTATGAGCTAGAGTCTTAAAAGAGGGGCCATGAATTCAAAGAGTATGAGTATTTTAAATTTAATGGACATGGCCATTCTACTTTCCAAAACTATTTAGCAGTTTAAACTCTATCCAACAATGTGTGAAAAGGTCATTGCTCTGCATTATTTCAAGCATCATATGTATGTTTTATTCTTTCTTAATTCTTGTCAATAGAATGTAGTTAAATAAAAATACGTCTCATTGCTTTATTTTACATTTCTCTGACTACTGATGAGGTCAATACCAAGTCTTGTGTATTGACCACTTCATTTCCTCTTCTGGGAATTGTCTTTTCATATCCTTTGTATTTTTTGTGTGTAATCTTTTATCATTGCCTTACTCTTTAAAAAAATCAGCCTTATTAACATGGAAATTCACATACTGTAGAATTCAACCGTTTAAAGTGAAAAATTCTTAGCATAGATTTTTAATATGCTCACAAATATGTACAACTATCACCACAGTTAATTTTAGAACATTTTTATCACTTCAAAAAATAACCCAGAACCTTTTAGCTATCATCTCTCTATCCTATGTTCCTCCAGCCTTTGGCAACCATTAATGTACTTTCTGTCTCTATAAATTTCCCTATTCTGAACATTTCATATACGTGGAATCACATAATATGTGCATTTTTGTGACTGGCTGCTTTCACTTAGCATAATGTTTTCAAGGTTCATTCACACTATAGCAAGTATCAGTACTTCATTCCTTTTTGTGGCTGAATACTATTCCATTGTATGGATAGACCACATCTTGTTTATCCATTCATTCATTGAGGGACATTTGGATTGTTCCCACCTTTTGGCTATTCTAAATAATCCTACCGTTGAACATTCATGTACAAGTTTTTTTTTTAAATATCTGTTTTCAATTTTTTGGGATTTATACCTAAGAGTGGAATTTCTCAGTCCTGTGGCAACTCTATGTCTAACCCTTTGATGAAATGCCTGACTTTTTCACAGTGGCTGTACCATATTACATCCCACTGGCAGCATATGTGGTTCCAATTTCTCCACATTCTATCTAACATGGATGTGAAGTGGTACCTTATTGTAGTTTGATTTGCATTTCCCTAATGACTGGTGACTTCAAGCATATTTTTACATTCTTATTGGCCATTTGTGTATCTTCCTTGGAAAAATATTCTTAGATCTTTTGCCCATTTTTAAACTGGATTGCTAGTCTTTGTATTATTGAGTTGTAAGAGTTCTTTATATATGCTAGATACAAGTCCTTTATCAGATATATGATTTGTAAATATTTTTTCCAATTCGGTGTGTTCTTTTTTTTTCACTTTCTTGAGGGTGTCCAAACAAAGTTTTAGATTTTTAAGAAGTACAATTTATCGAGTTTCCATTTTGTTGCTCATGCTTCTGGTGTCATGTCTAAGAATACTTTGCCAAATCCAAGGTCATGAAGATTTATTCATGCTTTCTTCTAAGAGTTTTATAGTTTTCATTCATTCATTTAGGTCTATGATCTATTTTGTGTTCATTTTTTATGCATGGTGTGACGAAGGGGTTCAAATTCATTCCTTTGCATGTGGATATCCAGCTATCCCAGCACTCTATTGAGGATACTATTCTTTCTCTATGGAATGATTTTGACACTCTGGAAAATCAATTGACCATGGACGTATGGATGTATTTTTGGACTTTCTATTTCTATGCTAATAAAGCTGATTTTTTTTTTAAAACAGTAACGCAGTGATAAAAGATTACACATAAAAAATACAAAGTATATAAAGAGACAATTCCCAGAAGAGGAAATGAAATGGCCAATACACATTGGTCTATATATCTGTCCTTATGCCAGTATGACACTGTCTTGACTGTTGTAGCTTTGTAGAAAGTTCTGAAATCAGAAAGTGTGAGTCCTCCTACTGAGGAGGATCCAATCTTTTCAAAGATTGTTTTGGTTATTTGGAGCCCTTTGCAATTTCATATGAATTTTAAGAACAGTTTATCAGTTTCTGCAAATAAAGCAATTGGAATGTTGATAGGTATTGATTTGACTCTGTAGATCAATTTGGAGAATATTGCTGTCTTAACAAAATTAAGTGTTTCCATCCATGAGCACAAGATGGATATCATTCCATTTATTTACGTTTTTAAAAATTGTTTTAACAATGTTTCATAGTGTTCAGTGTATAAGTTTTGTACTTCAAGTGTTTTGTTACTTATGATACTATTGTGAATGGAATTGTTTTCTTATTTTCATTTTTAGATTGCTCCTTGCAAGTTTATAAAATGCAATTTAATTTTTGTATATTGATTTTATATCCTCCAACCTTGCTGAACTTGCTTATTAGTCCTAATAGTTTTTATTTATTTATTTTAAATAGTAAGTTCTGGGATACATGTGCAGAACGTGCAGGTTTGTTGCATAGGTATACACGTACCATGGTGATTTGCTGCACCCATCAACCTGTCATCTACATTAGGTATTTTTTCTAATCCTATCCCTTCCCTACACCCCCACTCCCCAACAGGCCCCGGTGTGTGATGTTCCCCTCCCTGTGTCCATGTATTCTCATTGTTCAATTCCACTTAAGAATGAGAACATGCGGTGTTTGGTTTTCTGTTCTTGTGTTAGTTTGCTGAGAATGATGGTTTCCAGCTTCATTCATGTCCCTGCAAAGGACATGCACTCAACCTTCTTTATGGCTGCATAGTATTCCATGGTGTATATGTGCCACATTTTCTTTATCCAGTCTATCATTGATGGGCATTTGGGTTGGTTCCAAGTCTTTGTTATTGTGAACAGTGCTGCAATAAACATACATGTGTATGTGTCTTTATAGTAGAATGATTTATGATTCTTTGGGTGTATACCCAGGAATAGGATGGCTGGGTCAAATGGTATTTCTGATTCAAGATCTTTGAGGAATCACCACACTGTCTTCCACAATGGTTGAACTAATTTACACACCCACCAACAGTGTGAAAGTGTTCCTATTTCTCCACATCCTCTCTAGCATCTGTTGTTTCCTTTTTTTTTTTTTTTTTGAGACAGAGTCTTGCTGCATGGGCCAGGCTGAAGTGCAGTGGCATGATCTCAGCTCACTGCAATCTCCATCTCCTGGGCTCAAGCAGTTATCCTGCCTCAGCCTCCCAAGTAGCTGGGATTACAGGCACATGCCACTGTTTCCTGACTTTTTAATGATTGCCATTCTAACTGGCGTGAGATGGTATCTCATTGTGGTTTTGATTTGCATTTCTCTAATGACCAGTCAGGCTACCATTGATTTTCTTCACAGAATTAGAAAAAACTACCTTAAATTTCACATGGAACCAAAAAAGAGGTTTGACAGTTTTGTTGTTCTTTTCAAAGAACCAACTTTTGGTTTCATTGATTCTATTGTTAATCTATTCCCTTTGTTTCATTTATCTCTGCCCTAATCTTTATTATTTTCTTCCTTTTGCTTGATTTTCTTTTAGTTAGCTCATCTTTTTCCAGTTTCTTAAGTTGTAAGGTTGAGTTGTTGATTTGAGATGTTTTTTCTTAATACAGGCACTTACAGCTATACATTTCCCTCTGAGCACTGCTTTATCTGAACCCCATAAGTTTTGGTATCTTTCTTGTGTCATTTTCATTTATCTGAAACTATTTTCTGATTTTCCTTTTGATCTCTTCTTTGACCCATTTGTTATTTATGAGTGTTTTGTTTGATTCTCACATATTTGTGAGTTTTTCATATCTTTTTCCTACTATTGATTTCTAGTTTCATTCCATGTGGTCAGAAAACATACTTTGTATTATTTCTATCCTTTTAAATTTCTTGAGATTTGTTTTTTTGGCATAGTGTATCGTCTATTCTGGTAATGCTCCATGTGCACTTGAAAAGAATATATCTTCTGCTGTTTTATATATATATAAAATATATATTATATATATATATCTGTTATGTCTAGTTGGTTTATAAAGACTTAGACATAAGTCTGCTGTTTCCTTGTTGATCTTCAGTATGGTTGTTTTACATATTATTGGAAATGGAGAATGAAGCCTCCAACTATTCTTGTAGAATGATTTTTCACTTTAGCTGTCAGTTATTGCTTCATATATTTTGGAGCTCTATTGTTAGATGCATATATGTTTGTAATTGTTGTATCTTTCTGATAGATTGACCCTTTTATCATTATGAAATGTCCTTTTTTAGTAGCTGTTTTGTTTTGTCCTTTTTTAGTAGCTGTACGTCCTTCGTTCCAGTGCATGGACTTCATGTTTCCATTTACCACAAGACATTATTAGTATAGTCACTTCAGCTTTCTTGTGATTGGTGATTGCATGATAGGTATTTTTCCATCATTTTACTTTCAATCACTTTGTATCTTTGAATATAAAGTGTCTGCTGTAGACAGCATATAGTTGTATCATTCAAAACATCTAGCCATATAATCTTTGTCTTTCTTTAAACCGATTGTTTAATTTGTTCACATTTAATGTTATTTATTGATATAGTGGGATTTATGTCAGCCATTTATTTGTTTTTCTGTATGTCTTAATATTTTTGTTCCTCTAGTCTTCTCTTATTGCTTTCTTTTGCACTAAGCGAATATTTTTTGATGTACCATTTGAGTTTCTTAATTCTTGATTAAAAATTTTTCACTATATTTTGAAGTATTTTTTAGTGGTTGCTTTAGAGCTTACCATATATATCCTGACTTATCAGAATCACCTTCAGATTTACACTAGCTTTATTGTAGTGACATATAGAAACATTATTCCTATATAGTTCTTTTCTTTTTTTTTCTTTTTTTGAGATGGAGTCTAGCTTTGTCACCCACGCTGGAGTGCAGTGGTGCAATCTTAGCTCACTGCAACCTCCAGCTCCCAGGTTCGAGCAATTCTCCTGCCTCAGTCCCCCAAGTAGCTGGGACTACCAGCATGCGCCACCACACCTGGCCAATTTTTGTAGTTTTAGTAGAGACAGGGCTTCACCAAATTGGCCAGGCTACTCCTGACCTCAAATGATCCACTTGCCTGGGCCTACCAAAGTGCTGGGATTACAGGCATGAGCCACCATGCCTGGACTCCTATATAGTTTGATTGTCTTTTCTGTCTTTTTATGGTACTATTATTATGCATATTATGTCTATTAATGTTAGAAACCTATCAATACATTGTTTCCTTATCCCAATATAGCTTTGCTCTCAGCCACCTCTTTTGTGTTGCTTTTGGCAAATATACTGCATTCTATGTCATGGACTGAATAATACATTATATACATATGTTATGGAATTGCTTTGTTAATCAATTAATGGAAAAATATACATTTATGCAGTCTTTTATAATTACATAATTACTGGTGTTCTGGTTTTTTATTTGTTTCTGTGGATTTGAATTATCATCTGAGATCACTTGCTTTCAGTCTGAATAACTTCCTTCAGTATTTCTTGTAAGGTGGATATGCCAGCAACAAATTCTTCAGTTTTTATTTGTTTATCTGGGAATGTCTTTATTTGCTTTCTTTTTCTGAATAATAGCTTTGTTGGATATAAAATTCTTGGGTGACTCTTTTTCTTTGATCACTTTGAATATGTTACCTCATTGTTTTTGGCCTCCATTGTTTCTGCTGAGAAGTCATTTTTTCCCATTTTTCATTTTTTTAAATTTATTTTTATTTTTTTATTTTTTTATTTTTTATTTTTTATTATACTTTAAGTTCTAGGGTACATGTGCATAACGTGCAGGTTTGTTACATATGTATACTTGTGCCATGTTGGTGTGCTGCACCCATCAACTCATCAGCACCCATCAATTCATCATTTATATCAGGTATAACTCCCCACTGCAATCCCTCCCCCCTCCCCCCTCCCCATGATAGGCCCCGGTGTGTGATGTTCCCCTTCCCGAGTCCAAGTGATCTCATTGTTCAGTTCCCACCTATGAGTGAGAACATCCAGTGTTTGGTTTTCTGTTCTTGCGATAGTTTGCTGAGAATGATGGTGTCCAGCTGCATCCGTGTCCCTACAAAGGACGCAAACTCATCCTTTTTTATGGCTGCATAATATTCCATGGTGTATATGTGCCACATTTTCTTGGATTCATTTTTTAGTTTTAAGTATTATGGGTACAAAATAGTTGTATATATTTATGGGTTACGTGTGGTGTTTTGATACAGGCATCCAATGTGTAATGATTGAATCAGGGTAATTGGGGTATCCATCACCTCAAGCCCTTATCATTTCTTTGTGATAGGAACATTAGAATTCTACTATTTTAGTTATTTTGAAATACATAATAAATTAGTGTTAACTGTAGTCACCCTATTGTGCTACTGAAGAATAGATGTTATTCATTCTATCTAACCATCCCCACTTTATTCTCTTCCCACTACCCTTCCCACCCTCTGGAAAACATCATTCCACTCTCTATCTCCATTAGTTCAATTTTGTTTTAGTGCTCACATATGAGGAGAACATGAGATTTTTGTCTTTCTGTGCCTGGCTTATTTCACTTAATATAATATACTCCAGTTCTATTCATGTTGTTGCAAATGACAAGATTTCATTCTTTCTTATAACCAAATAATATTTCATTGTGTACCTGTCAGACATTTTAAAAATTCATTCATCTGTTGATGAACACTTAGGTTGCTTCTGTATCTTGGCTATTGTGAATAGTGTTGCAATAAACATGGGAGTGCAGATATTTCCTCAATATATTGATTTTCTTTCTTTTGGATATATACCTAACAGTGAGACTGCTGGATCATATGGTAGTTCTATTTTTATTTTTTTAGGAACCACCATACTGTTCTCCATAGTGGTTGTATTAATTTATATTCTTATCAACAGTGTATGAACGCTCCCCCTTTTTCACCATCTTCACCAGCATTTGTTATTGCCCATCTTTTGCATAAAAGCCATTTTAACTGGGATTAGATGATATCTCATTGTAGTTTTGATTTGCATTTCTCTGATGATTAGTGATGTTGAGCACTTTTTTTCATATACCTGTTTGCCATTTATATGTCTTCTTTTGAGAAACATTTATTCAGCTCTTTTACCCATTTTTAAATTGGACTATTTGTTTTTTTCCTATTGAATTGTTTGAGCTCCTTATATATTCTGGTTGTTAATCTCTTGTCAAATGAGTATTCTTAAATACTTTCTCCCATTCTATGTCACGTTGCTGATTGTTTCCTTTGCTGTGCAGAAGCTCGTTAGTTCGATGTGATCCCATTTGTCCATTTTTGCTTTGCTTGCCTGTGCTTTTGAGGTCTTAACAAGAAATCTTTGCCCAGACCAATGCCCTGGTATGTTTCCCCAATGTCTTCTTGTAGTAGTTTCATAATTGCAGGTCTTAGATTTAATTATTTAACTTATTTTGATTTGATTCTTGTATATGGGGTAGTTTCATTTTTCTGCAAATGGATATCCAGTTTTCCCAACACCATTTATTGAAGAGACTGTCCTTTTCCCAATGTATGTTCTTGGCACTGTTGTCAAAAATGAGTTGACTGTAAATGCATGGATTTATTTCTGGATTTTCTTTTCTGTTCTGTTGGTCAGTGTGTCTGCTTTTATGACAGTACCTTGCTATTTTGGTTACTATAGCTCTGCAGTATAATTTGAAGTCAGGTACTGTGATTCCTCCAGTTTTGTTCTTTTTCCCAGGATGGCTTTTGTTATTCTGGGTCTTTTATGGTTTAACATAAATTTTAGAATTATTTTTTATATTTCTGTGAAAATGTTACTGGAATTTTGATAGGGATTGCATTGAATCTGTAGATTGCTTTGGGTAGTATGGATATCTTAACAATATTTATTCTTCCAAACCATGAATATGCAATATCCTTTCTTTTTTTCTTTCTTTCATCAATGTTTCATCAATGTTTTACAGTTTTCATAGTAGAAATTTTTCACTTCTTTGGTCAAGTTTATTATTTTATTTTTAGCTATCATAAATGGGATTACTGTTTTGGTTTCTTTTTCAGGTTGTTTCCTCTTGGCATATGCTACTGACTTTTGTATGTATTACTTTGTATCCTGCAACTTTACTGAATTTGCTTACTAGTTCTAACAGTTTTTGTGGACTCATTAGGTTTTTGTAAATATAAGATTATATCATCTGCAAACAAGGATAATTTGACTTCTTATTTCCCAATTTGAATATCTTTTATTGCCTTCTCTTGTCTAATTGCTTTGGATAGGATTTTCAGCACTGTGTTGAATAACAGTGGTGAAAGTGGGTATCCTTGTCTTGTTCCCAATTTTAGGAAGAAAGGCTTTTAGTTTTCCCCTGTTCAATATACTAGCTATGAGTTTGTTGTATAAGGCATTATCATATTGAGGTATGTTCCTTGTGCACCCAGTATTTTGAGAGTTTTTATTATAAAGTGATGTTAAATTTTATTGAATGTTTTCAGCATCAATTGAAATGATCAGATGGTTTTTGATCTTTCATTCTGTTGATATGATGTATCACATTTATTTATTTGCATATGTTGAATCATCCTTGCATTCCTTGTCTTTTGTATTTGCATATTCAGCTATCACCTTCAACTTACTATGTCCAAAACTGGTCTCTATATTCTATCCCTCTCTGCCACCAACAAAACTAGCCAGAAGTCAATCTGCTTTCCCAATATCTGTTATTGTTCAAGTTATCCCTCTGGTTCAGCAAAATAAGTAAGTACAATTACAGGGTATATTGAGGAATGGACGAGTAATGCTATGTGAGGATACAGGTATGTTTATAACAGGGCAACTTCTGATCTGAGTTTTGAAGAATAAGAGGGGTGGCACAGCAAAAATATCATAGACTAGTGATCAAAAGCATAGACTGTGGAGTCAGATTGCCTAGATTCAAATATCAGCTATACTGATATCACTTACTAACTGAATGACCTTGAATCGTTTGTTAACCTCTCTTTGCCTCAATTTTATCATCTACAAATAGCTTTTCACTTGTCTCAGCACTATTTCTTAAAAGGCCCATATTTGCTCCAGAGATTGAAGATGATGTCTATCCTAAACTAAATTTTCATACCAAATGACCTACTTAGGAACTTTTTATTTATTTCACGAGTCTATTTGTCTATTTGTACACTAGCACTACACTGTTTTAAAGACACTTCATTGTATATTTTAATGTCTGGTAGGGCTAATTCCTCCTCATGATTTTTCTTTTTTAGTGTTTTCCTGGCTATTCTTTCATGTGTCTTTTTTCATATGAACTTAGTTTTGGCATATATAAGTCCATAAAGAAGCTTGTTGGTATTTTTGTTGTGTTTGCAATACATTTATAAGTTAACTTATGGAGAACTGATGTATTATGTAATTGAGTCATCCTGTCCAAGAACCAAAGGAGGCCTTTCCATATGCTTAAGTTTTAATGTGTGCCTTTCAGGAGTGTTTAAGCTTCTTTTTGTATAGGTTTTATATATTTCCTGTTGTTTATTTTTAAATATTTTATCTTCTTTGCTGTTATTGTAAGTGGTGTTTTCTCTACTATACATCCTCTAACTGGTTACATATATATAGTACCATTAGTCTATGTGTCTGTTTTTGTATCAGTACCATGCTGTTTTGGTTGCTGTTGCCTTATAGTATAGTTTGAAGTCTCTGTGATCTTTTAAAAACCCATACCCCAGTCTAATCCTAACCACTCTAAGCATGAGAAAAACATCAGAAAAATCCCAATTGAGAGATATTCTACAAAATCATTGACCAGTACTTCTGAAAATAGTCAAGATCATTAAAAATATGGAACATTTGAGAAAGTGTCACAAACCAGAGAAGGCTAAGGAAACACGATGACTAAAAATAATGTGGTACCTAGATGGTGTCTCAGAACAGAAAAAAGAATTAGGGAAAAAGTAGTTAAATTTGATTAAAGTAGGTACTTTAGTTAATAGTAATGTGCTAATGTTGTTTCCTTAGTTTTTACAAATGTGCCAAGATTATATAAGATGTTAACAATAAAAGAAACTGGGTGAGGAGGATACAGAACTCTCTGTACTATCTTTGCAACTTTTTGTAAATGTAAAAATATTACAAAATAAAGTTTATTTTAATAAAAATGATGTGTTTGTGGATTTACATCAGTATTTGACAGTACCCATTCATTAAGGAATATATTTTGAAAAATGAAATCTGTGAAATCTCATTATAGATCAGCATTAACAGATAAACATTTGAATTGATTTTGAAGATAGGAAACACTAACTTAATGTTTTCCCAAGAAAGAATTGTAGCTTTCTCATTAGTAGACCCATATTATAAAAGATTGTGTTTGATTGTTATTATATTTTGAATTTCATCAATAAGAATTTTGTGGAATTTTAAAACTTTCTTATGATATAGGCATCTACATAATATTCTTAATTTTGTCTCTTGACCCATCAAGTTAAAAACATTATTCTTTTTTTCTCTGTAGAAGATTGCCAACTCCTGTAGAGTTGCCAATCCTTAAAGAATGATAAACATCTCTCTAAAAATAACAAATATATATATATTTGTTATATATATATATATATTTGTTATATATATATATATATATTTGTTATATATATATATATATATATATATATATATATATATATATATATATATGTTGGCATGGATGCAGTGAAAAGGGAGGACTTAATACACTATTGGTGGGAATGTAAACTAGTACAATCACTACAGAAGACCGTATGGAGATTTCTCAGAGAACTAAAAGTAGATCTGCCAGTGAGTCCAGTAATCCTGCTACTGGGTATCTACACAAAGGAAAAGAAGTCACTATATAAAAAAGACACCTGCATTTTTATGTTTATCACAGCATAATTTATAACTAAAAAGATGTGGAATCAACCTAAGTTCCTAAGTGTCTATCAGCTGATGAGTGGATAAGGAAAATAGTGAGAGTCTATCTATCTATCTATCTATCTATCATCTATCTATCATCTATCTATCACCATGGAATACTACTCAGCCATAAAAAAATGAACATTTTCAACTCCAGTTTAATCCAAGTTGTTGCAAAACACAACGATGGAACAACGATGGGCAAGTACCAATGTTACCAAGATTTTAAGCAGATGTTTTGACAGCAGATGTTCAAATTCTGATCTAGAGTACTTTTGACACCTTCTCTCAACACCTTCTCTACTAGAATTTTGCAAAAAATGTTCAACGATGAACACGAATCTTAGTTTCTACTTCTTTTTTCTTTTTTTCTTTGCCAGCCTTCTGATGTTGGTTAGAAAGTTTTAATTAGCAGGAACATGGCCACAAAACAAACAATATGATGGTAACAGTGAAGAATAATTCATTGGAGGTACTGTGCTGTAAATAACTGAGAATTGACTACAAAGAAGAAAGTATTTCTTTAAAACCTGTCCTTTGGGATAAGAACTCTCAAGTCACTTTGTTTTTCTCATAAAGATCAGAGGTACACTGCTATTTTCATCACATTATATCAAGGATACAAACTATCAATGTGGCTTGTCTGTTGATATTGACTTTGATCACGTGTTTTGAGGTAGTGTTTGCCAGGTTTCTCTACTGCAAAGTTACTCATCCCCATACAAACTGTCATACTCTACTCTTTAGAAGCAAGTCATTAAGTACAGCTCATACTCTAAGCTTAAGAAGTGAAGCTCCACCAGCTTGAGTGGGAAAGATCTACATACATTATTTGGAATTCCTCTGTAATGGGAGATTTGCCTCTTTTCCTCCATTTATTTATTTAGTCATTTGCGTCCCTATGGACTCATCTATTTTATACTTTGTGTTATAATCTAATACTGCAATACAGACAAACCTCAGCTTATGACCATTTGACTTACTTACAAATTTTCAAGTTTATGGTGGGTTTATTGGGATGTAATTGCATGGTAAGCTGAGGAGCATCTGGACTTATGGTTTGACCTATGATTTTTTGACTTTATGATGGGTTTGTTGTGGTATTAAATGCCTTTTCAACTTGTAATATTTCTAACTTATGATGGGTTTATCAAGTCATAGCCCCATCAGAAGGTGAGGAGTATCTATATTTTATTGCTGGAATTTTCCCAAATTTGGCAATCTTTCAGGATGACTCCTCTATCCCTTTGCCATGCCCTCATTTTTTTTTTTTTAATTCCTTACTTTCTGGTACTATGAGATTCTCCAGGTCCATCTCATATTTCCCCTGTCCTGGTCGTAGAATCAGTTATTTCTCCAAGGAGCTCTAGTTCCTTTTATTGGAGAATGATATTAGAATCCAAGGTCTTAGCACTGGGTGTGCTAGTTGCTACTAGGGTACTATTGCTTCTAGGCCCTCTCAGGACACAGGGCTAGGAACTATACATATGTATACTGACTCATGTACATACACATGTGTAATTATTTTTGTATCTATTCACTTCTGTCAATATTAAGTTAAACATGAGTACATACTGATGTCTCTGAATCGAATCCAGTACCACATAGTTCATCCTAGCCTTCTTTTCTTGATTATTTGTACTTCCCACCTACAGATCATTTACTTATTTTTTCAATCTTAGTATACATGTATGGCTGTTTCAGAATTGTTGAGAAACAACTTTGCCAATTAGAGTGCAATGTTTATGTATAGTTTCTTTATATTTTGTTTTGTTTTATATTTTCCAGAAGAAACACTGTTTCACAAAGTTACTTTGAGACTATATTTTGATTCATTAACTAGGTGTATGCTATTTCGATTCTCTTGTTAATTCTTACTTTTTTTGTTAATTTCTTGTGTTCTTTTACTTAATTTGTTGTTTGGTAGAATTTCCCTGTGAAACTCTCTGGGGATTGATACTTTTTTTACTTAATTTGTTGTACTTATTATAAGTTTCTTTTTGTTTTTTTGCTGGTGCTCTACCACCATCCCTTTGGACATTTTTTTTAAGTTGTGTTAAAAACACATAGCTTAAAACTCATAATCTTAACTATTTTGAAGCAGAGAGTTGAGAAGTGTTAAGTATATTCACATTGTTGTGCACATTTAAAAAATTTTTGTTAGCTCAATATTTAATCAATTTATTTTCAATCTTTTATTTTTACTAATAGCAGTGTTTCGTGTTATAAAATTTCCTCTGATCACTGCTTTATATTTATCCCATGGATTCTGATATGAAGTGTTTACATCATCATTATTTGTTTTAGAGGTACTGTAGTTTTGGTTTATATTTTTCCTTTAAATCAAGAGTTGTTTAACTGAAGGTTTTTAAAATTTATTTTTAAATGTATAATGGGCACTTACCAACATCTTTCAGTGCCTCTGCCTTCTTTCTCTGCCCAGCCCCCGGTAACCATGATTCTACCCTCTACTTGTGTGACATCAACTTTTTAAAATTCCACATATGAGTGAGATCATGTGGTGTTTATCTTTCTGTGCCTGGCTTATTTCAAATGTATTCTATCAATTGTAACTTGCTAGTGTATTGCATGTATTCTGAAATATGCTGATGAGAGGATGTATCTCAAAGGTTATCAACCAAAAACTAAATATAACCCCATATTTTCCTTTTTAAATGCTGCACTTATGCTTGTGTTTCTCCTTTGAGGGAGCAAGAGTTAAGTTCAGCTTTTGTTTCCAGATTTAAGGGTACTTTAACAAGTGAATCTGAATATGTATAGTAATGTAACATTTTAACTTTTGTAGAAAGTTTTATAATTATCCAAGGACTGTTTACCTTATCCTTTTATGGACAACAACAAGACCTTTTGGTCAGCCACATTTCTTATTTTCCTTTTCATTTCTATGAATAAAAGATTCAGTTGACTTCATTTCTGGTGTTTTAAAATTACGTTTTATTTAATGAGTGCTTCTTCATTTAAAAATAATATAATCTGGTCACAAAGGCTACATTCTCATCTCTGGCCATAAGATGGTCATAGTTCCAGGCGTCAAATGCTGTTCTACGACCAATTGATCTTGATCTCTTCCTGGAGCTGATTTTAAAAATCATTCTTTTAGAATCTGCCTCTCTGATATGCTCACTCTCTGAATTTGTTATTTGTATCAGAAATAAACTCATGTATATATTAAACTAACAAAAATGTGGAATTATTTTAGCAATTTATATGGAAATGTTTCTAAGGAGCAGGGTGAGATTGTACCTCTACTTATGACATTTATAACTGCAGCCATCTGTTTAGCTTATATGTATGCATTCCAGGAATTCAAGCAAAGGGCAAAAGATCGTGATGCTTTCCATGTCATTCAGGATTGCAGTGGTTTGCCATACAAATAAAGAAAATTAAGTAAAAGTGTGAAGACCTGTAAAATACAGTGGACAGATTGTTTATGGCTAACAGAAAATGCAGAGTTCCTTTTCATAAGAGAGTTGGACAGAAGAAACAGTATTTTTCATATTCTTATTTGCAAAAACTTTTCTAATATGTCATTAAGTAAAATCTGATCACAAATACAGCCTTTTCTCCTGTAAGAGCTGTCCTAACTCTTCTGTTTAGCTACATTTGCATAAGTATTTTCAATTTCTTTGTCTTCAGGACACGTGTGGGTAAATTCTTCACGGGCATAGGCATTGTGGAGATAACGCCAGACTCCTGAGAATTCTGCTGGAATGTCAAAGTCACGATATTTCTTGGCAGCAACCTAGAATTTTGCAAAAAAAAGAGGAAAAAGAAAGGCATCAGTAATATGTCTACTATGTAGAAATATATCTTAGAAGTCAAGATTATCAAAGGCATCTTACTGACACAAAAAGCACTATAAAATAAACTATGAAGTAGACTCGAATCTTGGACTATTTTGATGTTTTGTCTACAAATGTTGACAAAACCATATGCTTACAGTCATGTTTATATTGATTCCATATTTAATTGTGACTATATTTAGTGGAAGGAAGCACAGAAAATGAGCACATATCCACCACCACTAGACTAAGACTTTATTTAGAGTCCTATGTCTTATTTCTTTACGTATTCTCTGTGTTTGGCATAGGAGTCAGAGAGCAAATTCTGCATAAGTCTGTGCAATAAATATTTGTTAAATTTATGATTAATTCATCATAATATGAATAGCCCAAATTGGTTATTCCCTATTATGATCTAGGCACTGCTCTAAGCATTTTAAATGCTTTAATTTATTTAATTCTCTTAACAATTCTGTAAAATAGGTAATATTATTATCCTTTATAAAATAAAGACAAGACAGTGGCAAATACCTTCTGATTTAGAAAGAAAGAAACAAGTTTTGGCTGGGCGCGGTGGCTCATGCCTGTAATTCTAGCACTTTGGGAGGCCAAGGCAGGCGGATCACTTGAGCCCAGGAGTTCAAGACCAGCCCGCGCAACATGGTGAAACCCTGTCTCTACAAAAAGTACAAAAAATTAGCCGGCCGTAGTGGCATGCACCTGTAGTCCCAGCTACTCAAGAGGCTGGGGTGGGAAGACTGCTCGAGCCTCGGAGGTGGGGGTTGCAATAAGCCTTGATCATGCCACTGCACTCCAACCTGGGTGACAGAGCAAGATCCTATCTCAAAAAAGAAAAAAAAAAAAAAAAAAGAAAAAAAAAAAAGAAACAAGTTTTAATACTTCCCAGAAGAGATCATTATGGATTTCCTGTCTAAAGAGAAAAAAGAGATGTAGATACTACACATGATGATGATGATGATAATGAGAAAGCTATAATATAATAATACTGCACTGGAAGGTCACTGTGCTTTGTGCTGGCAACTGGCAAACCCCTCCCACCCATTCAGCCTGCCCTATAAAGACTTACTTTAATAATATTCAGCTTGGGTAACAAGCTACAATCAGCCAGTGTTAGCTGATCCCCATCCAAGAATAGTCTTCTGGAAACTGTGGGTTCCTCAGCACTGTCTGGATCAATTTCATCCAAAAGTGGGGTGTTTAAGTAGTCATCCAGACGCTTGAATTCTTTGAGCAGAGATTTTTCAAAATCTGAGACAATGAAGTACTTGTAAATGTATTGTCTTTTGACTAAATACATTCTAAATATGCTTTCCTCACATTTAGACACCTCTATCTATACATACTGCTTACACTGGCTCTTCAACATCTAGTTAACTATTTAGAATGCTCAACTACTCACTGATACGACAAAGTAAGCTCAAATAGTGAGTGTAAGTCTTTTGGGTTTTTCTTAGGGAGGTGCATTGGCAGGAGAGTAAAAGAAAGAAAAGTGACACATGTTATCCAACTCAGAAGAGTTAGAAAGTGAAAGAAAAAACACAGTTCTTGTGACTCAGAGGACAATAAACCTATTTAAGAATGTTCATGGGAAATGGTAGGTGCCACAGTTTAAGAAACCTTAAAGGTACACAGTCTTGCAGTTAGCTCACACCTGGTAATTGCTATATTGAATCTTGAGTTCTAAATATAATAAAACTTCATGCAAGGGAATTTCAGAGGAGAGAACAGACAATGAGGGGAAGACTAGGCTAGTCCCCCAAATATACTATATATTCAGGAAAATTCTATTTTTGCTGAGTGAGAGTATGAAAAGTGAGGAAAAACAGAGATTTAAAGAAAGGTATCTTACTCTTATTTGCCTCCTTTTGCGTATTCTTAATGTATGCAGAAAATTTGGCAAAGAGGTTACAGCCCACATCAAAAGACTCCTTGTACTTGGGACTCAGGTGAGGGTACCTTAAAAAGAAACACGAGTCAACTATCATTTGCACGTAACATGACAGAAACCAGGTGCCCTAGCTTGCACTATACTGAAAATAGAAGTTCTGGAAAATTGCGCTGGAAACTAAACACCCTTAGAAGTCTCTCAGTAGAAGTTTATATTTTTTTCCAATCTCAGAACACTTTAGTTTCTAAAGTTCACGGGGAAATCAGTTGTCTGGAATCCAAAGCTCATTTATCTGTTTTGGCTGGGCGCAGTGGCTCACGCCTGTAATCCCAGCACTTTGGGAGGCTGAAGTGGCTGGATCACCTGATGTCAGGAGTTTGAGACCAGCCTGGCTAACATAGTGAAACCCCGCCTCTACTAAAAACACAAACATTAGCTGGGCGTGGTAGTGGGCGCCTGTAGTCCCAGCTACTCAGGAGGCTGAGGCAGGAGAACTGCTTGAAGCTGGCAGGTGGAGGTTGCAGTGAGCTGAGATCGCGCCATTGCACTGCAGCCTAGGGGACAAAAGTGAAACTCAGTCTCAATAAAAAAGAAAAGAAAAAGAAAAATATGATTTCAAATATTGCAACTTATAAAACAAATGATGGAATAAATTGGATGGAGAAAATGGGAAAAAAGTAGCCAAGATATCCTCTCTTAGTAATACAAAGCTCAGTTAGCATAATTAAATAAAATAATGTAATAATATAATTCACCACATTAACAAATCAAATAAGAAAACCCATATGATAATGACTAGATGTGGAAAAGTATTCAAGAAAAAATCAGCACCTCATGGAGATATCTGTGCTCCCATGTTTACATGGAGAAACAACCTAAGTTCTCATCAATACATGATGGATATAGAAATAATTGTGATATATAGATAGAAACTGTGATATATATATATAGAAATTGTGATATATAGATAGAAATTGTGATATATAGATAGAAATTGTGATATATATATACTAGAATATTAATCAGCCTTAAAAATAATGAAATCCTGTCATTTGCAACGACATGGATGAACCTGGATGACATTGTGGTAAGTGAAATAAGCCAGGCACAGAAAGACAAATACTCCATGATCTCACTTATGTGTGGAATCTTTAAAAGGTGAAATATACAGAAAAAAAGAATAGAGCAGTGATTACCACGGACAGTGGGGGGAGGAAATAGGGAGATGTAGGTCGAAGGGTACAAAGTTGCAGTTACGTAGAATGAGTAAGTCTAGAGATGTAATGTATAATATGAAGACTAATAATATTGCATACGGAAAATTTGCAAAGGATAGATTTTAGGTACTCTTACCATATAAAAAGGGTAACTATATGAAGCGATGGATATGTTAATTTACTTGACTGTAGTAATCATTGCACTATGTATATGTATATCAAGACATCATGTGATATACCTTAAATATATACAATACAAACAAAGGCTAAAACACTCAATTCCTTTTCATAACACAAAAAACTCACTGCAAGCTAGAAATGGTCAGGTCAAAAACTTAGGTATCTTCCCTGATTCCTCTCTTTCCCTCTAACTCGACATTTGATCTATCAGCAACTCTGGTCAGCTTACCTTTCAAAATGTATTCAGAATCTGTCCACCTCCCCTGCCCCTGCCCAGTCCAAAGCCTACATTACTGTAACATCCTCCTGACTAATATCCCTACTCCCATACTTGTCCCTCATACACCAGGAATATTCTCCACCCATAGAGCAATCATGTTAAAATGTAAGTCATACCATGCCTTTCCCCTACTCATTATCCTGCAATGTCCTCATCTCAGAGTTAGAGCCCAAGTGCTCATAGTGGTCTACAAGAACCCACATGATATGAGCCACCTTCTTTCCCACCCAGTCTATTAACCACCCAGAAGCCAGAGTGATGGCTTTCCCCTACTCAGTACTCTGCAATTGTCTTATCTTATTGAGTCACAGCCTAATTCATTACAGTAGCCTATAAGGACCCACATGATGTGATCCCACCTTACTTCTCTCATATCCCTCACTGGCTCAATTATGACACAGACTTTCTTGCTATCATTCAAATAGGCCTGGAAAGCTCCGGCCCCAGAGCCTTTTAACTTGGTCTGCCCTTAGATGAGGGGGACATATGCATTTTCTCTCACATATGTGCATGCCTTGCTCCCACTTTTCCTTCAGGTCTTTTTGATGGGTATCTCTTTCTAAGTAAAGCCTTTCTGTGGACGCTCAATGTAACACTGCAACATCACTCCTTTCCATAATATCACTACTTCTCTCTTTTGCTCTATTTTTCTCTTTAGCAGGACAGTTTTAAATTACCTGTGTTATGCCTTCCCCAACCCCAGGCAACACAGTATGGAGAGAGATGCCCTTTCTTTGGGAGAAGAAGAAGTAAGTGAACACCAGACTTTGCCTCAGACCCAAACACTGAGCCCAACACAGTAAAGTCTAGCCCTGGACAGGCCATGATTATCCCAGACTTTAGGCTGGTCCCCACAGACTTGAGCACTAGGCCAGCCCTTGTAGCCCCAGTGTCCAGGCCATCCCTGCAGATGTAGTCTCCCATCCTTGGGCCAGTAGCCCCAGACTCCAGACTTCCTTCAGCAGCAGGTCATACCTCCAGGCTTGCACCCCTCCAAGACAGCCCCTTCACTTCAGGACAGCCACTGTACCCCCAGACTCAGCTTTCAGACCCTCTCCATCACAAGACTAGCATGTTTGGACCCCAGTTTAACGCAAACACCCACAGACCCAGTATCCAGACCAACTCAGCTCCAGGCTGGCCTTCACGCTCCCAGGCTTTGAGTCTGTCCCAGTGCCACATTGACACCCATGGACCTCAGCTCCAGGCTGGCCCCCATGACCTCAGGTACCAGGTCAGCACCCAAAGATTCAGCCTCCAATATAGCCCTTATGGGTACAGACTCCAGGCCAATCCTGGTGGCCCCAGATTTCAGGCTGGCCCATTCAAGCTCAGGCTTCAAGCCCAGACCAGGCTCCAACCCAGCCCAAAAAAGGCTGGCCCACACAGCCCTAGGCTTCAGGTCCAACCCAGTACTAAGCTGGCCTCTTCAACCCCAGACTTTGGGCAACAGTAGCAGAATACACATTATTTTCAAGTGCATGCAGAATATTCACCAGGATAGATCATATGTTAGGCCACAAAACAATTCTTAACCACTTAAGAAGATTGAAATTATATCAATTATTTTTTCCAACCACAATGAACATCCTTGTCTTGTTTCTGATCTTAAGGGGAAAAACTTCAGTCCTTCACTGTTGAGTACAATGTCAGCTGTGGGTTTTTCTTTTTTGTTGTTGTTTTATTGGGTATTTTATTATGTCAGAAACTGTGCTAAATGCTATAAATGCTTGATCATATTTCATCTGTGCAATGTATTTTTTTCATTTCTTTTTTATTATACTTTAAGTTCTAGGGTACATGTGCACAACTGCAGGTTTGTTACATATGTATACATGTGCCATGTTGGTGTGCTGCACCCATTAACTCATCATTTACATTAGGTATATCTCCTAATACTATCCCTCCCGCTACCCCCTCCCCACAATAGGATCCGGTGTGTGATGTTCCCCTTCCTGTGTCCAAGTGTTCTCATTGTTCAATTCCCACCTATGAGTGAGAACATGCAGTGTTCGGTTTTTTGTCCTTGTGATAGTTTGCTGAGAATGATGGTTTCCAGCTGCATCCATGTCCCTACAAAGGACATGAACTCATCCTTTTTTATGGCTGCATAGTATTCCATGGTGTATATGTGCCACATTTTCTTTATCCAGTCTATCATTGATGGACATTTGGGTTGGTTCCAAGTCTTTGCTATTGTGAAGAGTGCCGCCATAAACATACGTGTGCATGTGTCTTTATAGCAGCATGATTTATAATCCTTTGGGTATATACCCAGTAATGGGATGGCTGGGTCAAATGGTATTTCTAGTTCTAGATCCTTGAGAATCACCACACTGTCTTCCACAATGGTTGAACTAGTTTACAGTCCCACCAACAGTGTAAAAGTATTCCTATTTCTCCACATCCTCTCCAGCACCTGTTGTTTCCTGACTTTTTAATGATTGCCATTCTAACTGGTATGAGATGGTATCTCATTGTAGTTTTGATTTGCATTTCTCTGATGACCAGTGATGATGAGCATTTTTTCATGTGTCTGTTGGCTGCATAAATGTCTTCTTATGAGAAGTGTCTGTTCACATCCTTTGCCCACTCTTTGATGGGGTTGTTTGATTTTTTGTTGTAAATTTGTTTGAGTTCTTTGTAGATTCTGGATATTAGCCCTTTGTCAGATGGGTAGATTGTAAAAATTTTCTCCGATTCTGTAGGCTGCCTCTTCACTCTGATGGTAGTTTCTTTTGCTGTGCAGAAGCTCTTTAGTTTAATTAGATCCCATTTGTCAATTTTGGCTTTTGTTGACATTGCTTTTGGTGTTTTAGTCATGAAGTTCTTGCCCATGCCTATATTCTGAATGGTATTGCCTAGGTTTTCTTCTAGGGTTTTTGTGGTTTTAGGTCTAACATTTAAGTCTTTAATAATCTTGAATTAATTTTTGTATTAATTAATTAATTAGGTGTCAGGAAGGGATCCAGTTTCAGCTTTCTACATATGGCTATCCAGTTTTCCTAGCACCGTTGATCAAATAGGGAATCCTTTCCCCATTTCTTGTTTTTGTCAGGTTTGTCAAAGATCAGATGGTTGTAGATGTGTGGTATTATTTTTGAGGGCTCTGTTCTGTTCCATTGGTCTGTATCTCTGTTTTGGTACCAGTACCATGCTGTTTTGGTTACTGTAGCCTTGTAGTATAGTTTGAAGTCAGGTAGCATGATGTTTCCAGCTTTGTTCTTTTGACTTAGGATTGTCTTGGCAATGCGGGCTCTTCATATATGGCCTTTATCAGATAGTAGAAGCTATTTTCTATTCCTAGTTTGTTAAGTATTTTTATCATTAAATGGTGTTAGAGTTTGTCAAATGCTTTTTTATGCATCAATTGAGATAATCATGTACTTTTTGTCTTTTACTGGTATTATTTATTTCTTCATATGGCTTCATGTTTCTGTCTGGTGTCCTCTCATTTCTGTCTGGAGGACTCCCTATAGCATCTTGTAGGGCAGGTCTACTAGCAATAAATTTCCTCAATTTTTGTTCATGTAGAGTGTCTTAATTTCTCCTTTATTTTTGAAGGATCATTTTTGCCAAATAGAGAATTATTGGTTGACAGGTTTTTTTTTTCTTTTAGCACTTTAAATATGTCTTCTCTCTTCTTCTGGCCACCATGGTTTCTGATGAGAAATCTTCTGTTAATCTTATTGAAGATCCCTTCTATGTGACGAATTGCCTCTTCCTTAATGCTTTTAAAATCCTTTCTTTGGCTTTGGCTTTATATAATTTGATTGTAGTGCATCTTGTTATGGATCACTTTGAGTTTATTCTACTTGGAGTTCATTGAGTTTCTTGGATGTGTAGAGCAAGATCCTTCATCAAATTGTCAGCCATAATTTTTTTCAAATATTCTTTCTACCTCTTTCTCTTCATCCCTTCCCTCTGGGACTCTCATTATGTACAGCTTGGTAAATTTGGTGGTGCTCCACAGGTTTCAAGTTCTATTCTTTATCTTCTCTTTCTGAAGACTAAATAATTTCAACTGACCTATGTTCCATTTTGCTGATTTTTTTTTCTCTGTTCACGTTTGTTGTAGAAAACCTCTAGTAATCTCTGATTTCTTTGAGCAGTGGTTTGCAGTTTTCCTTGTAGAGATCTTTCACCTCCTAGTTAGTTGTATTCCTGGGTATTTTATTCTTTTTGTGGCAATTGTGAATTTTTTTTTTTTTTTTTTTTTTTTTTTTTTCTGATTTGGCTCTCGGCTTGACTGTTTTTGGTTTATGGGAATGCTAGTGATTTTTGCATATTGATTTTGTATCCCAAGACTTTAGTGAAGATGTTTATCAGCTTAATAAGCTTTTGGGCTGAGACCGTGGGGTTTTCTAGATATAGGATCATGTGACCTGCAAACAGGGATACTTTCATTTCCTCTCTTCCTATTTGAATGCTCTTTATTTCTTTCTTTTGCCTGATTGCCCTGGGCAGGACTTCCAATACTATGTTGAATAGGAGTAGTGAGAAAGGGCATACTTGTCTTGTGCTCATCTTTAAGGGGAATGCTTCCAGCTTTTGCCCATTCAGTATAATGTTGGGTGTAGGATTTTCATATATGGCTCTTATTATTTTGAGGTATGTTTCTTCAATACCTAGTTTATTGAGAGTTTTTTTTTAATGAATGGATGTTGAACTTTAACAAAAGCCTTTTCTGCATGTAATGAGGTAGTCATGAGGTTTTTGTCTTTAGTTCTGTTTATGTGACGAATCACATATGTTGATTTTTGTATGTTGAACCAACCCTGCATTCCAGGGATAAAGTCTACTCGGCACAAACAAATGGAAAAACATTCCATGCTCATGGATAAGAAGAATCAATGTTGTTAAAATGGCCATACTGCCCAAAGCAATTTATAGATCCAATACTATTCCTATTAAGCTCCCATTGAGATTCTTCACAGAACTAGAAAAAACTATTTTAAAATTCATATGGAACCAAAAAAGAGCCCAAATAGCCAAAGCAATTGTAAGCAAAAAGGACAAAGCTGGAGACATCACACTACCTGACTTCAAACTATACTACAGGGTTATAGTAACCAAAATAGCATGGTACTGGTACAAAAACAGGCACAGAGACCAATGAAACAGAAGAGAACCCAGAAATAACACCACATACATAAAACTATCTTATCTTTGACAATCCTGACAGCAACCAACAAGCAATGGGGAAAGGATTCCCTGTTCAATAAATGGTGCTGGGATAACTGGCTAGCCATATGCAGATGATTGAAACTGGACCCCTTCCTCACATCATATACAAAAATTAACACAAGATGGATTAAAAACTTAAGTGTACAACCCAAAACTATGAAAACCCTGGAAGACAACATAGGCAATACCATTCAGGACATAGGAATAGGCAAAGATTTCATGATGCCAAAAGCAATTGCAACAAAAGCAAAAATTGACAAATGGAATTTAATTAAACTAAAGAGCTTCTACACAGCAAAAGAAACTGTCAACAGAGTAAACAAACAACCTACAGAATGGGAGAAAATTTTTCCAAACTACGCATCTGACAAAGGTCTAACATCCAGCATCTATAAGGAACTTAAACAAATTTACAAGAAAAAAATCACATTAAAAAGTGGGCAAAGGATATGCACAGACACTTTTCAAAAGAAGACATACATGCGACAAATAAGCATATGAAAAAAGTGCATTACTGATCATTGGAGAAATGCAAATCAAAACCACAATGAGATGCCATCTCACACCAGTTAGAATGGCTATTACTAAAAAGTAAAGAAATAACAGATGCTTGCAAGGTTGTGGAGAAAAGCAAACACTTATACACTGTCAGTGGGAGTGTAAATTAGTTCAACCATTGTGGAAGACAGTATGATGATTCATCAAAGATCTAAAAACAAATACAGTTTGACCCAGCAATCCCATAACTGGGTATATACTCAAAGGAATATAAATCATTCTATTATAATGACAGAGGCACATGTATGTTCACTGTAGCACTGTTCACAATAGCAAAGACATGGAATCAGCCTAAATGCTCAACAATGATAGACTGGATAAAAGAAAAGGTGGTACATATACACTAGGAAATACTATGCAGCCATAAAACAGAACAAGATCATGTCCTTTGCAGGGACATGGATGGAGCTGGAAGCTGTTATTCTTAGCAAACTAATGCAGAAAGATAAATCCAAATAATAATGCATATTCTCACTTATAAATGGGAGCTAAATGATGAGAAAACACAGACACATAGAGGGGAACTACACATACTGGGGCCTATCAGAGGGTGGAGAGTGGGAGAAGGGAGAGAATTAGGAAAAATAACTAATGAGTACTAGGCTTAATACCAAAGTGATGAAATAATCTGTGCAACAAACCCTTAAGATACAAGTTTACCTATGTAACAAACCTGTACAAATACCCCTGAACTTAAAATAAAATTTAAAAAAAGAAAACTTCTAGTGAACTTTTTGAACATTATTATACTTTTCAGCTTCAGAATTTCTATTTGGCTTATTTTTATAATTTCTGCATTTTTATTGATATTCTTTATTTGTTGAGACTTTTTTTGGCTTTCTGTAGCTTTTAAAACATAGTCAAGACAGTTGATTTTCTTTTATTTTTTTATTTTTTTATTATACTTTAAGTTCTAGGGTACATGTGCATAGCGTGCAGGTTTGTTACATATGTATACTTGTGCCATGTTGGTGTGCTGCACCCATCAACTCGTCAGCACCCATCAATTCGTCAGCACCCATCAATTCATCATTTATATCAGGTATAACTCCGAATGCAATCCCTCCCCCCTCCCCCCTCCCCATGTTAGGCCCCGGTGTGTGATGTTCCCCTTCCTGAGTCCAAGTGATCTCATTGTTCAGTTCCCACCTTAGAGACTTAAATGTTAGACCTAATACCATAAAAACCCTAGAAGAAAATCAAGGTAGTACCATTCAGGACATAGGCATGGGCAAGGACTTCATGTCTAAAACACCAAAAGCAATGGCAGCAAAAGCCAAAATCGACAAATGGGATCTAATTAAACTAAAGAGCTTCTGCACAGCAAAAGAAACTACCATCAGAGTGAACAGGCAACCTACAGAATAGGAGAAAATTTTTGCAATCTACTCATCTGACAAAGGGCTAATATCCAGAATCTACAAAGAACTCAAACAAATATACAAGAAAAAAACAAACAACCCCATCAAAAAGTGGGCAACGGATATGAACAGACATTTCTCAAAAGAAGACATTCATACAGCCAACAGACACATGAAAAAATGCTCATCATCACTCGCCATCAGAGAAATGCAAATCAAAACCACAATGAGATACCATCTCACACCAGTTAGAATGGCAATCATTAAAAAGTCAGGAAACAACAGGTGTTGGAGAGGATGTGGAGAAATAGGAACACTTTTACACTGTTGGTGGGATTGTAAACTAGTTCAACCATTATGGAAAACAGTATGGCAATTCCTCAAGGATCTAGAACTAGATGTACCATATGACCCAGCCATCCCGCTACTGGGAATATACCCAAAGGACTATAAATCATGCTGCTATAAAGACACATGCACACATATGTTTATTGTGGCACTATTCACAATAGCAAAGACTTGGAATCAACACAAATGTCCATCTGTGACAGACTGGATTAAGAAAATGTGGCACATATACACCATGGAATATTATGCAGCCATAAAAAAGGGTGAGTTTGCGTCCTTTGTAGGGACATGGATGCAGCTGGAAACCATCATTCTTAGCAAACTATCACAAGAACAGAAAACCAAACACCGCATGTTCTCACTCATAGGTGGGAACTGAACAATGAGATCACTTGGACACAGGATGGGGAGCATCACACACCAGGTCCTATTGTGGGGAGGGGGTAGGGGGGAGGGATAGCATTAGGAGATAGACCTAATGTAAATGACGAGTTAATGGGTGCAGCACACCAACATGGCACATGTATACATATGTAACAAACCTGCACATTATGCACATGTACCCTAGAACTTAAAGTATAATAAAAACAAAACAAACAAACAAACAAAAAAACAAAATGTGGCACATATACACCATGGAATACTATGCAGCCATAAAAAAGGATGAGTTTGCGTCCTTTGTAGGGACATGGATGCAGCTGGAAACCATCATTCTTAGCAAACTATCACAAGAACAGAAAACCAAACACCACATGTTCTCACTCATAGGTGGGAACTGAACAATGAGATCACTTGGACTCAGGAAGGGGAACATCACACACCGGGGCCTATCATGGGGAGGGGGGAGGGGGGAGGGATTGCATTGGGAGTCATACCTGATATAAATGATGAATTCATGGGTGCTGACGAGTTGATGGGTGCAGCACACCAACATGGCACAAGTATACATATGTAACAAACCTGCACGCTATGCACATGTACCCTAGAACTTAAAGTATAATAATAAAAAAAATTAAAAAAAAATAAATAAAATAAAATGCTTTCCACAAACACCACCAGGGAAGGTGACTCAGCCCTGGGGAAGCTCTAGTGCAGGTGACAAAAAGGTAAACCATTGAGGTAATCCTTCAGGGAACCACCAGATAGGTCAAACCACACAATCACAGTTCATTGAAAGTAAGGTCAATATCACTTCCTCTGGTACCAGTAACCTGCACCTGCAATATAAGCTGCCATTTTTAAGGCTATTGATGGACTGAGGGTTGGAGGATGGTATCAAGGTAACCAAAAATGCCACAGAACTCTCACTGAAATTTAGATTTTTATTCATTAAGTGTTCTCCTGGCTGCTGTAATTTTTGCTTAGATTCCAGAGTGCTGAAAAAGTTGTTTCTGACAGTTTTTGCCAGCCTATTCATTGCTTTTATGAAAGAATGGAGTTCTGGAGTTCCCTACTCCACCATTTCCATTAATGTGAGTGTTTACAAGGTTTTTAAAAAGTAGATAAAACAAAGTTCATATGGAAGGGTTCCCATATCCAGCAATATGGAAGACCAACCGCGGTGGAGGGCCTTGTAAATAGACAATTCCTTTTAGCAGTGTTTGTAACAATAAAACTTAGAAACAATATTTAGTCCTTTTTGACTTAGAAACAATATTTTAGTCCTTTTTCAAGTCATGGTAACTATTATGAAGTATTATGAACCAGTGGTTGTTGTGTGTTATCGAATCTTCACTTTTAAAAATGGGTGTGTCAAAGAGTGGGTGGAGATAACTTTTAATATATTTGACTGCTTGACCATTAATACCTAATGGAGATATCGCACATCATCCAAAGGTCCTGGACTTTGAGCTGACTGTAGTAACTGTGTGTTCCATATATGAGAAGAAGGATACATACATTTATTTGGGTGGTCAGAGGGGCAAACTATGGCAGATAACACACTTATATACCACTCCTTAGATATGACCACATGAATTACCTCTGGACAATGAGATGTAAATGGAAATTTTTGGGTGTGGCTTCTGTGAAAAATCCTTAGAGCTGGCTTGTATATTAGATCTGTTGCCTGGAGTTCCAGCAGACATATTGTCACCATGAGTTAACTTTGAGACTGGAAGCTTCACTTGAAGGATGGCAGAGAAGAAAGATTAGGAGTTGAAATCCCTAATGAAATTACGGAGCTATCATCCCAGGTTCATTCTGAGTTTCCTATGTGAGAAAAATAAAAACCATATTTCTTTCTCTCTTTTCTTCTTTGTTTTTTTTTTGGTTTTAAGGAGCTGAGAATTTAATAGGCAAGAAGGAAGGGAGAAGACAGAAGGAAGAAGCTCCTCCATACAGAGACAGAGGGAGGAGGGCTCCAAAGCCGAAAGAGGAGGCCCCTCAAAAACCATATTTATTTCATTAAAAAAATTTATTTTAGGTTTTGGATACATGTGAAGGTTTGTTACATAGGTGAACTCATGTCATGGGAATTTGTTGTACAGATTATTTCATCACCAAGGTACTAAGTTCAGTACCCAATTGTTATCTTTTCTGCTCTTTTCCCTCCTCCAACCTTCCACCCTCAAGTAGACCCCAGTGTGTATTGTTCCCTTCTTTGTGTTCATGAGTTCTCATCATTTAGCTCCCACTTATATGTGCAAACATGCAGTATCTGGATTTCTGTTCCTGTGTTAGTTAGTTTGCTAAGAATAATAGCCTGTAGCTCCATCCATGTTCCTGCAAAAGACACGATCTCATTCTTTTTTATGGCTGCATACTATTCCATGGTATATATGTACCACCTTTTCTTTATTCAGTTTGTCATTGATGGGCATTTGGGTTGATTCCATGTTTTTGTTATTGTGAATAGTGCTGCAATGAACATTCTCACGCATGCGTCTTTATGGTAGAATGATTTATATTCCTCTGGGCATATATCCAGTAATGAGATTGCTGGGTTAAATGGTAGTTCTGCTTTTAGCTCTATGAAGAATCACTACACTATCTTCAACAATGGTTGAACTAGTTTACAACCCCACCAACAGTGTATAAGTGTTTGCTTTTCTCCACAACCTTGCCAGCATCTGTTATTCTTTGACTTTTTATTTTTAGCCATTCTGACTCATGTGAGATGGTATCTCATTGTGGTTTTGATTTGCATTTCTCCAATGATCAGTAATGAGCTTTTTTTTCATATGCTTGTTTGCCCCATGTGTATCTGTTCACCTGTTTATGTCCTTTGCCCACTTTTGAATGCGATTTTTTTCTTGTAAGTTTGTTTAAGCTCCATATAGATGCTGGTATTATACTTTTGTTAGATGCATAGTTTGTAAAAATCTTCTTCCGTTCTGTAGGTTGTCTGTTTACTCTGTTGATTGTTTCTTTTGCTGTGTAGAAGCTCTTTTGTTTAATTAAATTCCATTTGTCAATTTTTGCTTTTGTTGGGCAATTGCTTTTGTTGGGCAATCTTTGTCATGAAATCTTTGCCTGTTCCTATGTCCAGGATGGCATTGCCTAGGTTGTCTTCTAGGTTTTTGTAGTTTTGGGTTTTACACTTAAGTCTTTAATCCATCTTGATTTTTGTATATGGTGTAAGGAACAGGTCCAGCTTCAATCGTCTGCATAGGGCTAGCCAGCCCAGCATCATTTATTGACTAGGGAGTGCTTTCCCCATTGTTTTTGTCAACTTTGTCAAAAATCACACGATTGTAGGTGTGCGGCCTTATTACTGGGCTCTCTATTATGTCCCATTGGTCTATGTGCCTGTTTTCTTCTTTTCTTTTCCATTTTTGAGATGGAGTTTCACTCTGTTGCCCAGGCTGGAGTGCAATGACATGATCTTGGCTCGCTGCAACCTCCATCTCTCAGGTTCAAGCAATTCTCCTGCCTTAGTCTCCCAAGTAGGTGGGATTACAGGCATGTGCCACCAAGCCTGGTCAACTTTTGTATTTTTAGTAGAGACGAGGTTTCACCATGTTGGCCAGGCTGATCTGGAATGGCTGACCTCAGGTGATCCACCTGCCTCGGCCTCCAAAAGTGTAGGGATTACAGGTGTTGTATCAGTACCATTCTGTGTTTTGCTTAAGGTAGCCCTGCAGTATAGTTAAAAGTTGGCGAATGTGATACCTCTAGCTTTGTTCTTTCTGCTTAGAATTGCCTTGGCTATTCGGGCTATTTTTTGGTTTCATATGAATTTTAAAACAGTTTTTTCTAGTTCTGTGAAGAAGGTCATTGTTAGTTTTTAGAAATAACATTAAATCTTTAGATTGCTTTGGGCAGTATGGTCATTTTGTTGATATTGATTCTTCCTATTCATGAGCATGGGACATTTTTCCATTTGTTTGTGTCTTCTTTTATTTCTTTGAGTAGCGTTTTGTAATTCTCATTGTAGATATCCTTCACCTCCTGGGTTAGCTGTATTCCCAGGTTTTTAATTTTTTTGTGTGGCAATTGTGAATGGGATTGCCTTCCCAATTGGGCTCTCAGCTTGGCTGTTGTTGATGTATAGAAATGCTAGTGATTTTTGTACATTGATTTTGCATCCTGAAACTTTACCAAAGTTGTTTATCAGCTGAAGGCCTGTTGGGTTGAGAGTATGGGGTTTTCTTTGAGAAAAAATTTTTATTGTGATATAAAATGCACTTATAAAATGTCCACCAGAAGGCATGTAATTCTTCACTGCTATATAAATCTATTGGGAATATGTTATTCACTGTCTAGATGGTACAGAAAAATATTCACTTCTAAATTATTTTATACTTTCATGACAGGTAGTCTTTCTGACTGAAAATAACTGCTTCAGCTATGGTCTGCAACACAGCTCCAGGATTCTTAATGCAATAATTTGGGTGTATGTGTGTCTGTCTATGTGTGCATCCATGGAACAACTTATATCTTTAATAAACAAGTGCAACATTATTGTCAATTATTTTGCATGTTTAAATACTATAGTCTGATTATTTGTAAACAAACCAAACCTCACAAAAATATTCTAAATTCTATATAAAAACTGTTAACCCATAATTATTCTAATATGCTTTACTTACTTGAACACAAATTTCTGAAGGGTACATATATTACCTTAGATAATAAGGTTTAGAAATGAGTGCTTTGGCCAGGCGCAGTGGCTCGTGCCTGTAATCCCAGCACTTTGGGAGGCGGAGGCGGGGGGGATCACCTGAGGTCGGGAGTTCGAGACCAGCCCGACCAACATGGAGAAACCCCATCTCTACTAAAAATACAAAATTAGCCGGGCATGGTAGCGCATGCCTGTAAATCCCAGCTACTTGGGAGGCTGAGGCATGAGAATCACTTGAACCCAGGAGGCAGAGGTTGCAGTGAGCTGAGATTGTGCCATTGCTCTCCAGCCTGGGCAACAAGAGCAAAACTCCATCTCAAAAAAAAAAAAAAAAAAAAATGTGTGCTTCACCCTTTGAAATATGCATTTCTGATAACTGATTTACACAGCATAAAGTTCAGATCAATAAATTACAAATCCTGGATCCCCACAGTTCATTTAGAAAATGCCTCAAAGTTATGGTTCTTATAGCAGGTTTAACAGACTAAACACTAAGTGTTCTAGCTTCCTCTATTTCAAGTATCAAAGAAATATGAGGATCAAAATCTCTCTAGGTTGTAACTGAAAATGCAAAGCATTAGAAGACAGTTAAATGTGGTTTGAAATACAATATTAATTGAAAGAAGATTATTAAGGTATTTATCTGTGTTAGCCTGTTAAGCACTAGGACTTTAATTTTAAATCTGAATATTTATTCAGAAGTGACAAAGAACACGATTTGCCTATAAAAGTATGGTTTTGGAGAAAAAAGTCAATCCTGATTTTTAAAACTCAACATTTTTTGTTTCCTTTTGGATGATATTAATTTAAATTTCAATCTGAACATAAATGTTTGGCTTCACAGAGCCTTAGATAATTTACTAAGGCTGTTAAAGTTGCTCTTGTTGCTGCATACAACCTTTTTTGACGAACATGAGAATGATCTGGAAACCATGCAATGAATATTCATTCATGTCCCTGGGCATTCTGAGAATCTTACCTGAATAATATATAGCACGGTTGTTTGTCCTCCAACAGGGGTAAAACAAAGGAATCATAATCCTTATCCCAGGAATCTGAAGGCTGACTATATGACCCAATCACAAGTTACTCATTTTCAATAGATATTTTCAGAAGTCTGTACTTTCCATTTCTGGCTCTGGCAAGATCTCTTTAACATCTTCACTTGCTTGGATGCGGGTCTGGTGGGACATGGCGGCGGCCACTATCTCCTGGCTCCGATGCTGAGTGCAGCCGAGTATGCGGTTTTCTAGATATAGAATCATGTCGTCTGCAAACAGGGATAGTTTGACTTCCTATGTTCGTATTTGGATGCCCTTTCTTTCTTTCTCTTGCCTGATTGCTCTGGCTAGAACTTCCAATACTGTTTTAAATAAGAGTGGTTACAAGGGCATCCTTGTCTTGTGCCTCTTTTAAAGGGGAATGCTGGCTAACACGGTGAAACCCCATCTCTACTAAAAATACAAAAATGAGCCGGGCGTGGTGGCGGCGCCTGTGGTCCCAGCTACGCGGGAAGCTGAGACAGGAGAATGGCGGGAACCCGGGAGGCGGAGCTTGCAGTGAGCCGAGATGGCGTCACTCACTCCAGCCTGGGCCACAGAGCCAGACTCCATCTCAATAAATAAATAAATAAATAAGAAAGAAAGAAAGCTGCCAAAAAAAAAAAAAAAAAAAAAAAGCAGCAACTTAAACCAGGAACGCATGGAAGAAAGAAGAGCTTATTTTGACTTGCATACACGTTATCCAGGTGCCTCAAGGGAAGTAGGAAATTTTGCCAACAGGGCGAACAAACGTCAGTTCTTACCCAGCGGCTCTCATCCCCGGGCAGTTCCAGGAATACTATAAAAGGTACTCACCAGATAAGCTGCGGTATCTGCCATTAAACACAGCCCTGTACGAGCCCACTCTGGATCCCAAGCTCCCTGCTCTAGACAGTGACGGTGATTCAGATGATGGCGAAAATGGTTAAGGTGACGAGAAACAGAAAAATAAAGGCACTTCGGACAGCTCCTCTGGCAATGAATCTGAAGGGGAAAGCTCTCCTGACAGCCAGGAGGACTCTTTCTAGGGAAGGCAGAAATCAAAAGACACAACTGCCACTCCAAGAAAAGATGGTCCCAAACGTTCTGTACTGCCCAAGTCAGTTCCTGGGTACAAGCCAAAGGTCATTCCAAATGCTATATGTAGAATTTCTCTGAAGGGTAAGGAGTCCAACAAGAAAGGAAAGGCTGAATCACTTACACACTGCTCCCAATGTGAGAATAGTGGCCATCCTTCTTGCCTGGATATAAAGAAAATAAAGGACTCAAATGTTACCACTACACAAAACCACCAAGCTGTAATGATAAATGACAAGAGAGAAAGAAAAAAACAAAGAATATACAAAGCAATCAGAAAAAAATGACAAAATGACAGAAACAAGTCTTCACATATAAACATAAACAGATTAAATATTCCACTTAAAAGACATACACTGGATGACTAAACTTAAAAAACATAATCCAACTGCATATTACTTACAAGAGACTCACCTCATAGTAAAGACACATACAGACTGAAAGGGGTTGATAAAGATATTTCACACAAATGGAAACCAAAAGTGAGCAGGATCAGCTATAATCATATAAGATAAAACAGACATTAAATCAAAAAAAGTGGAAAAAAGGACTAAGACTATCATTATATAATGACAAAGAGATCAACCCAGCAAAAAAGATATAACAATTCTAAATATATATGCACCCAATACTGGAGCATCCAGATTCATAAAGCAAGCATTACTAGATCTAAAGGTAGAGACAGACTGCACTGCAATAATAGGCAGAAACTTTAACATCCCACTGTCACCATTAGATAGATAATCTAGACAGAAAATCAGCTAATAAACATTAGACTTAAACTGGACTTTAGACCAAATGAATGAAACAGACATTTACAGAACACTCTATCCAACAACTACAGAATATACATTCATCAGCACATGGAATATTCTCCAGGATGGACCACATGTTAGGCCACAAAATGTCTCAATAAATTTAACAAAATCAAAATCATAGCAAGGATATTCTCGGGCCACAATGAAATCAACTATAAATAAACACCAAGAGGAACTTTAGAAACTGCATAAATACATAAAAATTAACCAACATGCTCCTGAACAACCAGTGACCAATAAAGAATTTAAGAAGAAAAAAAATTCTTGAAACAAACGAAAATTGAAACACAACATACGTAAACCTGTGGGATACAGCAAAAGCAGCACTAAGAGGGAAGTTTATAGCAATAAATGCCTACGTCAAAAAAGTAGGAAATGACAAATTAATCTAATAATATATGTGAAGCTGCTAGAAAAGCAAGAACAAACCAAACACCAAATTAGCAGAAAAAAGAAGTAATAAAGAACAGAACTAAATGAAATATGGACTAAAAACTACAAAGCATCATGAATCAAAAAGTTGGTTTTTGTTAAATTGATAAACTGCCAGCTAGACTAACCAAAAAAGTAGAAGACTCAAACAAACAAATTAGAAATGAAAAATGACACATTAAGTCATACATGTAAGAAACACAAAAGATCACGAGAGACCATTATGAACAACTGTATGCTGACAAACTGATAAACCTAGAGGAAATGGATAAATTCCAGGAAACATACAATGTATTGAGACTGAATTGAGAAGAAATGGAAAACATGAACAGACCAATAATGAGTAGCAAGATTGAGTCAGTAATAAAGTCTCCCAATGAAGAAAAGCACAGGACTGGATGAATTCACTGACAAATTCTACCAGAAGAACTAATACCAATTCTCCTGAAACTATTCTAAAAAATGGAAGAGGAGAGAACTCTCCTTAACTCATTCTATGAGGCCAACACCACCCTGATACAAAAACCAGACAAGAACACACACACAGAAGAAAACTACAGGCCAATATTTCTGATGAACATAGATACAAAAACTCTCGACAAAATACTAGCAAACTGAATCCAATAGCATATCAGAAAGATAATACACCATGATCAAGTGGGATTTATACCAGTGATACAAGAATGGTTCAACATGTGCAAATCAATAACCTCAATATATGACATCAATAGAATAAAGGACAGAAAACATATCATCATCTCAATAGATACAGAAAAAGCATTTGATCAAATTCAACACCCCTTCATAATAAAACCTCTCAACAAATGGGGCATAGAAGGAAAATATGTCAAAATAATAAAGGCTATATATGGTAAATCCACAGCTGATATCATGCTGAATAGGGAAAAGTTGAAAGCCTTTCCTCCAAGAAATGGAAAAAAACAAGGATGCCCACTTTCACCACTCCTATTCAACATAGTATTGGAAGTCCTAGGTATTGCAATCAGCCAAGAGAAAGAAATAAAAGGCATCCAAATTGGAAAAAAGGAAGTAAAACTGTTTCTTTTCACTGGTGCCATTATTTTGTATCTAGTAAAACCTAAAAACTCCGTCAAAAAATTCTTACATTTGATAAGGAAATTCAGTAAAGTTTCAGGTTAAAAACATCAACACTAAAAAATATGTAGCATCTATACACCAATAATGATCTACCCACAAAAGAAATGAAGACGGCAATTCCATTTACAATAGCTAAAAATTAAAATATCTAGAATAATTTTAATCAAGGAGGTGGAAGATCTTTACAATGAAAACTACAAAATGCTAATGAAAGAAATTGAAAATGAAAAAATATATGGAAAAACATCTCATGCTCATGGTTCAGAAAAATTAATATTGTTAACATTGTAATTTTCCCAAAGTAACCTGCAGATTCAATGCAATCCCTGTCAAAATACCAATGTCATTTTTTACAGAATTAGAAAAAAAGAATACTAAAATTCACATGTAACCAAAAAAGATTCCATATAGCCAAAGCAATTCTAAGCCAAAAGAACAAAGCTGGAGGCATCACAGTACCTGACTTTGAAATATATTACCAGGCTATAGTAACCAAAATAGCATGTTATTGGTATAAAAACAGACACATAGACCAATGGTCAGAATAGAGAACCTAGCAATAAATTCACATATTTGCTGCCAACTTATTTTTGACAAATTTCACAAGAACATTGGGGAACGGACACCTTTTTCAATAAATGGTACTGGGAAAATTGGATAGCCATATGCAGAAGAATGAAACTTGATCCTTATCTCTCACTATATACAAAAATCAACTCAAAATGGACTGAAGACTTAAACATAATACTCAAAACTATAAAAATAAAAAGAGAAAACCTAGGGAAAACTCTTCTGGACATTGGTCTAGACAAATAATTTAAGATTGAGATGTCAAAAGCACAGGCAATAGAAACAAAAATAGACAAATAGGACTCCATTAAACTAAAAAGCTTCTGCACAGCAAAAGAAATGAGTGAAGAGACAACCTTTTGAATGAGAGGAAATGTTTGCAAACTATTCAACAGGGGACTAATATCCAGAATATACAAGGAAATCAAACAACTCAACAATAAAAAAAACTCATAAAATATGGGCAAAGGGCATGGCCAAAATGTACATAAAGAAATGCTCAACTTTACTAACCAACAGAGAAATGCAAACCAAAACCAAAATGAGATATCATCTCACCTCAGTCAGAATCGCTATTATTAAAAAGATGAAAAAATTAACAGACGTTGGCAAGGATGTGGAGAAAAAGGAACTCTTATACACTGTTTTTGGGAATATAAATATAGCCACTATGGAAAACAACATGGAGATTTCTGAAAAAACCAAAAGTAGCACTACCCTAAGATCCAAAAATCTCACTAATTAGCATTTACCCAAAGCATGAGAAATCAGTATGTCAAAGGGATACCTGCACGCTCATGTTTCTTGTTGCATTATTCACAATAGACAAGGTATGGAATCGACCTAAGTGTCCATCAACAGATAAATGGATAAAGAAAGTGTGGTACACATACCCAATGAAATAGCATTCAGCCATAAAAGAGAATGAAATCTTGTCATTTGGAACAACATGGACGGAACTGGAATTGTTATGTCAACTGAAATAAGCCAGGCACAAAAAGACAAAAACAGCATGTTCTCACCTATATGTCAGAGTTAAAAAAGTTGGTCACATGAAGATACAGAATGGAGAGATAGATAACAGAGACTGGGGAAGGTGATTGGGAGGAGAAGGGAAGATGAAGAGAAGTGTGTTAAAAAGTACACACATAAATAAGATAGAAGGAATAAATTCAATGTTTGATAGAAGAGTAGGGTGACTATAGTTACAAAAATGTATTGTACTTGGGTTATGGACACCATAGATACCCTGACTTTATCACTATGCATTACATATACATAATAGAATTTCATATGTATCCCATAATTTGTGCTGATAAAAACATTTTAAAAGAAGGTGAACCATCAGAGAGACATTCTCCTGTGGGTTTTAGAGGAAGAGAACAATCAGCTATGTTGTGAAATGCCTATACAGAGGGGTAGCCTCTAGTAACTGAATGCCAACCCCAACAAACAGCTACCCAATAACCTAAGACCTCAGTCATATAGCTTCAAGGAACTGAATTCAGCCAAAAACCTGAATGAAGATGGAAGAGTCACCTGGGCCCCAAATAATAACTGTGTTCCTGTCCAACACTTTGAATGCAGCTTTTTGATACCCTGAGCAGAGGACCTCAGCAGATCATACCCAGACAACTGACCAATGGAAGCTGTGAGATAATAAATAGGTGTTATTTTAAGATACTAAGTTTGTGGTAATTTGTTACACAGCAATAGAAAATTAATACAGCATGCTTCTTGTTTCTAGACCTATCCTGGGTAGACAGAGATGTGCGGTTGTCATTCAAGTGTAGGCAGTACAGTTCTGGCCTCTGGTTAACTGCTTGAAGTCTATTTCCTGGCCACTAACCCTTGTGTTGGGTATGTTCTTTCATTTCATCAGTGGTGTTAAGGACCAGTCATAACCAATCCTTATGCATAACATAGTGTTAGTACCCCACTCCCTCACTCCCATCTCACTATATGTTCCTACTCTATTTCTAGACCACCGAGAACTTACCTTCTTGTGTTATGTATGTTATGCAGCTTTTAAACATTATTTGAAATATTATACATATGATCCTTTTGTATTTGAAGTTGGAGGGGGATGTTTATGCATGTGTGTCATTTGACATGTAGGCCCAGAAATCCAAAAGTACTTAAATTGGTAAGAATACTCAATCTGCAATAAACAAGCCAGTAAAATAGATTATCTTCAGCAAAATAGTATCCTGTAAGTGCTGTACCTTGGAGGAGCCAGGGTCTGTTCTAGAAACTCCTCAATTTTAATGAAGTCTGTTTTCAACTCCTTGTTATATACCAGGAATGGAGGATTAGTACCTGGGGCTAAGTCCTTCAGTTCTTCAGGCTTTCTATGATTATTAAAAATAAGCAGAGTTAGGTCTCTAGATAAAGTACACATTAAATAAACACCAATATTTTATTGGTATGTACCAATCTCAATTCCTAGAATTTAACATGTCCTGATTTCTCTTACCTGGTCATGTCAACCGTTGTCACATTAAATTTAACTCCTTTAAGCCAGAGGATCATGAAAAGGCGTTGGCAAAAGGGACAGTTTCCAATACTCTCTCCATCACTTCCAGCCTATTAAGATAAAGAGAGACCTCAGTTCATTTGTTTGTTCAATAAGTATGTATTGAGTGCCTACTAGGAAATGAGCTAGTTGCTAGAGACAAACATGGACATTCTCAATCTCAAGAACTCCATCATCTATGGACAGAGAGATATAGGGAAGCAAATAATTTCATTATATGTAAAGTTACAACTGTGATGGGTACATGATAATAATAATAATTTTTATATATTATCAGAATTTATATAATTTTCCTGTTGATAGACATTTAAGATATTTCAAAATTTTTACTAATCTAAGTACTTCAGAAACAAACATTTCTGGGCATATAGCTTCCTCCACTTCTGAGATTATATCTTTAAGGTTAATCTTTAAAATGAAAATGGTGAGTAAAATGTATGCACATTCCCCAATTTGATAGATCTTACCAAATTTCCTTTCTGAAAGGTATCTTTCCATATGTTGACCATTTCCTTATTTTGCTAATTGTTTGTTCATGACAGTTTTTAATTTTTTTATGAAGGTAATGACTTTTTCTTATTGTTTGGAAAAATTATTTGCGTATTAAAGACATTAACTCTTTGTGATACATGTTACATGTAATTTTAAAAACATGGATTATATAAAATTTAAATTTACATGAGATCTACCATTCTTTCCCAAAAACTCCTTAAGCTGATAAGCAACTTCAGCAAAGTCTCAGGACACAAAATCACTGTGCAAAAAGCATTTCTATACACCAATAATAGACAGTCAAATCATGAGTGAACTCCTGTTCACAATTGCTACAAAGAGAATAAAATACCTAGGAATACAACTTACAAGGGACGTGAAGGACCTCTTCGAGGAGAAATACAAACTACTGCTCAAGGAAATAAGAGAGGACACAACAAATGGAAAAACATTCCATGCTCATGGATAGGAAGAATCAATATCGTGAAAATGGCCATACTGCCCAAAGTAATTTATAGATTCAATGCTATTCCCATCAAGCTACCATTGCCTTTCTTCACAGAATTAAAAAAAAAAAACCTACTTTAAATTTCATACGGAACCAATAAAGAGCTTGTATAGCCAAGACAATCTGAAGCAAAAACGAAAACAAAACAAACAAACAAAAAACCCAAGCTGGAGACATCACGCTACCTGACTTCAAACTATACTACAAGGCTACAATAACCAAAGCAGCATGGTACTGGTACCAAAACACATATATAGACCAATGGAACAGAACAGAGGCCTCAGATATAACACCACACATCTACAACCATCTGATCTTTGACAAACCTGACAAAAACAAGAAATGGGGAAAGATTCCCTATTTAATAAGTGGTGGTGGGAAAAGTGACTAGCCATATGCAGAAAACGGAATCTGGACCCTTTCCTTACACCTTATACAAAACTTAACTAAGATGGATTAAAAACTTAAACATAAGACCTAAAACCATAAAAACCCTAGAAGAAAACCTAGGCAATACCATTCAGGACATAGGCATGGGCAAAGACTTCATGACTAAAACACCAAAAGCAATGGCAACAAAAGCCAAAATTGACAAATGGGATCTAATTAGACTAAAGAGCTTCTGCACAGCAAAAGAAACTGTCATCAGAGTGAGCAGGCAACCTACAGAATGGGAGAAAATTTTTGCAGTCTATCCATCTGACAAAGTGCTAATATCCAGAATCTACAAGGAACTTAAACAAATTTACAAGAAAAAAAACAAACAACCCCATCAAAAAGTGGGCAAAGGATATGAACTTCTCAAAAGAAGACATTTATGTGGCCAACAATCATATGAATAAAAGCTCATCATCACTGGTCATTAGAGAAATGCAAATCAAAACCACAATGAGACAACATCTCACACCAGTTAAAATGGCAATCATTCAAAAGTCAGGAAACAACACATGCTGTAGAGGATGTGGAGAAATAGGAACGCTTTTACACTGTTGGTGGGAAGGTAAATTAGTTCAATCATTGTGGAAGACAGTGTGACAATTCCTCAAGGATCTAGAATCAGAAATACCATTTGACCCAGCAATCCCATTACTGGGTGTATACCCAAGGGATTATAAATCATTCTACTATAAAGGCACATGCACACATATGTTTACTGCAGCACTATTTACAATAGCAAAGAGTTGGAACCAACCCAAATGGCATCAGTGATAGAGTGGACAAAGAAAATGTGGCACATATACACTATGGAATACTATGTAGCCATAAAAGAGAATGAGCTCATGTCCTTTGCAGAGACATGGATGAAGATGGAAACCATCATTCTCAGCAAACTAACACAGGAACAGAAAACCAGACACCACAAGTTCTCTCTCATAAGTGGGAGTTGAACAATGAGAACACATGGACACAGGGAGGGGAACATCACACACTGGAGCCTTTTGCGGAGTCGGGGGAAATGAGAGGGAGAGCATTACCTAACGCATGTGGAGCCCAAAACCTAGATGACGGGTTGATGGGCGCAGCAAACCACCATGGCACATGTATACCTATGTAACAAACCTGCATGTTCTGCACATGCATCCAAGAACTGAAAGCATAATAAAAAAAGAAAATGTGATATATATATACACACATATATATGTATATATATACACACACATATGTGTATATATATACACACACGTATGTGTCACTATCTCAACATAACACCTTAACTTTAAAAAATTTTAGTCATAAGAAACAAGACACACATACATATATGTGTACACACATACATATGTGTGTACACACACACACACATGGACACACACACACACCATGGAATACTACTCAGCCATAAAAAGGAACTAAATAATGGCATTTGCAGCAACCTGGAAGGAATTGGAGACTATTATTCTAAGTGAAGTAACTCAGGAATGGAAAACCAAACATGGTATGTTCTCACTCATAATTGGGATCTAAGCTATGAGGACGCAAAGGCATAAGAATGATATGATGGACTTTGAAGACTCAGAGAAAGGGGTGGGGGAGTGAGGGATAAAAGACTACACATTGAGTACAGTGTACACTGCTTGGGTGATGGGTGCACCAATATCTCTTAAGTCACTACTATATATCTTATTCACGTAACCAAACATCACCTATTCCCCAAAAACCCATTGAAAAATAAATAAAAATTTTTTAAAAAAAGAAACAAAATCATTGTGTTGTATACATTGAATATATACAATTTTTATTTACCAATTAAATACTCTAAAATAAAAAAGGAAAAAAGAAAATGAGCAAATGACATGAACAGACATTGCACTAAAGAGACATTGCACATACAGATGAGAAATAAGCACATAAAATGTTCAATTTTATTAGCCTTTAGGGAAATGCAAATTTAAACAGTAAAATGTCACTACACACCTTTCAAAATAGTTAAGATAAAAATAGTGACAACACAAAACGCTGGTGAGAATGCACAGAAATATTGCTGGGTTTAATGTAAAATACTATGACCACACTGGAAAGCACTTTGGCAATTTCTTACAAATCTAAACATGCAGCTGCTACGCAACCAAACAACTAGACCCTTTGGCATTTATCTCAGAGAAATGAAAACTTATATTCATAAAGAAACCTGTAAAAGAGGATTTATACAGCCTTGTTTGTAATAACCCCAAACTAGTGACAACCAAAATGTCCTTCAACAGCTGAATAATTAAGCCAATTGTGGCCTATCAGTATCATGGAGCAGTACTCAGCAATTAAAAGGATCAAACTGTTGATACACACAACAACTTGGATGAAGTTCCAGGGAATTATGCTGAGTGGGGAAAAAAAGACAACCCCAAAAGGTGATATACTGTATTATTCCATCCACATAACATTCTTGACATGATAAAATTATCAAAGCGGAAAAGAGATTAATGGTTGAGGGATTGGGTGAGACACAAGTGGATATGGCTTTAAAAGGGTAACACGGATCTGTGTAGTGATGAAAATCTTCTGTATCTGACTGCATCAATGTCAATAATGTCCTGGTTTTCTTATCGTACTATAGTTTTACAAGATGTTATCATTAAGGGAAACTTGGTAAGGGGCACACAGAATCTCTCTGTATTATTCATTAAAATGGCATGTGAATCTTCAACTATCTCAACATAACACCTTAACTTTAAAAAATTTTAGTCATAAGAAACAAGACACACATACACCCAGAGAATATATTTAATGTTATAGAAATAAATTCATAATACATTGTTAAATAAATATAGCTTACAAAACAATATATTAAAAGCAATGGCAAAAAGCGCAATTAATTTTGTACCAACCTAATATATGAAATAACCTCTTTTTGATGAATATATTTATCTATGTATGTGAAGAAATAAAGCATAAAAAGCTATACACATAAATGTTAAAGTGGGTGGTATCATGGATGATTTTTATTGATTTTATTTTCACTTAGCGATATTTTGTAATTTATGTAACTAAAATAAAATAAAGTCACTTAAAAAAAAATGAGATCATGTCCTTTATAGGAACATGAATGGAACTAGAAGCCATTATCCCTAGCAAATTAATGCAGCAACAGAAAACCAAATACCACACATTCTCACTTAAGTGGCAGCTAAAAGAAGAGAATACATGGACTCATAAAAGGAAACAGCAGACACTAGGGCCTATTGGAGGGTGGAGGGTGGGAGGAAGGAACAGATCAGAAAAAAAAAAAAAAAAGCTAATGGGTACTAGGCTTAATACCTGGGTGATGAAATAATTTGTACAACAAACCCCCATGACACAAGTTGACCTATATATCAAATCTGCACATGTACCCCTGTACTTAAAAGTGAAAACAAAACCAAAATGAAAGACCATTTATCATGACCAAGTGCAATTTATTCCAGTGATGCAAGAATGGTTCAACATACACACATCAACTAATGAGATACATCATATCAACAGAATGAAGAACAAAAACCTTATGATCATTTTAATTGTGCTGAAAAAGCATTTGATAATATTAAACATCCCTTTACGACAAAAAACCCTCAAAAACACAGGTATAGAAGGAACATACTTCAACAGAATAAAAGCCATATATGACAAACCCATAGCTAGTATTATACTGAATGGAGAAAAACTGAAAGCCTCTCCTCTAAGATCAGGAACATAACAAGGATGCCCACTTTCACCACTATTATTCAACATAGTACTGGAAGTCCTAGCCAGAGCAAACAGACAAGATAAAGAAATAAAAAGGCATCCAAATTGGAAAGGAGGAAGTCAAATTATCTTGTTCGCAGATGATATGACCTTATATTTGGAGAAACTTAAATACTCCAATGAAAACTCTTAAAGTTGATAAATTCAGTAAAGTTGCAGGTTACAAAATCAATGTACAAAAATCAGTGACATTTCTATATGCCAACAGTGAACAATCTGAAAAAAATCAAGAAAGTAATTCCATTTACAATAGCTACAAATGAAATAAAGTATCTAGTAATTAACAAAAGTACTAAAAGATTGCTACATGAAAACTATAAAACATTGATACAAGAAATTAAAAAAGACACACAAAAATGGAAAGATACTCTATATGAATTGAAAGAATAAATATAGTTAAAATGTCCATAGTACCCAAAGCAATCTATAGATTCAATGCAATCCCTATCAAAATGACAAAGACATTATTCATAGAAATTTTTAAAAATCCTAATATTTATATGGAACCAGGAAAGACCCAGAATAGCCAAAGCTATTTCCTAAGGAATACCTGACTTCAAATTATACTACAGAGCTAAAGTAACCAAAATGGCATGGTCCTGGCATAAAAAAAGACACATAGATCAGTGGAAAAGAATAGAGAACCCAGAGATAAGTCCATACATTTACAGTGAACTCATTTTCAGGAAAGGTGCCAAGAACATACACTGGGGAAAGGACAGTCTCTTCAATAAATGGTGCTGGGAAAACTGGATATCCATACGCAAAAGAATGAAACTAGACCCCTATCTCTCACTATGTACAAAAAATCAAATACAAATGGAGTAAAGACTTAAATCTAAAACTTGAAACTGTGAAACTACTAAAAGAAAACATTAGGGAAACTCTTCAAGACATCAGAGTGGGCAGAGATTTCTTGAATAATATGCCATAAATACAGGCAAGCAAAGCAAAAATGGACAAATGGGATCACATCAAGCTAACAAGCTTCTGCACAGCAAAGGAATCAACAATGTGAAAACACGACCCACAGAATGGGAGAAAGTATTTGCAAACCACCTATCTGACAAGAGATTAAATAACCAGAATATATAAGGAGCTCAAATAACTCTATAGGAAAAAATCTAATACTGTGGGCCGGGCGCGGTGGCTCAAGCCTGTAATCCCAGCACTTTGGGAGGCCGAGACGGGCGGATCACGAGGTCAGGAGATCGAGACCATCCTGGTGAACACGGTGAAACCCCGTCTCTACTAAAAATACAAAAACTAGCCAGGCGTGGTGGCGGGCGCCTGTAGTCCCAGCTACTCGGGAGGCTGAGGCAGGAGAATGGCGGGAACCCGGGAGGCGGAGCTTGCAGTGAGCTGAGATCCGGCCACTGCACTCCAGCCTGGGCTACAGAGCGAGGCTCCGTCTCAAAAAAAAAAAAAAACAAACAAACAAAAAAAAAAAAAAAACAAAAAAAAAAATCTAATACTGTGTTTGACAAATGGGCAAAAGATGTGAATAGACATTCCTCAAAAGAAGATATACAAGTGGTGAAGAGCCATATGAAAAGGTGCTCAATGTCATTGATAATCAGAGAAATTCAAATCAAAACTAGAATGAGATATCAACTCAGCTCAGTTATTAGGTTGGTAAAAAAGTAATTGCAGTTTTGCCATTACTTTCAATTGCAAAACCGCAATTACTTTTGCACCAACCTAATAAAATGGCCCTTATCCAAAAGACAGGAAATAACAAATGCTGGTGAGGATATGGACAAAAGGGAATCCTCATACACTGTTGGTGGGAATGTAAATTAGTACAACCACTATGGAAAACAGTTTGGAGGTTCCTCAAAAAAATAAAAATAGAGCTACCTTATGATCCAGCAATCCCACTGCTAGGTATCTACCTAAAAGAAAGGAAATCAGCATATCGTGGAGATCTCTGCACTCCCACGTTCATTGCAGTACTATTCACATAGCCAAGATTTGGAAGCAACCTAAATATCCCATCAACAGATGAATGGATAAAGAAAATGTGGTGCATATACACAACAGAGTACTATTCGACTATAAAAAAGAATGAGATTTAGTCATTTGCAATAACATGGAAGGAACTGAACATCATATGTTACAGAAAATAAGCTAGGCACAGAAAGACACTATTCACATGTTCTCACTTATTTGTGAGAGCTAAAAACGAAAACAATAGAACTCAGAGAGAGAGAGAGTAGAAGGATGGCTACTAGAGGCTGGGAAGGGTAGTGAGGGGGTGTGTGTGGGGAAGTGAAGAGTGTTAATGGGTACAAAAAATAGCTAGGAAGGATGAATAACACCTAGTATTTGCTAGCACAATAAGGTGACTGCAGTGAAAAATAATTTAATTGTACATTTAAAAATAACTAAAACAGTTTAATTGAATTGTTTGTAACCCAAAAGATAAATGCTTGAGGTGATGGATACTCCATTTGCCTGATGTGATTATTACATGTTGCATGCCTGTATCAAAATATTCCATGTAATCCATAAATATATATCATAAATATATATACCTACTGTGTACTCACAAAAATTAAAAATTAAAGTTAAAAAACAATTAAAATGGGGAAGAGATTTGAGCACTTTAAAAAGGAAGATATACAGATGATAAATAAGGACATGAAAAGATGCCCAATATCATTAGACATGTGGGAAAGGCAAATTAAAACCACAATGAGATACCATGATAAACACATTAGAATAACTGAAATGAAAAAGAATGACCATACCAAGTGTGGACAGGAAAGTGGAGCAAGTGGAACTCTCACATAATGAAGTGAAGTGTAAAATGGTACAACTGCTTTTTAAAATATTTTGTCAAAGTTAAATATGTACCTATTATATGACCCAGCAATTCAAATCTTAGGTCTTTACCCAAGAGAAATGAAAGCATATGGTCATAGAAATATGTAACCCAAATGTCTTTCAATGGGTGAATGAATAAACACATTATGGTATATCCATGCAATGGAATGCTTCAGTAATAAAAAGGAATGAGATATTGAAACACACAACAACATGGGTGCATCTTAAAATAATTATGCTGAGTGAAAGATAGTAGGCACAAAAGCGTACATACCATATAATTTCATCTACAGAAAATTCTAGAAAATGTAAGGCTAACAGAAAGCAGATCAATGCTTGGCTGTGGCGGAGAGAGGTAAAGGGTAGGGTAGGGAAGACAGATTGCAAAGAGACATAAGGGAACTTTCTGAGGTGATGGACGTATTCCATATTTTGATTGGAATGGTGGTTATATGTGCATATACATTTGTCAAGTTATTGAACTGTACACTTCATGCATGCATTTTATTTTATGTAAATTTTACCTTGATAAAATATATGAATATAGAGAAATTCAAAAAGAAGAACAAAAAACACCCCCAAATAAATGATATTATGCAGAGGTTGCAGACATTGCAATGACAAAGGTAAGGATATGACTATGGGAAGAAGCACCTGAGAAATGATAAGGACTAAGATCCCTGGAGGAGGGAAAGTCAGGGATCTGAGGGGCTAGAGTGTTGGAAAAATCATCTGTGTAGATATTAAAATCACCAAGAATTATGATAAGAAAGACTAGAGAGAGTAGCCTATACAAGGAAATAAAAGGTACTTCATCTTACGGCTGCTCTGATCTATTATGCGTGGCATTATTAAGGTCCAGAAACACTGGACAAAATTTCAATTTTTTGACAAAATTTTCTTTCCGCGATAGTGGATGTGACAAAGAAAATGATATTGTTGATCTTTGTGATGGCGGGGTATGAAGAGGTATGGGAAGAGGCAACCAACCTTAGCAGCTGCATTTGTTTTGTAATAGAAGTCAGACTAAGGATCCAATCAAAACTAGGTTTAGTGAGGGGAAACATGATTAAGGGTGGGAGGCAGGAAGAAGAATGGAGTCTGATAATAGACACAGCAGGAAGGGTGGATCGCCTTTGGCAAAAGGAGAATCAAAACACTGAGGTGTGGGGGAAATGCAGTAAAGTTTTACAGGAAAACAGAAGATTGTTTTTTTTTTTTTTTCTGTAATGTTATGCTGATTTAAAGTGCCATCACATAAAATTTTAGGATATAAATTCACTAGCCTGACTGATGAATTACCGACCTCTTAATTATCTTCAGCTGGCAAAGACAGGCTGCGGCCATTCACCAAAACAATTTTTTTTCTCTTTGTGTTTGTGATCTAAGTTTTTAAACATGAAAAATAATAATGGTAACAATAGTTAACATTTATATAGTATTTACTACATTGCCAACTACTATGCTTTATATACTCGTTTTATTTAATGCTTACAAATAGGATGATGCTATGAGGTAGGCTCTGTTATTACTCTTGTTTTACAGGTGAGGAAACTGAGGCTCAGAGAGGCTGACTTGCTCAAGTACAGTCGGCTAATCAAGAATTGATGACATACATCCTCTTCTCACTTAGCAAATTCAGGACTAGGACTATATCCTCCATACACTATACTCTTAAACACTGCCTTCTCTCATTTAATAGTTTTGTTGAATTTTTATATTAATCAGTCTTTATGAGTATTTATAATAGCTATAAGATACTTTGAAATGGTCTGAACACTCAGAGAAGAGTATCATCTTTTCCCTCTTTCCCCCACACATTAAAAAATTTTTTGACAAAATTATCACATTCAGAATTTTGGTCCAAATATTAGATTCCATAATTTTATGTACAAATATACTAAAACTTAATTTTAGAGTCTTTGGTACAGAATGCAAACATTCCATATAACAACAAACAACAAACCATTAAGATTATTTCATCCCTGCACTTAGAGAAAATAAAATGTGTGTTATCAAATCCTTTGTTCTTAGTTATTAGATAGAAACCTTGCTCAAATCATTCAGAGCTAAAAGACAATGTTTTTATTGACTACACAGAACACATAGATATTGTGGTATAAATTCTTAATTGTGACAGGAGAATGCTTAATCTCTTATAGTAATGCCTTTTAAAAATTACTCATTAGCACTTTTAGTCCTTCTCAACCCCTATTTCCCCTCCCAGTATCTTCCATGAAACTTCTAGAGATCTGTGGAACACAGCTTAAAATAAAACAAAAACCTGGACCAGATGATATTTGAGGTTCTTCCAGAAAATCTGTAGTTTGTTTCAATGTCATCAGATAAGCTTACATCTAGAGCACTCCACCTGATAAAATTCTGGAATAGTTTACTAAAAAGTTCACACAACTGAAAACAATTGAATAATATTAGACATAGTTATTTTAAAGTGTTGGAATTCTAACTCTGCCACTAACTAGCTATGTGACCTTGGACAACGTTACTTAGCTGCTCTTTGCTTTAATTTCTGTATTCATAAAAGAGGGTTAATAATAAAACACTTAGCACAGTGCCTACCATATAGTTAAGTACTCAATGAATTATTGGTTACTTTGAAAGTTATTATTTAATTCAATATTTTCTCATCCATGTGTGACTTGCTAAATTTCCTGTCCAGATTACCACCCAAATATAAAAAGTCTATGAAGATAAACACATACATCAAAGCCAACAATTGATTTAAGGTGTCTAATTGAGTTGAATGAACAGTTCGGACAAAGGGAACACTTTAGTTACCCAGTGAAGAGACATTACTTCTGATTTGGAATTGGTAAATGTAAAAATCTAGTTAGGAAATTACAGCTCATTTATATCCTATCTGAGCAGTTATATGTTTTGCTACAACCCAGAGACAGGAGAAGTCGCTCTTATGCCCGATAGTTTAGCAAACGCTTAATCGCATTACCTAACACTGCAGGAATTCAAGGGTCTTTCTCTTACAATTTTGAAAAGACAGGTTGGTGATGTCCTTGGTGTATATATGTGGCAAACTGTTAAATAATCTAAATGGCTGTAAACGCATACTTTTGCCAATAGGTATTTAACTTAACATTTGGTAAGTATATCTCATTTTATGTCTTTGTAAGCCATCAGGAAGTTGTATAGTTTTAGAGGCAAGTTACTTAAACTTTATTGCCTTAGTTTACCTATCTAGAAATGATGAGAACATTATAATATTGTAATAACTAAAAGTTGTAATGAAGTAGTAATAACTACTACTATCACCACTACTACTGATGATGCTAGTAATATATAAGCACCGTTAATAACAACCTATCTCCTAAGTTGTTAGGACTAAATTAGGTAACATATGTAAAGTGTTTAGAAAAGAGCCAGGCACAATATGAGTTTGTTATTGTTCTTATTATCCTGAATACTTCCAATAGTCAATGAAAATAAAGGGAAAAGCTAAACAGTTAATGCAAGCAAGGATTTAGTAACTATTTAATTTCTACTGGGAATAACCCATATAAGTTTTTCTTCCTTGATGAGCTAATTTGGAAACACATGTTCCTTTCTCTTGATTTAGGGGTTTTCCAAAGTGCTTTTCTGAAAAGTTAAGACATGTTAAAAAAACAAAACAAAACAAAAAACTCCATGGCAGACCAAAAAGAAGAAGCAGAGCATTCTAAAATGTCCCCCTCCTCACATAACAAGCACATAGACTCCTGGTTTTTTTCTCCCACAGTGTCCATGTGACCCTGCTGTGATGTTTGTCCATTGTAGAAGTTTAGAAAGTTCTGTCTGGGCTATGTGTGGGAATGGAGTTCTTAGGTCATTCTCCACCCTCTCCTCCACCCAGTCAGGCCTTTCAAAACCTATCTCATAAAACACAGATTCTGAGACTTGGAAAGCCCTTAAGGATCATCTTGTCATGCTCCTTCATTATATAGATGGAGAAACAAAGGTCTGGAGAGAGGGAGGGATTTTTCTAAGGTTATATAGGAAGCCATTGAGAATATAAGTTAGTTGCTCACTACAAACCAGTCTAGTGCTTTTCCACCATATCACCTTGCCTTTTTCAGAAGAGTTCTCTTTTCCTGTCGTCATCTAAGAACAGTCACACACCCGGGCATTTTTCTAGAACTCAGAGTAGGAAAATAATCACAACATTCTTTCCTATCTCTAGCCCAAATGTGGAGAATTTTTAAAAAAACATTGGACTTCAGTGTCAAAAACTAATATATTCTACATGCAGTTATTATAGCTGGAAAACTTACCTTTACAAAAAGCTCAATCTCAGGGTCCACTTGAGTGCTGGGCCTCAGGCCTGACATCTTTGTCTTTACTGCCAGTTGTCAGCCTCCTGCCTCCCGTAGAGTCCACAATACTTGTAGACTCTTTTCTCAATTTTATCCAAAGACTCAAGTAATGTTGGTGCTTTAAGAAGAGAGTCTAGTTTATAGTGGACTGAGTCAGACCTGGAGCCAGTCTCTTCTCTCAAGAGGTGTGACGCAGAAAATTCTAGATGCTTAAGTGCAGCTCTTGAATTCGTTTTCCTTCTTCCTCCTGACCTAACATTTAAATCAAGGAGGAGCCAAAGGGCTGTGTATAAACTGGCTGGCTAGAAGGGTGGGGGTGTTTCCAGAGAGGCTTCAATGCCATGAGTCAGCATAGGAGAAACACATGCACACAAACACACACATGCAGTGCTAGCTTCTATATATCAAGCAGACCAGATGTTCTCTAGAGCCTCCCTTTGAGTCCTGGGCTCCATGCCCAGAAAAGGGCCTCTTATTGGTGTTCCTGTAACTTGAAAGCATTTCCAGGAAAAGGGCCAGAAATGACTTGGATTTTTATTATTGAAAAGGATGTTTATCCAATGATACTGTCTAAAAGAGGGTTAAAAAATTGTACTTTATTAAATGTTTCCACCCCCAATTCTGCTGCTCACACAGCCAGATTTCTGTTCTGGGTTGCAAATTTCACTTCTCTCTACAACCAGAGAATGTTCACTGGGGTGGTTGAGTCTGGGGGCTTGTTTAGTGTGCCCCACCTAGTTCTTTATTTCTTGGAAGCTTGGACTGGAACAGATCACTTCCTTGTTTTGGCGTCTGTTTCAGGAACCACCATTTGTTCTGTATTTCTGCTTGTCAACCCTGGGAACAGCAGCAAAACCAGTCAAACAGATCACTCTGTGTCTGCAATGTTTCTGACAGCTGTATCTGATGCCTCCAGGATCTGGGAGGAGGACCCCGGGAACAACAAACCTCTTTGGTGGAAAGAGTCTCTTCCTGCTTGGCGCAAAACAGAACGCAGATCCATCAGTTGGGCACCACTGTGGTCCCCTTTCTAGAACACTAAGCATCCCCCATGCTCATATGGGCTGTACATGCACCTGCCATTGCCCTGTGTGAAGATTTACAGGATAAGAAACTCTTGAAAGAACTCAGCCTGCTCCATACCTGTAGGTTCTAGGGAAGGAGTGACTGATATGTAGGTGAGTGTTCTTCTGGATGAGGGAAAGACCTCATGATTCCCCAAATGGTTTGAAAAGTGAGAAGAAAATTGTGCTGGACATCTACTGAGCCAACCTTAAGGGTGAGTTTTGCACTGGCTATTTGGCAGGACCTGATGTCTGCCTCGTTTAGCCATATTTTTACTCTATTCATCATACTCTGTTCGTTCACTCCAAAGGCAATCAATGAATGTCAACTCTGTGCCAGGATGCTGATCCATTCACTGAGATTGGCAGCACGGGAGGACAGCCAGTTCGGGAGGACAACAGGAATTCAACTTTAAGCATACTCAGTCTGAGGCCTCCTCACCTTTCCCCACTCCCTATATCTAACCACTACAAAATCTTGTCACTTCTACATCTTGAATATTTAAAAAATCCATCTGCTTCTCTTTGCCCCTATGGCTACTCCAGATTTCAAGCCAGCAACATTCTTTTTTAATTGATTTTAAAATTTTTATTTTAAAAGACCAAATGGTTGCTTGACCTTTGACGCTCATGAGAAAACCACAACCCTTACTGTCACCACCACCACCACCACAGCAACAACAACAGCCTAAAGACCTCTGTGTGATCCCTAATAAATAGGCAAAGTAAAGAGATGAATGTTCTCTTTTTTTTCTTGATGCTGAATGTGTTTAAAAACATGTTTAGGATAATTAACGTGCCCTAAAATTCATGTATTTAAAGTGATTTTATAAATTTATTGGGTGGTGCAACCATCACTACAATCTAATTTTAGAACATTTGCATCACGTCAGTGACATCTTCCTTGCCCATTTGCAGTCAGTCTTCATTACCACTCCCAGCATCAGACGACCAGTAATCTACTTTCTGTGCCTATGGATTTGCCTATTCTAGATATTTCATATAAATGTTGTGTTAGTCCATTTTTGCTTTGTTATAAAGAAATACTTGAGGCTGAGTGATTTACAGAGAAAAGAGGTTTAATTGGCTCATGATTCTGCAGGCTGTACAGAAAGCATGGTGCCAGCATCTGCTTCAGGTGAGAGCCTCAGGAAGCTTCCAATCATGGCAGAAGGTAGAGTGGGAGCATGGATCTCACATGATGAAAGTGGGAGGAAGAGATAAAGTGGTGGGGGGACATGCCACACTCTTTTAAACAACCAGCTCTTGCATGAATTCAGAGGGAGAACTCACTCATTACTATGAGAGTGGCACCAAGCCACCCATGAGGGACCTGCCCCCATGATGAAAACACCTCCCACCAGGGCCCTACGAAAACTTGCTTGCTCTTTGCTTTGTTTGCTTATAATAGTCATTCCAGCGGCTATGAAGTGGTATCCTACGGTGATTTTTTTTTCCATTTTAAAAATGGATTTAGAGGGTACAAGTGCAGATTTCTTACATGCATATATTGCATCGTAGTGGAGTCTGGGCTTTTAGTGTACCATTCACCTGAATAGTGAACACTGCACCCAATAGGTAATTTTTCAACCCTTGTCAACTTCCCACCCTCCACCTTTTGTAGTCTCCAATGTCTATTATTCTATATGTCCATGTGTACCCATTGTTAAGCTCTCACTTACAAGTGAGAATACGTGATATTTGACTTTCTGTTTCTGAATCATTTTACTTAAGATAATGTACTCCAGTTCCACTCATGTTACTGTGAAACACATGACTTCATTATTTTTTGTGGCTGCATAGTATTCCATGTATATGTAAAATGTAGATGGGTAGATGTGCAGTAGTGAGATTGCTGGATCAAATGGTAGTTCTATTTTTAGTTCTTTGAGAAATCTCCATACTTTTTTCCATAAATGTTGTGATAATTTACATTCCCACTAACAGTGCATAAGCTTTACTTTTTTCTCCACATCCTCACCAACATCTGTTGTTTTTTGATTTTTAAATAATAGCTATTCTGACTGGTGTAAGATAGTATTGTGTGGTTTTAATTTGCATTTCTCTGATAATTAGTGATATTGAGCATCTTTTACATGTTTGTTGGCCACTTGTATGTCTTTCAAAAAACACCCATTCATGGCCCTTTGCCTACTTTTTAATGGCGTTACTTGTTTGTTTGTTTTTTCTTTTTTTTCTTGTTGAGTTGTTGGAGTTTCTTGCAGATTCTGGATATTAGCCTTTGTTAGATACATAATTTGGAACTATTTTTTCTCATTAGGTAGGTTTACTCTGTTGATTGTTTTTTTTGCTGTGTGGAAGGTTTTTAGCTTAACTGAGTCCCATCTGTTTATTTTTGTTTGTGTTGCATTTGCTTTGGAGGACTTGGTCATAAATTCTTTGCCTAAGCCAGGCCAATGTCCAGAAGAATTTTTCCTACATTTTCTTACAGGATTTTTACAGTTTCATGTCTAAAATATAAATCTTTAATCCATCTCGAGTTAATTTATGTATATGGTGAGAGATAGGGGTCCAGTTTCATTCTTCTACATATGGCTAGCCCGTTTTCCTAGCACCATATATTGAATAGGGTATTCTTTCCCTAATGTTTAATTTCGTTGATGTTGCAGAAGATCAGTTGTTAATAGGTACTTTTATTTCTGGGTTCACTATTCTGTTCCATTGGTCTATATGTCTATTTTTATACCAATATCATGATGTTTTGGTTGCTATAGCCTTGTAGTATAATTCAAAGTCAGAATGTAATACTTCAAGCTTTGTTCTTTTTGCTTAGGATTGGTTTGGCTATTCAGTCTCTTCTTTGGGTTTCATATGAATTTTAAGTTTTTTTAATTATGTGAAAAAATGTGTTGGTAATTTGATAGAGATTGCATTAAATCTGTAAATTGCTTGGAGCGGTGTGGTCATTTTAATAATATCGATTCTTTTGATCCATGAGCATGGGATGCTTTTTCATTTATTTGTGTCATACACAATCTTTTCATCAGTGTTTTGTAGTTCCTCTTGTAGAGATCTTTCACCTCCTCAATTAAATGTATTCCTAGGTGTTTTATTTTTTGTGGCTATTGTAAATGGGTTCTTCATTTGGTTCTTAGCTTGAATGATATTGGTGTAGAGAAATGCTACTGTGTTTTGTACATTGATTTTGTATCCTGAAACTTTACTGAAGTTCTTTATCAAGTCTAGGAGTCTTCTGGAAGGGTCTTTAGGAGTTTTATTGTACATTATTTGGGGTTTTCAACATAATGGGGTATTTTGCCTCCCTTATAATATGTATGCCTTTCACTTCTCTCTCCCTCTGCTTGCGCGCGCGCGTGTGTGCACGTGTTATTGCACTAGCTGGGACTTCTAGGACTAACAGTGAATAGTAGTGGTGAGAAAGGACATCCTTGACTTATTTCTGATTTTAGGGGAAAATTAATCAGTGGTTCACTGTAGGTTTTCCATGGATATCCTTTTTTAGAATAAGGAAATTTCCTTCTATTCCTAACATGCTGGGAATTTTATCATTAATTAATATTGAATTTTATTGAATGCCTTTTCTGCATTTATTTATATGATCATCTGATGTTTCTTATTTAGTATGACAATATAATAAAATACATTGGTTGATTTTTGAATGTTGAACCACCTTTGAATACCTGGGATAAACTCCACTTGATCTTGATGTATTATTATCTTTTTTATACATTGCTAGAGGTGATTGGCTAATGTCTTAGTAAGAATATTTGTACCTATGTTTATGTGAGATATTGCTATTTAGTTTTTTTCTTGTAATATCTTTGTCTGAGTTTGGTATTAGGATGATGCTATCCTCATAATATGAGTGGGGTCATTTTCTCTCCTTAATTTTCTGAAAGAGACTGTAAAATTTATATTACATCTTACATAAATGTTGGATAGAATTCATGAGTGAAATTGTCTGGCCTGGAGTTCTCTTTTTTGAAAAGTTTTAAATTACAGATTCAGTTTCTTTAATAGATGTCAGGCTATTCAGATTATCTACTTTTCTTTGAATTAGTTTTTTTATCATGTGTGTTTAAGAAATTGGTTCATATAAGCTATCAAATATATAGGCATAGATTGATTGTAGTATTCCCCCTCTTATTCTTTTAGTGAGAACATTCAAAATCATCTCTTCTAGCTATTTTGAACTATACAGCATATTATTGTTGACTATTGTCACCCTCCTCCTATCTAACTATAACTGTAACTTTGTACCCAGTGACCAACCTCTTTCCATCTCTCCTTCCCTCCTCCCCTCCCCTGCCTCTGGTAACCACTGTTCTAATTTCTACCTCTATAACATCAGCTTTTAAATTTATATTTATTTTATTTTTATTTTTTTATTTTTGTGGTTACATAATAGGTGTACATATTTATGGGTTACACGAGATGTTCTAATATAGGTATGCAGTACGTAATAATCACATCAGGGTAAATGGGGTATCCATCACCTCAAGCATTTATCATTGTATTACAAACAACCAAATTATGCTCTTTTGGTTATTTCAGAAGTACGATTAAATTATTTTTTTACTGTAGTCTCCCTGTGGTGCTAGCAAATACTAGGCCTTATTCATTCTTTCTGTTTTTTGTACCCATTAACCTTCCCCATTTCCTCCCCACATTCCCACTAACCTTCCCAGCCTCCCTTCTACTCTCTATCTTCATTTCAATTACTTAATTTTTAGCTCACACAAACAAGTGAGAACATGCAAAGTTTGTCTTTCTGTGCCTGGCTTATTTCCCCTAATGTAATGTCCTACAGGCTTATCCATGTTGTCACACATGACAGGATCTCATTATTTTTTATGGCTGAATAGTACTCCATTGTGCATATGCACCACATTTTCTTTATCCATTCATCTGTTGATGGACACTTAGGTTGATTCCATATCTTGGCTATTGTGAATAGTGCTGCAGTAAACATGGGTGTGTTAGTCAAGGTTCTCCAGAGAGACAGAACCGATAGGATATATGAGAGAGGATTTATGAGGTGTAATTGGTTCAGCTGATTATAGAGGTGGAGAAGTCCCACAATAGGCCATCTGCAAGCTGGAGAACCGAAGAAGCTGGTAGCATGATTCACTCCAAGTCTGGAAGCCTCAGAACTAGGGAAGCTGACAGTACAGACCCCAGTCTGAGGCCAAAGGCCTAAGAGCCCACAGGAGGCTGTTGATGCAAGTCCCAGAGTGCAAAAGTGGAAGAAACTGCAGTCTGATGCCCAAGGGCAGGAGGAGGAAAGGCATCTGGCTCCAGAAGGAAGATAGAATGAGCAGAGACAGAGAGTTCTTCCTCTTCTGCCTATTTGTCCCAGCCAGGCTCCCAGCTAATAGGACAGTGCCTGCCCTAGGGAACATGGATGCAGCTGGAAACCATCATTCTTAGCAAACTATCACAAGAACAGAAAACCAAACACCGCATGTTCTCACTCATAGGTGGGAACTGAACAATGAGATCACTTGGACTCGGGAAGGGGAACATCACACACCGGGGCCTATCATGGGGAGGGGGGAGGGGGGAGGGATTGCATTGGGAGTTATACCTGATATAAATGATGAATTCATGGGTGCTGACGAGTTGATGGGTGCAGCACACCAACATGGCACAAGTATACATATGTAACAAACCTGCACGTTATGCACATGTACCCTAGAACTTAAAGTATAATTAAAAAAAAAAGAAAGTGGATCTTAAGTGTTGCAGTCCACCGTCTCACACACCAAGCTCCCCTGGAAGCACCCTCACAGACACACCCAGGGAACAATGCTTCAACAGCCATGTTGGCATCCCTCAGTCCAGTCAAGCTGACCCGTAAACTGAACCATCACAATGAGAGTGCAGGTATCTCTCCAGCATACTGATTTCATTTCCTTTTAATATACCCAGTAGTGAGTGCTTTGGATCATATGCTAGTTCTATTTTTAGTTTTTTGAGGAACCTCAGTACTGTTGTCCTATTGCCTATACTAGTTTACTTTCCCATCAACAATGTATAAGGTTTCCCCTTCTACACATCTTCACCAGCATTTGTTGTTTCTTTAACATAAAGAGTATAAAATCACTTTATTAGAAAGTTTAATCAGTCACAAATGAACAGCATTTTTGAGCACTAAACAGAGGGTTAAAATAATTTCCAAACACTAGAGAAAATTATTGAAAATTCTCATGTTTTAGGCTTAAAATATCATTACCTTCATGAAAGCAAAAATCCTATAGATGATATTTTCTAATATATATATATATATATATATATATATTCTAAGTACTATGAAATTATAATAGAAATCATCAATTAAAGTGTAACAAATAAGTAATATCTAACCACGGGCAAATTTATTTTAAGATCACTTTATTATATTTTATTTTATTGAATTTTAATTTTAAAATTTTCAATTATTATGGGTAAATAATAGTTGTATATATTTATGGAGTGCATGTGATGTTTTGATACAGGCATACAATATGTAATGATCAAATCAGGATAACTGGGGTATCTATCATTTCAAGCCTTTATTATTTCTTTGTGTTGGGAACACTCCAATTCTACTCTCTTAGTTATTTTTAAATATACAATAAGTTATTGTTAACTATAGTTGCCCTATTGTGCTGCCAAATACTAGATCTTATTCATTCTCTCTGTGTTTGTACATATTAACCATCCTGACTTTCAGCCTATTTTTTGTCTTTTTAATGATAGCCTTTGTAACTGGGGTGAGGTGATATTGTGGTTTTGATTTGCATTTCCCTAATGATTAGTGATACGGAGCATTTAAAAATATACCCATTTGCCATTTGTCTGCCTTCTTTTGAGAAATGTCTATTCAGAACTTTTGTCCATTTTTAAGGGATTATGTCTTTTTTGGTTATTGAGTTTGAGCTCCTTATATATTCTGGGCATTAATCTCTTGTAGATGCATAGTTTGCAAACATTTTCTCACATTCTGTGAGTTACCTCTTCACTCCATTGATTGATTGTTTCTTAGACATTTTCAAATTACAATACACTGTTATTAACTATAGTCACCATGTTGAAAAATAGATCACTTGAACTTATTCCTCTGATCTAAAATTATGTATCCTTTGAGCAGCATATCCCCAACCACTACTCCACAACCCACCAGCCTCTGGTACCCACCATTCTGCTCTCTATTTCTATGATATCAACTTTTTTTTTCATTACACATATGAGTGAGATCATGCAGTACTGATATTTTTGTGCCTGGCTTCTTTTCTTTTTTTTTCTTTTTTCTCTTTTTTTATTATACTTTAAGTTCTCGGGTACATGTGCATAACGTGCAGGTTTGTTACATATGTATACTTGTGCCATGTTGGTGTGCTGCACCAATCAACTCGTCAGCACCCATCAATTCGTCATTTATATCAGGTATAACTCCCAATGCAATCCCTCCCCCCTCCCCCCTCCCCATGATAGGCCCCGGTGTGTGATGTTCCCCTTCCCGAGTCCGAGTGATCTCATTGTTCAGTTCCCACCTATGAGTGAGAACATGCGGTGTTTGGTTTTCTGTTCTTGTGATAGTTTGCTAAGAATGATGGTTTCCAGCTGCATCCATGTCCCTACAAAGGACGCAAACTCATCCTTTTTTATGGCTGCATAGTATTCCATGGTGCATATGTGCCACATTTTCTTAATCCAGTCTGTCACAGATGGACATTTGGGTTGATTCCAAGTCTTTGCTATTGTGAATAGTGCTGCAATAAACATGCGTGTGCATGTGTCTTTATAGCAGCATGATTTATAATCCTTTGGGTATATACCCAGTAGTGGGATGGCTGGGTCATATGGTACATCTAGTTCTAGATCCTTGAGGAATCGCCATATTGTTTTCCATAATGGTTGAACTAGTTTACAATCCCACCAACAGTGTAAAAGTGTTCCTATTTCTCCACATCCTCTCCAGCACCTGTTGTTTCCTGACTTTTTAATGGTGCCTGGCTTATTTCCACTTAATGTTCTCCAGGTTCATCCATGTTGTCACAAATGACAGGACTTTCTTCTTTTTCAAGGATGAATAGTATTCCACTTTTTATACATACCACATTTTCTGTATATACTCTCCCATGTATTCTGCCTAGATTGATTTTTTATATCTTGGCTACTGTGAATATTTCTGCAAAGAACATGGAAGATATCTCTCAGACATACTGATTTCATTTCCTTTGGATATACACCCAGTGGTGAGATTGCCGGATGATGTAGTAGTTCTGCTTTTAGCTTTTTTTTTTTTTTTTTTAGAAACCTCCATATTGTTTTCCATAATGGCTGTACTAATTTACATTCCCACCAACAGTGTGCAAGGGTTCACTTATCTCCACATCCTCATCAACATTGTTATCTTTTGTCCTTTTAATAATAGCCATCCTAAGGAGTATGAGGTGATATCTCGTGGTGGTTTTAATTTGAATTTACCTGATTATTAGTGATGTTGAGCACTTTTTCATATACCTGTTGGCCATTTGTATGTCTTCTTTTGAAAAATGTCTATCCAGATCCTTTGCCCATTTTTAAATCAGGTTATTTGCTTTCTTACTATTGAGTTGTTTGAGTTCCTCAAATATTTTAGATATTAACCCCTTATCAGACGTATAGTTTGCAAATACTTTCTCCCATTCTGCGGGTTGTCTCTGTATTCTTTTGTTTCCTTTGCTGTGCAGAAGCTTTTCAGTTTGATGTAATTTCATTTACCTGTTTTTTCTTCCGTTGCTTGTACTTTTGGATCATATCCAAAAAGTAATTGTATAGACGAGTATCATAGAGTTATACCATATGTTTTCTTCTAGTAGATTTATGGTGTCAGGTCTTACATGTAAGTGTTTAATCCATTTTTAGTTGATTTTTGTATATGTTGTAAGAAAAGGGTCTAATTTCATTCTTCTGCATGCGGACATCCAGTTTTCCCAGCACCGTTTATTGAATCTATAAGAGTTCTTTCCTCTCCACATACTTGCCAACATCTGTTATTTTTGGTATTCTACAATGGCCATTCTACAATGGCCATATCCCCATACTGTGGGTTGTTTCTTCACTCTGTTGAGTGTTTCCCTTGCCTCACAGAAACTCTTTAGTTTAATCCAGTCTCATTTATCTATTTTTGGGTTTTGTTTCCTGTGCTTTTGGGGTCTTAGCAATAAAATCTTTTCCCAGAGCATTATCCTGGAGAGTCATCCCGAGGTTTTCTTCTAGCATTTTTATAATTTCTATAGCTCCTCCAAGATCACACATCTGAACTGAGATTGTAATGGTGATCTATCTGAAAGCCCATTTATCTACCTATCTGAAAGCCCATCAGCTTTCACTTACACCACAATACACAAATCCATCAAATGCATTGTCCACTCAATTATGGAGCTGTCTTGGGAAATACTTCTGTCAGCTAAGAAGAAGGATAACCTTGTTAAATCTTCCCAGCTTTTCTTGTCAGATAAATGCCTGCTTTATTTGCTTTCCCCTACTCCCAGGTCTCTCTTGCTTCATATCAAAGCAGGAAAGAAAGGAAAAACTGCACAATGATATGATGGCATCACTTTGTGCCAGAGTCCAGAAACAGTCTTATTCTAATCCAAAGAATATTGCACAACCATTTTGCTTATGTGTAATAGACTTTTCCTGCTACTTTCTCTGTTGGCTTTAGAAAACACCGCCATCTAATATAAACAGTGAATACCAAATTCCATGTAAACTTGGACAAATCACAGGGCCTTATCATTATTTTCCTTATCTATAAAGTAAGATAATAACAGCTGTACTACTTACCTCACGGGGTTATCATACAGAGGGTCAATGAGATACTGTATATGGAAACATTTCTAAACTGTAAATCTCAATTTGAAGTCAAAAGATTACAAGTGTGATCTGTAAAAATGTTGCTCTCATGAACAAGCGTACACAGGAATTACGATCATTTTTCTGTTCTCTGGCATAAACAATGAGTTAAAGAATTAGGGAGACCAGATTTCAAAACCTCTCTGCTACTTATAAACTTTGTGGCAGGTGTCTAAGTTTCAGTTGCCTTAAATGTAAAAGAAGGTTAATAACACTTTTCCTTCTGGGATGATGAAATAAGTAAATTTAAAAATATTTTTGCAAATGCCTAACCCAGCACTAGAAGTTTCTGGAAATGACAATGGGTGTCAATAACCTGGTGAAGACTGTGCGTCCTCACTCCATTCTCCCTCCAGGCATGGCCCCTTGAAGCCTGGGAGGATGGACTATTATATTCTTTTTCTTTTTCTTTCTATTTTTTTTTTTGTTTGTTTGTTTTGTTTTCCTTTGAGACAGAGTCTCGTTCTGTTGCCCAGGCTGGAGTGCAGTGGCGCAATCTTGGCTCACGGCAGCCTCCGCCACCCGGGTTCAAGTGATTCTCCTGCCTCAGTCTCCCAAGCAGCTGGGACTATAGGCGCGTGCCACCGCGCCTGGCTAATTTTTTTTTTTTTTTTTTGGTATTTTTAGTAGCGATGGGGTTTCGCCATGTTGGCCAGGCTGGTCTTGAACTCCTGACCTGAGGTGATCTGCCCGCTTCGGCCTCCCAAAGTGCTGGGATTATAGGCGTGAGCCATCACACCTGGCCTATTTTTTCATTTGATTCTTGCAGTATCCCTGTGAGATCAGCTAAGCAGATGTTATTATGCTCATTTTATATGCAACAAAACTAAGAATATTGGCTCTGATTGTGCCATGTACTATATAACACTAAGGAATATTGCCTGAGATGTCCAAAAATGACACCACTGGATGTTAATTTATCTTTGGAAAGAATATATTTGGCAGTATCTAGTAAATCTGAGCATACACATACCTTATGATCCATAAGTTCCATTCTTAAGTTTATTTCAAACAGGAGTGAATATATTTGTTCACCAAAGACATGTAATAGAATGTTCATAACAGCACTGTTTGTAGTAGTTCCAAACTGGAAATTACTCATATGTCCATCAACGGTAGAATGGATAAATAAATTGTGGTGTGATCACACAATCAACTTCTGTATAGCACCAATAAACTATTGCTAAACAATGATGAAACTCCTAAACATAATATTAAATGAAAAAGAAGCCAGACACAAATGAATACATATTGTGATTGCATTTATATAAAGTTTTATATAAACAGGCAACACTAATCTTTGGTGATAGAAGTCAGGATGGCAGTTACCCTTGGGTGGGGGGAGCGGCATTACTGGAAAGGGGCATAAGGAAGGGTTCTGGGGTTCTGGTAATGATCTGTTTATTGACCTGGGTGCTAGTGATATGGATGCGATTACATCATGAAAATTCATCAAGCTTACGATTTGTGTACTTTCCCGTAATGTATAGTATACTTCAGTAAAAAGTTAATTTGCCTTAGGCAAAAGAGAAACCCATTATCTTAGGCAAGGTTTTTCAGTGGCTTCCCATGGTACTCAGAATAAAATCCAAAGTCCTTACCATGGCCTGCATGGCAATATATACATGATCTAGCCCCTGGCTACCTCCTCCACATGTAGCCGGTGCGCCTATAAATGTTAGGGTTGAATGAATGATTGAAGATCCCTGGGTGAATGGTCCACTAGGCTATAGCTGGGATTCCTCCCACAAAGGGAGACACCTGAGAAATTGTAAGTCATCCTGTTAAAAGGAAAGCTTTGTTAGTATAACCTCTCTTGTCCACCCCACCTCAGTTTGGTGAGGAGAAAGCTCAGAGCTTTCCCCAGTGCTTCCATGAACTTTGGCCAGTAAAGACTTAAAATATCATATCATAAGATGAGAGAAACCAGCTGGAACTTAACTTCTATCCCGTATCCTTCGATTATTCAAAGAAAAACAAAACACGGTCAACAGGCAGTGGAACTCCTCACTCCAATGTGATATTCCTGAGAGAATATTGACTTATTGCACTTCGTCTCTGGGACAAGTATTGAACATAGGGGAAGCCTTATATAAAATTGTTCAATAAACAAAAGATGTCTTTAACATGTGTTTGAGATCTTTCTTCTCATGATTCCATGTTAGGTACAACAACTATGACCGGGCTGTCATCAATACCGTTCCTTATGATGTCGTCCATCGCTGGTATACAGCACACCGGACTCTAACGATAGAGTTGAGGAGACCTGAGAATGAGTTTTGGGTCAAACTAAAGCCTGGCAGGGTGGGTCCTAATCTCTAAAGATGTCAAGCAAGCTTGTAATAATGAAGCAGTGAAGAACGGGTACTTACTTAATATGTGAGTCACAATGTTGCAAAGGAAAAAGAGGAAAGAGTCCTTGGTGTTGGTCATGGTCCTGCGGCTCACTCACTGAATGCCCTGGAAGCAAGCCTCATCCCATCTCTAAGGCATCAGTAACTCTATTTGTATGATGAGGGGGTTTAACTGGATGACCCCCAAGGGTCCTTCCAGCTTCATGATTCCGTAGTTTTATTTTGGTATTTCCTCTGGATGAAAAATACCTTCAGCTTAGCATAAAATGTCATGAGATAATTTAACCCTTTGAGAAAGGGTAGAATAAGAATTAAAGAAAAAGAAAGAAACCAATTATCTGATTTGCTTTGATAAGAGAACAATTACTTGAGAAACAGAAGCTCTTCCACTGCAGGGCCTATTACCTACTGTTGCCTCTGTTAACTTCCATTTAGCCTACTACAGGGCTATACACATCTTAGTTTCCAAACATTTGTTTAATTTCAAAAGAAAAATACCTCATTTAATGTAACCAGAGAACAACCTAAAGCTTGTCTTTTAAATGATCTCTTCTGACTTAGGGTTCCCTTGGTCTGTCCTTCTTCTGATAGTGTTTTCTCTCTTTTTTTTTTTTTTTCTTTTTTGCCCATTCACAGGTCCTATTTATAGACAACTGGCGTGTCCTACATGGCAGGGAATGCTTCACTGGCTACCGCCAACTCTGTGGCTGCTATTTAACAAGGGATGATGTATTAAACACTGCTCGCCTCTTGGGGCTTCAGGCTTAAAATTGACAGCATCGGGATTATGAATACACCTGGCACCCCGGCTACCAGAATTTCATATGGGCAGAATAATATTGTGTCAAACTCTACTTCAGATTGTCTCCTTATCCCATCCCACAAAACAGAAGCTGTCCCTTTCTCTAGTAGGGGAGACTTGTTAGAGAGGGGGGACTCTGAGCTATCTAATGTCAGACTTCTAGTGGGGCAGCTCTCTTCCTCATGTTATAACATGGATCCACTTGTTTTATTTAAACCTTTTAATATAATTTTGGTCAATCTCCTTCAGAAATATAATCTCCATATTGATAGGAAAGCAATAATTGCCATGAGGTAGTGATTTTTTTTTCCCAAGTAGATCAGTTAGAAAGAAATGCATTCTAGAAATAACAGAAATCCTGATAAAGCAACAATTTGCAAAATTTTTGGTCTTAGGACACCTTAACACTCTTTAAAGTTGTTGAAGGCCCCAAGGAGTTCTTGGGTGTGGGTTCTATCTATTGATACTAATTGTTTTAGGTATTAAGACTGGGAAATATTTAAAACCCAAGAACACAGAAGCACACATCCCTCAGCTGTCAGAGAGATGGCATAACCATATGTCATGTAGCCTCTGGAAAAGTCCTCTGTCTCCTCACGAGATACTGAGAGGGGGAAAAAAAGCTACTATTGCCTTTGTAACTTCCACTTAGCCTACTACAGGGCTATGCACATCTGGGTTTCCAAAGTCTGCTTAATTTCAAAAGAAAAATGCTTAATTGAATGTAACTCATCTTGGTGTTATTATACAAAATAATTTTTAATCTGCAGACCCACTAAAAGGGCCTCAGGGACTCCTCCAGGGGTCTTCAGACCATACTTTGAGAACCCATGGGCTAGCGACTACCTTGAGACAGTCCTTTACATAGGCCTGGGGATTAAAGGGTTTAGCTGAAACCCTAGATTTTTCTCTATAGCCTAATAGAACTCCAAACATTATAAGAATTGCTTGGTAGCATAAGCTCAGGGATAAGGTGGGAATTGAGTTCAAATATAGTGTTTTATCTTTGATACAAATCATCTCTATAGGAGTTAAATTAGGAAGTCACAACAGCTCCTGTTGAACAAACTCATCAGTGTGGTAATCCTATGAGGGATAATTGCAGAAAGGTTTTAAAGACTTGTGAGGTTCCATATGATAATTCTTTACACACACACACACACACCACCACCACCACCACCACCACCACCAAGAGAAGTACACAGGACTATCCTGTAATATTATTCAGGGAAATCAGCATGATAGATGCTGTGCCTCCGGAGAGTTCTCTGGAGATTACTACCCAAATGTGTATTTTGGCAATTTGGTGGTATTTAGGATGTAATATGTTTTCCTCCATTTCTGCTAATTTTTTTCTTTCTCTCTCTGTCTCTCTCATAAAATACTATACATGTTAATTACCAAGATTTGAATGAGTCAAATTTAGTAGCTTGCTGCTTTTATTTTTAAATGGCTTCTTTTATGTATGGGGGGAGGGCAGGCTATGAGGCTTCTTTTCCCTCAGCTTTCATTGAAAGTGAAGGTGTACAATAACCACATTGACCACTGTAGAATGATGAAAGAGAATATAGGCTAGGATGCACACAAGAGGGGGGAAAAGGCATTATTAGTGAAGATAGGAGTTACAAATCAAAGCAAAGTCAGTATTCAGATAGAGAATAGAGCCTAATCTGATGTTTGCAGGGAGTTCCTAGATCACATTTGGCAATTTACACATTATTTTATTGACACATCCAGTGCTCCAAAATGTGTTCCCAAAATATTTCGGCATTTTATTTGTACTATATAGGAATCTTTAGGGGAGTCCATGAAATTTGTTTTCCTCATAGGTCAAAGGACTGATAATTAACTTTGGTTCTTAAGGAGTATGCCCTTTAGCAATAAGAACAGCAATAACATTTTACCCCTGAAGTTTTTTCTCTATACCTACTATTATGCACTCCTAAAATATGTCATCATTAGTCTTCATGAGGATGTTTACCATTTTTGAAGTTTTGCGTAAATTAGCCTTGAAGATTACACTATAACTGAGGTCAGCATTGGTTTACGGCCAGCAAAGGACATGATCATGGCCCTGGAGAGATGAGGACACAAAACAAATCAATTTCCCCACTTACTGAAGGACTCCCCTTACCTTCTGTCTCTCCTGACACCTTGACTCATTAATTGTTTTACCCTCCTTTCTGGAAATTTGCAACCAATCCTTCTCAACAATGTACTCCCTTTGGTACATTGAAGAAAAAGAGAAGGGAATTATTTGAGTCCTGATCACGATGCATTGAAAACTTCCTATGTGAGATGTTTCTTTTTTTTACGTCTCTTCCAGGTGTCCCTGAGTATATAAGCATGGGTCTATGTCTACCAAGCTCACTGTAGAGTCACTTTTACCTTTTGCTATGGTGGAATGGGATCTGTAGGGTCAGGAACACACCACCTAACACAGTGCCTTATGGACAGTAGTTTTATAATACAGATGTGTTGGAAGAATAAATGAATGAGTCCTTTTCAAACAAAGTCACCAGAAGTTACCACATTCTCTGTACGTATGTCCTTTTTTGTTTGGCATTTAGCCGACACTGGCTTTTGTTCACTTTCATCTAGAGTAACCAACCATCCTCTTGTGCCCAGAACTACAGGATTTTCCATTTTAAAACTAGGGAGAGTCCCACACGAACCAGGACTGCTGGTCAGTCACCGTACCTTCTTGCTGCTAGCTATGTAGTTTTCTTTGGTTTTCATCACTGGTTCCCATTTCTTTGAAAGTGTTTGTAGGTCACAGACTGTGTAGTCCGTGATGAAAAGAACAAAAGATGTACGAATTATGGTGTGTTGTGATTCCCAAAGTAGGGTCCCCAGACCACCAGCAGCGGCATCATTTGAGAACTCCTTAGAAATGCACATTTTCAAGGCTCACCCCACGCCTACTAAGTAAGAAACTCTGGGCAGGGGTACCAGCAGTTTGTTTTAGCAAGCCCTCTGCAGGATTCTAACACATGACAAAGTTTGAGAACTACTGACAGGAAGAGTCCTGCTGCTGAGTTCTAGGCCCAGTTCTGGCACTGGCTCACTAAATGACTTGAGGCATGTACCTCTCCTATTTTGAACTTCAATTTTCTCTTCTGCGAAATGAAAGCCTTGGACTAGGCAGCGTCTAAAGGCTCTGTCACTCTGTAATTGTGCGACTTTGGTAACTTTGTTTGACTTCTCATTGCTTAAGTTTTCTCATATGGGTATGGTAAGGAAAATATCTACCTCACAGGATTTTCTAACAATTTTGTGATTATTAAGTAAGATGACTGATGACTAATAATGACAGCCAACTCCTACACAGTGCTTTGTATATCCTGGACTGTTCTAAGTGCTTTTAATCCCTGCGACAATCCCATCTCCATTTTACAAATGAAAAATAGAGGTCACACGGCTAATACATGTCAGAGTTTGGATTAAAACCCAGAAAAATCTGTCCCCAGAGACAACAATGATTTTAACTAGCATGCCCTTTTGCTCAATAAATGTTAATTCCCTCACCCTTTCCAAACACACACAGTCTAGCTGACCATTCATAGACAATAATCCCACTTTCACAGTCCATCCAACAAGATCTTAAAAGAACCATGGGAATCTCTAGGTTTCTTTTGCAAATAGTTTTCAAGCACTTTTTAAAAAAGGAGGGGGCGTGGGGAGGGAGTGGCCAAGATGGCTGACTAGAAGCAGCTAGGGTGAGTGGTTCTCACGGAGAGGAAGGAAAGGGGCAAGTAAATACAGCACCTTCAACTGAAACATCCAGGTACCTGCATTGGGTCTAATCAAGGAAACAACTCGATCCACAGAGAATGAAGAAAAGCAAGGCAGGATGACAGCCCACCCAGGAGCAACATGGAGACAGAGGAACCTCCCCCACCCAGAGAAGTAGTGAGTGAATGTACGATCCTGGGAAACTACGCTCCTCCCATGGATCCTTGCAACCCTTGGGTCAGGAGATCCCCTCGTGAACCCAATCCACCAGGGCCTGTGTGTCAGACTTGACACACAGAGATACGTGGAGTCTCAGCAGAGCAGCCGCTTCAGCACGTGCAGAGACCCAGGAGCTGTATTACATACTCCAGCAAAAGTAACTGCAACTCCTGCAAAGCGGGAGATTAGACCCCTGTACATACCCCTAGGAAAGAGGCTGAATCCAGGGGGCCAAGCAGCAACGATCTGCGGGCCCCACTTCCACTGCACCTCACAGGATAAGACCCACTGGTTTGGAGTTCCAGCCAGCCACCAGCAGCAGTGTTGCACCTACCTGGGACAGAGGTCCCAGGGGGAGGGGCAGGCTGCTCTCTGGGACAGAGCTCCCAGAAGTGGTACCCCAGAACAGCACAGCACAGCTGCTCTTCAGAAGCATGGCCAGACTGCTTCTTTAAGCAGGTGCCCAATCTGTTTCCCCTCACTGGGTGGGACTTTTCAACCAAGGCCTCCAGCAACCCCTACTGGTGTTCTCTGGCTGACAGAGATTTGAATTCTCCCTGCGACAGAGCTCCGGGAGGGAGGGAGGGGCCACCGTCTTTGCTGTTTGGGCGACTTAGCTGTTCCAGCCTCCAGGCTTTGGAGAGCCCACACCGACGAGGGGTGGAAGCAGTGCCCCAGCACAGCACAGCTGATCTGCAAAAGCATGGCCAGACTGCTTCTTTAAGCAGTTCCCTGATCCCATTCCTCCTGATTGGGTGAGACCTCCCAACCAGGGTCTCCAGCCTCATCCTACAGGTGCGTTTGGGCTGGCAACAGGTCGGTACCTCCCTGGGTCGGAGCTCCCAGAGGAAGAGGCAGGCTGACATCTTTGCTGTTTCACAGCCTTCACTGGTGATAGCTCCAGGTACTGGAAAATCCAAGGCGACTAGGAACTGGGGAAGAAGCCCAGCAAACTACAGCAGCCCTACAGAAACATGGCCAGACTGTTAAAAGAAGAAGAAGAAAAAAAGGTAGATAAGCCCACAAAGATAAGAAAGAATCAGTGCAAGAACGCTGAAAACTCAAGAAGCCAGAGTGCACTGTTTCCTCCAAATGACTTCATCACCTCTCTAGCAAGGGTTTGGAATTGGGCTGAGGCTGAGATGGCTGAAATGACATAAGTAGAATTCACAATATGGATAGGAATGAACTTCACTGAGTTAAAAGAGTACATTGTAACCCATTGCAAGCAAGCTAAAAGTCATGATAAAACATTGCAGGAGCTGACAGACAAAATAGCCCATATAGAGAAGAATGTAACCAACCTGATGGAACTGAAAAAACACACTACAAGAATTTCATAATGCAATCACAAGTACTAATAGCAGAATAGACAAAGCAGAGGAAAGAATTTCAGAGCTTGAAGACTGGCTTTCTGAAATAAGACTGGCAGACAAGAATAGAGAAAACAGAATGAAAAGCAATGAACAAAATGTCCGAGAAATATGGGCTCATGTAAAGAGAGCAAATCTAAGACTGATTGGTGCCCCTGAAAGAGATGGGGGAAATGGAACCAATTTGGAAAACGTATTTCAGGATATCATCTATGAGAAATTCCCTAACCTAGCTAGAGAGGCCAACATTCAAATTCAGGAAATCCAGAGAACTCCAGGAAGATACTCCACGAGAGGAACATCCCCAAGACAGATAATCCTCAGATTCTCCAAGGTTGAAATGGAAGAAAAAATGTTAAAGGCAGCTAGAGAGAAAGGCCAGGTCACCTACAAAGGGAAGCCCTTCAGACTAACAGCGGATGTCTCAGTGGAAAACCTACAAGCCAGAAGAGACTGGGGGTCAATATTCAACATTCTTAAAGAAACTCCAACCCAGAATTTCATATCAGGCCAAAGTAAGCTTCATAAGTGAAGAAGAAATAAGATCATTTTCAGACAAGCAAATGTCGAGGGAATTTGTTACCACCAGACCTGCCCTACAAGAGCTCCTGAAGGAAGCACTAAATGTGGAAAGGAAAGATGGTTACCAGCCACTTCAAAAACACACTGAAGCACTCAGACCAGTGACACTGTAGAGCAAACATGTAAGCAAGTCTGCAAAATAACCAGCTAGCATCATGATGAAAGGATCAAATCCAAACATACCAACACTATCCTTAAATGTAAATGGGCTAAATGCCCCAATTAAAAGACACAGAGTAGCAAGCTGGATAAGGAACTGAGATCCAATGGTATGCTGTCTTCAAGAGAACCATCGCACATGCAATGACACACATAGGCTCAAAATAAAAAGATGGAGGAAAATCTACCAAGCAAACGGAAAACATAAAAAAGCAGCAGTTGCAACCCTAGTTTCTGACAAAACAGACTTTAAATCAACAAAGATTAAAACACACACACACACAGACACACACACACACACACACACACACACACACAAGGGCATTATATAATGGTAAACGGTTCAATTCAACAAGAAAATCTAACTATCCTAAATACATATGGACCCAACACAGGAGCACCCAGATTTATAAAGCAAGTTCTTAGAGGCCTTCACACAGACTTAGACTGCCACGCAATGATAGTGGGAGACTTTTTAACACCCCACTGACAATATTAGACAGCTCATTGAGACAGACAATTAACAAAGATATTCAGGACCTGAACTCAGCACTGGATCAAATGGACCTGGTGGATATCTACAGAACTCTCCACCCCAAAACAACAGAATATACATTCTTCTGATCACCACATGGCACTTACTCTAAAATCGACCACATAATCAGAAGTAAAACACTCCTCAACAAATGCAAAAGAACTGAAATCATGACAAACAGTCTCTTGGGCCACAGAAGAATCAAATTTGAAGTCAAGACTAAGAAATTCACTAAAAACCATGCAATTACATGGAAACCGAATAACCTGCTCCTGAATGACTTTTGGGTAAATAATGAAATTTAGGCAGAAATCAAGAAGTTCTATGAAACTAATGAGAACAAAGATACAAAGTACCAGAATCTCTGGGACACAGCGAAGGCAGTGTTAAAAAGGGAATTTACAGCACTAAATGCGCACATCAAAAAGTTAGAAAGATCTCAAGTTAATAACCTAACACCACTACTAAAAGAACTAGAGGAGCAAGAGCAAACAAATCCCAAAACCAGCAGAAGACAAGAAATAACAAAAATCAGAGCTGAACTGAAGGAGATAGAGACATGAAAAACTCTTCAAAAAAGGAAAGAATCCAGAAGCTGTTTTCTTCTTTGAAAAAAAGTAATAAAATAGACAGACCACTAGCTAGACTAATAAAGAAGGAAAGAGAGAAGATTCGAATAAACACAATCAGAAATGATAAGGGGAATATTTACCACTGACCCCACAGAAATACCAACAACCATCAGAGAATATTGTGAGCACCTCTGTGCACATAAACTAGGAAGTCTAGAAGAAATGGACAAATCCCCAGAGACATACACCTCCCCAAGGCTGAATCAGGAAGAAACTGAATCCCTGAACAGACCAGTAATGGGTTCAGAAATTGAGGCAGTAATAAATAGCCTACCAACCAAAAAAATCCCAGGACCAGATGGATTCACAGCTGAATTCTACCAGATGTACAAAGAGGAACTGGTAGCATTCCTACTGAAACTATTGCAAAAAATTGAGAAGGAGGGACTCCTCCCTAACTCATTCTATGAGGCCAGGCCAGCATCATCCTGAAACCAAAACCTGGCAGAGATTCAACAACAGAAGAAAACTTCAGGCCAGTATCCTTCATGAACATCAATGCAAAAATCCTCAACAAAATGCTGGCAAACTGAATCCGGCAGCACATCAAAAAGCTTATCCACCATGATCAAGTTGGCTTCATCCCCGGGATGCAAGGTTGGTTCAACATATGCAGATCAATAAATGTGACTCATCACATAAACAGAACTAAAGACAAAACCACAGTGATTATCTCAATAGATGCAGAAAAGGCTTTTGATAAAATTCAACATCCCTTCATGTTAAAAACTCCCAATAAACTAGGTATTGAAGGACCATGCCTCGAAATAATAAGAGCCATCTGTGACAGATGCACAGCCAACATCATACTGAAAGGACAACAGCTGGAAGCATTCCCCTTGAAAACCAGCACAAGACAAGGATGCTCTCTCACCACTCCTATTCAACGTAATATTGGAAGTTCTGGCCAGGGCAATCAGGCAAGAGAAAGAAATAAACGGCATCCAAATTGGAAGAGAGGAAGTCAACCTATCCCTGCTTGCAGATGACATGATCCTATATCTAGAAAACTCCATTGTCTCAGCCCAAAGGCTTCTTAAGCTGATAAACAACTTCAGCAAAGTCTCAGGGTACAGAATCAATGTGCAAAAATCACTAGCATTCCTATACACCAGCAACAGTAAAGCCGAGAGCCAAATCAGGAATGAACTCCCATTCACAATTCCTACAAAAAGAATAAAATACCCAGGAATACAGCTAACTAGGGAGGTGAAAGATCTCTACAAGGAGAACTACAAACCACTGCTCAAAGAAATCAGAGATGACACACACACAAAAATGGAAAACCATTCCATGCTGATGGATAGGAAGAATCAGTATTAAAATGGGCATACTGCCCAAAGCAATTTATAGATTCAATGCTATTCCCATTAAACTACCACTGACAGTCTTCACAGAACGAGCAAAAAAAAAATCTATTTTAAAATTCATACAGAACAACAACAACAAAAAAAGCCTGAATAGCAAAGGCAATCCTAAGCAAAAAGGACAAAGCTGGAGGCATCACGCTACCTGACTTCAAACTATACTACAAGGCTACAGTAACCCAAACCGCATGGTACTGGTACAAGAACAGACACATAGACAAAGGGAACAGAATAGAGAACCCAGAAATGAGACCACACACCTACAACTATCTGATCTTCGACAAACCTGACAAAAACAAGCAATGGGGAAAGGATTCCCGGTTCAATAAATGGTGCTGGGATAGCTGGCTAGTCATATACAGAAGATTAAAACCGGCTCCCTTGCTTACACTAGATACAAAGATTAACTCAAGATGGATTAAAGACTGAAATGTAAAACCCCAAACTATGAAAACTCTAATACCATTCAGGGCATAGGCATGGGCAAAGATTTCATGATGAAGACGCCAAAAGCAATTGCAACAAAAGCAAAAAATTGACAGATGGGGGTCTAATAAAACTAAAGAGCTGTGCACAGTGAAAGAAACTATCAACAGAGTAAACAGACAACCTACAGAATGGGAGAAAATATTTGCAAACTACGCATCTGACAAAGGTCTAACATCCAGCATCTATAAGGAACTTAAACAAATTTACAGGAAAACAAACAAACCCATACAAAAGTGGGAAAAGCACATGAACAGACACTTTTCAAAAGGAGACATACATGTGGCCAACAATCATATGAAGAAAAAAAGGTCAACATCACTGATCAGTAGAGAAATGCAAATCAAAACTACAATGAGATACCAACTAATATTAGCCAAAATGGCCATTATTAAAAAGTCAAAAAATAACAGATGCTGGCGAGGCTGTGGAGAAAAAGGAATGCTTATACACTGTGGGATTGTAAACAAGTTCAGCCACTGTGGAAGACAGTAAGACAGTGTGGTGATTCCTCAAAGACCTAAAGTCGGAAATACCATTCAACCCAGTAATCCCATTACTGGGTCTACACCCAAAGGACTAAAAATCATTCTATTACAAAGACACATGCACGTGTATGTTCATTGCAGCACTATTCACAATAGCAAAGACATGGAATCAGCCAAAATCCCCATCAGTGACGGACTGGAGAAAGATAATGTGGTACATATACACCATGGAATACTATGCAGCCATAAAAAAGAAATGAGATAATGTCCTTTGCAGGGACATGGATGGAGCTGGAGGCCATTATCCTTAGCAGACTAACACAGGAACAGAAAACCAAATACTGCATGTTCTCACTTACAAGTGAGAGCTAAATGATGAGAACATATGGACACATAGAGGGGAACAACACACACTGGGGCCTTTCGGAGGACAGAGGGTGGGAGGAGGGAGAGGATCAAGAAAAACAACTAATGGGTACTAAGCTTAATGCCTGGGTGATGAAATCATCTATGCAACAAATCCCCTATGACACAAGTTTACCTATGTAACAAACCTGCACTTGTACCCCTGAACTTAAAAGTTAAAAAAAAAAAAAAAAGAGAGAGAGAGAGAGAGAGATTTAGTGGTTAATAAACTCTAAATGAAGCATTTCAAACTTAAAAACAAAATCTGGCCAGGTGCCGTGGCTCACGCCTGTAATCCCAGCACTTTTGGAGGCCAAGGCAGGAGGATCGCTTGAGGTCAGGAGTTTGAAACCAGCCTGGGCAGCAAAGTGAGACCCCGTTTCTACAAAAAGTAGAATTAAAAGAAAACTTAGTTAGGTGGAGTCACGAGTGCCTGCCGTCCCAGCTACTCGGGAAGCTGAGGTGGGAGGCTCTCTTGAGCCCAGAAATTCGAGGCTACTGTGAGCTATGATCACGCCACTGCACTCCAGTCTGGGTAACAGAGCAAGACCATGTCTCGGGGGAAAAAAAAAAAAAAAAAAAAAAAATCATCATTTCTAATTTTGCCTCTTCCAAGAATGGAAGGAAATTAACCTATTCAGTACTTTTTTTTTCTCTTGCAAAATACCAGTCAGTTGTTAGGCTCAAAACCCTTTGATAGAACATACCCATATCACTGGCCCCAGGGTGCTCTTGGGAATATTGGAAATCCACTCACTTAGCCCAGCTGTGGATTAGCTCAACTCTTAGTTATGAGGCCAGAACATGTCTGCATCCTCACCTCCCTAAGCCTGCAGCTCATCAGAACCAAAGACCCTGGCAGAGTTTGGCGGTGGTTCTTTTTGTCAGACTTACAGTCAGGGGTTGGTGGGTTTGTGGGTAGCTCCATTCTAGTCCTTGGCTTTAATCCGTGAGCCTGGCTTTTGTCTTCCATCTTGTCCAGGGTACTTTGGAAATGCTATACATTGCAGGAGCTTAGCTTCTGGCTACCATGGTTTGCTTCCAGAGCAACAAGTGTAGTACTTCAACATGGAGACAATTATCTTTTGTTTTTGTTTTGTTTTGTTTGTTTTGTCTTGGCTATGCCTTTTTGAGTTTACCTTTTTATATTTTGTCCATCATTGCCATGTGTTTGGAGCAGTGAGCGTTCCACAACATGCACTCACTGTACCATCATGAATGGGAAGTCAGGGGAAACCTTTTCCATGTGGATTTTACTCTTCCCTGATTCCCTCAATTGGGTTGGCAAAATACGACTGTGCACTTTCTTGATGATTCGGGCTTATCTTTATGACTGTCTGTTTCTGTGTCAGACTGTAAAGCAGTATAAAAGTCTTTAGCTAGATTAATGCAATCCACACTTCCTTTCTGGAAAAAAACGGGGTGGGGGGGCATTTTTTACAGTTGCAATAAATCATCTTAAGCCATGTTGGTGTATATCATATAGATTAGTGGTGGTGTTTTAGCTTACTTTCTGTGTGGGCAGACAGGCACGGTGATTCGTGCCCTGCACAACTGAAGATCACAAGGGCTAATGCTGTGTAAACCTGTGAACTCAGTGAAGGTTTTTCTCTGTTAGCCTCATCTTTCTCCATCGTCTACCCACTGATGGTGGCCACTCCCTCCAATTCAGGTACTCAGTATCCTCTCACCATCTGCTTTCTAGCTTCCTCTCTGATGCCTTGACTGAGGCAGTGTCATGTCATAGGAAGGGCACAAACTTGGAATGATCTGGGCTTGAATTCTGTCTCTGACTTTGGGAAGCTGCTTTCCTTCCTTGAGCCTGTGTTTCTACCTATGCAAAGTGGGGCTAATAAATGTCAGCTACCTGAAAAATCTATGATGAAGAATGAATCTATACATGTGTATAAAGTGTGAGCAGCACATAAAAATCTACATAGTAGTTGTTTATCATTGTTGACAATATCAGTATTTGAGAGAAGAGGAGGAATCAGGGCTGTGTGATTCCTGTGTGTTTGACAGGAATCAACATTCTACTTAGAGGGAAGCAGCAAATTTATGACAGTCAGAATTGGAAAAATATGTGAAAATATTAGGGGTCAGAGAGAGTAGGTAAGTTGTGAAGCACAGATATATTGGCAAGACATCTGAACTTCTAGGCCTGAGGGTTCCTGGATAGGAAGTTAGTTTGGGGTTTTGGCAGTCCGAAGGCTGAGAGGTGAAAGAACAGAATGCTCAGAGAGCAGGTCAGAGAGCCAGATGAGAAAAGCTGAGTCTGGAGAGTTTTAGGGAGAGTGGTGTGGTAACAAAGGCATGTAGAATCAATGAGACAGGCAGGCAGACACCCATGCAGGGGATGATGCATAGTTAAGGTGGAGCACATACTTCCACATCTAACTTCACCATCTCCCAATACCCCCACTGGAACTGCTGCAAATATGATTCTTGAAAGGATTAGAAGGATGGGATTGAAGATGAAATAAAAAGGGTTGAAGAACAGGAAAGGAGGCAGCAACTAAATTTTGGATGCTGAAGAACAGATGGATGAGTGGCAACTGACTTAGCAGATCCAAGAAGGCCACAAACTAGGAATTCTGAGACCTTAGTGGGAAAAGCAAAAAGCCAACTTGATTTACTCCCCACCTCCAGAAATCCTCAAAGGCTGTAACAAGGTAACTCTGGAAGTGGAGTTCCCTCTGGAAGTGAAGGGGGGTGGGAATCAAAATAATGAAGGCTGTTTGAAAACTCTTTTAAGAAGTAGATTCATTGCCAAATCCCCTCCTGCTGTCAATGCCAGTGAGGGGCTGGCCCTCCCGTGCTCTGACAGAAGTCTGGTGTGTTATTCCCTAGAGAGGGTAAAGCAGAGGATCTCTGGATGGGGAGTTCCCAGACTTAGTTGAGGGCTGGGGTTCTGTACTGAAAACAGGGGTGTTGAGTGGAAGCATGTGTCCTGAAAGCTGTGAACCCCCAGTCTTCTTCCCTGCCCCTGCCTCTAAAATTCTCGCAGCTGGAAGAGTCTTCTGTGAGCCATCTGACCAACCTGAGAGAAAAAGATCTAAGGAGACTGACACTGAAGGCTCCCCAGTAAAGGGCTCACTCAGCTGGGTTACTCCCCAGTGAGGTACATAGTTTGATACTGTGAGGAAGAAGACACCCATTCAGTTGAGCGTACTTATTTTTGGAGTAGGAGGAGAGACCTGAGCATTTTAGTTACTGCAAGGAAAGGAGCCAGGCAGAGAAGACGGAGAGATTACAGATTCTTGAGAGAAGAGGTAATTGATGGAGTGAGGCACCTGGGGAGGCAGGATAGGATGGAACCCAGAGCGGGAGTGGAAGTGACAGCCTGAGTCAGAAGAAAGAACCTTCATCTCGCACTGAGATAGGATGAAAAGAAATGAGATCTGGTTATAGACTCAGTTCAATCCATTATTATTTTGCAGCTACTCTATCCAAGGCGTTGTGTGGGGTACTGTTCATTCATCCATCCACTCATTCATCCAACATTTTTTCGGAGCAACTACTGTGTTCCAGGCCCTGTGCTGGGTGCTGGAGATACCGAGATGAATCAGACAAGGTTCCAGTCCTCAAGGAGCTCGCAGTCACAGGGCGAAAGCAGGCTCACAACATAGGGCAATGTGTGCCGTGAAAACTCAGCACAGAGGGCTGTGAGAACACAGAGCAAGGGACACTGTAGAGAAGGGAATGAAGCAGATATGGAAATGGATATAGAACAAGACATGGACTGCTCTGCAAGGGCAGAGAGATCTCATCCAGCAGGGCCCATCTGCAGAGGTTTCATGAAGTTAGGTGGTCTTTGAGTTGAAACCAAGAGGATGCCTAGGATTTCTTTCAACCTGCAGTGACATGGGGGTGGGGAGGGGGTGCCCACCAAGAGGTGAAAACAGATGCGAAGATCCAGTGGCAGGAAATTGCAAGAGGACATGTTCAGGGTAGAGGGAGAGGCCCTGGTTGAGCACCTGAGAAGCCCCGGTTGAGAGTATGCTGAGGCAAGTAGTAGGAGGTGCAGTTGCGAAGCAGGAATAGGATGAGATGCAAAAAATATCACTGAAGCTACATCACAAAATGCAACCAGGCTGAACAAATGGATTGTGTAAAGAACACCAGACTGTGAAATGAGAAACCCGATTCTGTTTTAGGCCCAGCTCTGAAACAAACTTGCTCTTGATATGGTATGTAGTGACTCAATTAACGTCTCTGAACATTGGTTTCTTCATCCATCAAGTGGTAGCAGGAACACCTTTCCTGCCTATCTCATGGGGTACTTGTGAGGAGCATATGAGTCAGTGTACACGAAAACACCTTAAAAAAAAAAAAAAAAAAAAAAAACCTCTTTAAAGTACCGGTGCACACATGTAAAGGCTTATTACTGAGGAGACACTTGTGCTGGGAACACAACCCTAACCCTAACCCTAACCAGGGGAGCAAATGTACTGAAATATCCTCCTAAAGGGATCTAACAACTTTCCAAAAGTAGTTGTTAGGTAACATGGGGAGCGAATCAACTCCTGTTAATTTGGAATGTCTATATGTCAAATTTACATACAATAAAAATAGATTTGTACTATCCTGGTAGCCTACCGATGATAGTAAAATGGGAATTATACACACAAAAACACGCAAATGTCCAGTTGTTCTTCCTTCACTCAACCAACATTCATTGACCACTCTGCTGTGTACTGAGGGCAGGCACAGTGGAGGCCAGACAAATAGAATTTCTGCCCTCAAGATCTCCTTGTACCATGGGAGACAGATGTATTAACAGCCAATGTTAACACCAGGTAAGCACAAGGAGTCTGTGGGAGCTCAGAACAAGGGTGCCTAAACCAGTCTTTTGCAGCTGCAGTTGTATTAATATGAAGTAGTACCATTGCCCCGATTTTACAGATGAGGAAACTGAGAGTTAGAGAGCAAGTGACAGAGCCAGGACTCTAACCCGGCTGCTTTAATTCTGAATCCCAGGATTTTTCTGCCTTGCCACAGCTGCCTCTCTTGCTTTGTAAATACTTTAGGCCTAATGCATATGGCAAAAGATAAGTTGTCTTGCGTGTCCCTGCCCATCCTAGACTGCCTGCTCCTTTCCAGAGACAAACAGGAATCTGGGGGTTAGAGCACCTCCATGTGTCCAAAATGTTATATTTCAGATATAAGTAATAATAATAATAATTAATAAATAATAATAAAAGTCCTCACCCTATCTATAAGTTCCTTTTGAAAGTTTCTCAAGAGTCCAGGAGTGTGTGTGCACACACGCATGTACGTGTGGGTGTATATGTGTGTACGTGTATGTGCACGCATGCAAGTGGGTGCGTGTGCATAGGCGTTTGGAGTAGGGAAGGTTGGGAAGCACTCGCTCCTGCATTTTCAACAAACCTAGATAGAAAATGGAAAATGAGCCCAAACAAAAAGGAACCTGCAGAAGAAGGCAGGTGAAAATAACCAATGGGAGAAAAGAGTTCTCAGGAGACACCAGGAAAGTGGCATCTTCTGGCCACATCTACTGCTTCACTGGCAGTTCCATTAAAATATGTATATATAGGGAAAGTGGTTTCCTCCATCATGTTCTTCTTCTGGGAATTTTGTGGAAATTTCCTGATGTTGTGTGAGTCATAAAAGGAAAAAGAAATAATTTCCATTCCTGGAAATATTGCAGATTACATAACCCGAAATCCCTCCTTGCTACACAACACCTAAAAAAGCTGGGTAACTAGTGGTCTGTGGTTGCCAAAAATGACATCCTGTGAACATCCAGGAGCCTCAAGCAATCCCAACACTACGGCAACTGAAAAAAATGAAGGGGTTGCACTAAGTAGCTCGTAAGATCCCTTTCATCCATTTCTTTGCACCATATCATTCTTTAGTTCTTGTATGCACTCATTCACTGGAACATTTACTGAGCACTGATTCTATATCAGGTATCGGCTGTGTTGTGTTTTGATGAATACAAGTTGAAAGGCATGGTCCCTGTGTTCAAATAGCTCACCACGTTGTGCAGTGGCTCTTGACCGGAGCTGCACATCAGAATCACTTGAGAAGGTTTGCAACAATGCATATGCCTGCCTTCCTCGCTGCCCTCAAGACTCTAACTTCATCCTGGAGGGAAACAAATAGCCTGGCATTCTTTCTGTGTTGATTTCTGAAACCCAGAGCCTGAAGGGAATTCAAAGTGTTAGACAGCATTCTATAGAAATATGGAAGGGAAAGGATTTCCTCTGGACAGGATAGTTCCTCAAGCTCGGGGGAAGGTGCAGAAGAGGCGAGACCTCTGTCATTTCCAAGAGGAGTGGGAACGTGGGCCCTGCTGCCCAACAGCAATGCCAAGGAGAGACATGGATTGATTTGAGAGGCATTTTGAAGGTAGAGTCCACTGAACTTGGTGTCCAATTAATTGCGAGAGAGGGGTTGAGGGAGAGGAAGGTGACAAGATGACTCCCAGGTTACTGGTTTGGTCAACTGGGCACACCTTATTCACACAGGGCATATATTAGAAGAGGAGAGAGCTTGGAGAGAAGATGTTTTCAGTCTTGGATATATTTGAGTTTGAGGCACACGTGGAACAGAACATCCAGGCAGGGAAGTCCAAGAGGCAATTGGATACTCTTAAGTTTAGCAGAGTGTTCAATCTTGTATATCATTTTAAAGTGACTGCATCACTCCCAACCCTCTTAAAAGTGTTCTGAGTAAAGCATAATACCAACTTTATACATTTCCTTTCAAAGAGTACACAAAAATCAGTTCTTTGTGCCTCAGGGAAGAGTCACACCCAGTTACCTATATAACCATATTTTGAGTACCACCTCGTGACTCTTCCGCAGCCTTCAGTACCTGCTTTTAAATGGTCACATATAATAAATGCACTAAAAGCAGCCATGTCTCACCACCATTTGCTTAGGGCAGGATTCCCATCAGCAATGGATCTTCATATTTTTCCACTTCTGAGCCTAGGGAAGAAAAATCCATGAAGGTAACCAGCTCATAAAGTGGCTCTTCTTCCCAAAATTTCTTGTGACATGTGGCTTTGAGCGATTAGGGCTCTTTCAACTCCTAGGCCCTTCCTCACTTATCTTAAGCTGTCATTGAGTGTCTGGCACCCCAAAGCACCAATCTTTCTTTGAGGCTACATATTCATGAAAAGTCTTCCCCACCATCACATTCCTCTTCCAGAAAATTTGTGGGAGCTTCTTAGTGCTCTGGGAGTTTTAAAGGGAAAATTAATTTCCATTTCTGAAAACAGGGCACACTAGATAACCTGAAAACCCTCCTGTTACAAAGCACCTTTTAAAAGGCAGGATAAAATTTAATAAATATTCCTTTGAATGCACATATGATGAACTTACGGTGGAAATTGACCCTCAGGTATCAAAAAACAAAGAGGAACCTAAAGAGCAGCTCAACGAGCATTTGAATTTATGTTAGGCTGGTAGGGGAATGGATTCAATAACCACCAGGGAGAGGAGAAAAGCCTTGGTACCTCACAAGGGCTACACAGTCAATGAAAGGATGGACGAGGTAAAAAAAGTCTTCCCACCACCATGGTGAGATGACAAGAGAGTTTGTTTCTTCATGGGTTCTGGTGGGAGAAAATAAAATGCTTCCCCTGGTCATTTGTAACTCTAAGGCTATTGTCATGTAGGTCTAGGGTTGGAATTAATACCTCTTATTTAGGTCTTGAAAACCCCAAGCTTACAAATTAACATCAAAAAGATAACAGCCAGAGATACACACCCAGTCAAACCTCACTGAAGTCACAGAGATGAAGTCATCTGAACAAATCCCTGAACTCACAAACAAAATTATAAAACACCTGAGGAAAAAAAAAGTCGCCTGTGATTGAGTATCAGCAAACACAATGATGAGCAGGATTAGACTACCAAAACCTTCAGAGAATAGAGCCAACCGAGAGTATAAAATAAGTTTGTGTAAGATACTTAGAAATAATAAGTAATCCAAACATATGAGAAAGATCAAGACTCTATGGAAAAAGAAGAGGCCGGTTTCTTTCTTTAAAGAACCAAGTAGAACTTCGAAAAATGAAATACATTATTTCCAGTGACAGCAAAAGCTCAGAGGATGGGTTTAAAAGCAGATTCATCTGCTTTAGTGAACTGGAAGATAGAAGTAAGGAAATTATTCAGAAGGCAGCAAGAAAAGATAGCAAATGTATAAACGGTTAAGAGATACAGAGGAATGATGCAAAGGTCCAAAAACCTCTAATAGGAATGACAGAATCAGAGAATAAAGAGAATAGGGGTAAACCAATAATCAAAAGGATACTGGCTGGAAATTTTCAGATTTGAAAACAGACATAGTTCCTCATATTCTAAAAGCATGAGCTACAGCAAGAAACAATAAAACTGAATCACAGGGAAACCGGTGCAGGTCAACAAAGAGAAGGGGAAAGATCTTAAAATCAACTAGAAAGAAAAGTGACAGTGCTATCAAAGGGATAGTAAACTGACAGCAGACTTTTCACCAACTGCAATAAAAATGGAATCACATCACTAATGCATTCGGGAATGGGGGGAAATGTCATACCCAACTAAACTACAGTTCAAGAATGAGTGAAGTAAAGATATTCTTTTTGATATATTTTTAAATATTTATTTATTTATTTATTTATTTATTTATTTATTTATTTATTGAGACAAGGTCTCACAGACCAGGTTGGGGTACAGTGGTATGATCTCCTGGGCTCAAGGGATCCTCCCGCCTCAGCCTCCCTAGTAGCTGGGACCACAGGTGTGCACTTCCATGCCTGGCTAATTTTTTTTTTTCCCCCGAGTAGCTGGGACTACAGGTGAGCACCACCACTCCCGGCTATTTATTTATTTATTTATTTTTATTTATTTATTTATTTATTATTTTGTAGAGAAAAAGTCTCAGTATGTTGCCCAGGGTGATCTCGAACTCCTGAGCTCAAGTGATCTTCCTGCCTCGGTCTCCCAAAATGCTGGGATTATAGGTGTCAGCCACCGCACCCAGCCAGTAAAGGTATTCTTCAACAAAGGTTGAGAGGGCTGACCACTCACAAACCCTCACTGAAAGAATGACTTAAAGATGTTCTTCCATTAAAAGGAAATTGAACGAAAAGAACAAAGCAAGATGCAACAGAGGAACGGTAAACAAAGAAACTAGTAACCATGGCTATGAGTCAAAAAAAAAAAAAAAAAAAAAAAAAAAAAAAAAACACTGCATGAAAACCATATAACTGACCAAATTATAACTAAATACTGGACAGCATTGACTTGTAAGACAAGGTCCTTGTATTGTTTGTGGTGAAATTGGAGACGATTAAGATTTGATAAAATGAAGTGTTTGCGATTAAAAATAAAAAGACCTTGAAAATTTCATATCCCTTAGTGTGGATTCAGATCCACTAGAAAGGTTACATTTATCTAAAACTAACTCCAAGTCAGCCAGAATATATCCCAGGAATAAAAAAAATAACCCTCCAAAACCAGAGATTTTGTAACTGAACTCCGGTCCAGGCCATTCATCACCTGAAGGCCAAAAACTCAAAGAGAGGAGCTTTGATGAAAGGAAAGTTAGCTTTATTTGAGAAGTCAGCAACCTGGAGGAGTCAGTGAACTAGAGTTCAGTGATCACCTCTCTGAGTTGTGCCTCTGGATTAGGGGTTTTTCAGGGAAAGTAGGGGAAATAATGATCAAAACATTCTTCTAAAACGTATTCAGTCTCAGGTGGGCAGTTAATCACTGCTTTCTTGGTCAATGTTTTCTGACCTTCTACAGGCACCGTCAGCCTATTCTTACCAGGCTGGTCAGCCCCTTCCCAGAGTTGCTGGTTGGCGTGTTTTCTTTTGTCTCTGTTGAAGGTCCTGTTTTCCTGAGGCTATTTTTAGTGAATAATCTACAAACTCAAGCAAAGCAATAATCATATTCAGGCACGCAAGGTTTTATCTAACTTGGAGTCAGTACTGTTACAATTTATTTGTAAAAGATGGTAGAGTGAAGAAAGATAAAAGAATCTCTCTTCCCCTCTCGTACTAAATAAAAAATAAATAAATAAATAAATAATGGTAAAAAGCAGAATGAGAGGAAGAGAAGAATAAGGAGGAGAAGCAGGAGAAGGAAGGAGAGAGGGAGGAAAGTGGCTTCCCAGGAATGTGTGTGTGTGTATACACACACACACACACACACTAGTGGGGAGGATGGCTGGTTTAGCACACTTCTGATTCTGTCCCCACCGCCTGGAAGCAATACTGAGGAAAAACAATGTGAGCCAGTTAGATCCTGAGAATGGGATGTAAGACTCTCTGACTTGAGGAGAAATGGACTGAGAGAATAAGCAGAAAAAAATTAAGTAAATACCTTTGGGAATAGAAGCCCTCAATTGCCACTCCTAGATTTCACCAGTGGTAGGAAGGCTCCCAATTCTTTCCATTTTCCGAGACACTGTGCTGAGTTGGGCAAACAAAACAAAACCCTCAGAGTAAGACACACCCTTGCATGGATGGAGTGGAGCATGATAGACGATATTTAGCAAGATCTTAGAAAAAAGGGTAGATTGAAATCAACATCCCGCCTGCCCTCAAATTATCAGCCTCAGAATGTTAGAGCAAATAGAAAGTCTGACAATGTTTTCCATAATTGAAATAAAAATAAATGGTTTAGCAATGATGCTAACAATCTACAGGGATAGAGAGGGAGAGGGAAAAGGAGAGAGAGAGGGAGGAAGGAAGGAAGGAAAAAAGAAGGAAGAAAGGAGGGAAAAAGAGAAGAGGGGAGGAGGGAAGGAAGAAAAAGAAGAAAAGAAATAAAGAAGGAAAGAGAGAATGAGAGAGAGAGAGAGAGAAAGAGAGAAAGAAAGAAAGAAAGAAAGAAGAAAGAAAGAAAGAAACAAAGAAAGAAAGAAAGAAACAAAGAAGGAAGGAAAAAGAAAGAAAGAAAGAAAGAAAGAAAGAAAGAAAGAAAGAAAGAAAGAAAGAAAGAAAGAAAGAAAGAAAGAAAGAAAGAAAGAAAACAAAGAAGAGTAGGAAAGAAATCATCATAGTATACAAAAGACAGATAACCATCACAGACTGGAAGAATGCATAAAACAAGGAACAGATGCAACTAATAATCCTAGACTTCTCTAAGCCATGTAAAATACGATTTCAACTTAACAAAGTTTCAAAGACCAGATGATTGGTAACCAAATTTGATTTAAAAGGAGATTACTGAGCTCAGAAAAGAAACCGAGAACCCAAAGTACCACATGGTGGATCAAAGAAGTAAATTAGGAAGAGCAAGATGCAGAAGAGACATGCATACAAATCAAAACAAGCGTATGGAGGAAGAACTTTAGGTGGTCACGCTAATGCTTATCCAACATTACGATAATTTACATGCCTTAAGTAAAGAGCCTAATAAATGGAATAGAAAAATATCCACAGATGCTGTATGTGAAAAGTTTCCAGAAATAAAGGAAGAATTGAACCTGCTCCTCAAAAGGACAAAGTCTCTACCAGGAAAAATTGATGCAGGACAATCAATATTGAGATATATTCTAGTTGTGTTATGGTACTTCAAAAACAAAGAATTTGTTTCTGCACCTAAGCACGCACGCGCGCACACACACACACACACACACACACAATCAATTACTTACAAGGGAACAAATTTGTTCCACTTAAATATAAAAGTAAAATGTAACATCTCCAGAATGTTTCTGCTCCTGGGCGAGATGAAGCATGCATACTCTACTGAATGCAGCTATAAAATGTGGACACAGTGCATGGGCCAGCTATTTGAAGACTCTGAAAAGTAAATGGAAGGAGGCAGACTAGGGAAAGACTACAATTTGAAGCACCACTGAAACAGCAGTGAATTTGACATTTTCCCCCTTTAGTATCCTTGGCTCAATGTAGCCTGCAAGTTAGAAGTAGACAGTGGTGTGAACAGAGAGAGCTCTGGTTCTGACTTGAGAAGAGGGAAAAGGGAATACTAACCCTCAGCGATAGTTAAGGGGATCCCCAGTTTTTCTTTCTTCTTTTCTTCGTACTTTCATGTTCTAGCCCACAGGCAATCCTGTGGCAGCAGTGGTGGTGACAGAGGTAGAGACAGTGACAGTGGCAGCCGCCAGGGCCTTCAGGTGATTAAAACTCTGAAGGAAAGTAACCTTCCTCCCTGATTGTAGGTCCCAAGAGGGTGCCCATGCCTTCTTTTTTCTCTCTTTGGTCTTCCTGCCGAATGACACCAGAGGAAGGCAAAGGCACAGGAAGTGTGTGGCAGAGAAGAGTACCTAAAGCGATAGCAACAGCTTTCTGGCTAGAAGGTTAAAAAGGGGAAGCTGAGGGAACCAGAAAGTGCTGGGGAGATTGCAGGGAGGGAGGAAGTGCTTGGGAAAGTAAACCCATGAAGCTGTGTATGAACTTGTGGGCTTACCCCCAAGCTGTGTATGTACAGATGTGATCCTATACAACATACAAAGGACTTTGAGAACTGCACTGAGTAAGGGATATAGACCTCGCCAGTTCCAAGACTGCTGATCATGCTTAACAGAACCAAATACCATTGGAAAGGCTTTGAAGTGGAACTAACATTAAAACCCCCAGTCAGAACATGTGACCTAAGCCTAAGTGACGGGGGGAAAAATGAGTGGAAACTTGGGGATCTGTGGGAATATGACAAAAGAGCTAACTTTTGTGTCATCGTAGTGCCAGAAGGAAAGGAGGAAGGGGGTGGGACTGAAAAAGTATTCAAATAAATAATGGCTGGAAGATTCTAAATATGGCAAAAGACACACACGCCTATACATTTAAGAAGCTGAGTGAACATCAGCTTCTTTAAGAATAATCTTAAAGGAACTTACACTAAGAAGCATCCCAGTCAAACTTGTGAAAACTAAAGACCTAGGAAAAATGTCTCAAAAGCAGAGAGAGAGAGAGAAAGGAAACCTTACCTATATGGCAAAAGCAAATAGAATGGCAATATATTTCTCATGAGAAACCATGGAGGCCAGAGGAAGCGGCATAACACTTCTCAGTGGCGAAACAAAAGAACCGCAACCCTGTCTACAAAGCGAAATTACCTTCAGGAATGCAGGGGAAATCAAGACATTCGCAGATGAAGGAAAAGTAAGTTAGATTGTTGCCATCAGACCTACGCTTACCTCTACGCTTGGAGAAGGTTTCTACGTGAGATTCCATTAGGCATGTAAAATGCCTTGGCTGAGCATGACCTGCTCACCAGTTCTCTCTAATGTGGACATTTATCATGCTGCCCAGTATTGGGAAGATATGTCTTGGAATTTCTCATGAGCTCCTAGTACAAGTCTGGTCTAGTTTCTGCCTCCAACCCCTCCACTGAAATTGCTCTTGCCAAGGCCCCCAGCAACACTTGCATTGCTTAATTCAGTGAACAGGTTTTAATGCTTATCATTTTGGAACTCAGCAAATGTTTCTGAGTTTGTCACTTCTTGTTCAGTTCCTCTGGCTTCCTTCTGAACCTTTGCTCTCATCTCTTTCGGGCTTGATTATCTTTCAGCATGCCCCCCCACCCACCCACCCCACACCAACTTTATCTGTGGAGACACTCCTCTAGTCTTCTTCCAATGATGTTCCTCTTCTGCTTGCCCCTTAAAAGAAGTTGTCCTTGGTCCCCTTATATATTCTATGTGCTCTCTCTGAATGGTCTCAACTACATTCATGGGTTCAAGAACTACCCTGATGAGTCGCAAATCTATATTTTCAGTATTGACTTCGCTCCTGAACTCCTAAGCCAAATATCCTTCATCTCCATATGGATATCCCACAAGCATTTGAAATTTCACATGCTCGAGACTGAACTCATCTTCCTACCCATATGCAGACCTCTTCCTTCATCCCATTTGTCCAGGAATGACTCCAAAGTCTGTGGTCAGCTCACTCTACCCCTGTGGAGTCATGCTAGAGCTTTTTCACTTCCCCATCTTCACGCCCCTTCCCTGCCAACCAATGCCCCATTTTTCCAATTGGCTAACTTGTACTCATTCTTCAAGCTTCATATTGGACACCATTTCTCCAGGAACATTTCCCCAATCCCAAAAGTCTGTGTAAAGTACTCCTCTTATGTGTTCCTACAGCAATTTCTTAGTCCATCAGTGTTGCTATAAAGGAATACCTGAGGGACTGGGTAATTTATAAAGAAAAGAGGTTTATCTGGCTCATGATTCTGCAGGCTGTACAGGAAACATGGTGCTGGCATCTGCTTGGTTTCTGGTGAGGGTCTCAGGCTGCTTCCACTCGTGGCAGAAGGTGAAGGGGAGCTGACAAGTGCAGAGATCACATGGTGAGAGAGGAATCAAGGTTGCGGGTGGAGGGGGAGGTGCTACACTCTTTTTAACAACCAGCTCTTGTGGGAATGAATCAAGTGAGAACTCACTCATTACTGTGAGGCTGGCACCAAGCCATTCATGAAGGATCCACCCCATGACCCAAACACCTTCCATTAGACCCCACCTTCCAACACTGGTTTCAAATTTCCACATGAGATTTGGAGGGGTCAAACAAACTAAACTATAACCAGCACCTTGAACTTCCCCTCTCATAGCACTTATCACAGTATAGTGTAATTATACACTGGTTCCTTGTCTGTATGTTCCACCAGACTGCATGCAGGGATCTGATCTATATTTCTCGTTGGTGTTGTCTCAAAGCTTAACACAGTATGCCTGGCACTACCCTTCAATATTTTTTGAAGAATGAGCCAATGAATTATCATGTCTCCAGCTAGGTTCGCCAGTATGAGTAATATGTAGTGAGTGCCTACTGTGTGCCATTTTACTACCTAAACTTTGCATGGACTCTGTCCCCTAATCTTATCTACCAATGCCATTGTCTTAGTTGAGATATCTGTCATTTCTTGACTGGTATAATACAGCAGCTTTCTAATTCCAATCTCAGTCCTCTCTGTTCTATTCTCCACACGCAATCCTCTCTGTTCAATTCTCCACGCAGCTTCCAGAGTGATCTTTCTAGAGGCAAATCAGACCATGTCACTCCCAAGCTGAAAGACCACAGTGGGTTCAGTGTAGCCTACAGGGTATTCTAAAACCTGAGCATGGTATAATAGAGCCTCCATGTCTCGGCTCCTGCCTACCTCTTTCCCAGCCACATCAACCACTGCTACTCCACTGGCATCCTACTCTCCAGCCTTAATGAATTGGTTGCAACTCCCCTCTTCCCACCAGTGCCTTGGCTTCTCATCATGCTACAGATTCTTTAACACACACACTGTCCTCCAAGAAGCTTGCCAGATCCACCCCTGTTCTTTCAACGAAATGTTTATTGACCACTCTTTATACACTATGACCAAACAGGATTTGTCCCACAAATGTAAGGTTGGTTCAACATGTGAAAATCGGTTTATATAATACACCGTATCAATGGTTGGTTCAACATGTGAAAATCAATTTATATAATATGCCGTATTAACAGAATGCATGGTGGAGCGGCGGGGGGCGTGGGGGGGGGGGACTCATGGTCATCTTAATCATGTACAAAAAGGATCATCTGACAAAAACACGCAATACCCTTTCATGAAAGTACATTCAACAAACCAGGAATAGAAAGAAACTTCTTCAACCTGATAGAGGGTATCCATGAAAAACCCAGAGATAATATCATACTTAATGGTGAAAGACTGGTTGACTTCCCCCTAAGATCAGGAATGAGAAAAGGATGTCTTCTCTTGCCACTTCTAATTCAACATCGTACTCAAAGTTCTAGTCAGGGCAATTAGTCGAGAAAAAGAAATAAAAGGCATCCAGATTGGAAAGGAACAAGTAAAACCATCTCTATTCATACATGCATAGATGGCATGTTCTTATATAGAGGACACTAAAGAGTCCATCAAAAGGCAAAAACAAAAACCAAACCAAACAAAACAAACCCGAGATGGTTTGGCTCTGCGTCCCCACCCAAATCTCATGTCGAATTGTAATCCCCACCTGTTGAAGGAGGGGCCTGGTGGGAGGTGACAGAATCATGGGGGCGGACTTCCCCCTTGCCATTCTTGTGACAGAGTTGTCACAAGATCTGATTGTTTGAAAATGTGCAGCCCTTCCCCCTTCGCGCACGTTCTCTCTCTCTTCCTCCTGCTCCAATATGTGAAGAAGGTGCTGGCTTCCCCTTCGCCTTCCGCCATGATTGCACGTTTCCTGAGGCCTGCCCAGAAGCAGAAGCCTGCACAGCCTGCAGAACCATGAGGCAAGTAAACCTCTTTTCTTTATGAATTACCCATTCTCAGGCAGTTCTTTATAGCAGTGTAGGAACGGACTAATACGCCCACCCTATCTGAGCACGCTCAGCAAAGTTGCAGTACCCAAGATCAACCTGCAACAATCAGTGGTATTTCCGTACCCTAGCAGTGAATAACATGGATGAACCCTGATGAAACCATTATGCTAAGTGAAAGCAGCCAGACACACAAGGCCTCACATTTGGTCGTATGATTCCATCTATAGGAAATCTCCAAAACAGGCTAACCTCTACGGACAGAAAGCAGATTGACAAGTGGTTGCCAGGGGCTATCGGGAACGTGCGTATGGGCGGGGGGAGAGGGGTGTGTGTGGCGGGGTGTGGGGGTTGGTAGTGGTGGTGTGGAAGGAGACGTGTGGCAAGTGACTGCTTATAGGTGCAGGGGTTTCAGTTTCTTTTGGGAGTGTTGAAAATGTTTTGGAACTAGGTGGTTGTGACGGATGTGCAACATTGTGAAGGCGTGGCACCCACTCTCCCCTCGCCCACCCCTCTGTCTTTCCCACAATGTTCCCATCCGGTAGAAAGGGTGAGTTCCCACTGGCAGAGAGAGGGTCATGAGCGGGATTCCCCCTCCCCCCACCATGGCCCTCCAGCCACTTCTAGGCCCAGGCCTGCTCCCTCGAGGCCAATGGGAAAGCGCCGAGGTCACCTGATGGACGTGTCCCTTGTGAGGCCGTCACCGCGTGCGTGCCCGTCACCGCGTGCGTGCCCGTCACCGGACGTGCGTGCCCATTGGTCTCGGCTCCCCAGCCAATGAGGGGCTGGGCCCTGGTCGCTAGGATACACTGTACTGGACGCGGTAACTGTCATCTTGAGAGCCATCTTGTCTAGCTAGGGCAAGCTGAGATAGCACCCTCAACACCCAGCATGTCGGGGAGGAGGAGCCATCGCCGGTCCTCCGGGGCTGGCGGCCGGGGGCGGACCTGCTCTCGCACCGTCCGAGTGGAGCTTTCGTTTTCGGTGAGCCAGGTGGAGCGCGGTCTACGGGAGGGCCACTACGCTCAGCGCCTGAGTCCCACGGCGCCGGTCTACCTCGCTGCGGTTATCGAGTACCTGACCGCCAAGGTCCTGGAGCTGGCGGGGAACGAGGCCCAGAACCACGGAGAGAGGAACATCACTCCACTGCTACTGGACATGGCGGTTCACAACGACAGCCTGCTGAGCACCCTCTTTGACACAACCACTATCTCTCAAGTGGCCCCCGGCGGGGACTAGCTTCTGACGCCCAGCCCCTGGGACCTGGCAGGTCCACTCGTCCACCCACCGAGCCCCAAACTCCCGGCCTCAAATCCCTCGGCCCGAACCCCCGGCCTTAAACACCCCCCACCACCCGGGCCCCAAAGTCTTGGGCCTTCATTAATTCTGCCAATAAAATGTTTAAAGGAACCCACCTGCCTGCTTCAGTCACTTTGCCTTGGGGTGGGGGTGGGGTGGGCGGTGACATGGGGTGGGGGGCTGGGCGGTGACATGGGGTGTATTGGGGGCATGGGCGGTGAGATGGGGTGGGGGGTTGTGAGACCTCCACAGCTGGAGGGATGGAGAGGTGGTGGGGGTCTGGGGTTGGGTGGGAGGCAGGGATGGCACAGAGGAGCGGTCCCTCCCCGTGACAGTGCAGGGGACTGGCCCTGGGTGGGAAGGGGACACCCCCGCTGGTTCTGAGCAAGTCAGGGCCTGCCCGGGAAAGTCCTCAGCATGATGGCGTTCGTTGGGGCGGGTGGGCCTCAAGACCATGACTGCAGCGTTGCGACAGGATGGACTCCTAAAGGCAACCGGGCTGGGGACGGAGAGGTGGACCCGGCGGTTGGCAAGGGGCCCTGGACAGGAAGATGGAGGAGTGAGCGGTGGGGGGAAAACAGTCGAGAAATGCACAGATACGGAATTAGGGTCACGAGTTTAGTTTGGGTCATGTTCAGATGGAGAGGCTGTGGGAGGCCTTGAGCAAGCGAGACCATCTGCATTGCAGCCGAGCTAGCAGCAGCTGGCGCCCGGCCAGGCCCCGAGTACCTTCCCAGGGTCTTGGCTCCGCATCCCCGAGACCCTGGATTTGCATGCGCCGCTCACAGCCCGGCCAGGCCCCGCCTCCGATCCCGCTCTTTGCACATCACCAGGGCAAGGGGCAGGCTCGGGCTGGGGAGCGGGCGCGGGCACGCCGGCAGCCCGCCAAGGGGGACGCAGGGCACGTCGCCCCGCCCCGCCCCGCCCGTCCGCCAGCTGCGGCAGCGCGTCCGGAAGTGCGTGGGGCGGCGAGCATGGCGGCAGCGGCGGCCGGCCTGGTCGGCGGCGCCGGCCCGGGACCCGAGGCCGGGGACTTCCTGGCCCGCTACCGGCTGGTATCGAACAAGCTGAAGAAGCGGTTCCTGCGGAAGCCGAACGTGGCGGAGGCCGGCGAGCAGTTCGGACAGCTGGGCCGGGAGCTGCGCGCCCAGGAGTGTCTGCCGTACGCGGCCTGGTGCCAGCTGGCGGTGGCGCGCTGCCAGCAGGCGCTCTTCCACGGGCCCGGGGAGGCGCTGGCCCTCACCGAGGCCGCCCGCCTCTTCCTGCGGCAGGAGCGCGACGCGCGCCAGCGCCTGGTCTGCCCCGCCGCCTACGGGGAGCCGCTGCAGGCCGCCGCCAGCGCCCTGGGCGCCGCGGTGCGTCTGCACCTCGAGCTGGGCCAGCCGGCCGCCGCCGCCGCCCTCTGCCTCGAGCTGGCCGCCGCCCTGCGCGACCTGGGCCAGCCGGCCGCCGCCGCCGGTCACTTCCAGCGCGCCGCCCAGCTCCAGCTGCCCCAGCTGCCCCTGGCCGCGCTGCAGGCGCTCGGCGAGGCCGCCTCCTGCCAGCTGCTGGCGCGCGACTACACCGGCGCCCTGGCGGTCTTCACGCGCATGCAGCGCCTGGCGCGGGAGCACGGCAGCCACCCGGTGCAGTCACTGCCGCCGCCCCCGCCGCCGGGGCCCCAGCCCGGGCCCGGGACCGGGGCGACGCCCGCCCTACCGGCCGCGCTGCTTCCTCCGAACTCCGGCTCGGCGGCGCCCTCTCCCGCCGCCCTGGGCGCCTTCTCGGACGTGCTGGTCCGCTGCGAGGTGTCCCGCGTGCTGCTGCTGCTCCTCCTGCAACCACCGCCGGCCAAGCTGCTGCCGGAGCACGCCCAGACCCTGGAGAAGTACTCCTGGGAGGCTTTTGACAGCCACGGGCAGGAGAGCAGCGGCCAGCTTCCCGAGGAGCTCTTTCTGCTGCTCCAGTCTTTGGTCATGGCTACCCACGAAAAGGACACGGAAGCCATCAAGTCGCTGCAGGTGGAGATGTGGCCACTGTTGACTGCTGAGCAGAACCACCTCCTTCACCTCGTTCTGCAAGAAACCATCTCCCCCTCAGGACAGGGAGTCTGATCCATCCCATTCACCCAGTGACTTTTTGCCCAGACCGGGAGGGGAGTCCCATCAGTCACGTGAACCAGATGACTTTGCCTGTTACCAAACCTCACGCATCCACATTTGCGTCTGGGGAGGAATAAAAAGACATCGTTCCCGCTTCTGCGTTTTGTTATTCCTATTGCCGCCATAGGAATTATTTCGTTGGCTGAACGTTACCTGCATCCCAAGAACACATTTTGATAGAATCAGAGTAGAGGACACGGCCGTCTTCTAAAAAGCCACGACATGAAAACGACAGTCCCTTTCGTCTCCTTCCTCTGCTGCTTCCACCCAACGCAGCCTCCTGCCTCCGCCTTTGTTTCATAGTGAGGATTTTATTTTGCACGGCACTCTCCCTCTAAATACCTACCCTAGGTGATTTCATCCTGCCCCTCATTTCTGAACGTATTTCTGTGTCTTTGTAATGGCCAAATTTCTCCTTCCACTCGTCCGCACAGTACGTCTTCGTGGCAGGGGAGTCATTTTATTCCTTACAGCTTCCTTGTAACCACAGCCCTAAATCCATGATAAAGCTACTCTTGCACTCCTCATGTGTGGTTTTGGTGTCCCTCGTCTATAAAATGTGACTCTTACCTACTTGTCAGGAAGCCAGAAGCAGAACCAGATAGCTCTTTGGGCTCCAGGATGTGTTCGTTCCTTTGAAATTTGCACTATGCCTGCCTCCTATGTGGGCAATGAACCTGCAGAGATCATCTGTGATGTGCTCCGTACTGGGGTGACTGCAATGCAAACATGTCCAGTGCAGCGGGTCCGATGCCGATGCATCAATTTGCATTGGAATTCACGGTTCCGGTTCTTTTCCCAGAGGTATATGCAGTGTGGATCACAACAGCTTTTATTTGTAATAGGGATTCCGCCCCCCCATCCCCGAGATGGAGTCTCACTCTGTCACCCAGGCTGGAGCACAGTGGCGTGATCTCGGCTCACTGCAACCTCCGCCTCCTGGGTTCAAGCGATTCTCCTACCTCAGCCTCCAGAGTACCTGGGATTACAGGCGCGCACCACCATGCTAGGCTAATTTTTGTATTTTTAATAGAGACGGGATCTCACCATGTTGGCCAAGCTGGTCTCCAACTCCTGACCTCAAATGAGCCACCCTCCTCGGCCTCCCAAAGTGCTGGGATTACAGGCATGAGCCACCACGCCTGGCCTGTAATAGGGATTTTGCTGCAACTTTGAGTTAAGTGGGTGAAATCAGAGTGCATGGCCGTTTGGTGGTGTGCGATCACGTGACTGCAAGGCGGCCTCCGTGTTCCCCAAAAGCAGGATGGCGTTCCATTTGAAAACACTGAAGTTTCCAAGGCTTTCTGGCTCAAATGGAGCATGCAACCCAACTAAGCTGTTTTCTTATTTATTGTGTCTTTGTAATCCTTTTGATGGGGACAACAAGAACTCTTCAGAATATAGCCTCTTTCTCAGACTTTCAACCCTGGGGAAATGCATCCTTTGGGCCGAAGTTGCACACAATACTGATCTTCAGGGCTGAGATAGAAGGGCACAGTTTGGAGTAGGTGTTTTTGTTATGCATAGTCTTTTTGCGGGGGAGAGGTGTGGAGGGTTGTCACTGTGAGTTGAGTGCCTCAAAATGGGTGGGACTTGTAGGGTGTTCTTTTCTGCTTCTATTTCTATTTCAACAGTGTGGAAGTAACGGGAAGCACCGTCATTCCTCTTTCTCTCACTTGGCTGCCAGGAAGGGTCCTACGGAGCCCTGAACGCCTAGCTCGAATTACTGTATAAGCGGTTGAAGGGCTCATGGTCCTTTGCTCTTTGGCTCTTTCCTGGTATGTTCCTCTTAACCCGGGCTGCAGACCTGGCCGGCTGGCTTATTGTCAGGTTTAGGAGTTACGGAGCATGACTGGTGACCAGTTTGGGATTTGGGCTTCAGGAGAAGCCCCCTTAGGCCTCTGGTCCAAACTCCTTGCATCAGGAAGGTGAAGGGAAGGATAACCAGACAGTCAGGTACTGGGTAGCTGAGCATAATTCTAGGAAACACTAAAACTCCTCGTTTTCCATTTGCCGTGGGCTCATTCATGTATGTCCCTCAGAAACTTAAGAGCAGTGATAACTGGGCCGAGGCCAGATTTCAGCATTTTTGAGAATTCCCTCGTAATGTACCACATCAATATCAAAAGTCAACACTGATTTCTAGCATGCCAAAAGCAAATACTTTCAGAGGACATGATTCGTTTGCTTTTTAACCTGAAAACAATTCCAGATTCACATTTAAAACAGTGTGAACCGTCGGAAATGGTGGCAGCGAAGCAGTGAACCCTTAAAGGGTGTTGGGGTTCCCCTTCTCCCCATTATGAGGTACTCCTAAAAGGAGAAGTGTTGCTTATGAAAGAATATTTTATACGCGAATAGTACAAAGACAAAGACGTTTGAGAACCGCTACGCCGGAGGAAGGTGATCAAGACTGAAATTAGTGTATTAGGCAAGATCTGGTTCCTAGGTGCTGAGGATTCTGGTGCCAAGGATTAATGTTAACCGTGTAGGCATCTCTACCACCGTTAGAGGAGATCAGCAGCCCACAGACTCTTTCTGTCAAGGGCCAGATAGAAATGTGTTAGTCTTTACAGACCACAGATGGTCTCTGTCGCACAGTCTTCTTTGTTTCTTTGTATGTTTGTCTTTGCAATCCTTTAAACGTGTAAAAACTATTCTTAATTCACAGTCCGTACAAAAGCAGGCTGTGGGCCAAATTCTGGGGCTATAGTTTGCCCACCCCTGAATTAGAGCCCAGAACGTAGTAGTTGCTCAATAACTGTTTAATTTTTTTTTTATTTCAATAACTTTTGGCTTACAAGTGGTTTTTGGTTAAATGGATGGATTATATAGTGGTAAATTCTGAGATTTTAGTGCACTCATCACCCGAGTAGTGTACATTGTACCCAATATGTAGTTTTTTTTATCCCATACCCTCACACTCTCCCCCTTCTGTGTTTCCAAAGTCCGTTATTTCACTCTGTGTGTCTTTGCATTCTCATAGCTTAGCTCCCACTTACGGGTGAGAACATAGGGTAATTTGGTCTTCCATTCCTGAGTTCCTTCACTTAGAATAATGGCCTCCAGCTCCATCCAAGTTGCTGCAAATGACATTATTCTGTTCCTCTTTATGGCTGAGTAGTTCTCCACGGTGTATACATACCACATTTTCTGTATCTACTCATTGGTTGGTTGGTGCTTAGGTTCATTCCATATCTTTGCAATTGTGAATTGTGCTGAAATAAACATATGTGTGCATATGTCTTTTTCATATAATGACTTTTTTTCCTTTGGGCAGATACCCAGTAGTGGGATTGCTGGATCGCGTGGTAGATCTACTTTTAGTTCTTTAAGGAATCTCCATACTGTTTTCCATAGAGGTTATACATTCCCACCTAGCAGTGTATGCACCATCCCTTTTCACCACATCCGCGCCAACGTCTATTGCTTTTTGACTTTTTAATAATGGCCATTCTTGCAGGAGTAAGGTGGTATCTCATTGTGGTTTTAATGTGCATTTCCCTGATGATTAGTGATGTTGAGTATTTTTTCATATGTTTTGTGGCCATTTGTATATCTGCTTCTGATGAATGTTTATTCATGTTATTTGCTTACTCTTTGATGGGATTATTTTCATTTTTTCTTGCTGATTTGTTGCGTTCATTATAGATTCTATATACTAGTCCTTTGTTGGCTGCATAATTTGCAAATATTTCCTCCCATTCTGTGGGTTATCAGTTTACTCTGATGATTATTTCTTTTGCTGTGCATAGTGTTTTAGTTTAATTAGGTCCCATTTATTTTTGTTTCTGTTGCATTTGCTTTTGGGGTTTTAGTCGTGAATTCTTTCTCTAGGCCAATATCCAGAGACATTTTTTAAGGTTATCTTTTATAATTTGTATGGTTTCAGGTCTTAAATTTAAGTCTTTGTTCCATCTTGAATTGATTTTTGTATAAGGTAAAAAATAGGGATCCAGTTTCATTCTTCTACATGTGGCTAGCCAGTTTTCCTAGCACCGTGTATTAAATAGAGTGTCCTTTCCCCAATTTATGTTTTTGTATGCTTTTTTGAGGATTAGTTCGTTGTAAATATTTGGCTTTATTTCTGGGTTCTCTATTCTGTCCCATTGTTCTATGTGCCTACTTTTATACCAGTTCCATGCTGTTTTAGTAACTATAGCCTTGTATTATAAATTGAAGTCCAGGAATGTCATGCCTCCATATTTTTATTTTTAATTATGATTGCTCTGGCTATTTGGGCTCTTTTTTGGTTCCATATGAATTTTAGGATTGTTTTTTTCTAAATCTTTGAAAAGCAATGTTAGCATTTTGATGGGAATTGCACTGAATCTCTAGATTCCTTCGGGCAGTATGGTCATTTTCACAATATTGATTCTTCAAATCCATGAGCATAGGATGTGTTTCCATTTGTTTGTGTCATCTGTGATTTCTTTCACCGGTGTTTTGTAATTCTCCTGGTAGAGATTTTTCACCTCTTTGGTTAAGTATATTCCTAGGTATTAAATGGTTAAGTATATTCATAGGTATTAAATGTTTTGCAGCTGTTGTAAAAGAGATTGAGTTTTCTATTTGATTTTCAGCTTGGTAATTGTTGGTGTATAGTAGTGCTACCAATTTGTGTACATTGATTTTGTAACCTGAGACTTTACTGAACTTGTTTATCAAATCTAGGTGTCTTTTGGAGGAGTCTTCTAGGTATATGGCCGTATCATTAAGAAACAGTGATAATTTGACTTTTTCTTTTTAAATTTGGATGACCTTTATTTATTTCTCTTGCTTGATTGCTCTGACTAGGACTTCCAGTACTATGTTGAATAGAAGTGGTGAAAGTGGGCATGTTCCAGTTCTCAGGGGGCATGTTTTCACCTTTTCCTATTCAGTTTGATATTGGCTATGGGTTTGTCATATATAGCTTTTTTTTTTTTTTTTTTTTTTTTAAGACAAATCCCTTCTATGCCTATTTTGCTGGGGGGTTTTATCATAAAGGGATGCTGGATTTCATCAAATGCTTTTTGTGCCTCTATTGAGATGATCATATGGTTTTTGTTTTTAATTCCGTTTATATTGTGTATCACATTTATTGACTTGTGTATGTTAAACCTTCCCTGCATCCTTGGGAAACCCAGTTGATCATGGTGTATTGTGTTTTTGATGTGCTGTTGGATTTGTTTAGCTGGTATTTTGTTGAGGATTTTTCCATCTGTGTTCATCAGGGATATTGGTCTGTAATTTTATTTTTTTGTTATGTTCTTTCCTGGTTTTGGTATTCGAATGATACTGACATCATAGAATAATTTAGGGAGGATCCCTTTTTCTCTATCTTTTGCAATATTTTCAGTGGGATTGGTACCAATTCTTTGAATGTCTGGTAAAATTCAGCTGTGAATCTATCTGGACCTGGGTGTTTTTGGTTGGCAATATATTTTTTATTACTGATTCAGTCTTTCTGCTTGTGATTGGTCTGTTCAGGGTTTCTATGTATTCCTTATTTTGAGACAGAGTTTCACTCTTGTTGCCCAGGCTGGAGTGCAATGGCACAATCTCAGCTCACTGCAACCTCCGTCTCCCAGGTTCAAACAATTCTCCTGCCTCAGCCTCCCAAGTAGCTGGGATTACAGGCACCTGCCACCATGCCTGGTTAATTTTTTTGTATTTTTAGTAGAGATGGGGTTTCACCATGTTGGCCAGGCTGGTCTTGATCTCCTGACCTCAGGTGATCTGCCCGCCTCGGCCTCCCAAAGTGCTGGGATTACAGGCATGAGCCACCGCTCCCATCCAGCTTCCAGTTTAATGGAATGGTTGTTGTGTCTCCTGGTGGCAGCATTCCTCCCTCTGGGACTAAGACTTCTAGGCCAGCAGAATGTAATGTTGTGGGAACAGGAAGCAAAAATTTTGCTTCACTAGGGGTGATGGTGAGTGGTGCCACTTCCACTTCCACCCCTTGATTCCTGGACCCGTGAATCCTGGCTATGGGAGAAACAGTACCATATATTGGATGCTGATTCAGAGCATACATGGCCTTCTGGAGAACTTTGCCCCAGCCCTACAAGGTATTGTCACCTAGTTGATGTTGTATTTTATTTTCATTTGTTTCAATGATTTTTAATTCCCATCTTAATTTCTTCACTGACCCAATGATCTTTCTGAAGCATGTTGTTTAATTTCCATGTATCATATGGTTTCCAAAGTTGTTTTCTATTGATTTCTAATTTTTTTTCCACTGTGATCTGACAAGATGCTTGATATGACTTAATTATTTTAAAGTTTAAGACTTGTTTTGTGTCCCAACATATTGCCTGTTCTATAGAATGTTTCATGTGCTTTTGAGAAGAATATGTATTCTACAACTATTGGATGACATATTTTGCAAATGTCCGTTAGATCCATTTAGTTTAAAGCCTGATTTAAATCCGGTGTTTCAGCCAGGCATGGTGGCTCACACCTGTAATCCCAGAACTTTGGGAGGCCAAGGCAGGTGGATAACTTGAGCCCAGGAGCTCAGTGCTAGCCTGGGCAAATGGTAAAACCCTGTCTCTACCAAAAATACAAAAATTTGCCAGTCTTATAACACGGCCTCAAAATAAATAAATATATAAATGCAGTGTTTTAGATGATCTGTCTACTAAGAGTAGGGTGTTGAAATCCCTCACTATTATTACATTGACCCATGCTCTTTAGATCTAGTAATATTTGCTTCATGAATCTGAGTTCTCTAATATTGGGTGCGTGTATGTTTATAATTGTTAATCCTCTCCATGGATTGATCTCTTTTTCATGATATAATAATATTGGGGTTTGTTTTCTGTTTGTTTTTCTTTGAATGGTCTAGCCAGTCTTCTGTAGGGCTGCCATTTGCTGGGGGTTCACTCCAGACCCTACTTGCCTCAGTTACTCCCATACCTGGAGGTGTCACCAGTGAAGACTGCAAAACGGCAAAGATGGCATCCTGCCCCTTTCTCTGGAAGCTCCATCCCAGAGGGCTACTGATTTATTGCTGGTTCCAACAGGCCTGTAGGAGGTGGCTGGAGGCCCCAGTTGGAAGTTCTCACCCAGTCAGGAGGAACAGGATCAGGGACCCAGTTAAAGAAGCAGTCTGGCTGCTTTGTGGTAGAGCAGCTGTGCTGTGTTGGGGATCCTTTCAGCCCCCGTCTGGTTTGGGCTTTCCAAGTCCCAGAAGCTGGACTGGCTGAGAAGCCCAAATGGCTCAAGTGGTAACCTGCCTTGCCCCTCAGGCACTCTGTCTCAGGGAGAATTTAGAGCTCTGTTGGCCCCATAGAACATGGGTGGGGATGGCCAGAGGCTCTGACTTGGAGGACCCTGCTGGGAGGATCTGCCCCATGAGGAGGAGTGGATCGGAGTCCCACTTAAAGAAGCAGTCTGACCACACCTCAACAGAACAGCTGTGTCATGGTGGGGAACCACCTCTGTCCCTGTTGGCTTGGACTCTCCAAAGCTTGCAGGCTGGAACGGCTGAATCATCCAACTAACCTAGGTGGCAGCCCTCCCCTCCTCAGGGCACTCCATCCTAGAGAGAGTTCAGAGCTCTGTTCATAATATGTGCAAGCAGGCATGGCCAGAAGTCCCAGCTGGGAGGTCCTGCCCAGTGAGGAGGAATGGATTGGGCCCACTTAAAGAAGCAGTTTGGCCACAACATGGCAATGGAGGGACCCTTCCTGTCTGGACCATTTGGACTCTCCAAAGCCCGGAGGCTGGAACAGCTGAGTTGACCAAACAGCAGAGATGGTGCCCGCCCCTGCCCACAGGGGGCTCTGTCCAGCCTCAGGCAGGCTTCACCCACCTTGTTGCTGGTAGCTGGCTGGAATTCCAAGCCAGTGGGTCTTATCTTGTGAGGTGCCATGAAAGTGTGGCCCACAGAACAATGCTGTTCAGCTCCCTGGGTTCCACCCCCTTCCTAGGGGTATGTGCAGTTCTCTTGCCCTGCATGAGTTGCAGACATGTATGCTGGGGATCCTGGGGCTGGAGTATGTAAAGCTACTGGGTCTCTTTGTGTTCCTGAGCATCTGTTCTGCCAAGACTCCACACAACTCTGTGTGTCAGCCCCAAGGCCCTGATGGGCTCACAAGGGGATCTCCTGATCAGCAGATTGCAAAGATACATGGGAAGAGCGTGGTTTCCAGGGGTTGCACAATCACTCACTGCTTCCATTGGCTGGGGGTGGGGGTTCCCTTGGCTCAGTGTCGCTCCTGAGTGAGCCATTTCCCCACCCTGCTTATCTTCGTGCTCCATGGGTCGAGTTGTCCTAATCAGTCCCACTGCAAGAACCTGGATATTTCAGATGAAGTTGCTGTATTCACTTGCTTCTTTCATTCCTCTCTCTGAGTGCTGCAGACCACAGCTGCCTCTAATTAGCCATCTTGGCCCCTCTGACAAAGGACTCTTAGTAAGAGGACCTCAGCAGGGGTTAAAAACATGTTGAACTATGTTTAAATAGTAGCTTTACTACTTACTCTCTAGTATCTTCACCTTTCTGATCCTCATTGCTTTTCTTTTGAAAAAATGTGGATAATAATTTTACTGAGCTCATAGGGTATTTTTGAGGATTAAATGAGATAAGTTTGGCAATAAGCTTAGAATAGTAGGCTGCCTATATACTTCCTCAGTCAGAATTGGATGAGAAATTTGGGTAGAATGGATTTTGCTAGTAGAAGTTCAGGAAGAGAGAGGAATATTAATAGATTCACTTGGAGGGAAGACAAGAGGCAGAAGCAAAAGATAAGGATTTATAGTAACTTTTGCGATATCATGGCATGCGAAAGGTAGATATCTGTGTCACATGGCTGTCCCTAGTTTAAAAAGAGCCTGAAAAAGCAAGTGTCTCAGCTGGGGTTGAGTACATTATTACCACAAACAAAATTAAGGCTCCTATTAGTAAGAAAGGTAGAAATAATAAATACTGGGTAGTCAATAAAGTGTCTGACACAGTCTCATAAGATAGGCAATAATAGTATAGTGTGCTTGTTTTCAAAGTAGAAGTAAAAGGTGACTTCCAGAAATCACATTGTTCTCTATTTCGTTCAGACTCTACTTGGTGTTGTTTCTAATACTTTAAGAAATTTATTGTCAAGCTAGACATGGTTCACATGAGATTTTAAAGTATGGTGACAAGTTTGGAAATTACTTAGGAAGTTTCTCAATTTAGGTTGAGAAAGGAACAGATTGGATATGTAACTACCAGGACAAGGTAAATAAAATAAAAATAAAGAAATTAGTCCTAGATGGTTTTCTTACACCATTTGGATTAGAATTTGATCTTAGTTACATGATCTTAATTTGGCCAATTTCTTTCCTCTCTTATAATAATAGCTGACATTTATTGAATAGCTAATATGTGCCAGGTACGTTGCTTGGCACAGCATAAGCATTCTAGCCATTAATCTACATAATAACTCTATGAAGTAGGTACTATTTTTTAAACCATTTTAAGGATGAGGAAATAGAATCAGGTGGGTGAACTGATTCTCCTATAGCTCCACAGCTAGTAAGTGACAGAGGTCATTAGTGACCTAGATGGGAGCTAGACTAAGGGATCTACCAGTTGGAAAGCTTTCTGACTGACCTATTATTTTGTCTTATTCTGTTTAAAAAAACACACTCTCCATCTTTACTTTCTCAATAGAAATTCACTCAGTCTTATTTCTGATACCACCAGCTTCACTGAGGTCATTAATGATCTCCATGTTGTTAAATCTGATGGACACTTTGATGTCATTATCTGACCTAACTCCTTAGGTTTATTTGACACAGCCTACCAGTTTACCTTTTTTTAAACACTCAATTCCCTTGGTTTCCATGTTACCATGCTCTCTTGATTGTCTTCTTGCCATTCAGTGTGCCCTCTCCCATTTTAATCAGCCACAAATATTATTGAGCTATGTGGTATTCCTAATCATTTCCAGAGCCAGAGTACTCAGCTTGTCCATATAGAAAAATCTTTAATTTCTGTAGTAATTGGATTTGAACATTGTTTTTTGCTTAACTTGTGCTGGGAATAACTATCTCCATGAAATACAAAGAAATAAAATTTTGTGGATATAATTTGTTAATAGTCATAGAGCAAGTAAATGACAGCTATAATTCACAGTTTTAATTTTCATGTCTGATCTGTCTAGCTATCATCTATCTGTCTATATCTTTTCAGTGTTCATTGAATAGAACTTCTAGATGTGTCAGAGTAAAAAGAAACATTTTATTGAAAAGTAATTGTAAAATTCAATGGTGGAAATGATAACATTGTTGTGCACATCACATTTTTATTTCATAATCTCTCTTCTCTTCTCTTCATAAGAAACTCATGGATGAGTGCCAGGACCAACGCTGGTATCTGATATCTGTGAATAGTTGAGTATTTGGACCAGATCCATGTCCTGAGACATATAAGTAGCTTCTTGTGTCTTATAAGTGTAGACCAGGCAAGTTTCACAGAGGTATTTAAAATTAAGAGGGGATTTATCAAAAAAGATTGTAGTCCTGCATAGTTTGTGGACTCATTTCTAAGTGCTATGTCTGTGTTTTCATGTTTAGTAATTTTTAAATCAATGCATAATACCTTAAGCTGTATAACCCACAGACACAAAATACTTCTTGGTTACAGAGATATTTTATATTTTATAATTAGAGAAAGATCTGAAATCTATCCAAAAGTAAGAGCCACTTTCACTGTAATATCTCATTTTGTAATTTTTGGATTATAATCCTTCTGAAAATTGATTTCTGCAAGTTCAACTGACTCTATATTTATCCTCATTTTAAGGAAATTTAAACTGTCAATGCTTCCAGACAGCTTAAAAATATACATGTTGGAATATAGAGTTGAATTTGAAAGGTAAGCTAAAGTATCAGCCTTGTTTCCTAGAGAACTACCAAATAAAGACAATGTGTGAGAATGGCACGCTGAGGCTTCAGTGCAGAAATACATCTGTCCTGGCAATTTTCTCTGCAAGTTATGGCAAATTCTTAGGGGAAAACAGAAATGTGATATAATGAATAAAAATGGACCAGTCACAGGTATGTTGGAAATGGGAGACATGCAAAACCTGCAATAAAGTTTTTCAAATTATTTGTTTAATGTTAGTGGTTTACTGAGCTTTAAATAATTGACTAATATTGTCCAGATCACTATGATACTCAATATATGGGCAATGTAATGGGACCAGCATTATTTTGGTGTATAATGATATATACATTCTTAACTGGTTAAAATTATATTCTGAGTAAGAATATAATCTTGATCAGCTAGTTCATGGCCAAATAAATGTTGTTTTTGAAAGCTACACCTGATACGTATTTCTGGGCTGTTTCCCAGGACAGTGTGAGTAGAAAATACTGCTTGGTTCTTAAGCGTGCAAACTCAGTAGCTTCTTCCCAGTCCAGCTTATCCTAAAGTGTGTTCCACAGAAAAAAATTAACATTCTTAAGAATTCCATTGGAAAACCCAGTTATATTGACTTATTTTCAATTAATAATGCAACACTATATCACAGCATTATTGCTGTAGTGTGCTTCAGCATTAGCTATCATATACAGGGTCTATATGGAATTCTCAGTGATGTAAGTTCTATCTGTGGCCTAAATCCTTCTCATTTTTGGCAATGCTGCCCTGTAATTGTTACTGCATTGTATTAGTTCCTGCTTCTGGTATATTCATGATCTGTAGGATACAAATCTCTTGAATGCTTAGGCCACAAAGTTTTGAATAACCCTTATTGATTTGCCTCAACCTCAGTATAAAGAGGAAATCTTCATAAATATTTTTCATAATGCACGGGATTTTGTAGCTTTACCTCTAGTCCAGTAGTTCTCAACCAGCAGTGATTTTATACACCCTCCCCAAGTCGTTGGCTATGTCTGGAGATATATGTGATTGTCACAACTGAGGGGTAGGGAATGCTATAGGCATCTAGCAGGTAGAGTCCAGAAATGACTCTAAACATCCTACAATGCACAGAACAACACCCTATAACTAAGAGTTATTGGCCCCAAATGGCCCCTGAGGTTGAGAAATTCTGTCCTAGTGATAAGAGCATAGCAGATACCTCCAATCTAGCTCCTTCACCTACATTTCAATTACTTCTTCCATAACCAACAGAAGGAATTAAGCACTAAAATTCAAAATATTTCTTTTTTATTTTAGTCATCGTATTTTTCAAAGTTGCTTGGTAGCACTAATATCTTTAATTGCTAAATACGTATGGTTACCGAAAATCTAAAACAACACATTTTAAACTCTATATTTAGAGCAGTAAAAAATTGAGCTATTAGGAACGTGGAGAAAATTGGCAATTAAAACATTCATAAATAAAAATTGTACTGTACTTTTTCAAGTACAAGAAACTGCGAGAACTTGTTTTACTCATTTCAGAAGACAAAAACCCAACACTCATCATTATTTGATATTTGCCAATAACCTTGGAGGTGCTGTGGCACTGCTTTCTAAGGAAGATAAATTATGATGCCAGTCTCTCTGCACCAAAAAATAATTCTCAACCTGGCATAGCACTAAAGCCTGGCAGGATGACATGGTAGAAAAAAAACAAAATTACTCTTTCCATTTCACAATCATGTGCATTTGTTGTTGCTGTCAGCATGTTTTTTTCTGTCATCCCCACACCCTCAATTTCTTTGTAGAGAATTATCTCCTTTGGATATGGTCTAAAGGAACCAGGCCCTCTCCTAGCCAAAGAGTGGGTGTGCTAGCCAAGTCAGGCCAATCCAGCACATATTTCTTCCATGATATTTGCATCTCAAGCAAAGTGACAAAAATGTTAACAATATCCTGATTCATTTGCTTCAGTGGTGGCAACCTGAATAGACTGTTTTTACTGCAAGATCCTCTTTTTAGTTCTATTTCCTTGAGACCTCAAAGTATTTTGCATCAGTTTCTTTTTTATCTCTCTCGAGCCTGCATTACAGAAATATCAGTTATCATTCTGCTATCTATTTTACCTCCCTTTCAAGTTCCCAACCCTCAAATTATTTTTGTTTGTTCAAATCATTACCAACAGAGTGCTTCGTTCCTGGTGCTCTACAAGGACTATTGAGGCAACGTCAAAAGAAATAAAATCGGTTTATATAATACACCATATTAATGGTTGGTTCAACATGTGAAAATCAATTTATATAATACGCCATATTATATCTCAGAGTGAGGGCAGGGCCAGAGGTAAATATTAGGAGCTGTATCAATTGGGGTTGTTAGGTGCAAGCAGTAGAGGCCAATCCTAGCTGACTGAACAGAAAGGGAGTTTATTAAAGGACAGTAGAGATCTCACAGAAGTTGTTTAAGGGAATGTAGAACCTGGCTCAGCTATACCTAAGAAAATGCCTCAATTCACACCTTAGAATTCTCTGATTAGATACAAAAATTAGCTGGGCATGGTGGCGCGTACCTGTACTACCAGCTACTCAGGAGGCTGAGGCAGGAGAATCACTTGAACCAGGGAGGCAGAGCTTGCAGTGAGCCGAGATCGCGCCACTGCACTCCAGCCTGGCAACAGAGCGAGACTCTGTCTCAAAAAAAAAAAAAGTCTGATTAGAAAAATGATTACACCACTGCCACCAGAAAGAGAAATCTTATATCTTTAGTTTCCAAGTCAGTCTGGCACAGACACATCTGATTGAGGGAGCTTAGGTTATGTGGCCACTCCCTAGCTGTAATGCAGATTAGGCAAGTTAGCATCTAGAATTTTCATCCCTTGTAGTAGGAGGTACATTTTGCTTCCCACCAAAACCCATGAGGTGGGGTAATTTTGCATTCATAGAAAGGGATTAATATTTTGGGCAGCCAAAACAGTTGGCAATATCCAAAATAATCTAAGCTGTGATGTCTCAATTTCAAAATACACCCTTCACTGACTTAAAATGTTAAAGTCCCACCTAACCCAACATAGCTATCCCTTACATTTTTTCCAGCATTATTGAGGTATAATTGACAAAATCATATATATCCAAGGTGTACAGATTTGATATATGTATACTTTGTGCAATAATTACCACAATCAAATTTATTAACATAGCTGTCGTCATCATGTTGTATATGCATGTGCTAAGTGCATTTAAGTGTGTAAGGACACTTATAATCTGTTCTCTTACCAAATTTCAAATATTAACTGCAGCCACCATGCTGTACATTAGATCATCAGAACTTATTCATCCTGTAACTGAAAGAGAAATACCATATGATCTCATGTGTGGCATCTCACCATTTGCCCCACTCTCCAGTCCCAGGCAAACACTATTCTATTCTCCGCTTCTATAAGTTCATCCTTTCTAGATTCCACATGTGAGATCATATGGTATTTCTCTTTCTGTGCCTGAATTACTCATTTAGCCTAGTGCCCTCTAGGTTCATCCATGTTGTCACAAAGAGCCATAAACTTGTGTCAACATTAAGGTGGTTTCCTTATTTTGGCTATTGTGAAAAATGAATCAAGGAACATGGGAATGTAGATATCTCCTTGAGATTCTGGTTTTATTTTCCTTGGATGTATACCCAGCAGTGGGATTGCTGGATCATATGGTAGTTCTGTTTTTAATATTTTGAGGAAACCCCTTACTGTTTTCCACAGAGACTATATCAATTTATGTTCCTATTAGCAATGTACAAGGACTCCCTTTTCTCTGCATCCTCACCAACACTTGTCTTTTGATAATAGTCATTGTAATGAGTATGATCTCATTGTGGTTTTAATTTGAGTTTTTCTGATGATTACTGATTTTGTGCATTTTTCATATACCTGTTGGCTATTTTACATCTTATTTGGAAAAATGTCTATTGAAGTCCTTTGCCCATTGTTTAATTGGGTTATTAGTTTTTTGTGGGTTTCTGTTATTGAGTTATGTGAGTTCCTTACATATTTTGGATATTAACCCCTTATCAGATACATAGTTCACAAATATTTTCTCCCATTCTGTAGGTTGCCTTTTAATTTTATTGATTTTTTTCCTTTGCTGTGCAGAAGCATTTTAGATATAGTCTCATTTGTTCATTTTTGCTTTTGTTACCTGTGCTTTTGATGTCAAATCTACCCTTAATATATCTTAAAATATGCTAACATTTGCCCTAAAAAGTAGATTATATTTATCCCACTAATATTCATAGAATAGGGGAAATCCCCAAACAATAGGTTGATATAGGATGGTGATAACTGTTGTGTTTAGTTGGAAAAGAAGAGGGAATAGGACAAAATCCTAAGGAATATTATCACTGAAGGGACTTGCAGAGAAAAAGAAACTTTCAAAGGGGACTAAGGAGAGATAAGTGAAGCAGGAAGAAAATGAGAAGAATGTGGTGTGATAGCATAGAGAAAGAAGACAATTATGTATTTAAATTATGGAGTTAATATAATAGCAGAGAGTCTAGGGTAATTCATTTAACCTTCATTAATCTTCTTTACTCAATCTCAAACAGCAAACTTTCTCCAACAATTTTTTATTGTATTTCATTTTTATACATTTTTAGAGATATAATTTTTGTACCCTAAAACACCAATTTTAAAATAAAAATTCCAGGGGGCGGTTCAAAGATGGCCGAATAGGAACAGCTCCAGGCTACAGCTCCCAGCATGAGTGACACAGAAGATGAGCGATTTCTGCATTTCCAACTGAGGTACCGGGTTCATCTCACTGGGGCAAGTCGGACAGTGGTTGCAGGACAGTGGGGGCAGCCCAGCAAGCCAGAGCTGAAGCAGTGTGAGGCATTGCCTCACCCAGGAAATGCAAGGGGTAAGGGAATTCCCTTTCCTAGCCAAGGGAAACCATGACACACAGCACCTGGAAAATCGGGTCACTCCCATCCTAATACTGTGCTTTTCCAAGGGTCTTAGCAAATGACACACAAGGAGATTATATCCCGTGCCTGGCTCGGAGGGTCCCATGCCCATAGGGCCTCCCTCATTGCTAGCACAGCAGTCTGAGTTCTAACTGCAAGGTGGAAGTGAGACTGGGGGAGGGGCACCCACCATTACTGAGGCTTGAGTAAGTAAACAAAGCGGCAGGGAAGCTCAAACTGGGTGGAGCCCACCACACCTCAAGGAGGCCTGCCTGCCTCTGTAGACTCCACCTCTGGGGACAGGGCATAGCCAAACAAAAGGCAGTAGAAACCTCTGCAGATGTAAATGTCCCTGTCTGACAGCTTTGAAGAGAGTAGTGGTTCTCCCAGCACAGAGTTTGAGATCTGAGAATGGACAGACTGCCTCCTCAAGTGGGTCCCTGACACCGAAGTAGCCTAACTGGGAGGCACCCCCCCATAGGGGCAGACTGACACCTCACATGGCCGGGTACCCCTCTGAGACGAAGCTTCCAGAGGAATAATCAGGCAGCAACATTTGCTGTTCAGCAATATTCACTCTTCTGCAGCCTCTGCTGCTGATACCCAGGCAAACAGGGTCTGGAGTGGACTTCCAATAAACTCCAACACACCTGCAGCTGAGGGTCCTGACTGTTAGAAGGAAAACTAACAAACAGAAAGGACATCCACACCAAAACCCCATCTGTACGTCACCACCATCAAAGACCAAAGGTAGATAAAACCACAGAGATGGGGAAAAAATAGAGCAGAAAAGCTCAAAATTCTAAAAATCGGAGTGCCTCTCCCCCTCCAAAGGAATGCAGCTCCTCACCAGCAATGGAACAAAACTGAATGGAGAATGATTTTGATGAGTTGAGAGAAGAAAGCCTCAGATGATCAAACTTCTCTGAGCTAAGGAGGAAGTTCAAACCCATCGCAAAGAAGCTAAAAACCTTGAAAAAAGATTAGACGAATGGCTAACTAGAATAAGCAATGCACAGAAGTCCTTAAATGACATGATACAGCTGAAAACCATGGCATGAGAACTACGTGACAAATGCACAAGCTTCAGTAAACGAGTCGATCAACTGGAAGAAAGAATATAAGTGATTGAAGATCAAATGAATGAAATGAAGTGAGAAGTTCAGAGAAAAGAGAGTAAAAAGAAATGAACAAAACCTCCAAGAAATATGGGATTATGTGAAAAGACCAAATCTATGTCTGATTGGTGTACCTGAAAGTGATGAGGAGAATGGAACCAAGTTGGAAAACACTCTGCAGGATATTATCCAGGAGAACTTCCCCAACCTAGCAAGGCAGGCCAACATTCAAACTCAGGAAATACAGAGAATGCCACAAAGATACTCCTCGAAAAGAGCAACTCCAAGACATGTAATTGTCAGATTCACCAAAGTTGAAATAAAGGAAAAAATGTTAAGGGCAGCCAGAGAGAAAGGTCGGGTTACCCACAAAGGGAAGCCCATCAGACTAACAGCAGATCTCTTCACAGAAACTCTACAAGCCAGAAGAGAGTGGGGGCCAATATTCAACATTCTTAAAGAAAAGAATTTTCAACCCAGAATTTCATATCCAGCCAAACTAAGTTTCATAAGTGAAGGAGAAATAAAATCCTTTACAGACAAGCAAATACTGAGAGATTTTGTCACCACCAGGCCTGCCCTACAAGAGCTCCTGAAGGAACCACTAAACATAGAAAGGAACAATCGGCACCAGCCACTGGAAAAACATGCCATATTGTAAAGACTATCAATGCTAGGAAGAAACTGCATCAACTGACGAGCAAAATAACCAGCTAACATCATAATGACAGGATCAGATTCACACATAACAATAATAACCTTAAAAGTAAATGGGCTAAATGATTCAATTAAAAGACACAGACTGGCAAATTGGATAAAGAGTCAAGACCCACCAATGTGCTGTATTCAGGAGGCCCATCTCACATGCAGAGACACAAATAGGCTCAAAATAAAGGGATGGATGAAGATCTACCAAGCAAATGGAAAACAAAAAAAGGCAAGGGTTGCAATCCTAGTCTCTGATAAAACAGACTTTAACAAAGATCAAAAGAGACAAAGAAGGCCATTACATAATGGTAAAGGAATCAACTCAACAAGAAGAGCTAACTACCCTAAATATATATGTACCCAATACAGGAGCACTCAGATTCATAAAGGAACTCCTTAGAGACCTGCAAAGAGACTTAGACTCCCACACAATAATAGTGGGAGACTTTAACACCCCACTGTCAACATTAGACAGATCAACGAGACAGAAAGTTAACAAGGATATCCAGGAATTGAACTCAGCTCTGCACCAAGCGGACCTAATAGACATCTACAGAACTCTCCACCCCAAATCAACAGAATATGCATTCTTCTCACCACCACATCGCACTTATTCCAAAATTGACCACATAATTGGAAGTAAAGCACTCCTCAGCAAATGTAAAAGAAAAGAACAGAAATTATAACAACCTGTCTCTCAGACCACAGTGCAATCAAACTAGAACTCAGGACTAAGAAACTCACTCAGAACTGCTCAACTACATGGAAACTGAACAACCTGCTCCTGATTGACTACTGGGTACATAACGAAATGAAGGCAGAAATAAAGATGTTCTTTGAAACCAATGAGAACAAAGATACAACATACCAGAATCTCTGGGACACATTTAAAGCAATGTGTAGAGGGAAATTTATAGCACTAAATGCCCACAAGAGAAAGCAGGAAAGACCTAAAATTGACACCCTAACATCACAATTAAAAGAACTAGAGAAGCAATAGCAAACACATTCAAAAGTTAGCAGAAGGCAAGAAATAACTAAGATCAGAGCAGAACTGAAGGAGTTAGAGACACAAAAAACCCTTCAAAAAAATCAATGAATCCAGGAGCTGGTTTTTTGAAAAGATCAACAAAATAGACTGCTAGCAAGACTAATAGAGAAGAAAAGAGAGAAGAATCAAATAGATGCAATAAAAAATGATAAAGGGGATATCACCACCGACCCCACAGAAATACAAACTACCTTCAGAGAATACTATAAACACCTCTATGCAAATAAACTAGAAAACCTAGAAGAAGTGGATAAATTCCTGGACACTTACACTCTCCCAAGACTAAACCAGGAAGAAGTTGAATCCCTGAATAGACCAGTAAGAGGCCATGAAATTGAGGCAATAATTGATAGCCTACCAACCAAAGAAAGTCCAGGGCCAGATGGATTCACAGCTGAATTCTACCAGAGGTACAAGGAGGAGCTGGTACCATTCCTTCTGAAACTATTCCAATCAATAGAAAAAGAGGGTATCCTCCTTAACTCATTTTATGAGGCCAACATCATCCTGATACCAAATCCTGGCAGAGACACACACAAAAAAAGAGAATTTTAGACCAATATCCCTGATGAACATCGATGCAAAAAGGGTTTTGAGCCTAACAACTGACTGGTATTTTGCAAGAGAAAAAAAAAGTACTGAATAGGTTAATTTCCTTCCATTCTTGGAAGAGGCAAAATTAGAAATGATGATTTTTTTTTTTTTTTTTTTTTTTTTTTTTTTTTTTTTTCCCCCGAGACATGGTCTTGCTCTGTTACCCAGACTGGAGTGCAGTGGCGTGATCATAGCTCACAGTAGCCTCGAACTTCTGGGCTCAAGAGAGCCTCCCACCTCAGCTTCCCGAGTAGCTGGGACGGCAGGCACTCGTGACTCCACCTAACTAAGTTTTCTTTTAATTCTACTTTTTGTAGAAACGGGGTCTCACTTTGCTGCCCAGGCTGGTTTCAAACTCCTGACCTCAAGCGATCCTCCTGCCTTGGCCTCCAAAAGTGCTGGGATTACAGGCGTGAGCCACGGCACCTGGCCAGATTTTGTTTTTAAGTTTGAAATGCTTCATTTAGAGTTTATTAACCACTAAATCTCTCTCTCTCTCTCTCTCTTTTTTTTTTTTTTTTAACTTTTAAGTTCAGGGGTACAAGTGCAGGTTTGTTACATAGGTAAACTTGTGTCATAGGGGATTTGTTGCATAGATGATTTCATCACCCAGGCATTAAGCTTAGTACCCATTAGTTGTTTTTCTTGATCCTCTCCCTCCTCCCACCCTCTGTCCTCCGAAAGGCCCCAGTGTGTGTTGTTCCCCTCTATGTGTCCATATGTTCTCATCATTTAGCTCTCACTTGTAAGTGAGAACATGCAGTATTTGGTTTTCTGTTCCTGTGTTAGTCTGCTAAGGATAATGGCCTCCAGCTCCATCCATGTCCCTGCAAAGGACATTATCTCATTTCTTTTTTATGGCTGCATAGTATTCCATGGTGTATATGTACCACATTATCTTTCTCCAGTCCGTCACTGATGGGGATTTTGGCTGATTCCATGTCTTTGCTATTGTGAATAGTGCTGCAATGAACATACACGTGCATGTGTCTTTGTAATAGAATGATTTTTAGTCCTTTGGGTGTAGACCCAGTAATGGGATTACTGGGTTGAATGGTATTTCCGACTTTAGGTCTTTGAGGAATCACCACACTGTCTTACTGTCTTCCACAGTGGCTGAACTTGTTTACAATCCCACAGTGTATAAGCATTCCTTTTTCTCCACAGCCTCGCCAGCATCTGTTATTTTTTGACTTTTTAATAATGGCCATTTTGGCTAATATTAGTTGGTATCTCATTGTAGTTTTGATTTGCATTTCTCTACTGATCAGTGATGTTGACCTTTTTTTCTTCATATGATTGTTGGCCACATGTATGTCTCCTTTTGAAAAGTGTCTGTTCATGTGCTTTTCCCACTTTTGTATGGGTTTGTTTGTTTTCCTGTAAATTTGTTTAAGTTCCTTATAGATGCTGGATGTTAGACCTTTGTCAGATGCGTAGTTTGCAAATATTTTCTCCCATTCTGTAGGTTGTCTGTTTACTCTGTTGATAGTTTCTTTCACTGTGCACAGCTCTTTAGTTTTATTAGACCCCCATCTGTCAATTTTTTGCTTTTGTTGCAATTGCTTTTGGCGTCTTCATCATGAAATCTTTGCCCATGCCTATGCCCTGAATGGTATTAGAGTTTTCATAGTTTGGGGTTTTACATTTCAGTCTTTAATCCATCTTGAGTTAATCTTTGTATCTAGTGTAAGCAAGGGAGCCGGTTTTAATCTTCTGTATATGACTAGCCAGCTATCCCAGCACCATTTATTGAACCGGGAATCCTTTCCCCATTGCTTGTTTTTGTCAGGTTTGTCGAAGATCAGATAGTTGTAGGTGTGTGGTCTCATTTCTGGGTTCTCTATTCTGTTCCCTTTGTCTATGTGTCTGTTCTTGTACCAGTACCATGCGGTTTGGGTTACTGTAGCCTTGTAGTATAGTTTGAAGTCAGGTAGCGTGATGCCTCCAGCTTTGTCCTTTTTGCTTAGGATTGCCTTTGCTATTCAGGCTTTTTTTGTTGTTGTTGTTCTGTATGAATTTTAAAATAGATTTTTTTTTTTGCTCGTTCTGTGAAGACTGTCAGTGGTAGTTTAATGGGAATAGCATTGAATCTATAAATTGCTTTGGGCAGTATGCCCATTTTAATACTGATTCTTCCTATCCATCAGCATGGAATGGTTTTCCATTTTTGTGTGTGTGTCATCTCTGATTTCTTTGAGCAGTGGTTTGTAGTTCTCCTTGTAGAGATCTTTCACCTCCCTAGTTAGCTGTATTCCTGGGTATTTTATTCTTTTTGTAGGAATTGTGAATGGGAGTTCATTCCTGATTTGGCTCTCGGCTTTACTGTTGCTGGTGTATAGGAATGCTAGTGATTTTTGCACATTGATTCTGTACCCTGAGAATTTGCTGAAGTTGTTTATCAGCTTAAGAAGCCTTTGGGCTGAGACAATGGAGTTTTCTAGATATAGGATCATGTCATCTGCAAGCAGGGATAGGTTGACTTCCTCTCTTCCAATTTGGATGCCGTTTATTTCTTTCTCTTGCCTGATTGCCCTGGCCAGAACTTCCAATATTACGTTGAATAGGAGTGGTGAGAGAGCATCCTTGTCTTGTGCTGGTTTTCAAGGGGAATGCTTCCAGCTGTTGTCCTTTCAGTATGATGTTGGCTGTGCATCTGTCACAGATGGCTCTTATTATTTCGAGGCATGGTCCTTCAATACCTAGTTTATTGGGAGTTTTTAACATGAAGGGATGTTGAATTTTATCAAAAGCCTTTTCTGCATCTATTGAGATAATCACGTGGGTTTTGTCTTTAGTTCTGTTTATGTGATGAGTCACATTTATTGATCCGCATATGTTGAACCAACCTTGCATCCCGGGGATGAAGCCAACTTGATCATGGTGGATAAGCTTTTTGATGTGCTGCCGGATTCAGTTTGCCAGCATTTTGTTGAGGATTTTTGCATTGATGTTCATGAAGGATACTGGCCTGAAGTTTTCTTCTGTTGTTGAATCTCTGCCAGGTTTTGGTTTCAGGATGATGCTGGCCTGGCCTCATAGAATGAGTTAGGGAGGAGTCCCTCCTTCTCAATTTTTTGCAATAGTTTCAGTAGGAATGCTACCAGTTCCTCTTTGTACATCTGGTAGAATTCAGCTGTGAATCCATCTGGTCCTGGGATGTTTTTGGTTGGTAGGCTATTTATTACTGCCTCAATTTCTGAACCCATTACTGGTCTGTTCAGGGATTCAGTTTCTTCCTGATTCAGCCTTGGGGAGGTGTATGTCTCTGGGGATTTGTCCATTTCTTCTAGACTTCCTAGTTTATGTGCACAGAGGTGCTCACAATATTCTCTGATGGTTGTTGGTATTTCTGTGGGGTCAGTGGTAAATATTCCCCTTATCATTTCTGATTGTGTTTATTCGAATCTTCTCTCTTTCCTTCTTTATTAGTCTAGCTAGTGGTCTGTCTATTTTATTACTTTTTTTCAAAGAAGAAAAACAGCTTCTGGATTCTTTCCTTTTTTGAAGAGTTTTTCATGTCTCTATCTCCTTCAGTTCAGCTCTGATTTTTGTTATTTCTTGTCTTCTGCTGGTTTTGGGATTTGTTTGCTCTTGCTCCTCTAGTTCTTTTAGTAGTGGTGTTAGGTTATTAACTTGAGATCTTTCTAACTTTTTGATGTGCGCATTTAGTGCTGTAAATTCCCTTTTTAACACTGCCTTCGCTGTGTCCCAGAGATTCTGGTACTTTGTATCTTTGTTCTCATTAGTTTCATAGAACTTCTTGATTTCTGCCTAAATTTCATTATTTACCCAAAAGTCATTCAGGAGCAGGTTATTCGGTTTCCATGTAATTGCATGGTTTTTAGTGAATTTCTTAGTCTTGACTTCAAATTTGATTCTTCTGTGGCCCAAGAGACTGTTTGTCATGATTTCAGTTCTTTTGCATTTGTTGAGGAGTGTTTTACTTCTGATTATGTGGTCGATTTTAGAGTAAGTGCCATGTGGTGATCAGAAGAATGTATATTCTGTTGTTTTGGGGTGGAGAGTTCTGTAGATATCCACCAGGTCCATTTGATCCAGTGCTGAGTTCAGGTCCTGAATATCTTTGTTAATTGTCTGTCTCAATGAGCTGTCTAATATTGTCAGTGGGGTGTTAAAAAGTCTCCCACTATCATTGCGTGGCAGTCTAAGTCTGTGTGAAGGCCTCTAAGAACTTGCTTTATAAATCTGGGTGCTCCTGTGTTGGGTCCATATGTATTTAGGATAGTTAGATTTTCTTGTTGAATTGAACCGTTTACCATTATATAATGCCCTTGTGTGTGTGTGTGTGTGTGTGTGTGTGTGTCTGTGTGTGTGTGTGTTTTAATCTTTGTTGATTTAAAGTCTGTTTTGTCAGAAACTAGGGTTGCAACTGCTGCTTTTTTATGTTTTCCGTTTGCTTGGTAGATTTTCCTCCATCTTTTTATTTTGAGCCTATGTGTGTCATTGCATGTGCGATGGTTCTCTTGAAGACAGCATACCATTGGATCTCAGTTCCTTATCCAGCTTGCTACTCTGTGTCTTTTAATTGGGGCATTTAGCCCATTTACATTTAAGGATAGTGTTGGTATGTTTGGATTTGATCCTTTCATCATGATGCTAGCTGGTTATTTTGCAGACTTGCTTACATGTTTGCTCTACAGTGTCACTGGTCTGAGTGCTTCAGTGTGTTTTTGAAGTGGCTGGTAACCATCTTTCCTTTCCACATTTAGTGCTTCCTTCAGGAGCTCTTGTAGGGCAGGTCTGGTGGTAACAAATTCCCTCGACATTTGCTTGTCTGAAAATGATCTTATTTCTTCTTCACTTATGAAGCTTACTTTGGCCTGATATGAAATTCTGGGTTGGAGTTTCTTTAAGAATGTTGAATATTGACCCCCAGTCTCTTCTGGCTTGTAGGTTTTCCACTGAGACATCCGCTGTTAGTCTGAAGGGCTTCCCTTTGTAGGTGACCTGGCCTTTCTCTCTAGCTGCCTTTAACATTTTTTCTTCCATTTCAACCTTGGAGAATCTGAGGATTATCTGTCTTGGGGATGTTCCTCTCGTGGAGTATCTTCCTGGAGTTCTCTGGATTTCCTGAATTTGAATGTTGGCCTCTCTAGCTAGGTTAGGGAATTTCTCATAGATGATATCCTGAAATACGTTTTCCAAATTGGTTCCATTTCCCCCATCTCTTTCAGGGGCACCAATCAGTCTTAGATTTGCTCTCTTTACATGAGCCCATATTTCTCGGACATTTTGTTCATTGCTTTTCATTCTGTTTTCTCTATTCTTGTCTGCCAGTCTTATTTCAGAAAGCCAGTCTTCAAGCTCTGAAATTCTTTCCTCTGCTTTGTCTATTCTGCTATTAGTACTTGTGATTGCATTATGAAATTCTTGTAGTGTGTTTTTTCAGTTCCATCAGGTTGGTTACATTCTTCTCTATATGGGCTATTTTGTCTGTCAGCTCCTGCAATGTTTTATCATGACTTTTAGCTTGCTTGCAATGGGTTACAATGTACTCTTTTAACTCAGTGAAGTTCATTCCTATCCATATTGTGAATTCTACTTATGTCATTTCAGCCATCTCAGCCTCAGCCCAATTCCAAACCCTTGCTAGAGAGGTGATGAAGTCATTTGGAGGAAACAGTGCACTCTGGCTTCTTGAGTTTTCAGCGTTCTTGCACTGATTCTTTCTTATCTTTGTGGGCTTATCTACCTTTTTTTCTTCTTCTTCTTTTAACAGTCTGGCCATGTTTCTGTAGGGCTGCTGTAGTTTGCTGGGCTTCTTCCCCAGTTCCTAGTCGCCTTGGATTTTCCAGTACCTGGAGCTATCACCAGTGAAGGCTGTGAAACAGCAAAGATGTCAGCCTGCCTCTTCCTCTGGGAGCTCCGACCCAGGGAGATACCGACCTGTTGCCAGCCCAAACGCACCTGTAGGATGAGGCTGGAGACCCTGGTTGGGAGGTCTCACCCAATCAGGAGGAATGGGATCAGGGAACTGCTTAAAGAAGCAGTCTGGCCATGCTTTTGCAGATCAGCTGTGCTGTGCTGGGGCACTGCTTCCACCCCTCGTCGGTGTGGGCTCTCCAAAGCCTGGAGGCTGGAACAGCTAAGTCGCCCAAACAGCAAAGACGGTGGCCCCTCCCTCCCTCCCGGAGCTCTGTCGCAGGGAGAATTCAAATCTCTGTCAGCCAGAGAACACCAGTAGGGGTTGCTGGAGGCCTTGGTTGAAAAGTCCCACCCAGTGAGGGGAAACAGATTGGGCACCTGCTTAAAGAAGCAGTCTGGCCATGCTTCTGAAGAGCAGCTGTGCTGTGCTGTTCTGGGGTACCACTTCTGGGAGCTCTGTCCCAGAGAGCAGCCTGCCCCTCCCCCTGGGACCTCTGTCCCAGGTAGGTGCAACACTGCTGCTGGTGGCTGGCTGGAACTCTAAACCAGTGGGTCTTATCCTGTGAGGTGCAGTGGAAGTGGGGCCCGCAGATCGTTGCTGCTTGGCCCCCTGGATTCAGCCTCTTTCCTAGGGGTATGTACAGGGGTCTAATCTCCCGCTTTGCAGGAGTTGCAGTTACTTTTGCTGGAGTATGTAATACAGCTCCTGGGTCTCTGCACGTGCTGAAGCGGCTGCTCTGCTGAGACTCCACGTATCTCTGTGTGTCAAGTCTGACACACAGGCCCTGGTGGATTGGGTTCACGAGGGGATCTCCTGACCCAAGGGTTGCAAGGATCCATGGGAGGAGCGTAGTTTCCCAGGATCGTACATTCACTCACTACTTCTCTGGGTGGGGGAGGTTCCTCTGTCTCCATGTTGCTCCTGGGTGGGCTGTCATCCTGCCTTGCTTTTCTTCATTCTCTGTGGATCGAGTTGTTTCCTTGATTAGACCCAATGCAGGTACCTGGATGTTTCAGTTGAAGGTGCTGTATTTACTTGCCCCTTTCCTTCCTCTCCGTGAGAACCACTCACCCTAGCTGCTTCTAGTCAGCCATCTTGGCCACTCCCTCCCCACGCCCCCTCCTTTTTTAAAAAAGTGCTTGAAAACTATTTGCAAAAGAAACCTAGAGATTCCCATGGTTCTTTTAAGATCTTGTTGGATGGACTGTGAAAGTGGGATTATTGTCTATGAATGGTCAGCTAGACTGTGTGTGTTTGGAAAGGGTGAGGGAATTAACATTTATTGAGCAAAAGGGCATGCTAGTTAAAATCATTGTTGTCTCTGGGGACAGATTTTTCTGGGTTTTAATCCAAACTCTGACATGTATTAGCCGTGTGACCTCTATTTTTCATTTGTAAAATGGAGATGGGATTGTCGCAGGGATTAAAAGCACTTAGAACAGTCCAGGATATACAAAGCACTGTGTAGGAGTTGGCTGTCATTATTAGTCATCAGTCATCTTACTTAATAATCACAAAATTGTTAGAAAATCCTGTGAGGTAGATATTTTCCTTACCATACCCATATGAGAAAACTTAAGCAATGAGAAGTCAAACAAAGTTACCAAAGTCGCACAATTACAGAGTGACAGAGCCTTTAGACGCTGCCTAGTCCAAGGCTTTCATTTCGCAGAAGAGAAAATTGAAGTTCAAAATAGGAGAGGTACATGCCTCAAGTCATTTAGTGAGCCAGTGCCAGAACTGGGCCTAGAACTCAGCAGCAGGACTCTTCCTGTCAGTAGTTCTCAAACTTTGTCATGTGTTAGAATCCTGCAGAGGGCTTGCTAAAACAAACTGCTGGTACCCCTGCCCAGAGTTTCTTACTTAGTAGGCGTGGGGTGAGCCTTGAAAATGTGCATTTCTAAGGAGTTCTCAAATGATGCCGCTGCTGGTGGTCTGGGGACCCTACTTTGGGAATCACAACACACCATAATTCGTACATCTTTTGTTCTTTTCATCACGGACTACACAGTCTGTGACCTACAAACACTTTCAAAGAAATGGGAACCAGTGATGAAAACCAAAGAAAACTACATAGCTAGCAGCAAGAAGGTACGGTGACTGACCAGCAGTCCTGGTTCGTGTGGGACTCTCCCTAGTTTTAAAATGGAAAATCCTGTAGTTCTGGGCACAAGAGGATGGTTGGTTACTCTAGATGAAAGTGAACAAAAGCCAGTGTCGGCTAAATGCCAAACAAAAAAGGACATACGTACAGAGAATGTGGTAACTTCTGGTGACTTTGTTTGAAAAGGACTCATTCATTTATTCTTCCAACACATCTGTATTATAAAACTACTGTCCATAAGGCACTGTGTTAGGTGGTGTGTTCCTGACCCTACAGATCCCATTCCACCATAGCAAAAGGTAAAAGTGACTCTACAGTGAGCTTGGTAGACATAGACCCATGCTTATATACTCAGGGACACCTGGAAGAGACGTAAAAAAAAGAAACATCTCACATAGGAAGTTTTCAATGCATCGTGATCAGGACTCAAATAATTCCCTTCTCTTTTTCTTCAATGTACCAAAGGGAGTACATTGTTGAGAAGGATTGGTTGCAAATTTCCAGAAAGGAGGGTAAAACAATTAATGAGTCAAGGTGTCAGGAGAGACAGAAGGTAAGGGGAGTCCTTCAGTAAGTGGGGAAATTGATTTGTTTTGTGTCCTCATCTCTCCAGGGCCATGATCATGTCCTTTGCTGGCCGTAAACCAATGCTGACCTCAGTTATAGTGTAATCTTCAAGGCTAATTTACGCAAAACTTCAAAAATGGTAAACATCCTCATGAAGACTAATGATGACATATTTTAGGAGTGCATAATAGTAGGTATAGAGAAAAAACTTCAGGGTAAAATGTTATTGCTGTTCTTATTGCTAAAGGGCATACTCCTTAAGAACCAAAGTTAATTATCAGTCCTTTGACCTATGAGGAAAACAAATTTCATGGACTCCCCTAAAGATTCCTATATAGTACAAATAAAATGCCGAAATATTTTGGGAACACATTTTGGAGCACTGGATGTGTCAATAAAATAATGTGTAAATTGCCAAATGTGATCTAGGAACTCCCTGCAAACATCAGATTAGGCTCTATTCTCTATCTGAATACTGACTTTGCTTTGATTTGTAACTCCTATCTTCACTAATAATGCCTTTTCCCCCCTCTTGTGTGCATCCTAGCCTATATTCTCTTTCATCATTCTACAGTGGTCAATGTGGTTATTGTACACCTTCACTTTCAATGAAAGCTGAGGGAAAAGAAGCCTCATAGCCTGCCCTCCCCCCATACATAAAAGAAGCCATTTAAAAAATAAAAGCAGCAAGCTACTAAATTTGACTCATTCAAATCTTGGTAATTAACATGTATAGTATTTTATGAGAGAGACAGAGAGAGAAAGAAAAAAATTAGCAGAAATGGAGGAAAACATATTACATCCTAAATACCACCAAATTGCCAAAATACACATTTGGGTAGTAATCTCCAGAGAACTCTCCGGAGGCACAGCATCTATCATGCTGATTTCCCTGAATAATATTACAGGATAGTCCTGTGTACTTCTCTTGGTGGTGGTGGTGGTGGTGGTGGTGGTGTGTGTGTGTGTGTGTAAAGAATTATCATATGGAACCTCACAAGTCTTTAAAACCTTTCTGCAATTATCCCTCATAGGATTACCACACTGATGAGTTTGTTCAACAGGAGCTGTTGTGACTTCCTAATTTAACTCCTATAGAGATGATTTGTATCAAAGATAAAACACTATATTTGAACTCAATTCCCACCTTATCCCTGAGCTTATGCTACCAAGCAATTCTTATAATGTTTGGAGTTCTATTAGGCTATAGAGAAAAATCTAGGGTTTCAGCTAAACCCTTTAATCCCCAGGCCTATGTAAAGGACTGTCTCAAGGTAGTCGCTAGCCCATGGGTTCTCAAAGTATGGTCTGAAGACCCCTGGAGGAGTCCCTGAGGCCCTTTTAGTGGGTCTGCAGATTAAAAATTATTTTGTATAATAACACCAAGATGAGTTACATTCAATTAAGCATTTTTCTTTTGAAATTAAGCAGACTTTGGAAACCCAGATGTGCATAGCCCTGTAGTAGGCTAAGTGGAAGTTACAAAGGCAATAGTAGCTTTTTTTCCCCCTCTCAGTATCTCGTGAGGAGACAGAGGACTTTTCCAGAGGCTACATGACATATGGTTATGCCATCTCTCTGACAGCTGAGGGATGTGTGCTTCTGTGTTCTTGGGTTTTAAATATTTCCCAGTCTTAATACCTAAAACAATTAGTATCAATAGATAGAACCCACACCCAAGAACTCCTTGGGGCCTTCAACAACTTTAAAGAGTGTTAAGGTGTCCTAAGACCAAAAATTTTGCAAATTGTTGCTTTATCAGGATTTCTGTTATTTCTAGAATGCATTTCTTTCTAACTGATCTACTTGGGAAAAAAAAAATCACTACCTCATGGCAATTATTGCTTTCCTATCAATATGGAGATTATATTTCTGAAGGAGATTGACCAAAATTATATTAAAAGGTTTAAATAAAACAAGTGGATCCATGTTATAACATGAGGAAGAGAGCTGCCCCACTAGAAGTCTGACATTAGATAGCTCAGAGTCCCCCCTCTCTAACAAGTCTCCCCTACTAGAGAAAGGGACAGCTTCTGTTTTGTGGGATGGGATAAGGAGACAATCTGAAGTAGAGTTTGACACAATATTATTCTGCCCATATGAAATTCTGGTAGCCGGGGTGCCAGGTGTATTCATAATCCCGATGCTGTCAATTTTAAGCCTGAAGCCCCAAGAGGCGAGCAGTGTTTAATACATCATCCCTTGTTAAATAGCAGCCACAGAGTTGGCGGTAGCCAGTGAAGCATTCCCTGCCATGTAGGACACGCCAGTTGTCTATAAATAGGACCTGTGAATGGGCAAAAAAGAAAAAAAAAAAAAAGAGAGAAAACACTATCAGAAGAAGGACAGACCAAGGGAACCCTAAGTCAGAAGAGATCATTTAAAAGACAAGCTTTAGGTTGTTCTCTGGTTACATTAAATGAGGTATTTTTCTTTTGAAATTAAACAAATGTTTGGAAACTAAGATGTGTATAGCCCTGTAGTAGGCTAAATGGAAGTTAACAGAGGCAACAGTAGGTAATAGGCCCTGCAGTGGAAGAGCTTCTGTTTCTCAAGTAATTGTTCTCTTATCAAAGCAAATCAGATAATTGGTTTCTTTCTTTTTCTTTAATTCTTATTCTACCCTTTCTCAAAGGGTTAAATTATCTCATGACATTTTATGCTAAGCTGAAGGTATTTTTCATCCAGAGGAAATACCAAAATAAAAACTACGGAATCATGAAGCTGGAAGGACCCTTGGGGGTCATCCAGTTAAACCCCCTCATCATACAAATAGAGTTACTGATGCCTTAGAGATGGGATGAGGCTTGCTTCCAGGGCATTCAGTGAGTGAGCCGCAGGACCATGACCAACACCAAGGACTCTTTCCTCTTTTTCCTTTGCAACATTGTGACTCACATATTAAGTAAGTACCCGTTCTTCACTGCTTCATTATTACAAGCTTGCTTGACATCTTTAGAGATTAGGACCCACCCTGCCAGGCTTTAGTTTGACCCAAAACTCATTCTCAGGTCTCCTCAACTCTATCGTTAGAGTCCGGTGTGCTGTATACCAGCGATGGACGACATCATAAGGAACGGTATTGATGACAGCCCGGTCATAGTTGTTGTACCTAACATGGAATCATGAGAAGAAAGATCTCAAACACATGTTAAAGACATCTTTTGTTTATTGAACAATTTTATATAAGGCTTCCCCTATGTTCAATACTTGTCCCAGAGACGAAGTGCAATAAGTCAATATTCTCTCAGGAATATCACATTGGAGTGAGGAGTTCCACTGCCTGTTGACCGTGTTTTGTTTTTCTTTGAATAATCGAAGGATACGGGATAGAAGTTAAGTTCCAGCTGGTTTCTCTCATCTTATGATATGATATTTTAAGTCTTTACTGGCCAAAGTTCATGGAAGCACTGGGGAAAGCTCTGAGCTTTCTCCTCACCAAACTGAGGTGGGGTGGACAAGAGAGGTTATACTAACAAAGCTTTCCTTTTAACAGGATGACTTACAACTTCTCAGGTGTCTCCCTTTGTGGGAGGAATCCCAGCTATAGCCTAGTGGACCATTCACCCAGGGATCTTCAATCATTCATTCAACCCTAACATTTATAGGCGCACCGGCTACATGTGGAGGAGGTAGCCAGGGGCTAGATCATGTATATATTGCCATGCAGGCCATGGTAAGGACTTTGGATTTTATTCTGAGTACCATGGGAAGCCACTGAAAAACCTTGCCTAAGATAATGGGTTTCTCTTTTGCCTAAGGCAAATTAACTTTTTACTGAAGTATACTATACATTACGGGAAAGTACACAAATCGTAAGCTTGATGAATTTTCATGATGTAATCGCATCCATATCACTAGCACCCAGGTCAATAAACAGATCATTACCAGAACCCCAGAACCCTTCCTTATGCCCCTTTCCAGTAATGCCGCTCCCCCCACCCAAGGGTAACTGCCATCCTGACTTCTATCACCAAAGATTAGTGTTGCCTGTTTATATAAAACTTTATATAAATGCAATCACAATATGTATTCATTTGTGTCTGGCTTCTTTTTCATTTAATATTATGTTTAGGAGTTTCATCATTGTTTAGCAATAGTTTATTGGTGCTATACAGAAGTTGATTGTGTGATCACACCACAATTTATTTATCCATTCTACCGTTGATGGACATATGAGTAATTTCCAGTTTGGAACTACTACAAACAGTGCTGTTATGAACATTCTATTACATGTCTTTGGTGAACAAATATATTCACTCCTGTTTGAAATAAACTTAAGAATGGAACTTATGGATCATAAGGTATGTGTATGCTCAGATTTACTAGATACTGCCAAATATATTCTTTCCAAAGATAAATTAACATCCAGTGGTGTCATTTTTGGACATCTCAGGCAATATTCCTTAGTGTTATATAGTACATGGCACAATCAGAGCCAATATTCTTAGTTTTGTTGCATATAAAATGAGCATAATAACATCTGCTTAGCTGATCTCACAGGGATACTGCAAGAATCAAATGAAAAAATAGGCCAGGTGTGATGGCTCACGCCTATAATCCCAGCACTTTGGGAGGCCGAAGCGGGCAGATCACCTCAGGTCAGGAGTTCAAGACCAGCCTGGCCAACATGGCGAAACCCCATCGCTACTAAAAATACCAAAAAAAAAAAAAAAAATTAGCCAGGCGCGGTGGCACGCGCCTATAGTCCCAGCTGCTTGGGAGACTGAGGCAGGAGAATCACTTGAACCCGGGTGGCGGAGGCTGCCGTGAGCCAAGATTGCGCCACTGCACTCCAGCCTGGGCAACAGAACGAGACTCTGTCTCAAAGGAAAACAAAACAAACAAACAAAAAAAAAAATAGAAAGAAAAAGAAAAAGAATATAATAGTCCATCCTCCCAGGCTTCAAGGGGCCATGCCTGGAGGGAGAATGGAGTGAGGACGCACAGTCTTCACCAGGTTATTGACACCCATTGTCATTTCCAGAAACTTCTAGTGCTGGGTTAGGCATTTGCAAAAATATTTTTAAATTTACTTATTTCATCATCCCAGAAGGAAAAGTGTTATTAACCTTCTTTTACATTTAAGGCAACTGAAACTTAGACACCTGCCACAAAGTTTATAAGTAGCAGAGAGGTTTTGAAATCTGGTCTCCCTAATTCTTTAACTCATTGTTTATGCCAGAGAACAGAAAAATGATCGTAATTCCTGTGTACGCTTGTTCATGAGAGCAACATTTTTACAGATCACACTTGTAATCTTTTGACTTCAAATTGAGATTTACAGTTTAGAAATGTTTCCATATACAGTATCTCATTGACCCTCTGTATGATAACCCCGTGAGGTAAGTAGTACAGCTGTTATTATCTTACTTTATAGATAAGGAAAATAATGATAAGGCCCTGTGATTTGTCCAAGTTTACATGGAATTTGGTATTCACTGTTTATATTAGATGGCGGTGTTTTCTAAAGCCAACAGAGAAAGTAGCAGGAAAAGTCTATTACACATAAGCAAAATGGTTGTGCAATATTCTTTGGATTAGAATAAGACTGTTTCTGGACTCTGGCACAAAGTGATGCCATCATATCATTGTGCAGTTTTTCCTTTCTTTCCTGCTTTGATATGAAGCAAGAGAGACCTGGGAGTAGGGGAAAGCAAATAAAGCAGGCATTTATCTGACAAGAAAAGCTGGGAAGATTTAACAAGGTTATCCTTCTTCTTAGCTGACAGAAGTATTTCCCAAGACAGCTCCATAATTGAGTGGACAATGCATTTGATGGATTTGTGTATTGTGGTGTAAGTGAAAGCTGATGGGCTTTCAGATAGGTAGATAAATGGGCTTTCAGATAGATCACCATTACAATCTCAGTTCAGATGTGTGATCTTGGAGGAGCTATAGAAATTATAAAAATGCTAGAAGAAAACCTCGGGATGACTCTCCAGGATAATGCTCTGGGAAAAGATTTTATTGCTAAGACCCCAAAAGCACAGGAAACAAAACCCAAAAATAGATAAATGAGACTGGATTAAACTAAAGAGTTTCTGTGAGGCAAGGGAAACACTCAACAGAGTGAAGAAACAACCCACAGTATGGGGATATGGCCATTGTAGAATGGCCATTGTAGAATACCAAAAATAACAGATGTTGGCAAGTATGTGGAGAGGAAAGAACTCTTATAGATTCAATAAACGGTGCTGGGAAAACTGGATGTCCGCATGCAGAAGAATGAAATTAGACCCTTTTCTTACAACATATACAAAAATCAACTAAAAATGGATTAAACACTTACATGTAAGACCTGACACCATAAATCTACTAGAAGAAAACATATGGTATAACTCTATGATACTCGTCTATACAATTACTTTTTGGATATGATCCAAAAGTACAAGCAACGGAAGAAAAAACAGGTAAATGAAATTACATCAAACTGAAAAGCTTCTGCACAGCAAAGGAAACAAAAGAATACAGAGACAACCCGCAGAATGGGAGAAAGTATTTGCAAACTATACGTCTGATAAGGGGTTAATATCTAAAATATTTGAGGAACTCAAACAACTCAATAGTAAGAAAGCAAATAACCTGATTTAAAAATGGGCAAAGGATCTGGATAGACATTTTTCAAAAGAAGACATACAAATGGCCAACAGGTATATGAAAAAGTGCTCAACATCACTAATAATCAGGTAAATTCAAATTAAAACCACCACGAGATATCACCTCATACTCCTTAGGATGGCTATTATTAAAAGGACAAAAGATAACAATGTTGATGAGGATGTGGAGATAAGTGAACCCTTGCACACTGTTGGTGGGAATGTAAATTAGTACAGCCATTATGGAAAACAATATGGAGGTTTCTAAAAAAAAAAAAAAAAAAGCTAAAAGCAGAACTACTACATCATCCGGCAATCTCACCACTGGGTGTATATCCAAAGGAAATGAAATCAGTATGTCTGAGAGATATCTTCCATGTTCTTTGCAGAAATATTCACAGTAGCCAAGATATAAAAAATCAATCTAGGCAGAATACATGGGAGAGTATATACAGAAAATGTGGTATGTATAAAAAGTGGAATACTATTCATCCTTGAAAAAGAAGAAAGTCCTGTCATTTGTGACAACATGGATGAACCTGGAGAACATTAAGTGGAAATAAGCCAGGCACCATTAAAAAGTCAGGAAACAACAGGTGCTGGAGAGGATGTGGAGAAATAGGAACACTTTTACACTGTTGGTGGGATTGTAAACTAGTTCAACCATTATGGAAAACAATATGGCGATTCCTCAAGGATCTAGAACTAGATGTACCATATGACCCAGCCATCCCACTACTGGGTATATACCCAAAGGATTATAAATCATGCTGCTATAAAGACACATGCACACGCATGTTTATTGCAGCACTATTCACAATAGCAAAGACTTGGAATCAACCCAAATGTCCATCTGTGACAGACTGGATTAAGAAAATGTGGCACATATGCACCATGGAATACTATGCAGCCATAAAAAAGGATGAGTTTGCGTCCTTTGTAGGGACATGGATGCAGCTGGAAACCATCATTCTTAGCAAACTATCACAAGAACAGAAAACCAAACACCGCATGTTCTCACTCATAGGTGGGAACTGAACAATGAGATCACTCGGACTCGGGAAGGGGAACATCACACACCGGGGCCTATCATGGGGAGGGGGGAGGGGGGAGGGATTGCATTGGGAGTTATACCTGATATAAATGATGAATTCATGGGTGCTGACGAGTTGATGGGTGCAGCACACCAACATGGCACAAGTATACATATGTAACAAACCTGCACGTTATGCACATGTACCCGAGAACTTAAAGTATAATAAAAAAAGAGAAAAAAGAAAAAAAAAGAAAAGAAGCCAGGCACAAAAATATCAGTACTGCATGATCTCACTCATATGTGTAATGAAAAAAAAAGTTGATATCATAGAAATAGAGAGCAGAATGGTGGGTACCAGAGGCTGGTGGGTTGTGGAGTAGTGGTTGGGGATATGCTGCTCAAAGGATACATAATTTTAGATCAGAGGAATAAGTTCAAGTGATCTATTTTTCAACATGGTGACTATAGTTAATAACAGTGTATTGTAATTTGAAAATGTCTAAGAAACAATCAATCAATGGAGTGAAGAGGTAACTCACAGAATGTGAGAAAATGTTTGCAAACTATGCATCTACAAGAGATTAATGCCCAGAATATATAAGGAGCTCAAACTCAATAACCAAAAAAGACATAATCCCTTAAAAATGGACAAAAGTTCTGAATAGACATTTCTCAAAAGAAGGCAGACAAATGGCAAATGGGTATATTTTTAAATGCTCCGTATCACTAATCATTAGGGAAATGCAAATCAAAACCACAATATCACCTCACCCCAGTTACAAAGGCTATCATTAAAAAGACAAAAAATAGGCTGAAAGTCAGGATGGTTAATATGTACAAACACAGAGAGAATGAATAAGATCTAGTATTTGGCAGCACAATAGGGCAACTATAGTTAACAATAACTTATTGTATATTTAAAAATAACTAAGAGAGTAGAATTGGAGTGTTCCCAACACAAAGAAATAATAAAGGCTTGAAATGATAGATACCCCAGTTATCCTGATTTGATCATTACATATTGTATGCCTGTATCAAAACATCACATGCACTCCATAAATATATACAACTATTATTTACCCATAATAATTGAAAATTTTAAAATTAAAATTCAATAAAATAAAATATAATAAAGTGATCTTAAAATAAATTTGCCCGTGGTTAGATATTACTTATTTGTTACACTTTAATTGATGATTTCTATTATAATTTCATAGTACTTAGAATATATATATATATATATATATATATATTAGAAAATATCATCTATAGGATTTTTGCTTTCATGAAGGTAATGATATTTTAAGCCTAAAACATGAGAATTTTCAATAATTTTCTCTAGTGTTTGGAAATTATTTTAACCCTCTGTTTAGTGCTCAAAAATGCTGTTCATTTGTGACTGATTAAACTTTCTAATAAAGTGATTTTATACTCTTTATGTTAAAGAAACAACAAATGCTGGTGAAGATGTGTAGAAGGGGAAACCTTATACATTGTTGATGGGAAAGTAAACTAGTATAGGCAATAGGACAACAGTACTGAGGTTCCTCAAAAAACTAAAAATAGAACTAGCATATGATCCAAAGCACTCACTACTGGGTATATTAAAAGGAAATGAAATCAGTATGCTGGAGAGATACCTGCACTCTCATTGTGATGGTTCAGTTTACGGGTCAGCTTGACTGGACTGAGGGATGCCAACATGGCTGTTGAAGCATTGTTCCCTGGGTGTGTCTGTGAGGGTGCTTCCAGGGGAGCTTGGTGTGTGAGACGGTGGACTGCAACACTTAAGATCCACTTTCTTTTTTTTTTAATTATACTTTAAGTTCTAGGGTACATGTGCATAACGTGCAGGTTTGTTACATATGTATACTTGTGCCATGTTGGTGTGCTGCACCCATCAACTCGTCAGCACCCATGAATTCATCATTTATATCAGGTATAACTCCCAATGCAATCCCTCCCCCCTCCCCCCTCCCCATGATAGGCCCCGGTGTGTGATGTTCCCCTTCCCGAGTCCAAGTGATCTCATTGTTCAGTTCCCACCTATGAGTGAGAACATGCGGTGTTTGGTTTTCTGTTCTTGTGATAGTTTGCTAAGAATGATGGTTTCCAGCTGCATCCATGTTCCCTAGGGCAGGCACTGTCCTATTAGCTGGGAGCCTGGCTGGGACAAATAGGCAGAAGAGGAAGAACTCTCTGTCTCTGCTCATTCTATCTTCCTTCTGGAGCCAGATGCCTTTCCTCCTCCTGCCCTTGGGCATCAGACTGCAGTTTCTTCCACTTTTGCACTCTGGGACTTGCATCAACAGCCTCCTGTGGGCTCTTAGGCCTTTGGCCTCAGACTGGGGTCTGTACTGTCAGCTTCCCTAGTTCTGAGGCTTCCAGACTTGGAGTGAATCATGCTACCAGCTTCTTCGGTTCTCCAGCTTGCAGATGGCCTATTGTGGGACTTCTCCACCTCTATAATCAGCTGAACCAATTACACCTCATAAATCCTCTCTCATATATCCTATCGGTTCTGTCTCTCTGGAGAACCTTGACTAACACACCCATGTTTACTGCAGCACTATTCACAATAGCCAAGATATGGAATCAACCTAAGTGTCCATCAACAGATGAATGGATAAAGAAAATGTGGTGCATATGCACAATGGAGTACTATTCAGCCATAAAAAATAATGAGATCCTGTCATGTGTGACAACATGGATAAGCCTGTAGGACATTACATTAGGGGAAATAAGCCAGGCACAGAAAGACAAACTTTGCATGTTCTCACTTGTTTGTGTGAGCTAAAAATTAAGTAATTGAAATGAAGATAGAGAGTAGAAGGGAGGCTGGGAAGGTTAGTGGGAATGTGGGGAGGAAATGGGGAAGGTTAATGGGTACAAAAAACAGAAAGAATGAATAAGGCCTAGTATTTGCTAGCACCACAGGGAGACTACAGTAAAAAAATAATTTAATCGTACTTCTGAAATAACCAAAAGAGCATAATTTGGTTGTTTGTAATACAATGATAAATGCTTGAGGTGATGGATACCCCATTTACCCTGATGTGATTATTACGTACTGCATACCTATATTAGAACATCTCGTGTAACCCATAAATATGTACACCTATTATGTAACCACAAAAATAAAAAAATAAAAATAAAATAAATATAAATTTAAAAGCTGATGTTATAGAGGTAGAAATTAGAACAGTGGTTACCAGAGGCAGGGGAGGGGAGGAGGGAAGGAGAGATGGAAAGAGGTTGGTCACTGGGTACAAAGTTACAGTTATAGTTAGATAGGAGGAGGGTGACAATAGTCAACAATAATATGCTGTATAGTTCAAAATAGCTAGAAGAGATGATTTTGAATGTTCTCACTAAAAGAATAAGAGGGGGAATACTACAATCAATCTATGCCTATATATTTGATAGCTTATATGAACCAATTTCTTAAACACACATGATAAAAAAACTAATTCAAAGAAAAGTAGATAATCTGAATAGCCTGACATCTATTAAAGAAACTGAATCTGTAATTTAAAACTTTTCAAAAAAGAGAACTCCAGGCCAGACAATTTCACTCATGAATTCTATCCAACATTTATGTAAGATGTAATATAAATTTTACAGTCTCTTTCAGAAAATTAAGGAGAGAAAATGACCCCACTCATATTATGAGGATAGCATCATCCTAATACCAAACTCAGACAAAGATATTACAAGAAAAAAACTAAATAGCAATATCTCACATAAACATAGGTACAAATATTCTTACTAAGACATTAGCCAATCACCTCTAGCAATGTATAAAAAAGATAATAATACATCAAGATCAAGTGGAGTTTATCCCAGGTATTCAAAGGTGGTTCAACATTCAAAAATCAACCAATGTATTTTATTATATTGTCATACTAAATAAGAAACATCAGATGATCATATAAATAAATGCAGAAAAGGCATTCAATAAAATTCAATATTAATTAATGATAAAATTCCCAGCATGTTAGGAATAGAAGGAAATTTCCTTATTCTAAAAAAGGATATCCATGGAAAACCTACAGTGAACCACTGATTAATTTTCCCCTAAAATCAGAAATAAGTCAAGGATGTCCTTTCTCACCACTACTATTCACTGTTAGTCCTAGAAGTCCCAGCTAGTGCAATAACACGTGCACACACGCGCGCGCGCAAGCAGAGGGAGAGAGAAGTGAAAGGCATACATATTATAAGGGAGGCAAAATACCCCATTATGTTGAAAACCCCAAATAATGTACAATAAAACTCCTAAAGACCCTTCCAGAAGACTCCTAGACTTGATAAAGAACTTCAGTAAAGTTTCAGGATACAAAATCAATGTACAAAACACAGTAGCATTTCTCTACACCAATATCATTCAAGCTAAGAACCAAATGAAGAACCCATTTACAATAGCCACAAAAAATAAAACACCTAGGAATACATTTAATTGAGGAGGTGAAAGATCTCTACAAGAGGAACTACAAAACACTGATGAAAAGATTGTGTATGACACAAATAAATGAAAAAGCATCCCATGCTCATGGATCAAAAGAATCGATATTATTAAAATGACCACACCGCTCCAAGCAATTTACAGATTTAATGCAATCTCTATCAAATTACCAACACATTTTTTCACATAATTAAAAAAACTTAAAATTCATATGAAACCCAAAGAAGAGACTGAATAGCCAAACCAATCCTAAGCAAAAAGAACAAAGCTTGAAGTATTACATTCTGACTTTGAATTATACTACAAGGCTATAGCAACCAAAACATCATGATATTGGTATAAAAATAGACATATAGACCAATGGAACAGAATAGTGAACCCAGAAATAAAAGTACCTATTAACAACTGATCTTCTGCAACATCAACGAAATTAAACATTAGGGAAAGAATACCCTATTCAATATATGGTGCTAGGAAAACGGGCTAGCCATATGTAGAAGAATGAAACTGGACCCCTATCTCTCACCATATACATAAATTAACTCGAGATGGATTAAAGATTTATATTTTAGACATGAAACTGTAAAAATCCTGTAAGAAAATGTAGGAAAAATTCTTCTGGACATTGGCCTGGCTTAGGCAAAGAATTTATGACCAAGTCCTCCAAAGCAAATGCAACACAAACAAAAATAAACAGATGGGACTCAGTTAAGCTAAAAACCTTCCACACAGCAAAAAAAACAATCAACAGAGTAAACCTACCTAATGAGAAAAAATAGTTCCAAATTATGTATCTAACAAAGGCTAATATCCAGAATCTGCAAGAAACTCCAACAACTCAACAAGAAAAAAAAGAAAAAACAAACAAACAAGTAACGCCATTAAAAAGTAGGCAAAGGGCCATGAATGGGTGTTTTTTGAAAGACATACAAGTGGCCAACAAACATGTAAAAGATGCTCAATATCACTAATTATCAGAGAAATGCAAATTAAAACCACACAATACTATCTTACACCAGTCAGAATAGCTATTATTTAAAAATCAAAAAACAACAGATGTTGGTGAGGATGTGGAGAAAAAAGTAAAGCTTATGCACTGTTAGTGGGAATGTAAATTATCACAACATTTATGGAAAAAAGTATGGAGATTTCTCAAAGAACTAAAAATAGAACTACCATTTGATCCAGCAATCTCACTACTGCACATCTACCCATCTACATTTTACATATACATGGAATACTATGCAGCCACAAAAAATAATGAAGTCATGTGTTTCACAGTAACATGAGTGGAACTGGAGTACATTATCTTAAGTAAAATGATTCAGAAACAGAAAGTCAAATATCACGTATTCTCACTTGTAAGTGAGAGCTTAACAATGGGTACACATGGACATATAGAATAATAGACATTGGAGACTACAAAAGGTGGAGGGTGGGAAGTTGACAAGGGTTGAAAAATTACCTATTGGGTGCAGTGTTCACTATTCAGGTGAATGGTACACTAAAAGCCCAGACTCCACTACGATGCAATATATGCATGTAAGAAATCTGCACTTGTACCCTCTAAATCCATTTTTAAAATGGAAAAAAAAATCACCGTAGGATACCACTTCATAGCCGCTGGAATGACTATTATAAGCAAACAAAGCAAAGAGCAAGCAAGTTTTCGTAGGGCCCTGGTGGGAGGTGTTTTCATCATGGGGGCAGGTCCCTCATGGGTGGCTTGGTGCCACTCTCATAGTAATGAGTGAGTTCTCCCTCTGAATTCATGCAAGAGCTGGTTGTTTAAAAGAGTGTGGCATGTCCTTTGAGCAGCTACAATTCATACATTGTTGATGATGGTGTAAAATGGTACAACTACTTTGGTAAAACTTGTTGCAGTTGTTTATGAAACTAAGCACTCACCTACTCTATGACCCAGCAGTTCCACTCCTAGGTATCTACTTTAGTGAAATGAAAATGAAAACATACCGAAAAAAAAACACTTTTACATGAATGTTCATAGCAACTTTATTCATAATAACCTGAAACTGGAAAGAGTCCAGGTGTCTATTCATAAAAGAATAAATAAACAGAACAGGCAAAAATCTAATCTATAGTGTTAAAAAAATAATTCAAACTATGGGTTCCTCTGAGATGTATGTGCAGGAGTATAAGAGTACTTCCTGTAGTGATAGTAATATTTTATATCTTGATAAGGGTTTGGGTTACATAGGTATATGTATTTGTCAAAACTCAGTGAGTGTATATTTAATATTTTAAACATCAGTACATATACATTGTAACTTTAAAAAAGCTGTAAGCAAATATTGTACTCTACTTAATGATACAAATGTTGAAGTATTTTAGGGAGCTATGTACTGATACCTTCAATGTATTATACTTTAAAATTCACTGAAAATAAGATTAACTGATGAATGGATAGATGGGAAGATAGGTGATAAAGCAAGTATAGAAATATCTTAATGGTAGAATCTAGATGTAAGTCTATGGGTTTTCTGTGTTAAATGTTTTCAACTTTTCTATATATTTAGAAATATTCATAATAAAATGTTGGGAAAATATTGAGTTACTACTCATTGTTTTAGGCACTTAGATATATGAGAGATAACAGAGCGAGAGTTTCCCAGAGGAACTTATCCGAGGGAAGTAAATTAATATTTACACAGTTCCTACTACAAGCCAGGGGTAAAGGTAAGGATAACAATTAATTTTTATCTTCACAACAAGTGGGCACAGAAGGTATTATTACTGTAACTGGAAACTCATGACTAGCAGGTTAAATGACTTGTCCAAGGCCAAAATCAATAAATGGCAGTCAGGATTTCACACTGAACTCCTTCTGATTACAAAGCCTGTACTCTTTGTAGTATGTCATGTTTTACTGCTATCTTCACCCTGCCTCTTCACCCCATATCTCCTTCCTTGCTCTTTTGTTTTTCCCTAGTACTTATCACCATTTGATATATTATATATTTGCGTATTTATTTTTAATTATTCTCTCTTGTCACTATAATGAGAATTCCAAGAGGGCCAGGAATTTTTGTCTGTCGTGCTTACAGTTTCATCTCCAGTGTCAAGAACAGAGCATCACTCTTGGTAGATGCTCATGGAATATTTGCTGAGTAAACTGAATTAATGCACAGTAACAGTTTGCTTGGAATAAGCAGAAGCAGGAGGGGTAATCCATCTGCAAAAAAAAAGCATAGTAAAAAGCTTGGCTGCAAGATGCAAAATAATTGGCTCCAGAAACCCAAAGTAGTTTGGTATAGCTAGGGCAGAATGTATGGAAAACATGAATCATATGCTAGAAGAGGAAGAAGGGATCAGATCATACAGAACCTTAAAAGCCATAAGGAAGGACTCTAGTCTTTCTCTGAAAGACACTGGGGAGGTTTAGAAGGATCTTAAAATGGGAGCAAAAGATAAGACTTGTATTTCAGAAAGAATGTTCTAGCTACAGCATGAGAAATGAATAGAAGAGGGCTCATGGTGGAAGCAAGGACATCAGTTATAACTTTAGCCATGGGACAGAAGAGTAGTCTCACTGCAAGAAGAGGCATTGTAGATAGAAAGCAGGGGATAGTTGGAGAAAAATATAGGAGGTTGAGTTGATAAGACTGGTTATGTAATATAAGGGAGAGGGAAAAATTAAATATGATGTTTATGGCTTGGGAAACTTAGCGGATGGTGGTGCCATTCAATGAAAATGGGAAAACAAGTGGAGAAGTAGGTTTAAAATGAGTAGAAGTGATGAGTTCAGGTTTGAATATGATATGTTTTATATTCTACAAAATATGCAAGTTGTGATATCAGTAGTCAATTGAATACACTGGTGAAGAGCTTTGCATAAATCTGGGCTAGAGACATAAATGTTGTTGGGTAACCTAGCTGGTCACTGAGGATAATTTAATAACTGTTTTTCATTTTAATAATGTTTCATTTAAAAAATACTACCTCTAATATTTGACCCCACCTCCAAAATAAACCTAGTATTCTTTGGTTGATGGCTATTTATTATTCCATGGGAATTATAAGAAGAATACAAACTGTTTGATAATAAAAAGCTATGGAATAGCAAGATTAAAATGTAGCAGATATAAGAATCTTAGGGATTTTTTTTACATTAGAAGGCTAACCTTTGGCAAACATATTACAATTGGGGATAGTTCTCTGATACTTACCTGATCAAATACAGCTCTTTATTCCATGGGTAGATATTTAACACTGGCCCAACCCCAATCATGTGGTTGTGACATTCTCCAACATCTTCAATATATTCATGCTTCAATGGCACTTTACTGAGGAGTTCAAATTCCTCAGGTGCCTTTTGAAGTACCTGTTCTGCTGCATAGAATCCATCTACTAGCAGTGTCCTGCCACCAGTTCCCTCATGTTTAAGACAATGAAACACTTGAATGCTAAAGAGAGAAAAGAAAATTCTTCTGTTCAGTGGAAGAGAGAACATATCAAAATTCTAGAAATTATATATAAAAGGTTTACTGAATCTACTTATCCTTTTCTTTTCATTTCCTAATTGGAAATCTCATTTCCTAATTGTTTTCCCCTCATAGGCAGTTGTACTTTTTTGTGTTTTGAAATATTAATGCCACTAGAGGTTTCTTCTAAACATATCTAACATATATTGAAGCTTATATGTGCTGGGCCCTGGGAATACAGGCATGAATAATACATAACCTATATTTTCAAGAAGCTCATAGTCTAGTAAGAAGAGATAAAGTAAATAAATACCAAATAAAATATGATAGGTACTATAATAAAGTTGCATACAAGATATAGTGGGGTCATAAACAAAGGAGCGATCTGTTCTAGTGGAGTGTTGTATAAAGAAATGTTTTGGAGAATGGAAATTGTTTTGACTAATCTTAAAGAATGAGCAAGAATTGGAGAAGAAGGAGATTGAGATGAGGAGAAGGCATTCTAGGCAGAGAGAAAGCATGACCAAAGATACCAATGTAAAACAAGGTATATTTAAGGAAGAGAGTAAGAAGTTCCTATTGGCATAGCACAGAGTACCACAAAATGATTTTAAACTGTGAAACTCTATGACCATATCAATATTTTAAAGAGTCCATTATGTTGATAGTGTGGAACATGGACTGGTAAGAAGCAGTGTGACAAAAAAACTTGGAAGACAACTTGAATAACTGAAATAGTAAAGAAAAATATTGAGAGCTTGAACTCAGAAAGGGGCATTATAGAGAAGAAGACACGCCTGAGAGATACTGAGGTAGAAGTAGCAGAATTTGATAACTGAAGGACAGGCAAGAATCTAGAATAACTCCAGGTTTCTCACTTGGGCACCTGAAAAATGATAATGTTGTTCACTAAGACCGAGATTACAGGCAAATATGCTATTGAATGATAATGAGGAAGTATGAGAGGTTGAGGAAGGAGTCCAGTTTAGAGGCATGTTAGAACAGCTAATCATATATGTCTGAATATGTTAACAGGGAAAGGTAAGGTGACTATTAATTGACCAGAAAACTAAGGTAGAATTTTCAAATTAATGAGGGGAAATAAAATTAATAGTAATTTAGTCAAATAAGCAAAACTAATAAAAAGTAAACAGCAAATTAAAATAAGAAATAAAAAGATGGAGTAAAATCAAGGACAATCTAATATAATATAAATACAATTAAAAAGAGAAAGGTAAGCCTGGCTATATTGAAATTTCTGTGAAACTTCTAGGTCAGGGTTTTTTAGTTACCAGTTAAGATGTTTAAGGAAGAGAGGTGGATTTTGTTACAAGTGATAGCTAAAGCCAAGAGCATGGAAGAGGTCATTTGGGGAGATCATTTCAGGTAAGAAAAGAGGGATAAGGAGAAAACCTTGAGGAAGGATAATATTTAGGAAATAGACAAAACAAGTCAGCAAAGGAGGCTGAGGAAAAATGGTCAGATATATAGGAAGGAAACTAGGAAAGAAGGAATATTTAAGAAACTTAGTAGTGGTTAAGAGTATGTCTCAGGGGTCAAGTAAGATGATAGTACACACTGGATATCACAATTAGTTGCTGGTGATGTTAGAGAGAGTAACTTTAATTGTGGTAAGGGGTGGGTTGGGAAAACTAGATGCCTATGGGTTTGAGTAAATGGGAAGTGAGAATGAAAATATATTGAATGTAGTTATTATTCTTTTAATAATCTTAGCCATAAAGTGGAAGAGAAAAATATGGCTGTAGCTAGACAGAGGTAGAGTCCAAGGAAGTACAAAAATAGAGAATTAAGATATGGGAGGCTGATAGGAAGGAGTCAATAGGTATGGAAAGGCTGAAGATAGAGGAGAGAGAAATCCCCAGGAAGCTGGAAAGGATGAGATCCAGAGCAAAGGTAGCTTTAGAGAGAGCAAAGCATATAACAATGAAGATGGTGATTAAAATGAATAAAATAATGAAAATTATACCTAATATTTATTAAACACTTAGTTTGTGTCAGGCAGTATGATCATATAATTTAATTCCTTAGCAATGCTAATGGATAGGTTTTATTACTAGTCCCATTTTACAGATGAGGAAACTGAAGCACAGAGAAATTAAGTTACTTGTCCAAGATCACAAATTTAATACATGTTTAGGCTGGGATGCAAATCTGGGTCTGGCTGATGACATAGTCTGAACTCTTAACTGCTATTACCACACTGCTAATCTACTTGGTCCTTGCCATTGATTACAAACAATTAAATTGAAGCCACCGACAGTTGTTTATCTCTGGTGTTGGTCATAAAGGGAAGAGCTAGTCAGTATTTGAACCTCAACCCCTGTACAGCTGCTTCTTATCCCATTTCCTCTTTTTTCCTTCTGTATCCACTAGAATAAGGATGCAGGGCTGTTGATCTCTCCATATATTGATAACATTCTTAAGTTACAAACCCTTAAAGAAAATCAGTGTAACCATGAGCAATTGCATATTATCATCCTCATATAGTCTCCATAAATCTATGTGCACTCATTTTACTCATATCTTTGTGTCTCAGGCTTATCATCTATATGCAGAAGTGAGATCAACAACAACAGAATAACCACAGAGGTGCCTCTACTGAGGAGCAAATGGTAGGAAAATTGAGTATAGTATGTATCATCTTTGGCTCAAAAGCATCTTATTCCATGTGAAAAAGTTATTCTTCCATCATTCCTCCTCTCCAACTTCTTATAAATCAGATTCAAATTCTTCTTAATGCCATACTCAAAGCAGCATACTCAAAGTGTTTGCATGACGACACTTTTCCAATATGTTAATAACTAAATGCAAGAAATCTGTACAAATTTCAAAACTAATGGTTAGGCAATACTTTTTTGGGGGATAACTTATAATTACTTTGAAAAATGTAAAATTACATTTTAATAATTAACAAAATTAGGACTCCATTTATATAGTAAGATGAATTTTCAATCAGTTAAAAATATTTTATTCCTAGGAGTCTGATATAGTTTGGATATTTATCCCCACCAAAATCTCATGTTGAATTGTAATCTCCAATGCTGGAAGTAGGGCCTGGTGGGAAGTGTTTGGGTCATAGAGGTGGATCCCTCATGGCTTGGTGCTGTCTTCAGATAGTGAGTGAGTTCCTGTGACAGCTGGCTGTTTTAAAGTGTGTGGTACCTCCTCCATGACTCTCTCTCACTTGCTCCTGTTTTTGTCATGTGAACTGTTTGCTCCCCACTCACTTTCCACCATGATTGGAAGTTCCCTGAGGCCTTCCCAGAAGAAGATGCTGTTATGCTTTCTGTATAGCTTGCAGAACCATGAGACAATTAAATCTCTTTTTTAAATAAATTACCCAGTCTCGGGTATTTATTTATAGCAATGCAAGAATGGCCTAATACAGAATCTAAAAACTGAGTTAAGGTATTTCAAAATGATCATGTTTCTAGGGGAAGAGAAAGAAAGTCATACAAATCCCCAGCAGCAGATATGATCTTGGTTCAAATAGAATGGAAAATAATTAAGAAACCACTCAAGACTATCACATATAAAGACCTTACACTGTAAAAATCTAATCCACCTACCCACAGGGCTCTTGAAAATAGGTAGTGTCAGTGTGCCGATCCAGAGCTAGCTTGGTGTATGCAGTGTCGCCTCTGGAGAAGTCTGAAGTGAAATACCACATCCTCCCATAAATGGTTTCTCTGTTAGATGAAATAAAGAAAGACCTGTTAGCTATTTGAAATGTTCATTCTTGTCTTTCAAAACTCTTTCCAATACCTTCTTTAGTTACTCACAAATAACAATAGATTTTTTTGGTTCCAGAATTTCATCCATAAGGTGAAAATAACAGTTGAACATGCTAGTCTTGACAATTCTCTCACTTATTAACATTCTAGAAAATTGGGGAGAAAACTGTGGAAGTATAATATTGTATTATGAAAGCTTAGAGAATTATCCCACTCTGATTATGTGCCCAGTTTTCATAGCCTTCATAAATTCAAGGTTCTTTTCTATGCTCACCTTTCTTTCACAGTAAAAGATGATGTAGCTGCTTCTAGAAGTGATTTTTTTAACTTTATTTACTATTTTTATAGCTGTTGTCTTTCATTAGTACCATTGTTTCAATAATGGTGGTCATTTCCTAGTATTTTGTATAATCCAATTTGCAAGGATGATTGGAGAGTTCTCATATTCTTTATAAGACACAGAAGTGATTAATGTAGATCCTCACTCATCTTTTGGACATGGAGGAATTAAGGAAAAGAGAACAGTATAGTTTCTGTTAGCAAGTATTTGGTGAGACTTGCTGTACCATTGTTGTTGTGCCTCTCCTTGAAGTATACATCATATATTTTGATTTTGTAATTATTTTCCTGGTGGGCTCAAATCTGACTAAAGGTCACTTTAATTCTTTAGCTTTCAAAGTTCATCTTATTTTCTGAACCCTTGAAATTCAAATAGGAAATGCTCTTCCTTTTGAACTATCATCCCTAAAGCTGTCTCAATTTATTGCTTACCAGCACAGTTTCTTTCACTTGAAAATTCTCAAACTGAGGCACCTGAGGGCTCACAGATGCTGTTAATTATGCTCTACCAGCACAGGGCAGAAGATCCAGCATGCTATCTACTACAAAATGAGCTATATCTGGATCTTATTAAGTAAAAGGAAAGTACCAATTATAATAAAGTAGGTTGACATCACACTTAATACTATAGAAGATTAATCTATATACCACCCAGAAGTGTGGAATGGTAATGAAAAGAACAATGTATTTAAGATTAGGAAACCTGGGCTATTTGAATTCAAGTTCTATTGTTTACTAGTAGAGCACTCCTGGGCAAGACACTTGGTATATTTGAGTGTCAGTGCCTCATCAGCAAAACGGGGACAAAACACACTGATCAGGATTACTAATAATGCATGGGAATGTGCTGGCTGAATGCTATATAGCCTTCTAAGGCAGTATTATTAACAATCAGTCTCTGAATCAAGCCATAGGAATCACAGAAGGTCAAATTGAACAGATGAGAAAATAGAGGACAGTGGGGGTCGGGTGTGTGTGTGTGTAATGGACATGCCTATGGTCACACAACTACTTGATGGTAGAACTCAGACTACTATCCAGTTCTCCTTACAGTCAGTGTTTTTTTCCAGTGTACAATAATACCTGTCACTTGGGATCACTGGGTTAGAAACATATTACCAACGACTGTGTAGTCATCATTATATTTTACACATAAGTGTATTTAGAGATTAGAAATCCAGACTTCAAATAAAGCACTGCAAGTGGGAGTCCCCTTATTCATGCTACAAAATATTCTGGATTGAAAATGAGGGTGACCATACCTGTTACATTTATTTATTGGTGCTCATGCTCTGGAAATTAATTATAGTACTGTGGATTTTAGGAAAGAAATGAATTACCTGATTAAGCTGATCCTTTCTGCCAACTTCTCTGTGTGCTCTTGAGTGGGAGGGACATTTTCTACAAATGCAATTCCATAGAGCAGAAAGTTTTGCAGAAACTTCTTCAGTCCCTCGTTGGTTTCTAAGAAGCTCTGGCAATCCACATATGGAACTTGGGCTTGCTGGTAGATTTCAGCATTCCATAGTATTCTAGGCTGGATGACTTTTTGTTTCTGCCCTTCATAGCTGTTTTTCACCAGCCAATTCAAATCATATTTAGTCACATGACCATCTGGCCCTTTTAAGGGGAAAAATAAAAGGCACTAAAATAATAATTATAAATAATGTCAATATTTGTAATTGGTTACAAATTATAATTGGTTACAACTAGTTAAGAATCTTTTTCTTAGCAATCAGTTATCCAGTACTATATTGTTTATGAAACCAAATTAAAATGAGTGCCTAGAATGTTTCTGAGACAGAAATATGTGTGGTTTGAGTGGTATGCATGAATAAATGAATGAACAAGTAAATCTTCCCAGAGGCTAAATAAATTTACAGAATTATAGTTACATAGTAAAAGACCTTCTGGAAAATTCATCAAGTCATCAAAGAATGATAATCCGAGTAGGCTTTTACAAACCTACTTGGCACTCTCTCCCCTTGCCCCCATCCCTGTCTTCCATCTATATAGGAACTCAGAATGTTTGAGGTAGAAGGGGCTAATCTTTATTTTACAGATGGAGAAAAAGTCAGTGACTCACTCAAGATCACACAACTAAGTACTATAGGTGGTACTAGAAACCCAACTTCTTGCTGCTAGAAGTTCAGTACTGCCTTCCTCTTCTACATGATATAGGACATTGCTGTCTAATTATATGACATCAACACAATACAGTAAAGTGACTTTGTAAGTGGCTTCACCTGCTGTGCACCCCTACCCTAAAAAAGTTGAAAACCAACCCCAAAATGCTTTAGAAAATCTTCAGGATAAGCAAAGGAAGCAGCAGAAGGAGTGAAAGGCTATGTTGACAACTTGTCTCTCCTTTTTACTTCTCTCTCTCTTTTCCTCCCTCCCCTTGATAAAAAAAAGTATCACACTTTGGATAATTTGGAAAGCATAAAAAAGTATGAGGAAATTAAAAGTCACCATGTTTATCGTTCTATCACCCAGATGAAACTATGATTGACATCCTAGCATCATTCCTTCCAGTTTTTCTATATATTCTCCTATTTTATGTAGTTTATATATATATAAATATAGTTTATGTAATTTACATATATATAAAATTTGGGACTCTGCCATTGTCGCTTAACATTTTAACAATTTTTAAAATTAAATTTTATCATTTTAAAAATTCAACCTTCATTAAAATTAATTTTTAAAGCTTACAAAATGTACACTACCAAGATTTACCTAACCGATCTATTCTTCTGCGTATGTAATTTATTTTAAAAATTTTCCTATTATTTATTAGTGATGATCTTTAACCATATTTCTAATAATTTAGAAATAGGATGTGTATTACATTTCTTAAAAGTTTGTATCTTTGTATTTAGAAATTTCAAAGATATAAACTTTTAAGAGTTCTGATACACATAATCAAATTACTTTCTAGCAAGTCTACTTATCTTCATTCCTTCCAACAGCACATATTGTGTCCATCAAAATATACTTAAAATATATTTTTTTCTAATTTGGTAACTAAAGTAGAACTGCTATCTTGTAATAATTTTAACTTATTTGCTTACTAATAAGGCTAATAAGAATACTTTTTATATTTGTTAGACATCTATGTTTCTTTAATGCAGGGGCTACCAAACTATGGTTTATGAGTCAAATCTGGTGCTTGGTTTTGTAATGCCTGTTTCAGAACACATCTGTCCATTTTGTTACATATTGTTTATAGTTCCATTCACTCACATAGCCCACAAAGTTTAAAAATATTTACCATCTGGCTCTTTACAGAAAATGTTTGCTGACTCCTGCTTTAATGATTTGTCCGTTCAGTCCTTTCTCACATTTTTCTATTGGAATATACTTGTACTTTTCTTACAATTTAGCAATAGCACCTTACATATTAAGGATTTTTAGTCTTTGGCATACAGTTTGCTAATATTTTGCCTGTTTTTAAATAAACCTTTCTATGGCATTTTTTTCTATTGTACATAAATTAGTAGTCAATGCATGCATTGTAGGCATGTTTTTCCTCCAATGCTTTTTCTTTTAACTTTTTTTTTGGAGATAATAGATTCATAGGATGTTGAAAAGAAATGTGTAGGAAAGTCCCATGAGCTCTTCTCCAAGCCTTCCTTGATGTTAACATGTTATATAGCCACACTACAATACCCAAACCAAGAAAGTGGTATTGGTACAATCCATTGGGCTTATTCAGATTTAACCAGTTAAACATATGTTCATTTGTGTGCATAATTCTTTGCAGTGTAATTACATGTGTAACTTTGTGTAACCACCACCACAATCAAGATACTCCACCATGACTCCTTCGTGTTACCCTTTTATAGCTACATCTGCCACCTCCTACCCCCGCATCTCTAACTCCTGGCAACCAATCATCTGTTCTCTATAATTATGTTATTTCATGACTGTTACATAAATGAAATCATGCAGATTGGCTTTTTCACTTCAGTATAATTTAACTGAGGTTCTTCCAAGTTATGTGTCATTAGTTCGTTCCTTTTCATTGCTGAGTAGCATTTTATTATATGGATGGTTTGTTTAACCATTCAACCATTGGGTAGTTTCCAGTTATTGGTTGTTACAAATAAGGCTGATGTGAACATTAATGTACAGGGTTTTATGTGAACATAAGTTTTCATTTCTTTGGGATAAATGCCCAGAAATGTGATTTCTGGGTTGCATGTTTGGTTTTTTTGTAAGAAATTACCAAACTGTTTTCTAGAGTGTACCATTTTACATTCCTATAAGCAATGTATGAGTGATAGAATTTCTCTGCATCTTCTCTAGTATTTGGTGTAGTTGCTGTTTTTTAATTTAGTCATTCTGATAGGTATGTAGTGCAATCTCATTGTGATATTAACTTTCATTTCTCTAACAGCTAATAATGTTGAACATCTTTTCATGCGTTTATTTGCCATCTGTATATCCTATTCAGGAAAATGTCTGAGCATATCTTTTATCCATTTTTAAATTGTATTGCTTGTTTTCTATGCTGAGTTTTAAGAGTTTAGTCCTAGTGCAAGTCAGGACCTTAAGATGTTCTCATATGTTCTTTTCTTGAAGTTTTATAGGTTTATGTTTTACATTTACATCCACAATCTACTATGAGTTGGTTTTTATATAAGGTGTGAGACTTGGGTTGAGGTTCTTTTATTTTTTCATTATGGACATCCAATTGCTCCGGCACCAATTATTGAAAAGACTATCTTTCCTCCATTGAATGGCTTTTGCACTTTTGCCAAAGATAAGTTGACTATATTTCTGTGGATCTATTTCTGGGTTCTCTATTCTATTCCATTGATCTATGTATCTGTCCCTCCACCAATACCACATTGTCTTGATTACTGCAGTCTTAACATCAGGAAGTGATTTCTTCCCACTTAATTCTTCATTTTAAAAATTGTGTTGGCTTTCCTAGGGCCTGTATATTTCCATTTAAATTTTAGAGCAAGCTTGTTTATAATTATTAAAAAATCTTGCTTATATTTTGACAGGAATTACATTAAAACTATAGATCAATTTGGAGAAAACTGACATCATTACTATGTTGAGTCTTCCAATCCATGAACATGATTTGCTTCTCCATGTATTTATGTCTTCTTTAATTTCTTTCATCAGCATTTAATAATTTTTATAATATAGATCCTATACATATTTTGTTAGATTATACCTAAATATTTAAATTTATTTGAAGCTACTGAAATGGTCATTTTTCATTTCAGTTTCTGCATGTTTAAGTATATAGAAATATGATTGATTTTTGTCTGTTGATCTTGTGTCCTGTGACCTTACTGAACTTATTTATTAGTTTTCATGGTTTTATTACAGATTACTTGAGGTAGTCTATGTTAGGCTATCATGTATCTGCAAATAAAGAGTTTTGTGTACAGATTTTATTAATTTTTCTTGACTTACTGTAATATAATTTCCAGTACTATGATAAATAAGAGTGGTGAGAGTGGATGTTAAATAATAGTGGTAAGAGTGGGCATCCTTGCCATGTTCCCTGTCTTAGAGGGAAAGCATTCAGTCTCACCATTAAGTATAATGTTAGCTGTGGATTGTAACACTTTTATATGAAGAAAAAAAGTTTCAAAAAATCCTTCCAAAACAAGAAAAAAAGAAAAATAACTATTAACCTATTTTTGAAAGGAACAAACCATTTTCCACAAAATAATTGTCCTTCAGAAGAGTACCCCCAAAGAAGATCAAGTCTCCTGTCCACTCACAAGTAAAGAAGAGTGTGGTCTCATCCAGACGAATGTTCTTTGGCTTGATACATAAATCCACACTGGCAGTATCCAGGCTGCGCTGGTGAGTCTTAGAGTTGTAGCACGATGCTGAGCGGCAGTGGTCTCGAAGCCAGACATAATCAAAGCGCATCACGGTATTAGCATATTTCAGCTCTAGGGAAAAGATCACGTTCATCAGAAATCAGCATCCAGAAAACTTCCTTCTAAAAGTCTTCTACCAAGAAATAAGCAAGAGCAATAAGGGTTGAGGGGAGGGACTTGCCCCTTACCAGATATTAAAATATACTGTAGAACTTCTATAATTAAAATGGTGTAATGTTGTATTTAAATAGATAAAATGATGGAAGAGTATAAAAAGCCCAGAAATATACCCAAATGCATATGGAAATCTGATATCTAATAAAGTGACAGCAAAAGTCATTGACGAAAAGATGAATTTTTAAATAAATGGTATTGGGACAACTAGATAGAACTGGGGAAAAGATAAATTTGTGTCTATATGTCATGTTGTCAGAAGGTCATCAAGATAAACTCAAAATATGTAAGTACTAAATTTAGAATATGAAACCATTCAAGTATCAAAAGAAGGAAGCATAGGTGTGTAGAGGATATATAGGAGGTGATATGGTTTGGCTCTGTGTCCCCCCCCCAAATCTTATGTTGAATTATAATTCCCAATGTTAGGGGAGGGACCTAGTGGGAGGTGATCGGATCATGGGGGCGAATTCCCCTTTGCTGTTCTCCTGAAAGTGACTGAGCTCTCACAAGATCTGGTGGTTTAAAAGTGTGTAGCACTTCCACCTTCACTTTCTCCTGCTTTGCCATGGTAAGATGTGCTTGCTTCCCCTCACCTTCCACCATGATTGTAAGTTTCCTGAGGCCTCCCAGCCATGCTTCCTGTACAGCCTGCAGAACTGTGAGTCAATTAAACCTCTTTTCTTCATAAAGTACCCAGTTTCAGGTAGTTCTTTACAGCCATGTGAGAACAAACAAACACAGAAAATTGTTACCAGAGAAGTGGGGCATTGCTATAAAGATACATGAAAATGTGGAAGCCACTTTGGAACTGGGTAACAGGCAGAGATTGGAACAGTTTGGAGGGCTCAGAAGAAGACAGAAAGGTGAGGGAAAGTTAGGAACTTCCTAGAGACTTCTTGAATAGTTTTGACCAAAATGCTGATAGCGATGTGAACAGTGAAGTCCATACTGAGGTGGTCTTAGATGGAGATGAGGAACTTATTGGGAACTGGAGTAATGGTCACTCTCGCTATGCTTTATCAGAGACTGGCAGCATTGTGGCCCTGCTCTAGGGATTTGTGGAACTTTCAACTTAAGAGAGATGATTTAGTGTATCTGGCAGAAGAAATGTCTAATCAGCAAAGTGTTCAAGATGTGGCCTGGCTGCTTCTAACAGTGTATGCTCATATGCATTTGCAAAGAGATGGTCTGAAATCAGAACTTATAGTTAAAAGGAAAACAGTATAAAAGGTTGGAAAATTTGCAGTGAGACCATGTGGTGGGAAACAAACCATTTTCTGGAAGGAATTCAAGGCTGCAGAAATTCCCATAAGCAAAGAGAAGCCAAATGTTAATATCCAAGACAATGGGGGGGAAATGTCTCCAGGGCATGTCAGAGACCTTTGCAGCAGCCCCTCCCATTACAGGCCCTGAGGCCAAGAGGGAAAAAAGAGTTTTGTGGGCCAGGCCTAGGGCCCTACTGCTCCATGTAGCCTTGGGACACGGCCCCCATGTCCCTTGGCTCTATGTCTCAGCTGCTTCAGCTCTAGCCATGGCTAAAAGGGACCAAGGAACAGCTTGGGCCATTGCTTCAGAGGATGCAAGCCCCAAGCCTTGGTGGCTTCCATGTGTTATTGGGCCTATGGGTGCCCAGAAGACACGAGTTGAGGCTTGGGAGCCTCTGCATAGATTTCAGAGGATGGATGGAAATGCCTGGATATCCAGGCAGAAGTCTACTGCAGGGGCAGAGCCCTCATGAAGAACCTCTCCTAGGGCAGTGTGGAGGAGAAATGTGGGGTTGGAGGCCCCACACAGAGTCCCCACTAGGGCACTGCCTAGTGGAACTATGAGAAGAGGGCCACTGTCCTCCAGACCCCAGAATGGTAGATCCACCAATAACTTGCACTGTGCACCTGGAAAAGCCACAGCCACTCAATGCCAGCCTGTGAAAGCACTCCCAGACGCTGTACCCTGCAAAGCCAGAGGGGCATAGCTGCCCAAGGCCACGGGAGCCCACCCCTTGAATCAGCATGCCCTGGATGTGAGACATGGTATCAAAGGAGATTATTTTGGAGCTTTAAGATTTAATGACTGCCCTGTTGGGTTTTGAACTTTCATGGGGCCTGTAGCCCCTTGGCTTTGGCCAATTTCTCCCATTTGGAATGGGAGCATTTACCCAATGCCTGTACCCCCATTGTATCTTGGAAGTAACAAACTTGTTTTTGATTTTACAAGCTCATAGGTGGAAGAGACTTGCCTTGTCTCAGATGAGACTTTGAACTTGAACTTCTGAGTTAGTACTGGAGTGAGTTAAGACTTTAGGAGACTGTTGGAAGGTGTGATTGGTTTTTAAATGTGAAAAGACATAAGATTTGGGAGGGGCTAGGAGTGAAATGGTGGAATGATATGGTTTGTCTCTGTGTCCCCACCCAAATCTCATGTTGAATTGTAATCCCCAATGTTGGGGGAGGGACCTGGTAGGAGGTGATTGGATCATCGGGGCAAATTCCCCCCTTGCTGCTTTCATGATAGTGAGTTCTCATGAGATCTGGTTGTTTAAAAGTGTGTAGCACTTCCCCCTTTGCTGTCTCTCTCCCCTGCTCCACCATGGTAAGACATGCTTGCTTCCCCTTTACCTTCTACCAAGATTTTAAGTTTCCTGAGGCCTCCTAGCCATGCTTCCTGTACAGCCTATGGAACTGTGAGTTAATTAAAATTCTTTTCTTCATAAATTAACCATTCTCTGGGAGTTCTTTATGGCAGTGTGAGAACAGACTAATACAGGAAGTCCTTGTACTATTTTAGCAACTAACCTTCTGTTAATTTGAAGTTATAGCAAAATAAAAAAATTACAAAAAAAACAAAGACTTTCTATACATTAGATTACTCATTTAGAAAAGGTAAATAAAAGTGTGTGACCCAATTTACAAAAGAAAAGAAAAAATAAGTTATGTCTTCATATAATTAAAAAAAATAAATTTCTGATAGATTAAAGTACAAAAAATTAAAACTGTGAAACATTAAATGTTGACAACCTTGAGGTAAGAAAGGTTGTTTTAATATGACACAAAAGGCATAGAGATAAATTTGTCTATATTAAAATAAATACCTTCTGTTCTGCAAACAATATAAAAGCAAAGTTAAAAGACAAGTAACAGGAAAAAAATATTTGTAACATAAAAGGATTAATATCCAGCATATAGAATAAACCTCTGAGATCATTAAAGATAAAAACCCAACAGAAAAATAGGTGAAGGATATCAATAAGGAAAGTCACCAGAAGTGACCGGTATACATATGAACTGCCCCCAGCCTTGTTAATAATAAAAGAAATGGGTATTTAAACCAAAATGTGATACCATTTTATACCAATCAGAGCAACAAAAATTTTAAAGGCTGATTAAAATGTGTTTTAAAGGATGTGGGGAAAAATGCACACTTGCAAACATTGGTAGTAGGAGTAAATATTGTTAAAGTTATACTATATGGCAATCAGCAAGTTTCTATGAAAATAATTTAAAATGTGCATATTTGATCTAGAAATTCACCTCTCAGTATTTATCTTTTTTACTCTTGTACTTTATTTATTTTATCTTTTAATATATTTTTTTATTTCAATAGCTTCTGGGGCTCAAGTGGTTTTTGGTTACATGGATGAACTGTATATTGGCGAAGTCAGAGATTTCAGTGCACCCATCACCTGAGTAGTAGTGTACACTGAAACTGATATGTAGTTTTTTATTCCTTATCCCCCTCCTTCCCTCTCCCCTTCTGAGTCTCCAATGTCCATTATACCACTCTGTATGCCTTTGCATAACATAGCTTAGCTCCCACTTATAAGTAAGAACATACTGTATTTGGTTTTTTATTCCTGAGTTACTTCACTTAGAATGATGGTCTCAAGCTCCATCCAAGTTGCTGCAAAATACATTATTTCATTCTTTTTTTATGGCTGAGTAGTATTCCATGGTGTATATATACATTTTCTTTATCCACTTATTGGTTGATGGGTACTGAGGTCGGTTCCATATCTTTGCCATTGTAAATTGTGCTGTGATGAACATACACATACAGGTGTCTTTTTGATATAATGACTTCTTTTCCTTTGGGCAAATAGTAGTTCACCTCGCAGTATTTATCTTATAGAAAGTGTCACACATGTGGAACAGCATATAAGGATATTCATAATAGTGATGGTTATAATAGTAAAAATAATTAGAAAAAAGATTAAATGTCTATCAGTGGGGAAGTGGAAGAATCGCTGAATAAACTGTAGTTTATCCACATTTTAAGATATTAGGCAACAGTTTTTAAAAACTGCTATACCTGTACCTCTCACATTCACTTTCATTGGTATTATCATTCTCATTTTAAGGAAAACTAATTAAAGCTCAGAGATGCTAAGTAACTTTGTAAGAATATAATCATTAGGTGGTAAAGCTAGGACATGAACCCAAGTTGTGCAACCCCACAGCCTAGAACACTAATGTGTCTCAAAGTACAGCCTTGGGAGTCTGGAGGTGAGACTTCTTTTAGAAAAACACAATGAGGAGCTTGGCAAATTCTCTCCCCCAAAAGTATTGATAAAACTGGCCAAAATTTAAAAAGAACCATTTTAAGACTCTGGAAATTGTCCAAAGGTATACAGCAAATTGAGAAGTATTTATTCTATTTTTATTTATTTTTTTTTTTTGAGACGGAGTCTCGCTCTGTCACCCAGGCTGGAGTGCAGTGGCCGGATCTCAGCTCACTGCAAGCTCCGCCTCCCGGGTTCACGCCATTCTCCTGCCTCAGCCTCCCGAGTAGCTGGGACTACAGGCGCCCGCCAGGTCGCCCGGCTAGTTTTTTGTATTTTTAGTAGAGACAGGGTTTCACCATGTTAGCCAGGATGGTCTTGATCTCCTGACCTCGTGATCCGCCCGTCTCGGCCTCCCAAAGTGCTGGGATTACAGGCTTGAGCCACCGCGCCCGGCTATTCTATTTTTAATTTCTTTAGTAACCTTCATACTGTTTCCCATAATTGCTACACCAATCTACATTCCCACCAACAATGTACAAAAGTTCCTTTTTCTCCACACCCTTGCCAACACCTGTTATCTCTTGTCTTTTTGATAATAGGTATTCTAATGGGTGTCAGGTGGTAGTTTTGATTTGTATTTCTCTTATAATTAGTGATGTTGAGCATCTTATCATATAGGTGTTGGTCATTTGTATGTCTTCTTTGGGGAAATGTCTATTCAGATTCATTGACCATTTTTTAATTGGGTTATGTGTTCTGTTGCTATTGAGTTGTATGAATTCTTTATAAATTTTTGGATATTAATCCCTTATCACAAATACAGTTTGCAAATATTTTTTCCTAATCCCCAGGATATCTTTTCATTTTTTTTGATTGTTTTCCTTTGCTGTGCATAAGCTGGTTAGTTTGATGTTGTCTCATTTATTTATTTTGGTTTTTGTAGCCTAAGCAGTTGGTGTGATACCCAAAAAAATAATTGCCAAGGCCAATGTCAAGGAGCTTTATAACGTGTTTTCTTCTAGGAGTTTTATGGTTTCAGGTCTTATTCTTGTTTAAGTCTTTATCCATTTTGAGCTGATTTGTGTGTAGGATGATAAAGGTCCAATTTCATTCTTTTGCCTTCTGAGTATATGCCCAAAGGAAATGAAAGTACTACCTCATAAAGATACCTGCACGTCCATGTTCATTGCAGCATTATTCATGAAAGCCAAGATATGGAAACAACCTAAATGTCTGTTGATGGATGAATGTAAAAAAAACTGTGGTATATATAGACAATGGAATGTCATTCAGCTTTTTAAAAAGGAGATCTTGCCATTTGTCATAATATGGATGAACCTGGAGGACATTATGCTAAGTGAAATAAACCAGATACAGAAAAAAAAAAAATTTGCATGATCTCATTTGTATCTGGAATCTTAAAAAAAAAGTCAATTAAATATATATAGAGAATAAAACAATGGTTACCAGGGCCAAGGGTAGGGGCATGGGTGAGGAAATGGGAGATGTATGGCTAAGGACACAAAGTAGCAGATATGTAGAATGAACAGATCTAGATGTCTGTTACACAACAACATGAAGACTATAGTTTATAATAGTGCATTGTGTTTTGGATTTTTGCTAAATGAGTCAATTGTAGCTGTTTTTGTCACAAAAAATGGGTAACTATGTGAGATGATTGATATGTTAATTGCTTCATTATAGTAACAGTTTTACTATCTATATGTATCTCATAATATCATGTCATATATTTTAAACATACACAATGCAATTTCTTTTAAAAAGGAAGTATTTATTTTCAAAAAAACTACTGAACCTTGGGTAAAAATAGTGGGAATCTGTGGTGTATTTTAGCATGGGGTGCTCCCACTCCTATTCCTCCACCCCTAGCTCCAATCAGCAGTAGTTCCATGAAAGTGGGCTAAACCAAGAAAACCGGCAGCTTTGCTGTCAAAGATGACTAATGTGATTTGGAGCAGAGCATGCATAAAACCCCTATGCACCTGGGTGTTATCAAAAACAATTACGGAAGCCATACTGGTTGGAGCAAGCAACAGACCCGAAGAACAGCCAGAAATCTAACCAGGCTATATAGGGAGTGAGAAAGCTATAATAGGTCTTGAAAAGCTCCCACACATCCCTAGTATTTGGAAGGTTGCATATGCATGCACTGCTGTATGCACACTGAAGAGAGACTGGAAATGGCCCTAGTTATTTACATGTCTCTGGATGAAAATGAGGGTTTTTGTAGGAGACATGAGAATGACAGAAAGTAAAAACCAGGACAAACTTCTTGGGTTAGTCTGTTTGCATCATTATAGAGAAGTATCTGGGGCTAGGTAAGTTGTAAAGAAAAGAGGTTTATTTGGCTCATGGTTCTGCAGGTTGTACAGAAAGCATAGTGCTGGCATCTGCTTCTGGTGAGGGCCTCAGGAAGCTCATAATCATGGCAGAAGGTGAAGGGGAGCTAGCATGACACATAGTGAGAGAGGGAGCGAGAAAGAGGGAAGAAGTACCAGGCTCTTTTAAACAATTGGATCTTGTCTGAACTCATTACTGAGGGGCAGGCACCAAGACATTCATGAGGGATTTGCCCTCCTGACCCAAATAACTCCCATCAGGCCCCATTTCCAACATTGGAGATCACATTTCAACATGAGATTTGGAGGAGACAAATAGCTCAAACTTTGAGTGTATGCCTCAAACAACACACAGATCCTCTGGCAAAGAATGGAAGCCTTATTAGATTAAGTTTTTTAAGCATAACCTCTGATCAATAGTTGGCTGGCCTCTAAACTATATCAGGAATTCTCAACCTGATGCTTCAAGTAGGCCTATGGACATCTGGGCCAGATAGTCTTTTTGTCACCAGGTGGCAGCAGCGTCTTCCTCTCCAGTTGTGACAACAAAAAATGTCTCCATACAATGCCAAAGGTCCCCTGGGGGGCAAAATAGACCCCAATTGAGAGCCACTGGGCTATGGTGACCCCAGTGCAATGCTTAGGAAACCACAGTTAAAAATAAAAATAAGATGTAAAAATAAAACCTGAGCAGAGACATCAGTGGCTACACACTGCAGGGGACAAAGACTCCACAGAATTACCACAGACAACAAACAAATACACAAAACAAACAAATACACAAAATACAAACAAATACACAAAAATATGCAACAATTACTCTGGGGACATCAGAACTCAGTTTCCACAAAATGTTATCTAAAATGTTCCAGATTTTCAACAACAAGAAAAGATCATGAGATATGTATAGAAACAGAAGGGTTACCTACACACAGAAAAAAACCCTCCGAGAATATTACAGAAAATCCTATTGCCTAAGTCAAACATGCAGATAGAAGGCAACTTATCTTCTGCAGAAAATGTCTTTCCCTTCTAATAGTCTTGAGCTTTACAGGAGAGAAGCAGAATGGACTATTGGGGTGTCACTTCCATGTACCTATATTATTTCCTCATTATAAGCCAACACTTGTACAAGTGCTTTCAAAGTATACCCCAACTGGATGCTTGAAAATCCATAGCTAATGAACTTAACTGAAAGACTGTCTGATACAACTGATACTCTGAAATTTGGTGGTGCCCAACAGTTGGAGTTCTTGTCCTAGGGTGTGTGGAATAATATGCAAAATGTGTGTGTGTGTGTGTGTGTAGAATTTCTCTAGGGTCTATAACCTAAAAACATTGAGAACCCTTTCCTTACAGTGACAGAAGTGAGTACCACTAACCCTTATTCAGTTTGGTCATTGCAGTGAGATGATGCACAGTTCAACAAACTATAGCTTGTGGGTCAAATATAGTGTGTGACCTATTTTGTTTGGCTTGCAAGATAAAAAATGGATTTTACACTTTAAAAGTGTAATAAAACAAAAACAAAACAAAGAAAATCACTGTAATGGTTAACTCTATGTGTCAATTTGACTGGACCATGGGTTGCCCAGATAAGGGGCTAAACGTTAATTCTGGGTGTATCTGTGAGAGTGTTTCTTGAAGAAATTAGCTTTTAAATCAACAAACTGAGTAGAGTACATTGCCTTCTGCAATGCGGGGATAATTCTGTCTGCCTGCTTGAGCTGGGATATTGGTCTTTTCCTGTTCTTGGACTGAAATTCACATCATCAACCTTCCATTTTAGGCCTTTGAACTTCGAGTAGAACTTAGATTGGTTCTCCTGGTTCTTTTTTTAAAAATATTTTTATTATACTTTAAGTTCTAGGGTACATGTGCACAACGTGCAGGTTTGTTACATCTGTATACATGTGCCATGTTGTTTCTCTGGAGAATACTGACTAATATAGATATTGGTACTGAGAAGTAGGGTACTGCTGTAACAAATACCTAAAATTGTGGAAGTAGCTTTGGAAATGAGTAATGGGGGAGATGCTGTAAGAGTTTTGAGGTACATGCTAGAAAAAAGCCTAGATTACTGTGAAGGGATTGCTAATGGTATTTCTGGTAAGAGGTCAGAAAAAAAAGAGGACAGCTGGAGAGAAAGCCTCCATGTTCCTAGAGAATATAAATAATTGTAAACAGAATGCTGGTAGAAATATGAATGGTAAAGGCCATTCTGATGAGGTCTCAGATGGAAAAGAGGAACATGCTACTGGACAATGGAAAAAAAAGTGACACTTTTTATAAAGTGGCAAAAAACTTAGCTGCAAAGTGATGAGAGAGCAGTTGGTTCCTTCTGACTGCTTATAATAAAATGTGAGAAGAGATAAATGAATTGAAGAAGGAACTGTTAAACAAAAAGGAACCAGGACTTAAGAGATTTAGAAAACTCTCAGTTTATCCATATTGCCAAGAACGAGAAAGTATGTTTGAAAGGGAATACTAAGGGTGTGGCTGATCCACATTTGATAAGGAGATAAGTGTGTGCATGAACCATGGTCCTAGTCAGCCATCTCAACAGAAGCCATAAACAGAGATGGGATTATACCAGCAGAAAAACTGCCAGCTGGGACCAAAAAGAACAGAGAAAATGGGACAAAATTGAGAGAGTTGTGCATATGCTATTTATTCCTCAAGAAAAGGGAAGAGTGAGGCTAAAGGCAATTTAGAGATCATCAGGGCGCCATTCCCACCACAGGCCCAAGGGGCAGGGCTAGTTCTTCCTCAGTTTCAAAAGGCGCAGTCACCTCAAAGAGTCTCAAGGGCAGGGCTGCTGCTAAATTTTGGGCTTAGCTGGGACCCATCACTTTTTCCTACCTTCTCATTTCTCCCCCGTCCCTGCCCTTTTTTTTTTTTTTTGAGACAGAGCCTAGGCTAGAGTGCAGTGGTATGATCTCAGTTTACTGCAGCCTCCGCCTCCTGGGTTCAAGTGATTCTCCTGCCTCCACCTCCCTGGTAGCTAGGACTACAGGTGTCCACCACCACGCCCAGCTAATTTTTGTATTTTTAGTAGAAATGAGGTTTTGCTGTGTTGGTCAGGCTGGTCTTGAACTCCTGACCTCAAGTGATCTGCCTGCCTCAGCCATCCAAAGTGCTGGTATTACAGACATGAGCCACCTGGCACCCGGCCTTATTTCTCTCTTTTTGGAATGGGAATGTCTCTATTGTGCCTGTCCCACCATCCTATTTTGGAAGCACATACTTATCTGGTTTCACAGGAGAAGAAATTTTGCCTCAGGATAAATTGTACCTCAAGTCTCACCCATATCTAATTTAGATGAGATTTAGTTGAGACTTTGGAATTTTCATCTTTAGAGTGGATGCTGGAATGAGTTAAGACTTGGGGTTGTTGGGATGGAATGTATGTATTTTATGTGAGAAGAATATGAATTTGGGGAATCTAGGGGTGGAATGTAATAGACTGAATTGAGTCTCCCCTAAGTCCATATGTTAAAGCTCTAATCCCCAATGTGATGGTATCTGGAGATGGAGACTTTAGGAGATAATTAGGCCATGAGGGTAGATTCCTAATGATGGTATTACTGCTCTTATAACAAGGGACAAGATGGAGCCCTTTATCTCTCCACCATGTGAAGATACAGCAAGAAGGCAGAAGGCAGCCATCTGGAAGCCAGGAAGAGAGTCCTCACCAGAACTTGACTATGCTGGTGCCCTGATGTTGGATTTCATAGCCTCCAGAACTGTGAGAAATAAATGTCTGTTGTTTAAGCCACCTAGGCTATGGTATTTTATTAAAGCAGCCTGAGCCAACTAAGACAACCATGGGACAGAGATTGTACATGGCCCCAGAAAAGCCTAAAATATTTACTATCTGGCTGTGTTAGTCAGTTCAGGCTGCTATAACAAAATTACAATAGACTGGGTAGCTTAAACAACAGATATTTATTTCTCACTGTCTGGAAGCTAAGATGAGGGTTCCAGGCCATTTGGTTCCTGGTGAGGGCCTTCTTCTCAGTTTGCAGATGGCTACCTTGTTGCTATATCCTCAAATGATAGAGAGAAAATGTGCTCTCTCTTATAATGGCACTAATTCCATCATGAGGACTCCACCCTAATAACCTAATTAGCTCCCAAAGGTTCCATCTTCAAGTACCATCACACTGGGAATTAGGGCTTCAACATATAAATTTGTAGAAAACACATTCAGTCCATAGCACCGGTCCTTTACAGATAAAAAGTCTGCTGACCTCTGAGAAATCTGTAGCAGAAACTCCTTTGTTCATCCTCTCCTCCACTTCTAGTGAGTTGGCAAGAGTAGCTAATACTACCTACCACCTTAATAGCATTTGAAACCTAACTAACACCTGTCTCCATTTAAGCACCCTACATCAGTCAAAATACTCTTTCCAATGAAATTTAGCTTAGAATCTCTTAAGTAGTTCCCCATTACAATAGGGTAAAGACCAATCTCCTCAAGATTGCCTACAAGGGTCTGTCTGCACAATGTGGCCCCAGCTAACCTCTGTAGCCTCTTTTATCAACCCTTCTTTGCACTTGACATAGCAGTCCATGTAGGCCAATATGACATATTCTCCATAGCCCAACTCTTGTACATATAGTTCCCTCTAACTGAAACATTCTTATTCATTGCCTCACCCCTCTTCCCCTGCCTAGTTCATATTCAATACTCATGACTTAGCTTAGTAGTTGTGCCCTGCAGGCAGTCATTCATAACTCTCCAGGTTGGATTAAGTACCTTTCCTCTTTGTTCTTACAGCACCCTATGCATTGCCTAAAAGAATTTCTCATGTTGTCTTATGCTTGTTTATCATTGCGACAAGACTGTGAGTATCTTGAGGATAGGGAATGTGTCTTCTTCATCTCTGCATGCTTTGCACTTAGGACAATGTCTGAATCCTGGTAGGTATACATTAAATGTTTATTGAATAAATCAATGGTAAATCAAGCAGTGGTGCAGCTGCCTTACTGGTAACTCCAATACAGGCCACATATCTACAAATGATCTTCTCCTGCTCTACTAGATACCTAGTAATCCTGACTATATGCTATATTCCATTTTCAGGTTAAGAGTTGCTAGTTATCTAAGCAGTATAGTAGTGGAATAAACTACTGTGTGGCTAGACTTGCCTTTTAGTAGGCTTCAATATATCCCTTCATTTTAGTTAAGTTGGTATGCTTACTGTCCTTTTGCTGACTGGAGTCCATTCTTGCCTTTTCACTTGTAATTTTTCTCCTTGAAATCACAGGAGAAATTAATTAAAGGACCATCTGATTAAATGACTACCTTCTCCTTCAAAATATAGCTAAAAATTCATTTATTCAAGGCAGCTTCTTTGAATAATCTATTTCCTCTTTGAAATTAAATATTTGGTAGGTATCAACTCAATTTACATTTGTGTCTGGCATAAGCTAATTATGCTTCTCATATTTATTTACTTATTTTATTCGTTTCAGGGACTCTACATCTTACACTAAGAAAGGGAATCTTCCATCTTTGGTTCTCTAACAGTTCTCAGCTCAGTTAATAAAATTAACACTCAGTAAATGCTTATTAATTAGATCTTATCAAAATTTTAATACAGAAAAGAAACTTGAAACTCACCTTGATTCATCTTTTTTATAACCCACATTTAATCAATCACCAAGGTCTGTTGATTCCACTTCCTAAATCTTTCTGAAATACATATAACCTCTCCATTTACACTCCTTTCTCCTGACACATTCAGGTATTCATCATCTATAGACAGTGGGATTCTATAAAAGGATTTTAAAAATCAAGGTAGTAAAATCAGATTGTAGTTTAGAAAGAGCACTCTAGTTTCAGGATGGATAATGGATCATCAGGAGAGCAAGACAAGGCTGCAGTAATCCTGTTAAGATAGTTACCTCCTTGCTTCTCAATGTTGTTTTTGGACCACTTTTTCTACCTCCTTCCTCTAAAACCCAAGCTTCTTTGAAGATCATGCTTTCTTAATTATTCTAATCAAATACCTCTTGAGTCACTGTCCATTTTTAATGAAGACCAGTTTACTGTTGTCCACTTTACCCTTTCCCTGTCATCCTTGGCAACTTCATCATCATTAATTACAGTACTCCCAACATTTTCATTTAAAACATTCCATACTCTAGCCACCCCTTATTACCATTCCAGTTCAATTATTCTGGCACTCCTCACTACAATAATCCTTCCACCCCTTAAAGAGCTCCAATCCATTGACCCTAAGCTCCTTTTCACTCTCTGTCATCCTGTTTCCTTTAATGTCCTCACTTACCTCCTTACAGAGCCCATATTCCATGGTCCATCATTTTAATCAATTCCTTGCAAACAGTCTTAACTTCCTTGTCCCCTCTCTCTGTGCCATACTTCCCTGACAAAGCCCCAACCATGATAAACTCAAATTCCTACTTCCTATGCAGCCAAGCAGCTCAACATTGCTGGAGAAAAATTTTTCTTTTATGTTTTATTTTTTTAATTGACGAATAATGTGTGTTGTTATCTTGTAAACATGATGTTTTAAAGTATATATACATTTTGGAATGGCTAAATCTAACCAATTAATAAATGGAACACTTCACATAGTTATTATTTTTGTGGTGCTAATATGTAACGTCAACTCTGTTTTTTTTTTTTTTTTAATTATACTTTAAGTTCTAGGGTACATATGCACAACGTGCAGGTTTGTTACATATGTATACTTGTGCCATGTTGGTGTGCTGCACCCAAGAATACAGTATCATCATTAACTATAGTCATTTTGCAATAAGATAGATCTCTTGAAATTTATTCCTCCTACCTAACTCTAATTATGTATCCTCTGACCAACATGTCTCCATCTTCCCTCCCCGTAATCACCCTAGCTTCTGATAACCACCATTCTACTCACTTCTATGAGATCAAATTTTTTAGATTCCACATATGAGTGAGATAATGCAGTATTTGTCTTCCTGTGCCTGGCTTATTTCCTTTAACATAAATTCCTCCAGGCTCATTCATGTTGCTGTAAATGACAGGATTTGATTCTTTTTATGGCTGAGTAGTATTACATTGTGTATGTATACTTCACTTTCTTCATCCATTCATCCATTGATGGACACTTACGATGGAGAAAATTTTAAAAACTGCACTATCTAGTATCATTTTAAACTCATCATGAAAAATCTCAAATTAGTACTCAATACAGCCAAACAATTCTTGCATAATTTCCTAGTAAAATCACTCACTCTCTAAGAAGACTGTGTCATACCATCTCCCCTATCCTCAAACACCAACACCTCCTCACCCTTCACACTTTCAACTGACGACCTTGCTTCTTCCTTCAAAGAAAATGTAGAAGCAGTAAGAGAATCTTCACAAACTGATGCCCCATATCCAATCACTTACCTGCATCTGTGCCCATATATCCCACCTTTCTTTCTGTTACAATCATTGAAATAATTTGTGTATATATTCAAGGTCAATACTACCATTTATGAACTAGATTCTATCTCTTCTTTCCTACTCAGGGACTATGCTCCTGAAGCAGTTCTATTCCTCTCTTTTGCATCACCAAATTTTCCTTCCCTATTGGATCATCCTCATTTAGCAAACATGTAATATCTCCCATATTAAAATAATATTCCAGGAGTGCCATCAGCAAGGTGGTGAATAGAAAACAAAAGACCCTCCTTCCCCCATGGATTGAATAACAATTTATGGAACAATTGCCTTTATGACAAATTCAGAAATGAGTTAAAAGGTTGCTGCACTCCAAGCAAGTGCAAAGTCAACCTCACCAAAACCCAGTAGGAAAATTCATGGCATTTCTTCACCAGAGACACTTCTCCCAGCTTGGTACATTGTAACTGAGAGGAAACCCCTACCTCCTGACTTACCCTAGTGGGGAAAAGAAGCTGAATGTCCAACATTCTAACTTTTCAGGGTGTTATCTAAAAGACTGGTTTCTGTCTTGCCTGAATCTAAGAACTGACAGCAATGGGATGCCAGTTTGGGGGCTTGCTGAGAACAAAAGTGATCTATGTGGCTTGGCTTGGCACCAGAGTCTGTATACCATAGACAGACATTATGTGGAGCTCCAATACCCTAGTTTACTATAGAAACAGAGAGATGGCAGTATCAAGGGGAACTCCTGAATAGACTGATAAATCTCTTCAATTAGATGTTTATATGCACAATCCCAGGAAAGGATTAGGAGGTCTCTAGAGTCTTTAACTGGGCTAATTGGAGAATGTCCTCCTTGTATGCAACCAGACCCCAAAGACCGAGAAAGGGAGCTGAGCTTTCAAATGTTAGTCTCAACAACATATAATAAGACATATGAAGAAACAAAGAAATATGGACTATTCAAAGGAATAATTTAAACCTCCAGAAAGCACCCCTAAAGACATATATAAATTACTAGACAAAAACTCAAAATAAGCATCACCAGAATAATTGAAGAATTAAAAAAGAACACAGATAGGCAACTAAACAAAATTAGGAAACCGACATATAAATGAAATGAGAATATCAACAAATAAATAAAACTATAAAAATGAATCAAACAGAAATTCTGGAACTGAAGTATCTAATAATTGAATTGGAGAAATTCACTGGAGGGATTCAATAGCAGAATTGACCAGGCAGAAAAAAGAATTAGTAAACTCAATGATAGGACTTTGAAATTATTGAGAAAGAGAAGAAAAAAAAAAACAAAGATTGAAGAAAAATTAGGAGAACCTAAGGGATTTATGGGGCACCAACAAGCAGAACAACATAGGCATGATGGAAATCACAAAAGGAGAAAAGAGAAATGAGTAGAGAGCTTATCTGAAGAAATGATGGCTGAAAACTCTCCAAATTTGATGAGAGAAAAGGACACACAAATTCAATAAACAACTCCAGTTGGAATAAATCTAAAGAGACCTACACTGAGACCCATCAAAATCAAACTGTCAAAAGTCACACAGACAGAATCTTGAAAGTGGCAGGAAAAAATGACTCATCACATACAAGGGAGCTTCTATTAAACTATCAGCTGGTTTCTTAGCAAAACCTTGCAGGCTAGAAAGGAGTGAAATAATACATTCAATTACTGAAGAACAAAACGTGCCCACGAAGAACATTATATTTTATAAAACTGTCCTTCTAAAATGAAGGAGAGATTAAGACTTCCCAGATAAACAAAAGGAGAGGAAGTTGATCACCACTCAATCTGCCCCACAAGAAATGCAGAAGGGATCCTTCAACTTGAAGAAAAAGGATGATAAATAGCAACACAAAACCATATGAAAATATAAACCTTCTGGTAAAGGTTTATTGTGTAGTATTGTAATATAAGTATAAATAAATCACTTTTAAATATGGTATAAATTTTAAACACAAAAGTAACAAATAATTATAGATCTATGTTAATGGATGCACACTATAAGGAAGATGCCCACCCTCAATATTACTATTGTTGAAGTACTGGGATTCCTAGCTAGAAAAATTAGACAAGAAAGAGAAGTAACAGAAATCTAAACTGGAAAAGATGAAGTAAAATTGTCTCTATTCACAGATGACATGATCTTATATGTAGAAAACCCTAAAGATTCCATATGCAATAAAAAGTATTATAACTAATAAATAATGTCAGAAAATTTGCAGGATTTCCAAAAGCAATACATAAAATCCATTGCATTTCTATATATTAATGGTGACCAATCTAAGAAGAAAAATTAAGAAAAAAATTCCATTTATTTATTTTATTTTATATTATACTTTAAGTTCTGGGATACATGTGCAGAACATGCAGGTTTGTTACATAGGTATACATGTGCCATGGTGGTTTGCTAAACCCATCAACCTGTCATCTACATTAGGTATTTCTCCTAATGCTATCCCTCCCCTAGACTCCACTCCCTGACAGGCCCTGGTGTGTGATATTACCCTCCCTGTGTCCATGTGTCCTCATTGTTCAACTCCCACTTATGAGTGAGAACATGCGGTGTTTCGTTTTCTATTCGTGTGTTAGTTTGCTGAGAATGATGATCTCCAGCATCATCCATGTCCCTGCAAAGGACATGAACTCATCCTTTTTTATGGCTGCATAGTATTACATGGTATATATGTGCCACATTTTATTTATCCAGTCTATTATTCATTGGCATTTGGGTTGTTTCCAAGTCTTTGCTATTGTGAAGTGCTGCAATAAACATATGTGTGCATGTATCTTTATAGTAGAATGATTTATAATCCTCTGGGTATATACCCAGTAATGGGATGGCTGGGTCAAATGGTATTTCTAGTTCTAGATCCTTGAGGAATTGCCACACTGTCTTCCACAATGCTTGAACTAATTTACACTCCCACCAACAGTGTAAAAGCATTACTATTTCTCCACATCCTCTCCAGCATCTGTTGTTTCCTGACTTCTTAATGATTGACATTCTAATTGGTGTGAGATGCCATCTCATTATGATTTTGATTTGCATTTCTCTGATGACCAGTGACGATGAGCTTTTTTCATATGTTTGTTGCCTGCATAAATGTCTTCTTTTGAGAAGTGTCTGTTCATATCCTTTGCCCACTTTTTGATGGGGTTGTTTGTTTTGTTTTCATGTAAATTTGTTTAAGTTCTTTGTAGATTCTGAATATTAGCCCTTTGTCAGATGGATAGATTGCAAAAATTTTCTCCCACTCTGTAGGTTGCCTGTTCACTCTGATGGTAGTTTCTTTTGCTGTGGAGAAGCTATTTAGTTTAATCAGATCCCGTTTCTCTATTTTGGCTTTTGTTGCCATTGCTTTTGGTGTTTTAGTCATGAAGTGTTTGCTCATGCCTATGTCCTGAATGGTATTGCCTAGGTTTTCTTCTAGGGTTTTTATGGTTTTAGGTCTTATGTTTAAGTCTTTAATCTATCTTGAGTTAATTTTTGTATCAGGTGTAAGGAAGGGATCCAGTTTCAGCTTTCTGCATCTGGCATCAAAAAGGATGAAATACTTAGGAATAAACTTAACCAAGTTAGAGAAACACTTTTACAGTGAAAACTACAAAATGTCGCTAAGAGAAATCAAAGAAAGGTACAAATAAATGAAAAGGCATCTCATGCTCATGGATTGGAAGGCTTAGTGTTGTTAAAATGCCCACACTACCCAATGTGATCTACAGATTAAATGCAATACCTATCAAAACTCCAATGGAATTTGTTGTAGAAACAGAAAAAACCGGCCAGGCGCGGTGGCTCAAGCCTGTAATCCCAGCACTTTGGGAGGCCGAGACGGGCGGATCACGAGGTCAGGAGATCGAGACCATCCTGGCTAACACGGTGAAACCCCGTCTCTACTAAAAAATACAAAAAACTAGCCAGGCGAGGTGGCGGGCGCCTGTAGTCCCAGCTACTCGGGAGGAGAATGGCGTAAACCCAGGAGGCGGAGCTTGCAGTGAGCTGAGATCCGGCCACTGCACTCCATCCCGGGTGACAGAGCGAGATTCCGTCTCAAAAAAAAAAAAAAAAGAAACAGAAAAAAACCTTTCCTAAAAGTCATAGGGAATCTCAAGGGACCCTGAATAGTCAAAATAATCTTGAAAAACGAGAACAAAATTGGAGGTCTTACAAAGCGACAGTAATCAAAATAGTATTGATGTATGAAAAAGTCTTTATCTTTCACTTCTGAAGGATCATTTTGCTGGATATATAATTCTACATTGGTAGTTTTCCCCCCTTTATCACTTAAGTTTGTCATTCCATTGTGTTCTTGCTTGCACAGTTCCTGATGAGAAGTCCACTGCAATTCTTATCTTTGTTTCTCTGTAGGTAAGGTGTTTTTCTCCCCACTAGGCTGCCTCCAAGAATGTTTCTTTGTCTTTGGTTTTCTGCAGTTTTAATATAATATGCCTACGTGTGAGGTCTTGCTTGTTTATTTTAAGATGTGTGTGTGTGTGTTTATTTATAATGAATTTGTTAATGGGTCTATTTTTATGCCAGTACTATATTGTTTTGATTACTATTGCTTTGTAATATATTTTGAAATCGCATAGTATGATGCCTCCAGCTTTGTTCTTTTTGCTCAAGATTGCTTTAGCCATTCGGTGTCTTAAGTTGAAAACTTTTCCTTTCAGATCAGGAACAAGACAATGATGCTTACTCTTCCTACTCTTACTCCACATAGTACTGAAAGTCATAGCCAGAGTAATTAGGCAAGGGAAAAAAAATAAAAGACATGCAAATAGGAAAGAAAGAGATGAATTTGTGTCTGTTCACTGATGAAATAATCTTATATATAGAAAACCCTAAAGAGACCACCAAAAACTGTTATAGACTTAATGAATTCAGTAAAACCAACATACAAAAATCAGTAATGCTTCTATACCCTAACAATGAACTAACCGAAAAAGAAATCAAGAAAACAATCCTATTTATAATAGTTGCAAAAAATACTTAGGAATAAATTTAACCAAGGAGATTAATAATCTCTACACTCAAAACTATAAAACATTGATTAAATAAATTGGAGAACACATAAATAAATGAAAAAATATTCTATCTTCATGGATTGGAAGAATTAATATTGTTAAAATATCTATACTATTCAAAGTGATCTATAGATTCAATGCAGCTCCTGTCAAAATTTCAATTACATTTTTCACAGAAATATAAAAAAGTCCTAAAATGCTGACTGATAATTTCAACACCTGTGTCATATATAAGTCTGGTTCTGATATTGCTTTGCCTCTTCAAATTGTGTTATTTCTTGCCTTAGCAAGTTTTGTAATTCTGTTATTGTTAAAAGTCAGATATCTTGTATAGAGCAATAGCTACTGAGGTAAATAGGATTTTATCATGAATATCTATATTACTCTGGCCCGGAGTTAGGTTGTGTTTGATGTTTATTGTCTCTGTGGGTAACAGAAGCATATTACATTTCTCTAGTGATTTTGCTTTTGTCTTCTCTCTTGGCCTTGGCCCTTCCCTTTGTGCTGTACCTCAGAGACAGGTTGGCTCTTGCAGCTCTTTCAGCTGTAATCCATTGTCATTTTAACTGGAGGCTTATTAGCTTGTTGTAGGGTGTGGGGGGATGAGGGCATTCTACAATCTTCAGATTCTCAGTCTTTGGAGTGCATAGTGGGCCTGTGTCTTGGAAGTGTGACTTTCACAGTTGTTTTTGTTTCTCTTCCAGGGTGTGGTAGATTGAACTGTAACCCCTAAAAAGATATGTTGAAGTCCTAATCCCTGGTACCTGTGAATGTGACCTTATTTAGAAAGCGTCTTTGCAGATGTAATCAAGTTAAAATGAGGTCACACTGGATTAGGGTGGGCTCTAAATCCAATGACTGCTATCTTTATAAAGAGAGAAATATTTGAAGACAGAGATTAGACATTGTGAAGAAGGCCCTGTGAATACAAAAGCAGAGATTGGAGTAATGCTGGCACATGCAAAGTAATGCCAAGGATTGCCAGCAACCATAAGAAACTAGAAAAGGCAAGGAAAAACTCTCTCCCAAAGCCTTTGGAGGGAGCATGGCCTTACCAACCCTCCAAGACTATGAGAAAATAAACTGTTGTTTTAAACCACCTAGTTTGTGTAATTTGTTATGGCAGCCTTAGAAGACTCATACACATAGGTAAAGTATTCCCTCCTGCCAACTAATACTTTCTGTGGTTGTAACATTCCTAGTCTATGTCTTTGAAACCCTCTCCCTTGTATATTAAGGCTTTCTTTTCTTTCTTTTTTTTTCCCTTAGGTAAGACAGGGAGATGGAGTGGGGCTGGAACAAGCTGAGTTGCCTTCCCCTAGTTGAGAAGGGATTTTGCTATTGCCCTCTGTTATTTTTGTCTTTCTCCCAACTTGTAGGCTAATCTTAAAAATAAATGGCTAGAGGTCCTGTCAACTCCACAAAAAGTATTTTCAGACCACACAGAAGGTATTTATCATTGCATAACAATGTGAATTGTACACTTAAAATGGTTAAGATAATAAATTTTATACTGTGTTTTCTTACCACAATTTTATCATTCCAATTTTTGATATATGTGCTGCCAAAGCAAATATTTCTTACCACAAGTTTTAAAAAGTATCTGTCTTCACACATCTCTTACCAAAATGATCTTCATGTTGCTGCCAAGCACAAGTCAGAGACTTGGAGACTGTATGGTGCCAATGGACAGCTAAAGGAAGTAAGCTTTTGAAGTTGGGCTGTGGAAGGGCTGGATATATGACTCCTCCCTTCAGCAAGTCCTGAAGCCTGCTTTGTAGGTGGGACAATCTGTGGTACCACATCCTAGAAGATTGGATAATAACAAGTTAGTAGTAATATAAAACAACTTTTATGAGGCTGTAGGAATAACAAGGAATAACACTACAGATATAATTATGTAAAATGATAGATTTAATGATCTCAATACAGAGGATTAAACAAAGGAGAAATTGTGAAAAGCTAAGCATAAGTGATCTGTAACCATTACTTACATTTTCTCATTAGCCACTCTTATTGTATGTCATACAGTATTCAGTACAGTCACATGCTATGCAGGTTTGTAGCCTAGGAGCAACAGGCTATATATATCATATAGCCTAGACGTGTAGTAGGCTATACCATCTGGGTTTGTTTATACTCTAAGATGTTCATACAACCATGAAATTGCTGAATGAGGCATTTCTCAGAATGTATCCATCGTTATCCTGTCAACTGACCCATAATTGTAAAAGGATTATTTTTCATGTCTCATCCTTCTGGGTCTCTCTGCTCGTGATACTATTAATCACCCCTGTTCCGACTATGTGAAACTTTCTTCTCCGCTGTTGGCAAGTTACTTAAACCCTCAGTGACTCCATTTCTTCCTTTGTAAAATGAAGTTGATAATAGTATTTATCTCATGGCTTTCCTGTGAGGACTAAAATACTTAGAATTATATGTTCCATACTAAGCCCTACATATGTATTGCTGCTATTATTATCATTATTATGGCTGTTAGGAATAAACTGTATCTGTTGGGAAAATGCCTGGATAAACCTGCTTGGAGTTGGTGATGCTGAGTAGCATAGTTTTAGAAAAATTAATAAAACAACACCATTTGCATAAGGTCTTAAGAGGAATTAATTTGTCCTGTGGTGGAAGACTGAGAGAGCTATGTGATTGCAGATAGGCTGTGTGGTTCTCAATGTGAACCTTCTCAATTACACCCTCAAATACGCAGTAATGTAACTAAATCCACAAAATGCTTATATTGAGTGAACTAGTGAGTCCCTGTGTGTGTGTGTGTGCACATGCATATGTGTGGGTATGTGAGTTGTAAGCTGATGAAAGGACTGAACTTCATGTTGATATGGGATGAAAGCAATCATATACACTAAAGCCACAGCTAGAGATATAGTAGAAGTTACTAATCACTAGGGAGCAGTCTGTAATTACAGGATAGAGAATGGAAGGCTAAAGTCAACTTTATTGAGATTTTGTGGCTGAGGGCAAAGAGGAGAGCACAGAAAGTCCTCTGCTGATATCTGGGTTACATTTATTTCTTCACTGTCTCTTGTTTCCAACCTCCTACCTATAGGTACTGTCTAAAACAGGGGTTGGCAATCTGTGACCCACAAACTGAAATGGATTTTGTATTTTTTAAGGAGTTGTAAAGAAAAACAAAGATGAGTATAAGACCAAGACTCCAGACCAAAACCAGACTAGAATTTCTCATTTGTAGTCTATGAAGTCTACAATACATGCTATCTGGATCTTGAAAGAAAAAAAATTTCCAACTCCTAGTCAAATATTCAATTCTTAATCAAATAGTCTTCTCCCACTACATCGAATAATCTCCCCAAAATCTGCTTAATCAAGTATATTCACTCACTTTATGATTTCACAAAATAAATATTACTAAGCAGGTTTATTATAGGTACTTTATTTTTTTTGTGTTGTTTTGTTTTGAGACAGAGTCTCTCTGCGGCCCAGGCTGGAGTGCAGTGGCGTGATCTCAGCTCACTGCAAGCTCCGCCTCCCGGGTTCATGCCATTCTCCTGCCTCAGCCTCCTGAGTAGCTGGGACTACAGGTGCCCGCCACCACGACCGGCTGATTTTTTTTGTATTTTTAGTAGAGATGGGGTTTCACCGTGTTAGCCAGGATGGTCTTGATCTCCTGACCTCGTGATCCGCCCGTCTCGGCCTCCCAAAGTGCTGGGATTACAGGCTTGAGACACCACGCCCGGCTATAATAGGTACTTAAGTACTAAGATACAAACATAAATAAATCAGCAATCCTAGCCACCATTCAAGAAGTTAACAATCTAGTGGGGAAGAAAGACAAGTACAGGGTGATAACTACTACTATTTATAATAGTTTTAAGCATGCAACACAATGAAAGGAGAAAAGGAGCAAGAGGTTAACCATGCCTGAGGAAAGTGGTGGAACTCCACATGACTAGTGTTCTTTGAAGAAGGTTTCGTTGTTTTATATTTACTTAAAAATAAAACTCATTGTAAACAAAAAAAGATGGGGGGATTGTTGGGGGTGTTGGAAATAATCCATACAACCCTGAAATACATAAAATAATAAGTAAAAGCCTCTTTCATTATTTACCATTCCCATTCTTTCAAGGAAACTGTTGATGAGGTTTGACATATACAATGACACATAATTAAAATCTCCACACCTGCTATACACACATACAGAAATACATATGTATTTAAACCATAAAGAATGGTAGAAAACAAAGTCTCTTCTCCCCAATTTTCCATAATCTCACTACTCAAATGTTACCAGTTTTAATTTTTAAAAATCAGCCTAAGCAAAACTAGATATCCATATGTGGAAGAATGAGACCCCTATCTCTCGCCATATACAAAAAATACAATCTAAGTGAATTAAAGACTTAAATCTAAGACCGCAAACTATGAAACTACTACAAGAAAACATTGAGGAAACATACCAGGACGTTGGTGTGGGCAAAGACTTCCTGAGTAAGACTTCAAAAGCACAGGCAAGCTAAGCAAAAATGGACAAATGGGATCACATCAAGTTAAAAAGCTACTGTACACCAAAGGATACAACCAACAAAGTGAAGAGACAACCTGGAGAATGGGAAAAAATATTTGCCAATCACCCATCTAACAAGGGATTAATAATCAAGCAATTTGCAAACTGGCAGCAGGTATCTGAAATTCATACAACTGACAAAGTATTAATATCAAGAATATTTAAAGACATCCTACAGGCTGGGCATGGTGGCTCACGCCTGAAATCCCAGCACTTTGGGAGGCCGAGGCGAGTGGATCACAAGGTCAGGAGTTTGAGACCAGCCTTACCAACATGGTGAAACCCCCATCTCTACTCAAAAATACAAAAATTAGCCGGGTGTGGTGGCACGCACCTGTAATCCCAGCTACTCAGGAGGCTGAGGCAAGAGAATCACTTGAACCCAGGAGGCGAAGGTTGCAGTGAGCTGAGATTGTGCCACTGCACTCCAGTCTGGGCGACAGAGTGAGACTCTGTCTCAGAAAAAAAAAAAAGGACATCCTACAAATCAATAGGAAAAGCAAACAATATGTGAGCAAATAGTATGAACAGACATTTCTAAGAGAAAACACATATGGTCAATATGGTCAATAAATTCATGAAGAGATGTTCAACATCATTAATGATTAGGGAATTGTAATCTAGCCACAGTGAGATATGATATAACCATTCGATCGGCAAAAATGAAGATGTCTGACAATAGCAAGTATAGAGGTCTTGCACATCTTTCATTGAATTCATTCCTAAGTGATTTATTGTGCTATTACAAGCAGCATTTTAAAATTTCAATTTGCAATTGCTAACAGTATACACAATGCAACTGATCTTTATATTCTGACCTGGAATGTTGTAATCTTATTAAAAACAATTATTACTTCCAGTAAGTGTTTTGGAAATTTCTCAGGATTTTTTGCTGCATTGCACTCACTAGTTAGGAGTGAGCACGGACAACCTTGCTCTGTTCCCAATCTTAGGAGAAAACATTCTAGTTTCATGATTAAGTATGTTGTTAGCCATGTTTTTTGATTTTTTTGTTACTGTTATTAATGGCCTTTTTCTGGTTGGGCAGGTTTCCTTCAATTCCTAGTTTTCTGAGAGTATTTATCAGGAATATGAGTTGAATTTTAGTAAATGTACTTTCTACATCTATTGAGATTATTTTATGGCTTGTTGCTTTATTCTAGTAAAGTGGTTAATTATTCTGATTGACTTCCTATGTCAAAACAACCTTGCATTTCTGGAATAAACCCCATTTGATTATGTGATATATTATCCTTTTCATACATTGTTGGATTCAATATGCTGAAATTTTGTTACAGTACTTTGCATCTAGATACATGAGAAATACATGGTCTGGTGTGTGTAGGTGTGTGTGACATCTTTATCAGGTATTTGATTTATGCTGGGTTTTTTAAATTGTATTTTAAGTTCTGGGATACATGTGCAGAACGTGCAGGTTTGTTACATATGTATACATGTGCCATGTTGCTTTGCTGCACCCATCAACTCATCGTTTACATTAGGTATTTCTCTTAATGCTATCCCTCCCCCAGCCTCCCACCCCACGACAGGCCCCAGTGTGTGATGTTCCCCTTCTTGTGTACAAGTGTTCTCATTGTTCAATTCCCACCTGAGTGAGAACGTGCGGTGTTGGTTTTCTGTCCTTTTGATAGTTTGCTGAGAATGATGATTTCCAGCTTCATCCATGTCCCTGCAAAGGACATGAACTCATCCTTTTTAATGGCTGCATAGTATTCCATGGTGTATATGTGCCACATTTTCTTCATCCTGTCTGTCATTGATGGACATTTGGGTTGGTTCCAAGTCTTTGCTACTGTGAATGATTCCACAATAAACACGTATGCATGTGTCTTTATAGCAGCATGATTTATAATCCTCTGGGTATATACCCAGTAATGGGATTGCTGGGTCAAATGGTAATTCTAGTTCTAGATCCTTGAGGAATTGCCACACTGTCTTTCACAATGGTTGAACGAATTTATACTCCCACCAACAGTGTAAAAGCATTCCTATCTCTCCACGTCCTCTCCAGCATCTGTTGCTTCCTGTCTTTTTAATGATTGCCATTCTAACTGGCATGAGATGGTATCTCATTATGGTTTTGATTTGCATTTCTCTGATGACCAGTGATGATGAGCATTTTTCACAGGTCTGTTGGCTGCATAAATGTCTTCTTTTGAGAAGTGTCTGTTATATCCTTTGCCCACTTTTTGATGGGGTTGTTTTTTTCTTGTAAATTTGTTTAAGTTATTTGTAGATTCTGGATATCAGCCCTTTGTCAGATGGGTAGATTGCAAAAATTTTTTCCCATTCTGTAGGTTGCCTGTTCACTCTGATGGTAGTTTCTTTTTGCTGTGCAGAAGCTCTTTAGTTTAATTAGATCCCATTTGTCAATTTTGGCTTTTGTTGCCATTGCTTTTGGTGTTTTAGTCATGAAGTCCTTGCCCATACCTTAGTCCTGAATGGTATTGCCTAGGTTTTCTTCTAGGGTTTTTATGGTTTTAGGTCTAACATTTAAATCTTTAATCCATATTGAATTGGTCTCTTCTTAGTGAAAGAGACTCGAAGCAAGAAAGGGAGTTGATGCCAGAAAGATTTTTCATTGGCTTTGAAGATGGAGATAACTACGTGACAAGTAAGGCAGGCAGTCTCTAGAAGATGAGAGTGAGTCACAGCTGACATGTGGCAATGAAACAGGGACTTCAGTCCTATGGCTACAAGGAGCTGAATTCAGCCAACCTGAATGAGGCTGCATGTGGATTGTTAGCCATAGCTTCCAGAAAGGAATGCAGCCTGGCCAACATTGTGATTTCAGCCTTTAATACCGTGACCAGAGAACTCTGTCATGCCATACCTGGACTTCTGATCTACAGAACTGTTAGCTAATAAATGGATGTTGTTTTAAACCACTAAGTTTGTGGTAATTTGATATGCAGCTATAGAAAAATAATGCAAAGCTTTTATTACTTTTCAAAAATTCCTCATCATCATATCTTCAAATATTGCTTCTGTACCATTCTCTCTCCTTTTGTTCTAGGACTCCTATTGCAAATATATCAGACCATTATACATACTAGGTGCCAAACACTGTTAAAGGTGCTGAAAATATATCAGCAATCAAAAATATTCCTATCCTTATGAAGCACCTTTTAATGACATCCTGATCTCCCCTACACCTAAACTGTCTCCTCCTACAGAGTTCCTCCTCACAGTAAATTCTAGTCTCATTCAACCAGTTGAGTAACTCAAAAATCAGTGCTTCAAACTCGATACCTCATTAAAAAAAGTTTTCCCCCCTAGCCAGTTATCAAGTCATGATAACTTTTATCCCCTAAATGATTCTCAAACTTCACCCACCATAGTGTATCTCTACTTGCCAACATGCCTGTCCAGGCCCATCATTATTTCTCACTTAAAGACTGCAACAGCCTTCTAATTGACCTATCTACTCTTGCCCTCCCTTCAAACTTTTTGCACATGGTAGGAAGAGTTAACTAAAATGTGTCAGTTTGTCACTCCATTTGAATGTCTCCCTAGGCTTTTCAATGTAAAATCCATTGTCCTTAATGTAATGCCTTCTACTACCTGATTCTGAGCTACCTCTCAGCCTAACTTCCTGCTACTTGCTTCCTTGTACATTATTGACTGGGTCAATCCAAAGGTAGCGTATACAACAGATCATCAAAAAATTCATCCTTTGCCAATGATCTGTTAATCAGCACTCTTTGAATATGGTGATTTAATTAATACATAATTATATTACTTGTATAACCCATATTATCTTGTCCAGAAGGTTATCATAAATGACTTGTTAGTCTTGCTGAAATTTCATTCATTCATTTAAGATATGTAATTATGTCTGCCATATTTCCATAAATTACCTCTAATAGCCTTGTCAGAAATAAGAACCAGGTTTCTGTTGAATGGCTTTGTTGACAACTGTAATTTTTTAAGTACTCACTTATTTGGAAATTTGTTTTAGAAGCTAACGAGACATTTAGCTCACTGATTAGAAGATTGAAGAGACCCCCTTTTTCTTTGTTAGACTCAGTAATATATTCATATAAATCCAATCTTAAAGCACCTTTCCTATTTTCCTTAATGCCTTTGATTACTGAGAGTAGTTTAGTAATATCAAGTGAGTTATAATTTACCCATTCCAGGACACATGTACTTTTTCTTTCTGAGAGTAAAGTTAAAATATTGTTCTTGATGTCTTTACAAATATGCATTTCTACAAGCCTGAGGTAATTTTGGACCTTATCCTTCCAAATACTAACCCTTTAGGCACGTGTCACCAGTTATATTTATCCTTGCGTATGTGCCCTTTTTCCTATTTCTTATATATTATCTTTTTAAAAAAATAAAGTATGAGCTCATTGTAAAACTTCCTACATGGCCCGATGGTTTTCCTCTTTTCTCCTTTAATAGAATAATTTGCTGTTTCATAGTCAAAATTATGTTTTTGAGAGCTTCCCAACCTTTAGAGTCTGAAGCCATCGTAATGTAAATTAAGGTCCAACAAGTATCAATCATAATAGCAGAAACTTTTGGAGAACAGCCATAGCTAGACATTCTAGTCAGAGTAGGCAATTACATAATAGGTCAATCTGAATCTTTTCATGGTTATTACTAAGGAAGAAGCATTACCTCCTGAAAGGCTTAAAGCCAAGAGTGCATTTAGCTCCTGTCAATTTTTCCTTCCAAATGTCTTTCAGATTTGTCCTTCTCTTTCCATTCCTATAGATTCCTTCATCACCTCATACCTGGCCTATTGCCATAGACTAGATGGTTTCCTTGCCTTCAGTCCATCCATATTCCAATCCATTGTCCATACTATTGCCAGATTAATCTTCTTAAAACACTTTCATCATGCCACTCTCCTGCCTGAGACTTAGCTCAAATGTCACCTTCTTTGTAAAATATTCCCAGCTCCCTTAGGAAGAGTTAGTAACTGCCTACTCAGTGTTTTCACAGGTCTCTGTGCATAACCTTATTAGTGCACTTAAAACATGTATGACAATCATTTCTTTAATTATTTTTCTTACCTCACTTGCTATGAGCTCCTTGAGAGGAGGCAAAGATTTGAGCAGTCTCTTTACAATTGTACTCAGAGTGTTACATAATCTCTCTTGCCCCACCCACATCAGGAGCATCACATATATTGCCTTCTCTGCTTACCATGCTCTCCCCTTTGTTCTTCCTGCTCATTCCTTGGGTCTCAGATTAAAAATCAATTCATTGAGAAACCTTCACTCACACTCTTATTAACTAATTAATTAGTTAATCATTTGAACAAATATTTGTCAGGTATCTACTTTGTGCCAGACATTGTTTTAGGCACTAGGTATATACCAGTGAACAAAGAAGACAAAAAGTCTTGCTTTCAAGTTTATCTTCTAGTGGGAGAAGGTAGATAACTAAACATAATAAGTTATATATAGTAAGCTATAAAAAATAGCAGGATAAAGCAGTGTGCTGGAAGTTGGACTTTGAAACATGGTGGTCAGGGTAGGCCTCATTAAGAAAGATGACATTTGATCAAAGTAGGAGTTAGTCATAAGGATATCTGGGGTAAAGTAGGCTAGGCAGAGGGGATAGCCAATGCAAAGGCTCTAAGTTGTGATTATATCTGTTGTGGCCAAAAGAAAAAAAAGCAGCAAAAAAAAAAAGAAAAGAAAAGAAAAAAAACATTGCAGCTGGAGTTCACTAAGCAAGAAGTAAAATAATAGGAGATGAAGTGAGACAGGTAGGAATAAATAGATCAGGTCAAATCATGTGGGGCCTTATAAGCTAATATATAAAAACTTTAGTTTTTAGTCTGATAGAAATGATGAACCATTGTAGGATTTTAAAACTAATAGGTAACATGATGACACATTTTAAATGAACTGTTCTGGCTTCTGTATTGAGAATAAACTGTAAATGGGCCAAGGAAAGGAGGGACACCTGTTAGTAGGCTATTACAGTACTGGATTTATTGAAGTAATCCAGGAAGAAATGATTGTGACTTAGACTAAGGAGGTAGCAGTGAAGGTGGTGAAAAAGGGTCAGAGTCTGTTTTTTTGAAGGCACAAACAACAGATTTGCTGATGAATTGAATATGGGGTGTGAGATAAACAGGAATGTATTAGTCCATTTTCACACTGCTATAAAGGACTACCTGAAACTGGGTAATTTATAAAGAAAAGACATTTAATTGACTCACAGTTCTGCATGGTTGGAGAGGCCTCAGGAATGTTACAATCATAGCAGAAGGTGAAGGGAAAGCAAGGCACGTCTTACATGATGGCAGGAGTTGGGGGGAACTGCCACACTTTTAAACCATCAGATCTCATGAGAACTCACTCACAATAATGAGAACAGCAAGGGGGAAATCCACCACCATGATTCAATCACTTCCCACCAGGCCCCTCCTCCAACATTGGGGATTACAATTAAACATGAGATTTGGGTGGGGACACAGAGCCAAACCATATTATTCCACCCCTGGTCCCTCACAAATCTCATGTCCTTTTCACATTTCAAACCCAATCATGCCTTCCCAACAGCCCCCAAAGTCTTAACTCATTTCAGCACTAACTAAAAAGTCCAAGTCCAAAGTCTTATCTGACACAAGGCAAGTTCCTCCTGCTATGATCTCATAAAATCAAAAGCAAGTTAGTTACTTCCAAGATACAATGGGGGTAAAGGCATTGGATAAATGCTCCCATTCCAAATGGGAGAAATTGGCCAAAATGAAGGGGCTACAGGCCCCACATACGTTCAAAACCCAACAGGGGAGCCATTAAATCTTAAAACTCCAAAATAATCTCCTTTGACTCCACTTCTCATATCCACAGCATGCTGATGCAAGGGATGGGCTCCCACAGCTTTGAGCAGTTCTGCCCCTGTGGCTCAGCAGGGTACAGCCACTGAGGCTGTATTCACAAGCTGGCATTGAGTGCCTGTGGCTTTTCCAGGTGCACAGTGCAAGCTGTTAGTGGATATACCATTCTGGGGACTGGAGGATGGTGACCCTCTTCTCATGGCTCCACTAGGCAGTACCCCAGTGTGGACTCTGTGTGGGGCCTCTAATACCACATTTCCCCTCTGCATTGCCCTAGTACAGGTTCTCCATGAGGGTTCTGCCCCTGCAACAGACTTCTGCCTGGACATCCAGGTGTTTCCACACATCCTCTGAAATCTAGGCAGAGATTCCCAAACCTCAATTCTTGCCTTCTGTGCACCCACAGGCCCAACACCACATGGAAGCTACCAAGGCTTGGGGCTTACATCCTCTGAAGCAATGTACCATGGCCCCTTTAAGCCACAGTTGGAGCTGGAGTGTCTGGGATGCAGGGCACCATTTCCCAAGGCTGCACAGAGCAGGGAGGCCCTGAGCCTGGCCCATGAAACCTTTTTTTTTTCTCCTAGGCCTCTGGGCCTGTGGTGGGAGGGGCTGCCGCAAAGGTCTCAGACATGCCCTGGAGACATTTTCTCCATTGTTTTGTCTATTAACATTTGGCTTCTCTTTACTTATGCAAATTTCTGCAGCAGGCTTAAATTTCTCCCCAGAAAATGGGTTTTTTGGTTTTTTCTTTTCTATCACATATTCAGGCTGCAAATTTGCCAAACTTCTATGCTCTGCTTCCCTTTTACATATAAGTTCCAATTTCAGACCATTTCTTTGTGAATGCACATGACAGTATGCTGTTAGGAACAGTCAGATTACTTCTTGAACACTTTGCTGCTTAGAAATTTCTTCCACCAGATACCCTAAATCATCTCTCAAGTTCAAAGTTCCACAGACCTCTAGGGCAGGAGCACAATGCTGCCAGTCTCTTTGCTAAAGCATAGCAAGAGTGGCCTTTACTCCAGTTCCCATTAAGTTCCTCAGTTTCATCTGAGATCATCTCAGCCTGGATTTCATTGTCCAAATCACTATCAGCATTTTGGTCGAAACCCTTCAACAAGTCTCTAGGAAGTTCCAAACTTTCACTTTCCCACATCTTCCTGTCTGTTTCTGAACCCTCTAAACTGTTCCAACCTCTGCCCATTAGCCAGTTTCAAAGTCACTTCCACATTTTCAGTTATCTTTATAGCAATGCCCCACTCAACTGGTACCAATTTTCTGTATTAGTCCATTTTCACACTGCTATAAAGAACTACCTGAGACTGGGTGATTTGTAAAACAAAGAGGTTTAATTGACTCACAGTTCTGCATGGCTGCAAGGCCTCATGAAACTTAAAATTATGGCAGAAGGTAAAGGGGAAGCAATGCACACCTTACGTGGTAGCAGAAGACAGAGCAAAAGGGGAAGTTCCACACTTTTAGGCCATCAGATCTCCTGAGAATTCACTCACAATCATGAGAACAGCAATCCATGACTCAATCACTTTCCATCAGGCCCCTCCACTGACACGTGGGGATTACAATTCGAGATGAGATTGCAGGAGGGGGAAACAGAGCCAAACTACATCAAGGAATGAATGATAACCCAAGGTATTTGAACTGAAAAACTGAAAGGATACGGAAGACTGCTGGAGGATGTTTGGAAAAAGAGATTAGAACTTTAGTTTTGGATCTGTTAAATTTGAAATGTCTGTTAGATTTTTAGGTGGAAGTATCAGAGAGGCAGCTGGATACATGAGTCTTGAGTTCAGGGGAGAGATATGAGCTGGAGATACAAATTTGGTAGTTGTTCCAAAGTTGGTTTTTAAAGTCAAGAGACTGGATGAGACTACCAAAGGAACTGGTGTAGTCACAGAAAGGAAGATTAACATTTGTTAGTTTCTTATAGATCCTTTTATTCTTCAGTGCACTTATTACAACTTGTAATTATTTGTTTATTTGTTTTTATTTCTGTGATTGTTTGGCTAATGTCTGGTTGCCTTATTACAAGAAAAAGTTCCAATGAGAGCAGGGTCTATACCATTTTCTCCATCACAATCAGCAAAATAATATGTTGGACTGCATGAATTAAAAGAATGTCTCTTTTTTTCAAGGACTCAAAATTAAATGCTCACAAGGGCTAGGCAAGTAACATAAATACGTCAAGCATAAGAGACAATGTGTTGTAGAGATAGGGGTGAACTGAAGTGTCCAAAAATCATAGCCACTACTTAGTTCCAGCTGATTATGGACAGATAGGCCTAGTGTTGTAATCTTCAGAATTTTTGAAATGAGCCAGATATACAGATTATATATGAAATCTCCCAAATTGTAATACCAACAACTGTATCAATTCAGGTCTTCTAAAAAAGCAGATGGCATGATAAAAATAGATGTGCAAGTAATTTACTGGGGAAAATACATGTGAGGGGAAGTGGGAAGAGTGTCTAAACTTGGAGGGTCATCAGACCATGGTACAGGTCCTATTCCTGTGGAAGACAGAAGGAAGGAAGTGCAGTCTCAGACTGCAATGCAGATCGAAGAAAGTTTCAGGAAGGCTACTGGGGAATACTCAAGCCAAAGGTGGCCATTAAAGGAGTCTGGGTCTCCAAGGAATGGGCTTTCATCAGTATTCTTGCCATGGTCATTCAGTAGTTTGGAACAGTGTATGGGAAGTGTAGCCTTGGCAGAAAGAAACAATGATGGATGATAGAACACAGCAGCTGGACCCTCAGTAGGTGATACGAGTGGCACATTGTGGTGGGCATCACAATGACTAAATTCAACAATGCCACAACAGTATGAGCCAAAAACACATCTTCAAGCCATATTCATCCCCAATGTGGACAGTTGTCAACCTCTGCTCTAGTCACTAACATATACTTCACCGTCAATAGGCTACTTATGTATAGATCCTAACACAGGCCAAAATGGATTGCCAATCGCATCTAGGTAGTAGAGTTTAAGGTACCAGGTGAGAACATGAAAAGCATTAGCCAAGGTGGGTTTAAAATGTGCTGCCAGAATAGAGGTAGTTACAGAGTATGGAGGAGCAAAAACTACAATCCAAAAGGAAAAGGTATGAGTTAAAGCAAAGTGTCTACAAGAATTATAGGAACATAAACAGTGAAGAAAAAAAGCAGAAATAGTTTATAATAATTGACCAAGCAGAGCATTTCAGACCTTTTGTATGTGAAAGGAGAATAAGCACTGTTATATGTATTTAGTGTCAACAGTATGCTGTGAGAGGAAAGGGAAGACCTTAAAGAATTTGGAGTCTGAAAGGCAGTGACAACTGTGGCCTTTGGTGAGAGACAATAATATCAGGCAGAGCACAGCCAATTACTTCAGTGTATCTACCATAATGGGTGTGGCTTGTGGTACTGAAAAGCAGGGCAGGACAAGGTTGAGGTAAAGTTTATGACAAACAAGAGTGGTCTAGGGTCAAGAGTAGGTGAAACTATCCCTTGGGTTTCCTGGTACGTCCTTCGTTCCAGTGCATGGACTTCATGTTTCCATTTACCACAAGACATTATGTCAGATGCACTGCCATGAAAGGTCTTAAAAGGACTTCTAGGGGCCGCAGAGGCATGGGGTGGCATTATAATATGGGCAGAAGAGTAGGGCTTGGTCTTAGCCCATCAAGACTTACAAATGGTGGTGAAAGTTCAGTTCCTCCAATCCATAGTCACACACACACCTCATTCACACATTTCTTTGCCAGGTGCTAAGTAAGGTTTTTCTGAATGTCCACCATGCTCTGCTGAGCACAAGTGTTGGTATGCTGTTGCTTCTGAATGAAATCTATTGACTCTACTGCTAGGTGGAAGAGGTGCCTCGATACTCTGGAGATACTGACTTGAAAATGGGGACCACCAACTTGCCCTTTGTGGGTAGCCTTTGGCTGCTGTGAGTTTGTAGTAAAAGTATGGGCAGGGCACCCCATCATCCCTGTGGGGGTCTCCTGCATTGCTCTGTTGGAGAAGTCCCTTTCTCAGATGCATAGATGATGTGGGATAAGATATGGTATAAATGAAGAGACCCCTGAATGCCTTTGGTTGCTTTGAAAACCTAGGGACCATTATGAATCTGAGACACTATGATGAATAGCTAGAAAAAAAAATGTTCCAACAGAAGCAATGCTGTATGGTTAACACCTTTAAAGTAAAGCCTGAACCAAGGCTATGTGCATGTGTGTGTTTTCCAGGGAGAGTAGATGGAGCAAAGTGACTTCAAGGTTAGTGATTATACTCCTGGATTCTGTTATCTGGCCAGTTAGCATTCTTAATTTGAAGAAATACAGTTTCTTTTCTCTGGGCCATACTTTCCAGCTATATTGTCTACTGGGGCACCATTATCTCCTCCAAGGGTATACTATGTTGCCACTAGAATCATTGTGTCAAGGATATATTTTTCTAACAGGCAGATGTCACAATCCAAGAAGGATTTCTTCCAGTCTAAGCAGGAAGGTTGTGAGCAATGCTAAAACCAGGAAATAAACCATCAAGGACTGTCCAAGGATGACCTACTAACATGGCAATATAAGATTGTAGTCAGGAGGAACAGAAGGTAATAATGAGTGTTCAACATGAAGGATAAGGCAGATATACAGCAGAAGAACAGATGGCAAAGTTGGTTTCTGGGAGAGTCAAGTAAGAGATGGGCCAATGTTACATTGAATGGTTCATGATTTCCCTGTGAATGGCCACTTAAGGTACCACAACTCCCTTTTTATGGGTTGAGGTACACGCTGAGAGAGTAGGTATATGTGACTAAAAGAGAAACACTAACCTAGTCAGGAGATGTCAATGGTCCTGATCATGTTGTTGCTCATAATACTTCAACCTGGGATCCTCTCTTCACTCTTGGTGGGACTGTAAACTAGTTCAGCTATTGTGGAAAACAGTATGGCGATGCCTCAAGGATCTAGAACTACAAATACCATTTGACCCAGCCATCCCATTACTGGGTATATACCCAAAGGATTATAAATCATGCTGCTATAAAGACACATGCACATGTATGTTTACTGCGGCACTATTCACAATAGCAAAGACTTGGAATCAACCCAAATGTCCATCTGTGACAGACTGGATTAAGAAAATGTGGCACATATACACCATGGAATACTATGCAGCCATAAAAAAGGATGAGTTTGTGTCTTTTGTAGGGACATGGATGCAGCTGGAAACCATCATTCTCAGCAAACTATCACAAGAAGAGAAAACCAAACACCGCGTGTTCTCACTCATAGGTGGGAACTGAACAATGAGATCACTTGGACTCGGGAAGGGGAACATCACACACCAGGGCCTATCATGGGGAGGGGGGAGGGGGGAGGGATTGCATTGGGAGTTATACCTGATGTAAATGATGAGTTGATGGGTGCTGATGAGTTGATGGGTGCAGCACACCAACATGGCACATGTATACATATGTAACAAACCTGCACGTTGTGCACATGTACCCTGTGCACATGTACCCTAGAACTTAAAGTATAATAAAAAAAAAAAAAAACATAAAAAAACTCTTCATTCTTCAAAGACCATTTCAAAATCTCTTCATTCAAATAACTCTTCCTCACTTCCTTTGGATTACACAGATTTCTATCTTTCCTGATGGCCAGTGATGCATACTACTTGAACCAAACGTGCTGGTGTTGTCTTGATTTTAACTGTCCTCCTAATTGATTCATCAAGTATGTAATCTTTGATTCTCTAGCTAGGCTGCAAATCCCATGAATTTAGAGAATAAATTTACTTGTAACCTCCACAGTGTCAAACATATACTAAGGACTTAATACACTTTTATGTGAATTAACAAATCAAGATCCAACAATCTTTAGTTGCAGAATAATCAGAAATGTCTGGGGAATGGCCGCAGTTAGAAATTCTAGTCAGAGCAGCAACTGCATATGGGCCAACTTCGATATCTTTATGGTTACTACAAAGAAAGAAACAGCATCTCGTGAAAGGCTGCAAGCCAACAGCTAGGGCATTTTACTTCCTGAATGACTGGCAGTTACATCTGAACATAATGACTGCATTAGGAATTGAAATAAAAACAATTTTTCCTATACTTTTTGTGCAGTACAAGAATCAATCTAAGAACTTGAAATTCCAAATGTCTATTTCTCTCAAATTACAAAATAAAACAAAACAAGCTATCCAACTGGAAAAAATAAATCACCCATAATAGATGCCTAAAATAAATACAGGGGACACAAGAATACCTGAGTGAGGAGTTCAGTAAAGTTATTTAAAATGCAAAAATAAACTGGACAAAGTTGTCAAAAACAACCACATCATGACTCTGGAAACCGACAAAAATCATACAACAAATTGAGAAGTATTAATTCAAGAAAAACTATTGAATCTTGAGTATGAATGGTAGAAATCTATGGCATTTTAGCCTGGGGTCATTCCCATTCCTTCCACCAGTTCTGCGGCATTGTCACTTTAAATGTGCTCTGGAAGCCCTAAGAACTGAAAGCTCCACTGATGGAGGGTGCTGCCATCATTTGTAGAAAATCACAATAAAACCCATATCCAGTGGCATTGATGAAAACAACAGCAAAATAAGTGGCAAGCAATCAAGGAAGGCCAATATCACAGCTAGCCTAAAGCCTCCATAATAGTTGTAGAGAGACACAGTCCAGAAGGCTGGCCAGCAAGAAATTTAATAGGGATATCCACGTAATGAGATAGCCAAAGTAGGCCTTGAAAAGTTCTCACATATCACTGGGGGTTTGGCAGACTATGTATATTTACAAACTGCACACTTGCTTACGAAAGGTCAAAGTGGATCCTAGATATGCACTTGTCCCTGGGAGAACATGAGTCCTTGTCCACACAGAAAGTAAGAGGCTTGTAAACAGCCTGAACTTTGAATTTGTTTTCCATCCCACATGCAGATCTGCTTTTCAAAGGGTAGAAACTTAGCCTTACTGGTTAAAGATTTTAACTGCAATCGCGACCAACCATTAACTGACCACAAAGCTATGCTGATACAGAGGTAATATTATCTAAAATGTCCAATTTTCCTTAAAAAAATTAGACATGAGAATAGAAAAGAATGTGTAATCCATACATGGGGTGAAAATAGCAGTCAACAAAAACCATTTCTAGGGGCTCAGATGTTGCACACGGCAGACAAGGACAAAAAAATATGCTCAAAGAACAAAAGAACAAAATAAACATTTTTTAATGAATTAAAGGAAATTAGGAGAACAATTACTTAGCACACAGAACATCAAAGAAGAGACAGAAATTATATTAAAAAAAATCAAGTGGAAACTCTGGAATTGTAAGGTATAATAACTAAAATGAAAAATTCACTAGGGAGACCACACAGCTTGATCTGACAGAAGACGGAATCAACACGCTTCAAGATAGATTAATAGAGATGACTTGATCTGTAGAACAGAAAGAAAAAAACTAAGAAAAATTAACAGAGCTACAGAGACCGGGGGATAGCACCGAACACAACAACCTGTATTAGTTTACTAAGGCCACCATAACAAAGTGCCACAAACTGGGTGGCTTAACCATCAGAAACATATAATCTCATAGTTCTGGAGGCCAGAAGTCTGAGACCATGCGTTGGTAATGTTGGTTCCTTCTAAGGGCTATGAGGGAAAGATATGTTCCACACCTCTTCTCCCTGTGTCTTCACATCATTTCCCCTCTGCATGTATCTGTCTCCAAATTTTCCCTTTTTATAAGAATATAAGTTAAATAATCTCATTTTAATTTGATTACCTCTGTAAAGACCTTATCTTCAAATAAGGTTACATTCTCAGATATAGAGGGTTATGACTTCAACGTATGAATTTTGGAGGGACAAAATTCAATGCATATTATAACATATAAGTCATTGGAGTCCAAGAAAAAGCAGAGAGACAAAAAGGGACAGACAAAATATTTGAAAATATGATTATCAGAAATTTCCCAAACTTGATGAAAAATATTAACCTACACATCCAAGGATCTCAAAGAACCCCAAGTATGATAAACACAAAGAAATCTACATACTGAAAAATCACAATAGGCTGTTGAAAGCCAAAGAAAATAAGCAAGTTTCAAAGAAACAAAAGAAAAAATGAGCAAACCAAATCCAGCAGCACAATAAAAAGCTAATCCACTGCAATCAAATAGACTTTAACCCTGGGATGCAAGTTTGGTTCAATATATGCAAATCAATAAATGTGATTCATCACATAAACAGAACTAAAAACAAAAACGACACGATCATTTCCATAGAAGCAGAAAAGGCTTTTGATAAAATTCACCATCTGTTCATGTTAAAACAAACTAGGCACTGGAGGAACATGCCTCAAAATAGTTAACAGCCATCTATGACAAACCCACAGCCAACATCATACTGAATGAGCAAAAGCTGGAAGCATTCCCCTTAAGAACCAGAACAAGACAAGGATGTCCAGTCTCACCACTCCTATTCAATATAGTACTGGGAGTCTTGGCCAGAGCAGTGAGGCAAGAGTAAGAGATAAAAGGCATCCAAATAGGAAGAGAGGAAGTCAAACTATCTCTGTTTGCAGATTATATAATTCTATACCTAGAAAACCCCATAGTCTCTGCCAAAACCTCCTAGATCTGATTTTAAAAAATCAGTACTTCAGCAAAGTTTCGGGATACAAAACTCAATGCACAAAAATCAGTAGCATTCCTATACACCAACAACATCTAAGCTGAGAGCCAAATCAAGAGTGCAATCCCACTCACAATAGCCATAAGAATACAATACCTGGGAATACAGCTAGCCAGGAAAGTAAAAAATATCTACAATGAGAATTACAAAACACTGCTCAAAGAAATCATAGATGACACCAACAAATGGGAAAACATTCCATGTTCATGGATAAGAAGAGTCAATATTGTTAAAATGGCCATACTACCCAAAGCATTTTACAGATTCAATGCTATTCCTATCAAAATACCAATGACATTCTTCACATAAGTAGAAAAAAAATCTAAACTGCATATGAAACCAAAAAGTAGCCTGACTAGCCAAAACAATCATAAGGAAAAAGATCAAAGCTGGAGGAATCACATTAATTGACTTTATACTACAAGGCTACTGTAAGCAAAGGAGCATGGTACTGGTACAAAAACAGAGATATAGACCAATGGAACAGAATGGAGAGCCCAGAAATAAAGTTGTGCACCTACAACCATCTCATCTTCAATGAAGTTGACAAAAACAAGCAATGGAGAAAGGATTCCCTATTCAATAAATGGTGCTGGGATAACTGCTAGCCATATGCAGAAGATTAAAACTGGACCCCTTCCTCATACCATATACAAAAATCAACTCAAGATGGTTTCAAGGCTTATAAATATAAAGCCTAAAACTAAAAAAACCCCTGGAAGATAACCTAAGAAACACCATTCTGGACACAAGCCCAGTGAAATATTTCATAACGAAGACATCAAAAGCAATTGCAATGACAACAAAAATTGACAAATGGGACCTAATTAAACTAAAGAGCTTTTGCACAGCAAAAGAAACTATCAACAGAGTAAACAGACAACACACAGAATGGGAGCAAATATTTGCAAGCTATGCATCTGACAAAGGTCTAATATCCGGAAGCTATAAGGCACTTAAATTAACAAGCAAAAACCAAACAACCCCATTAAAGAGTGGGCAAAAGACATGAACAGACACTTTTCAAAAGAAGACATACACGTGGCCAACAAGCACATTAAAAAATGCTAAAGATCACCAAATCATTAGAAAAATGTAAATTAAGGCCGGGCGCAGTGGCTCACACCTGTAATCCTAGCACTTACGGGAGAACGAGGCGGGTGGATTGCCTGAGCTCAGGAGTTTGAGACCAGGCTGGGCAATATGGTGAAACCCCGTCTCTACTAAAAATAAAAAAAAATTAGTTGGCCATGGTGGTGTGCACCTGTAGTCCCAGATACTCAGGGAGGCTGAGGCATAAGAGTTGCTTAAACCAAGGAGGCAGAGACTGCAGTGAGCTGAGATCGCACCACGGTGCTCCAACCTGGGCAACAAAGCGAGACTCTGTCTCAAAAAGAAAAATGACTCAACATATATTAAAAAACTACAATAAGATTAAAATTTTACTTCTCATCAGAAACAATGGAGGCCAGAGGCCGTGGAATAGTATAACCAAAATGCTGAAATAAAAATAAACTGTCAGGTTGAGTGCTGGCTGCTGAGAACTGGGTTCATAACGGCTTAGATGTAGCTAGTATATGCACCTTCCATGGAGAGGAACCAAAACAGCAAGTAGATTGTCTAAGAGAGAACATTGGGATTCAACCAAGAAGTGACGGGAAGCACCAAAAGCAATTAACAAGATGGAAACGAGGCAACCTGCTTGGCCAGGATCAGCTGGAAGCCAGGAGAAGCTCCCAGACATGAGGGAAAGGTAAGTGAGAGACCCCAAGAGACCCACCATAGACTTTTAAAATCCTAGCCACAGGAGAGCTCTCTGACCCTTGCAAGCCTTGAGACTAACATAGGGAGCTGCCTAAAGACTGTGCAGAATCATTGCTTCAGAGAGGGAGCACATGCTGACTCATAGGCTCCTGAGCCATGAACAGTTACAGCATGGCATAATACTGACAGCCCAGCTCTCAAAGAATTATCAGGTTGGTGCAAAAGTAATTGCAGTTTTTGCCTTAACACATCCAGCCCTGGTGCCACTGCCACTGATGCCACCACTGGCCAAGGAGGGAAAGAAGAGATCAGGCACTTTCACACACCCCGAGGACAAATCCCATTCCTGCTGCTGCTGCAGGCTGCTGTGAAATTAAAGCGCAAGAAAACCATGTACCACACAGGTGCCTGCCTATGTTGCTCCCACTGATAGTGGTCCCACCCTATAAGGTGACAGAACTACAGCTAGCACCATTGAGAGTCCAGCCCCCAAAGAACTGCACCCTGCCCTGGGGCTAATGCTGCCACTGCCACCGTCAGGCCCAGGAGGGAGATGGGGGAGGCCTGGCACTTTTACATGCCCCCAAGGAAAAGTTCTACTGCTGCTGCTGTAGACCTCTTCCCAGGGTCTGAAGTTGGGCTGACCCAACATAACAATACCACCACTGCTGGCAAACACCAACACACATCACCTGTGTGCCAGGGGATTGGCCCACCCAACCCATTGCTGCCATGGCAAAGATGAGTTTCAACCACTTAGTTGTAGGAGGATGCCCCATCAATGCTATTGCCATTGCCCATATCATGCCCACTGCACAGGGGCCTGCCTACAAACCCGGCACAACATTGTCACTGCTAACTTCTGAACAAGCCACCCAGAGGCCCAAGAACTGGCCTGCCTTCACCTGTTAATACCAGAGCCAGAATACATGGCTCTGGGGTTCAAGGACAGGCAAGCTCAGCCTACTGCTGCCACCACTGGGGCCCCAAAATGGGCACACTTCACATCCCAGCCCCAGAAAAACTTCACCCTAGAAAACTCTAAAGACTTTCTCCAAAAAAACTTGTAGATTTGATTTCAGTAAACTTTCAGGAAACAAAATCATTATAAATAAATTAGTAGCATTTCTATGTGCCAATAATGATCCAGTTGAGAAACAAATTAAGAAGGAAATCCCATTTACAATAGCTACAAAAAATAAAATACTAAGGAATATATTTAACCAAGAATCTCTACAAGGAAAACTACAAAACACTGGTGAAAGAAATTGTAGATGAAACAAATAGAAAAACATCCCATACTCATGGGTCGAAAGAATCAATATTTTTAAAATGACCATACTGCTCAAAGCAACCTACAGATTAATTGCAATCCCTATCAAGATACCCATATCATTTTTCACAGAATTAGAAAAAAAATTATAAAATTCATATGTAAACAAAAAAGAGCCTGAATAGCCAAAGGAATCCTAAGCAAAAAGAACAAAGATGGAGGTATTTCATTACCTGACTTCAAATTATACTACGAAGCTGTAGGAACCAAACAGCATGATACTGGTATAAAAACAGGCACACAAATCAATGGAACAGAATAGAGAACCCAGAAATAAAACCACATATCTACAACCAACTGGTTCTTTACAAAGGTGACAAAAAAACACAATGGGGAAAAGACACCCTTTTTTTTCTTTTTCAACTTTCGTTTTAGAATCAGGGGTTACACGTGCAGGCTTGTTACAAAGGTACATTACATAATGCTGAAGTTTGGGGTATGACTAAATCTGTCACTCTGGTAGTGAATATAGTACCCAATAGGTAGTTTTTCAGCATTTAGCCCCCTCTTTCTCTCCCACTTCTAGCAGTCCCCAGTGTCTGTCTATTGTTCCCATCTTTATAGGATATCATTTTCAATAAATGGTCTTGGGAAAATTGGATTGTCACATGCAGAAGAATGAAACTGGACTCCTATCTCTCACCACATAAAAAAATCAACTTAAGATGGAGTAAATACTTCAATGTAAAACCGGAAACTATACAAATACTAGCAGAAAACCTAGGGAAACGGCTGGATATTGGTCTAGGCAAAGAATTTATAACTAAGATCTCACAATCACAAGCAAAAATACAAAAATAGAAAAATGGGACTTCATTAAAAAGCTATTATACAGCAAAGTAATTAATCAACCAAGTGAACAGACAAACTGCAGAATGGGGGAAAATATTTGCAAACTATGCATTCAACATGAACCTAGTTCTCAGCAGCCAGCACTCAAATTCACAAGGAACATGAACAACTCAACAACAACAAAGAAAACAAATAACTCCATTAAAAAATGGGTGAAGAACATAGACATTTTTCAAAAAAGACATACAAATGACCAATAGACATATGGAAAAATGCTCAGCATCACTAATCACTGGAGAAATGAAAATTAAAACCACAATGAGATATCATCTTACACCAGTCAGAATGGCTATTATTAAAAAGTAAAAAAATAAGAGATGTTGGTGAGGACGCTAAAAGGGAATGCTTATACACTGTTGATGGGAATGTAAATTAATATAACCTCTATGGAAAATAGTATGGAGATTTCTCAAATAAGAAAAAATAGAACTACCATTTGATCCAGCAATCCCACTAATGGTTATCTACCCAAAAGTAAAAAAGCCATTATATAAAAAGTATACATGTACTTGTATGTTTATTGCAGCTCTATATTAGTCCGTTTTCACACTGCTGATAAAGACATACCTGAGACTGGACAATTTACAAAAGAAATAGGTTTAATGGACTCACAGTTCCACATGGCTGGGGAAGTCTCACAATAATAGCAGAAGGTGAAAGGCACATCTCACGTGACAGCAGACAAGAGAAGAGGGCTTGTGCAGGGAAACTACTCTTTATAAAACCATCAGCTCTCCTGGTACAATTCCTTCTGAAACTATTCCAAACAACAGAAAAAGATGGAATCCTCCCTAACTCATTTTATGAGGCCAGCATCATCCTGATACCAAAGCCTGGCAGAGACACAACAAAAAAAGAGAATTCTAGACCAATATCCCTGATGAACATCGACGCAAAAATCCTCAATAAAATACTGGCAAACCAAATCCAGCAGCACATCAAGAAGCTTATCCACCACGATCAAGTGGGCTTCACCCCTGGGATGAAAGCCTGGTTCAACATATGCAAATCAATAAACATAATCAATCATATAAACAGAACCAAAGACAAAAACCACATGATTATCTCAATAGATGCAGAAAAGGCCTTTGACAAAATTCAACAGCCCTTCATGCTAAAAACTCTCAATAAACTAGGTATTGATGGGACATATCTCAAAATAATAAGAGCTATTTATGACAAACCCACAGCCAATATCATACTGAATGGGCAAAAACTGGAAGCATTCCCTTTGAAAACTGGCACAAGACAGGGATGCCCTCTCTCACCACTCCTATTCAACATAGTGTTGGAAGTTCTGGCTAGGGCAATCAGGCAGGAGAAAGAAATAAAGGGTATTCAATTAGGAAAAGAGGAAGTCAAATTGTCCCTGTTTGCAGATGACATGATTGTGTATTTAGAAAACCCCATCGTCTCAGCCCCAAATCTCCTTAAGCTGATAAGCAACTTCAGCAAAGTCTCAATATACAAAATCAATGTACAAAAATCACAAGCATTCTTATACGCCAGTAACAGACCAACAGAGAGCCAAATCATGAATGAACTTCCATTCACAATTGCTTCAAAGAGAATAAAATACCTAGGAATCCAACTTACAAGGGATGTAAAGGACCTCTTCAAGGAGAACTACATAGTGTTTTGTGATCTCTTCCTTCTTTCATTCCTTCCTGTCTTCAAAAGGTGAACTACAAACCACTGCTCAGTGAAATAAAAGAGGACACTAACAAATGGAAGAACATGCTCATGGATAGGAAGAATCAATATCGTGAAAATGGCCATACTGCCCAAGGTTATTTATAGATTCAGTGCCATCCCCATCAAGCCACCAATAACTTGAAGTCTGAAGAAAACCTAGGCAATACCATTCAAGGTATAGGCATAGGGAAAGTCTTCATGTTTAAAATATCAAAAGCAATGGCAACAAAAGCCAAACAAAACAAAACAAACAACCCCATCAAAAAGTGGGTGAAGGATATGAACAGACACTTCTCAAAGAAGACATTTATGCAGCCAACAGACACATGAAAAAATGCTCATCACTCGCCATCAGAGAAATGCAAATCAAAACCACAATGAGGTACCATCTCATGCCAGTTAGAATGGCAATCATTAAAAAGTCAGGAAACAACAGATGCTGGAGAGGATGTGGAGAAATAGGAATGCTTTTACACTGTTGGTGTGAGTGTAAATTATTTCAACCATTGTGGAAGACAGTGTGGCGATTCCTCAAGGATCTAGAACTAGAAATACCATTTGAACCAGTCATCCCATTACTGGGTATATACTCAAAGGATTATAAATCATGCTGCTATAAAGACACATGTACACGTATGTTTATTGTGGAACTATTCACAATAGCAAAGACTTGGAACCAACCCAAATGTCCATCAATGACAGACTGGATGAAGAAAATGTGGCACATATACACCATGGAATACTTTGCAGCCATAAAAAAGAATGAGTTCATATACTTTGTGGGGACATGGATGCAGCTGGAAACCATCATTCTCAGCAAACTATCGCAAGGACAGAAAACCAAACACCGTATGTTCTCACTCATAGGTGGGAATTGAACAATGAGAACACTTGGCCACAGGGTGGGGAACATCACACACTGGGGCCTGTCATGGGGTTGGGGGAGGGGCAGGATAGCATTAGGAGATATACCTAAAGTAAATGATGAGTTACTGGGTGCAGCACACCAACATGGCACATGTATACATATGTAACAAACCTGCATGTTGTGCACAAGTACCCTAGGACTTAAAGCACAATAAAAAAAGAATGTTTGCCGGGCGTGGTGGCTCACGCCTGTAATCCCAGCACTTTGGGAGGCCGAGGCAGGTGGATTGCGAGGTCAGGAGATCGAGACCATCCTGGCTAACAAGGTGAAACCCCGTCTCTACTAAAAATACAAAACATTAGCCAGGCATGGTGGCGCATGCCTGTACTCCCAGCTGCTCGGGAGGCTGAGGCAGGAGAATGGCATGAACCTGGGAGGCGGAGGTTGCAGTGAGCTGAGATCGGGTGCCACTGCACTCCAGCCTGGGGGACAGAGTGTGAGACTCCGTCTAAAGAAAAAAAAAGAAAGAAAGAAAATAAAAGAAGAAAGACCATCAAATAAATAAGTAAATAAATAAAACCATCAGCTCTCCTCAGACTTCTTCACTATCATGACAACAGCATGGGAAAGACCCACCCCCATGATTCAATTACCTCCCACCAGGTTCCTCCCACCCTCCCACCACATGTAGGAATTCAAGATGAGATTTGGATGGGGACACAGCCAAACCATATCAAGCACATTCACAAAGGCAAAGATACGGAATTAACCTGAATGTCCATTAAAGGATGACTAAAGAAAATGTAGTACATATGCAAAATGGAATACTATTCAGCCATAAAAAATAATAAAATTGTCTTTTGCAGCAACATGGATGTAGCTGAATACCATTATCTTAAGTGAAACAACACAGAAACGGAAAAGAAAATGCCACACGTTCTCACTTATAAGTGGGAACTAAGTAATGGACATAGAGTGAAGAATGATAAATATTAGAGACTTGGAAGGGTAGGAGGGGTGTGAGGGATGAGAAATTATTTAATGAATACAACACACATTATTCAGGTGATGGTTACCCTAAAATCCCAGACTTCATTACTAGGCAATATATCCACGTAACAAAACTACACTTGTACCCCATAAATTTATACAAATAAAAAGAGGGAAAGAAAAAAATTCACAATGACTTCCCAGCAACAGATCCCAATCAAAAAGATATTCACAAAATCCCAGATAACAAATTGAAAACACAAATTTTAAAGAAGCTCGGCAAGATAAATGAGAAATCTGAAAAACAAAAATAAATCAGAAAAACAATTCAAGATATGAATTAGAAATTTTCCAAATAGATAATTTTTTAATAAAAGAACCAAACAAAAATTCTGAAACAGAAGAATTCATTGAATAAAATACAGAGCACATTTGAAAGCTACAACAATAGATTAGGTCAAGCAGAAGGAAGAATTTCAGAACTTGAAGACAGGTCTTTTGAAATAATCCAGTCAGAAAAAATAAATAAATAAAAATGAATTAAAAAGAATGAGCAAAGCCTTCATGACATTTGGGACACCATAAAGTGATGAAATCTTTGAATTATTAGTGTTCTCAACACTGAAGAGAGAACAAAATGATAGAAACCTGTTTAATGAAATAATAGGTAAAAACTTCCCAACTCTAGCAAGAGACTTAGACATCCATATGTCTATATGGGGGCTCAAACATCCCCAGAAATACAATGCATAAAGGTTTTCTCCCCACCACATTATAGTCAGTCTCTCTAAAGTCAAAGATAAAACAGGATTCTAAATATAGCAAGAGAAAAACGTCTTGCCACCAATAAAGAACTCTCATCAGACTAACAGCAGATTTCTCAGCAGAGATCTTACAGGACAGGAAAGAATGAGATGATGAATTCAATGTCCTGAAAGAAAAAAACCTGCCAGCCAAGGGTACTATCCCCAGCAACGTTTTCCCTGACAAATGAAGGAAAATTTATGATTTCCCTCATAAATGAAGTATTTTTCAGAGAAGCAAATGCTGAGAGAATTTTCGCCATTAGATGAGTCCTACAAGAAATGCTCGAGTCTTAAACCTGAAAGCAAAATGACAGTATTTACCATCATGAAAACAAACAAAAGTATAAAACTCACTAGTAAACCCTACACACAAAAGAGGAAGAGAGCAGATTCAAATGATACCACTACAGAAAATCACCACACCAAAATAACAAACGATAAGAGAAAACAAAAGGAACAAAAAATATACAAAACAACCAGAAAACAATTAACAATATGATAATAACAAAACCTCACATATCAGTGATAACCTTAAATGCAAATGGACTAAATTCTCCTCTTAAACATACAGACTGGCTGAATGAATTTTAAAAATATGGTCCAACTGTATGCTGCCTCCAGGAAGAGCACTTTACCTGCAAGGATACATGTAGACAAAGTAAAGGGGGATAATAAAGACATTATATGCAAATGGAAACTGAAAGTAAACAGGAGTAGCTATACTTAGATAAAACAGACTTTAGGTGAAAAACAGTAAAAAGACAAGGTCATTACACAAGGGTAAATTAATCAATCTAGCAAGAGGATGTAAATTATACACACACACACACACACACACATATATATATATGCTTTATGAATCTGTGTGTTCCATGAAAATAAACAAAATTTTTTGTATGTTTGGAGTGCATACATGCACTCAATCCTGGAGCACAGATTTGTAAAGCAAATATTACTAGATATAAAGGGAGAGAAAGATTCCAACACAATAATAATGGGGAACTTTAACACCCCACTCAGCATTAGACAGATCATCTAGACAGAAATTCAACACAGAAACATTGAATTTAAACTGGTAAACTGGTCCTTAGAGCAAATAGACCTAACAGATATTAAAGAATATTTCATCCAACAGTTACAGAATGCACATTCTTCCCACAGGCACATGAGACACTCTTCAGGATAGACCATATGCTGGCTACAAAACAAGTCTCAACAACTTTTTAAAAACTGAAGTCATATCAAGTATCATTTCAGACCAAAATGGAATAAAACTAGAAATCAATAGCAAGAAAAACTTCAGAAACTATAAAAATCCATCGTTATTGGGCCAGGCACAGTGGCACACACCTGTAATCCCAGCACTTTGGGAGGTTGAGGTGGGCGGTTCACCTAAGTTTGCGAGTTCAAGACCAGCCTGACCAACATGGAGAAACCCCGTCTCTACTAAAAATACAAAACAATTAGCCGAGCATGGTGGCGCATGCCTTTAATCCCAGCTACTCGGGAGGCTGAGGCAGAAGAATCGCTTGAACCTGGGAGGCGGAGGTTGCAGTGAGTGAGATTATGCCATTGCACTCCAGCCTGGGCAACAAGAACGAAACTTTGTCTCAAAAAAAAAAAAAAAAAAAAAAAAAAAAAAAAAAAAAAAAAATCCATAGTTATTAAACAGAAAGCTCCTAGATGGCATTGAGTCAACAAATAAATTAGGGAGAGCAAAAAATTTCTTGAAACAAGTGAAAATGAAAACAACACATACACAAAACTACAGGATACAGCAAAAGCAGTGCTAAGAGGAAAGTTTATAGCAATAAATGGCTACATGAAGAAAGTACAAATATTTCAAATAAGCAACATAACAATGCACTTCAAGGAACTAGAAAAATATGAACAAAACCCAAAATTAGCAGAAAGAGAAAAAATAATAAAGATAAGAGCAGAATTAAACAAAATAGAGACTCAAAAAATACAAAGATCAACAAAATGAAAATTTGGTTTTTTTGAAAAGATAAACAAGTTTTATAAACAACTCACTAAGCAAATCAAAAAAGAGAGAATACCCAAATAAACAAAATTAGAAATGAAAAAGGAAATATTACAACTGATGATACCAAACAGAAATACAAAAGATCATCAGAGACTATTACGAACATCTATACACTAACAAACTGGAGAACCTACAGGAAATGGATAAATCCCTTGACATATACAATGTGTCAAAGTTGAATCAGGAGGAAATAGAAAAGTTGAACAAATCAATAACAAGTAGTGAGATTGAACCAGTAATAAACAGTCTCCCAAAGAAGAAAGCTCAGGACCAGATGGATTCACAGATGAATTCTATCAAGTGTATAAAGAACCACTAACATTAACCCTCCTGAAACTATTCTAAAAAATTGAAGAGGAGAGCACTATCCCTAACTCATTTAATGAGGCCAGAATTACCTTGATACCAAAATCTGGCAAAGACACAACAGAAAAAGAAAAGTAAAAGCTGATATTCCTGATGAACACAGATGAAAAAATCCTCAACAAAATACTAGCAAACGAAATCCAACATCATATCAAAAAGATAATACACCAAATCAAGTGAGATTTATCCCAGGGATGGAAGGATGGTTCAACATATGTAAACCAATATACGTGATACAACCCATCAATAGAATGAAGGACAAAAATTATATGGCCATGTTAATAGATGCAGAAAAATAATTTGATAAAATTCAACATCCTTTCATGATAAAAACTCTGAACAAACTAGTATAGAAGGAATATATCTCAAAAACATAAAGGTCATATATAATAAACCCACAGTTAACATTATACCAAATGGAGAAAAGCTAAAAGCCTTACCTCTACGGAATGGAAAAAGACAAGGATGCCCACTTTCACCACTCCTAGTCAACATAATACTGGAAGTGCTAGCCAGAGCAACCAAGCAAGAGAAAGAAAGAAAACGCATCCAAATTGGAAACAAGGAAGTCAAATCACCCTCTTTGCTGATTATACGATCTTACATCTAAAAAAAATCTAGAGACTCTAATAAAAAACTCCTACATTTGATAAATAAAGTAACATTTTAGGATACAAAGTCAACATACAAAAATCAGTAGTGTTTATATATGCCAACAATGATCTAGTCAAGAAAGAAAGCAGGCAATCCCATTGACAATAGCTACAAAAAATAAAATACTTGGGAATCAATTTAATCTCTACAGAAAAACTAAAAAATACTGACAAAAGAAATTTAAGAGAACAGAACAACTGGAAAAATATCCCATGCTTAAGTATTGAAAGAATTAAGAAATAGAAATAATTTTTTAAAAATAAAAATCTTAGAGATGAAGAACTCAGTGAATGAACTGAAAAATTCAATAGAATGTATCAGTAGCAGGCTCTATAAATTGAAAAAAAGGAATCAGTGAGCTCAAAGACAGAGCATCTGAAATAATGCAGTCAGACAGCAAAAAGAAAAAAGAATGCAGAAAGCCTATGAGAATTATGGAATACCATGAAGAGACTTAACATTTGTATAATAATAATACATGAAGAAGAACAGAGAGAAAGGCTATTTAAGGAAATAATGGCTAAAACCTTTCCAAATCTGGGGAAAGATGCCAAAAGCCTGGCAAAGGAAGCATACAGACCTGCAATCAAATTAAACCCAAAGAGGAGCTCACCAAGACACAATAATCAAACTGTCAAAATTCAAAGACAAATAAAAAGTTCTGAAAGCATCAAGATATAAGAAACACATCACATACAAGGGAATATCAATATGGCTATCAGCATATCAGATGTTTTAGCAGAAACTCTGCAGGTCAGGAGAAAATGGGATGATAAATTTAACGTGCCAAAGTGGGGAGGGGGAAACCCAGCAACCAAGATTACTTTAACTGGCAAAGCTGTCCTTCAAAAATGAGGAAGAAATTTTTTAAAAAAAGAAAAAAATGAGGGAGAAGGAAAAGCTTTTCATACAAAAGCTTAGAGAGTTCATCACCATTAGGCCCGCCCTAAAGGAATTACTAAAGGGAGTTATTCAAGCTAAAACAAAAGGCCACTAATTAATAACATAAAACATATGAAAATGCAAAACTTAATGGTATAAGTAATACAGTTACATATAGAATACTTTAGGAGTATAATGATGGTGTGTAAAGCAATTTTACCTCAAGTACAATGGCTAAAAGTCAAAACTATGAAAAATAACCATAATTAAAATAAATTATCAAGGGATATAAATTGCAAAACGCTGTAAATTTTGACACCAAAACCAAAATGTGTGTGTTCAAGGGAATAAAAGTGTAGAGTTGTATGTGATAAAAATTAAGTTGTTATCAGCTTAAATTAACCTATTATAAGATGTTTTAAGTAAGCCTAATGATAACAACAAAGCGAAAAATCTATAGTACAGTTGACTCTTGAGCAACATGGTTTGAAATGCATGGGTCCACTTAGAATTTTTTCAACATATTTGAAAAATTTTTTGAAATTTGCAGCAATCTGCAAAAACTTACAAACCATGTGGCCTAGAAATATAAAAAATTTAAGAAAAGGGTATGTCAGGAATGCATAAAGTATACTTAGATGATAGTCCATTTTATGATTTACTACCATAAAATATGTACAAATATATTATAAAAAGTTAAAATTTGTCAAAATGTACACACACGGACTGTACATGATGCCATTCATGGTCAAGATAAATGTAAACAAATATAAAGATGCAGTATTAAATCATAACTGCATAAAATTATTTACTGTAGTTATACTACTGTAATGATTTCATAGATACCTCTTGTTGCCACTGTGGGTGGGCTCAGGTATTATGAGTATCTACTTAGAAAACTATGTGATGCTAATCATCTCCACAAGAGCAGTTCATGTCTGCAGTAAATTGTATATCATAGTAAGAAGTGATCTGTCATGATTCTCACATATTTTTGTATTCAGTGCAATGCCATAAACCGTAAACACCATGGGATCCATACAAAGTGCCACTAGTGATGTTGGAAGTGCTCCCAAGAAGCAGAGAAAAGTCATGATATTACAAGGAAATGTTTAATTACTTCATATGTACTGTAGATTGAGGTCTGCAACTGTGGTTGTCCACCATTTCAAGATAAAACCAGTTAAGGACCATTGTAAATAAAGAAAATTCATGAAACTGTGGCTGCAGCTATGCCAGCAGGCACAAAAACCTTGTACCTTTTGTGAAATACCTTTTTATCTCATATTGAAAATGCAGTTTTTATATGGGTACAGGATTTCTATAAGAAAGGCATACCTATAGATTCTAATATGATTTGAGGAAAATTGAAGTGATTATATGACAAGAAATAGCAAACGAAAGGTGAAGGATCTAAAGCTGGAAAATTTAATGCCAGCAAAGGATGGTTCGACAATTTCAGAAAGGTATGGCATTAAAAATGTTAAGAGAAGCAGCTTCTACTGACTAAGAGGCAGCGGAAGATTTCTGAGATACCATTAAGAAAATCACTGAGGAGAAAGGCTATCTACAGGAAGAGGGTTTTAATGTAAATAAATGTGCCCTATACTGGAAAAAAAATATCACGAAGGACATTTATTAGTAAGCAAGAGAAGTGAGTATCAAGATTTAAGGCAGGAATGGATAGGCTAACTCTACTGGTTTGTGCAAATGCAGTCAGGTTTATGATCAGGATTTTCCCTATCTATAAAGCTGCTAATCTCCGAGCTTTGAAGGGAAAAGATAAACACCAGTTGTGAGTATTTTGACTGTACAACAAAGCCTGGACAACAAGAAACCTTTTTCTGGATTCGTGCCATTGATGCTTTGTCCTTGCAGTCAGAAAGTACCTTGTCAGTAAGATACTGACTTTTACAGTTCTTTTGATATTGGACAATGTTCCTGGACACCCAGAACCCCATGAGTTCAACACCAAAGGCGTTTAAGGGGTCTACTTGCCTCCAAATACAATGTCTGTAATTCAGTCCCTAGATCAGAGGGTCATAAGGGCCTTTAAGGCTCATTACACCCAGTACTCTATAGAAAGAATTGTCAATGCTATGAAAGAGAACCCCAACAAAGAGAACATCATGAAAGTCTGGAAGGATTACACCATTAAAGAATTCCCCCATTTGTATCAAAAGAAAGAAATGAGGCTATTTTGACATGACTTATTCTTAGGAACTTCAGTCAGTTGCCCAATATACTGTCCCCTAAATGCTAACATTATCTAATACTTTCAAGGGTTGTTGTCCAACTTCTCAGAATTGACTCTTCAAAATATATGTTTGTCAATTCCCCAATCTTTTGGTGCCTCTTATGTTTTCCGTAGTTCCCCTAATTCCTGACAGTGACTATAATCAGGAATACATAGATTCTACATATATGAACTCATTGAAATAGGCTGTGTTTCTTTTTTTTATATATATATTTTAATGTTTAGGGTACATGTGCACAACGTGCAGGTTTGTTACATATGTGTACATGTGCCATGTTGGTGTACTGCACCCATTAACTTGTCATTTAAATTAGGTATATCTCCTAATGCTATCCCACCCCCCTCCTCCCTCCCCACAGTAGGCCCCGATGTGTGATGTTCCCCATCCTGTGTCCAAGTGATCTCATTGTTCAGTTCCCACCTATGAGTGAGGACATACGGTGTTTGGTTTTCTGTTCTTCTGATAGTTTACTAAGAATGATGGTTTCCAGCTGCATCCATGTCTCTACAAAGGACACGAACTCATCCCTTTTTATGGCTGCATAGTATTCCATGGTGTATATCTGTCACATTTTCTTAATCCAGTATGTCACTGATGGACATTTGGGTTGATTCCAAGTCTTCGCTATTGTGAAGAGTGCCGCAATAAATATATGTGTGCATGTGTCTTTATAGCAGCATGATTTATAATCCTTTGGGTATATACCTAGTAATGGGATGGCTGGGTCAAATGATATTTCTGGTTCTAGATCCTTGAGGAATTGCCACACTGTTTTCCACAATGGTTGAACTAGTTCACAGTCCCACCAACAGTGCAAAAGTGTTCCTATTTCTCCACATCCTCACCAGCACCCACTGTTTCCTGACTTTTTAATGATTGCCATTCTAACTGGTGTGAGATGGTATCCCATTGTGGTTTTGATTTGCATTTCTCTGATGGCAAGTGATGATGAGCATTTTTTCATGTGTCTGTTGGCTGTATGAATGTCTTCTTTTGAGAACTGTCTGTTCATAACCTTTGCCCACATTTTGATGGGGTTGTGTTTTTCTTGTAAATTTGCTTGAGTTCTTTGTAGGTTCTGGACATTAACCCTTTGTCCGATGAGTAGATAGCAAAAATTTTCTCCCATTCTATGGGTTGCCTGTTCACTCTGATGGTAGTTTCTTTTGCTGTGCAGAAGCTCTTTGGTTTAATTAGATCTGATTTGCCAATTTTGGCTTCTGTTGCCATTGCCTTTGGTGTTTTAGACATGAAGTCCTTGACCATGCCTATGTCCTGAATGGTATTACCTAGGTTTTCTTCTAGGGTTTTTATGGTATTAGGTCTAACATTTAAGTCTCTAATCCATCTTGAATTAATTTTCGTATAAGGAGTAAGGAAAGGATCCAGTTTCAGCTTTCTACTTATGGCTAGCCAATTTTCCCAGCACCATATATTAAATAGGGAATCCTTTCCCCATTTCTTGTTTTTGTCAGGTTTGTCAAAGATCAGATGGCTGTAGATGTGTGGTATTATTTCTGAGGGCTCTGTTCTGTTCCATTGGTCTATATCTCTGTTTTGGTACCAGTACCATGCTGTTTTGGTTACTGTAGTCTTGTAGTGTAGTTTGAAGTCAGGTAGCGTGATGCCTCCAGCTTTATTCTTTTGGCTTAGGATTGTCTTGGCAATGCGGACTCTTTTTTGGTTCCATATGAACTTTAAAGCAGTTTTTTCCAATTCTGTGAAGAAAGTCGTTGGTAGCTCGATGGGGATGACATTGAATCTATAAATTACCTTGGGCAGTATGGCCATTTTCACAATATTGATTCTTCCTATCCATGAGCATGGTATGTTCTTCCATTTGTTTGTGTCCTCTTTGATTTCACTGAGCAGTGGTTTGTAGTTCTCCTTGAAGAGGTCCTTCACATCCCCTGTAAGTTGGATTCCTAGGTATTTTATTCTATGTGAAGCAATTGCGAATGGGAGTTCACTCATGATTTGGCTCTCTGTTTGTCTGTTATTGGTGTATAAGAATGCTTGTGATTTTTGCACATTGATTTTTGTATCCTGAGACTTTGCTGAAGTTGATTATCAGCTTAAGGAGATTTTGGGCTGAGACAATGGGGTTTTCTAAATATGCAATCACGTCATCTGCAAACAGGTACAATTTGACTTCTTCTTTTCCTAATTGAATACCCTTTATTTCTTTCTCTTGCCTCATTGCCCTAGCCAGAACTTCCAACACTATGTTGAATAGGAGTGGTGAGAGAGGGCATCCCTGTCTTGTGCCAGTTTTCAAAGGGAATGCTTCCAGTTTTTGCCCATTCAGTATGATATTGGCTGTGGGTTTGTCATAAATAGCTCTTAGTATTTTGAGATACGTTCCATCAATACTGAATATATTGAGAGTTTTTAGCATGAAGGGCTGTTGAATTTTGTCAAAGGCCTTTTCTGCATCTGTTGAGATAATCATGTGGTTTTTGTCTTTGGTTCTGCTTATATGCTGGATTACGTTTATTGATTTGCGTATGTTGAACCAGCCTTGCATCCCAGAGGTGAAGCTCACTTGGTCGTGATGGATAAGCTTTTTGATGTGCTGCTGGATTTGCCTTGCCAGTATTTTATTGAGGATTTTTGCATCGATGTTCATTAGGGATATTGGTCTAAAATTCTCTTTTTTTGTTGTTGTCTCTCTGCCAGGCTTTGGTATCAGGATGATGTTGGCCTCATAAAATGAGTTAGGGAGGACTCCTTCTTTTTCTATTGATTGAAATAGTTTCAGAAGGAATGGTACCAGCTCCTCCTTTTACCTCTGGTAGAATCTGGCTGTGAATCCCTCTGGTCCTAGAGTTTTTTTGGTTGGTAGGCTATTAATTATTGCCTCAATTTCAGTGCCTGCTATTGGTCTATTCAGAGATTCAACTTCTTCCTAGTTTAGTCTTGGGAGAGTGTAAGTGTCTAGGAAATTATCCATTTCTTCTAGGTTTTCTAGTTTATTTGTGTAGAGGTGTTTATAGTATTCTCTGAGGGTAGTTTTTATTTCTGTGGGGTCGGTGGTGATATCCCCTTTATCATTTTTTATTGAGTCTATTTGATTCTTCTCTCTTTTCTTCTTTATTAATCTTGCTAGCAGTCTATCAATTTTGCTGATCTTTTCAAAAAACCAGCTCCTGGATTCGTTGATTTTTTGGAGAGATTTTTGTGTCTCTATCTCCTTCAGTTCTGCTCTGATCTTAGTTATTTCTTGCCTTCTGCTAGCTTTTGAATGTGTTTAATCTTGCTTCTCTAGTTCTTTTAATTGTGATATTACGGTGTCAATTTTAGATCTTTCCTATTCCTCTTTTGGGCATTTAGTGCTATAAATTTCCCTCTACACACTGCTTTAAATGTGTCCCAGAGATTCTGGTATGTTGTATCTTTGTTCTCATTGGTTTCAAAGAACATCTTTATTTCTGCCTTCATTTCGTTATGTACCCAGTAGTCATTCAGGAGCAGGTTGTTCAGTTTCCATGTAGTTGAGCATTTTTGAATGAGTTTCTTAGTTCTGACTTCTAGTTTGATTGCACTGTGGTCTGAGAGACAGTTTGTTATAATTTCTGTTCTTTTACATTTGCTGAGGAGTGCTTTACTTCCAACTATGTGGTCAATTTTGGAATAAGTGTGACGTGGTGCTGAGAAGAATGTATATTCTGTTGATTTGGGGTGGAGAGTTCTGTAGATGTCTATTAGGTTCACTTGGTGCAGAGTTGAGTTCAATTCCTGGATATCCTTGTTAACTTTCTGTCTCGTTGATGTGTCTAATGTTATTGTTGTTATTTCTTTCTCTTGCTTCATTGCCCTAGCCAGAACTTCCAACACTATGTTGAATAGAAGTGATGAGAGAGGGCATCCCTGTCTTGTTCCAGTTTTCAAAGGGAATGCTTCCAGTTTTTGCCCATTCAGTATGATATTGGCTGTGGGTTTGTCATAAACAGTGGGGTGTTAAAGTCTCCCATTATTATTGTATGAGAGTCTAAGTCTCTTTGTAAGTCTCTAAGGACTTGGTTTATAAATCTGGGTGCTCCTGTATTGACTGCATATATATTTAGGATAGTTAGCTCCTCCTGTTGAATTGATCCCCTTACCATTACATAATGGCCTTCTTTGTCTCTTTTGATCTTTGTTAGTTTAAAGTCTGTTTTATCAGAGAGTAGGATTGCAACCTCTGCCTTTTTCTGTTTTCCATTTGCTTGGAAGATCTTCCTCCATCCCTTTAATTTGAGCCTATGTGTGTCTCTGCATGTGAGATGGGTCTCCTGAATACAGCAAACTGATGAGTCTTGACTCTTTATCCAATTTGCCAGTCTGTGTCTTTTAATTGGACCATTTAGTCCATTTACAATTAAGGTTAATATTGTTATGTGTGAACTTGATCCTGTCATTGTGATATTAGCTGGTTATTTTGCTCATTAGTTGATGCAGTTTCTTCCTAGCATCGATGGTCTTTACATTTTGGCATGTTTTTGCAATGGCTGGTATCGGTTGTTCCTTTCCATGTTCAGGGCTTCCTTCAGGGTCTCTTGTAAGGCAGGCCTGGTGGTGACAAAATCTCTAAGCATTTGCTTATCTGTAAAGGATTTTATTTCTCCTTCACTTATGAAACTTAGTTTGGCTGGATATGAAATTCTGGGTTTAAAATTCTTCTCTTTAAGAACGTTGAATATTGGCCCCCACTCTCTTCTGGCTTGTAGAGTTTCTGCCGAGAGATCTGCTGTTAGTCTGATGGGTTTCCCTTTGTGGGTAACCCGACCTTTCTCTCTGGCTGCCCTTGACATTTTTTCCTTCATTTCAACTTTGGTGAATCTGCAATTATGTGTCTTAGAGCTGCTCTTCTCAAGGAGTATCTTTGTGGCATTCTCTGTATTTCCTGAATTTGCATGTTGGCCTGCCTTGCTAGGTTGGGGAAGTTCTCCTGGATAATATCCTGCAGAGTGTTTTCCAACTTGATTCCATTCTCCCCGTCACTTTCAGGCACATCAATCAGACATAGATTTGGTCTTTTCACATAATCCCATACTTCTTGGAGGCTTTGTTCATTTCCTTTTACTCTTTTTTCTCTAAACTTCTCTTCTTGCTTCATTTCATTCATCTGATCTTCAATCACTGATAATCTTTTTTCCAGTTGATCGAGTCGGTTACTGAAGCTTGTGCATTTGTCACGTAGTTCTCGTGTCATGGTTTTCATCTCTATCCATTCGTTTATGGACTTCTCTGCATTGCTTATTCTAGTTATCCATTCTTCCATTCTTTTTTCAAGGTTTTTAGTTTCTTTGTGCTGGGTACGTAGTTCCTCCTTTAGCTCTGAGAAGTTTGATCGACTGAAGCCTTCTTCTCTCAACTCATCAAAGTCATTCTCCGTCCAGCTTTGTTCTGTTGCTGGCGATGAGCTGCATTCCTTTGGAGGGAGAGATGTGCTCTGATTTTTTGAATTTCCAGCTTTTCTGCACTGCTTTTTCCCCATCTTTGTGGTTTTATCTGCCTTTGGTCTTTCATGATGGTGATGTACTGATAGGATTTTGGTGTGGGTGTCCTTTCTGTTTGTTAGTTTTCCTTCTAACATTCAGGACCCTCAGCTGCAGGTCTGTTGGAGTTTGCTTGAGGTCCGCTCCAGACCCTGTTTCCCTGGGTATCAGCAGTGGAGGTTGCAGAAGATAGAATATTGCTGAACAGCAAGTGTTGCTGTATGATTCTTGTTCTGGAAGCTTTGTCTCAGAGGTGTACCCAGCCGTGCAAGGTGTGAGGTGTCAGTCTGCACCTAGTGGGGGATGTCTCCCAGTTAGGCTACTCAGGGGTCAGGGACCCACTTGAGCAGGCAGTCTGTCCCTTCTCAGATCTCCACCTCCGTGCTGGGAGCATCACTACTCTCTTCAAAGCTGTCAGACAGGGACATTTACATCTGCAGAGGTTTCTGCTGCTTTTTGTTTAGCTATGCCCTGTCCCCAAAGGTGGAGTCTACAGAGGCAGGCAGGCCTTCTTGAGCTGTGGTAGGCCCCACTCAGTTCGAGCTTCTGGGTGGCTTTGTTTACCTACTTAAGCCTCAGCAACAATGCATGCCCCTCCCCCAGCCTCGCTTCCGCCTTGCAGTTAGATCTCAGATTGCTGTGCTAGCAATGAGGGAGGCTCAGTGGGTGTGGGACCCTCTGGGCCAGGAGTAGGATATAATCTCCTGGTGGGCCGTTTGCTAAGACCCTTGGTAAAGCGTAGTATTAGGGTGGGAGTTACCTGATTTTCCAAGTGTTGTGTGTTTCAGTTTCCCTTGGCTAGGAAAAGGAATTCCCTTCCCCCTTGCACTTCCCAGGTGAGGAGATGCCTCACCCTGCTTCAGCTCTTGCTGGTTAGGCTGTACCCACTGACCAGCACCGACTGTCTGACACACCCCAGTGAGATGAACCCGGTACCTCAGTTGAAAATACAGCAATCACCCGTCTTCTGTGTCACTCATGCTGGGACCTGGAGGCTGGAGCTATTCCTATTTGGCCATTTTGGGCACCCCCGGCTCAGTGTTTCTTAAGCATTTTTTACCTAAGCTAATACAAGTTGAGTATCCCAAATTCAAAAATCCAAAATCTGAAACCTTTTGAGCACTGACATGATGCTCAAAGGACATACTCACTGGAGAATTTTAGATTTTGGATTTTGGGATTAAAGATGCTCAACTGGTAAGTATGTAATGCAAATATTCCAAAAAAACTATCTGAAACACTTCTGGTGCCAAGCATTTCAGATTAGGAATACTCAACCTGTACATTCTTCAAAATAAAATCCTTTTCAAAAAAAAAAAAAAAAGATGCTATCATTGTTATAAAAAAAGGCATGAAAGCCATAAGGCCCCAAACAATAAATTTCTGTTGGAGAAAATTGTGTCCAGATGTTGTACATGACTTCATAGACTTATGACAGAGCCAATCAAGTTAATCATGAAATAGATTGCACATATGGCAAAAACAGGTGGAAGAGTCAAGGGTTTCAAGACAGGAATATTGGAAAAGTCAAAGAACTAATAGATACCATGCCACAGGAATTTTAAAATTTTAAAATGACAACTTGATGGAGATGAGTGCTTCCGAAACAGTGCCAGATGATGAGGAAGAAGATGTAGATGAAGCAGTGCCAGAAAAGAAATTGACACTAGACAGTACGGAAGAAGGGTTCTGATTATTCAAGACTGCTTTTTTACTTTTTACAATATGGACTTTTCTATGATATGGGCACTGAAACTAAAGCAAATGGTAGAAGAATTGGTACCATATAGGAACATTTTTAGAGAAATGATAAACAAAAAAGACAGACAGAAATTATGATGTTTTTCTGTAGTTACAATGAGTGTTCCTGTCTCTCCTGCCTCCCGTTCCACCTCCTCCACCCCTCCCACCTCTGTCACTCCTAAGACAGCGAGGTCAACTCCTCCTAGTCCTCCTTCTCAGCCTTCTCATCTTCACATGAGAATACAGTATGTAATACGTATAACATAAAAGCATGTGTTAATTGACTGTTTATGTTATCAGTGAGGCTTCCAGTCAATAGTAGGCTATTAGTAGTTAAGTTTGGGGGAATAAAAAATTACACATGGATTTTCGACTGTGCAAGAGTCAGAAATCCTAACCCCCACATTGTTCAAGAGTTAACTGTACTTCCATATTATACAAACTCTTCCTGAGAACAAATAAAGAGAAAACACTCCCATACTCATGTTTAAGGCAAGTATAATCTTTATATCAAAATCAAACCAAGACAACACACTTACAGATCAATCTTACTCACAAACATGCTTGTCAAGAACACAAACAAAATATATTAGCAGAGCAAATCCAAGAAAAAAATTAAAGACACGAATCATCATGTTCAAGGTTGCTTAAATTTTAGAAAATATATTATAGAATTCAACAAATTAATAGGTGATAGAGGCAAAATACACTAACTTCAATATGTTCAGAAAAAAATAGATAATATATCCATTCACAATATTTAAAAAGTCTCTTAGTAAATTAGGGATAGAATGGAACTTCCTTAGCCTGTTAAGGGGTATGGAAACATAACAAACATACTTAACAATAAGATATAAAAGCATTTCCATTTATATACTGACAGTGAGATAAAAATTGATACAACCATGTTGAAAATGAGTTTGACTTTTTTTTATCTAGTAGAGTTGAGGATATGCATATACTTTATCCTAAAGTAGTGGTTTTCAACAGGTATCTTGCCACCATCAACAGGCATCTTGCCATGTCTAGGGAGTGTGTTGGAAATGTGTATGGGGCAGGTTGGTTATCACAATGATTAGAGGGGAATTATTGACATTGACATTTTGTGGCATCAGAGATATTAGGCATCCTGAAGTGTTCAGGATAGTCCCAGGCAATAGAGAATCCTGCCTAAACTTTTTAATATTAACCTTGACATGCCTACAAATGAAAAACCTGTTTATAATTACCAGAGGCCAGAACCTACCCCCTTTTGTTACATATAAACATTGTATTTTTGCATGAATTTACTATATACTGAATTTTCTAGGAGTAAATCTACCAAGTAAATTGAGAGAATAGTATATTTTCTTTTGTTCAGAAATTTATCCAAGATTATTGTTTTAGAAAATCGTGTCACCAATGATAATTACACTTTGTGGTATTATATTTGTAGCTGTCACATTCATGGCAATCAATGTATAGATGTAAATATTTGGCCTCTTCAGGTAGTCATGTTTCAGCATTTACATATTTAAATACATCATTATAAATCACTTGCATTTAATTTTTCCTTTAAATTCCAGTTAGGACATTGTGCTCATATTTTAAATATGTGTATAGGTAGGTTATGTTATCTATGAATTTCACTTCTGGTTAATAAATAAATTGGTACAAAATATTTGTTACAAAAAGGGAACTGGTAGAGTTTTTCAAGATGGCTGACTAGAGGCACAAGACACTTGACTCCACCACAAAGAAGAACTTATCAACTGGGAACGACCAACATCACAGCTGACAAAAGTTGCAATACTGGTTGAAGCAAATGAGAGACCAGCCTAAAATTTAACAGAGTAATCTACTGCATGAGACAGCTATACTGGGCTTTAAATAAGGTCCTACATATCCCTGGGGGTCTCCAAGTCTGTACACATGCTCAGGAGAAACTGAAGAGTGCCTCACTTATCTACCAGACTTTGCCTAAATGTGAGGTGTTTTACAGTAGGAAGTAATAGCGAAGGTAGATTTCTAAACTGTGTGAATCTGGAATGCATGCCCCAGCCCACACATAGATACTTTTAGCAAACTGTGGAACCCTCCTCATTGGCAGAAGGTGTTTAAGCATAACATATGAAGAATCATTGGATGACCACTAAAATATGGCCCAGCAGTTACCCCATGGAAGCTAGCATAATAACAACAACAACCAAAAAAACTGAGTAAAAGCATCAGAGGCCACACCCTGTGGGGGAGGGAGGCCAGAAGGCAGTGGAATAGCAAAATGCTGAAAGAAAAAAACTCCAAATTTTTCAACTAAGAATTCTATATCCAGCAAAATTATCCTTCAAAAATGAATGCGAAATAAAGAAATTCCACAATACACAAAGACAGAGAATTCATTGCTAAGAGACCTACCCTACAAAAAATACTAAAGTAAGTCCTTGAGCTAAAAGGAAATGACACCAGATGGTAATTTGAATCCATAGGAAGAAATAAAGAGGATTAGTAAAGGTAATTATATAAGTAAACATAAAAGAGAAAATACATACTTTTCTTACTTTCTTTTAAAGGAAAACTACATAAAACAATATTTTTAAAACTGTGTTGTTTTGCTTATAACATATTAAGATGTAAAATATACTGTATTAATAGCACAAAGAATAGGTGGAGAAAACTTCCCTGTGTTGCTGAAATTAAATTATTATTAATCTAAAGTAGGTTATTTCAAGTTGACATACATATTGTAATCCCCAGAGCATTCAATAAAAAAGCTCTAGAAATTACAGTAAAAACATCAAAAAAGGATTTAAATGGTACACAAGAAATTAGCTATATAACATAAAAGAAGGTAATAACGGAGAAACAGAGGAACGAAGAAGTCAAGAAACATTAATGAAATAAATGAATAAAGCCAGATGTGCATCTATAAGTATAAATGGGTTAAACAGTCCAATCAAAACATAAACATTGTGAGACTGGATGAAAAACACACTCCAAGGATATGCCAACTACAATAATGGAAAGACACACTTTAAATGTGAAGACATAAATAGGTTAAAAGAATGAAAAAATCATATAAAACAAAGAGCAACCATAAAAGAGCTGCAGTGGTTAGACTGGTATCTAATATCAGACAAAATAGACTTTAAGAAAAAAATTCTAGGGGGCGGAGCAAGATGGCCGAATAGGAACAACTCCAGTCTCCAACTCCCAGCGCGAGCGACACAGAAGACCGGTGATTTCTGCATTTTCAACTGAGGTACTGGGGTCATCTCACTAGGGAGTGCCGGACAATCGGTGCTGGTCAGCTGCTGCAGCCTGACCAGCGAGAGCTGAAGCAGGGCGAGGCATCGCCTCACCTGGAAGCGCAAGGGGGAAGGGGATCCGTTTTCCTAGCCAGGGGAACTGAGACACACAACACCTGGAAAATCGGGTAACTCCCACCCCAATACTGCGCTGTAAGCATACAGGCATTCCAGGAGAATATATCCCACACCTGGCCGGGAGGGTCCCACGCCCACGAAGCCTCCCTCACTGCTAACACAGCAGTCTGCCGCGATCTATCCGCAAGGCAGCAGCGAGGCTGGGGGAGGGGCACCCGCCATTGCTGAGGCTTAAGTAGGTAAACAAAGCCGCTGGGAAGCTCGAACTGGGTGGAGCTCACAGCAGCTCAAGGAAGCCTGCCTGTCTCTGTAGTCTCCACCTCTGGGGACAGCGCACAGCTGAAGACCAACAGGGGAAGTAGCGGGAGCCGGTGCAGACGCGAACGACTCTGTCTGACAGCTTTGGGGAGAGCCGCGGATCTCCCAACGCGGAGGTTGAGATCTGAGAACGGACAGACTGCCTACTCAGGTGTGTCCCTGACCCCTGAGTAGCCTAGCTGGGAGAAATCCCCCACTAGGGGCAGTCTGACACCCCACACCTCACAGGGTGGAGTACACCCCTGAGAGGACACTTCCAAAGGAAGAATCAGACAGGTACACTCGCTGTTCAGCAATATTCTATCTTCGGCAACCTCTGCTGCTGATACCCAGGCAAACAGGGTCTGGAGTGGACCTCAAGCAATCTCCAACAGACCAACAGAGAGTCCTTCTGACTGTCAGAAGGAAAACTATCAAACAGGAAGGACACCTATACCAAAACCCCATCAGTTCGTCACCACCATCAAAGACCAGAGACAGATAAAACCACAAAGATGGGGAAGAAGCAGGGCAGAAAAGCTGGAAATTCAAAAAATAAGAGCGCATCTCCCCCTGCAAAGGAGCGCAGCCCATCACCAGCAACGGATCAAAGCTGGTCAGAGAATGACTTGGACGAGAGGAGAGAAGAAGGCTTCAGTCCATCAAACTTATCAGAGCTAAAGGAGGAATTACGTACCCAGCGCAAAGAAACTAAAAATCTTGAAAAAAGAGTGGAAGAATTGACAGCTAGACTCATTAATGCAGAGAAGATCATAAACGAAATGACAGAGATGAAAACCATGACACGAGAAATACGTGACAAATGCACAAGCTTCAGTAACCGACTCGATCAACTGGAAGAAAGAGTATCAGCGATTGAAGATCAAATGAATGAAATGAAGCGAGAAGAGAAACCAAAAGAAAAAAGAAGAAAAAGAAATGAGCAAAGCCTGCAAGAAGTATGGGATTACGTAAAAAGACCAAATCTACGTCTGATTGGGGTGCCTGAAAGTGAGGGGGAAAATGGAACCAAGTTGGAAAACACTCTTCAGGATATCATCCAGGAGAACTTCCCCAACCTAGTAGGGCAGGCCAACATTCAAATTCAGGAAATACAGAGAACGCCACAAAGATACTCCTCCAGAAGAGCAACTCCAAGACACATAATTGCCAGATTCACCAAAGTTGAAATGAAGGAAAAAATCTTAAGGGCAGCCAGAGAGAAAGGTCGGGTCACCCACAAAGGGAAGCCCATCAGACTAACAGCAGATCTCTCGGCAGAAACTCTACAAGCCAGAAGAGAGTGGGGGCCAATATTCAACGTTCTTAAAGAAAAGAATTTTAAACCCAGAATTTCATATCCAGCCAAACTAAGTTTCATAAGTGAAGGAGAAATAAAATCCTTTACAGATAAGCAAATGCTTAGAGATTTTGTCACCACCAGGCCTGCCTTACAAGAGACCCTGAAGGAAGCCCTAAACATGGAAAGGAACAACCGGTACCAGCCATTGCAAAAACTTGGCAAAATGTAAAGACCATCGAGGCTAGGAAGAAACTGCATCAACTAACGAGCAAAATAACCAGTTAATATCATAATGGCAGGATCAAGTTCACACATAACAATATTAACCTTAAATGTTAATGGACTAAATGCTCCAATTAAAAGACACAGACTGGCAAACTGGATAAAGAGTCAAGACCCATCAGTCTGCTGTATTCAGGAGACCCATCTCACATGCAGAGACATACATAGGCTCAAAATAAAGGGATGGAGGAAGATCTACCAAGCAAATGGAGAACAAAAAAAAGCAGGGGTTGCAATCCTAGTCTCTGATAAAACAGACTTTAAACCATCAAAGATCAAAAGAGACAAAGAAGGCCATTACATAATGGTAAAGGGATCAATTCAACAGGAAGAGCTAACTCTCCTAAATATATATGCACCCAATACAGGAGCACCCAGATTCATAAAGCAAGTCCTTAGAGACTTACAAAGAGACTTAGACTCCCATACAATAATAATGGGGGACTTCAACACTCCGCTGTCAACATTAGACAGATCAACGAGACAGAAAGTTAACAAGGATATCCAGGAATTGAACTCATCTCTGCACCAAGCGGACCTAATAGACATCTATAGAACTCTCCACCCCAAATCAACAGAATATACATTCTTCTCAGCACCACATCGCACTTATTCCAAAATTGACCACATAATTGGAAGTAAAGTACTCCTCAGCAAATGTAAAAGAACAGAAATTATAACAAACTGTCTCTCAGACCACAGTGCAATCAAACTAGAACTCAGGACTAAGAAACTCAATCAAAACCGCTCAACTACATGGAAACTGAACAACCTGCTCCTGAATGACTACTGGGTACATAACGAAATGAAAGCGGAAATAAAGATGTTCTTTGAAACCAATGAGAACAAAGATACAACATACCAGAATCTCTGGGACACATTTAAAGCAGTGTGTAGAGGGAAATTTATAGCACTAAATGCCCACAAGAGAAAGCAGGAAAGATCTAAAATTGACACTCTAACATCACAATTAAAAGAACTAGAGAGGCAAGAGCAATCACATTCAAAAGCTAGCAGAAGGCAAGAAATAACTAAGATCAGAGCAGAACTGAAGGAGATAGAGACACAAAAAACCCTCCAAAAAATCAATGAATCCAGGAGTTGGTTTTTTGAAAAGATCAACAAAATTGACAGACCGCTAGCAAGGCTAATAAAGAAAAAAAGAGAGAGGAATCAAATAGATGCAATAAAAAATGATAAAGGGGATATCACCACTGACCCCACAGAAATACAAACTACCATCAGAGAATACTATAAACGCCTCTACGCAAATCAACTAGAAAATCTAGAAGAAATGGATAATTTCCTGGACACTTACACTCTCCCAAGGCTAAACCAGGAAGAAGTTGAATCCCTGAATAGACCAATAGCAGGCTCTGAAATTGAGGCAACAATTAATAGCCTACCCACCAAAAAAAGTCCAGGACCAGATGGATTCACAGCTGAATTCTACCAGAGGTACAAGGAGGAGCTGGTACCATTCCTTCTGAAACTATTCCAATCAATAGAAAAAGAGGGAATCCTCCCTAACTCATTTTATGAGGCCAACATCATCCTGATACCAAAGCCTGGCAGAGACACAACAAAAAAAGAGAATTTTAGACCAATATCCCTGATGAACATTGATGCAAAAATCCTCAATAAAATACTGGCAAACCGGATTCAGCAGCACATCAAAAAGCTTATCCACCATGATCAAGTGGGCTTCATCCCTGGGATGCAAGGCTGGTTCAACATTCGCAAATCAATAAACGTAATCCAGCATATAAACAGAACCAAAGACAAGAACCACATGATTGTCTCAATAGATGCAGAAAAGGCTTTTGACAAAATTCAACAGCCCTTCATGCTAAAAACGCTCAATAAATTCGGTATTGATGGAACGTACCTCAAAATAATAAGAGCTATTTATGACAAACCCACAGCCAATATCATACTGAATGGGCAAAAACTGGAAAAATTCCCTTTGAAAACTGGCACAAGACAGGGATGCCCTCTCTCACCACTCCTATTCAACATAGTGTTGGAAGTTCTGGCTAGGGCAATCAGGCAAGAGAAAGAAATCAAGGGTATCCAGTTAGGAAAAGAAGAAGTCAAATTGTCCCTGTTTGCAGATGACATGATTGTATATTTAGAAAACCCCATCGTCTCAGCCCAAAATCTCCTTAAGCTGATAAGCAACTTCAGCAAAGTCTCAGGATACAAAATTAATGTGCAAAAATCACAAGCATTCTTATACACCAGCAACAGACAAGCAGAGAGCCAAATCAGGAATGAACTTCCATTCACAATTGCTTCAAAGAGAATAAAATACCTAGGAATCCAGCTTACAAGGGATGTAAAGGATCTCTTCAAGGAGAACTACAAACCACTGCTCAGTGAAATCAAAGAGGACACAAACAAATGGAAGAACATACCATGCTCATGGATAGGAAGAATCAATATCGTGAAAATGGCCATACTCCCCAAGGTTATTTATAGATTCAATGCCATCCCCATCAAGCTACCAATGACTTTCTTCACGGAATTGGAAAAAACTGCTTTAAAGTTCATATGGAACCAAAAAAGAGCCCGCATTGCCAAGACAATCCTAAGTCAAAAGGACAAAGCTGGAGGCGTCACGCTACCTGACTTCAAACTATACTACAAGGCTACAGTAACCAAAACAGCATGGTACTGGTACCAAAACAGAGATATAGACCAATGGAACAGAACAGAGTCCTCAGAAATAATACCGCACATCTACAGCCATCTGATCTTTGACAAACCTGAGAGAAACAAGAAATGGGGAAAGGATTCCCTATTTAATAAATGGTGCTGGGAAAATTGGCTAGCCATAAGTAGAAAGCTGAAACTGGATCCTTTCCTTACCCCTTATACGAAGATTAATTCAAGATGGATTAGAGACTTAAATGTTAGACCTAATACCATAAAAACCCTAGAAGAAAATCTAGGTAGTACCATTCAGGACATAGGCATGGGCAAGGACTTCATGTCTAAAACACCAAAAGCAACGGCAGCAAAAGCCAAAATTGACAAATGGGATCTAATTAAACTAAAGAGCTTTTGCACAGCAAAAGAAACTACCATCAGAGTGAACAGGCAACCTACAGAATGGGAGAAAATTTTTGCAACCTACTCATCTGACAAAGGGCTAATATCCAGAATCTACAAAGAACTCAAACAAATATACGAGAAAAAAACAAACAACCCCATCAAAAAGTGGGGAAAGGATATGAACAGACATTTCTCAAAAGAAGATATTCATACAGCCAACAGACACATGAAAAAATGCTCATCATCACTGGCCATCAGAGAAATGCAAATCAAAACCACAATGAGATACCATCTCACACCAGTTAGAATGGCAATCATTAAGAAGTCAGGAAACAACAGGTGTTGGAGAGGATGTGGAGAAATAGGAACACTTTTACACTGTTGGTGGGATTGTAAACTAGTTCAACCATTATGGAAAACAGTATGGCAATTCCTCAAGGATCTAGAACTAGATGTACCATATGACCCAGCCATCCCATTACTGGGTATATACCCAAAGGATTATAAATTAGTCTACTACAAAGACACATGTACACGTATGTTTATTGCGGCACTATTCACAATAGCAAAGACTTGGCATCAACCCAAATGTCCATCTGTGACAGACTGGATTAAGAAAATGTGGCACATATACACCATGGAATACTATGCAGCCATAAAAAAGGATGAGTTTGCGTCCTTTGTAGGGACATGGATGCAGCTGGAAACCATCATTCTTAGCAAACTATCACAAGAAGAGAAAACCAAACACCGCATGTTCTCACTCATAGGTGGGAACTGAACAATGAGATCACTTGGACTCGGGAAGGGGAACATCAGACACTGGGGTCTATCATGGGGAGGGGGGAGGGGGGAGGAGGGAGGGATTGCATTGGGGAGTTATACATGATATAAATGATGAATTGATGGGTGCTGACGAGTTGATGGGTGCAGCGCACCAACATGGCATAAGTATACATATGTAACAAACCTGCACGTTATGCACATGTACCCTAGAACTTAAAGTATAATAAAAAAAAAATTAAAAAAAAAAAAAAAAAAAAAAAAAAAAAGAAAAAAATTCTATAGAAAAAGATGGACATTTTATAATGATGAAAGGGTCTATTCATCAGGAAGATATATAATTATAAACATACACACATCTGACAACAAAATTCTCCCCAACTAATTCTCTGACATCAAACAAAACAAATACATTATAAGAAAAGAAGCCTACAATTCAACTTCCCTTATGAATACAAATGCAAAATTCCTTAACAAGATGTTAGCAAATCAAATTCACCAGTATTTCAAAAAGGATTGTATATCATGACAAAAAGAGATTTATTCCAGGAAGGCAAGTTTCGTTTAACACCCCCAAATTAAGGTAATTCTCTATGTTACATTAGTTTATAATGTATCGTGTAGAATAAAGGACAAAAACCACATGATCATTTCTATAGATGCAGATAAACCATATGACAAAATCTAACACTCATTCATGATCAAACATAAAAACTCAACCAATGAGTAAAACTTCCTCAACCTGATAAAGAACATCTACAAAAAATGCACAGCTAACATCACATTTAGTGATGAAGGACTGAATATTTCCCCTAAGACCAGAAAAAAAACAAAGATGTTCACTCCTGTCATTCCTATTCAACATTATACTGGTGATGCTAGCCAGGGGAATTAGGCAAGGAAAAGAAGTAAAAGGTATCCAGGCTGGGGAAAAAAAGTAAAACTGTCCTTGACATAATCCTGAATGAGAAAACCCTAAGGAATATACCCACACACTCACACGCACACATACACATGGACATGCACACACACAATTTTTTTTTTTTTTTTTTTTTTTTGAGACGGAGTCTCACTCTGTTGCCCAGGCTGGAGTGCAGTGGCCGGATCTCAGCTCACTGCAAGCTCCACCTCCCGGGTTCACGCCATTCTCCTGCCTCAGCCTCCCAAGTAGTTGGGACTACAGGCACCCGCCACCTCTCCCGGCTAGTTTTTTGTATTTTTTTGTAGAGACGGGGTTTCACCGTGTTAGCCAGGATGGTCTCGATCTCCTGACCTCGTGATCCGCCCGTCTTGGCCTCCCAAAGTGCTGGGATTACAGGCTTGAGCCAATGCGCCCGGCCACACACACAATATTAAAACTAATAATTCTACTCAAAGTCACAGGATACCAAATCAATATGTACAAAGGTAATTTGTATTTCTATACACTTGCAAAAAATCATAAAGTGATATTATAAAAAATAATTCACAACAGTACCAAAAATTAAAATATTTGGGAATAAATTTAACAAAAAAAGTGAAAGATTTTTACACTGAAAACTACAAAACATTGTTGAGGAAAATTAAAGAAGATCTGAATAAATTGAGAGGTATTTCAAGTTCATGGATTGAAAAATCCAATACTGTTAGTTGGCAGTTCACCCCAAATTGATGTATAGATTCAGTGCAATCTCTACCAAAATCAAAGCAGAGGCTGGGCATGATGGTTCATGCCTATAATCCTAGTGTTTTGGGAGGCCAAGGCAGGAGGATGGCTTAAGCCCAGGAGTTTGAGACCAGCCTAGGCAAAATAGGGAGACCACATCTCTACAAAAATATTGTTAAAATAGCGAGGCATAGTGGTGCACACCTGTAGTCCCAGGTACTCAGGAGACTGAGGTGGGAGGATCATTTGAACCTGGGAGGTTGAGGCTGCAATGAGCTGCAATTGTGTCATTGCACTCCAGCCTGAGCAACAGAGCAAGACCCCGTCTAAGAAGGAAGGAAGGAAGGAAGAAGGGGGGGAGGGAGGGAGGGAGGGAGGAAGGAAGGAAGGAAGGAAGGAAGGAAGGAAGGAAGGAAGGAAGGAAGGAAGGAAGGAAGGAAGGAAGGAATTGACAAGATGATCCTCATATTTATATGGAAATGGAAACAAATCAGAATACCCAAAACAATGTTGAAAAAGAAGAACAGAATTTGAGGATTCACCTTTCTCAATTTAAATACATATTACCATGCCACAATAGTCAAGACAGTAGGGACTGGCATAAGAACAGAAATATAAACTAATGGAACACAATTGAGAGTTCAGCTATAAACCCTTAATTTATGGTCGATTGGTTTTCAAAAAAGGTTCCAAGGCAATTCAACAGGAAAAGGTTAGTTTTTCAACAAATGATGATAGTACAACTGGATATCCATATGCAAAAAGATTAATGAAGACCTTCACCTTACACCCATATACAAAATAACTCATAATGAATCAAAGACATAAATGAAAGAGGTAAAACTATAAAACTTTTAGAAATATAGGAAAACCTTCATGATATTGGGTTAGGCAAAGAATTATTAGATACACCACCAAAAAACACAATTGACAAAAGAAAAAAGATAACTTGGACTTTATCAAAAATAAAGAACTGACAGCCCCTCTGCCACTGCCATTGCAGCAGCTCTGTCCTTGCTGCCCTCAGACTGGGGAAGGAATAAAGAGCCTGAGGGATTTACTTGCACCTCCAACATGCCACAGCTGCCATACAGAATAGAGCCAAGTCTCTCATCTCTGTGAGCCTCCAACCCCCTGGTCTTCACCAAGCAGGGTCCCTGGCTTGGGCCTACAGAATAACTGCCCTACCTGCTGGCTGAACATTCCCATTGTCAGTGGTTCTGTGTTGCTCTGGGGTGGAGCTCCCAGAGGCAAATGAAATGCCCTCTGAGAATGCCACTGCAGTGGTACTGCCCTTGCTGCCCTTGGATTGGGGAAGGAACAAACACCCTGAGTGTTGTACTCATACCTCCATCATGCCACAGCCAACTGAAGGAGAAGAGGCTAGTCTGTCTTCCCTGTGAGCTCCCTTCTCCCCCTCCCCATTCATCACCAGGCAGGGCCCCCTGGCTCAGGCCCACAATGCAGCCACTCCACCCCAGGATGAATGCTCCAAATGATAGTATCTCTGCATTTCTCTGGAGTGGAGACCCAAAAGACAAGTGAAAGGCTCTCTGCAATTGCTACTGCCAAGTTCCCTGCCCCTGCTTCTCCCAAGCTGGGGAGGGAACACAAAGTCTGAGTTCCCCCAAAGGCTGCATGTGAAGCCCAAGAGTGTCAAGCCAAGCTCTGCAGCCAGCACTCAAGTGGGAGAGGAGCCCACACCCTCAGAGCACTAAGAGGGAGCATGGCCGCAAACACAAGGAAATAGAGGAGTCACGTGGCTGAGCAAGAGCCTAATGGCCATTACACTTAAGCACCATCTACTGGATCACAGCCCAAATTTTGACACTAAAAATACTTAGTTAATATATCCCTCTGTGAAACCAAGGACAAGAATTCAGCTACAAATAAAGACCCACACAAAGCACCAGCACTCTGATAATGTCCGGAAATGAGATCAACTAACTATACTCAAATTACACCACAGTTAAAGAAACATTAGCCCACACAGAGGAGAAAGAACCAGCACAAGAACGCTGACAACTCACAAAGCCAGAGTGTCTTTTTTCCTCCAAACAACACTAGTTCCCCAGCAAGGATTCTTAACCAGGCTGAAATGGCTAAAATGGCAGATATAGAATTCAGAATGTGGATAGCAATTAAGATCATTTGAGATCCATGAGAAAGTGGAAACTGAATCCAAGGAATTTAAGGATTACAAAAACACAATACAGGAGCTGAAAGATGAAATGGTCATTTTAAGAAAGAACCAAACTCATATGATAGAGCTGAAAAACATACTACTATCCAAGAAAATTTCCCAAACCTCACTAGAAAGGCCAACATTCAAATTAAGGAAATTCAGAGAACCACCGCAATAACTATACAAGAGGACCATCCCCAAGACACATAGTCATCAGATGCTCCATCAGGCTAACAGCAGACCTTTCAGCAGAAATCTTGCAAGTCAAGAGAGATTGGGGGCCTAGATTCAGTATTCTTAAAGAAAAGAAACTACAACCAAGAATTTCATATCCAGCCAAACTAAGCTTCATAAGTAAAGGAGAAATAAGATCTTTTTTTAGACAAGCAAATGCTAAGGGAAGTCATTACCATCAGACCTGCCTTACAAGAGGTCCTTAAGGAAGTGCTAAATATGGAAACAAAAGACCATTACTGGCCACCACAAAAACACACTTAAATACATAGACCACTGACACTATAAAGCAACCACACGATCAAGTGTACATAATAACTAGCTAACAACATGATGCCAGGATCAAATCTGCACATATCAATATTAATCTTAAGTGTAAATGGCTAAATGCCAAAATTAAAAGGTATCTAAGTGGCAAGTTGGATAAAGAAGCAAGACCCAGTAGTATGCTGTCTTCAAGAGTCCCATCTCACACACAATGACACCCACAGGCTCAAAGTAAATGGATGGAGAAAAACCTACAAAGCAAACAAAGAACAAAAAAAAGCAGGGATACTATTTTAATTTCAGACAAAATAGACATTAAACCAACAATGACGAAAAAAGGCAAAGAAGGACATTACAGATGGTAAAGAGTCAACAAGAAGACTTAACTATCCTAAATATATATGCAGCCAACACAGGAGCACCCAGATTCATAAAACCAGTTTTCAGAGACCTATGAAGAAACTTAGATAACTATAAAATAATAGTGGGAGATTTCAATACCCCACTGACAGTATTAGACAGATTCTCGAGGCAGAAAACTAACAAAGATATTTGGGACCTGAACTCAATATTTGATCAAGTGGAGCTAACAGACATCTACACAACAATCCACCCGAAAACAACAGACTATACATTCTTCTCATCTGCAAATAGCACATACTTTATCGACCACACAGTCAGGCATAAGACAATTATCAGCAAATTAAAATCAACAACAACAAAAATCATACCAGCCACATTCTCTGACCATAGCACAATAAAAATAGAAATCTATACCAAGATTGGTCAAAACTGTAAAATTACACGGAAATTAAACAACCTGGTCCTGAATGACTTTTGAGTAAACAATGAAATTAAGTCAGATATCAATAAATTCTTGGAAACTAATGACAACAAAGATACAACATATCAGAATCTCTGAGACACAGCTAAAACAGTGTCAAGAGGAAAGATTATAGCATTCAATGATTTTAAAAAATCAATGAAATCAATGATACTGGTTTCTTTTAAAAATAAATAAGATGGACTGCTAGCTAGACTAACAAAGAAAAAAGAGAAGACATAAGTAATCAAAACCGAAAATGATAAAGGGGACATCATCACCAATGCCACAGAAATACAAAAAAAAAAAAAACCCCATCAGAGACTATTATGAACACCTTTCTGCACACAAACTAGAAAACCTAGAATAAACTGATAAATTACTGGAACATACAACCTCCTAAGACTGAACCAGGAAGAAATTCAAACCCTGAGCAGATCACTAACAAGTTCCAAAATTGAATCAGTAATGAAAAGCCTACAAACCAGAAAAAAACGCATGTCCAGAAGGATTCATAGCTGAATTCTACCAGACATATAAAGAAGAGCTGGTACCATTCCTATTGAAACTATTCCAAAGAATTGAGGAGGGACTCCTTCCTAACTCCTTCTTTGAGGCCAGTAGCATGCTGACACTAAAACCTGGCAAAGACACAACAACAAAGGAAAACTTCAGGCCAATATCCGTGAAGAATGTAGCATGCCAAAGAGCTAATTCACCAAGATCAAGCAGGGTTTATCCCTGGGATGTAAGGTTGGTTCAATGTTTGCAAATCAGTAAATGTTATTAATCACATAAACGAAACTAAAAACAAAAACCACATGTTCATTTCAACAGATGCAGAAAAGGCTTTTGATAAATTTCAGTATCCATTCATATTAAAAACCCTCAACAAACTAGGCACTGAAGGAACATACCTCAAAATAATAAGAGCTATCTATGACAAACCCACAGCCAACATATACTGAATGAGCAAAACTGGAAGCATTCTCCCTGAGAACTGGAACAAGACAAGGATGCCCACTGTCAACATACTATGGGAAGTCTTGGCCAGAGCAATCAGGCAAAAGAAAGAAATAAAAGGCACTCAAATAGGAAGAAAGGAAGTCAAACTATCTCTGTTTGCAGACAATATGATTTTATGCATAGAAAACCCCATAGTCTCTGACAAAAATCTCCTAGATCATATCAACAACTTCAGCAAAGTTTCAGGCTACAAAATCAATGTACAAAAATCAGTAGCATTTCTATACATCAATAATGTCCAAGCTGAGAACCAAATAAAGAATGCAATCCCATTCACAATAGCCATAAAAAGAATAAAATACCTGAGAATACAGCTAACCTGGGAGATGAAAGATATCTGCAATGAGAATTACAAAACACTGCTGAAAGAAATCAGAGATGATACAAACAAATGAAAAATAATTCCATGCTAGTGGATAGGAAGAATCAATATTGTTAAAATAGCCATACTGCTCAAAGCATTTTATAGATTCAATGCTATTCTTATCAAACTACCAATGACATTCTTCACATAATTAAAATAATATTATTCTAAAATTCATATGGAACCAAAAAGGAGCCCAAATAGCCAAAGAAATCTTAAGCAAAAATACATACCTGGAAGCATCACACTACTTGACTTCAAACTATACAAGGCTACAGTAACCAAAAGAGCATGGTACTGGTACAAAAACAGACATATAGACCAATGGAACAAAACGGAGAGCCCAGAAATAAAGTTGTGTGCCTACAGCCATCTGATCTTTGACACTGACAAAAACAAGTAATGGGGTAAATACTCCCTATTCAACAAATGGTGCTAGGATTGCCGGTTGTTGTGTGTAGAGGATAGAAACCAGACCCCTTCTTTACACCACATACAAAAATCAACCCAAAATGGATTAGACTTAAATGTAACAACTAAAACCATAAAAACCCTTGAAGAAGACCTAGGCAATACCATTCTAGACATGGGCCCTGTCAAATATTTCATGACAAAGACATCAAAAGCAATGGCAACAATAACAAAAATTGATAAATAGCACCTAGTTAAACTGAAGAACTTCTGTACAGAAAAAGAAACTATCAATAGAGTAAATAGACAACACACAGAATGGGAGAAAATATTTGCAAACAAGGCATCTGACAAAGTGCTAATATCTAGAATCTATAAAGCACTTAAATTAACAAGCAAAAACCAAACAACCTCATTAAAAAGTGGGCAAAGGATACGAACAGACACTTTTCAAAAGAAGACATACATGTGGTCAACAAGCATATGTAAAAATGCTCAACATCACTAATCAATGAAAACCACAATGAAATACCATCTTACACCAGTCAGGATGACTATTATTAAAAAGTCAAAAATAACAGATGTTGAATGTTGCAAAGAAAAGGGAACACCTATACACTGCTGCTGGGAATGTCAGTTAGTTCAGCCACTGTGGGAAGCAGTATGACAATTCCTCAAAGAACTTAAGACAGAACTACCATTTGACCCAGCCATCCATTATTGGGTATATACCCAAATAAATATAAATCATTCTGCCATAAAGACACATGCATGCATATGTTCCTCACAGCACTACTGACAACAGCAACATGGAGTCAACCTAAATGCCCATCAATGGTATATGGGATAAAGAAAATTTGGTACATATACACCATGAAACACTATGCAGCCATAAAAAGAATGAGATCATGTCCTTGGCAGCAACATGGATGGAGTTGGAGGCCATTATTCTAAGCAAAGTAACACAGGAACAGAAAAGCAAACACTGCATGTTCTCATTTATAAATGGGAGCTAATATTGAGTACACATGGACACAAAGAAGGGGACAACAGACACTGGGGTCTACTTGAGGATGGAGGTTAGGAGGAGGATGAGGATCAAAAAACTATCTATTGGGTACTATGCTTATTGCCTGTGTGATGAAATAATATGTACGCCACACCCCTGTGACACACAATTTATCTATAGAACCAACTGGCCCTGTACTTCTGAAACTAAAATAAAAGTAAAATAAGTAAAAACCTTTGTTCTTCAACATACGATAGTAAGAAAATGAAAAGACAAACCATAGACTTGGAGAAAATATTTTCAAACTACATATCTGATAAAGGACTTGTATATAAGCAACTCTTACCTCTCAATAGTAAGGAAACAACCTAATCAGAAATGGGCAATATATGTGAGGAGACATTTCTCCAAAGAACATATACAAATATCTAACAATCAAATAAAAAGATGCTCAATTAGCCATTAGGGAAATGCAAATCTAAATCACAATGAGATACTACTCCACACCCACAAGAATAGCTACACATTGGGAAAAAAAAAAAAAAAAAACGGGGAAATAACAAATGTGGTGATGATGTGAAGAAATACATTGCTGGTGGTTCATATAAATCTAATAACTGTAAAATAGTACAGCCCCTTGGGAAAACAGTTTGGCAGAAAATTAAACATACAGTTATAATATGACCAAGTAATTCCACTCATAGGTGTTTAATCAAGAGAACTGAAAATGAATGTCCACCCAAAAACTTGTACACAAATGTTTATAGCAGCTTTATTCACAATAGCCAAAAGATAGAAACAATCCAAGTGTCCATCAACTGATGACTAGATAGACAAAATGTAGTATACTGATGCAATGGAATATCACTCAGCTATAAAAATGTATGAAGTATTTATATATGCCATAACATTAATAAACTTTGGAGACATTATTTAGATGAAATTTTCAGGATAGGCAAATCCATAGGCACAGAAAGTAGATTACTGGTCGTCTGATGCTGGGAGTGGTAATGAAGACTGACTGCAAATGGGCAAGGAAGATGTCACTGACGTGATGCAAATGTTCTAAAATTAGATTGTAGTGATGGTTGCACCACCCAATAAATTTATAAAATCACTTTAAATACATGAATTTTAGGGCACGTTAATTATCCTAAACATGTTTTTAAACACATTCAGCATCAAGAAAAAAAAGAGAACATTCATCTCTTTACTTTGCCTATTTATTAGGGATCACACAGAGGTCTTTAGGCTGTTGTTGTTGCTGTGGTGGTGGTGGTGGTGACAGTAAGGGTTGTGGTTTTCTCATGAGCGTCAAAGGTCAAGCAACCATTTGGTCTTTTAAAATAAAAATTTTAAAATCAATTAAAAAAGAATGTTGCTGGCTTGAAATCTGGAGTAGCCATAGGGGCAAAGAGAAGCAGATGGATTTTTTAAATATTCAAGATGTAGAAGTGACAAGATTTTGTAGTGGTTAGATATAGGGAGTGGGGAAAGGTGAGGAGGCCTCAGACTGAGTATGCTTAAAGTTGAATTCCTGTTGTCCTCCCGAACTGGCTGTCCTCCCGTGCTGCCAATCTCAGTGAATGGATCAGCATCCTGGCACAGAGTTGACATTCATTGATTGCCTTTGGAGTGAACGAACAGAGTATGATGAATAGAGTAAAAATATGGCTAAACGAGGCAGACATCAGATCCTGCCAAATAGCCAGTGCAAAACTCACCCTTAAGGTTGGCTCAGTAGATGTCCAGCACAATTTTCTTCTCACTTTTCAAACCATTTGGGGAATCATGAGGTCTTTCCCTCATCCAGAAGAACACTCACCTACATATCAGTCACTCCTTCCCTAGAACCTACAGGTATGGAGCAGGCTGAGTTCTTTCAAGAGTTTCTTATCCTGTAAATCTTCACACAGGGCAATGGCAGGTGCATGTACAGCCCATATGAGCATGGGGGATGCTTAGTGTTCTAGAAAGGGGACCACAGTGGTGCCCAACTGATGGATCTGCGTTCTGTTTTGCGCCAAGCAGGAAGAGACTCTTCCCACCAAAGAGGTTTACTAATCTAGGGGTCCCCCTCCCACCTCCTGGAGGCAGAAAACACAGCTGTCAGAAACATTGTAAACACCGAGTGATCTGCTTGGCTGGTTTTACTATTGTTCCCAGGGTTGACAAGCAGAAATACAGAACAAATGGTGGTTCCTGAAACAGACGCCAAAACAAGGAAGTGATCTGTTCCAGTCCAAGCTTCCAAGAAATAAAGAACTAGGTGGGGCACACTAAACAAGTCCCCATACTCAGCCACCGCAGTAAACATTCCGTTCATCACACTGTTTATGAGATAAAGTATAAGATTTTTAAGCCTTATGATAAATAACCATACTTAACATCTTGGGGTGGTTGTGAAAATTACAGTATTTTGCATACTATATGGTCACCATTATCATTATCACCAGTTCCTCAATGAGGAGAAACCAGAAGTTGACACCAAAATGTTGATCCATAATGTTTATAGGCCTTTATCTTTATAGTTAACTTAATGTAAAATAAAGTGTATGTAATTTTTACTACAGTGTGTCCTGAAAGGGCAAACCAAGCTACAAGCAACACTAAAACACTACTGTATGGGAGTGGATTATGAAAGTGTTTCTTAAATATGAGAGCTCAAGTTTTTCTTTCAGCGACTGAGTTAAAGCACCCAACTCGTTTATCATGAGACTTTTGCTAGGCAGTGTACTATGTCCACTCAACAGACATCATTTTAGGCAATCATCTGGTTAAAATGTTTAATAGTATGGCATTCAGAAACACATTCTTTAGAGTTGACATTCAATTAATGGTTTGAATGTCGTTTCCAGGGTAGTCAGGAGTATTTAAAGGCTTTTCCATTGTTTTCGGGAGAGAAAGAAAACTTCCTAGCCTAACTTACCCAGTGCCTTGCTCCAGAGGGGCAGACAAAGGGTAAAATCTGGGCAGAGAACATTAGTTGATATGGGAACGAAAGAAAGTGCTGCAAGATCTTGTAGACAGCTGAGTTCCACCTTCCACTCTACTGCCGAACAAAGTGAGGCAGGGAGAGGGTAGGGACTCGCTGAAAGCTAAACACCAAGTCAGTGACAGATCCAGGGCTGTAAAGTTCGACCGAGATTGAAACAATGTACACTGGGCGTCAGTCCCAACGCCAGCTTGCTCCAGCTCTTCCAGCTCTTCCTGAGCGCTAGGCCCATCTGGCCTCACGCTGATCTCCGGGCAGACTCTGTAGCGCAACTGGCACAGATCGTGACGACAGCCCTGCGGCAAGGCAGGAGTGGCCTTCTCCTCCGCCAGGGTTAAGGTGAGTACCACCGCCCTTGGGCCCAGCAATCCGGGTGAGAGCCTCCGCCGCCCACTGCGACAGGCCTGAAAGCGAGCGCCTGGGCAAACCCACCCGTAGCACCCATCGGGACACCCCTTCCCTGACCCACGGGACGGAACCCACCTGTGCTGGAGGTCGTGACTCCTAAGTTCGCAGAGTGGGCAGAATTCCAAGCAAGGAGAGCCTCGGGAGGCAGCCTTTCACCCGCCTTTTGCCTTTTCACCCCCAAAACCGTCGGCCCGACGCTCCCCTCCCCCAGCCCGCTCGGGCCCAGCGGAGAGCCTCTAGGCCCCGCCCCACTCCTTCCGGCTGTGCGGGGTGGGTGCCTCTGGCGCCCCGGACTTCGCCCGGTGCTAGGGCGTCACTCTCCCATTCTGAAGGATTGGGCCGGGGCAGTCAATCGCCTTTATTAAACAGATTTGAAGCCATAGGTGCAGGGACGAGAAAAAACAGGCCCATAAAGCTATAAAACCTGGATCCCCTGCCTGCCATTTCAGTGCTCCTCCGGAGTCCCCCCACTACGCTTCTATTTATGGTGGTTTATCAAGGTTTACTAGAACTAAAATTTTACTACCTTTCCACCACTTTCTTGACTTTATGGACGTCATATACCGCTCATTACTCCCATCGATTCAGCTGAGCATCTTGAACCCAGGGTCCAGATACAGTGCTATGTACAGTGAGCACTAGAAGGGAATACCCATTAGGAACGAACACCTTATGCAGGTAAAAATTTAAGAACAATACATATTACAAAGAAGGACCAAAAAGTATGCTGAAATAGTATGTGCAATGGAAATCCAAGGCAGATTAAAAAATGAGAATAAGAACAAAAAAATGCATATATACTAAAAATGGGAAATTGTGCAGGATTATATTTATTCGAGATTAAAAGTGTTAATCTAATGTCAAAAAAGCAATAAAGGAATTGGTTTGTAGAAGTCAGGATCAACAAAAGAGGAAAAAGCCTCTACCCCTTTGCCCTGGAATTCCTTCTGCCATGAATGCTCTTACCCCGCACTTGTTTATTTGGAAAACGGCTACTCGTTATTTTTGACTCAATTTAGATAGTACCTCCTCTGTGAAGCCTTCCCTATCTTTCCCAAATAAGTTTGTATTCCTCTTTTCCCTGGGTCCAGTATACTCAATGGATCTCCTATAGGCCTCATGAGTACCACTTATTCTAGATTATGATTTCTCTTTCTGCATGTCATTGTCCTCTAATGAATAAGTAGCTTCTTGAGAGTAGAAAACTTGTATTTTTCATATTTGTTCTCCAAGCACAGAGTCTAAAATGTCTATATATTTAATAAATATTTGTTGAAAAATTTCTGGAACCAGGGTGTAAGCAAAAGGACATATTCAGAGTATGAATGTAACATAAAGAGGAAAAACTAAATACAATGAGAATCTATATTTAGTCTGACTGGTATTCATTCATGCAATAAACATTAATGAGTGCCTACTGTATGCCAGGCACTGCACTAAGCTCTGGGTGTAAAATGATAAACAAAGTCCAGATATAGTCCATGCCCTTATGCCCTTATGTTTAAAGAACAAATTGGAGTTGGCCAGGCAAATGGGAAAACGAAAAAAGTTTTAGGCAGAAAGAACAGCATGATCCAATGTCCTGTAATAGGAAGATCATAATTGTAGCAATTAGAGTGAATGAGCTCACTAAAGGTAAGCTGAAATCAACACAAAGTACTCAGAAAAGGCAAGAGTTTGATAGACAACACCTGTTTGTTTGAGTCAGTAAAAGAAGCAAGTTTCCTTAATAATAGTAACCAACATTTATAAAATGTGCACTATATGTTAAACACTGGGCTAAGTGTTTTATATCAAACACTTAAGGTAGATGATATTATTTCTACTTTAAGGATAAGGCAACTGAAGCACAGATAGGTTAAGCAATTTTCACCAGGATCACATGGCAGTTAAATTTTAGAGCTGAGATTCAAACCTAGGTAATCTGGTTCCAGACTCTAGGGAGCCTGGATATTTTACTTTTAATAAAATATAAATTTTGCTTGTAATAAAATAAAAGTCAGATATTTTACTGTTTCCTCTGTGTGTGTGTGTGTGTGTGTGTGTGTGTGTGTGTGTGTAGCAGGTCACATGGTGTATGGCACAGAGTGGAACTTCTTAATATTTTTGGAATGAATGAATAGCTGAATAAAAGCAATAGGTACAAATGTGCTAGAAAACAAAATAGAAAAAAACAATAGTATCTGGGTCTTTTTATGTTCCCGCCACACCAGCTATTCCTAGAACACACCAAACTTGTTCTTGTTCTGCTTCCAAAATATAATCTGCTCGTGCATTTGTCCCTCACTGTACTGCTAACATTCAGGACCAGAGTTTGGCTTTTTTTTTTTTCTGTGAAGGGTCAGCTGGTAAATATTTTAGGCTTTTTGAGTCACATACAGTCTCTGTCTCCAAGTATTAAATTCTGCTTTCATAGAGTGAAAGAAGTCACAGACAATACCTAAATGAATGAATGTAGGTATGTTCCAATAAAAGTTTATTTACAAAAACAGGCAAGAGGCAGGATTTGCCCTGTGGACAATGATTTTTAGACCCTTGCTCTAGGCCAAATTATCACCATCTCTTGCATAGACTACTGTATTAAATGATGTCTGAGAGCCATCATCTTTGACTAACATCTACACCTTGGTTTTATCAGCATCTCAATGAAGCTTTAATGATCTCTAATCATATTCATAACCTTGAGTTCTTGAAATGTGGTTAAAACTATGTGTTAATTGTGATTTTGAACTTTGATTTATTGAAGATGGTCTTTAAAAGAACTAACTACTAGTGATCTTTGAAAGAGTTAAAAAATAAGGAAGATTTATAATGAAAGTAGTGACTTTTAGCCAGAAAATAAATATTCTGGACACAGTGCAATGTTGAATTTGGCTGAAGCTTTGGTCTATGACAAGAATTCTGCTATGTACCCTATACAGAAACAAATAAATGCTAAAACTTTTCAGAAATCATCTAGACCATACAAAATTTTCCTCACTTCCTCATGGACAAAAATTTGGTAAAGCTGAAGGGTATATTAATTTGTCTCTGGGGTTATGAACATTTCTGACTCTGGGGATATGAACATTTCTGACTCTCAACAGTAATGTGATTCAGCATAAACTTAGTAACCTATATAATTAATTTTGCAGTGAAGAAGTATTAGTTACAACTCACTAGTTAAAAGTTATCAAAACCTACCTGAAACTAACAAGCCAAAGAGAGAAATTTATGGGAAGATAATAAGGTGTTTCACAGAACTCAAGAAGGATTGGAACAATCAAAACTTTTAAAAAGGCAAGGTATAGTTAGGTCTCAAGAATTGTCAAAAACAAGGATTCCAATGACATTGACTCTATCATTCTTTTACCCCTATTCTTCCCTGCACATTTATCTGCTTTCTCTCTCTCTCTCTCTCTCTCTCTCTCTCTCTCTCTCTCTCTCTCTCTCGCCCTCGCTCCCTCCCTTGCTTTCCTCCCCACTCCTCTCAAGCTCTTTTTGTTTCCCAAGTCCATGTAACAGTAGATATGGTTACGGACACCTTCCTAGATTTTCATATTACAGATTCAACCACTGAAGAGAGACACTAAGCCAGATCAGGTCCTCTGAAAAGCAGATGCCGAGATGGAGTTACAAATCTAGAGATCTATCGTGGGTAATGGCTGGCAAGATAAAGAGGAGATTACAGTACAGCTCTATGGAAGTCTCAACCACCCCAACAGAGACTGCTAATTAGAGGAATCCTGCGTTAGACAGAAACAGCCCTAGTGCACTTCTTGTGCTCAGAGATTGGCTGGAGATGCCTGGGAAGGGAATGACCTTGGATCAAATGATGCAAAAATATCCCAAAAGTGCTCCAGCTGGAGACTGTTAGCTGACTCCACTCCTCATAGTAGGTTTTCCCTTGAAAGATCTGAGAGGCACTTCCTGGTTGCCATAGACCTTTATGGTCCTATCTCCATAAATCTGTGAGGGATTTATTGGCCAAGTTTGAGTCTGGTGGCCACCCAAAACCAATCAACTGTAGCTAGGTGAGCGATGTCACATATACCAAAGGATAATTTTTTCAGTTTTCCTGGGGCCGAGGAATTCCCTGTAATGTGCTAAAACCACAACAGTCCAGGGCAAACTAGGATGGTTAGTTATTTTAGTAGTACCCATGTTGATAGGGGTGGGAAAGTTAAAACCGTCGGATAATATCCTACTATATAAACAATTGTACTTTACTGCATTTATGGAGGAAATTCTATGTATAGTGGTTTTATTGGATTAGGAGAATTTATAAAGGTCTCAGAAGAATCCCCTTGAAGATGACAAAAGTTTCATACTTTATTTCTTGCATGCTGATTCTCTTGTGCATTTATACATTCTTCCTCCATCTAGAATGCGCCTCTGACTGCAGCCTCCCTCCCCTCACCCTTGTCCTCACTGTTAGAAATGCTTCTTGCCCATTTCTCTGGTTTCCACATGGAATTATTTCTCTAAATTAAGATTAAATCACATAATAAATGCCAAGCACCTATCATAGGACATGGCATAAAATAGGGGCTTGTATCAGCCAAGGTTCTTAGTTGCATGCAACAAAAGCTGAATCTGACTGATTTAAGCAGGAAAAAAAGTTATGTTGGGAATGACACTAGACCAGCACTCCTGCCGTTAGAAAAATCATAAAACTGCATAAAATATGCAAGGAAACTGTTTAAAGATATTGAGCAATAGTCAGCACATGATTATGATCCCCAGGAAAAGAGAAACTCACAAATTAAGCCCCAAGACTGCCTCAGCTCTTTGCCTGGTGACTATTTTCTGATCCCAGCATCAAGAGCTAGATTCCAAGCTGAGCTTGCAGTCTCATTGAATGAAGGAGGTAAAGATCAGAGTTCAGGGTAGTGGAAGCAGCTGAAATCTATGGAGCAAGGCATTAGAGAAGATAATCTGTGCAGATGTTGGGATGAGTAAACATACATCTTAGGGTTTCCAGCAAAACTTTAAAAAGAGGGGGAGTTATAGAACTTCTTGGTTTCAAGACTTACTATGAAACTACACTTATCAAAACAGTGTGGTACTAGAGTAAGAAATAACAAATAAGTCAATAAAATAGCTCAGAATCCAGTAATAAACCTACATATATTATGGTCATATATTTCTTTGGTTTTAACCTTCTATTTTGAAATAATTATCAATTCACAGGAAGTTTCCAAAAAAATACAGGGAGACCTCGTGTACCCTTTACACAATTTCCTCCAATGGTAAAATCTTGCCTAACTCTGATACAATATCAATCCAGGAAACCGACATTGGTAAAATCCACAGAGCATATTTGAATTTTACCAGTTACACATGCATATGTGTGTGTGTAGTTCTACAAAATATTATCATATGTGTAACTTTGTATAATGACCACCACAATTAAAATATACAACATTTCCATTGCCACAAGCTTTCTCAATGTTGCCCTTTTATAGCCACACTCACTTCCCTTTCCCCTTCTCAATACCTGGCAACCATTAATATGTTCTCCATCTCTATAACTTTGTCATTTCAAGAATGCTATGTTAATGGAATTAGGCAATATGTGACCTTTTGGGATTGGCTTTTTTTCTACTCAGCTTAACTCCCTTTAGATCCAGCTAAGTTGTGTGTGTCTATAGTTGATTCTTTTTTATTGTTGAGTGGTATTTCATGGTATGTATGTGTCAGAGTTTGTTCAACCAATAACCCACTGAAGAACATTTGAGCTGTTTTCAGTATTTCTCTATTGTCAGTGAAGCTTCTATGAGCATTCCTGTACACATGTGTTTTGTGGGAATACCAGTTTTAATTTTTCTGACCTAAATGCCCAGAAATACAATTCCTGGGTTATATGCTAGTTGCATATTTAATACTTTAAGAAACTACAAAACCATCTTCCAGAGTGGCTGTAGCATTTTATATTCCCACTGTCAATGTATGAGAGATCCAGCTTCCATGCAACCTTTCTAGCATTTTGTATTGTATTTTTTATCTTAGCTATTTTTTATGTCAGGTATTCTGACGGGTCTGTGGTGATACCTAATTGTGATTTTAATTTGCCTTTCTCTGATGATGAATGATATTGAACATATTTTCGTGTGCTTATTTTCTATCTGTATATAATCTTTGGTGAAAGGTTTCCTCATGTCTTTTGCCCATTTTCTACTTGGGTTGTTCAGCATTTTTTATGGTTGAGTTTTGAGAACTTTATATATTTAACATACTAATTCTTTGTTAGATATGTGGTTTACAAGTATTTTCTCCCACTCTGTTGCTTGTCTTTTCATCCTCTTAAGACAATATTCTGCAGAGTAAAAGTTTTGAATTTTGATGAATCCAATCTACCAAGTTTTTTTATGGATTGTGCTTTAGATGTCAAGTCTTGGAGCCCTTTACGGTAACCTATATTCCAAAGATTTTTATCATGTTTTTAAAAAAGTTTTGTAGTTTTGTGGTTTACATTTAAGTCTATTATCCATTTTCAGTGACTTTTTTTGGTAAAGTATGAAATTTAGGTTGAAGTTACAGAAATACACTATATATCTATTTACCTATCTATATCTATATAATCTATATTTACATCTATCATCTATTTATCTATCTATCATCTATTTATCTATCTATCATCTATCTATCATCTATACATCTATTTGTGGCTATAGCAGCACTACAAAAGTAGTGCTTTTACTTACGTATGCATTGTAAAAAGATTCAATCAAGCTAATTAAAATGGAAAATTCTAAACCTGTACTAGAGAGAATAATATGATCCCCCATATACCTATCATTCAGCTTCAACTATTCAATTCATGGCAAATTTTGTTTCATCTAGATTATTTTGAAGCAAGCCCCTCATCTGTAAATGTTTAGTTAGTATGTACCTATAAAAGATAAAAACTGTTTTATTCAGCATAACCACATGCAATTATTACAACAATTTTCCCCTGATATCAAATATCTAGTCAGTATCCCAATTGGTCATTATGTTTTTTAACTTTGTTTGAATAGATATTTCCTCGCCTTCCTTACTTTTTTTTCTTGTTATTTATTTGTTGAAGGTTTTTTTTGTTTCCCACAGTCAGTTTTGCCTGTGAGAATGTTTTTAAACAACTTTGTTGAGATATAATTCACTTACAGTAAATCCAGTATATCCACAGAGTTGTGTATCTACCATCACAATCAAGTTTAGAACATTTTCATTATCCCAAAAACAAACACTGCATCCCTTAGCCATGACACCCCAACATCACCCCCTACCACTGGCAACCACTAATTCATTTTCTATTATTCCAGACATTTTATGTAAATCAAATAATACAATGTGGTCCTTTGTAACTGTATTATTTCACTGAGCATAATGTTTTCAAGGTCAATTCATGTTTCACTTCATTTCTTTTCATGGCTGAAGAGTATTTAATCATATGGATAAACCACATTTTGTTTATCTTTTTATTGGTTGATATACATTTGTGTTGTTTCTACTTTTGGCTTTTGTGAGTAATTCTACTATGAACATTCATATACAAGATATTTTGTGTAAATACATTCTCATTTTTCTGGAATGGAATTGCTGGATTATGTGGTAATTCTATGTTTAACCAATTGAGGAACTGCCAGACTATTTTCCACAATGGCTACACAATTTTACATTCTTACTGGCAATGTATGAGGTCTCCAACTCTCATTTTAGTTGATTTCCTTTTTATTATTTACTATCCTAGAGGAGGTGAAGTGGTATCACATTATGGTTTGGATTTTTATTTCTCTAGGGACTAATGATGTTGAGCATCTTTTTATTTGCTTATTGTCCATTTGTATATGTTATTTGGAGGAATACCTATGCAAATCCTTAGCCCATTTTAAAATTGGCTTATTTTTCATTTTATTGTTGAGTTGTAAGAACACTTTACATACTCTAGATACAAGATTTTGTCAAATATATGATTTGCAGAATATTTTACCATCTGTGAGTAGTGTTTTCACTGTCCTGATGGTGTCTTTTGAAGCATAGTAGTTTTTAATTTTGATGTTGTTGAGTTTATCTATTTTCGCCTTTTGTTTCTTGTGCTTTTGATGTTATATCTAAGAAACTACTGCCCAAACTATAGTCATAAGGAGTTACATCTATGTTTCTTCTATGTGTTTTATATTTTAGCTCTTACATTTATATCTTTGATATATTTTTAGTTAATTTTTGTATATGATGAGATGTCAATTCATTCTTTCATATTGTCGGTGTGTTTTCAGTGTCCTGTTTTTTAGCCAAAAATTACCACATAAGTAAGTGTCCCCTCAGTTCAATTATCTCAACTCAATATGACCTGAGAAAGCATTAGAATTTGATAGGGAGCAAAGGTTTCAAATCATTCTACCCTAAAGCTCCTTCATCTGAAGCCAGAGCTGGTATAGCTTTCTTTTGTTAAATTGACAGATAAAATTATATGTATTTATTGTGTATAGTATGATGTTTTGAAGGATATATACACTGTGGAATGGTAAAATCTACATAATTAACAAAAGTGCATTATCACACATAGTTACATTTGTAGTGAAAATGCAACATCCACTCTATTAGCAATTTTTCAAGATTACAACATATTGTTATTAACTGTAGTCACCATACTGTACAATAGAACTTATTCCTCCTATTTAACTGTAATTTTCTATTCTTTAAACAACATCTCTCCACCTGCCCCCTGTAACCAACCACCCTGCCCTCTAGGTAACCATCATTCTGTTCTACTTTTATGAGATTAACTTGTGGATTTCACATGCATGAGATCATGCAGGATTTGTCTTTCTGTGCCTGGCTTATTTCACCTAACATAATGTCCTCCAGGTTCGTCCATGCTGTGACAAATAACATGATTTCCTTTTTTATGGCTAAATAATATTCCAAAGTGGTACTGGAATAATATTTCAAGTGATGTATATACCACTTTTTAAATCCATGCACTCATTGATGGACACTTAGTTTTATTCCATATCTTGGCTATTGTGAATAGTGCTGCGATAAACATGGGTATGCAGATATCTCTTTGACACACTGATTACGTTTTCTTTGGATGTATACCCAATAGTAGGATTGGTGGATCATATGCTACTTCTTTTTAAAATTTTTAAATTTAATTTAATTTTAAGTTCTGAGATACATGTGCAGAACGTGAAGGTTTGTTACATAGGTAAACGTGTGCCATGGTGGTTTGCTGCACCTATCAACCCATCATCTAGGTACTAAGTCCCACATGCATTAGCTATTTATCCTGATGCTCTCCCTCCCCCCACCAACAGGCCCATTATGTGTTGTTCCCTTCCCTGTGTCCATGTGTTCTCATTGTTCAGCTCCCACTTACGAGTGAGAACATGCAGTGTTTGATTTTCTGTTCCTGTATTAGTTGGCTGAAGATGATGACTTCCAGCTTCATCCATGTCCCTGCAAAGGACATGATCTCATTCTTTTTTATGGCTGCATAGTATTCCATGGTGTATATGTACCACATTTTCTTTATCCAGTCTATCATTGATGGGCATTTGGGTTGATTCTATGTGTTTGCTATTGTGAATAGTGCTGCAATGAACATACACATGCATGTATCTTTATAATAGAATTATTTATATTCCTTTGGGTATATACCCAGTAATGGGAGTACTGGGTCAAATGGTATTTCTGGTTCTAGCTCCTTGGGGAATTGCCACACTGTCTTCCACAATAGTTGAACTAATTAACATTCCCACCAACAGTGTAAAAGTGTTCCTATTTCTCCAAGCAATTGCAACAAAAGCAAAAATTGACAAATGGGATCTAATTAAACTGAAGAGCTTCTGCACAGGAAAAGAAACCATCATCAGAGTGAACAGGCAACCTACAGAATGGGAGAAAACTTTTGCAATCTACCCATCTGACAAAGGTCTAATATCCAGAATTTACAAGGAACTTAAACAAATTTACAAGAAAAAAAATCAAAAAGTGGTCAAAGGAAATGAACAGATGCTTCTCAAAAGAAGATATTTATGTGGCCAACAAACATGAAAAAAATCTCAACATCACTGATCATTAGAGAAATGCAAACCAAAACCACAATGAAATACTATCCCACACCAGTCAGAATGTTGATCATTAAAGGGTCAAGAAACAACAGATGCTGGCAAAGCTTTTTTAAATTTTTTGAGGAACCTCCATGTTATTTTCCATAGTTAGTATAATAAGTTACCTTTCCACCAACAGTGTGCAGGGGTTTCCTTTTTTCCACATCCTCACCAACACTTGTTATCTTTTGTCTTTTTGATAATAGCCATCCTAATTGGAATGAGGCAATATCTCATTGTGGTTTTGCTTTGCATTTCCCTGATGGTAATGATGTTGAGTATTTTTTCATATACTTGTTGACCATTTGTATGTCTTTTTTTGAGAAACGTTAATTCAGGTCTTTTGCCCATTTTTTTGTCTTTTTTTTTTTTTTGTTCTTGTTTTTTATTATTCTTTAAGTTCTAGGGTACATGTGCACAACACGTAGGTTTGTTACATATGTATACATGTGCCATGTTGGTGTGCTGCACCTATTAACTCATCATTTACGTTAGGTATTCCTCCTAATGCTATCTGCCCCCCAACTCCATGACAGGTGCCGGTGTGTGATGTTCTCCCACCCTGTGTCCAAGTGTTCTCATTGTTCAATTCCCACCTATGAGTGGGAACATGTGGTGTTTGGTTTTCTGTCCTTGTGATAGTTTGCTCAGAATGATGGTTTCCAGCTTCATCCATTTCCCTAAAAAGGACATGAACTCATCCTTTTTTATGGCTGCATAGTACTCCATGGTGTATATGTGCCACATTTTCTTAATCCAGCCTATCATTGATGGACATTTGGTTGGTTCCAAGTCTTTGCCATTGTAAATAGTGCCGCAATAAACATACGTGTGCATGTGTCTTTGTAGTAGCATGATTTATAATCCTTTGGGTATATACCCAATAATGGGATCACTGGGTCAAATGGTATTTCTAGTTCTAGATCCTTGAGGAATCCCCACACTGTCTTACACAATGGTTGAACTAGTTTACAATCCCACCAACAATGTAAAAGTGTTCCTATTTCTCCACATCCTCTCCGGCACCTGTTGTTTCCTGACTTTTTAATGATTGCCATTCTAACTGTTGTGAGATGGTTTTGATTTGCATTTCTCTGATGTTTTACCCATTTTGAAGTCAGGTTATTTGTTCTCTTGCTATTGACTTGTGTGAGTTCCTTACTCCCTTATTAGATACATAGTTTGCAAATACTTTCTCTCATTCTCTTCACTGTTTATTTCCTTTGCTGTATAGAACCTTTTTAGTTTGATGTAATCCCATTTGTTTATTTTCACTTTTGTTGCCTGCACTTTTGAGGCCACTGTGTAGCTTTTCCCATATGTTTTTTTCTAGTAGTTTCATAGTTTCATTCTGTTAGGCTTACAGAAAACATCGTATAGTTATAACAGGTTGTTTTAAGCTGACAGCAACTTAACTTTGATAGCCAAAAAAAAAAACCTAGAGTTTTACCCCATTCTACACTCCCACATTTTGAATTTTTGATGTCACCATTTACATATTTTAATATTGCATATCCCTTAACAAGTTATCATAGTTATTATTATATTTGATAATTTTGTCTTTTAATCTTCATACTAAACATATAAGTGATTTACATGCCACCATTACCGTATTATTCTGAATTTGACTATGTCCTCAATTTTACTAGAGAGTTTTATACTTTCTTTTTTTTTTTTTTTTTTTTTTTTTTTTTTGAGACGGAGTCTCGCTCTGTCTCCCGGGCTGGAGTGCAGTGGCCGGATCTCAGCTCACTGCAAGCTCCGCCTCCCGGGTTCACGCCATTCTCCTGCCTCAGCCTCCCGGGTAGCTGGGACTACAGGCGCCCGCCACCTCGCCCGGCTAGTTTTTTGTATTTTTTAGTAGAGACGGGGTTTCACCATGTTAGCCAGGATGGTCTCGATCTCCTGACCTCGTGATCCGCCCATCTCGGCCTCCCAAAGTGCTGGGATGACAGGCTTGAGCCACCACGCCCGGCCGAGTTTTATACTTTCAAATGTTTTCATGTTACTCATTAGAGTTCTTTCTTTTGCAGCTTGAATAACTCCCTTTAACATTTCTTCTATGACAAGTCTGATGGTGTTAAACTCCCTCAGCTTTTGTTTGTCTGAGAAAGTCTTTATCTTTCCTTCATTTCTGAAGGATAGTTTTGCTGGGATAGTATTCTTGGTTGACAGTGGTTTTTTTTTCTTTTCAGCACTTTGAATATATCATCCCACTCTATGCTGGCCTACAAAGTTTCTTCTGAAAAGTTCACTGCTAGGCATATTGGAACTCCCTTATATAGTATTTGCTTTATTTCTCTTGCTGCTGATTTCAGGATCATTTTTTGTCTTTGATTTTTGATAGTTTCATCATAATATTCTTATTTGGATTGAATCTGATTGGAGACTTTGGACCTTCCTGTACCTGGCGATTTATATCTTTCTCCAGATTTGGAAATTTTTCTATTATTTCTTTGAATAAGCTTCAATCCCTTTCCCTTTCTCTTTCTCTTCCCCTTCATGAACTCCTATAATCTGAACATTTGCTCTTTTGATGCTATCCCATAAATCTCAGAAGCTTTCTTTATTCCTTTTTATTCTTTTTCTTTTTTCTCCTTTGAGTGTATTTTTAAAATTTCCACTTTTATTTTAGATACGGGGGTACACATGCAGGCTTGTCACATGGAGATTTGTGTGATGCTGAGACTTGGGGTACAGATCCTGTCACCTAGGTAGTGAGCATAGTACCCAGTAGGTAGCTTTTCAACCCTCACCCCTCCTTCTGTCCCCACTCTAGTAGTCCACAGGGTCTATTGCTCTCATATTTATGTCCATGTGTGCTCAGTGTTTGTCTCCCACTTTTAAATGAGAATGTGCTGTATTTGGATTTCTGTTTCTGTGTTAATTCGCTTAGGATTGTGGCCTCCAACTGTATCCATATTTCTCCAAAGGACATGATTTCATTCTTCAATATGGCTGCATAGTATTCCATGCAGTATATGTACTTTATTTTCTTTATCCAATCTGCCATTGATGGGCAGCTGGGTTGATTTCACGTCTTGGCTATTGTGAATAGTGTTGTGATGAACATATGAGTGCATGTGTCTTTTTGGTTTATTATTTATTTTCCTCTGGATATATACCCAGTGATGGAATTGCTGGATCAAATAGTAGCTCTGTTTTTTAAGTTTTTTGAGAAGTCTCCAGACTGCTTTCCACAGAGCTGGACTAATTTACATTCCCATCAATGGTGTATAAGCACTCCCTTTTCTCTGCAGCCTTACTAGCATCTGCTGTATTTTTTGACTTTTTAATAATAGCCATTCTGACTGTATATTTTTGAATAATCTTTCTTCAAATTCACATTCTTTATTCTGTTTGATCAATTCAGCTGTTGATTCTGTCTATTGCATTTTTATTTTATTAATTGCATTTTTTGTTACAGGATGTATTTATTTATTTATTTATTTTATTTTTCCATTTTTCTTTTTGTTTTATTATACTTTAAGTTCTAGGGTACATGTGCATAACGTGCAGGTTTGTTACATATGTATACTTGTGCCATGTTGGTGTGCTGCACCCATCAACTCGTCAGCGCCCATCAATTCATCATTTATATCAGGTATAACTCCCAATGTGATCCCTCCCCCCTCCCCCCTCCCCATGATAGGCCCCGATGTGTGATGTTCCCCTTCCCGAGTCCAAGTGATCTCATCGTTCAGTTCCCACCTATGAGTGAGAACATGCGGTGTTTGGTTTTCTGTTCTTGCGATAGTTTGCTGAGAATGATGGTTTCCAGCTGCATCCATGTCCCTACAAAGGACGCAAACTCACCCTTTTTTATGGCTGCATAATATTCCATGGTGTATATGTGCCACATTTTCTTAATCCAGTCTGTCACAGATGGACATTTGGGTTGATTCCAAGTCTTTGCTATTGTGAATAGTGCCGCAATAAATATACGTGTGCATGTGTCTTTATAGCAGCATGATTTATAATCCTTTGGGTATATACCCAGTAGTGGGATGGCTGGGTCATATGGTACATCTAGTTCTAGATCCTTGAGGAATCACCATACTGTTTTCCATAATGGTTGAACTAGTTTACAATCCCACCAACAGTGTAAAAATGTTCCTATTTCTCCACATCCTCTCCAGCACCTGTTGTTTCCTGACTTTTTAATGATTGCTATTCTAACTGGTGTGAGATGGTATCTCATTGTGGTTTTAATTTGCATTTCTCTGATGGCGAGTGATAATGAGCATTTTTTCATGTGTCTGTTGGCTGTATGAATGTCTTCTTTTGAGAAATGTCTGTTCATATCCTTTCCCCACTTTTTGATGGGGTTGTTTGTTTTCTTCTTGTAAATTTGTTTGAGTTCTTTGTAGATTCTGGATATTAGCCCTTTGTCAGATGAGTAGATTGCAAAAATTTTCTCCCATTCTGTAGGTTGCCTGTTCACTCTGATGGTAGTTTCTTTTGCTGTGCAGAAGCTATTTAGTTTAATTAGATCCCATTTGTCAATTTTGGCTTTTGCTGCCATTGCTTTTGGTGTTTTAGACATGAAGTCCTTGCCCATGCCTATGTCCTGAATGGTACTACCTAGGTTTCCTCTAGGGTTTTTATGGTATTAGGTCTAACATTTAAGTCTCTAATCCATCTTGAATTAATTTTCATATAAGGAGTAAGGAAAGGATCCAGTTTCAGCTTTCTACTTATGGCTAGCCAATTTTCCCAGCACCATTTATTAAATAGGGAATCCTTTCCCCATTTCTTGTTTCTCTCAGGTTTGTCAAAGATCAGATGGCTGTAGATGTGTGGTATTATTTCTGAGGACTCTGTTCTGTTCCACTGGTCTATATCTCTGTTTTGGTACCAGTACCATGCTGTTTTGGTTACTGTAGCCTTGTAGTATAGTTTGAAGTCAGGTAGCGTGATGCCTCCAGCTTTGTTCTTATGACATAGGATTGTCTTGGCAATGCGGGATCTTTTTTGGTTCCATATGAACTTTAAGGCCGTTTTTTCCAATTATGTGAAGAAACTCATTGGTAGCTTCATGGGGATGGCATTGAATCTATAAATAACCTTGGGCAGTGTGGCCATTTTCACGATATTGATTCTTCCTATCCATGAGCACGGTATGTTCTTCCATTTGTTAGTGTCCTCTTTTATTTCACTGAGCAGTGGTTTGTAGTTCTCCTTGAAGAGGTCCTTTACATCCCTTGTAAGCTGGATTCGTAGGTATTTTATTCTCTTTGAAGCAATTGTGAATGGGAGTTCATTCATGATTTGGCTCTGTGTTTGTCTGTTACTGGTGTATAAGAATGCTTGTGATTTTTGCACATTAATTTTGTATCCTGAGACTTTGCTGAAGTTGCTTATCAGCTTAAGGAGATTTTGGGCTGAGACAATGGGGTTTTCTAAATATACAATCATGTCATCTGCAAACAGGGACAATTTGACTTCTTCTTTTCCTAACTGAATACCCTTGATTTCTTTCTCTTGCCTGATTGCCCTAGCCAGAACTTCCAACACTATGTTGAATAGGAGTGGTGAGAGAGGGCATCCCTGTCTTGTGCCAGTTTTCAAAGGGAATTTTTCCAGTTTTTGCCCATTCAGTATGATATTGGCTGTGGGTTTGTCATAAATAGCTCTTATTATTTTGAGGTACGTTCTATCAATACCGAATTTATGGAGTGTTTTTAGCATGAAGGGCTGTTGAATTTTGTCAAAGGCCTTTTCTGCATCTATTGAGATAATCATGTGGTTCTTGTCTTTGGTTCTGTTTATATGCTGGATTACGTTTATTGATTTGCGTATGTTGAACCAGCCTTGCATCCCAGGGATGAAGCCCACTTGATCATGGTGGATAAGCTTTTTGATGTGCTGCTGAATCCGGTTTGCCAGTATTTTACTGAGGATTTTTGCATCGATGTTTATCAGGGATATTGGTCTAAAATTTTCTTTTTTTGTTGTGTCTCTGCCAGGCTTTGGTATCAGGATGATGTTGGCCTCATAAAATGAGTTAGGGAGGATTCCCTCTTTTTCAATTGATTGGAATAGTTTCAGAAGGAATGGTACCAGCTCCTCCTTGTACCTCTGGTAGAATTCAGCTGTGAATCCATCTGGTCCTGGACTTTTTTTGGTTGGTAGGCTATTAATTATTGCCTCAATTTCAGAGCCTGCTATTGGTCTATTTAGGGATTCAACTTCTTCCTGGTTTAGTCTTGGAAGAGTGTAAGTGTCCAGGAAATTATCCATTTCTTCTAGATTTTCTAGTTGATTTGCGTAGAGGTGTTTATAGTATTCCCTGATGGTAGTTTGTATTTCTGTGGGGTCGGTGGTGATATCCCCTTTATCATTTTTTATTGCGTCTATTTGATTCTTCTCTCTTTTCTTCTTTATTAGTCTTGCTAGCGGTCTGTCAATTTTGTTGATCTTTTCAAAAAACCACCTCCTGGATTCATTGATTTTTGGAGGGTTTTTTGTGTCTCTATCTCCTTCAGTTCTGCTCTGATCTTAGTTATTTCTTGCCTTCTGCTAGCTTTTGAATGTGTTTGCTCTTGCTTCTCCAGTTCTTTTAATTGTGATGTTAGAGTGTCAATTTTAGATCTTTCCTGCTTTCTCTTGTGGGCATTTAGTGCTATAAATTTCCCTCTACACACTGCTTTAAGTGTGTCCCAGAGATTCTGGTATGTTGTATCTTTGTTCTCATTGGTTTCAAAGAACATCTTTATTTCTGCCTTCATTTCGTTATGTATCCAGTAGTCATTCAGGAGCAGGTTGTTCAGTTTCCATGTAGTTGAGCGGTTTTGATTGAGTTTCTTAGTCCTGAGTTCTAGTTTGATTGCACTGTGGTCTGAGAGACAGTTTGTTATAATTTCTGTTCTTTTACATTTGCTAAGGAGTGCTTTACTTCCAATTATGTGGTCAATTTTGGAATAAGTGCGATGTGGTGCTGAGAAGAATGTATATTCTATTGATTTGGGGTGGAGAGTTCTATAGATGTTTATTAGGTCTGCTTGCTGCAGAGATGAGTTCAATTCCTGGATATCCTTGTTAACTTTCTGTCTCGTTGATCTGTCTAATGTTGACAGTGGAGTGTTGAAGTCTCCCATTATTATTGTATGGGAGTCTAAGTCTCTTTGGAAGTCTCTAAGGACTTGCTTTATGAATCTGGGTGCTCCTGTATTGGGTGCATATATATTTAGGATAGTTAGCTCTTCCTGTTGAATTGATCCCTTTACCATTATGTAATGGCCTTCTTTGTCTCTTTTGATCTTTGATGGTTTAAAGTCTATTTTATCAGAGACTAGGATTGCAACCCCTGCTTTTTTTTGTTCTCCATTTGCTTGGTAGATCTTCCTCCATCCCTTTATTTTGAGCCTATGTATGTCTGCATGTGAGATGGGTCTCCGGAATACAGCAGACTGATGGGTCTTGACTCTTTATCCAGTTTGCCAGTCTGTGTCTTTTAATTGGAGCATTTAGTCCATTAACATTTAAGGTTAATATTGTTATGTGTGAACTTGATCCTGCCATTATGATATTAACTGGTTATTTTGCTCGTTAGTTGATGCAGTTTCTTCCTAGCCTCGATGGTCTTTACATTTTGGCATGTTTTTGCAATGGCTGGTACCGGTTGTTCCTTTCCATGTTTAGGGCTTCCTTCAGGGTCTCTTGTAAGGCAGGCCTGGTGGTGACAAAATCTCTAAGCATTTGCTTATCTGTAAAGGATTTTATTTCTCCTTCACTTATGAAACTTAGTTTGGCTGGATATGAAATTCTGGGTTTAAAATTCTTTTCTTTAAGAACGTTGAATATTGGCCCCCACTCTCTTCTGGCTTGTAGAGTTTCTGCCGAGAGGTCTGCTGTTAGTCTGATGGGCTTCCCTTTGTGGGTAACCCGACCTTTCTCTCTGGCTGCCCTTAAGATTTTTTCCTTCATTTCAACTTTGGTGAATCTGGCAATTATGTGTCTTGGAGTTGCTCTTCTCGAGGAGTATCTTTGTGGCGTTCTCTGTATTTCCTGAATTTGAATGTTGGCCTGCCCTACTAGGTTGGGGAAGTTCTCCTGGATGATATCCTGAAGAGTGTTTTCCAACTTGGATCCATTTTCCCCCTCACTTTCAGGCACCCCAATCAGACGTAGATTTGGTCTTTTTACATAATCCCATACTTCTTGCAGGCTTTGTTCATTTCTTTTTCTTCTTTTATCTTTTGGCTTCTCTTCTCGCTTCATTTCATTCATTTGATCCTCAATCGCTGATACTCTCTTCCAGTTGATCAAGTCGGTTACTGAAGCTTGTGGATTTGTCACGTATTTCTCGTGTCATGGTTTTCATCTCTGTCATTTCATTTATGAGCTTCTCTGCATTAATTATTCTAGCTATCAATTCTTCCACTCTTTTTTCAAGATTTTTAGTTTCTTTGTGCTGGTACGTAATTCCTCCTTTAGCTCTGAGAAGTTTGATGGACTGAAGCCTTCTTCTCTCCTCTCGTCAAAGTCATTCTCTGACCAGCTTTGATCCATTGCTGGCGATGAGCTGCGCTCCTTTGCAGGGGGAGATGCGCTCTTATTTTTTGAATTTCCAGCTTTTCTGCCCTGCTTCTTCCCCATCTTTGTGGTTTTATCTGTCTCTGGTCTTTGATGATGGTGACGTACTGATGGGGTTTTGGTATAGGTGTTCTTCCTGTTTGATAGTTTTCCTTCTAATAGTCAGGACCCTCAGATGTAGGTCTGTTGGAGATTGCTTGAGGTCCACTCCAGACCCTGTTTGCCTGGGTATCAGCAGCAGAGGTTGCAGAAGATAGAATACTGCTGAACAGCAAGTGTACCTGTCTGATTCTTACTTTGGGAGCTTCCTCTCAGGGGTGTACTCCACCCTGTGAGGTGTGGGGTGTCAGACTGTCCCTAGTGGGGGATGTCTCCCAGTTAGGCTACTCAGGATTCAGGGACCCACTTGAGCAGGCAGTCTGTCCGTTCTCAGATCTCAACCTCCGTGTTGGGAGATCCACTGCTCTCTTCAAAGCTGTCAGACAGAGTCGTTCGGGTCTGCACAGGCCTCTGCTGCTTTCCCTGTTGTTTTGTTTGCTGCGCCCTGTCCCCAGAGGTGGAGTCTACAGAGACAGGCAGGTTTCCTTGAGCTGCTGTGAGCTCCACCCAGTTCGAGCTTCCCAGCGGCTTTGTGTACCTACTTAAGCCTCAGCAATGGCGGGCGCCCCTCCCCCAGTCTCGCTGCTGCCTTGTGGTTAGATCGCAGCAGACTGCTGTGTTAGCAATGAGGGAGGCTCCGTGGGCGTGGGACCCTCCCGGCCAGGTGTGGGTATAATCTCCTGGTGTGCCCGTTTGCGTAAAGTGCAGTATTGGGGTGGGAATTACCCGATTTTCCAGGTGTTGTGTGTCTCAGTTCGCCTGGCTAGGAAAAGGGATTCCCTTCCCCCTTGCGTTTCCCAGGTGAGGCAATGCCTCGCCCTGCTTCAGCTCTCGCTGGTCAGGCTGCAGCAGCTGACCAGCACCGATTGTCCGGCACTCCCCAGTGAGATGACCCCAGTACCTCAGTTGAAAATGCAGAAATCACCGGTCTTCTGTGTCGCTCGCGCTGGGAGTTGGAGACTGGAGCTGTTCCTATTCGGCCATCTTGCTCCGCCCCCCAGGATTTATTTTTTATTGTTAATTTTAATTTTTGTGGGTACATAGTTGGTATATATATTTATGGGGTACATGAGATATCTTGATACAGGCATGCAATGTGTAATAATCACAACAGGGTAAATGGGGTATCCATCTTCTCAAGCATTTGTCCTTTGTGTTATAAACAATATGATTACACTCTTTTAGTTATTTTTAAATGTTCAATTTAATTATTATTGATAAAGTTGTTAATATAGGTACACTTATTAGAGATTATGGATTTAGTGCATTAGCTTGTACAGAAGGAAGTAACTTAACAGCTTCATTGGCTAGTTGGCTAAAATTTGGACTACATTTAAATCAGTTGAGATGTTAGAACTTTCATGACATAATATAGAGGAAGGAACTCAAAAGCTTAGGGAGATAGGAATGATGGAGTGAATCAATCATGTGTGATTTTCACAGCCACCACACACACACACACACACACACACACACACAGTATCCCCCATGATGACCCAGAAAATATTCCTTTCACTAAGGTTTTGAGAAATATATTAGTGAGAAGAGCACCACTGTATTAGTCGCCTAGTGCTACATTAACAAACCATCCTCAAACTTGGAAGATTAAAAAAACATTTATTTAAATCACAAGTTTACAGATTGACTTAGTGGTTCTGCTGCCCTGCACCAGGGTCAGCTTACTTTGACAAGACTCACTCATGCTTATGACATCAGCCAGCAGGTCATCTGAGGGCTGGCTGGTCTTGAAAGAACTCAGTTTAAATGGCTCATCTCTATTCCACATTGTTTTCTCATCCTCCAGCAGGCTGGCTTAGGGTTATTTATATGACTCTGAATAAGGTTCCAAAAGAGAAAGTGAAAGTGTGCAAGGCTCTTGAGGCGTGGGCTCAAAACTAGTACAATGTCACTCTGTCACATTCTGTTGGTCAAAGCATGTTACAAGGCTAGACTAGATTCAAGGTATGGGGAAATATATTCCACCTCTTGATAGGAGGTTATTTGCCACAGAGCAAGGGGGCATGGATACAGGGAGGAGTAAAGAACTGTGGCCATCTATTCAATCTACTACAATCAGTGCCCTTGTAAAGTTCTGTTATGGTTGTCTTATGTAGGCCAGGTATGACAGTGGAAAGTTACAACACTGAGATGAGTGCCCTGATATTAGTCAGTATCATGGTATCCCTGAGTACCTGAGGCCAACTGTCAGCCCTTAACTACAAGAGATAAGAGTAAGTACTTTAGTTGGAAATAAGGACAAAGTGATTATCACAATGTTTTGGTCCTCAATGATTTTTGATGGCAGCTAATTCATCACAGTGTCCTTAGGAATGAAATAGATGGGTAGATTACTAAATTGGTACTTGATCTAAACAAGACTCTAGATTTGATAGAAACTTGACTTGAATCACTAAAATGGAAATTCATGGCTCCTCAAACCCAGTTCTAAAACACCTAAAAAGTGCATAGACCTAGAGCTCTGTGATTGAAGGAGAGGATAGATCCCCTTGATGAAACACCCCAGAGCACTGCCATAAATATATTTGTAAACCATATCCCAAACCTTCTCCAAATGGACCTATAGCCGTTTACCATGGGGACAGCATAGGGAAAAGGAAATAGCCAGATCTTTTGGGGGACATTAGACACTAGCTCTGAATTGATGTTAATTTCTGAGAACCTACATTATTACACTGGTTCACGAGCTTAAGTGTGGGCTTATGGAAGTAAGATGATAGTGGATTTTTCACCTATGTTTGTGACAAGTAAATCAGATTACTCACTCTGTGGTTATTCCCCCAAGCTCTTGAATATATAATTGGAGTAGACACATTCAGACAGTGGCAGAATCTTCACATTTGTTCTCTGATCCATGAAATGAGAGTTATTATTGTAGAAAGAGGCAAGTATAAGCCTCAAGAACTTCCCATTAGTAACAGAATAGTAAACCACCATGGCAAAACCCTGTCTCTACTAAAAATACAAAAATTAGCTGGGCATGGTGGCATGCATCCATAGTTCCAGCTACTCGGGAGGCTGAGGCAGGAGAATTGCTGGAACCCAGGAGGAGGAAGTTGCAGTAAACCCAGGAGGAGGAGGTTGCAGTGAGCCGAGATCATGCCACTGCAATCCAGCCTGGCGACAGAGCGAGCCTCCATCCAAAACAAAACAAAACAAAAATCAGAACCTATCACTTCAGTGAAGTTTTCTTGGGATCCAATGGTCAGGAGCATTTTGATTTATCTTCTCACATGCCTTACCTGGATATTGTTACTGTTGAGTACCTAACCTGCCAAAGTAGGAGAGGAACACTTGGAGGGAACAAGCCATCCACCTGGTGACAAGTTGACTACATAGGATAGCCTCTATCAAGGAGTAGTAAATGATCTTTCCTTACTGAAATAGACACACGCTCTGAGTATGGATTTACCATAATATTTCTTCTTGCTTTATCATGTGTGGACCTGTGAAATGTCTTATGCACCATCATGATATTCTAATGACATTGATTCTTAATAAGAAACTCAATTCACAGCAAATGAAGCACAGAAATGGGCTTATACCATGGAATTCATTTGACTCACCATATATGAAATCACCCAAAGGCAGCTGAACTGACTGAGCAATGGTTAGGCTGCTGAAGATCCAGTTGTGACATGAGTTTGGAGACAACTCCTAAATTTTGTTGGGTTTTGTTTTGTTCTGTTGTATTATACTTGGCCAGATTATTTGTATAAAGTGCAGCAAAAATAATTATTTTTTGCATAGGTGTTTTAAATTGACTTTGATGGAACTTTGTTCCATAGAAGGATCCTCAGATAATACTTTTTTAAAGCTGAGCCCTGCCATGGATTTGTATTATGAAATACCTGTGAGTTGGATAAATTCCTCTCCTCTTGAGGTCCCAAGATAACTTTGGGCTCCTGGGCCTGTCGAAAAGTGAAATTCTTTATTTACCACAGGTCAGGAACCCCGTTCAGGGACTGTGTACACAAGGTATGAGGCCAATTTTCCCAAGGGGCTCATGTGTATATATATATATATATATATATATACACACACACACATATATATACACACACACATACATACACATATATATACTTTAAGTTCTGGAGTACATGTGCAGAATATGCAGATTTGTTACATAGGTATACATGTGCCCTGGTGGTTTGCTGCACCCATCAACCCTTCATCTCCATTAGGTATTTCTCCTAATGCTATCCATCCCCCAGCCCCCTACTTCCCACGAGGCCCCAGTGTGTGATGCCCCCCTCCTATGTCCATGTGTTCTCATTGTTCAGCTCCCACTGATGAGTGAGAACATGTTGTGTTTGGTTTTCTGTTTTTGTGTTAGTTTGCTGAGAATGATGGTTTCCAGCTTCATCCATGTCCCTGCAAAGGACATGAACTCATCCTTTTTATGGCTGCATAGTATTCCATGGTGTGTATGTGCCACATTTTCTTTATCCAGTCTATCGTTGATGGGCATTTGGGTTGGTTCCAAGTCTTTGCTATTGTGAGCAGTGCCACAATAGACATACGTGTGCATGTGTCTTTATAGAAGAATGATTTATAGTCCATTGGGTACATACTCAGTAATGGGATTGCTGGGTCAAACAGTATTTCCAGTTCTAGATCCTTGAGGAATTTATTCATCTGACAAAGGGCTAAATATTCAGAATCTACAAAGAACTTAAACAAATTTACAAGAATAAAACAACCCCATCAAAAAGTGGGCAAAGGATATGAACAGACCCTTCTCAAAAAAAGACATTTATGCAGCCAACAAACATATGAAAAATCTCATCATCACTGGTCATCAGAGAAATGCATATCAAAACCATAATGAGATATCATCTCATACCGGTTAGAATGGCGATCATTAAAAAGTCAGGAAACAACAGATGCTGGAGAGAATGTGGAGAAATAGGAACACTTTTACATTGTTGGTGGGAGTGTAAATTAGTTCAACCATTGTGGAAGACAGTGTGGCGATTCCTCAAGGATCTAAAACTAGAAATCAAAGTGGAAGTGACTCCATACCATGGAATTAATTTGACTTACCATATACCACATCACCCAGAAGTAGCTGGACTTAATGAACAATGGATAGATTGCTGAAGATCCACTGTGACATGAGTTAGGAGACAACACTTATTCTGTTTCTGAGAACCAAGAAATCAAAGTGGAAGTGGCTTCTCAATAACTCACTTACAGAATTTTGGTTCTTGTTCTGGTAACTTTGAGCACTGCTAGCTTAGAGGTTTTACTTACCAGGGGAGGAATGCTTTAATTGGGGACATACTGATTCCATTGAATTGGAAGTTGAGACTGCCACCTGCTATTAGCTATTTGGAAGTTCGTATGCCACTGAACCAACAATCAGGAAAGGCTACTCTACAGGCTGGAATTATTGATCCAGATCTCCAAAGAAATTAGGTTGCTGTCCCACAGTGGGGTCAGAAAGGACTATGCTTGCACTTGGGAAATTCCCTGGGGAACCTCTTTGTATTTCTATGCTGAATAGTGAAGGTTAATAGAAAACTACATCAAACAGGAAATAGGCAAGATTTTTAAGGATTCAGACCGTTCAGGAATAAAGCTGTGCGTCTCCCTACCAGGTAACACAAAATGGGGCAAGGATATATGAATTAGTTGAAGAAGGATGTTTTAGATATTAACTATAATCCAAAACCACATGGTGTATATATATGTATTAATGAGACAGTGTCTTCCTTGTTTGTATGTATGTATGTATTATGTATAAACTGTATGCATATATTGACTAATTTATTTTTATTTCTCTTCCCTTATTATTTTATAAAAATCATTTTTGGAAGTTAACTTCACAGCTTAGTATTTATGTAAAAATTTTCAGATGGGACTGATTTGAAGAGAAATCAACATAGTGACTGTCATGCGCATCTGTGTGAAGAGACCACCAAACAAGCTTTGCGTGAGCAACATGGCTGTTTATTTCACCTGGGTGCAGGCAGGCTGAGTCCGAAAAGAGTCAGCGAAGGGAGATAAGGGTGGGGCCGTTTTATAGGATTTGGGTAGGTAAAGGAAAATTACAGTCAAAGGGGGGTTGTTCTCTGGCAGGCAAGAGTTGGAGTCACAAGGTGCTCAGTGGGGGAGCTTTTTGAGCCAGGATGAGCCAGGAAAAGGAATTTCACAGGATAATATCATCGCTTAAGGCAAGGACCAGCCATTTTCACTTCTTTTGTGGTGGAATGTCATCAGTTAAGGCGAGGCAGGGCATTTGCACTTCTTTTGTGACTCTTCAGTTACTTCAGGCCATCTGGGTGTATATCTGCAAGTCACAGGGGATGCGATGGCTTGTTTTGGGCTCAGAGGCCTGACAGTGACAACTTATTAATTAAAATTAATAATATTAAAATACAAAGAGCTAGTTTTGTTGGTGTATAGAAGTGAAGATACATGTGGAAGGATATATATGAATACTTAGTAGCCAAATTGGTATGCTGTGCTGGTTATTAATAGTCTCTGAGACTCAGGCCACACTGTGTTATGCTCTGTGATGTTGGGGCTCAGATTTTGTAAACCACATTTATGCTCTGCCTGCTAGCTCCCTGGTAGTCTTTGCCAAAAGAAGGTGCTATGGCAGTATCAGTTCCTGCTGGTAGCAGCAGCTTAATCCAGTTTGCAGTTTCCCCAACATTTCCAGAATTAGCCTTATTGCACTTCCTCAGATACTCCACCACCAGCTGGCAGTACCTGCTTCCCAGAAGTGTTCCACTGGAAGACCCTCCTCAGGTGCACTCAGATGAGCATCATCAGGCTTATGCTCCCTCCTGAGAAGTCTGCATTTCACATTTGCAAAGCCTTTCCTCCAAATTTCTAGGATTTAGTAATTTCAAACTCTTCCCTTTGTTCCACCCTAGGAGTGGTAGCTGCTTCCTGCTGTTATCATATCCATGGTAACTTATTGTTTTCTTTTTACATTTTTATTTTTCCAATGCCTAGTTAACAATTCCTTATGTTAGTTTCCTCTGCTAAAACAATTGGTGTGTTTTCTGTCTCCTGCCTGGAACCTGATTGACACAAGCAATTTACAGGCACACCAACAATGTAAAAGCATGTCCTTTGTTCCACAGTCCTTACAACAGAAGGAATTGTTAGTAATTCTCAGGTGTCCTTTTTTTAAATTTAGCCATTTTCATGGGTGTGTAAGGTAACTCCATTGGGTTTTAATTTAAAATTTCCAGAAAATTTATAAAGTCAAGAATCTTTTTCATTTTTAGTGGAGTGTCTGAGTTTCTTATTGGGTTGCCTTTTTTCCCAAGTGGATATCCCAGCCAGCACCACTTATTGAAAAGATCCCCTGGCTGGACGTAGTAGCTCATGCCTGCAATCCCAACAGGTTGGGAGGCCGAGGCGGGAGGATTGCTTGAGCCCAGAAGTTCAAGACCAGCCTGGGCAACATGGCGAGCCCCTACCTCTAAAATATATGTGTGTATATATACACACACACACACATATATATATATATATATATATATTTTTTTTTTTTTTTTTAAGGAAGAAAGAAAATATCAGCCTTTCTGTACTGCTCTGCAGTGCCACCTTTGTAATAAATCCAGTATCCATATGTGTATGGGCTTGTTTCTGAACTCTCCATCCCATTCTAACGGATTTTTTGGTCTATTCTTGCACTATACATGAAGTCCTAATTAAACTAGCTTCATCATCTTTCCTGCTATTCCGTATTACATCTTCTTCTTCAAGGATGATTTGGCCATGTGCATTTCTACATTAAAAAATCAGCTTGTCAAGTTGCAAAATAAATCTGTGGAAATTTTGGTTGTGACTAAATCTTTAGAACAATTTGGGGAGAACATCTTTGTCATATTATGTCTTTAAGCCCACCAATACAATAGTGCTAGATATCTTCTCATCCAGACCCATCATCCTTTTGCACCCTACCCTATGTTCCAGGAATATGGACTACATTAATGAAATGCCTTGCCCTATGGCTTCTGGTTAGATTTGGCCAGTACCCCAGAAGGAAATCAGAATGAGAGAGGAGGGTGAGGTCAGAGTATTTATTTCTCTGAGTCTCTCCTTGAAAGATTGTCTTGGGTTAGCCTCAACTGAAGCTCACTGCTTAATCAAAGCATCTATCTCTACAGGACTCACTCCTTTTGGGTTCTGACAATTGCTTCCTCCTTTTGTCCCTACTGGACTAAGCTTGGTAACTGCTCCTCCACTGCTATTATCCCTAGGTCCTACATTACCCTTTGTGTTTCCTCTACAATATATCCATACATTTGTGAATACTTACTTTGAAAACAAACCCTCCAGAATTATTCTAATTTTAACAACAGCTTTATTAAAACATAATTGATATACAAAGAACTGCACATATTTAATGTGTATAATTTGATGTTTGAGTACATACAAATATCCATTATACCATCACCACAATCAATGTAATAAATGCATCAAACACCTTCAGTTTCCTTGTGTCCCTTCGGGTTTTTTGGCTTGTTTGTGGTAATAACACTTAACATGGGATCTACCCTCTTAACAAATTTTGAAGTTGTAGTTAACAATACAGTATTGTTAACTACAGGCACTATATTGTACAACAGATTTATAAAACTTATTCATCTAGCATAACTAAAACTTTATGCTCATTGAACAAGTCCCCATTTCCCCCACCTCCCTAGCCCTTGGCAACCACTATTATGTTCTCTGCTTCTGTGAGTTTGATTATTATATATTTCTCATAAAGGAGTATTTGTCCTTATGTGACTGGCTTTCTTCATTTAACATAATATCATCCGGGTTCAACCATGTTGTCACATATGGCAAGATTTTCTTCCTCTTTAAGGCTGAATAATATTCTGCTGTATGTATACACCACATTTTCTTTATCCATTCATCTGTAGATGGACATTTGAATTGTTTCCATATTTTGGCTATTATGAATATTGCTGCAATGAATGAGTACAGATATCTTTTCAAGGTCCTTATTTCAATTATTTTGGGTATATATTCAGAAGTGGGATTGTTGGATCACATGATAGTTTTATTTTTAAGTTTTTGAGGAAACTCTTTAGTATTTTCTATAGCTGCTGCATAATTTCATTTTCCCACTAACAGTATACAAGGGTTCCAGTTACTTCATATCCTCACTAACATTTGCTATCTTTGGGTTTTTGATAATAGCCATCCTAATAAATATGAGGTGATACCTCATTGTAGTTTTGATTTGTATTTCACTGATAATTAATTATGTTGGGCATCTTTTCATTATCTGTTGGCCATTTGTATGTCTTCTTTGGAGAAATGTCTGTCCAAGTCCTTTGTCCACTTTTTAATTGAGTTATTTGTTTTTTGCTATCGAGTTGCAGGAGTTTCTTATACACAGTGACTTTCGAACAACACAGGAGTTGGGGCACCAACTCCCTGCACAGTTGAAAATCTACACATAACTTTTGACTCTCCAAAAACTTAACTACTAATAGCTCCCTGTTGACTGGAAGCCTTTGCAATAACAAAGAGTTGATTAACACATATGTTGTATGTTAATGTATTATATACTATATTCTTACAATAAAATAAGCTAGAGAAAAAGTGTTATTAAGAAAATCATAAGGAAGAGAAAATACATTTATAGTACTTTACTGTATTTGTCAATACCATAAGTGTACATCATCTATTTGCAAGAATAATTGTCTGTTTGAAATGGTGGGCAGACACAACTGCAGACCTCAATCTATAGAAAATATCAAGCAACTCAACTTTTTTTTGATAGAGATTGCATTAAATCTGTAGATTGCTTTGGGTAGTATGAACATATTAACAATACTCTTTTTTCCAATCTTTGAATATGGAATATCTTTCCATTTTTTTTGCATCCTCTTAAAGTTCTTTCATCAGTGTTTTATAGTTTTCATGGTAAAGATCTTTAATTTCTTTGGTTAAGTTAATTCCTAGGTGTTTAATTTTATTTGTAGCTATTGTAAATGGGATTACTTTCTTAATTTCTTTTTCAGATTTTTCACTGGGCATATAGAAATGGTACTGATTTTTGTATGTTGATATTGTATCCTGAAACTTTACTGAATTTGTTTTCCAGTTATAACAGTTTTTTAGTAAAGTCTTTAGGTTTTTCCAAGTTTAATATCATATCATCTGCAAACAAAGATAATTTGACTTCTTCCTTTCCATTTTTGATGCCTTTTATTTCTTTCTCTTGTCTGATTGCTCTAGCTAGGACTTGCAGTACTATACTGAATAACAGTGGTTAAAGTGGGCATCCTTGTGTTCCTGATCTTAGAGGAAAGGCTTTCAGTTTTACCCATTCAGTATGATACTAGCTGTGGGTATGTTGTATATGGCTTTTATTTTGTTGAGATATATTCCATCTATATCCAATTTTTGAGGATTTTAATTATGAAGAAGTTTAATTTTATCAAGTGCCTTTTCAATATCAATTGAAATGATCATATGGTTTGGTCTTTCTGTTGATATGATGTACTGCATTAGTTGATTTGCATATATTAAACCATCATTGCATCCGTGTGATAAATCCCACTTGGTCATGATAAATGATCTTTTTAATGTTTTATAGAATTTGGTTTTCTAGTATTTGGTTGAAAAATTTTGCGTCAATATTCATTAGTGATATTGGCCTATAGTTTTCTTTTGTGGTGTTGTAACACCAAAGATTCTTGCCTTAGCCACGCCAAAGATTTGGTGTCGCGGTAGCCCGCGGTGAGAGAGAGACACGGATCAGACCGAGAGAAAAAAGCTGTAGGCTTTATTGAGCAGAGTGGCAGTACAAAAGCTTCCACAGCGTGGAAGGGGTCCTCAGCGGGTAGCCAGTGTTAAATTTTTTGACCACCTTTTAAACTCTTTAAGGCGGGAAATACGTGCGGCAGGAAGATGTTACCGGAGCCAGAAACAAAGGCAATTAACATGTCTCAGGTCTTGAGGAAAACTGGAATTGTAATTTAAGTTTGATTGACTTTATAACCTTGCAGCGGCAGGGCAAAGGAGACAGGATCTCACAGGATTTTACAAACTGTGTTTACAAGGAATCGGAATTGGGAGCATAGATAAGGTCCACTGGTCACAGAAAAACAGGCTTTTAACATTCCTTTTAGTTTCAGGGAAGGGGGAAGGGAGAAAGGGAGCGAGGACACAGGAAAGCTTACAGCAAAAGTTTCGCTGTTTGTAGCTTTCCTGGGGAAGAAAACACAGGCACAAATCCTGATGTTAGGAATATTTTAAGCACATGTCTTCAATATTATTCATCCAGGACCGAAGTAAATCCTGTTGCAGAAAATGAGTGAGTTTCACAGCTTTCTGAGCCCCAACTAGATCCAGGAAGCCCAGTTGGAACCTCCTCTCAATGTGTCTTTGTCTGGTTTTGATATCAGGGTAATATGGCCTCAGAGAATGAGTTCCTCCTCCTCCATTATTTGGAATAGTTTGAATAGGATTGGTATTAGCTCTTCTTTAAATGTTTGGTAGAATTTACCAGTGAAGCCATCGGGTCCTGGCCTTTTCTTTGCAGGGAGACTTTATATTATGGCTTTCATCTATTAGTTGTTATTGATCTGTTCGGGTTTTGGATTTCCTTATCACTCAATCTTAGTAGGTTGTATATGTCTAGGAATTTATCCATTTCTTCAAGATTTTTCAATTTATTGGCATATAGTTGCTCATAGTAGCCACTAACGATCCTTTGAACTTCTGTGGTATCAGTTGTAATATCTCCTTTTTGTCTCTTATTTTATTTATTTGGGTCTGCTCTCTTTTTTTCTTAATTAGTCTGCCTAAAGGTTTGTGAATTTTGTTTATCTTTCCAAAAAACCATTTTTTGTTTCTTTTTTTATATTGTTTTCTTCATTTCAAATTTGTTTCTTTATTCTCAGATTTTTATTATTTTCTTCGACTAATTTGGGGTATGGTTTACTCCTGCTTTTCTAGTTGTTTAAGATTTATTATTAGGTTGTTTATTTGAAGTTCTTCTTTTTTAATGTAGGCACTTATAGCTATAAACTTCCCATTTAGGACTGCTTTTACTGTATCTTACAGGTTTTAGTATGTTGTGTTTCCATTATCATTTGTTTCAAGAAATTTTTCAATTTCCTTCTTAATTTCTTCATTGACTCACTGGTCATTTAAGAGCATATTTTTAAATTTCCATGGGTGTGTATAGTTTCCAAAATTCTTCTTGCTGTTGATATCTAGTTTTATTCCACTGTGGTCAGGGAAGATGCTTAATATTATTTCAATTCTTTGCATCTTTTAAGATTTATTTTGTGACCTAAGATATGGTTTATCTTTGATAATGTCCCTTGTGCTGAGGAGAGGAATGTGTATTCTGCAGCTTTTGGATGAAATGTTCTGTACAAATCCATTAGGTCCATTTGGTCTATAGTGCAGATTAAGTCTGATGTTTCTTTGTTGATTTTCGGTCTGGAAGCTCTGTCCAATGCTGCAAGTTGTGTGTTGAAGTCTCCAGCTATTATTGTATTGGGATCTATCTCTCTTTAGCTCTAAAATATTTTTTTTTATATATCTGGGTGCTCCAGTATTGGGTGCATATGTATTTATAATCATTATATCTTCTCACTGTGTCTTTTGATTGGAGAGTTTAATCCATCTACATTCACCATTGTTATTGATAAGTGAGGACTTACTACTGCCATATTCTAGTTGTTTTGTAGGTCTTTTCTCTCATCTTACCTTCCTTCGTTTCTTTCTTTTAGTGAAGGTGATTTTTTTTTCTGCTGATATTATTTAATTTCTCACTTTTTAATGTGTCCATTGTATGGTTTTCTATTTGAGGTTACCATGAGGCTTGAAAATACTATCTTATAATCCATTTTTTAAGCTAATAACAACATTGTTTACATAAACAAACAAAAAAGTGAAAGGAAAACTAATAAAAGCTCTACACTTTAACTTTATTCCCCTGCTTTAAAATTTTTTTTTTTTTTTTTTTTTTTTTTGAGACGGAGTCTTGCTCTGTCGCCCAGGCTGGAGTGCAGTGGCCGGATCTCAGCTCACGGCAAGCTCTGCCTCCCGGGTTCACGCCATTCTCCTGCCTCAGCCTCCCGAGTAGCTGGGACTACAGGCGCCGCCACCTCGCCCGGCTAGTTTTTTTGTATTTTTTAGTAGAGACGGGGTTTCACCGTGTTAGCCAGGATGGTCTCGATCTCCTGACCTCGCGATCCGCCCATCTCGGCCTCCCAAAGTGCTGGGATTACAGGCTTGAGCCACCGCGCCCGGCCTAAAATTTTTTTTTCTATGTCTATAGAAAATTTTGTTTCTATTTCTATCTTATTGTATTGTCTATACCTTTAAAAGTTGTTGCAGTTATTATTTTCCGTTGGTTCATCTTTTGGTCTTTCTACTTAAGATAGGACTTGTTTACATACCACAGTTACAGTGTTGTAATATTTTGTGTGTTTTTTGTGTACTTACTATTATCAATGAGTTTTGAACCTTCCAATGATTTCTTATTGCTCACTAATGTCCTTTTCTTTCTGCTTGAAGTACTCCCTTTAACATTTCTTGTCGGACAAGTTGTTATTTCTCTTTCAAGCTTGAAGGATATTTTTGCCAGATATACTATTCTAGGTGAAAGTATTTTTTCCTTCTCACACAAATGGAGTCTCTCTTTCTGTTCTGAGTCACCTGGATCTGGGGATGGCATCACATGAGCATCCCTGTGGTCACCATCATAGGGACTGCACTGGATCAGACCTGAAGCCAGTACAGCAATGGGTCTTGCCCAAGGCCTGCTGTAATCACTACCTGGCTACTGTGTATGTTTGTTCAAGGCCCTGGGGCTCCACAATCAGCAGATGGCAAAGACAGCCAGACCTGTGTTTTTCCTTTCAGGGCAGTGAGTTCCACCAGGCCCAGGCAGGTCCTGAGGTACCATCCAGGAACCAAGGATTGGCATCAAAGTCTGTACAATTCTACCTGGTGTTCTATTGTACTGTGTCTGACCTGGCACTCAACCCATAAGTCACAGTGCTTCCTGCTCTTTCCTCTCCTTTCCATAGGCAGAGGAGCCTCACCTTATGGCCACCACCACAGGCCCACAAGGAGTACTGCCAGGCTACTACTGATGTTCCATTAAGTACCAAGGGCTCTTCAGTCAGCTTGTGGTGAGTGCTGTCTCACCTTAGAGTCACCCTTCAGGAATGTGGGCTCCCCTCTGGCCCAGGGCAGGTCCAGAAATACATCCAAGAGCCAAGGCCTAGAATCAGGGACCCCAAGAGTCCACTTGGTGCACTATCATTCTGTGGCTGAACTGATACCTAACGTGCAAGACAAAGTCCCCTTTACTTTTCTCTCCACTTTTCTCAAGCAGAAGAATCACTCCCCATAGCCACCACAGCTGAAAATGTGCTGAGTCTTACTTGAAGCCCACCAGTCTCAGAGTCTCTCCCAATGCCCATATACTACCTAGGTATCACTGCTGGTTATTCAGGACCCAAGGGCTCTTCAGTCATCAGGTGATGGATCCTGCCAGGACTGGGTCCTTCTCTTCAATGCAGCAAGTTCCCTTCTGTCCTAGGGTTTGTCTAGAAATGTCATCTGGGGGTTAGGGCCTCACAGCTCTGACTGGTGCCCTATCCTACTGTGGCTGAACTGGTATTCAAGATGCAAGACAACGTCCTCTTTACTTTCCCTCTCTTCTTCTCAAGTAGATGAAAGGGGTCTCCTTTGGAGGCACAAACTGTACTGCCTCGGGTTGCAAACACTCCCTTAGCTGCCCCAGCTGGTATCTCACTAGGTTGTGTGTCCACAAGTACAGTGTCTCTGAGCCCAGTTCAACACTAGGAGTCACCTAGGAGTTAACAGTCCTTGTGGCCTAGGTGACCTTTCAGGTTTGTTTATGTTTCCCAGAGCACTTCAGTCCATGGTGGTGAGGCTTTCCAATACTCAAGTTCTCACTACTGGAATGGGTGATTCCTTTCTAGCTAGGCCTGGTTTAAGTACTCTCTCCATGGGCGGGCATCAGCTGAATTCAGCCCAGTTTTGCTTTCTGCTGTGACGGGGCAGCAATGAGTTCAATGCAATGTCTCCCAATTGTTGCACTTTTCTTCTCCCAAATGCACAGATTCTTTCTCTGCACCACATGGCCACTGCCAGGGGATTGGGGGAAGGGTAGTGCCAGTGACTCAAGACTGTCTTTCCTATTCTCTGCAGTGCCTCTTTCAGTGATTCAAAGTTAAAGGCAAGTACTATGAGCGCTCACCTGATTTTTGGTTCTTTTTTGTGTATAGGTAATTGTTAAATTGGTGTCCTTGTAGAGGGGATGATTCGTGGGGCCTTCTGTTTAGCCATCTTGTCCCTCTGCTCTCCAGATTCACTCTTCTGTTTAAGTTTTTAATCCATTTTTAATTGACCTTTGTGTTTCATGTAAGATAAGGGTCCCATTTTATTTTTTCTCTATATGGCTATCCCGTTTTCCCACCACCATTTGTTGAAGAAACTATTCTTCCCTTATTAGGTTATTTTGGCACACTTTTCAAACATCAGTTAATCGACTGTATGTGCATGTGTTTATTTCTGGGCTTCCTATACTGTTGCATTGGGCTATATGTCTGTTCCTATGCCAGTACCATACTCTCTAGTTACTGTAGCTTTGTAACATGTCTTGAAATCAGAAAGTTTGATGCCTCTAGATTTGTTCTTTCTGAAGATTTCTTGAGCTATTCCAGGTATTTTTGTGTTCTCATCTAAACTCTAGGGTTGTTTGTTCTATTTCTGTAAAAAAATATTATTGTGATTTTCATGGGGATAGCATTAAATCTGTAGATAGCTTTGCCTAGTATATATATTTTAACAATATTAAAATTTCCAATCCATGAACATGAAGTGTCTTTCCAAATAATCCTGTTACAATTACGATGGTATTAAAAAGAAAAAAAATACTTAGGGATAAATGTAATTAAGGAGGCAAAAGTCTTGTACACTGAAAACTAGAAAACATTATTGAAAGAAATTAAAGAAGACTACTATTTTGGATACAAGTGGTGGGAGTAATTATCCTTGTCTTGTTTCTGATCATAGAGGAAAAAAAGTCAGTCTTTCACCATTAAGTATGATACCATCTGTGGGTTTGTCATATATAGCCTTTATTATGTGAAGGTACATTTTTTTCTCCACCTAGTGTGCTGAGCGTTGTTATCATGAAGGAGTGTGGAATTTTGTCAAGTGCTTTTTCTGCCTCTGTTGAGATGATCACATATTTTTTTTTTAATCCTTCATGCTGTCCACATGGTTTTGCTTAAGTCCAATGTTTCCCTTTTGATTTTCTATCTGGATGTTTATTCATTGCTGAATATGGGAATTGAAGTCTCCTACTTTTTTTTTTTTAATTATACTTTAAGTTCTAGGGTACATGTGCACAATGTGCAGGTTTGTTACATATGTATACATGTGCCATGTTGGTGTGCTGCACCCATTAACTCGTCATTTACATTAGGTCTATCTCCTAATGCTATCCCTCCCCCCTACCCCCTCCCCACAATAGGACCTGGTGTGTGATGCTCCCCATCCTGTGTCCAAGTGATCTCATTGTTCAATTCCCACCTATGAGTGAGAACATGCGGTATTTGGTTTTCTGTTCTTGCGATAGTTTGCTGAGAATGGTGGTTTTCATCTGCATCCATGTCCGTACAAAGGACGCAAACTCATCCTTTTTTATGGCTGCATAGTATTCCATGGTGTATATGTGCCACATTTTCTTAATCCAGTCTGTCACTGATGGACATGTGGGTTGATTCCAAGTCTTTGCTATTGTGAATAGTGCCGTAATGAACATACGTGTGCATGTGTCTTTATAGCAGCATGATTTATAGTCCTTTGGGTATATCCCCAGTAATGGGATGGCTGGGTCAAATGGTATTTCTAGTTCTAGATCCTTGAGGAATCGCCACACTGTTTTCCACAATGGCTGAACTAGTTTACAGTCCCACCAACAGTGTAAAAGTGTTCCTATTTCTGAACATCCTTTCCAGCACCTGTTGTTTCCTGATTTGTTAATGATTGCCATTCTAACTGGTGTGAGATGGTATCTCATTGTGGTTTTGATTTGCATTTCTCTGATGGCGAGTGATGATGAGCATTTTTTCATGTGTCTGTTGGCTGCATAAATGTCTTCTTTTGAGAAATGTCTGTTCATATCCTTTGCCCACTTTTTGATGGGGTTGTTTGTTTTTTTCTTGTAAATTTGATTGAGTTCTTTATAGGTTCTGGATATTAGCCCTTTGTCAGATGAGTAGTTTGCAAAATTTTCTCCCATTCTGTAGGTTGCCTGTTCACTCTGATGGTAGTTTCTTTTGCTGTGCAGAAGCTCTTTAGTTTAATCATATCCCATTTGTCAATTTTGGCTTTTGTTGCCATTGCTTTTGGTGTTTTAGACATGAAGTCCTTGACCATGCCTATGTCCTGAATGGTATTACCTAGGTTTTCTTCTAGGGTTTTTATGGTTTTAGCTCTAACATTTAAGTCTCTAATCCATCTTGAATTAATTTTCGTATAAGGAGTAAGGAAAGGATCCAGTTTCAGCTTTCTACTTATGGCTAGCCAATTTTCCCAGCACCGTTTATTAAATAGGGAATCCTTTCCCCATTTCTTGTTTTTGTCAGGTTTGTCAAAGATCAGATGGCTGTAGATGTGTGGTATTATTTCTGAGGCTCTGTTCTGTTCCATTGGTCTATATCTCTGTTTTGGTACCAGTACCATGCTGTTTTGGTTACTGTAGCCTTGTAGTATAGTTTGAAGTCAGGTAGCATGACGCCTCCAGCTTTGTTCTTTTGACTTACGATTGTCTTGCCAATATGGGCTCTTTTTTGGTTCCATATGAACTTTAGAGCAGTTTTTTCCAATTATGTGAAGAAAGTCATTGGTAGCTTAATGGGGATAGCATTGAATCTATAAATTACCTTGGGCAGTATGGCCATTTTCACAATATTGATTCTTCCTGTCCGTGAGCACGGTATGTTCTTCCATTTGTTTGTGTCCTCTTTTATTTCACTGAGCAGTGGTTTGTTGTTCTCCTTGAAGAGGTCCTTTACATCCCTTGTAAGTTGGATTCCTAGGTATTTTATTCTCTTTGAAGCTATTGTGAATGGAAGTTCATTCATGATTTGGCTCTGTTTGTCTGTTACTGGTGTATAAGAATGCTTGTGATTTTTGCACATTGATTTTTGTATCCTGAGACTTTGCTGAAGTTGCTTATCAGCTTAAGGAGATTTTGGGCTGAGATGATGGGGTTTTCTAAATAGACAATCGTGTCATCTGCAAACAGGAACAATTTGACTTCTTCTTTTCCTAACTGAATACCCTTGATTTCTTTCTCTTGCCTGATTGCCCTAGCCAGAACTTCCAACACTGTGTTGAATAGGAGTGGTGAGAGAGGGCATCCCTGTCTTGTGCCAGTTTTCAAAGGGAATGCTTCCAGTTTTTGCCCATTCAGTATGATATTGGCTGTGGGTTTGTCATAAATAGCTCTTATTATTTTGAGATATGTTCCATCAGTACTGAATATATTGAGAGTTTTTAGCATGAAGGGCTGTTGAATTTTGTCAAAGGCCTTTTCTGCATCTGTTGAGATGATCATGTGGTTTTTGTCTTTGGTTCTGTTTATATGCTGGATTACGTTTATTGATTTGTGTATGTTGAACCAGCCTTGCATCCCAGGGATGAAGCCCACTTGATCATGGTGGATAAGCTTCTTGATGTGCTGCTGGATTCGGTTTGCCAGTATTTTATTGAGGATTTTTGCATCGATGTTCGTCAGGGATATTGATCTAAAATTCTCTTTGTTGTATCTCTGTCAGGCTTTGGTATCAGGATGATGTTGGCCTCCTAAAATGAGTTAGGGAGGATTCCCTCTTTTTCTATTGATTGGAATAGTTTCAGAAGGAATGGTACCAACTCCTCCTTGTACCTCTGGTAGAATTCATCTGTGAATCCGTCTGGTCCTGGACTTTTTTTGGTTGGTAGGCTATTAATTATTGCCTCAATTTCAGTGCCTGCTATTGGTCTATTCAGAGATTCAACTTCTTCCTGGTTTAGTCTTGGGAGAGTGTAAGTGTCCAGGAAATTATCCATTTCTTCTACGTTTTCTAGTTTATTTGCGTAAAAGTGTTTATAGTGTTCTCTGATGGTAGTTTGTATTTCTGTGGGGTCGGTGGTGATATCCCCTTTATCATTTTTTATTACATCTATTTGATTCTTCTTTCTTTTCTTCTTTATTAGTCTTGCTAGCGGTCTGTCAATTTTGTTGATCTTTTCAAGAAACCAGCTCCTGGATTCATTGATTTTTTTGGAGGATTTTTTGTGTCTCTATCTCCTTCAGTTCTGCTCTGATCTTAGTTATTTATTGCCTTCTGCTAGCTTTTGAATGTGTTCGATCTTGCTTCTCTAGTTCTTTTAATTGTGATGTTAGGGTGTCAATTTTAGATCTTTCCTGCTTTCTCTTGTGGGCATTTAGTGCTATAAATTTCCCTCTACACACTGCTTTAAATGTGTCCTAGAGATTCTGATATGTTGTATCTTTGTTCTCATTGGTTTCAATGAACATCTTTATTTCTGCCTTCATTTCGTTATGTACCCAGTAGTCACTCAGGAGCAGGTTGTTCAGTTTCCATGTAGTTGAGTGGTTTTGATTGAGTTTCTCAGTCCTGAGTTCTAGTTTAATTGCACTGTGGTCTGAGAGACAGTTTGTTATAATTTCTGTTCTTGTACATTTGCTGAGGAGTGCTTTACTTCCAACTATGTGGTCAATTTTGGAATAAGTGCGATGTGGTGCTGAGAAGAATGTATATTCTGTTGATTTGGGGTGGAGAGTTCTGTAGATGTCTATTAAGTCTGCTTGGTATTGTATTGTCTCTATTTCTCCCTTCAGTTCTGTTAATATCTGGTTTGTATATTTAGTTGCTCCAATTTGGAGTGCATATATGTTTACAATTGTTATATCTTTTTCTTCTGTCTTTTTTTACATTGTATTTTTTTATTATTATTATATTTTAAGTTCTGGAATACATGTGCAGAACATGCAGGTTTGTTACATAGGTATACATCTGCCATGGTGGTTTTCTGCGCCAATCAGCATGTCATCTACATTAGGTATTTATCCAAATGCTATCCCTCCCCTTGTCCCCCACCCCCGACAGGCCCCAGTGTGTGGTATTCCCCATCCTGTGCCCATATGGTCTCATTCTTGAACTCCCACTTATGAGTGAGAACATGTGGTGTTTGGTTTTCTGTTCTTGTGTTACTTTGCTGAGAATGATGGTTTTCAGCTTCATCCCTGTCCCTGGAAAGCACATGAACTCATTCTTTTTTATGGCTGCATACTATTCCATGGTGTACATGTGCCACATTTTCTTTATCCAGTCTATCATTGAGGGTCATTTGGGTTGGTTCCAACTCTTTGCTATTGTGAATAGTGCTGCATTAAACGTATGTGTGCTTGTGTCTTTATAGTAGAATGATTTATAATATTTTGGGTATATACCTATTAATAGGATTGCTGGTTCAAATGGTATTTCCAGTTCTAGATCCTTGAGGAATCACCACACTGTCTTCCACAATCGTTGAATTAATTTATCCTCCCATCAACAGTGCAAAAGTGTTCCTGCTTCTCCACATCCTCTCCAGCATGTGTTGTTTCCTCACTTTTTAATGATCGCCATTCTAACTGGTATGAGATGGTATCTCATTGTGGTTTTGATATGTATTTCTCTAATGAGAGTGATGATGAGCTTTTTGATTATGTGTTTGTTAGCCTCATAAATGTCTTCTTTTGAAAAGTGTCTGTTCATATCCTTTGCCCAATTTTGATGGGGTTGTTTGTTTTTTTCTTGTAAATTTGTTTAAGTTCCTTGTAGATTCTGGATTTTAGCCCTTTATCAGATGAATAGATAACAAAAATTTGCTCTCATTCTGTAGGTTGCCGGTTCACTCTGATGATAGTTTCTTTTGCTATGCAGAAGCTCTTTAGTTTAATTATATCCCATTTGTCAATTTTGGCTTTTGTTGCCATTGCTTTTGGTGTTTTAGTCATGAAGTCTTTGCCCATGCCTATGTCCTGAATGGCATTGCCTAGGTTTTCTTCTAGAGTTTTTATGATTTTAGTCTTATGTTTAAGTCTTTAATCCCTCTTGAGTTAATTTTTGTATAAGGTGTAAGGAAGGGGTCCAGTTTCAGTTTTCTGCATATGGCTAGCCAGTTTTCCCAGCACCATTTATTAAATAGGGAATCCTTTCCCCATTGCTTGTTTTTGTCAGGTTTGTCAAAGATCAGATGGTTGTAGATGTTTGGTGTCATTTCTGAGGCCTCTGTTCTACTGCATTGGTCTATATCTCTGTTTTGGTACCAGTACCATGCTGTTGTGGTTACTGTAGCCCTTCTAGTACAGTTTGAAGTTAGGTAACGTCATGCCTCCAGCTTTAGAAGATAAGAAGTAACTAAGATCAGAGTAGAACTGAAGGATATAGAGACATGAAAAAGCCTTCAAAAAATCAATGAATCCAGGAGCTAGTTTTTTGAAAAGATTAACGAAATAGACTACTAGTCAGACTAATAAAGAAGAAAAGAGAGAAGAATCAAATAGACAAAATGAAAAATGATAAAGGGGAGATCACCACTGATCCCACAGACATACAAACTACCATCAGAGAATACTATAAACACCTCTACACAAATAAACTAGAAAATCTAGAAGAAATGGATACATTCCTGAACATATACACCTTCCCAAGACAAAACCATGAAGAAGTCGAATCCCTAAATAGACCAATAACAAGTTCTGCAATTCAGGCAGTAATTAATAGCCTACTAACCAAAAAAAAGCCCAGAACCAGACAGATTCACAGCCAAATTCTACCAGAGGTACAAAGAGGAGCTGGTACCATTCCTTCTGAAACTATTCCAAACAATAGAAAAAGAGGGAATCCTCCCTAACTCATTTTATGAGGCCAGCATCATCTTGATACCAAAGCCTGGCAGAGACACAACAACAACAACAAAATTTCAGGCCAATGTGTTTGATGAACATTGATGTAAAAGTCCTCAATAAAATACTGGCAAACTGAATCCAGAAGCATCTCAAAAAGCTTATCCACCACAATCAAGTAGGCTTCATCCCTGGGATGCAAGACTGGTTCAACATACGCAAATCAATAAATGTAATCCATCACATAAAAAGAACCAATGACAAAAACCACATGATTATCTCAACAGATGCAGAAAAGGCCTTCAATAAAATTCAACACCCCTTCATGCTAAAAACCGTCAATAAACTAGGTATCGATGGAACATATCTCAAAATAATAAGGGCTGTTTATGACAAACCCACAGCCAATATCATACTAAATGGGCAAAAGCTGGAAGCATTCCCTTTGAAAACCAGCACAAGACAAGGAGCCCTCTCTCACCACTCCTATTCAACACAGTGTTGGAAGTTCTGGCCAGGGCAATCAGGCAAGAGAAAGAAATAAAGGGCATTCAAATAGGAAGAGAGGAAGTCAAATTGTCTCTCTTTGCAGATGACGTGTTTTTATATTTAGAAAACGCCATCATCTCAGCCCAAAAATTCCTTAAGCTGATAAGCAACTTCAGCAGGCTCAGGATACAACATCAATGTGCAAAAATCACAAGCATTCCTATATACGAATAATAGACAGCCAAATCATGAGTGAACTCCCATTCACAATTGCTACAAAGAGAATAAAATACCTAGAAATACACCTTACAAGGGACGTGAAGGACCTCTTCAAGGAGAACTACACACCACTGCTCAAGGAAATAAGAGAGGACACAAACAAATGGAAAAATATTCCATGCTCATGGATAGGAAGAATCAATATCGTGAAAATGGCCATGCTGCTCAGAGTAATTTATAGATTCAATGCTATCCTTGTCAAGCTACCATTGAATTTCCTCACAGAATTAGAAAAAACTAATTGAAATTTCATATGGAGTCAAAATAGAGGCTGTATAGCCAAGACAATCCTAAGCAAAAAGAACTATGATATATTGTTATAGTCTTTTAGTTCAGTGTGTCAAGTAATTGTGGTTATTTCTTTTTTAATTTTTTAATTACTTTAGAAGCTTCTTGCTTAAATTTCAAATGTGGATTTTTAGCAATTTTTACTTTCGAGCTTAATAGAATTATAAATTGATTTATGACCGAGCATATGCTCAGCTTTTATAGATTTTTTATACGTATCTGAAAGCTATATGTATTCTGCAGTAATTGGATGCAGTGTTTTATGTAGGTCAATTAGGTCAAGTTTATTAATTGGGTTTTTCAAATCCTCTACATGCTGAATTTTTTGTACATTTGTGCAGCAGCCATGTGGTGTGCCACTTCGCTCTCCCTTCAGGAAAGTACCTCCACAGTAGGTGCATTTAGCTGAAAGCCTTCAGCTGCAACAATTTGGGGATCTGACACACGGTTTGATGGAATGCCAAGTTCTCACTGAAAAGTTCCCAGACAAAAACTGAGCACTACGAAGATACTAGACCTTGACTATTTCTACCCAATGCAACATTCTTCTACAGTCACTTATGTACAGAATTCTTCAAGAGCATCATTTTTCATTTCTCTGAGATAAATTCTCAAGAGCACAGTTTCAGGGGCATGTCGTAATTACATTTTTATTTTTGTAAGAAAACACAAAGCTGTTTTCCATAGAGAATGTATCATTTTATATTCCCACCAACAATGTACCAGTGATCCAGTTTCTCTGCATCCTAACCACCATTGATGTTATCACCTTTTTTTTTTTTTTTTTTTTTTTTTTTTTTTTTGAGACAGAGTCTTACTATATTTTCTGGGCTGGAGTGCAGTGGTGCAATCTTGGCTTATGGCAGCCTCCACCTCCTGGGTTCAAGTGATCCTAGTGCCTCAGCCTCCTGGGATTACAGGCATACATACACTACTACACCCGGCTAATTTTTGTAATTTTAGTAGAGATGGGGTTTCACCAGGCTGATCACTTGGTTTCAAGTGATCTGCCCACCTCAACCTCCCAAAGTACTGGGATTACAGGCATGAGCCAGCTCACCCAACCCACATTTTTTTAAGTCTAGACATTCTGGTAGGTTTATAAGGGTATCTCATTGTGCTTTTAATTTGCAGTTCCCTCTGATGGCTAATGATGTATTTCTCTTTTCATGCCCTTATTTGCAATTTGCATACTCCTTTCAATGAAATGTCTGTATCTTTTGTCCATTTCCTAATTATTGAATTTTGAATTTTAAAAATATGTTCTAGATACTAGTCCTAGATTTACAAATATCCCAGTCTGTTGCTTGTCATTTTATCCTTATAAAAGAGTTTTTGCAGAGCAAAAGGTTTTAAAATTCTGATGAGGTCTAAGTTATCAATTTTCATTTTATGTATCGTGCTTTAAAATTTTTTATTTTAATTTTGTGGGTATGTAGTAGATGTATGTATTTATGGGGTACATGAAATGTTTTGATATAGGCATGCAATGCATAATAATCATATCATGTAAAATGGGGTATCCATTCCCTCAAGCATTTGTCCTTTGTGTCCGTATTAGTCCATTTTTGCATTGTTATAAAGAACTACCTGAGACTGGGTAACTTGTAAAGAAAAGAGGTTTAAAATTGGCTCACAGTTCCACAGGCTGTACAGGAAGCATGGCTGGGGAAGCCTCAGGAAACTTACAAGCATGGCAGAAGGCAGAGAGGAAGCAGGAATGTCCTACGTGGCTGGAGCAGAAGGAAGAGAGCAAACGGGGAGGTGCTACACACTTTTAAACAACCAGATCTCATGAGAACTCACCATCAGAACAGCAAGGAGGAAATCCACCCCCATGATCCAATAACCTCCCACTAGGCCCCTCCTCAAACGTTGGGGATTACAATTTGACATGAGATTTGGGCAGGGACACAAATCCAAACCATATCAGTGTTATCAACAATCCAATTACACTGTTTTAGTTATTTTAAAATGTACAATTAAATTATTATCGACTATAGTGACACTGTTGTGCTATCAAATACTAGGTCTGATTCATTCTTTCTAACTATTCTTTTTGTATCCATTAACTATCCCCACCTTCCTTCACTCCAGCCCCTTACATCTTTTCCCAGTCTCTGGTAGCCATCCTTCTACTCTCTATCGCCATGAATTCAGTTGTTTTGACTTTTAGATCCCACAGATAAGTAAGAACACAAAATGTTTGTCTTTCTTGCCTGCCTTATTTCATGTTGCAAATGACAGGATCTCTTTTATTTCTTTTTGTGGCTGAATAATACATTTCATTTATACATTTATCTATTAATGGACACTCAGGTTGTTACTACTGTTGGGCTACTGTGAATAGTGTTTCTGTGAACATTTGTGTGCATATTTTTGTTGGATATTTGGTTCTGAGTCTCTTGAGTAAATATCTTGGAGTGGAACTGCTGGATGATACAGTAACTTTATGTGTAAGCTTTTGAGTAACTTCCAGAATGCTTTTTGCCATGATTGCACAATTTTAAATTCCCGTTGATAGTTCAGTTTATCTACATTCTCACCAACATTTGTTATTTTCTGCCATTATTGTTATTATTAGCATCCTAGTGGGTGTGAAGTGATATCTAATTGTTGTTTTGATTTGCATTTCCCTAATGTTTAATATTGAGCCTCTTTTCATGTGCTTACTGGCCATTTGCATATCTCCTTTAGAGAAATGTTTATTGAAGTCCTTTGCTTATTTTTAAATTGGGTTGCTTTTCTCATTATTATTGAGTTGGAGGAGTTACTCATATATTCTGAACACTAGATCCTTATCTAGTTATCAGATATATGATTTACAAATATGTTCTCTTATTCTGTGGATTGTCTTTTCACTCTCTTAATAATGTCTTTTGACGCACTAAGGTTTTTAATTTTGATGAAGTCCATTTTATGGTTTTTAAAATTTTGTTACTTGTGCTTTTGGTGCCATATCTGAGAAACCATTACCTGATTCAACATCATGAAGATTTATTCCCAGGTTTTCTTCTAATATTTGTACAGTTTTAGCTCTTATATTTAGGTATTTGATCTATTTTGAGTTAATTTTTGTACATAATGTTAGGTAAAGGTCCAACTTCATTCTTTTGCATCTGGATATCCAGTTTTCCCAGAACCATTTGTTGACAAGACTGTTCTTTCCCCGTTATATGGTCTTGGCATCCTGGTTGAAAATCAATTACACATAGATGTTTGGGTTTATTTCTGGATTCTCAACTCCATTTCAGTGATTTATAGATGCGATTGTCTATCCTTATGCCAGTGCCACATTGTTTGGATTACTGTAGTGTTATAATAAGTTTTGAAATTGGAAAGTGTGAGTCTTCCAACTTTTTATTTTCTTTTCTAAATTGATTTGGCTATTTGGACTCATTGCAATTCTGTATGAATGTTAGTATTGTCATTTCTATAGAAAAGGTTATTAGGAGTTTACATATAATAGAAAAGCCAACTGTTTTTCCTACTCTCATGCTTAGCACAGACCACTTCTGGTCACCAAATTATATATGGGGATTTCTCCACACCAACAATCTATTCTCCTGTGGACACCCACTTGGTGTCCTATAATTAAATTAAATTATGATACCATCTGCCTGGAAACAATGTCAGATCCTACAGGTTAAGGGCTCAACCCTGCAATACTGTGTATACTTCAGATACCAGTTATAAGTAGTAGTTTGTCACCTATACTTCTGACAACTAGCTATAAATCAGGATTCCCTTGACCTTTCCCTCAGTTTAGATTAATTTGCTAATATGGCTCATAAAACCAAGTCTATGTATTTAAAGTGGGTTTGTTGTAGACAGCATGTAGTTGGATTTTATTAAAAACCTATGTTGGCAATCTTTCTTTGAATTGGTGCATTTAGATCATTTATATTTAAAGTGGTTATTGATTTTTAAAATGTATATCTACCATATTTTGTAACTATTTTCTGTTGCTTTTACATTTTTAAAATTTTTATAGATTTAGGAGATAGAAACCATTTTTTTTTTTTTTTTGTTATGTGGATATATTACATAATGATAAAGTCTGGATTTTTGGTTTACTCATCACCTGAATAGTGACTATTGTACCCTTAAGTAATTTTTCAACCCTCACCCCCTCCTACTATTCCCACCTTTTAGAGTCTCCAATGTCTATTATTTCACTCTGTATATCCATTTGTACTCATTTTTACTTCCCACTTACAAGTGAGAACATGCAGTTTTCAACTTTCTGTTTCCGAGCTATTTCACTTAGGATATGGCCTCCAGTTCTATCCATGCAACTGCAAAAGACATGATTTCATTCTTTCTTATGGCTGCATAGTATTCCATGGCGTGTGTATATATATATAAAATCTTCTTTATCTAATCATCTGTTTATGCACACTTAGGTTGATTCCATGACTTTGCTATTGTGAATAGTGCTGCAATAAACATATGAGTGCAAATATCCTTTTAATTAATGATTTCTTTTCCATTGGGTAGATAATAGTGAGATCGCTAGATTGAATGGTAGTTCATTTGGAGGAGAAGAGGCATTCTGGTTTTTGGAATTTTCAGCCTCTTTACACTGGGTTTTTCTCATCTTCATGGATTTATCTACCTTTGATGTTTGAGGTTGATGACCTTTGGATGGAGTTCTGTGTGGGCCTTCTTTTTGTTGATGTTGATGTTATTGCTTTCTGTTTGTTCATTTTTCTTCTAACAGTCAGGCCACTCTTCTGCAGGTCTGCTGCAATTTGCTGGAGGTCCACTCCAGACCCTATTTGCGTGGGTATCACCAGCAGAGGCTGCAGAACAGCAAAGATTGCTGCCTGTTCCTTCCTCTGGAAGCTTCGTCCCAGAGGGTCACCGGCCTAATGCCAGCCAGAGCTCTCCTGTATGAGGTGTCTGTCAACCCCTGTTGGGAGGTCTCTCCCAGTCAGGAGGCACGTGGGTCAGGGACCCACATGAGGAGGCAGTCTGTCCCTTAGCAGAGCTCGAGTACTGTGCTGGGAGAATCCTCCTTGTCAGGATCTGCTGCTCTCTTCAGAGCTGGCAGGTAGGTATGTTTAAGTCTGCTGAAGCTACACCCACTGCCACCCCTTCCCCCAGGTGCTCCGCCTCAGGGAGATGGGAGTTTTATCTATAAGCCCCTGACTGGGGCTGCTGCCTTTCTTTCAGAGATGCCCTGCCCAGTGAAGAGAAATCCAGAGAGGCAGTCTGGCCACAGCCGCTTTGCCGTGCTGTGTTGAGTTCCACCTAGTCTGAACTTCTAAGCCTTTTTAGTGTGGTCAGGGGAAAACCGCCTACTCAAGCCTCAGTAATGGCAGAAGCCCCCTGCCACCAAGCTCGATCTTCCCAGGTCAACTTCAGACTGCTGTGCTGGCAGCAAGAATTTCAAGTCATTAGTTCTTAGCTCACTAGGTTCCACGGAAGTGGGACCCGCTGAGTGAGACCACTTGGCTCCCTGGCTTCAGCCCCCTTTCCAGGAGAGTGAACGGTTCTGTCTCCCTGGGGTTTCAGGTGCCACTGGGGGGGGGGGGGGGGGGGGGGGGGAGAGGGGTGGGAAACTCCTGCAGCTAGCTCAGTATCTGTCTGAACAGCCGTCCAGTTTTGTGTTTGAATCCCAGGGCCCTGGTGGTATAGGCACATGAGGGAATCACCTGGTCTGTGGATTGTAAAAACTATGCAAAAAGCATAGTATCTGGGCCGGATATAACAGTTCCTCATGGCTTCCCTTGGCTAGGGGAGGGAGTTCCCCAGCCCCTTGCACTTCCCAGGTGAGGTGATGCCCCACCCTCGTTCTCCTCACCCTCCGTGGGCTGCACCTACTGCCTAACCAGTCCCAGTGAGATGAACAGGGTACCTCAGTTGGAAATGCAGAAATCACCTGCCTTCTGCATTGGTCTCGCTGGGAGCTGCAGACTGGAGCTGTTCCTATTTGACTTTCTTGCTAGCAGAATCTACTGTGCCATTTTGGTACATATAGCCTTGTAGCATAATTTTCATTTGGGTAATGTGATACCTTCAGCTTGGTTCTTTTTGCTTAGGATTGCTTTGGCTATTTGGGCTCTTTTTTGGTTCCATATGTACTTTATGATTTTTTTTTCTAATTCTGTGGTGACATTGGTAACTTGATAGGAATTACATTGAATCTGTAGATTGGGCAGTATAGTCATTTTAACAATATTGATTCTTTCAATTCATGTGCATGAGTTATTTTCCATTTGTTTGTGTCATCTATGATTTCTTTCATCAGTGTTTTGTAGTTCACTTTGTAAGGATCTTTCACCTCCTTGGTTAAATACATTCTTAGGTATTCCTGGCATTCGTACAGAGTCCTGGCCCACTGAAAGCACTCAGAAAACACACCAAATGACTCTACTGAACATACATTACAGTCACACACTGAAGGAGGTGGGGGGAAACAAAAAGTCTCATCCAAATGAAAATAAATTCAAAAATAAGAAGTGATAGCTTATCCAGATAAGAAGGAACCAGTGTAAGAACTCTGATACTATAAAAAATGAAGTGTTTCAACAACCCCAAAGAATCACACTAGCTCTCTAGCAATGAATTCTAGCCAAAATGAAAATTCTGCAATGGCAAATAAAGAATTAAAAGTATGGATTTTAAGGAAACTCAACGGAAACCAAGAGAAAGTTGAAAAGAACAGAAAGAAATCAGAAAAATAATTCAGGATATAAATGGAAATTTACTAAAGAGATAGACAATGTTTTAAAAAAATCATACAGAACTTCTGGAAATGAAAAATTCATTGAAGAAGTTCCAAATATAGTTGAAAGCTTTAATAATAGACTAAACAAAGCAGATGAAATAATTTCAGAGCTTGAAGATAGGACTTTTGAATTAACCTACTTAGACAGAAATAAAAAAAAGTTTTTAAAAATGAAGAAAGCCTTTGAAATATATGGCATTATGTAAAGTGACCAACCATACAAGTCATAGATATTCCTGAGGGAGAAGCAGAAAAAGTAAAAAGTTTGGAAAACCTATTTGAGGAAATAATTCAGAAAAAAATGCCTGGCCTTGTTAGAGATTTATACATCCAGATACAATAATCTCAAAGAATTCCTGGAAGATAGATTACAAGATGACCTTCACCTAACCATATAGTCTTCAGACTAGCCAAAGTCAAAGTGAAAGAAAAAATAATAAAAGCAGCAAGGGAGAAGCCTCTAATCACCTATGAAGGAAATCCTATCAGACTAACGCCAGACTTCTCAGCAGAACCCTTATAAGTCATTGGGGTCCTGTTTTCAGTCTTCTTAAAGAGAAAACTGCCAGTCAAGAATTTTGTATCCCGTTAAACTAAGCTTCATAAATGAAGAAGAAATAAAGTCTTTCCCAGACAACTAGAGGCTAAAGAAATTTGTCACCACTAGACCAGTCCTACAAGAAATGCTGAAAGGAATTTTCAACAAGGAAACAAAAGAATGATACCATCATAAGAACACACAAAAAGTATAAAACACACAGTTCTTATAAAGCAATTACACAATTGAGACTACAAAACACCTATATAACAATTAAAATTATTACAGAAACAAAACCTTATGTATCAATATTAATCTTGAAAGCAAATGGAATAAATGCTCTCCACTTAAAAGATATTGACTAGTGGAATGGATTTAAAAAAACAAGATCCAAAAATATGCTGCTTACAAAAGAATCCACCTAACTGGTAAGAAATTTATAGACTTGAAGAAAAGAAGTGGAAAAAGATACTCCATTCAAACAGGACCAAAAGCGAGCAGGAGCACCTCTATTTATGTCAGATAAAACAGACTTTTCACTAGCAACAGTAAAAAAAAAAAAAAAAAAAAAAAAAAAAAAAAAAAAAGACAAAGAAGGTCAGTATATATATGATAAAGGAATCAAATCAACAAGAAGATATGGCAATCCTAGATTGATATGTACACAACACTGGACCACTCAGATTTATAAAAATGAATACTACTAGACCTAAGAAAAGAGATAGACAGAAATGCAACAGACAGCAATTCAACACCTCATTGAAAGCACTAGACAGATCATTGAGGCAGAAAATCAACAAAGAAACTCTGGAATTAAATTGGGCTCAAGATAAAATAGACCCAACAGACATTTATAGAACATTCCACCTAACAACAGCAGTATATACATTCTTCTCATCTACGTCTAGAACTTTCTCCCAAATAGACCATATGCTAGACCACAAAGCTAGTCTCAATAAATTTGAAAAATCAAAATCCTATTAAATATCTTCTCAGACCACAATGGAATACAAGTAGAAATCAACAGCATGAGGAAGTCTCAAAACTATTCAAGTACATGAAAATTAAACAATCTGCTCCTGAATAATCTGTGGGTAGATGATGATATTAGGGTGGAAATTTGAAAATTTTGAAACAAATGAAAATACAGACACAATGAACCCAAGATCCTGGGATACGGCAAAAACAGTGCTAAGAGGGGAGTTTATAGTATTAAATGCCTACATTCAAAAGATAGAAAGGCCTCTAATTAACAACCTAATGTCACACCTCAAGAAACTAGATAAACACCAAACCAAATCCAAAGCTGGCAGAAGAAAAGTAATAACAGAGATCATAGCAGAACTAAATGAAATTGAAACCAAAAAATTATATAAAGAATCAATAAAATTAAAAGTTGGTTCTTTAACAAAATAAGCAAAATTGATAGACTGCTAGCTAGATTATCCAGGAAAAAAAAGAGAGAAGAGTCAAATAAGGACAATCAGAAATGATAAAAGTGACATTACAATTGATATCAGTTAAATACAAAAGATCATCAGAGACTACTATAAACATCTCTATGTATACAAACTAGAAAACCTAGAGAAAATGGATATATTTCTGGAAACATACAACCTCCCAAGATTGAACTACAAAGAAGTAGAAAACCTGAACAGACCAATAACCAGTAGTGAAGATGAATCAGTCATAAAAATCTTTCTCTCAAAAGAGGCTGGATTCACAGCTAAATTCTACCAGGTGCACAAAGAAGGAATGACACCAATCTTACTGAAATAGTTTCCAAAAATCAAAGAGGAAGGAATCCTCCCTAATTCATTCTATAAAGCCATCATCACCTTGACACCAAAGGAGAGTAAGGATACAATGAAAAGAGAAAACTACAAGCCAATATCCCTAATGAACATAAGTACAAAAATTTTCAAAAAATAAAGAAAGAAAAGGTACTCTAGCAAAAGGAATCCAACAGCACTTCACAAAGATAATACATCACAATCAAGTGGTCCTTATTCCAGGGATGCAAGGGTGGTTCAACACATGCAAATTAATAAATGTGATTCACCACATATATAGAATTAAAAACAATAACCATATGATCATCTAGACAGATACAAAATAGTGTTTGATAAAATTTAGTACCCTTTCATTATAAAACCCTCAACAAGCTAGGCATCAAAGGAACATACCTCAAAATAATAAAAGCCATATATAATAAACCCACAGCCAACATCATACTGAATGGGTAAAAAGTTGAAAGTATTCCACCTAAGAATGGGAAGAAGTCAAGGATGCCCATTTTTACCACTCCCTATTGAGCTTACTACTGGAAGTCTTAGCTAGAGCAAAAAGGCAAGAGAAATGAATAAAAGGCATCCCGACTGGAAGAGAGGAAGTCAAATTATCTCTGTTTACTGATGATATGATCTCATACCTAGAAAACACTAAAGACTCTTCCAAGAGACTCCTAGATTTAAAGATGACTTCAGTAAAGTTTAAGGCTACAAAATCAATGTACAAAAATTAGTAGCATTTCTATACACCAAACAGTATCAAGCAGAGCACTAAATCAAGAACTCAATGCCATTTGCAATAGCTACAAACTATAAAATACCTAAGAATGTATTTAACCAAGGAGGTGAAAGATCCTTACAAAGTGAACTACAAAACACTGATGAAAGAAATCATAGATGACACAAACAAATGGAAAATAACTCATGCACATGAATTGAAAGAATCAATATTGTTAAAATGACTATACTGCCCAATCTACAGATTCAATGTAATTACATTGAAAGTTTAATCAAGATATCAATAATTTTCTCAAATGCTGATTATCTGATTATAGTAGTGGTGTACTAGGGATGTGAACAGGCTCACTGACTCCTGTAGAGACAGGGACTTGGAGGTCTCAGGAAGCTTATCTAATTCCCCAGCACAAGCATTTTGTCAACAGGCATTGTATTGGGTTGTGCAGCTTTACCTCCAGGCCAGTAGGTGGTTCTTGCAGATAAAAGCCAGCTGAGCAATGTGCATTTGTGTTAGCTGAAGTTGTAACGGTCTGTACAAGTTGACTAGAAATAAGGCCTTGGACCTTTGGAAGGCATGTAATTGGATTTCTAAAAGGCCTGCATGCCATGTGAAAGTGTAGTTTGGCAAAAACAAACAAAAACTCTACCACCAACAGAATAGTTATGCATTCAAAGGAAATTTTCTGGCCATGGACTATAAATGGGCCTTAACTAGGATGTGGGTTCAAATGCCTGTAAGGGAGATCAAAAGTGGATATAAACGTGGAAAAGTGGAAGAAGTACAGCACAGGGTACACTGGTGACATCACCTAATTCCCCAAGAAATGTTCAGTTCTGAAAAGCTCTGGATAGAAGTGGCCATTGCAGCTGGCCACTACTGCACTTCTTTTGCCAAGGATCTGCTTACCTTTGAGCACCAGATTTCTGAGTACACATAAAAAGGCTATTTGTATGTATTTGTTTAATGTAGTATTAGAGTTCTTCCAGAAGAAAGGCTTCAGGAAAAAATTGCTCAGAGAAATCTGCAAAGATTGTGATGCAGGAAAACTACTTATAAATCAGATGGATAAGCAACAGCATACCAAAGATTTTACATCCAACCAAGTTAAAAGACAAGCTGTAATGAATATGCAAGAACTCAAGAAATATTGTCGTTATTCCTTCCTAAGGGATTTAATAGAGAACAAGCTTCAGATAAGCAAGAAACTACAGGAGAAGCTTGGGACATTTCTAATGATGAGCAGTAAGTATATTTACCTGTAAAGCTAAGAATAAATAATGGGGATGGAATGACAGAATAGAGTTAAATATTATATGCTGTGAAATATAAATATACTACAAATAATAATAATGGGTATAGAAAGAGGATTGCAAATATTGTAAATATTAAATATTACTCCTTGTAAATATTAACTGGGAGTAAAAGGATATAGGTTTAAATCAGAGGCTAGGTCAGAAAGAGAGGAAAGGTAAAAAGAGGTTACCAGCAAATTTCATTATGACTCATGAGGGGAACCAACAGTTTCTTTAAAATGGAGCTAAAAGCATTATATAAATATATTAGTATAAAATAATAACTCTTCAAATGTTGTGCTAGACCAGTACTATCAGTATCTCTTGGAAAGTTGTTAGAAATACAAATTCTCATACCCTACCCCAGAACTGTTGAATCAGAAATTTTGGAATTGGGGCCCAGCAATGTGTTGTAACAGCTCTCTAGGAGATTCTGAGGTATGCTAAAAGTTTGAAAACCACTAGAATCAAGATATTCTTAGAGCAAAAATAAAATTTTTCTAAATAGCAAAAGATAGACCAAAATTAAAAACCAAGGCAAACATAGTGAAATATTTATGGGTATAAGACACACACACATACAATATGCAAGAATGGACACCCCCTCCTCCCATAGCTACTATTTTTTTAATTTTTAATTTTTGAAGGTACATAGTAAGGGATTAATATTTATGGGGTACATAAGATGTTTGGATACAGGCATGCAATGCAAAATAATCACATCATGGAAGATGGAGTATCCATCCCCTCAAGCATCTATGAGGGCAACAAAAATTACAAGGTATATAGAAATAACTCTTATAAAATGCAATAATTTAAAAGTGTTTCCTCTTGAAGAAGAAAATGATAAAACTTTGATTACAATATATTTTAAAGGCCTAAATGAATGTAGAGTTATACTGTGTTCCTGAGGGAAAGACTTGTGAACATAAATGATTATTCTTAAGTTATTCCATACATTACATGAAAGTTTAATCAAGATATCAATAATAAATATGGATTAAGGATATTATTCTTACAGAACTTGACATACTGATACTGAAATTCATATAAAATTGAAAATAGACAATAATGATCATGACTATTTTGAGGAATAAGCATGAAGAACTGACATTACTAGATAGTGAAACTTATCAAGCCATAATGTTTTTAAAAAGTGTAATATTATAGCATGAATAGACAAATAAATGGTGGAGAAATACAATGAACTTACAAATAGACTTAAGAATACATGATGGACTTTCCAATAAATGGTATTAGGATATTTGGTTACGCTTATGGAAACAGATAAAATTAGATCAATACTTTACACCATTTATAAAAATTTAATAATTTAATTCCTGGTAGGTTTAAACCCTAAGTAAAAATAAGAAGAAGAGTAGAATACATATGTTTGCGGGGGCGGTGTGCTTGTATATTAGTAAGTAGAAAGTAAGAAAAAAGAGAAGAGTAGGAAGTTTTTATGATATCTGGATGGGGAGGAGTTCTTTAATAAAACATAAAAACACAAACCATAAAGGGAAAGATAAATTTAAATATATTAAAATTTAAAATATTTCAGTATAAGCAAAGGTAAAGGCAAGTTACAGACTGACAGAAGATATTTACAACTCACAAATGACAAATGTTTAAAATTCTGAATATATAAAGAATTTCTATAAACAAAAAAAGACAAACAACCAAATCAAAAATATAGATATAATATGAATCAGCAATTACTAGAGGAAGGATCTTGAATGACCAGTAAACCTGTTAAAAGAAAATCAACCTCACAGAGGTTGCATCACAATGAGATATTATTTAATATTCACTGGATTGACAAAATTTACTCTGATAACACCAACTTTGGGAGAAATGAGGAGAAATAGGAACTTCTCATTATTATTAATTGTAAATTGGTATAATTGCTTTGGAAAGTATTTAGCAATATCTAATAAATATAGAGATATACTTACCCACTTCTAGGCATATAGTCTTGAAAATTGTATATATGCATTAGGAGATATGGTGAAGGATGTTCATTGCAAACAATTTGTATAGAAAAAGATTGGAATGTACTTAACTACCCATCATCAGAGAAATGAAGAGAAAAGCTAGCATGGTTCATTTATTCAGTGGAATACTATGAAGTACTTATGTGGATGAACTAGATCAATGTGTACCAATATAGATAAATCTTAAAATTATAACATTGAGTGGGGAAAAAAGCAAGATACAAAAGGTATGTACAGTATGAAACACTTCATCCCTAAATTTTAAGCATGAAATCAATTGAATACATTTTAGTTGATATGTACACATTTAGTGAAAGTACAAAAACAAGTATTGGGATGATACATGCCAACTTCAGGATAGCGGTCATCTATCAGTGAGAAGTGGGGGAATGAAAGAATGGAGGTAGGGTTTATCTCTATCTGTAATGTTTTTTTTTTTTAAGTGATATAAAGTAAAATTAACAAAAAATTGGTGTCTGTTTAATCTCAATAGTGGATACATAGGTGCCTTTTAAATTTTCTGTATGTTTGAAATGTTTCATAATTACAATTTTAAAATTTAAAAATCACTGTGATATTACAAATGTGCAAATTGATTATGTGATGGTGTAAATCCTTGGACAATTGAAGAAGGATTCCCTAATAAAATACATGTAAGCTGAGTCCTGAAATGTGAGTAAAATCCATCAGAAGGTTGGTGGGGTACACTGTTTCCAGCTGAAGGATCAGCAAGTGCAAAGGCTCTGAGGTAGGAACATGATTGGGTTGTTCAAGGGGCATCAAGGAGGGAAATGTAACTGGAAGAGACTGATCAATGACATGAACAATTGGAGATTAGAGCACAGAAGTAGCAGGGAGCCAGGTCATGCAAGTATTTTGTTGTTTTAAATTATTTTATTTATTTTTAATTGATAAATAATAATTGTATATATTTACGGAATAGATCATGCAAATATTTAAACCGGGGTAAGAACTGAATTAACCTGAATTTGATGGAGCCATTTGAGGGTTTTAAATAAAATAATGACTTGAACTGGGTTGTGTTTTTTTTTTTTTTTTTTTTTTTTTTTTGAGAGCGGAGTCTCGCTGTGTCGCCCAGGGTGGAGTGCAGTGGCCGGATCTCAGCTCACTGCAAGCTCTGCTTCCCGGGTTCCCGCCATTCTCCCGCCTCAGCCTCCGAGTAGCTGGGACTACAGGCACCCGCCACCGCGCCCAGCTAGTTTTTTGTATTTTTAGTAGAGACGGGGTTTCACCGTGTTAGCCAGGATGGTCTCGATCTCCTGACCTCGTGATCCACCCGCCTCGGCCTCCCAAAGTGCTGGGATTACAGGCTTGAGCCACCGCGCCCGGCCTGGGTTGTGTTTTTAAAACACTGCTCTGACTACAACACTGAGAGTGGACTATTGGACATAAGAGTGAAAGAAAGGAGGCCAGTTAGGAGCTATAATCCAAAAAAGAGATAATATGGGCTTAGACCAAGTTGATAACAATGGGGAAGCAGAAGCGTAAACAGATTTTGGAATGTTTATGAGATATTATTATTGGCGAGGAGTGAAAGAGAGTGCTAAGAATCAAAGAAGACTCCCAGGTTTCTGACTTGAGAGTTGATCATTGATCAGTATTGCTAACAATGGTAACAATGGAGGTAAAATATATTTGTGTTAAATGTGTGGGATGAAAATGATGAGCTTATTTTGGATTTATACATGTTTAAAGCTTAGGAGAAAGAACTGGAATGGAAATATGGACCTGGAAGACTTTGCAATTTGGATGATTAAAGCCTTGGGAGTGGGTGAAATTACTTAGGAGCTAATGGAAGTTAGGAGAGAGGCTGGAATAGAGCTTTGAGGAGGTTCAATATTTTGAGCTCTGAGGAGCTTTGAGGAGGTGGCTTGGTGGAAGTGGAGTAGCCAGCAAAGGATACTGATAAGGAGCTGCAAGATAAGCAGAAGGAAAACCAAGAGACTGTGGTGTACTATACTTAAAGATAGAGTGTTTTGTATACCATGTGGTGGTCAAGTCTGTCAACTACCACTAAGAAATCCAACAAAACGAGATTTTGTAAGTATAAATTACATTTAGTGATATTGAAGTCATTAGTGATCTTTGTAGAGAGATGGGGTGGAAATCAGACTTGAGAGGGTTAAGTAGTGAGCAGGAATAAAGAAAAGAACAGACAAAATGAACAAAACAAAGTAAGGACAATCCTTTTGAAAAAATTGGCTGTGAATGGGGTGGGATACAGTAGGAGGATGAGAAGTGAAGGGGGCATTTTGTTTGTTGTTTTCTTAAAAATGGGAGAAAAATGGAAATGCTTAAATGCTGATGTGATGGAGCCATTCAATTAACATATGAAAAGACACAAAATATAATTATTCATCAAGAAATGCACATTAAATCCACAATGTGCCCTCTCTACATCCACAATAATGACTAAAATTAAACAATAGACCCCAAGTGTTGCCAAGGTTGTTGAACATTTGGAATCTTATATGTTGCTGGTGGGAGTATTAATTGGAACAACTTTAAAAAAAAGTCACAGTATCTACTACAGCTGAAAGTATGAATACCTACAACCTAGCAAGTTCACTCCTAAATGCATAACCAACAAAAACAAATGTGCATGTTCACCCAAAAACATGGATATTAATGATCCAAAAAGCATCATTTGTAATAGCCCCAAACTGGAAACAACCCAATGTTTACACACTACTGACATGCACAATAATATGAATAAATCTCAAAAACATTACGCTGAGTGAAAAAGTAAGACAAAAGAGTACATACTGTATTATTCTATTTATATAAATTTCCAGAAAAGGCAAATTTAATCTGTGATAAGAAAAAGTCTGAATAGGGGTTACCTCTTGGGAAGAGATTAATGGAATATAGAATCAGACAGGGCCAGAGGGAACTTTCTGGGGTGCTGGATGTGTTCTATATCTTGATCTATATAGGGTTACACAGGCTTATATCCATATGTCCATTTTATTTAGCTTTACACTAAAGATTATTGCTCTTTATGCATTTTATGTACTTTATATCTTAATTTAAAAATTTAAAGCTCCTGAGGTAATTCTTATATTACATTTCTCCTTTGTTTTGAGCCTGCTTTAAACCATGAAATTCAACACCATCCTCAGATTCCTAGAGAAACTTCCTCTCCTTGGGGCCCATATTGTCCCTGTGTCTTTCCTGTTCTATTGCTGATCCTTTTTCCACTTTCTTTTTTGCGTAGGCCAATCTTATAGGAATATTCCAGTCACTATGTTCCAAGCCATAACTATTGGCTGTTAGGATATTCTGTTTCTGCCCTCTTCCCTGTTCCATGATTTAGAATTGTTCATGTTATAAAAGTCCAAGGGCTCAGGGGTACTTACTGAGGATTGTTCTTTCAGTGTCTTTCAAAAAAAAAAAAAAAAATAGGCAAACATAGACAGTGAGCCATTAGTAATCCTAATGCAATACTGGCCCCATTCCAATGATATGCTTTTGGAGATAAACAACCTAGAGCAGACAAGTAATAAAGAGATTCTGGGGCTCAAAGTATCTACTGAATAATTTCTAATGTGTCTCTAAATAATCATTAATGACTTTTTTAAGGGTTACCTTTAAGCTAATTCTCCTTTGCCCTCTTTTCTCATCCTTCCTTTATCCTTATGTACCTATTCCTTTACATCATCTTTAAATACTTATACTATTGTATTCCTCAGTCATCTCCCGTAAAGCCTTTTAAAATTTGTCCTTGACTTCTCATTTCTGAGTTTTTAAACATTGACCTATTTATGATGTACAATATCTTTAAGTCAAATCATTCTATCATATTATTACCTGGATCTCTAAGAAACTGAGCTCAAATGGAAAATCTCACACCTTCCAGAAAGATGATTCATAAGCATGGTTATTATTCCTATGCTGATACATCATCTGCTAGTCATAACACAAAATATAGTACAGTTTCAGTTAACGACTAAACATGTTAAGATAGACATGTTTAGCATTGCATTTTTCTAAGTAAAAATCGACAGACAATGCCTAAATTTATAGTGATGATATCTAGACATTCCTCAATAAGTTCCACTGAAATGTGAATGCAAATATGTAAATTATCATTCTAAATGAATTAGGCACGCTATGCTTATATGCTCATCTTTACACTTATCGTAAGTACCATAACTACCCATTTGATGGCTACAATAATAATGAAATTCGTATCTAAGAACTTTCTTCACCCAAACTGATACTATCATGTAAATAAAGTCCTAAACCATTCAAGATTAACAATCAAATTTATAATACTATACCACATCCATATTTTCCAAATGTATAATTACTTCCACCTTAAAAGTGTTACCATTCAGAAGTTATAGAGTTGTCAACATTTTCTGTTTTATATTATTTAAGTGTATTTGAATTGCATTTATTTTATATATAGGCACCTTAGTAATTCTCTTATTAGTTTTAATAGTTTTACCGTTAATTTTGCCAAATAAATCATTCCTTCTTACCCTTCCCCTGACTCGTAGTGTTTATTTCTAGAACACAGAGAAAAAACATTGAGTTTCCCAGATCATTCTGTGAGGATAGTATAATATTGATAACAAAGTCAGCTAGTATAAAATAAAACAAAACAGAGCAATAAAAACCCTGTAGATCAATCTCACTAACAGATTTTTTCAAAATTAATAAAACATTAGAGAATTGAATCAAGTGATATATTATAAAATAAGCTATAATGAGTAAATATGGCATATTCAAAATTAGGGAATGTAATTTATTGTATTAACCAATTTAAGGTGAAAAATTATAGGATCATCTCAATAAATGGCAAAAAGCACTTGATGAAACTAAGTATCTGTTCATGATAAACATTTCTTAGTACCTTTCCCTCTGGGGAAGCTTCTTGGAGTGTCTTGGAGCAACAAGACAATTGAGTTCTCACATATACCAAGTTAGTGAAGAAGATAAACTGTCTATTTTCACTCCTTTAAGGAAGTAATCGTGTGGCTGGTCTGAGGTTGTCCATTCTGTCTCTGGCATTTTAAATGGCACTGATACTTCTATGGGCCATGTGGTGATAGGCATGACTATGGTCATCTCTCAACCTCAGACCGGCCACACGATTACTTCCTTAAAGGAATGAAAATAGTTTCCTGCCAATTCCAAGAAAGAGCCACATTCCAGAGCATTTATGTGATCTCACTTTTATAGTGCACTTTTCATAAATAATAGAGGCCACACTGGTAACTGTTATTCCTTTGAGGTTTTAGGGCTGAATAAGAATAAGAACAACACCAAAATGAATGATAAGAATAGCTAATTTATTGAGGACTTAAGTACTAGTCATCATGTTGAAACACCTGATATGGTTTATCTCATTTATTTCTAACAGTTACCTAATGAATAGTTTTTCTTACTATCCCCATTGATGGCTAGGGGAGCAAAAGTAATAAAGTCACTTGCTCAAAGTCATACAGCTAGTAAATAATATATCCAAGATTTGAACCCAGGTCTATCTCTAGATCTAGAACTTGTGCCATAGCCTTTATTCCAGTGTGGCCTCTATTATTTATGAAAAGTGCACTATAAAAAGTGAATGTGGCTCGCTCTTTCTAAGCCTATCAGTATCAGTATTTCTTAGTATCCACTCAAGTTGTTTGGCCTTGTCCAATTCTTTCCCTCTGGGGAAGCTTCTTGCGGTGTCTTGGAGCAACAAGTCAATTGAGTTCTTCATAACAATCTGTGGGGTAGGCAAAGCAAGTATTGTTTTCTATCTTACAAATTAGGCCAGAAGAGCAAAGGGGACTTGTCCAAGTTCACATAAGGCAGAATGAGGGCCACAAGCCTTTTATTGCAATGTTCTTCTCATACTACAATAGTGGCCTTTAAAAACCCTCTAGGAGCCAAATACATTGGTCACCCTAAACAGTATTCCTTGAGTAAATCTGTGCCAATTACTACAGTCCATAATCTTTGCATGCAAATACATTTGCCATACAATGTGACATTTATCTCCATCGACCTCCTGCTGGACCACTGTAATCCCACCTTCTGAGGCTTTAGAAGGTGCTGAGACAATCTACTGAGGTGTGATACTTTATTTTAGAGATGATGAGGAAGTTGGGGACTGGGGATGTAGAACTATGTGAGATGAGAGAATGATCTGTTGTGAAAAGTAAAATAGTTACCTGTTACTGTTTAAATCAGTAACCAGTTTTCTTCTGCAGGAAGGTTATTGCTTCTATGTATTTATATATGTATGTATGTATCTATCACATGATCCATGCTGTGCTCTGTTAGGCATCAGAATGCAAATATAAAACCTTAAGACAGTTTCTGCCTTTAAAGTCTTCATGTCATGAGAACAACACATGACAATGAGCATGATATGCTTTTAAGCTACCATTTGTATAGAACAGTGTTTTCTTCTTTGTTCACTAAATATGAAGTAGATTTGAAAAGCGCTAATATTGCTTCTGTGAAATGCATCTGTTGGTTTTTGTAAATCTTGCCTGATATTCTCAAAAGGGGACATTGCAATGGGAGATATTTCTGGCTGAAGTTTGTCAGAAATGCTGCCAAAGTGTGAAATCAGCCAAGGTTTCTTTGGTGCCCTTCCAGCTTCCCTGACTACTGGTTCTCAAATCTTCAATGCCTTCAGACTGTTCCAAGCTTTACAAGCCCCCCTCTTATAGCATCTCATCCATTTCTGCCTTGCTTGGGCAGTTCCTTCTTGGAGTTTTTCTATTTAGTCTTTTGCTAGTCAAAATTTATCTATGCTCTTTTTCAAAAGGCCCTGGAATTGGAAAGGCTAATTCTCTGCATATAGGCAGTGATTCAGGATACACTTAAGAGAGGGCAGCCCTCTTTGCCTATGGTCAATTCTACCATCAATGCACAAAGGATAGGATTCCTCCTCCAGGTTCCAAACCTTTAGAACTGCAGCCTATCCATTTGTCTTCTTTACCATTTTTCTCTAAATCAAATTCCACAGCGGCTATCTTTATTTTGCTTTAATTCTAGAGTCTTAGGTGTTTTACTCTCTATTATGGGTTCTGTAATTTAGAAAGAACCATGGACTAATTTCTAGTGACAACTCTGACATTAACTTGGACAATTCACTCATCATAGCTGAGAGGAACCCAGAGTTAATTTTGTACAGTGGTTCCCAATCTTTTTACATTATGACACAAATAAAAAATGGCATTTGTATATTTCACTGGGACACATAGGTAAGACTGCCTGGAGATTCCAGCTACCCAAAGCCCTGCCTGGTTGCCGTGAATGCTGAAAGGATTAATACCTTATTGTATACCTATAGTCTGCTTGTGGGAACTAGTGTGACAAAGACAATAACCAATTCGGCCCTAAGATTTTCCTTTTATTTTCTCACCATCCTCTCTTATTGAAGATGAATTTCCTGTACAATGTCTTTCCAAGTAGATTTCCATTCTCTACTTAATACTTCTAGTGTTGGGAAACCTACTGCCTCTCTTAAGGAAGGAAGTCTGTTCTATTGTTGGCAAAATCTAATGGTTATACAGTTCTACTTATTATCAAACTAAAATTTGCCTCTCAGAACAGACCACATTCTTTCAGATGAGATTTTGTCAGGGCAAATTTAAATATGAACTTTATACCTTCCTTCCTTTGCATACTATACTTTAATTAATGAGGACTGAGATTTTACCAACTTTTTCAGTAACTACACACTGTTGACTCAAGCTTGCTGTCAACTAAGTCCTTAAATTCTTTTTTTTCACATATGAAGCTCTTAAGCCAAGACTGCTTTATCCTGTGTATTTGAAAGATTTTTCCATTGATCATTACACATTTTTTTTTTTTTTTTTTTTTTTTTTTTTTTTTTGAGAGGAAGTCTCACTCTGTCGCCGGGGCTGGAGTGCAGTGGCCGGATCTCAGCTCACTGCAAGCTCCGCCTCCCGGGTTCCCGCCATTCTCCTGCCTCAGCCTCCGGAGTAGCTGGGACTACAGGCGCCCGCCACCTCGCCCGGCTAGTTTTTTTGTATTTTTTAGTAGAGACGGGGTTTCACAGTGTTAGCCAGGATGGTCTCGATCTCCTGACCTCGTGATCCGCCCGTCTCGGCCTCCCAAAGTGCTGGGATTACAGGCTTGAGCCACCGCGCCCGGCCGATCATTACACATTTTTAACAAATATTGGGTCCATTTCAGCTCTCTTCATCCATGTCCAAGTCATCAACCAAAATATTGAACAAGGCAAGGACTACAGATCTTTCTATGTTTGATAACTTTTATCCCTTCACTTAACTATTTCTTAACCATCTTTTATTTGATGATCTTAATACCTGTAGTTCATGCCCTTATGGAGCTTATAATTATTATAATTAATCCAGTAAGCAGAAATGTTTGGGTATAATTGTTCAATTAATTGTGAACCTATATAATTGTATTGCTGTCTACTTTTTTATGATGAAAAATATAATATGTTTCAATATAATGTTTGACAATGTTTCAGTCCAGCTAGATACACTATATATACAACATTCATCTTATCTACTAACCTACTAACCCTGTGAAGGAACTGCAATACGTCTTTAAATAAGTGTGAAAAAATAAGTTGGAAGCCTAACTATAGCTTGCCAGCAAGTACACAAATATAATTTGTGGGAATGTGTCTGTGGATTATTTGAGGGGAAAGGCTCCAAGGGAAGCCAGAATTGTGTCTCTGCATGGAAAGAGAAGAGGAAAATTTGGAGGAGGCGGTCATATAATGAGAGGAAGTGTGATACATGAAAGCAATTGAGAGTGGCCAGCACATAGCTTAAAGCTGTGCCAGAAATGTCAAAGTTAAGTAAAGCAGTCCGTTGAGCCCCACAAAGGTAGGAGGAACATGATTTTCGGTGTCAGGAGACACGATGCAAAGATGGTGGTTCCCCAGCTGGAATATTTTCCACAATTCTGGTCATTATAAATGAGACAAAGGACATCTAAATGACTATTAATTAGCCAGTGTGGGAAAGGTATAGCTGGCCAGCTGCCTATGCCAGCTGTTGACAATGTTGTTGTATATTGTTTTTTATTAATTGAACTTAGTGTAACATTGTGCCAAGAGTGCATAAAATGCAAAATATTATGCTTAGGAGAAAAGAAAGCTGTTTGTCTCAGTATAACAGATATTTCTAGATGTACCACATACCAAGATTTGTTATTTACAATAACTTAATTTGGATCCTTTGTTATATCAAAAATAAGCATGGAGTTTTCAGTAGGTAATTAGATTATGTCACCAAAACTAGCTGTTGGTCATACATGTTCATTCCTGGTAATCACCACTTCTTTTTCTGCTCATCAGTAATTCTTTTTTGGTAATCAGTTCTAAGCCTTGACTAAATTTTACATCAAAGTCACATTTTTTAAGCTCTGAAAATTTCTCTTATTTTTTTTTGAAACGAAGAAATACATTTTCTAGGCTCATTTTAGAGTGCGTTTCTCTTTCTCCATGAGTCTTCAAAGATCACCAAGAAGGATCTAATTCATAATTTTTCTCAATATGAATATGATTCATCTGGTCATAAGACTTGAACTTACTGAGTGAACTGTATACTTTCTTCTATTTTTTTCATCTATCTTGGGTTATAATCTCCCTTTTAAATGTTCTAATATATCCAGTGTGAGTAACATTATCTTTGGCAAAGAAGATGGTGGCAAAATGGTAGTTGAGTAATTATGATCTAAGGATAAATATTGGTGTTATATTTTGTAATGGAAATCGGAAGACCTAAATTTTAATCTCACTTCCTTCCCTGTGCTCATATTTGCTGTTATGATTTTTGGCAAGTCCCTTCCCCTCTCTGGACCTTAGTGGCAAATGAAGTGGGTCAAGTGATGCCTAAGCTCTTCTACAGACTTTGTGATTCTAAGCATCTATTAGAATATTAAATTTCTATAATCATAGATGCTCACTATGTTAGTCTGTTTTGTGCTGCTATAACAAAATTGCTGAGACTGGGTAATTTATGAAAAAACAGAAATGTATTTCCTCACAATTCTGGAGTTTGGGAAGTTCAAGATCACAACACTGGCATTTTATGAGGGCCTTCTTGTTGTGTCCTCACATGGTGGAAGGTGGAGGACAAGAGGGAACCAACTCCCTCCGTGAAGCCCCTTTATAGGGACACCCAATTCCATTTATGAGGGAGGAGCCCTCATGGCCTAATCACTTCTTAAAGTCCTCGTAATACTATCACATTGGCAGCACCTGAATTTTTGAGGGGATACATTCAAACCATAGAATTCATGTTTTTATGTTATCTGTTTTTCCTACAGACATCTTGGGCCTCTTTTGTGTTATTCCTGTGTTTTTCTTTCATCCTTTCCATTTCTAGATGTGTTCTTTTAGTCAGTTCAGATTGGCTATTGAAGATATTAATTAAATCATATAATTGTGTATTTGCATTTCTCCCAGAATGTTCACAGTGAGAAACACTAACAAATCAAAAAGACTCATTTGCAAATGTACCATAAATAAAGTTATCTGTAACATCAATTTAAAGATATATACTTATCAATAAAAAGATACTGATGCAAAGTTTGGAATAGTCTCATTACTTGGAGATATAGACTTATAGAATGTTAGATGTTGCGTGTGAAAACTGATGTCCTGGCATCTGTCTGTTTTCTCACCTACTAATTCTGATGACTTAACCCAGTTGGTGAATTTAGGAGCATGAAATGAGCAAGTGTAACTCACTCTCTTTCCTCTCCATTTTCTTTGGAGCCAGTTGCCCATCGGAAGTGTGCATTCTTGTCTGCTCCTTTATTCCTTAAGTTTTACAGGGAGAGACTTTCCCATGAGGACACCTATGGTTATATAGCATTACCTATGGTGCAATATTAGGGAAGCCATATTCTCCAATATTAGCTTTATCAGTAATAAAGCTAATGATTTGACCTCCATGTGTATCATTTTTCTATCTTTCAATTGGCCCCAAACTCAGGCAAAGACAGAGTGAATTATATTGTGCCATCCTTAAAACCCTTAAACCAGGAAGTAGAAGTCCTACAAACCTAGAAGGAACCTGCAGTGTCTATGGACTTCAGTCATGCTCCATTGTGTATCTTGGGACTCATTCCAAAAAACGTTTATCAGAGCAGAAAGATTATCTATTTTCCTCGCCAACACTTTGATGAAATAGTCTTTCACTACCCCCATTGACAGACTGAAATGCCTACTGCGTGACAATTTGGTACTAGACACCCTAGTAACCTTGGAAAACTTCCACAAGCAAGGCAACACACGAGATCTTGTTCTTATGGAAAAACCTAATACCTGTGTTTTGCTTTACTGGCCCCTTCCACACAAGCTTGTGCAGGTTTGAAAAAGACATAGATATTTCCAGTACTGTCTTCTTGAATGAGATCGCCTGGACTGAAATGTAGGGAATCCTACACACCCTAATAGAGTAGTATTTCTAGACTGAATGGGCTTGTTGTCAAAAGGGATTTCTCCTTATGTAATAGAAATTCTTCTCTCCTTACCTTAATCATCTGTGCTCTGAATTTATGAGAAACCATTCTACCTCCAAAAATAGGAATAAGTTCCTATAATATTATCAGGATGGAAAAAAGTCTCTAATGTTTGCAATAGAATGACTCCAGTACCCTTCAGAAGGGACAGTAAAAACCATGCTGAGTAAGACACTGGCCTATCTACTTGTGATTCTGTTATGTTAATATATAAACTATGCAATTCGAATGTCCTTTCTTTTCTGGCTGGATAAACCCCGTAGCAAATACTTAGTCAATCAACAGTCTGTGTTTCTTCGCCCTTGGAGTAAAAAAGAGGGGAGGAATAACCATATATATATATTTTTAATTTATTTATTTTTTTTGAGACGGAGTCTCCCTCTGTCGCCGAGGCTGGAGTGAGTGGTGCGATCTCGGCTCACTACAAGCTCCGCCTCCCGGGTTTACGCCATTCTCCTGCCTCAGCCTCCCAAGTAGCTGGGACTACAGGTGCCGCCACCTCGCCCGACTAATGTTTTGTATTTTTTAGTAGAGACGGGGTTTCACCGTGTTAGCCAGGATGGTCTCGATCTCCTGACCTCGTGATCCGCCCGCCTCGGCCTCCCAAAGTGCTGGGATTACAGGCTTGAGCCACCGCGCCCGGCCTTCCATATTGTTAAAGAACTGAAAAGAGTGGCTTTGTATGGCTTTTTTTTCTTATTATACTTTAAGTTCTAGGGTACATGTGCACAGCGTGCAGGTTTGTTACATATGTATACATGTGCCATGTTGGTGTGCTGCACCCATTAACTCGTCATTTACATTAGGTATATCTCCTAATGCTATCCCTCCCCCCTTCCACCCCACACAGGCCCCGGCGTGTGATGTTTCCCTTCCTGTGTCCAAGTGATCCCATTGTTCAATTCCCACCTATGAGTGAGAACATGTGGTGTTTGGTTTCCTGTCCTTGCAATAGTTTGCTGAGAATGATGGTTTCCAGCTGCATCCATGTCCATACTTGGTTGAAGTGAGGGAAAGAAACAGAAAACTGTGATGCCTTGCAAACTGTGCAAGTGAAGTCAATCTGGGCTAGATTTTATATAAATGTGAATGACAAACCTGTAATCTATCATCTCACTTATGACTGTGCATTTTATTTTCTCAGAAACTTTTAATTTTGAAAACTTGTATGTTTTTTCAACGAAAATTAGAGTATAATGAGTTCTTTTACACTGTCACCGTCTTGAGAGGACAGATTCATTCAACGAATATTCTTGAGCTCCTACTCTGTACCAGACACCTTCATGTCTTAAGAATAACACCACATGTTCTCACTCATAAGTGGGCATTGAACAATGAAAATGCATGGACACACGGAGAAGAACATCACACACGGGGGCCTGTCAGCGGGTGGGAGGCTGGGGGAGGGATAGCCTTAGGAGAAATACCCAATGTAAATGATGAGTTAATGGGGGCAGCACACCAACATGGCACATGTATACCTATGTATCAAACCTGCATGTTCTGCACATGTACCCTAGAACTTAAAGTGTAATAAATAAAAATAAAAAATAAAAAACATGAATACAAATTTTTAAAAAAAGAATAAGACTGTCTTAATCTATTTATGATGCTATAACAAAATATCTGAGGCTAGGTAACTTATAAATAACAGAAATGTATTGCTCACAGAATGTTGGGAAGTCCGAGATCAAGACACCAGCAGATTTGGTGTCTGATGAAGGCTGCTCTCTGCTCAAAGATGGTGCCTCTTGCTGCTTTCTCATATGGCAGAAGAAAGGCCAAAAAGGGTGGGGGTGGGAGTAGCTAGTTCCTTCCAGCCCTCTTGTAATGTCATGACTTAATCACCTCCTAAAGGTCTCACCTCTTAATACTATCACATTGGGGTTTAAGTTCTAACATATGAATTTTGGAGGGACACATGCATTCAAACCATAGCAATGAGTAAAAAATAGATATGATTCTTGTCCTCATGGAACTTTCACATATAGTGAGGGGAGATAGTCATTAAATAATTACATATTAGCAGTCTGTACTAGCCTTTATAAATGAAAAATACAGAGAGCTATGAGAACATGTAAACCTGATCTTATCTCAGTTGAATGATCTGCAAAGGTTTTCCTGTGAATGAGATATTTACACTAAAAGGAAAAGTATGAGTAAAAGTGGGGTAAGCAGATGGTAGGCGAAGAGAGGGAGCAGGAAGACATTCAAGGCAATGGAAACAGTATATGAAGAGGACCAGAGTCATGAGTGTCTGCTATTATAGAATAATTAAGAGCTAGAAAGTGTGGCTAGAAAGTAGAAACCAAGGGAGTGGATCAAAAAGTGAAACCACAATGGGAGATATAGGAGAGTTCTTGCAGGGTTCAAGATTTTAAACATTGGACTTTATTTTAATAGCAATGAGGAGCCACTGAAAGATAAGATTTTAAGCAATGCTGGTGTGTGTGTGTGTGTGTGTGTGTGTGTGTGTGTGTGTGTGTGTGTTAGAGAGAGAGAGAGAAGAGAAGACAAGAGAAGACAAGAGAAGAGAAGAGAAGGAGTCAAATTGGTATTTTATAGAGATACTACTACTGACAAGAAGAAAAGAGAAGAGGAGGGACGAGAAGGGAAAGGAAGGGAAGGGAAGGGAAGGGAAGGGAAGGGAAGGGAAGGGAAGGGAAGGGAAGAGAAGGGAAGAGAAGAGGAGTCAAACTGGTATTTGTAGATGCTACTACTACTCTGGCCCTAGTATGGAGACTAGTATATAGGAGGCCAAGAAAGGTAACAGGGGAACCAGTCTTAAGATTACTAAAATCACCATGAGAGAATGGTGAAGACTTAAGGTAGAAATGGGAAATTATGGGCATGGGGAATAAGTCATCTAACTTGAGAGACTTTTAGGAGGTAAAATACACATGACTTAGTTCTAGATTGAATGTGGGATATTCCCCACAGTCATTTTGACTTGGCTGACTGGATGGATGGCAGGATTGTTTGCTGAGATACAAAATACTAGAATAGTGGAATTTACTTATTTATTTTTTGGCAGGAGAGAGAGGATCAGTTCCTTTTGAACACTGAGTTTCAGATAACTGTGAAAGATTCAAATAGAGATACAGGCATACTTAATTTTATTGTGCTTTGCTCTATTGTGCTTCATAGATACTGCATTTTTTACAAATTAAAGTTTTGTGGAAATCCTATGTCAAGCAATAGCCACATTGTAAATGCAAAGAAAACCTTTTGAAAAAATTAAAAGTGCCACTTTCCTGAACACATGAATGATAAGAAAGTGAGATAACCTTATATTACTCATCTGGAGAAAGTTTGTGTGCTCTGGATAGAAGATCAGACCAACCACAAAATTCCCTTAAGCTGGAGCCTAATCCAGAGCAAGGGCTTAACTCTGTTCAACTCAATGAAGGCTGAGAGAGGCAAGAAAGGTGCAGAAGAAAAGTCTGAAGCTAGCAGAGGTTGGTTCGTGAAATTTAAGGAAAGAAGCCATTTCCATAACAAAAGTGGAAGGTGAAGCAAGTGCTGATGGGGGAGGTGCAGTAAGTTATCCAGAAGATCTAGCTCAGAAAACTGATCAAAGTGGTTACACTAAGTGGTAGATTTTCAATGTTAATGAAACAGTCTTCTATTGGAAGAATATGCCATCTAGAACTTTCATAGGTAGAGAGAAGTCAATGCGTGGTTTCAAACTTCTAAGGACAGGCTGACTCTCTTGTTAGCTGGTGATTTTAAGTTGTTTTCATGCCTGCTAGCACAACATCCATTCTGTGGCCCATGGATCAAGGAGTAATTTTGACTTTCAAGTTTTTTGTGTGGATCCTTCTCTGATACAAAGAGTTTCAAGCCTTGTTAATTTTTTAAAGCATTTTTTGAGGCAGAGTATCACCTGGATACTCCAGACAGAGTATCAGGCTGGAATGCAATGGCACAATCATTGCTCATTGCAGCCTCAGCCTGCTGGGCTCAAGTGATCTTCCTGCCTCAGCCTCCTGAGTATCTGGGACTACAGATGTGTGCCATCGCACCTGGTTAATTTTTAATTTTTTTGTAAAGATAAGGTCTTACTGTGTCACTCAGGCTAAAAAAATACATTTTTAATGCTACCGCTGCTATACATAGTGATTACACTGAAGTATCTGGGAAAAGTACATTGAAAACCTTTTGGAAAGATTCAACAGTCTAGATGGCATAAAGAATATTTATGATTCATGAGTTGAAGTCAAAATATTAACGTTAGCAGGAGTTTGGAAGAAGTTGATTCCAATCGTCATGATGACTTTGAGGGGTTCAAGACTTCAGTGGAGGAAGTAACTGCAGATGTGGTAAAAACAGAAAAATTAGAAGTGGAGCCTGAAGATGTGACTAAGCTGCTGCAATATCATGATAAAACTTTAACATGATGAGGAGTTGCTTCTAATGGATGAAAATAGAAAGTGGTTTCTTGAGATGGAGTCTACTCCTGGTAAGGATGCTGTGAACATTGTTGAAATGGCAACAAAGGATTTAGAATATTCCAGTTGATAAAGCAGTGGTATGGTTTGAAAGGATTGACTCCAATTTTGAAAGAAGTTCTGCTGTGGGTAAAATGCTATCAAACCGCATTGCATGCTACAGAGAAATCTTTGTGAAAGGAAGAGTCAGTCAAGTGGGCAAATGTCATTGTTGTCTTATTTTAAGGAATTGCCACAGCCACTCCAACCTTCAGCAACCACCACCCTGATCAGTCAGCAGACACCAACATTGAGGCAAGACCTTCTACCAGCAAAAAGGTTAGGACTTACTGTAGGCTCGGATGATTGTTAGCATTTTTTAGCAATAAAGTATCCTTTATTAAGGTATGTACATTACTTTTTAGACATAATTTTACAATTAATATACTGCAGTTTTGGTGTAAACATAACCTTTACATGTCCTGGGAAACCAAGAAATTCATGTGACTATTTTTATTGTGATATGTGCTTTACCGTGGTGGTCTGAACATGAACCCACAATATCTCGGAGATATGCTTGTTGGATATATAGTTCTGGCTAAGGAAAGATGACTGGGCCAGAGATGTAAATTTAGGAGCCATTGGCATATAGACAGTAATAATAATTTTGACCATACAAATGGATGACATGATTCAGAAAGAATATATAGAAGGAGATGAGAGGACAGCCTGGGACAGAAGCCTGGGAAAGTCCAGCTTTTAAGGGGAGAGTAGAGGAAAATGATCTAACTAAGGAGAATGAAGAATGTCTGGAGAGTTCAAGTCAGGAGTGTGCTGTCCTGGAAGCCAGCAAATAAGTGTTTTCATCAGGAGGACATGGGCAGCCCACTGAGAGGTCAAGGAAGATGGGGGCCGACATGTGGCCAGGGGTGGTGACACCATAAAGGTCATTGGCGGCCTCGACAACAAGCTGCAGTCGTGGAGGCCAGGCCAGACTGGAGTAGACTGAGAGAGAGCAAGAAGTGAGATGATGGAGCATTTGAGGGGGTTGATAGGGAAGAGGAAGGTTAAGGGAGAGAGGAGGGGATGTAGTTTTGAAGGAGACTGTTTTCCTTTTTGCTTCCTGAACATTGGAGATGTTGAAAATACAGGAGAAAGAGTGAGCTAGAGAGAATGATCACTATTATAAGAAATCAGAGAAGGCCAGGGAGCTTAGGATCTAGCTTGCAGCAGGTGAAGGGACTGGTCTTAAAAAGGAGTAGGAATCCTTCTCCGTCAGAGCAGAAGGAAAGGAGGGACAAGTGAGTGGTTGCTTTAGGGTTTTCCAAATGTATGCTTTTCACAATTCATTTAGAATCAATAAATCTATTTAGAATCAATATTTTACTAATTCAATTGGAATGTAGAAACTTTACTCCCATATAGATTCTTTTACCTTCCACATCTTTGTGCTATATATATATTATATCTACATATATTCAACATCCTATCAGACATTTTCTTCGTTTTTGTTTGTTTGTTTTTGCTTTCAATCATGAAATGTGTTGTAAGGAACTCAAGAGGAGAAAAATCTATTATTTTTACCCAGATATTTACCATTTCTATTGCTTTTCCTTCATTCTTGATGACCCACATTTTCTTCTGGCATCATTTCCTCTCTGTCAGAAAACTTTTTTTTAGCAATTCTCTGAAAGCAGGTTTGCTGGTTTTGAATTATCTTTTTCTTAATCTTAAAATGTATTTATTTCACCATTATTAAGGATATTTTCACTGGATTTAGGATTCTAGGTTGACAACCTTTCATTTTGGTACTTGAAAAATGTTGTGGACTTACTTCTGGATGCCATGCTTTCGAATGAGAAATTCGTTTTCCCTATAGAATACATTGTTTTTCTACGGCTGATTTCAAGATTTTCTTTCTCATGATCTTTCAGCAATTTGATTATGCTGTATCTGGGCATGGATTTCTTTGGGTTTATCCTGAATAAGATTGGCTCATCATTGTAAATCTGTAGATTTGTCCTTTGTCAAACCTGATAAGTTTTCAACCATTATTTCTTCAAATATTTTTTCAACTCAGCACTCTTTCTTGTCTCCTTCTTGGACTCCAATTTTGTGAATTATAGAATTTTTGTTATTGTTCCACAGGTCTCTGAGGTTCATCTTTTCAATCTTTTTTTCTGTGTTCAGATTTGATAATTTCTATTGCTCTGTCTTCAAGTTCACTGACTCTTTTCTCTATAATCTCTATTTTTCCAGTAAGTCCATGCAATAATATTTGTTTGTCTGTGGGGATTTCTTTTTTTTTTTTTTAGTTTTTATTTTCAGTTCAGGGGTACAAGTACGGTTTGTTACATAGGTAAACTTGTGTCATAGGGGTCTGTTGTACAGATTATTTCCTCACCCAGGTATTAAGCCTAGTACCCATGAGTTATTTTTCCTGATCCTCTCCCTCTTCCCACTCTCCACCCTCCAGTAGACTCCACTGTGTGTTATTCCTCTCCATGTGTCTATGTGTTCTCATCATTTAGTTCCCACTTATGAATGAGAACACCTGGTATTTGGTTTTCTTTTCCTATGTTAGTTTGCTAAGGACAACGACCTCCAGCTCCATCCATGTCCCTGTAAAGGACATGATCTTGTTCTTTTTTAAGCTGCATAGTATTCCTTTTTTTTTTTTTTTTTTTTTTTTTTTTTTTTTTTTTTTTTTGAGATGGAGTCTTGCTCTGTCACCAAGCTGGAGTGCAGTGGCACAATCTCAGCTCACTGCAACCTCCACCTCCTGACTGCAAGCGATTCTCCTGTGTCAGCCTCCCCAGTAGCTGGGACTACAGGTGCATGCCATCACACCCAGCTAATTTTTGTATTCTTTAGTAGAGATGGGGATTTAGTAGAGACCGTGTTGGCCAGGATGGTCTTTATCTCTTGACCTCATAATCCACCTGCCTCAGTCTCCCAAAGTGCTAGGATTACAGGTGTGCGCCACCACGCCCAGCCGTATTCCATTTTTATTTCACTGATTATTTCAGTTTTAAAATTTCTATTGGGTTATCCTTTATATTTTTTATTTCTTTGTTGATACTTTCTATTTTAATATTTATTTCAAAAGTGTTCACAATTGCCCCCTAGATAATTTTCATAGTAATTTCTTTAAAGTTTTTGTCAGATAATTATTGTTGGCATCTATTGTCTTTTCCCATGCAACTGAGATTTTCATGCTTCTTTGTATGCCAACTAGTTTTTGGTCTGTATCCTGAACATTTTGAATATTACATTTTAAGACTTTCAAGCTGATTTAAATCCTAAGAAAATATTGATATTTTTGTTTTAGTCTTCTTCGGGCTGTGGATTCCGATGTAAGTTTAGTTTTCAAAGTTTTTGCAGTGCTGTTTGGGTCTGTGCCACCCAGTGGTCAGTCTGAGCATAGGTGAAGATCTACTTGTTAACTTAGGTTTCAAAGTCTTTAGTATATTAGTTAGTATCAAATCCATGAATAAATGAGTCAGGGTAACATCAGGAGTTCAACAGCTTTATGGAGTCACTTCCCCAAGTTCCTGTCTCTGTTATTTCCCTGTATTTTTCTGTTCCTAAGTAACTTCTTTTCAGTCTTCCAGCCCAAAACTGCCCCTTCCATAATTATACTGTGTCCAGCAGAAGGACAAAGAAAGGGTTAAAAGCAGTGGGATTTGGCCCTGCCCTCTTGGAGCTATATCTACATCCAATAGAGAAGAATGTTCCCTTCTCTCAGAGTTTTGGCTCCTGCATACTTTAATTGCCAGTCTATATTGCTGCCACAATATAATCTGGAGACTGGGAACATGAGAATGAAGAAAAAGGAGAGAAGAAATGGGATATTCTTCCACCCCTGAGCTTTAGATATTACCTTTCCCCTGAATCTCTCTTTGCACTACAGTGTTAACTTCTGAGATTTGGGTTACATTGAGTTGAGGCCGGGGGCTGCCAGAAGAAAAAAAACATGGTGCTGGTTTGTTGGTACTTTGAATTCTGATGTTTTTTCATAATATATCTGCTATTTACTTTTTAGCATTCTCAAATAGCTGTTCATGCATTCTGTCCACATTTTGAAGTTCAGTTCAATGGGAGAGAAAGGAAGGTATACATTATTACTCCACCTGTGCAAGAACTGAAAGTTTTTCCACATAAGTCCTTGCACATTACCCAGAACAGGGAGTTTGCAACAAAGCATCATTTATAAATTGACTTGGCTTAGGCTTTGAGCCTGACTGACATGCTTACTTTCCCTTCTCAGTATAGACCAGGATACCTCCATTTGACAAAAAATAGTTGTCTATACTCACAAGACTAATATTTCAGTTAGAACTAATATTTGCAACTGGTCAGGAACTTAATCCAAATTGACTTTATCAAAAGGGAAATGTATTGGCTCATGTAACAGAATAGCCCAGGGATAGAGCTAGTTTTAGATAACATGATTGAATCCAGGAACTCAAATAATGTCAAGGCATGAGCTCTATCCATTTCTGTTATGCTTTCCTTGGCATTATATCCATTTCTTACAGGTTCTTCCCTCATTGTGGCAGGGTAGTTGCCAATAACTCCTGGTTTACAATTTCATGACTTTAAGTCCAGCAGAATAGAGAACACCTCTTTGTCTGTTACTTGAACAAGATTACTGGCATTATCTCTGATCAGATCAGAATAGTTTACTTGAGTTACATGCTCATATCTTAACCACATATTGTGGCTCACAAGAGTGATCGGCCAGACCTGTGTGGCATGTAAATTCTTGGAACTAGAAATAGAGAGCTTTACCCAAAGCACAGAAAGTGAATGGATACAGAGGGTGAGCATTAGGACAAATACCTAATGCATGCAGGGCTTAAAACCTGGATGATGGGTTGATGAGTGCAGCAAACCACCATGGCACATGTATACCTATGTAATAAGCCTGCACGTTCAGCACATGTATCCTAGAATTTAAAGTAAAATTTTTTTAAAAAGAAAACGAAAATGTGGTATACAATGTTTAATGATCAAATCAGGGTAATTAGCATATTCATCACCTCAAACATTTATCATTCATATTCAATTCTTCGTAAGGAAATATATTTTCATTTCTCTTTGGTAAATACTTAGAAGTGGGATTGCTGGCTCTTATGGTAAGTGTATTTTGTGGGGAGAAGCCACTTTCTTCTTTTTTGCTTCAACTTTTAAGTTCAGGGATACATGTGCAAGATGTGCAGGTTTGCTACAAAGGTAAATGTATGCCATGGTGGTTTGCTGCACAGATCATTCCATCACCAAGGCATTAAGCATAGCATCCATTAGCTATTCTTCCTGATGCTCTTCCTCCCCCACCCCTCCCCCGACAGGCCCCAGTGAGTGTTGTTCCCCTCCCTGTGTCCATGTGATCTCATCGTTCAGCTCCTACTTATAAGTGAGAACATGCAGTGTCTGTTCATATCCTTTGCCCACTTTTTAATGAGGTTGCTTGGCTTTTTCTTGTAAATTTGTTTAAGTTTCTTATAGATGTTGGATATTAGACCTTTGTCAAATGCATAGTTTGCATAAATTTTCTCTGCTTTTGGTGTTTTCATCATGAAATCTTTGCCCATGCCTATGTTCTGAATGGTACTGCCTAGGTTTTCTTCCAGGGTTTTCATAGTTTGGGATTTTACATTTAAGTATTTAATCCATCCTGAGTTAATTTTTGTATATGGTGTAAGGAAGGGGTCCAGTTTTGATCTTCTGCATGTGGCTAGCCAGTTATCCCAGCACCATTTATTGAATAGGGGATCCTTTCTGCAATGCTTGTTTTTGTCAGGTTTGTTGAGGATAAGATAGTTGTAGGTGTGCAGTCTTATTTCTGAGTTCTCTACTCTGTTCCATTGGTCTGTGCATCTGTTTTTGTACCACATGCCGTTTTGGTTACTATAGTATAGTTTGACGTCAGGTAGTGTTATACCTCCAGCTTTGTTCTTAAATCACATTTATTGATTTGTGTATGTTGAACCAACTTTGCCTCCCAGGGATAAAGCCTACTTGATTTAGTGGATAAGCTTTTTGATGTGCTGCTGGATTTGATTTGCCAGGATCTTGTTGAGGATTTTTGCATCAGTGTTCATCAAGAATATTGGCGTGAAGTGTTGTTGTTGTTGTTGCTGTTGTTGTTGTGCCTCTTAGGGAGGGGTTCCTCCTCCTCATTTTTTTGGAAGAGTTTCAGTATAAATGCTCCCAGATCTTCTTTGTACATGTGATAGAATTTGGCTATGAATCCAACTGGTCCTGGGCTTTTTCTGGTTGGTAGGCTATTTATTACTGATTCAATTTCAGAGTCTGTTGTTGGTCTTGGGAGTGGGTATGTGTCCAGGAATTTCTTCCTGGACAGAGAAGAAATGTGTCATTTCTTCTTTGAATGTTAAAAGAAAAGAATGTGTCATCAATTTCTTCCAGATTTTCTAGTTTATGTGTATAGAGGTGTCCATAATATCCCAATGATTCTTTGTTTTTCTGTGGGGTCAGTGGTAATATCCCCTTTGTCATTTTTAATTGTGTTTATTTAGATCTTCATTCCTTTTTTTCTTTATTAGTCTAGCTGGCAGTCTGTCTATTTTATTGATTTAAAAAAAAAAACAAAAAACAACTCCTGGATTCATTTATCTTTTGAATGGTTTCTCATATCTCAATCATCTTCAGTTCAGCTCTGATTTGGGTCATTTCTTATCTTCTGCTAGCCTTGGGGTTGGTTTGCTCTTGGTTCTCTAGTTCATTTAGTTGTGATGTTAGTTTGTTACATTGAGATCTTTATAACTTTTTGATGTGGCCATTTAGTGCTATAAATTTTCCTCTTAACACTGCCTTAGCTGTGTTCCAGAGATTCTGGTATTTTGTGTCTTTGTTCTCATCAGTTTCAAAGAGCTTCTTGATTTCTGCCTTAATTTCATTATTTACCCAAAAGTGGTTCAGGAACAGGTTATTTAATTTCCATGTAACTGTAAGGTTTTGAACAAATTTCTTAGTCTTGATTTCTAATTTGATTGTGCTGTGGTCCAAGAGAGTGGTTGTTATGATTTCACTTCTTTTGCATTTGCTTGGGAGTGTTTTGTTCCAATTATATGGTCAATTTTAGAGCATGTGCCATGTGGCAATGAAAAGAATGTATATTCTATTGTTTTTGGGTAGAGAGTTCTGTAGATGTCTGTCACGTTAATTACACATATCCATAACAACCATGAATATAAACAGGCTAAATGCCCCAATTAAAAGGCACAAAGTGGCAATCTAGATAAAGAACCAAGACCCATTGGTCTACTGTCTTCGAGAGACTCATCTCATATCTACCAAGCAAATGGAAAATAGAAAAAGGCAGGAGTTTCAATCCTAATTTCAGACAAAACAGGTTTAAACCAACAAAGTTTTAAAAAGACAAAGAAGGGCATTACATAATGGTAAAGGGTTCAACTGGACAAGAAGAGCTAACTATCCTAAATGTATATGCACCCAATACAGGAGCACCCAGATTCATAAAGCAAGTCCTTAGAGACCTTCAAAAAGACTTAGACTCCCACACAATAATAGTGGGAGACTTCAATACCCCACTGATAGTATTAGGCAAATCATCAAAGCAGAAAATTAACAAAGACATTTACCTGAACTCAGCATTGAATCAATTGGACCTGAAAAAGTTATTTTTCTATTCTGGATGAACTTATATCACTTCTGGATATACCTTTATCAATATATGTGTGATGGATTTTTTTTTCATTCTAGCTTGCTTTTTCATTTTCTTACCAAATTTTTTCAAAGAGTAAAAGGTTTTAATTTTGATTAAGTTAAATTTTTGTAACATTTTTATTTTATCATATATGATTTGTGTCCTATCTAAGGAGTATTGCCGTCCTACAAATTTGAAAATAATTTTCCTATGTTTTCTCCTAGAATTGTTACGGTTTTATCTATTTAATTTTTCATTTTTAACCCTGTTCTTGTTTGCCCCAAGAATATTCATCAGTGGCACCTGCAGCTGCAGCATTTCCCCTGACATAACTTTGCCACAAAATATTTCACTTTTATTATTATTTTTGCGTTGGTCAATTATATCAGCTTTGGAAACAAAAGGCATTATTCTATTAATATCATTCTGTTTTTAGTGGTGGTATTTACATTTACAAAATATAGTAATTCTTGATTGCTGAAAATTTCAAATTCTAGAATACATAGCATTCCTACACATGATGTTAACATTGTTCTCAAACAGTTGTTGGCCAAAGATTCATTTGATGAATTCAGTTTTTCTGAAATAGATGATTCTGATGATTCAGATGGTTCTGATGTTAGTTCTGTTTAGAAATAATTCCAAGAACAGTTTTTATATTTTATTTTCACATTGAAAATCAGTCAGATTTGCTCCAGCCTCAAAGAGTGTGTTTATGTAAAATTAAAAGAGTGCTGGCAGTGAGCTGCACTTTTTTTTCTAAATAGGAAAAGGATTAACTATTATGGATATTAATTGTACATACTTATAGGGTACATGTGGTATTTTTATACAAGCATACAATGTGCAATAATCAAATCACAGTAACTGGGATATCCATCACCTCAACCATTTATTATTTCTTCATGTTGGGAACATTCCAATTCCACTCTTTTAGTTATTTAGAAATATGTAATAAATTATTGTTAACTATAGTTGTCCTATTGTGATACTGTATTCTACATTTTTTTTACTTCCATCTAACTATAAGGTTTTTCAAGATGGGGTATTACTATGTTGCCCAGGCTAGCCTCAAACTCCTGGGCTCAAGCAATCTTCCCACATCAACTTCCCAAATAGTAACTGTATTTTTGTACCCATTTTGTTAAGTGAAATAAGCCAGGCTCAAAAAGATAACTATTACATATTCTTACTCATATTGGGAGCTTTAAAAAATGAACTCATGGAGATAGAGAGTAGAATGATGGTTACCAGAGACTGGGAAGGTTAGTGGGGAGGAGGGATAAAGAGGGAATAGTAAATGGGTACAACTTTATATTTTACCTTTAGCTCCCTGGTTAATTTTGAGTTAAATTTTGTGTATACTGTGAGGCAAAAGTCAATGTTCATTTTTTCCGTATGAACATCCAGTTCTTCTAGCACTATTTAGATGAAAAGACATTTTACTCCTTTGAATCTTTGTAGCAAATGAATTGAACATGTCTGAGTCTATTACGTTTCAGTGACCTATATGTCTATGCTTTCACCAATGTCTAACTCTTTTGATTACTGTAACTATAATAAGGCTAACTTAAGCACTGTAATTTCTCTAATATTGTTTATATTTTAAGAAATTGATTTGCATTTTCTAGGTTATTTGTGTTTCCATATAAATTATACTATCAACTTGTCAATGTCTATAAAAAAAAGTCTGCTGAGGTTTTTATTGTTATTGCATTAAATCTATATGTCACTTTGCTGGTATTTTTTTCTGTTGAATGTCTGATAGACTTCAGTGAAGCCATCTGGACCTGGAATTTCTAGATGTTTAGTAACAAATTAAATTTCTTTACTATATATAATGTTATTCATGTTTTCTGTTTTAGCTTCTGTCCATTTTTGTAGGTTATATTTTTCAAGGAATTTGTTCATGTAAATTGTCAAGTATTCTAGCATAAAATCGTTCACAATACTTACTTATTACCTTTTAATGACTTAATGATATATACTGATGTGCTCTTTGCTATTTCTGGTATTGTTTGTTTTCTCTTTTATTTTCTTGATCTGTCTATCTGGATGTTTGTTGATTTTGATCTTTAGTTGATCTTTAATTTACTTATTAGGTTTTTCTTCTATTTTATTGTTTTTTCCTCTTTATTTTTTCTTTTTTCTACTCGTTTACCTCAGTTGTACTTTGTTCTTTTTCTAGCTTCTTAATCATTGATTTAAGGCCTTTTTCCTTTTCAAAAAACATTTAAAGCTTTGATTTTCTTTGTAAGTACTATATCATCTTAATCCAACAAAGTTTTGTTGCATATTCGTTATCATTCTTCTCAAAATATTATCTAACACCTCTTGTAATTTATTCTTTGACTCATGATTTATTTAGAAGTATATTTTTAAATTTGCAAATATTTGGAATTTCTGATATATATTATTGATATTTATTTCTAATTTAATTCCACTGTGGTCAGAGAACATCCTTTGCATAATTTCAGTCATTTTATATTTATTGAAACTTGTTTTATGGCCCAGAATATAGTCCACCTTAGTAAATGCACCATGAGTACTTGACAATAATGATGTGTATTCTGCAATTGCCTGGTGTAGTATTTTATAAATATTAAGTCACAGTAGTTGATAGAGTTGTTCATGTCATGTATATCTTTACTGACTTTTTTGTTTAGTTGTTGTGTCAATTGCTAAAGCATAGGTGTTAAAATCTCCTACAACAATTTTAGGGTTGTTTATTTCTCTCTGTCAATTTTTGTCTCATGCACTTTGAGGCTCTATTATAGGCATGTACATATATATCATTCTTATGTCCTCCTGATCAACAGTCTCTTTGTATCTTTACGTTTAAAGTGTGCCATTTTGAGGCAAGATATAATTGTATTTTTATACATACTGATAATCTCTGTATTTTCATTAGAATGTTTAATTCTTTTTTCTTTTTCTTAGAGACAGGATCTTGCTATGTTGCTCAGGCTGGAGTACAATGGCACAATCATAGCTCCCTGAAGCCTCCAACTCATGGGCTCAAGTGATTCTCTGGCCTCAGCCTTCTGAGTAGCTAGGAGTGACTACAGGTGCACACCACCACACCTCGCTAATTTTTATTTTTTGTAGAGACAAGGTCTGGCTATGTTGCCCAGGCTGGTCTAAAACTCCTGACCTCAAGTGATCCTCCTGCCTTGGCCTCCCAAAGCACTGGGATTATAGGCATGAGCCACCATGCTTGGCCATAGACCATTAATTCTTAATGCAATTTTTATGTAATTGGACCTAGCTCTACCATTTTATTGTTTTATCTTTGTTCCCTCTATTTTATTGTTCCTCCATTTCACATTTCCTGTCTTCTTTCAGATTATTGTAATGTTTTTATTATTCAGTTTTATCTGTGACCTTTTAAGATAATATGTTTGTGTGTCTGTGTGTGTACGTGTTTGTGATTTTAGTGGCTTCTCTAAGGATTGAAATATGCATCATCTTTACAGTCCATTTAGAGTTAATATTGTATCACTTCGTAGAAAATTTGGACATGTTGGAAATATACAGATCTCTTTACACATCTTGATTATTCTTTATATCAGTGGTCCCAATCCTTTTGGCACCAGGGACCAGTTTCATGAGAGACAGTTTTTCCATGGACCGGGGTGGGTGAGGGACAATGGTTTGGGGATGATTCAAGTGCATTACATTTATTGTACACTTTATTTCTATTAGTATTACCTTGTAATTTATAATGAAATAATTATACAACTCACCATAATGTAGAATCAGTGGGAGCATAAGCATGTTTTCCTGCAACTAGATGGTCCCATCTGGGAGTGTTGGAAGACAGTGAGAGACCGTCAGGCATTAGATTCTAACCTAGATCCCTCACAGGGTTCCTAACAGGCCACAGACTGGTACTGCTTTGTGGCCCAGGGGTTGGGGACCCTTGCTTTATGTTATAGTTCTCATACATATTAAAACTATATGTATTAACAATTTCACAATATAATGCTATAATTTTGCCTTAAAAGGGCATATGCATTTTAAAGAAATTATGAGGGAAAAAATAATCTTTCATATTTACTATCTCTGATGCATTTTTTGGTTCATTTTTTGGACCCATGTTTCCCTCTGGTATAATTCTCCTTCAGCCTATGTACTTCTTTTAGCATTTCTTCTAACGCAGGCTTGCTCTGCATGAATTTTCTTGGTTTTCCTTATCTAAAAATGTTGTTATTTTATCTCCATTATTGAAGAATGTTTTCACAGTTTATAAAACTAGATTGATCATTTTTTCTTTCCACATGTTAAAGAATCATTTCATTGTCTCTATGAGTTATGATGAGAAGTCTGCAGTCACTCAAATTATTGTTTTCTTCTATGTAATGTGTCATTGTTCTCTAGATGCTTTTAAGATTTTCTTTTTATTTTTGGTTTTCAGTAGTTTGGTTATAATGTGCCTAGGAATGATTTTTTTAATGTATTCTGATTAAAATCTCTAGATATGTACATTTATGACTTATATCAAATTTGGAAAACTTTCAGCCATAATTTCTTTACATATTTTTTCTGCCCCATTTTCTCCCTGTTTCTTCTTTGACTCAAATTATGCTGAACATTTTGATATTGTCCTACATATATCTGATAATCTGTTCATTTTAAAATATTTTTTCCTTATCGTTTTCAGGTAGTATAATTTCCATGAATCTATATTTACATTCGTTTTCTTTTTCCTCTGTCACCTCTATTCTTCTCTTAAGTCCATCTAATGAAGTTTTAATTTCAGCTATTGCATTTTTCATCTCCAAAATTTTCTTTTCTGTGTTTTCTATTTTTCTGCTGATTTTTCCTATATTTTCAATTCACTTCTAGTGTAATTTCTTTAATTCATTTAATATAGTTATAGTAGCTGCTTTAAAGTCCTTGTATGACAATTTTAACATCTAGGTCATCTCAGAGTTGGCCTGTGCTGATTATATTTTCTCTTGAGAATTGGTCACATTTTCCTGGCTCTTTGTGTTTCCAGTAATTTTGGATTATACTCTGAATATTGTGGACATTATGTTATGGAGGTTCTGGGTTCTATTTGTCTGATGAATGCTGATGTTTTGTTGTCTCAGAAAATTTAAGAGGGAACTTGCCCTCTTGCCAGTTTTGACTACCTTACCCTATCTTCTTTCTTTTGCTTATACTTCAGAATTCTCAAGTGTTTATTACATACACACATACACACGTATATTATATATGTATATATAATATATATGTGTATATATATATATAGAGAGAGAGAGAGTCTGGAGTTAATAGTAGTTGCTGTTTATGGGGTAATTGGTCTGTACCGCACTTATCGTGTCATATCTGAGGCAGCACCTCCTTCTTGATTGTTTATAGGTAAATTTGATATTTTGAAGTGTTCTTTTATATACCCCGAAGACTTTGATAACTGAGTTTAGTTAAAACAAATAGATTCACACGGACCCCAAAAATATACACAGCAACATGCTAAATTTTAAAAATCATTTTCCCAGAAGTAATGCATTGAAATCATTTTTCTCCTTCCATTTGCATAATCTTTTCTCCTCTTGCAATTAATAGCACTCAACAAAATTAAGCCTAATGTAGTTGGGCAGAGAATAATTTCAAGACCTCCGTGTCTAGGCCCCTTTATATTGACCTTGAGAATAACTTGGTCATAAAATAAGGGTTAAGATGACAAATAAACACAGCTACCACTAGCCACCGCTAACAAAACCAGAACCTTCATTCCAGGGTTTTACCCCATAATTCAGTATGGACAATCCAACTGAGTTTCTGGTTTAGATAAATGATTTCACCCCTCAAAGACATGAGTATTGGAAACTTCTGGGTTGGTGATTGTGACATGTATCCTCAAAACAACTAGAACTTTTATAGTTATTCCTTTTTAAATGTCAAGACTAAATCTGTGATCAAGGGCCTTTTAAGTATATCTTAAGAATCACGATAGTGCAATCTAGTAATGGGTACTTACAGTGTACCGCCAGGCACTCTTCTAAGTGCTTTATGCATATCATCTCATTTAATCCTCACCATAATCCTGTGAAGTAAGAACTATTATTGTACCCCTGTAATGGTTAATTTTATATGTCAACTTGACTGGACCATGGAAGGAACAGATATCAAGCTAAACATTATTTTTGGTTGTGTCTGTGAGGGTGTTTTGACATGAGGTTAGCATTAGAATTGTTAGACTGAATAAAAATATTGCCCTTCCCAGTGTAGGTGGGCATCATCCAATCCATTCAGGACCTGAACAGAACAAAAGGTAGAGGAAAGGTGGATTCTTTCTCTGCCTGACTGCTTAAGCTTGGACATTGGTCTTCCTCTGCCTTTGAATTTAGACGGGAAGTTACAGCCTCATTTCTCCTGGTTCTCAGTCCTTCAGATTCAGACTAGAACTATACCATTGGCCTTTCTGCATATCCAGCTTGCAAATGGAAGACTGTGAGACTTCTCAGCCTCCACAAACACACTAGCCAATGAGCCAATTTTTTTATTATACACACACACACACACGCACACACACACATATGCATATATACATATATATCTGATTGTGGGACAATGTGAGGATTAAATGAGATTATATGCATAAAGCACTTAGAATAGTGCCTGGTTGTGCATTGTAGGTGTGTGTGTGTGTGTGTGTGTGTGTGTATAAATTGGTTCTGTTTTTCTGGAGAACACTGACTAATACAACCCATTTCTCGTATAAGGAAACTTAGACATGGATTTGAGTTTGAGTCCCGGTTTCTCTTTGGGCAGGAAGAGTAGATGAAGTAAGACTGAATCTACACAATCCTGAATCCCTAGGGAAATTCCATTATAATACTATCTGTATCAGTTAGAAATTTTTGGTTATAAATAACAGAAAACCTAATTCAATCTTTCTCAAAAAAATAGTGAATATACGGTTCATATATTAGTAAAGCATGCCTTATAGCGGCTTACTCAAAGAAGAATGTATTATTATCATATATCAAGAAGTCTCTAAATAGGCTGCTTCATGGGTTTGTTTAGCAGCCTGACAATGTCACAATTTTTTACAATTATCTTTGCACTTCCCTCATGCTTGTCACTTCATGGCTACAAAGTAGTGCTGCAGCTCCAGAGATCAAATCTTCATTCAATGCAAGAAGTAAAGATGGATGAGTAGTACCATTCATATAGGTCCCCTTTATCAAGAAAAAAACAAAAATTTATTGGAACTTCCTCAGCAAAATTTCACTTATATCTCCTTGGCAAACTGTCATATGGCCACATCTAGTTACAAAGGAGGATGATAAAGTGAATATTCAGATTTTTCTGCCTTTAGAGTGGCAAACCACATAAAAATGGATTTGGGAATGGACGTTGTGTCAGCTGATTGGCAGTGTCTACCACACTCCATTTCTCTGCATCTCTTAGTTCTTCCTTCTTTGGTATATAAACTTCATCTTCAGGCTAGACCTGATATGGTGGCAAGATGTTTTCTGCTTATCTAAAGCTCACATCCTCATGCCATCAGTTCCCAGGGAAGAGAAAGAACTCCTCTTTAGCCAGTATTTTTTTTTCATCTTATTGGCTCTCAATGAATTGTGTGCCAATCCCTCTATCAATTACTTTGACCAAGATGGTTGAGAATGTGAGAAGGGTAGTTTCAAAAAGGGAATTCAAGGTATTGTTATCAGAAGTAGGGAGTAATGGATACTGAGAAGCAAGCAAGTAATTAACTACCTATCCCTATTTCACCATCCACTTTAATATTTTGTGACTCTTTCCTTCCCCATTTGCACTAGAGACAATCTGGTTAGACTGTGCTGATTAATACAGAATGGCTATCAACATGTAGTTGGCTATTACATGTGAAAATTAATGGTGTAGAGATTTCCCCAGTCAATGAATATCCTATATCAAAATTTAACCTAATAAGTGGCATCCACATAGGACTATAACTAGCATCATAATAATGAAAGACTGAATTCTTGTTTCCACTAAGATTGAAAAGAAGGCAAAGATATTCACTAACACCACTCATAATCAACATTGTATTGGAATCCATAGCCAGCGCTAAGATTTAAGTAAGGAAAAAGAAATATAAGACAAACAGATTGGAAAGTAAAAAAGATAACTCTATTCACAGACAACAACAGTGTCTCTACAGATAATCCCAGAGTCTACAGAAAAACTTCTAGAACTCATAGCTTTTTTGAACCCATCAAGGAGCTTGGGTTTCAGAGCAAACAACTGGCCCATATCTAAGGGAGAAAGGATGGTGCATGTGACAAACGAGAAGACAAAAGTACACACTCATATAAGACACAAGAACCTTGTAAGAAGCATTGAGCTAGAATAGTTGACAACATGGTGAAGGCTGAGAGTAATCTGGCAAGATAGTGTAAAACCCCTTAGATGGTAACCTATCAGATCATATACCTAAGATGCAAGGACCTAGTACATGTCTATAACTAAGTCTTAATCATAACAACAGAGGCCACACCTCACACTACCATCAAGCTAAAAAGCTTAAAATAGTAAACAACAGAATTCTGCTTGGAGACGAATGAGAAAGGAACAAAGACACATTCTCTGGGGCACAGCACAAATAGAAACCCTGAATCTCATAATTACACAGATATTGTTCTGGTTGACCATTCTCCATGATAGACACAAATTCTCTATAAAAATTTGAAGCCTGTGGTGGTTCACTGATGGTAACCATAGCAGCAATATATCTCAAATTGAGCCTAACTACTAACTGCAATAATGCAAACCCTCACACTAAAGGCCTACTAGAAGGAAAGGCATGTGCATTTCAAGGCATAAAATCTATTTACCTTGGTCTCTATTTCCCACCCAACTTATTCAACTTTCCACAAAATATTATGAGGCCTGTGAAAAGGCAAAAAGAAAAGCAACACATTCCCAAAGAGACAAGAAATATTCAAAGTCAAAATTAGATATGACACAAATTTGGAAACTCTGACAGGTAACTTAAAATAACTATGAGTAGTTAGTTAAATGTTCCACCAGAAAAAGTGGACAACACACAAGATAGATGGGTAATTTCTGCAGAGAGATCAAAACTATAATAAAGGATCAAATATAAATGCTGGAAATGAAAAACAAAATAATGGAGATGAAGAATACCTTTGAGGGGCCCATCAGAACTGACACCTCTGAGGACAAAATCCATAGACCTTAAAATATATTAAATTGAAACAAAAATTTAGATGAGCAAATTGGTTACACTGAGACAAAAAAAGAATGAGGAAAAGAAAACATTCAAGAGCTGTGTGACAATATCACATGTTCTAACATTCATGTAATTAGAATCACCAAAGGAAAAGAGAGAGAAAGAATGGGGCAGAAAAAGTATTTTTAAAAACAATGACTGATAATTTTTTTTGAAAATTAATGACAAACACCAAATTGCATACCCAAGCTCAGAGTGCACCAAACATGACTTTTTAAAAACCAAACAAACTAGGCATATTTTATTCAAACTGCTGGAAAACAAAAGACAAAGAGAAAATCCTGAAGGCAGAGAAAAGGAAATATCAAACACAGTGAAAAAAGATAAGAACAGCAGACTGTTTGTCACAAGCCATACAAGTCAGGACACAATGGAATGATCATTTTAACATGTAGAAAGAATAATTTGTCAACCCAGGATTCTATATCCAGAAAAAAAGTCTTTTTAAAATGAAGGTGAAATAAAAATTGTATCAGACAAGCGAAAACTGAGATAATTCATTGTCAGAAGACTCATTCTACAAGATAAAGGAAAGTTTTTCAGGCAGAAAGAGTATCATATCAGACTAAAATGTGGGACTACACAAGGAAATAAAGAGTGCTAGAAATGAAACAGGAAGGTAAAGTTAAATTATTTTTCTTATTTGTATTGTTCTAAATGATAACTCACTGTCTAAAGAAAAAATATAATAACAATTTATTTATATTTATAGCATATATAAAATTAGAAGTTGTGCTAACAAAAACACAATGGATGGAAGGGAGCAATTGGGAATGTACAGTTGTAAAAGCCTTACACTTCATGTGAAGTAGGAGAATAATAATTGCTGGTAGACCGTGATTTTTTAAATGTGTATCATAAACTCTGGGAAGGCACTAAATTTTTATTTAAAATGTCATTAAGAGAAGATAAAACAGAATTTTTAAATGCTGAAATAACACAAGAGAAGGCAGAAAAGGAAGAATAATGAAACACAGATGAAATAGAACAAATAGAAAACATCTAAGAAAATGGTAGATTTTAATCCAACCAGATCAATAATCAATAAGTGTAAATATTCTCAACACACCAGTTTAAAGGCAGTATCCGATTGGATTTAGAAATTATCCAAACCCAACTACATGTTGTCTATAAGAAACTCACTTTAACTGTAAAGGTATAGATATGTTGAAAGTAAAAGAGTGGAGAAATATATATAATGCAAACACTAACTGAAACAAAACTAGAATAGCTATGCTAATATTAGGCAAAAATAAACTTCAGAAAAGGAATATTAACAGGGATATAGAGAGACATACATGATAATGAAGGGATCAACTCTCCAAAAGACATAATCCAAAACACATAATGCTCTTTACAACATAGTACTATGCACATAGCACATAGTATATGAAGCATTTTAAATTACTGAAATTGAAGAATACAGAAATCCATAATTATAGCTGAACACTTTGACACTTCTCTCAACAGCTGGTAGAACAAATAAACAGAAAATTAACAAGGATATAGAAGATCTGAACAGCACTATCAAACAACAAGACGTAATTGACATTTATAAAACATTCCACCCAACAAAAGCAGAATACAATTTCTTTTCAAATGTGTATGGAATATTCGCCAATGTAGACCACACTTTGGGTTGTAAGACAAACCTCAACAAATTTAAAAGAATATTAATCGTATAAAGTATGTCTTCAGATTGCAGTGGAATTAAACTGGAAATCAGTAACAGAAACATAATCTGGAAAAATTCCCAACTTTTTTGTAAATTGAACAACATCCATCTAAGTAACCCAGTGATCAGAGAAGAAATATGAAAGGGAATTTTAAAATATTTTGAGCTGAATGAAGATGAAAATACCACAGATAAAACTTTGTATGGTGTAGCTACATTAGTGCTTAGAGGGAAATTTATATTTTTAAATTCTTATATTGGAAAAGAAGTTTTCTATAAATAATCTCAGCTTCATCCTTTTAATGTATGTGTGGTCTTTTGCTAAATGAGAATTATTCTTGCCTGATATTGGTAATTGTCTTCTTGATTTTTTTTTCTTGGTCACTCTGGGTAAAGGTCTATCAATTTTGTTGATATTTTTAAAAAGCCAACTTTTGTTCCATTGATATCTATTAATTTTCTCTTTTAAACTTTATTGATTATTTTCTCGGCTTTATTATTTCCTTTCTTCTGCTTACTGTGGGTTTATATAAATAAACCACTTTGAGTAGTCATCTGGTATGTGTCTCCTTCAGCTTGAAGAGTTCCTTTCAAACTTCTTATAGGGCTGATCTCTTAGCAATGAATTTTCTCAGTCTTTGTTTATGTGACACTGTATTTATTTTGCCTTCACTTTTGAAAGATAATTCTGCATAACATAGTATTCTTGCTCAACAGATTTTTTTTCTTTCAGCACTTTGAATATATAATCCCACTGCCTCTGGCCTCCATTGATTCTGATGAAATACAAGCCATTAACAGTCATTCCCTTATACATGATGAGTAATCTCCTGCTGCTTTCAAAATTATTTTCTTTGCCTTTGTTACTTAGCATCTTGACTAGGATGTGTCTAGGTGTGGCTGTTTGTATTTATCTTATATGGCATTTGCTGAGCTTCTTTGATGTGTAGATTAATGCTTCTCATCAAATTTGAGAAGTTTTTTTTTTGTTTCAATCTTTTTTCATATTTTTTATTTTTAATTTTTGTACATAGCAGGTATATATATTTATGGGGTACATGAGATATTTTGGTACAGGTAACCAATGCGTAATAATCACATCATGGAAAATCAGTATTCACCCCATCAAGCATTTATCATTTGTGTTACAGTCTAATTATACTCTTTTAGTTATTTTAAAATGTACAATTAAGTTATTATTGACTCTAGTTCCCCCACTGTTATGCTATCAAATACTAGAAGTTATTCATTCTATTTTTTGGTACCCATTAACCATCCTCACCTTCTCCCTATTAACCACTACAATTTGAGGCTCTGGTATCCATTCTTCTTTACTCTATCTCCATTAGTTCAATGACTAATGACTGCCAGTTCCATCCATGTTGTTGCAAATGACAGGATCTCATTCTTTTTTATGACTGAATAGTACCTCATTGTGTATATGTACATTTTCTTTATACATTTATTGGTTGAGGAACACTTAGGTTGCTTCCAAATCTTGGCTATTGTGAACAGTGCTGCAAAAAACATGAGGGTCCAGATGTCTTTTTGATATACTGATTTCTTGTCTTTTGGGCATATACCCAGCAATGGGATTGCTGGATTGTATGGTAGCTCTATTTTTAGATTTTGGAGAAACTTCCAAACTGTTCTCCATAGTTGTTGTACTAATTTACATTCCCACCAACAATGTATAAAGATTCCCTTTTCTCCACACCCTCACCAGCATTTGTTATTGTCTGTCTTTGGGATATAAGCCATTTTAAGTGGGGCGAGAGGAGAATGTAGTTTAGATTTGCATTTATCTGATGATCAATGATGCTGAGCCCTTTTTCATATTCCTGTTTGCATTTGTATGCCTTCTTTTGAGAAATGTCTCCAAATCTTTTGCCCATTTTTAAATCACATTTTTATATTTTCTTCTATAGAGTTGTTTGAGCTCCTTATTTATTCTGATTATCAATTCCTTGTCAGATGAGTAGTTTGCAAATATTTTCTTCCATTCTGTGGGTCATCTCTTCACTTTGTTGATTGTATTCTTTGCTGTGCAGAAGCTCTTTAACTTGATGTGATCCCATTTTTCCATTTTTGCGTTGGTTGCCTGTGCTTGCAAGGTAATTCTCGAGAAATTTTTGCCTAGATCAATGTCCTGGAGAATTCTCCCAATGTTTTCTTGTAGTAGTTTCGTAAGTTTAGTCTTAGATTTAAGTATTTATTCCATTTGGATTTGGTTTTGTATAAAGTGAGAGATGGGTTCTAGGTTCATTCTTCTGCTTATGTATATCCACTATTCCCCTCAGCATTTATTGAAGAGACTTCCTTTTCCCCAATGTATGTTCTTGGCACCTTTACAGAAAGTGAGTTCACTGTAGGTATGTGGATTTGTTTCTGGGTTCTCTATTCTATTCCATTGGCCTATGTGTATATTCTTATGCCAGTACCATGCTGTTTTGGTTACCATAGCTCTGTAGTATAATTTGAAGTCAGGTAATATAATTCCTCCAGTTTTCTTCTTTTTGCTCAGAATAGTTTGGGCTACTTTGGGTCTTTTATGGTTCTATATAAATTTTAGAATTGCTTTTTTTGATTTCTGTGAAGAATATCATTGGTATTTTGATATGGATTGCATTGAATCTGTAGATTGCTTTGGGTAGTAGGAACATTTTGACAACACTGATTCTTCCAATCCATAAACATAGAATATCTTTCCATTTTTTTGTGTGTGTACTCTTCAATTTCCTTCATCAGTGTTTTACAACTTTCATTGTAGAGATCTTTAACTTCTTTGGTTAAGTTAATTTCTAGGTATTTAAATTTTTGTGTGGCTATTATAAATGGGATTACTTTTTGATTCTTTTCAGATTGTTTGCTGTTGGAATATAGTAATGCCATTGAGTTTTGTATGTTGATTTTGTATCCTGCAACATTCCTGAATTTGTTTTATCAGTTCCAATAGGTTTCTTGTGGAGTCTTTAGGTTTTTCCAAATATAAGATCATATCATCTACAAACATGGATAATTTAACTTCTTCCTTTCCAATTTGGAGGTCTTTTATTTCTTTCTCTTGTCTGATTGCTCTAGCTAGGACTTCCAATACCATGTTGAATAACAGTGGCAAAAATAAGCATCCTTGTCATGTTCTGATCTTAGAGGAAAAGCTTTCAACTTTTCCCCATTCACTATGATACTAGCTGTGGGTCTGTCACATATGGCTTTTATTATGTTGAGGTATGTTCCATCTATATACCTAGGTTTTTTTAGGGTTTTTCTTTATCATGAAAGGATGTTGAACTTTATCAAATCTTTATTAAGCATTTATTTTAATGATCATATGGTTTTTGTCCTTCATTCTGTTGCTATATCACATTGATTGACTTGCATATGGTGAACCATTCTTGCATTTCTGGGATAAATCTCACTTGGTCATGATGAATGATCTTCTCAATGTGTTGTGCAACTTGGTTTGCTAGTATTTTGTTGAAGAATTTGCATCAATATTCATCAGGGAATGTTGGCCTGTAGGTTTATATAGTTTCCAAAATTTCTCTTGTTATTTATTTATACTTTTATTCCATTGTGATGCTTGATATGATTTCAATTTTTTGCATGTTTTAAGATTTGTTTTGTTACCTAACATGTGATCTATCCTTGTGAATGATTTATGTTTTGAGGAGAAAAATGTGCATTCTGCAGTTGTTGGATGAAATGCTCTGTAAATATCCATTAGGTTCATTTGTTCTATAGAGCATAATTAGTCCATGTTTCTTTGTTGATTTTCTGTCTGGGAGATCTGTCCAATGCTTACAGTGGGGTGTTGAAGCCTTCAGCTATTATCATATTGGGGTCTGTCTCTCTTTAGCTCTAATAATATTTGCTTTGTATATCTGGGTGCCCCAATACCAGGTACATATGTATTTACAATCATGTTCTCTTGCTGAATTGGCCCCATAATCATTATATGATGACCTTTGTCTCTTCTTACAATTTTTGTCATGAGGTCTACTTTGTCTGATGTATGTATAGCTACTTCTGCTCTTTTTGGTTTCATTGGCATGGGATATCATTTTCTATTTATTTGTTTCCAGTCTATATGTATCCTTATAGGTGAAGTGTGTTTATTGTAGGCAACAGATCATTGGGTCTTGTTTTTTAATTTGTGCAGCCATTCTGTTTTTTAATTGGAGAGTTTAGTCTATTTACATTCAATGTCCTTATTAATAAGTAGAGACTTACACCTACCATTTTGTTATTTGTTTTCTGGTTGTTTTGTGATCTCTTCCTTCTTTCATTCCTTCCTGTCTTGAAAAGGTGATTTTCTCTGGTGGTATAATTTAATTTCTTGTTTTTTATTTTTTGTGTCTGTTATATGTTTTTCAATTTGAGGTTACCATGAGGCCTGCAGATACTATCTTATATCCCATGATTTTAAACTGCTGACAATTTAACACTGATTGCATAAACAAACATACATGCAGAAAGAAAACTAATACAAACTCTACACTTTAACTTCATCCCCTTGCTTTTAAATTTTTTATTGTTTCCCTTTATGTCTTACTGTACTGTCTATGTCTTGAAAAGTTGTTTTGGTTATTATTTTTGATTCATTTTGGTTCATCATTTAATCTTTCTTTTTTAATTTTACTTTAAGTTCTGGGATACATGTGCAGAACGTGCAGGTTTGATACATAGGTATAGATGTGCCACGGTGGTCTGCTGCACCTATCAACCTCTCATTATTTAATCTTTCTATGTAAGTTAAGAGAAGCTTACACACCTCTTACAGTGTTGTACTATTCTGTATTTTTCTGTGTGCATACTATTACCAGTGAGTTTTGTACCTTTAAATAATTTCTCATTAATGCCCATTAATGTCCTTTTCATTCAGATTGAAGTACTCCCTTTAGCATTTTTTTGTAGGACAGGTCTGGAGTTGATTAAATCTCTCAGCTTTTGTTTGTCGGGGAATGTCTTTATTTCTCCTTCATGCTTTAAGGATATTTTCACTGGATATACTATTCTAGGGTAAAAGGTTTATTGTTTCAACACTTACATCATGCCACTCCCTCCTTGCCTGTAAGGATTCCACTGAAAAGTCTGCTGCCAGACATATTGAAGCTCTATCATACGTTATCTCTTTTTTCTTGCTGCCTTTAGGATCCTTTCTTTATCCTTGACCTTTGAGAGTTTGATCGTTAAATGCCTTAAGATAGTCTTTGAGTTATATCTGCTTAGTGTTGTGTAAGCTTCTTGTACTTGAATGTTATCTCTCTCTATGTTTGGGACATTCTGTCATATTATGTCTTTGAAAAAAACTTTCTACTCATATCTCTTTCCCTACCTTCTCTTTAAGGCCAGTAACTCTTAGATTTGCCTTTTTGAGACTCTTTTCCACATCTGTAGGCACACTTCATTTTTTTTATTCTTTTTTGTCTCCTCTGACTTTGTATTTTCAAATAGCCTGTCTTCAAGCTCACTCATTCTTTCTTCTGCTTGATCAATTCTGCTATGAAGAGATTCTGATGCATTCTTCAGCATGTCAATTGCATTTTTAACTCTAGAATTTTTGCTTGATTCTTTTTAAGTTTTTAAATCTTTGTGTTAAATTTATCTGATAGAATTCTGAGGTTTTTCTTTGTGTTTTCTTGAATTTCTTTGAGTTTCCTCAAAACAACTATTTGGAACTCCCTGTCTGAAAGCCAGATATCTCTGTTTCCCCAGGATTGATCCCTGATGCCTTATTTACTTCTTTTGATGAGATTACATTTTCTTTTCCTGGATGATGTTGATGCTTGTAGATGTTCTTCAGTGTCTGGGCATTGAAGTGTTAGGTATTTATTGTAGTCTTCAAAATATGGGCTTGCTTCTGTCTGTCCTTCTTAGGAAGATTTTCCAGGTATTCAAAGGGATTTGGACCCCAAACCCAATAATGCTGTCATTTTCGCAGATCATAGAGGTACCACTGTGGTGGTCTTAGATAAGATCTGGAAGAATTATCTGTACTACCAGGCAGAGACTCTTATTCTTTTTCCTTACTTTCTCCCAAACATATGGCATCTCTTTCTCTCTGTGTTGAGCCACCTGGAACTGGGAGTGTGGTGATGCAAGCATCCCTGTGGCCACCACCAAAGGAACTGTGCTGGGTCAGACCTGAGGCCAGAACAGCACTGGGCCTTACCCAAGGCCCTTCCCTTCAGAATGGCAAGTTTTTTCAGGCCCCAGGCATGTCTAGAGATGCTGTTTGGGAGCCAGAGATTGGAGTCGAAAAACGTAGCAATTTACCTGATGTTCTATTGTACTGTGGCTAAGTTGGCACTCAAACCACAATACAAAGTACTTCCTGCTCTTCCCCCTACTTTTCCCAAGGAGAGGAGCCTCTCCCTGTGGCCACCACCACCACCAGTCCACTGGGCATTCTGCCAGCCCACCACCAATGTTTGCATAAAGCCCAAGGACTCTTCCATCAGCTTATGATGAATGCTGCCATTCCTGGGACTCATCTTTCAGGGCAGTGAACTCCTCTCTGGCCCAGAGCAGGTTCAGAAATGCTGTCTAAGAGCCTAGGCCAGTACTCAGGGACGCCAACAGTGTGATTGTTGCTCTACCCTCACTGTGGCTGAGCTAGTACCTGGGGTGCAAGACAAAGTTCCTGTTACTTTTTCCTCTGCTTTTCTCAAACAGAAGCAGTCTTTCACTGTAGCCACCACAGCTGGGAATGTGCTGGGTCTCCCCTGAAGCCAGCATATCTCAGAGCCCAAGGTCCATGGCATACTTCCTGGGTATCACTGGTGATTGTTGGGGCCCATGGGCTTTTTAGTTAGCAGGTGATAAATCCTGCCAGGACTGGGTCCTTCCCTTAAAGATAGCAGATTTCCTTTTGGCTCAGGGTGTGTCTAGAAATGTTGTCTGGGAGGTAGGGCCTGGAATGGGTACCTCACAACTCTGCCTGGTGTCTTATCTTGATGTAGCTGAGCTAGTATCTAAGTTGCAAGACAAAGTCCTCTTTACTCTTCCCTCTCTTGTCTTCAAATGGAAGAAAGAGTCTCTTTCTGAGCTGTGAGCTGCACTGCCTGTGATTGGATGAGAAGTAATGCAAGAACTCCCCCAGCAGCCCCAGCTGGTGTCTCACTAGATTGTGTGCCCCCTAAGTCCACTGGCTGTGAGCCCAGTTCAGCACTAGGACTCACCTAGGAGATACAGTCTTTATGTCCTAGACTGCCTTTCAAGTTTACCTAGGACCCTAATGCACTTCAGCCAGTGGTGACAAAGCTTGACAAGAAACCCAAGTTCCAATTGCTGGGATGCACGATACTGCTCTAGCTAAGCCTAGTCCCAAGTGTTCCCTCCATGCATGGAAGCTGGCTGAGCACAGCATGTCTTTGTTCTCCATTGTGACAGGGCAGCACTGAGTTCAATGTAAATTCCCCCAGTCGCTGTGCTTGCCCTCCCCAAAGTGCAAAGATTCACTGTGACACATGGCCACTGCCAGGGGATGGAAAAGGGGTGGCATCAGTGATTCAAGACTGTCTCTCTTGCCCTCCTCAATGCCTCTTTCCATAATATGAAGTTAAAACTAGGTACCGTGATTGCTCACCTGACTTTTGGTTCTTGTGATGGTGTTTTTGAAGATAATTGTTAAAATTTGGTGTTCCAGCAGGGGGGATGAACAGTGTAGGCTTCTATTCCGCAATCTTTCTTGCCCCTACTTGAATCTTTTTCTCTCCATTCTTCATATTAGATAATTTCTATTACTCTGTCTTTAGGTTCACTGATTCTTTCCTTTGCCATCCCAAAGATGTTGTGGAACTCATTTACAGCAGTTTCTCTTTTGGGAATCATACTCTTCAACCCTATAGTTTTTATTTTGTTCTTTATGTTTGATTTCTTTATTGATATTTTCTATCTGTTGGATCATTGTCATTTAGTTTCATCCAGTTCTTTAAAGATTGCTTCCTTCAATTCTTTGAACATACTTGTAATAGCTTCTTTGAAGTCACTGTCTGCTAAATCTAATATTTGGACCTACTCATAGTTTCTGTTAACTGCTTTAACTCCTGATCATGGGCTGCATTCATTCATTTGGGAGTATAAATGTGTAAGAATATCCAAGAAAAAAACCTTGACAAAAAAAGATTGTGTTCAGAAAAATACCACCCTCCTGGATATCACTGTGCCCCATAGAGAAGCAATTATTTATGAAAATCTGCTATACATTCCAGTAAAAACAGTGGGAGTCTGCAGCTTTCTTGCCTGAGGCCGCTCCCATTCAGCTCAATCAGCATGGTAGTTTTACTAGGGTATTCTGGCTTCATCCATGTCTGTGCCCCATAGATGACAGGTTGCAAAGGACATGAACTCATCCTTTTTTCAATTTCCAGAGTTCTGTAATGTCCAGTTAATACTTGTTTTGTTGGGAGAGGATTTGCTGAAGGCTTCACTCTAAAAAGTTTTTAAATACAATTTGATAAAAATTCATTTGGGAGTATAAATGTGTAAGAATATCCAAGAAAAACCTTGACAAAAAAAGATTGTGCTCAGAAAAATACCACCCTCCTGGATATCACTGTGCCCCATAACTTTGTATAATTTTTATGTTAATTATAAATAAAATAAAACTTTAAAAATTATAAAACTACAATAGTAGAAAACATATGAGCCTGACACAGATATAAACAAATTAATCAAATAAAATACTTTCTAGAAACATACCTATATGCCTGTGGGAATTTAATATGCAATAAATATGGCATATAAAATCAATGAGACAAAAGGGTGTTTGAATAATTAAATGGGCATTTCGAATACAAAATAAAGACACACCACAGATATAAATATAATCATATTAATAAATATGACATTTCAAATCAATGGATAAAGGAGTGTTTGAATAATTGGCTATTTATTTAGAATTTTTATAAAGATACCAAATAGAAACCAACAAACTCAGATGTATTAAATATTTAAATGTAAAATATAAGATCATTTTAAAAATAAATTGAGATAGGAAAGGCTTTCTGAAGCCAAACACAAAATCTGGAAACCACACAGGAAAATATTGACAGATGTAAAAATGAAACATGATAGCAAGGTGGTGAAACATGATAGGTAGGTTATAAAATAAGCAATGAGGATTTCTAGGAGCAAGGGAAACTCCCCTTTACTTTTCCCTCTGCTCTTCTCAAGCAGAGGAGTTGCCTTCTGGGCCACCACAGCTGGGAATGTCTTGAATCTCACCTGAAGCCAAATCCCTCACTGTAGTACCTGGGTATCACTGCTGATTATTCAGGGCTCTTAATCAGCCTCTTTCAGCTAAACCAGGTACTGTAAGTGCTCACCTGATTTTTGGTTCTTATGAAGGTGCCGATAATCAGTGCCGATTGTTCCTTTCTATGTTTGGTGCTTCCTTCAGGAGCTCTTGTAGGGCAGGCCTGGTGGTGACAAAATCTCTCAGTATTTGCTTGTCTGTAAAGGATTTTATTTCTCCTTCACTTATGAAACTTAGTTTGGCTTGATATGAAATTCTGGGTTGAAACTTCTTTTCTTTAAAAATGTTGAATATTGGCCCCCACTCTCTTCTGGCTTGTAGAGTTTCTGCCGAGAGATCTGCTGTTAGTCTGACGGGCTTCCCTTTGTGAGTAACCCGACCTTTCTCTCTGGCTGCCCTTAACATTTTTTCCTTCTTTTCAACCTTGGTGAATCTGACAATTATGTCTTGGGGTTGCACTTCTTGAGGAGTATCTTTGTAGTGTTCTCTGTATTTCCTGAATTTGCATGTTGCCCTGCCTTGCTAGGTTGGGGAAATTCTCCTGGATAATATCCTGCAGAGTGTTTTCCAACTTGGTTCCATTCTCCCTGTCACTTTCAGGTACCCCAATCAAATGTAGATTTGGTCTTTTCACATAGTTCCATATTTCTTGGAGGCTTTGTTCATTTCTTTTTATTCTTTTTTTCTCTAATCTTGTCTTCTCACTTAATTTCATTAATTTTATCTTCAATCACTGATATCCTTTCTTCCACTTGATTGAATCAGCTATTGAAGCTTGTGCATGCATCACAAAGTTCTCATGCCATGGTTTTCAGTTCCATCAGGTCTTTTTTGGTCTTCTCTACACTGTTTATTCTAGTTAGCCATTCATCTAACCTTTTTTCAAGGCTTTTAGCTTCCTTGCAATGGGTTAGAACATGCTCCTTTAGCTCAGAGAAGTTTGTTATTACCAACCTTCTGATACCTCTGTCAACTCATCAAAGTCATTCTTCATGCAGCTTTGTTCTGTTGCTGACAAGGAACTGCAATCCTTTGGAGGAGAAGAGTCACTCTGGTTTTTAGAATTTACAGCTTTTCTGCTCTGATTTATCCACATCTTTGTGGTTTTATCTACCTTTGGTCTTTGATGTTGGTGACCTACAGATGGGGTTTTGGTGTGGATGTCCTTTTCGTTCATGCTGATGTTATTCCTTTCTGTTTGTTAGTTTTCCTCTTAACAGTCAGGTCCCTCAGCTTCCAGTCTGTTGGAGTTTGCTGGGGGTTCACTCCAGACCCCGTTTGCCTGGGTATCACCAATGGAGGCTGCAGAACAGCAAATATTGCTGCCTGATCCTTCCTCTGGAAGCTTTGTCCCAGAGGGGAACCCACCTGTATGAAGTGTCTGTCGGCCCCTACTGGGAAGTGTCTCCCAGTTAGGCTACCCAGGCATCAGGGACCCACTTGAGGAGGCGATCTGTCTGTTTCAGAGCTGAAATGCCATACTGGGAGAACCACTGCTCTCTTCAGAGTTGTCAGACAGGGACGTTTAAGTCTGCAGAAGTTTCTGCTGCCTTTTGTTCAGCTATGCCCTGCCCACACAGGTGGAGTCTATATAGGCAGTAGGCCTTGCTGAGCTACAATGGGCTCTGCCCAGTTCGAACTTACTAGTCACTTTGTTTACCTACTCAAGCCTCAGCAGTGGCAGATGCCCCTCCCCCTGCCAGGCTGCTGCCTCACAGGTTGATCTCAGACTGCTGCACTAGCAGTGAGCAAGGCTCCATGGGCATGGGACCTGCCAAGCCAGGTATGGGAGAGAATCTCCTGGTCTGCCAGTTGCTAAGACTGTGGGTAAAGCACAGTATGTGGGTGGAAGTGTTTCATTTTTCCAGGTATGGTCTGTCATGGCTTCCCTTGGCTATGAAAGGGAAATCCCCCGACCCCTTGTGCTTCCCAGGTGAGGCAACGCTCTGCCCTGCTTCGACTTGCCCTCTGTGGGCTGCACCCACTGAAACACTTCACCTTTAAACACACATATAGGTTAAAAGTAAAGGAATGGAAAAGGATATTCCATGCCAATGGAAACCAAAAAATTAACAGAAGTAGCTATACGTATACAGACAAACTAGATTTCAAGACAACAGCTATAAGAAGAGACAAAGAAAGACACTACATAATGATAATAGGGTCAATTCTGCAAGAGGATATAACAATTTTAAATATATACACAATCAACACTGGAGAACCCAGATATATAAAGCAAATATTATTCGAGCTAAAGAGAGAGACCCAAATACAATAATAGCTGGAGACTTCAACACCCCACTTTTAGCATTGCACAGATATCCAACAAAAAATCAACAAAGAAATTCAGACTTAATCTGTACTATAAACTAAATGAATCTAATAGATATTTACAGAATGTTTGATTCAACAGCTGCAGAATACACATTCTTTTCCTCAGCACGTGGATCATTCTCTAAGATAGATTATATTTTGGGGTAACAAAAAAAGGCTTAAAATATTCGAAAACTTGAAATAATATCAAGCATCTTTTCTGACCACAATGGAATAAAACTAAGAATCAATAACAAAAGGAATTCTGGAAACTATACAAATACATGGAAATTAAACGATATGCTCCTGAATGAACAGTGGGTCAATAAAAAAATTAAGAAGAAAATTGAAAAATTTCTTGAAACAAATGATAATGGGAACACAACATATGAAAACCTATGAGATACAGCAAAAGCACTAAGAGTGAAGTTTATAGCTATAAGCACCTATGTTAAAAAAGAATAAAATCTTCAAATAAATAACTGTATGATGCCTCTTACAGAACTAGAAAAGCAAGAGCAAAACAAACTAAAAGTTAGTAGAGAAAATAAAGATCAGAACAAAAATAAATGAAATTGAAATGAAGAAAATAATAGAAAATACGAAAAAAAGAAAAAGTCGGGTTTTTAAAAAGATAAACAAAATTCACAAAACTTTAGACAGACTCACTAAGAAAAAAAGATAGAAGATGAAAATAAGTAAAATCAGATGAAAAAGGAAATATCACAACCAATACCACAAAAATTCAAAGGATCAACTGCTACTATGAGCAACTATGTGCCAATAAATTGGAAAATCTAGAATAAATAGATAAATTCCTGGACACATACAACCCACTAATATTGAACCATGAAGAAATTTTAACCTGAACAGACCAGTAGCAAGTAATAGAATCAAAGTCTTCCAGCAACACAGAAATGCCTGAGACCCAATGGCTTCACTGTTGAAATCTAAAAAACATTTAAAGAAGAACTAATACCAATCCTACTCAAACTCTTCCAAGAAACAAAGGAGGAGGGAATAATTCCAGACTCGTTCTATGAGGCTATATTGCTCTGATACCAAAGCCAGACAGAGACACATCAAGAAAAGAAAACTACAGGCCAACATCCCTGATGAACATAGATGCAAAAATCCTCAACAAAATATTAGCAAACCGAGTTGCACAACACATTGAGAAGATCATTCATCATGACCAAGTGGGATTTATTCCAGGGATGCAAGGATGGTTCAACATACACAGATTGGTCAAAACGATACATCATATCAACAGAATGCAGGACAAAAATCATACAATCATTTCAATAGATGCTGAAAAAGCATTTGATAAAATTTGACATTGCTTCATTATAAAATCCCTTTAAAAACTGGGTATATAGATGGAACATACCTCAACATAATAAAAGACATATATGACAGACCCACAGCTGGTATCATGCTGAACGGGGATCAGAACATGACGAGGATACCTATTTTCACCACTGTTACTAACGTAGCATTAGAAGTCCTAGCTAGAGCAATCAGACAAGAGAAAGAAATAAAGGGCCTCCAAATTGGAAAGGAAGAAGTTAAATTATCCTTGCTTGCAGATGATATGATCTTATATTTGGAAAAACCTAAAGACTCCACCAGAAACCTATTGGAACTGATCAGACAAATTCAGTAACATTGCAGGATACAAAATCAAGATACAAAAATCAGTAGCATTACTATATGCCAACAGTGAACCATCTGAAAAGGAAATCAAGAGAATAATCCCATTTACAATAGCTACAAATAAATTCAAATACCTGAGATTTAGCCAAGGAAGTGAAAGATCTCTACAATGAAAACTATAAAATATTGATGAAAGAAATTGCAGAGGACATACAAAAAAAGAAAAGATATTCTATGTTCATGGATTGGAAGAATCAATATTGTAAAAATGTCCATACTACCCAAAGCAATCTACAGATTCATAGCAATCCCTATCAAAATACCAATTACATTCTTCACAGAAACAGAAAAAACAATTCTAAAATTTATGTGGAACCACGAAAGACCCAGAATAGCCAAAGCTATCCTGAGCCAAAAGAACAAAACTGGAGGATCACATTACCTGATTTCAAATTATACTACAGAGCTATAGTAAAGAAAACAGCATGATACTGGCATAAAAGCAGATACATAAACCAAAGGAACAAAATAGAAAAGTCAGAAACAAATCCATACATCTATAGTGAGCTCATTTTTGACAAAGATGCCAAGAACATACATTAGGGAAAAGACAAACTCTTCAATAAATGATGCTGGGAAAACTGGATACCTATATGCAGAATGAAACTAAATCTCTATCTCTTGTCTTGTACAGAAATAAAATCCAAATTGATTAAAGACTTAAATCTAATATCTCAAACTATGAAACTACTACAAGAAAACATTGAGGAATCTTTCTAGGAAATTGGACTGGACAAAGATTTCTTAAGTCGTATCCCACAAGCACAGGAAACCAAAGCAAAATTGGACAAATGGGATCACATCAAGTTAACAAGCTTCTGCACAGCAAAGGAAACAATCAACAAAATGAAGAGACAACCCACAGAATGGGAGAAAATATTTGCAAACTAGCCACCTGACAAGAGATTAATAATCAGAATATATAAAGAGCTCTAACAACTCTATATGAAAAAACCTGACAATCTTATTAGCCCTTTTCCCATTGGCCTTAAGAACACTTGCCAACAGTGCTTGCAAGTATTAACCAAGGAAATGAAAGTAAGATAAGTATTATTTTTGCATTGCTCCAGTACACTGACTTTGAAAACAAAACACATCATTCTATATATAGCATTCTGTTTTTAGTAATGGTATTTCCATTTACAAAATATAGTAAATCTCAACTGATAAAAATGTCAAATCTTAGAAAATGTAGCCTTCCTAGATGTCACGTTATCACTGTTCTTGTACAGTTTTTGGCTGAGGATTCATTTGAAGAATCCGAGTTTTCCGAAATAGACGATTCTGATGAGTCAGATGATTCTGATGTTAGTTCTGTTTAGAAAAAAACTCCAAGAACAGTTTTTATATTTTATTTTTACACTGAAAATCAGTCAGATTTGCTCCAGCCTCAAAGAGTGTGTTTATGTAAAATTAAATGAGTGCTGGTAGTGAGCTGCACTTTTCTTTTACTAAAAAGGAAAAGGGTTAAAAATGTGCAAAAGATCTGAATAGATGTTTCTGAAAGGAAGAGATACAAATGGCAGTCATATGAAAAGGTGCTCAACCTCATTGATCATTAGAGAAATGCAAATCAAAACTACAATGAGATATCTCAGCCCGGTTAAAATTGATTTTATCCAAAAGACAAGCAATAACAAATAGTGCCAAGTATGTGGAGAAAAGGGAAGCCTCATACTGTCAGGGGGAATATAAATTAATACAACCACTATGGAGATCAGTTTGAGGTTCCTCAAAACATCTAAAAATATAGTTACCATATGATCCAGCAATCCCACTGTTGGGTATATACCCAAAGGAAAAGAAATCAGTATACTGAAGAGATATCTACACTCCCATGTTTATTGCAGCACTATTCACAATAGTCAAGATTTGGAAGGAACCCAAAATGTTTATCAACAGATGAATGAATAAAGAAAATGCGGTTCATATACACATTTGAGCACTGTTCAACCGTATAAAATATGAGATCCTGTCATTTGCAACAACGTGGATGGCACTGGAGGTCATTGTGTTGAGTGAAATAAGCCAGGCACAGAAGGACAATCTTTGCTTTCATTTTTTATTTTCACTTAGTCATGGGAGCTAAAAATTGAAACAACTGGGCTCAATGGAGACAGAGAGCAGAATGATGGTTACCAGAGACTGAAAGTGTAGTGGGGAGAGAGAAGGGGAATAGTTAGTGGGTGCAAAAAAGTAAAAAGAATGAATAAGTTCCAGTATTTGATAGTACAACGGGGTGACTATATTTAATAATAATTTAGTTGTATGTTTTAAAATAACTAAAAGAGTATGTTTGGATTGTTTGTAACACAAAGGATAAATGCTTGAGATTTATGGATATCTCATTTACCCTGATGTAATTATTACACGTTGTATGTCTGTATCATCAAAATATCCCATATACTCTCTCTATATACACACACACACACACACACACACACTATATATACACATAGTAGGTGGGTATGTGTATATATATACATATATATGCTGATATATATACATATACATACACATATATATGCTGAATAAAAATATATATGTATGTATATTGATCAGTTAACTTTGCTGCAGTTTGTGGCACCCTGAAAGAACTGTAATAGTAACGTCAAAGATAATTGATTATAGATCACCATAACAAATATAATGGTAATGAAAAAGTTTGAAATATTGTAAGAATTACCAAAATGTGACACTGAGACAAGAAGTGAGTACATGCTGTTAGAAAAATGGTGCAGAGTGTCCACAAACCTTCAATTTGAAAAAAAAAAAAAAAAATCTGCAAAGCACATTAATTCAAGGCACAATAAAATGAGATATGCCTGTATTAATAATTTCTATCTTCTCTTTTTTTTTTTTTTTGGTTAGCCTGGCTAGAGATTTATTAATTTTGTTGATCTTTTCAAAGAACTAGATTTGGGTTTCATTGATTTTCTCTCTTAATTTCCTGTTTTCAATTTCTTTGATTTCTGCCCTAATTTTACTATTTTATTTCTTCTACTTAATTTGGACTTAACTTGTCTTTCTTTTCTAGTTTCCTCAGGTAAAATTTTATATTATTGATTTTATATCTTTCTTTTTTATATATCCTTTAAATGCTATAAATAGCCTTCTAAGCACTGCTTTTGCTGCGTTCTGAAAATTTCAATAAATTATACTTTTATTTTCATTTAGTTAAAAAAAATTTTTAACTTTTCTGAGATTTCATTTTTGACCAATGTGTTATTTATATGTATGTTGTTTAATCTCCAAATGTTTTGGGGGTTTTCTTCCTATTTTTCTGTTACTGATGACTAGTTTAATTCCAATGTGGTCTAAGAGAATGCTTTGTATGATTTTAATTATTTTAAATTTGTTAAGGTGTGTTTTAAAGCCTAAGATGTGATTTATCTTGATTAATGTTCCACATTTATAGAATTTATAGAATTGACATTCTATGTCAATCAGGTCCAGTTAATTAACAGTGCTTTCAGTCCAATTATATCCTGATTTTCTGCCTGCTGAATCTGTTGATTTTTGAGAGAAGGATGTTGAAATTTCCAACTATAAAAGTGGATTATTTCTTGTAGTTCTATCAGTTAGTTCTTTGTTTTTTATACACTTGATAATCTATGTTTTAATTGGTGTATTTAGACCATTCACATTTGAAGTCATTATTGATATAGTTTGATTAATATGTACCTTTTTATAATTGTTCTCTTTTTCCCCTGGTTCTTTATCTTTTTCTATCTTCCACTCTTTTTCTTTTCTTTCCTGGTTTAAGTTGAACATTTTATATGATTCAGTGTTCTCTTTTCTCTTAGCATATTGTTTGGTTCTTTTGAAACATTTTAAGTGGTTGTACTAGAGTTTGCAGTATGCATTTACAACTAATCTAAATCCACTTTCAAATAACACCATACCGGGCCGGGCGCGGTGGCTCAAGCCTGTAATCCCAGCACTTTGGGAGGCCGAGACGGGCGGATCACAAGGTCAGGAGATCGAGACCATCCTGGCTAACACGGTGAAACCCCGTCTCTACTAAAAAATACAAAAAAAAACTAGCCGGGCGAGGTGGCGGGCGCCTGTAGTCCCAGCTACTCGGGAGGCTGAGGCAGGAGAATGGCGTGAACCCGGGAGGCGGAGCTTGCAGTGAGCTGAGATCCGGCCACTGCACTCCAGCCCGGGCGACAGAGCGAGACTCCGTCTCAAAAAAAAAAAAAAAAAAAAAAAAAAAAAAAAAAAAAAAACAAATAACACCATACTGATTCACCGAAAGTGCAGGTACGTTATAAAAAATATTCCTGGTTCCTCTCTCCCATCCCTTAAACGTTTCTGTCATACATTTCACTTATTCATAAGCAATATCCAATATGTCATTGCTCTTATTATTTTGAACAAACTTTTACCTGGTAGGCCACTGAAACATAACACAAATAAAATTTTATTTTACCTTCATTTATGTGTTTTTGAACACTCTTCCTTTGTAATCCAGATCCATGTTCCTGACCTATATCATTTTCCTTCTCCCTGAAGGAGAAGACCTTCTTTTAACATTTTTTGCAAGACAAGCTTACTGGTGACACATTTCCTCAATTTTTGTTTGTATGAGAAAGTCTTTATTTCTCCTTCACTTTGAAGGACAGTTTAATTGGATATAGAACTCTAGGTTGGTGTTTTTTTTTTTTTTTTTTTTTCTTTCAACACTTTAAATACTTGGTTCCACTTTCTTCTTGCTTTCATGGTATCTGATAAGTTTCTGTAATTCTTACCCTTGTTCTTCTAATGATAAGGTGTTTTTCCCCCTCTGGTTTCCTTCAAGATTTTCTCTTTATCTTTGCTTTCCTGTGGTTTAAATATGATGTGCTTAAGTGTAGTTTTTTGTTTGTTTATTTTGTTATTTCTCATGCTTGGTATTCACTGAGCTTCCTTGCATGTGTGGTTTGGTATCTGTTAATAATTTTGGAATATTCTCAGCCATTATTATTTCAAATATTTATTTTGTTTCTTTCTCTCTTTCTTCTTCTGGGATTCCTATTACATGTACATTACATCTTCTGTAGTTGTCACACAGTTCTTGAATATTCTATTTTTTCAGTAATTTTTCTCTTCGATTTTCAGCTTGGGAAGCTAATATTACCATATCTTCAGTTTCACTGAGTTTTTCCTGGACCATGTCTAGTCTACTGGTGAGCCCATCAAAGACATTATGTATGTAATAGTGTTTTTTGTTTCTAGCATTTGCTTATTTGCTTTTGATTCTTTCTTAGAATTTTCATCTATCTGCTTGTATTATCTGTCTATTTTTGAATGTTGTTCACTTTTTCCATTACAGCCCTTAACATATTAGTTATAGCTATTTTAAATTTCTGGTCTTGTAATTCCTAAATTTCTGCTGCATCCAAGTCTGGTTCTGATGCTTGCCTTGTCTCTTCAAACTGGTTGTTTTTTTGTTCTTTGGTTTTGGGTTTGTTTGTTTGTTTTGTCTTTTAGCATGTCTTATAATTGTTGTAAAATGGACATAATAAAAGGTCAAAGGAACTGAGGTAAATAGGTCTTTATGTGAGGTTTTATGTTCATCTATCTATGAGTTAGGCTTGTTTACTGTTTGCTGTAGCTGTAGGCATCAGGGCTAAACTTCCTCTAGTATCCTTGTTTTTGTCTCTGTGAGTTTTCCTAGAGACTTCTTTTTAAATAGAGTCTGATACTTGCAGTTGTTTTCAGCTATTTCAGTTGTTTTCAGTTATTATACAGGAGTTGGATTGATGTATTGGTAAGGTAGAAGGAAGGAAAGCATTCTATAGTTCTGTAATGATGTCTGTCTTTTAGTGAGTCTGTGCCTCTGGGCTGTGACCTCCCGAGTGCTTCAGAGTAGAACTGGGTATTTCTCTTCTCCAACTGGAAGGCTAGAGGAGTCTGGAGTTGGGTATTTCCCCTCCCTCAAGTTGTTTAGGTTCTGATAAAATCCACATTGGTTAGGCTCTGTAAAGTAGTCTCTCTTGAGGGCAAGAATTTGTTAAGGAGACTAGAACACTTTGGGTGTATTTCAAAGTGGTTACTTTCCCTCTCCCCTTGCCAGAAGCATAAGGGGTTTTTCTTCAGCCTTCACCCTGAGAACCTGGTGGGGATCCTGTAGGTAAAAATCACAAAAGTTTGGGGAGTTCCCCTAAGGCTGGGCCTTCAGGAGTTTTTATCTCTCAAGCTGCTCTGCACTCAGTCTCCAATAATTAGCCAGTTTCCCTTTAAGTATTTCTATCCCATGCTGGCTTCAGTGTGGTTTCTGTTCCAAGTAAGCTGTGATTCTCTGTATCTACCTATATGTGTCTCCAGTTTTTATGGCAATGGCTTGTCCTGTGACGTCGATTCTTTGATGGATCTAAGAAGAGTTGTTGATTTTTAGTTTTTCAGCTTTTTTCTTATTGTGAAGATAAAAGAATGACTTCCAAGCTCTTTACATGTCAGACCAAAACCCAAAATCAATTTAGTTTAATTTTTAAGATTTCTTAAGAGTTACTGCATTTTAAGAATTGTCTCTGCCCAATATATTTAAGGTGAAGTTTAAAAATTTCTAAGTGTTTGCATTTTGTTTACTTAATTTTTATTTTAATTGTATTTTAATTATATTATGGTCAACTTGTCCTCTGTTTCTTATTTTTTTAAATTTGAATTTTCTTCGTAGTATATTATACAATGAATTCTATAACCTTTTTATAGATATTTAAAAACTATTTCTAACAATATGCTAAGTGTAGCGTCAACATTGTTGATTACATTATTTAAATATTCTATGTCCATTGTATTTATTCAACAAGTACTTGTGTGTGTGTTTTGGTCTATAAGAAAATGTTTTATTATTTTATCTGTGTATTTTTAAAAATAATTTCAACTGTAATTTTGGATTCAGTGGGTACATGTGTAGATTTGTTACATGAGTATATTGAGTGACACTGAGATTTGGGGTATGAATGATCCTGTCACTCAGATAATGAGGATAGTACCCAATAGGTTATTTTTCAGCACTTATCTCCTTTCTCCCTCCCCTCTTTTGGGGCCTCCAGTATCTATTGTTGCCATCTTTATGTCCATGTGCACCCAAGGCTTAACTCCCACTTGGAAGTGAGAATATGCAGTATTTGGTTTTCTGTTCCTGCATTAATTTGCTTAGTATGATGGCTTCCAGCTGCATCCATGTTGCTGCAAAAGGCATGATTTCATTCTTTTTCATGGCTACACAGTATTCCATGGAGCATATGTACCACATTTTCTTATCCAATCCACCACTGATGGGCATCTAGATTGATTCCATGTCTTTGCTAGGAAATATTTGTTGAACATCAATATGATTCAGGTGGCATGCTAGTTATCTGTGAAACAATGGTGAGCACAATAGAAACAATCCTTGTCATTATGAGATTCATAATCTAGAGGTAAGATGCAGACAAGTAAACAGACAACTGTAATACAATGAAAAAAATGCCGTAATGAGGATCATACAGAGTACTATGTAAGAACATAGAAAGGGCAATATAACGCAGATGGGGAGTTAGGGAAGGCTTTCTAGGAAGAAGTTATGATCAAGCTGAGACCTAAAGGATAAATAGGAGCTAACCAAGTAAAGAATGAATAAAAAATGTTCCAAACATGTTTGAAGACCTGGATGTGATAGTTAGGAGACTGAAGAAGTTCACTGTGGCTGGATTGTGAATGTGACTGGGGGATAGAGAGCAGGGAGGCAAAAATAAGACTGGAGAGGACCCAAATCATGTGAAGCCTTTTGCTCATAGTAAGGAGTTTAGAATTTATCCTAAGGTAAGTGAGGAGGTATTGAAAGAATTTAAGCAAGTGAGTGATACAATATGAATTGTACTTTAGGAAGATTCTATACCTTCAAAATGGAGTATGAATTGGAACATGGGAATATAAGAGTGTATTTAACCTTATATTATTACCACCTCTGATTTCTATTTTTAATTAAATTTGAGTTGCCCAAATATATTTGATTGCATTCACCTTTAAAAAATAATTAGGGCCTAATTCTCACACCTTGTACAAAAATCCATGCAAAATAGATCATGGTTTAAATGTAAACTGTAAAACATTTTTGGAAGTAAGCATAGGATAAAATCTTTGGGAACTACAGGTGGATAAAGAGTTTTTATGCCTGAGACCAAAAGCACAAATCTTTAAAAGAAAACAATTGCTAAATTAGACTTTATCAAAATGAAAAAAATGCACTGGGAAAAGATGTTAGGAGGATGAAAAAACAAGGTACAAATTGGGGAAAAAAATGCTTGCAACTCACAACTGCAACAGAGAATATGTTTCCACAATATATATAAAGTGTGCTCAGAACTCAGCAGTAAAACAAACAAACAAACAAACAAACAAACAAACAATCCAATTAGAAAATGGTCAAAAACATGAACAGACATTGAACTAAAGAAAACAAATGGGACAGGCTAAGATGGTAGATTAGAAGCAGCTTCAGTCCATGGCTTTCATGGAGAGGAATGAAAATGGTGAGTGAATTCTGCACCTTCAACTGAGGTATCCAGGTTCTCATACTGGGACTGACTAGGCAGATGACTTGACCCATGGACAGCAAGGAAAGCAAGGTGGAGCGATGGCCTACCCAGGAGTGGTACAGAGCCAGGATAGCCCCACCCCCAGCCAAGGGAGGTGGTGAGTGATTGTGCAACCCTTCCTGAGAAACCACGCTTTTCCCACAGATGTTTGCAACCTGCAGATCAGGAGATCCCCTTGTGAGCCCACACCACCAGGGCCTTGGGTCTGAAGCACAGGGCTGTATAGAGTCTCAGCAAAGTAGCTGATCAGGCACACATGGAGACACAGGAGCTTTGCATACTCCGCCCCTGGAAATTCCAGTTGAGGTGGGATATCATTTGTACATTCCCCTAGGAAGGGGGCTGAATAAAGGGAGCCAACTGGCATTGTTCTATGGGCCCCACTTCCATGGCACCTCACAAGTTACAACCCACTGGGTTAGAATTCCAGCTGGCCAGAGGCAGCAGGCTGGAGACTGCCTGAGATGGACTGACTTCCTGGGGGGAGGGGCAGATGCCATCTCTGTGGTTCAAGTCAGCGGTTCTAGCCTGCTGGCTCCGGAGAGTCCAGGTGGTCCAGATCAGCAGGAGTTCTCCACAAGGAAGCACAGCTGCTGCTGTGCCAGATCATGGCCAGACTGCTTCTTTAAGTGGGATCCCAACCCATCTCTCCTCACTGAGGTGTGGGGGGAGGGACTCCCTGTGGGAATTTCAACAATTCTGGTCAGGGTTATTTGGACATAACTCTGATCTCCCTGAGATGGAGCCCCCAGGGGGAGGGGCAACCACTGTCTCTGCAGTTCAGCTGACAGCATTTCCAGCCTGCTGGCTCTGGAGAGTCTGGGTGGTTTGGACAAGGTGGGGGGTTCCCCCTAGTGCAGCACATCTGCTCAGTCAAAGGGCAGCCAGACTGCTTCTTTAAGCTGGCCCCTGATCCCATTCCTCCTGACTGGGTGAGACCTCCCAACAGGGATCTCCAGACACCTCCTAGAGGAGTATTCAGACCAGCATCAGATTGGTGACCACTGGGACGGAGCTTTCAGAAGAAGGAGCCAGCTGCCATCTTTTCTGTTTTGCAGCCTTCACTGGTGATATATCCAGGTGAGGGAGGGACCAAGGTGACTAGGGTCTGGAGTGGACCCCCAGCAAACTGCAGCAGTCTGTGGAAGAGTGGCCTGACTGTTAAAAGATAAACAAACAAACAGGAAGCAACAGCAGCAACAACAAAAAAGACCCCACAAAAACCTGTATTCAAAGGTCAGCAACCTCAAAGATCAAAGATAAACCCACAAAGATGAGAAAGAATCAGTGCAAAAACACTGAAAACTCAAAATGCCACAGTGTCTCTTCTCCTCCAAATGACCACAGCACCTTTCCATCAAGGGCACAGAACTGGGCCAAGGCTGAGATGGCTAGATTGACAGAAGTGGGCTTCATAAGGTGAGTAATAATGTGTTGCAGGAAGTCAGGGACCCCGAATGGAGGGACCGGCTGGAGCCACAGCAGAGGAACATAAATTACAAAGATTTCATTTTAATATGGACATATATCAGTTCCCAAAATTAATACTTTTATAATTTCTTACACCTGTCTTACTTTAATCTCTTAATCCTGTTATCTTCGTAAGCTGAGGATGTACATCACCTCAGGACCACTATTGTGTTAACTGTATAAATTGATTGTAAAACGTGTGTTTTAACAATATGAAATCAGTGCACCTTGAAAAAGAACAGAATAACAGCGATTTTAGGGAACAAGGGAAGACAACCATAAAGTCTAACTGCCTGTGGGGTCGGGCAGAATAGAGCCATATTTTTCTTCTTGCAGAGAGCCTATAAATGGATGTGCAAGTAGGGAAGAGATCACTAAATTCTTTTCCTAGCAAACAATATTAATAATTAAGACCCTGGGAAAGGAATGCATTCCTGGGGGGGAGGTCTATAAACAGCCACTCTGGGAGTGTCTGTCTTCTGTGGTTGAGATAAGGACTGAAATATGCCCTGGTCTCCTGCAGTACCCTCAGGCTTACTAGGGTGGGGAAAAACCCCACCCTGGTAAATTTGAGGTCAGACTGGTTCTTTGCTCTTGAACCCTGTTTTCTGTTGTTTAAGATATTTATCAAGACAATACATGCACAGCTGAACATAGACCCTTATCAGTAGTTCTGTTTTGCCTTTTGTCCTGTTTCCTCAGAAGGATGTGATCTTTGTTCTCCTTTTTGCCCTTTGAATCATATGATCTTTGTGACCTACTCCCCATTCACACACCCCCTCCCCTTTTGAAACCCTTAATAAAAATCTGCTGGTTTTGCGGCTCAGGTGGGTATCACAGTCCTACCAATATGTGATGTCACTCCTGGAGGCCCAGCTGTAAAATTCTTCTCTTTGTACTCTTTCTTTTTATTTCTCAGCTGGCCAACACTTATGGAAAATAGAAAGAACCTATGTTGAAATATTGGGGGCAGGTTCCCCCGATAATAATGAACTTTGCTAAGCTAAAGGAACATGTTTTAACCCAGTGCAAAAAAAGCTAAGAATCATGAAAAAAATGATACAGGAACTGATAACCAGAATAACCAGTTAAGAGAGAAACATAAATGACCCGATGGAGCTGAAAAACACAACAGGAGAACTTCACAAAGCAATCACAAGTATCAATGGCAGAATAGACCAAGTGAAGGAAAGACTCTCAGAGCTTGAAGGCTATTTTTCTGAAACAAGACAGGTGGACAAGAAAAGAGAAAAAGGAATGAAAGGGAACAAACAAAACCTCCAAGAACTATGGGATTATGTAAAAAGACTGAACCTACGACTGATTGGGGTACCTGAAAGATATGGGGAGAACAGAAACAAGTTGGAAAACATACTTCACGATATCATCCAGAAGAAATTCCCCAACCTAGCAAGACAGGCCAACGTTCAAATTCAGGAAATCCAGAGAACCCCGGTAAGATGCTCCATGAGAACATCAACCCCAAGACACATAATTGTCAGATTCTCCAAGGTCGAAATGAGAGAAAAAATGTAAAGGACAGCCAGAGAGAAAGGCCAGGTCACCTACAAAGGGAAGCTCATCAGACTAACAGCAGGCCTCTCAGCAGAAACCCTACAAGCCAGAAGAGATTGGGAGCCAGTATTCAACATTCTTAAAAAAAGAGTTTCCAACCCAGAACATCTGGCCAAACTGAGTTTCATAAGCAAAAGAGAAATAAGATCCTTTTCAGAAAAACAAATGCTGAGGGAATTTATCACCACCAGGCCTCCCTTGCAAGAGCTCCTGAAGGAAGCACTAAATATTGAAAGGAAAAATCTTTGCCAGCCACTACTAAGACACACTGAAGTACAGAGACCAGTGACACTATGAAGCACCTACATCAACAAGTCTGCAAAATAACCAGCTAGCATCATGATGACAGGATCAAATTCACACATAACAATATTAACCTTAAATGTAAATTAGCTAAATGCCCCAATTAAAAGACATCAAATGGCAAGCTGGATAAAGAGTGAAGACCCATCAGTATGCTATCTTCAAGAGACCCATCTCATGTGCAAAGACACACGTAGGCACAAAATAAAGGGATGGAGGAAAATTTACCAAGCAAATGGAAAGCAGAAAAAAGCAGGGGTCACAATTATGGTGTCTGACAAAACAGATTTTAGATCAACAAAGATCAAAAAAGACAAAAAAGGGCATTACATAATGGTAGAGTTCAATTCAACAAGAAGACAGGAAGAGCTAACTATCCTAAATATATATGCGCCCAATACAGAAGCACCCAGATTCATAAAGCAAGTTCTTAGAGACCTATAAAGAGACTAAGACTCCCACACAATAATACTAGGAGACTTTATCACTCCACTGTCAATATTAGATCATTAAAATGGAAAATTAAGAAAGATATACAAGACCTGAAGCCTGCTCTGGATTAAGCAGACCTGATAGATATCTACTGAACTCCCCACCCAAAAACAATAGAATATGCATTCCTTTCAATGCCACGTGGCACTTACTATAAAATTGATCACATAATTGTAAGTAAAACACTCCTCAGCAAATGCACAAGAGCTGAAATCATAACAGTCTCTCAGACCATAGCACAATCAAATTGGACCTCAAGATTAAGAAACTCACTCAAAATCACACATCCACATGGAAATTGAACAACCTGCTCCTGAATGACTCCTGAGTAAATAATGAAATTAAGGTGGAAATCAAGATGTTATTTGAAACTAATGAGAACAAAGAGGCAATGTGCCAGAATCCCTGGGACACAGCTAAAGCAGTGTTAAGAGGGATATTCATAGCATTAAATGCCCACATCAAAAAGCTAGAAAGATCTCAAATCAGCAAGCTAACATCACAACTAAAAGAATTAAAAGAACCCCAAAGCTAGCAGAAGACAAGAAATAACCAACATCAGAGCAGAATTGAAGGAGATAGAGACACAAAAAACCCTTCAAAAATCAACAAAACCAGGAGCTGTTTTTTTGAAAAAATTAACAAAATAGACTGCTAGCTAGACTAATAAAGAAGAAAAGAGAGAAGAATCAAATAGACACCATCAGAAATGGTAAGGGGGATATCACCGCTGACCCCACAGAAATACAAACAACCATTGGAGAATGCTATGAACACCTCTGTGCAAATAAACTAGAAAACCTAGAAGAAATGGATAAATCCCTGGACACAAACACCCTCCCAAGTCTAAGCCAGGAAGAAACTGAATCCCTGATTAGACCAATAACAAGTTCTGAAATTGAGGCAGCATTAAATAGCCTGCCAACGAAAAAAAGCCCTGGACCAGATGGATTTACAACTGAATTCTACCAGAGGTACAAAGAGGCACTGGTACCATTTCTTCTGAAACTATTCCAAACAATTGAAAAGGAGGGACTCCTCCCCAACTCATTTTATGAGGCCAGTATCATGCTGATACCAAAACCTGGCAGAGATACAACTAAAAAAGAAAACTTCAGGCCAATATCCCTGATGAACCTTGATGCAAAAATCCTTAATAAAATCACAGACATGGCCTGGGACACAGCAAGCCTAACCAGTGTGTCAGAGATCTGGGGGAATTGGCTCCCCATGGCAGTACTCTGAATTAGTTCTGGGGATGTGCACATGATCATGCCAAGTGTCCCTCCTCCAAGAGCTTCTGTTAGACTAGAGGTATAAATGATGCTGAATAAGGGCCCCTGGACTTAATACCAGATAAGGCATGGAGATACATGGACAACCTGGGCATGTTACTTGTTCTTCCTGGGTCACAGTTTCTTTATGTTTGAAATAGGGGTGGCAGCACCTGCTTTCTTAGTAACACTGTGAGGGTAAAAGCTACGTATAAAAATGCCTTAGAAATGTAAAGACCTGAGAGTCTTTGAGCAAACCAGAAAGTTATCAAGAACTTTTCTTTTTGTGCAATTCAGTATATTTTGGGGGGTAAATTTTAAACACCAAATAATCCTCAACAAATGAATGTACACATAGTTCCTGAAATGAGGCAAATATACTCCTCCTGGAACATAAAACAATTAAAAATTCCAACAAATTTATCAAGTATGTAAATAAGTGTTGATAACTTGAAAAATAAAAAAGGAATAAAATAATGATACATCAACATGAATGAACCTTGAAAACATTATGCTAAGAAGCTAGACATAAATGGACAATTTTAAATAATTCCATTTATATATTTATATTATATTAAGAGATAGGAGGATCCGGTGTTCCAACCCAGGGAGAAAATGCGGCCTTTGACTGAAGAAGAGACCCGTGTCATGTTTGAGAAGATCGCCAGATACATCGGGGAGAATCTTCAGCTGCTGGTGGACCAGCCCGATGGCATCTACTGTTTCCATCTGCACAACGACCAGGTGTACTATGTGAGTGAAAAGATTATGAAGTTGGCCGCTAATATCTCTGGAGACAAGCTGGTGTCGCTGGGGTCCTGCTTTGGAAAAGTCACTAAAACCCACAAGTTTTGGTTGCACGTCACAGCCCTGGATTACCTTGCACCTTATGCCAAGTATAAAGTGTGGATAAAGCCTGGTGCAGAACAGTCCTTCCTGTGTGGGAACCATGTGTTGAAATGTGGTCTGGGTCGAATCACTGAAAATACTTCTCAGTACCAGGGTGTGGTGGTGTACTCCATGGCAGACATCCCTTTGCGTTTTGGGGTGGCAGCAAAATCTACACAAGACTGCAGAAAAGTAGACCCCATGGCGATTGTGGTATTTCATCAGGCAGACATTGGGGAATACGTGCGGCATGAAGAGACGTTGACTTAAAACGAAGTCATTGCAAGGACAGACGGCTGTATGGAAGGGCTGAGCTTTGTTTCCTGTGTTTGTGTGGATTCCACCATCATGCTGAATTTTGTCAACACTCTGACCTCTTCAAGGACTTCTTATTTACTGTACTCTCTATCATTGACAAATGCAGGCTGGATTCTTATTATATACAGAGATGGCTCAAAAATGGGGTTTCAGATCTTTGTGTTTGTGATGAAATAGAATACTCTGTTTCATATTTGAATCAGAGGGCTTCTTGTTCTGAGAAATAGGTTCAAAATCATTGGAACTAGGAACAAGAATAGCTTATTGTTATCTGTGATAACACTTTTTTTTTCTAAACTCATGATAAGAACACAGGGATTGTCTTTTTTATTAATATGCAAGTTAGTCATTTCCATAACAGAATAATAAACCACATGTGGGGTTTTAAAAATGAAATTTGTCTAAAATAATAAGAGCAATTCAGCTATTTTTCTATACAGTAATTGGTGTGTGGTATGAAAGAAAAGCAGATTCAAACCCCACTTCTGCCATCTATCAGCTATACGGCCTTGAGTGAGTCATTCAGCTTTAATAAGGTTCACTTTCTTCTCTTTAAAAAGACACGAAACTTAAAAAAGTAGCTTTGGCCATCTACCTGAGAATTAGAAATTCTGATTTTTGGAATTAGAAATCATGATTGTAGGCTGGGCACAGTGGCTCACGCCTATAATCCCAGCACTTTGGGAGGCAAAGGCGGGTGGATCACTTGAGGTCAGGAGTTTGAGACCAGCCTGGCCAACATGGTGAAACCCCATCTCTACTAAAAATAAAAAAATTAGCCAGGTGTGGTGGCACACGGCTGTGGTCCTAGTTACTTGGGAGGCTGAGGCAGGAGAATGGCTTGAACCAGGGAAGCAGAGGTTGCAGTGAGCCGAGATCGTGCCATTGCAATCTAGCCTGGGCGAAAGAGTGAGACTCTGTCTCAAAAATAAATAAATAAATTTTTACAAGCTGTTTTCTCAGTATTTTTCTTGGATGAGATGATCCTAGGCTGATTGTACAGTGTACAGTGCCTGGGGAATGATAGGTGTGGAATAAATGGTAAGAATTATTTTTATATTATATATATTATATATTCCTGTTATTAAGTGTAGAGTTTTATGAGTATAATTTGATTATATTACCTTCTTTTTTACAAGCTGTTTTCTCAGTATTTTTCTTGGATGAGATGATCCTAGGCTGGAATGTTTTTTTCATCACTATGATTTTATAAAACATAATTTTTTCTATGAACCTTTACTTACTTGACTGGATTGGACTAAAAGCACTGATCAGAAACCGCGACATAAAAATTCAGGCCCTTTGTCCTTCCCCGTGCCTCCCAAAGTTATTTTAAGATCGTTAGAATATTTCTTTAATAACATTTTATAGACAAAAAATTTAAAGACTACCTGTATTGGAAAACTAAACTATTTCTTTAATGAATATACTGCTTATTTTAAGTTCCAAACATGAAGTCTTTAAGAATAAAACATTACCAACTCCTGCTTTTATATGAAAAAAAAAAGAGATAAATGTGTTTTCATATCCCAGTTTTATCCTCATCTATTCATAAAAGCCAAGCTGCCCAAAGGAAGCATGCAACACTGCAAGGAATGCAATTTAGTGTGACTGGGCAACTTTGGCCAGAGGGGGTGCAGAAGGGAGAAAGAAGACGGAAGACAGTCTAAGACTCAAGGCATCTTGCAACTCTGAGACTTCAGAGGTGAGGCCACCTATGAACTGGGTGGATGTTTGGGAAAACATGTAATTCAAGGCAGTTCTAAAACCCTGTGGGTTTTGTGTGGATTCCGAGGTAGTCCTACAGTAGAAAGTCCAGCCAAATAGTGAGAATAAGCAAGAGTCTTGGAGAAAAAGGAACAGAATGAAGGCAATGTCCTACCATAATGCATGCTCTTGCAAGGACAGACAGACACCATGATCTCCTCAGGATCTTCTGAGGCAGTTAGTGTGAAAGGAAGCAACTTGCCACCAAAATGGGAAAGAAGTGGTTAAACAGCAACAATAGGGCTCCTGCTTCCTGGAGCTATTGGGTGACATTTCCCTGCAACAATCCTAGAATCTTAAAGTGTGGTGTCAGTTTCACTTAGGATTCCAAATGGGAAGTGACTTTTCCTGGCAAACGCGGTTTAAAGTGTTTCTTTCAGTGTCATGCTGTACAGAAAAATACTAGTCCCACAGAGAAAATTAGTCACAAAAACAGAAGGAAAAAAAATACAACATGAATGCAGACCCAGGGCACTAAAGTCAGAGAGACAGAACCACAGCCTCACAGAACCATTGCTCACATTGTGTAGAGCATTACTGGAAGGAAACAAAGTCTTCAACAGAAACCTGCTGCACCACTCTTAGCAAAAACTCCTTTGTTTGGCCTGGGGCCACTTTACCTGTGTATTGTTTTGTAGAAGATTTTCCAGGTAATGCTTAGATTTTTCATGCTCCCCCCGTTCATTGGATTGGGCTTCAGGGACTCTTTCTGGTGTGTGTCTGATTCAAATTGTATTTTAGGAATACTTAGAATTGAGGAAGAATAGGATGTTAAGCTACTGAGTGCAAAGCCTCTTTACTAACTTCCAATAATACCTGAACTCATGTCTAAGGAACATAGAAGCATCTTTCAGTTCCTAGTCTCATTTTCCCACCATTCAAATGTTCCTTAGGGAGAACAGAGCTCCTATGCAAGTCTCAGGAATTGCTCTAGAGAAAACCATCTTTCTTCAAGTTTGAGAAACTTATCCCAGACCAACCTTCATTCCCCAAATTTTGTTTAAATTAAAAATAGGCAACTAGAGGGGGTCAGCTAGTTGATGTTCCAGAGACTCTTTCCTTGAAGCAGGGATAAAGATCTTTGATTTATTTTTTAATTGTTTCTGTCATTTAAGGGTGCATCAGAGACCCTGTTGTAATATTAAGTTATATCACTGTTGAGGAGCCCATAAGGCTGGGACTGATACAAGGCTCATCATGAAGAGCAGCTATTGAGAGCTACTGACAACTTCTTAGAGGTGTGGCTGAAAGCAACTAGCAAGAATAAGAGACAAAATCTTGTGTTGAGGGAAGTCACCTGTGAGGGCGGCAGCTAGATGTTGAGGCTTGGGAGACCTTATTGTTCTAAGATACCTGGCCTTGTCTTCCAAACAAAAATCATCCTTGACATGCAGAAAAACTGATTTCTCAACAGATTTATAATGGAACAGATACAATGATGTGACCTAGAGCAATTTCTTTAACCTCATACAGAATCAAATTCCCCATCTGAACATAAACGCATTTACCTCATAGGTTTATTGTGAAACTTAAAATATATAATTTACCTTGCATAATGCTTGGCATATAGTAAGCATCAAATATACATTAGTTATTAATATTGTTATTTTCATAAGCAAACTTAGTAGGGATAAAAGCTCAGAAACACTGGGTAGGAGCTTGAGCTAGCCATAGAGACCTTGAATTGTAACCTGGCCTTCAGATTCCTCATCAGAAGGGTGGGACCAGGAATAAGAGCGTTACGCTTGGCACAAGTCCAAACTGCATGACTGCACAAACACTGTAACTGCTCTGTATTCAGACACATTTGAAAGGATTTTTCCAGCATAAATTTCTAAATGTGCTGCTTGTTTTGTAATTCAATCTAGGGCAGCAGCAGCAGTGCTATCATTATTTACATTTCTACCTTTTGGTCTTGGATCCAAGATATTTGCAGCAGTATGAATTGGCTCATAAGAAAATTCTTCTCTTTTCTTCAAAAAAGTTTCATGTTACTTTCTTTTATACCTGTAAGCAAGTAATTATTAATAATCTTCTACATTGATTTGTTTCTGAGACATTTGGTCAGAAATAATTTGCAGAAATAAATTAATTCAGACACTGTAGCTAATTTAACATTAATTTTTTCCTATTTATTTGATTTTTAGAAATTATTCCAGTAGAGGAGAACCTCATTAGCAACATATTAACTTTCTAATATTGTTAATACAATTTTTTCATTTTAATGAACAAAAGGCAATAAAAAGACCTTGTAAACAATTAGAAAATCATCTTGCCCTCAATTAAATTTTCTATTCTCCAAGATTTAAATCTTCAACAGTAACCTAAATAGCTGTTAACCCTCTATTTATGAATGTAAAGGGGAGAAAACATTTTGTTTATGTCAAGTCTTAAGATTGTTTCAATAGTGACCAGTTCCTTTTCACTCTTTCCTTTATCTTGGTTGTGTTTGAGTCGTAAGTTCTCGGACATTACTAACTGCACATTCTGGAAGGACTTTCTTTAAATCTTTTATTGTCTCCTCTTGGCTCCAAACTGTGGATCTGGGACCACGTACAACTCCAAGTAAACTTTCAGCCTTCAAATGACCTCAGTATTACATCCTTCCTGAAGTATCGCAGAATTTTTCTCTAAATTAAAGGAGAATCACAGGACGTCACACTTAATGACTCCTGATTCAAAGTTAATTTTCCTTCCTTTGATGCCTAAATCTACTTCAGCACCTAATTATATAATTCTGCTTTGGAAGGGACCCTAGAGCTTAATCTAATTTCCAACTAACTGCAGGATTCATTATTAGAGAACCAATGACAGTTTGTAAATCAGTCTTTGAGCATTTACCTAATAAAACTATTCCATCAGTAGTTAGAAACGTATTTCTTAAAATGAGCTAAGACCCACCTCCTTAAAACTTCCTTTGAGCAAAGGTTCATGGCCCCACATAAGAAGAGATTTTCCTATTTTCATTTAAAGTATCATCTTATTAAATTATCTCTAAATGGATCAAATATAGCATATTTTAACAGGAAGTATTCCTAGTGGTTCTATCTCCATTAATACATACTCCAAAATATTGCCCACTCTTTTAAGCTACCAACCCTGATGCAGTATCCCAAATATCAGTGCCAAAACCAGAAGTGCATTCTCCTATTACATTAGTAATAATTGTACAGTATGGTGGCAGGAAATGCACTTTCAGTTCACTGGCTATAGCTATTAAACTATGCGGAAATGACTGCCTGGAAGGCAGCCAGGTCCCTTGGCTTTAAGGCCAGCTCTGAGGAAGACAAAGGTAATACAAGAAGGGAAACTATGCCACCTGACCAAAAGCATTATTGAGACACTCTAGAGCAGTGCTTCTCAACTCTTTGTGGTGAAGGAACTTTTTTTTTTTTTAAATTTCCAATCGGCCATGGACTTTTGTAAAATAGAAAATGATGCACTTGGATAAACCAGCAATGTGAAATGCTCTAAAAATTTCTAAATACTTACCATTTGTATACTTGATCAGTATAATTATGTACTTTCATGATTTATATACTTATTATACTTATCTCATAAGGGACTGGTAACAGTTTTGGAACTGGTGTGTGGAACACATGCTGGATAGCACTGCTCCAGAAAGGGAGAAAGGGTGAGAATTACATTTGTCATCCTATTCTTTTAGTATGGTGCAAGTGACATGCTAGAAAGGAACTATTCCTGCTGCTGGTAAGTACCAGAGATGTGTGTATGTTAAATATAAGATTGGTGGCCATGCTTAACAAGATAGTAAACACTTGGCTATAAAGATAGTATCAATGAAAACAATTGCCATTTATAAACCATGTTTAAAGTAGTTTTATTCCAGGTTTCTACTGGCAAAATTACTCTTTTGAAAGTCTTCTCTTTTGCCAGTAGAAACCTGGAATAACCCCAAGGTCAGAGGTAGTAAGGAGAGAAAGGGAATTGACAATAGGATGATAGGTGGTATATTTCATTAAAGAATGAGGAATAGTTACGTGAATTCTTCCTCTATCAATGATGATGTTTGCTCCAGGATGAAGACTTCTAAAGGAATAATTGTGACACTGAAGGCTATCATATTGGGAATCAGGGCCAAAGAACAGGGCAATACCTCATGGAATGTCTGACTACTACATGGAATCAGAAGACAAGCTAACCATCCACCATGAAGGGGAAATACTGGCTTTTCTCTCTTCCCATGTACAATAAACCAGAGATATGGCAATCAGATTCTGCATTAATTGCCAATGGAACAAGGATTTTTCACATATACAGAAAATATGAATTCCAGCTAAAAACACTTTTTAATCTAGGTCTTCATATGTAAATATAAACAGGCAACTGAGAATCATCAAATTGAGTGAAAACCAAAAGCATTAGAGCCACCAGACTCAACCAACACAATAACTAATGTTTAAAGAAATAGTATGTGGAGAAAACAGAAGTGAACTACAAATATAGATAAATAGGATTTAGAGAAAGATTTTTCACACTCAGTCACACAATGCCCAATACATCATTAAATACCTTGGATCCATATAATAATAAATAATAAAAATAAGCTTTTACAAAAAAGAAAGTAATCAGAGTTCTTAGCTATAAGCAATATAATCCACTTGGGCTTGTCTAAAACTAAACAAATATCTAATGAGTGGTAACTATGTGTTGGTTATTCTTTTAGGCACTGGGAATACAGCAGTGAGTAAAATAGACATTCCCTGTCCTTAAAGAGCTTATATTCCAGTCAGAGGCTAGAGATTATAAGGAAATAAACATATAATTCAGGTAGTAATGGCAAGCAGAGTAAGGGAGACAGCAAGTGACAGAGTGTGTGTAAGTGTGTCTGTGTATGCATGTATGTATTATAGATAAAGTGGTAAGAGAAGGCCTCTCTGATAAAGTAACATTTGAACTAGGAATCAAAGGAAGTGATGAGGTGAATCAAGAGCAAGAGAAAAAATATTCTGAGCAAAAGGAACACAAAATAAAAAAGATTTGAAGTGGAAGTATCTGGGGGTTTTGACTAATAGCAAGGACACCAGTTTGGCTTCAGTGGGCTGTGTGAGAAAGAGTGATAGAAATTTAGGTGAGGGCAATAAGAATAGGCCAAATTATATAGGACCTTGTAGACTATTGTATTTTGGCTTTCACTATGAGATATATGAAAAGCCATTTTCATATCATATAGAATTATGAGGAAAAGACTGTGATAATTTGACTTACACTTTAACAGTATAACTCTAGTAGCTATATAGATAATAGGCTAGAGGTGGCAAGGGTAAAAGCAGGGACATCAGTTAGCAGGCTATTACAATGATATAGGCATGTGATGATTGTGGCTTGGATCAGGGTATTAGCAGTGGGGATGGGGATATATGGTCAGACTCTGGATATATTTTTTTAAATATGGACAGTATTTCCTGATGGATTGAATTTGGAGTGTGAGAGAAGGACAGAATGACTCCAAGATTTTTTCCTGGGGAACTAGAATAACTAAGGTACTCTTTATTATAATGGAGAAAATTATAGGAGAATCAGTTAATTTTTGTTGGAGAATGAAGAGCTATAGTTTTGGACATGGTAACTAGGAGATGTATATTAAACATTCAATTGGAGATTTTGAATACCCAGTGGGATACATTATTCTGGAGTTCAGGGAAGGGATCGAGTCTATAGATATTAATTTGAGAGTTCTCTCTATATAGAAGGCATTTAAAGTCATGAGACTGCATGAGGTCAGCTAAGGAATGAATGTAGATAAAGAATAGAAGAGGAATTAAAATATCACCAGAATACATATACGCCATAGAATACTACACAGTCATGAAGGATTGAGTCTTACATTACTTCAGTATTTTGCAGTTGGGAATTAAAATATCACCAGAATACATATACACCATAGAATACTACACAGTCATGAAAAAGAGTGAAATCATGTTCTTTGCAGCAACATGGATGCAGCTAGAGGCCATTATCCCAAGCGAACTAATGCAGGAACAGAAAACCAAATACTATATGTTCTCACTTGTAAGTGGGAGCTAAACATTGGGTACACATGAATATAAAGATGGCAACAATAGGCACTACAGACTAGAGTGCAGGGAAGGGAGGAGTGCAAGGGTTGAAAAACTAACTATTGGGTACTATGCTCACTACCTGGGTGACGGGATCAGTTGTACCCCAAACCTCAGCATCACACAATATACTCATGTAACAAACCTGCACATATACCCTCTGAACCTAAAAGTTGAAATCATTTTAAAAAAAGAATTTACAAATATCACCAGAGGAAATTGAGATGAAATAAACCTTTGAATTTAGCAATGTCATCAGTTAAGAGTGAGAATGGAGTACTCGATATGGGAGGTTTAAGGAGAGAGTAGATGGTATAAAATAGACAGCTAGTGGGTTATAAAAATGTCACAGCATTGCCAAGCTCTAAAAGCTCACTTGAGGTTAATGGTCATGAATTTAAAGAGCCTAATATTAAATGAATAACAAACCAGTTAACATGGAAACAGAAAAGGTGGAAAGTTGGATTTAGGCATGTTTGGATTTTTTCAGAGGTGACTATGATGAACTGAAAGAAGGGAAAAGAAGTTAATGGTATATGCTTGGAAGTGTAATTGTAATGATGGACCATGAAATCTAAAGTGAGGTAAGAAGTGAAAACATGCATAGAGTGGATGGCATTAAAAGTAATAGGGGTCAATGGATTTGAGGTCCCAGTAGGTTCAAGAAAATGTTGGAATTGGGGCATTAGAAGGAGTGAGCAGAAAAGACAGGAAAAGATGGCTTGAAAAGGGGATGCTGAAATTGAGATTGTGTAAGTAGTATAGCTATTTATTAAAGGAAGGCTGGCAAACCAAGCTTGAGGTTCAGCTTCCAGAAATAATGTCCAGGACTATTGCCACAGCACTGCCCTGATAAGAAAAACTGTTGCTCCTGCAGTTAGATGCCAAGAAATTGACTTTACTGCAACAGCTACTGCTGCCAGCACTGATGCCACTACTTTATTAAGAACTTGACCTTGCAATCTCTGCCATCCCCCAAAGTCAAGTCCCTTTGCTGCTATCTATTCTAACAATGGAAACCATACAGTTCTACCTTCTGCATGGCTTCAATTCTGAATCAAAGTCTCATGTGAGGGCGAACATAAGTCATATTCCTACATTGTAGTTTCAACACAGAAGTTTGAGTTTTGACTTCTACACTTAAGAGGTAAATATTATAATGTAAGAATTTTTTCCAAATATAGAAAGGCTATACATGATATGTTGGTCAGACACAAATATGACAAAAGTTTACTATATCGATTTTTTTTTTTTTTTTCTTTTTTGAGACGGAGTCTCGCTCTGTCGCCCGGGCTGGAGTGCAGTGGCCGGATCTCAGCTCACTGCAAGCTCCGCCCCCCGGGTTTATGCCATTCTCCTGCCTCAGCCTCCCAAGTAGCTGGGACTACAGGTGCCCACCACCTCGCCCGGCTAGTTTTTTGTATTTTTTAGTAGAGACGGGGTTTCACCGTGTTAGCCAGGATGGTCTCGAACTCCTGACCTCGTGATCCGCCCGTCTCGGCCTCCCAAAGTGCTGGGATGACAGGCTTGAGCCACCGCGCCCGGCCACTATATCGATTTTTTAAATTAAAAATGCAATTGCCAGGCCAGGCGCGGTGGCTTACTAATCAAATAATGGACTAAAGTTTCCTTAAATTGAAAAAGGACTTAAGTCTTCAGATTGATAGAGCAATAATAATAATAATTCAAGTAGCAATAATCGGAAGAATGACATATGCCTGGACAGATTCTGGTAAAAATTTTAAACTCTAAATTCAAAGTGAATATCCTCTTCCAAGCACCTTGGTGTAGCACATAAGCTACACATCCCTATGGGGTAGCTCTAACTGGATCGCTAACTCACCCTTTCACCAAAATTAACTGAAATGGATCAAAGAGCTATCAAAAATATGAAATCATCAAAAGATAAGAACTACTAAAAAAAAAGCACGAGAATTAGCCGGGCTTTTCCATAATGGAAAAGATGATCTATGAGTTTGACTGCATAACAATTTAAAACATTTGCAAAGCATGGAGTATTATAAGTTAATTAAAAAGACCAATGGCAAAGTGATAAAAAAGTAATGTTTATGCTAGAGGTTTAATGCCTTGATATTTATATATTACTATTGATATTTTAATGTATCTATTAAGTTCTTACAGATCCATAATAAGAAAAATTCAATAGAAAAAATGGACAAAGAACAAGAAAATACAGTTCTCAAAATGAGACATATAAATAGCCAATATTTATATTTAAAAGTATTGAATCTCACTCAAATTTTTTAAAACTCAAGATACCAGTTTTTACTTCTCAGATAGAAAAAGGTTGAGAAATTTGATAATATACTTGGTTGCCAAGAGTGTGAGAAAATGAGCATTCTCCTAAACTCTGTAAATTGGTGTAAGCTTTTTGGAGAGCAATTTGGCAATATTAATCAAAATTTCAAAACATGTATTTGTCCCAGCATTTTTACTTTAGAAATTTGTGCTATAGATATATTAGCACAAATATCCAAAATACATGTAAAAGATATTTATTGCAGCATTTTTGTCATACCAAAAGTCTGAAAACAATCTAAATGTTTATTAGTTAGAAACTGGTACTTCTGGCAAAGAGAAGAGTCGAATATAACAGGAGTCTGTTTGCATGAGGACTAAACAGTCTCCCAACTGTATTCTTTAAAAAACAGTTTTATGGAAATGTAATTCACATGCAATAAGTCACCCATGCAATGTGCACAATTTAATAGTTTTTAGTATATTATCAACATTGTGCAACTATCACCACTATCTAATACCATAATATTTTCATCAACCCAAAAAGAAACCCTGTACCAATTAGAAGTCACTCGCAATTTCTCCTTTCCCTCAGCCCCTGAAACCACAAATTGACTTTTCTTTATGGATTTGCATTTTCTGGACATTTCACATAAATTGAATATTATAATATATGACCTTTTGTGTCTGGCTTCTTTCATTTATTGTGATGTTTTCAAGGTTCATTCATATTGTAGGATGTATCAGTGATTCATTCTTTTTGAATCTAGAAAATATTCCATTGTATGGATAGGTCACGTTTTGTTTAGCCAGTCCTGCTGAACAATCTTTCAACAATTATTCTTAATAATCCTATTGAACATTCATGTACATGTTTTTGTATAGACACGTTTTCAACTTTTTTGGTTATGTATCTAGGGATGGATTTACTAGATCATATGATAACTTCATGTTTAACATTTCAAGAAAATTCCAAACTGTCTTCCAAAGTGGCTGCACTACTCACAAAGTGCTGGGAGATTTACAATCTCACCAGCAATGTATGAGGCTTCCAGTTTCTTCACATCCTCACTACCACGTGTGATTGTCTGTTGTTTTGATTTTGGCCATTCTAGTGGGTGTTAGGTTGTATCTAATTTTGTTTCTGCTTTGCATTCCCCTAATGACTGATGTTATTGAGCATGTTTTCATGCACATATTGGCCATTTGTGTGTCTTTGAAGAGATGTCTATTCAAATCCTTTGCCCATTTTTCGATTTGGTTCTTTGTTTTTGTTGTTGAGTTGAAGATCTTTATCTATTGTGGATACAAGTTCCTTATCAGATATATGACTGGCAAACATTTTCTCCTATTCTGTGGGCTGCATTTTCACATTATTGATTATATTTTTGGCAGGAAAAAAAGGTTTTGATTTTGAAGAAACGTAATGTATCTATTTCTTCTTTTGTCACTTGTGCTTTTCTTGTTGCATCTAGGAATACTTTGCCTAATCGAAGGTCACAAATATTTACTCCTATGTTTTATTCTAAGAGTTTTGTAGTTTTGCCTCATGCATTTATGTCTATGATTTTGAGTTAATTTTTTGTACAGCATATGATTTGAAGTAGGAGTCCAACTTCATTATTTTGCATGTGGCTATTCAGTTGTTCCAGCACCATTTGTTGAAAAGACTATTATTTTTCTTAATTGCATTTTCAGGTTGTTCATTGCTAGTATATAGATATACAACTACTTTTGTGCATTGAACTTGTGTGTGTGTGTCTGTGTGTGTGTATTTTAAATAGAGAATTTGCTCTGGAAGTTTGTTACAAATAGATATATACATAATTGCAAAAATAATTTTGTGTGCATACACACACACGTGTGCGCATGCATGCGCGCACACACATACACACACACACACACACACACACACCCTCTGCAGGCTGTTGGGTAACAGCAGTGGAAAAAATAAGTCATTTGTTGAGTAGTAATCCATTGTATCGATATAACCACTCTACCATTTGCCCCTATAACAGTGCAGAATTTGCAATATATCTACAAAAAATGTAAAAATTGTTTGAGTCCTGGTGAACTCACATAGTCTAAATGGAGAGCAATGAGATTACTAGTGCCTAAATCTCAGAATTCTTGCAGTAAAAAGTGAAAGTGAACACATCCCAGTTTAATCTTTTACCCCAATGTCTTTAAATTTCTTCACATTTTACTTTATTAAAACCAAAGTTAATCTTCTTTATCAGCTCAGAGCTATTTTAGATGCTTCCCAATCTTCAATCTTCCTTCCCCTGTAACTACTCCCTCTTTATTTAGAAGGCATACAATAGACATTAACCCTAATGTAGAGAAGTAGTGTGGCATGGGAGTTGAGGGTATGGGCTCTGGAGTTAAACTGCTTGGGTTCAAATCTCATTTATGCTATATATTTGCTGTTTTGCCTAAAACATACCTTTACCTCTCTTGGCCTCAGCTGCCCCATTCTAAAATGTGAGTTATTTTAGCACCTTCCTTAGAGGATTTTTGTGAGAATATGTATATAAAATTCCTGAAACAATACACTGTAAATGCTCAATAAATGCAAGGACATCATTAATATTACATGTCAACCAGTTGGCATATAAGGAGATCTGTCTCCAGCCTGGGAAGATTTTAAAATAAGCAAACAAAACATCTTATTTTTAGCCTTTGGGCATCTGCATTTTCTTGGCTTGTTGGAGAGAGTGTTCCTAAGGGATTCCCTTTTTAAAAGTTGGGGGCATGAAGAGGAAAGTGCCAGAGGGAGATAGTGACAGACTCCAAGAAAGCAGAGAAGACGAATAGAAAAGAGAAGAACGTTAGAAGGAGGAGAAACCAAAGAGGCCAGGGAGAGGAAAGTAGGTGACTGGGGAGAGAGAGTATAACAAGAATAAAGTTCATGAAGGTAGGATGGTTGGGGGAGACCTTGTAATACAGAGCTAAGAGCTGTATTGAAGTTTAACAGAAAAGAAACTCTTGTTTGAAAGGAAGAGATTGGCTATATTTAGTACTGGGTAGGATGTCAGTTCTGAAAATAAACTGCTCCCAGAACTGAAAGCAATCCTCTGCACTGTTGTCACCTGCAGCATGCTGGCCTTCCTTATAGAGGAGAGTGGAACATGGTCATATCAGCTACCTCAGAGTTTCTGACATTCACAAGGACTTGCCCCACTTTATCTCCTTGTCCCATTCCTAAGTTTTAAAACTTCTGATTAATGAGAAAATAAGTTATACAGCTGAGAAAATTGAAGTATATGTTGGTGTGTATGTGGAGCAGGGAAGTATCCTGCTAAGTTAATACCAGAATCTAAATACCATGTAGCCAGATGCTTGATGCGATATTCACCACATCCATGGTACACATCTGGCATACCACTGTAGACATAGGGACCTCATCAGAAGTATGACAGGCCATATATAAAGATATATTTGAAGCATCTGATAAGTGTCATAGAGGTAAGTTCTCTTTGGAGATGTCAGGCACAGGTTAGGATACATTAGGAAAAGACAGAGAATTCATTATTTGAGCCATCAAAAACAGAATGCATGTGGAGGAGGATGGAAATGAGGAGAAAGTTTTCCTTTTCCAGTAGGAATAAATATAATTGTATTCATAAGTACAATGCCATCTACTGCTCCTTTACGAGACAAAGAGACTTACAGGTACATTTAGATATACACACACACAAATACAAACAACATATATTGTGTTGGGAAAATACAGGTGATGCCTTTCACTGAATGAGAAAAGAAAAACTAGAAAATGGGTATTTTGATGGAACAAAATATAACCAGAATTTTAACTTCTAACTTGAATTCATCACTTCCACTGTTACCACTCTCTCATCTAGACAGTTGGAATAGCTCCCTAATTGTCTTCCTGCTTCCAACATAAACCCCTCTTCTGAATATATGTTCTACAGGGCAGCCAGAGAGATCTTTTTAAAATCATAAGTCATATTCATCATTCCTCTGCACAAAACCCTACAATATCTTCTCAGCCCACCCTGAGTAAAATGCAAAATATTAACATGGTCTGCAAGACTCCACGTGCTATAACGCTCTGCTACCTCTCTGGTTTCATTTGCTACCAATCTTCCCTCACCCTTTCCACTCTAGGCATAGGCATGCTGATCTCTTTGCTCCTCCTAGAACACATCAAGCACATTCTGACCTCAGGAATTTGCATTTACTGTTTCCTCTCTATGGGAAAAGCCTTCCCCATATAGCTGGATGGCTTGCTCCCTCACTGTGACACTCACCTCAATGTCACTTAGTGAGAGAGACTTTTCATAACCATCATATATAAAATAATGAGTACAGCTGCTTGATAGGTAGTTGGATATGTGGGTCTAGAGTTCAACTAGAGGTCTGAGCCAGAGTATATAGCTTGATAAAGTTCCTATGTAATTCTGATGTGCAGCCCTGCCTGAGAATCACACTCTAAAAAGAAACACGCACCTCCACCAAATTTAGTAGTAATCTCCAATTGCCAAATCCAGTAGATACTTTATATATCTCATATGACCACTCTGTTGGAATTAATAGTTAATCATTCTTAACTTCAAATATTCTACTTCCTTGGCTTCCAGGTACCACACACATGATTCTCCTGCCAGCTTTCTTCCTGTTCCTTCTCAGTATATTTTATGGGCTTTTTTCCTGCCAACTCCTTAAATATAGGTGCTCTCCAAGTTTTCAACCTCTACCTTTCTATCACTCTAACATTTTACACACTCTCTCTGGCTAGGGTCATCCATTCACATGGCTTAAATATGTACTCTACTGATGTCCATATTTCTATTCCTGATCCAGATCCTCTTCTAAGCTCAGAACCCATGTATAATATTACCTATATTAACATCTAGACATTATATGGGCACCTGAAACCCAATGTACCCAAAGCTTTCTTATATTTCCTCCATATCTCAGTTAATGGAACTACTAACACCCCACATAAGTCATTAAATCTTGTTTATTCTGCCTTCTACCAATCATCAACTTTTCTTCATCCACACATTCCCTACAATGATTCAGTCCACAGTCATCTCTGACTTGATTTATTGACAGATTCTATTGCAGTTTATATGTTATATAACTGTATTTCTCTTCAGTATTAGGCCATTTTGGCTAGCCCATCATTATTTAACCCCTCTGCTCTTCTGTCCTTTTGTTTTAGCAGACTGTGAGTAATAAGAGGATAAAACTATTCATTTATACATTCAACCAATATGTATTGATAACCTACTACGTGGCATACCGTGTCACATTCATTTCTGTATCTCACATATCAAGTATATTGCCTTACCTTAAGTATGTACTGCATATATGTTTGTTTTATATTCAAACTTACTGTGTCACAGATAAGGAAAATAGGGCCTAGAGATGAAGAATGACTTGCCAAAGCCACACAGCACGTAGGTCCAGTTTTCTCTACATAAAACCACTTTGTCCCTCCCTCACACACTTCCATTATTGGTAATATTGCTCCTAAACTATTTGTCAGCTTCTGTGACAAGAAAATAGTTATCTCCACCCCCATAGGCTTTTCAGTTAAGAATCTATGTTCCCTTGGCATTGGTTACAATTCTGGTGTCACCACTGCTGAATCAGGATGTCCACAGATCAGCTTTTTATCTGGCACTTCTAAAGAGCTCCTGCTGACTTCAATAGAATATGGATAGAGCTGGCCTCCTATAGGAACTTTCAGGCTCTCAAATGGATTTGGGATGTGTCCTGGGAGAAAGAGAATGAGGAAAGACTTTCAAAATTTGTGTGGAAGCCTGTGTTTTATAAAACAAAACAAGAGAAAATGAGTTATAAGAGAGAATTGATTGGATTAATGAAGTTCCTGATAATGATTACTTTTAACACTATATTGGACTATCACATAAAGTTGGTTCTTTATGTCTATTTCCACTTGCTACAATTTAGTAAAATCCTAAATAAGTTCAGTACATTCTAGGAATATAAATAAATCATGCAATGTGTAACCTTCTAGAGAAAATTTCTGCTTCTAATTCGTTCAAGCGGAGTGTAGGAGACCCTCTTAGAATGGTTTAGAAATATGTTATTTTGACATCTTTATATCTTTGTGCATGCCATTTCTCTGCTGTCAATGGACCTTATTAATTCTTTTTTTTCTTTTTTTGAGTCTTACTCTGTCACCCAGGTTGGAGCGCAGTGGCACAATCTCACTGCAGTCTCCGCCTACCGAGTAGCTGGGATTACAGGCGCCCACCACCACGCCTGGCTAATTTGTGTATTTTTAGTAGAGACTGGGTTTCGCCACGTTGGCCAGGCTGGTCTCAAACTCCTGACCTCAAGTGATCCACCCGCCTCAACCTCCCAAAATGCTGGGATTACAGGCATGAACCACCACACCTGGCCAAATTTATATTTAAATATCACTTTTTCTTGTAAGCATTTTATAACCTCCTCAATACTGGATTAGGTATATTTCCTCTCTGCTCCTTTCCAAAACACTTGTCACCTTTTATTACATTTGTCTATTGGCTAGCTTTCCTACTAAATTATGACATTTGACATTTTACCCCACCACCAAAACCATTTTCAATAAGTCACCAATAGCTCTTTGGGGCTAAAAAAATTTGAATACTTCAAATTACTTATCCTAATTTCTCTTCACCATTAGCCCATTTTGACTACCCCATCTTTATTGAAACTCTCTCTACTCTTCTGTGACAATGTGCTATCCTGATTCCTTTCTAACATCTACTTACTCCTTCTCTTGTTTCTTCACTGATTCCTCTTATTTTAATTTCAACTTTCATTTTAGATTCAAGGGGTACTTGTGCAGGTTTGATACATTGGCATATTGCGTGATGCTGAGGTTTGGGGTATGATTGATCCTGTCACCTAGGTAGTGAGCGTAGTGCCCAATAGGTAGTTTTTCAGCCCTTGTCTTCCTATCTGTCTCTTCTCTTTTGGAGTCCCTAGTGTCTATTGTTCCCATCTTTCTGTCCACCAAATGTTTATCTCCCACTTATAAGTGAGAACATGAGGTATATGGTTCTGTGTTACTGATTTAATTTGCTCAGGATAATGGCTTCCAGCTGCATCCATGTTGCTTCAAAAAAAAAAAAAAAAACAGATTTTGTTCTTTTTCATGGCTGCATAGTATTCCATGGTGTATATGTGCCTTATTTTATTTATCCAGTCTACCACTAATGGGCACCTAGGTTGATTCCATGTCTTTGCTATTGTGAATAGTACTGTGATGAACAGGCACATGCATGTGTCTTTTTGGTAGAACAATTTATTTCCCTTTGGTTATATACTCAATAGTGGGATTGCTGGGTTGAATGGTAGTTCTATTTTAAGCTTTTTGAGAAATCTCCAGAGTGCTTTCCACAGTGGTTGAACTAATTTACATTCTCAACAATAGTGCATAAGTGTTCCCTTTTCTCTGTAGCCTTGCCAGCACCAATTTTTTTTTTTTTTTTTGATTTTTTAATAGTAGCCATTCTGACTGGTGTGAGATGGTATCTCATTGTGGTTTTGATTTGCATTCTTCTGATGATTAGTGATATGGAGCATTTTTTCATATGTTTGTTGGCTATATGATTCTTCTTTATCCTTTTGTTCTCTAACTGTTCCACATGGTAACACAGTCCTTTTCATTCTCCCTTTCCTCTGCCTCAGCAATTTCATCCATTTTCAAAACTCCAATGATCTCTTTCATGTTAACAAACCTTAAAGTTCCTCAAGTTCCTTTCCTGTCTTATCACTCAAATTCTAGTACCATATCTCTAACTTTGTACCAAATATTCCTACTTGAAAATGTCTCATCTTTACCTCAAATTCAACACTTCTGAAGAATAACTCAAAGATCTCATTATCTTCCCTATTTATGGTATAGTGAAAGGAAAACTAGACCAAGTGTCAGGAGACTTGGATTCTACTCCTGGCTCTGCCACTAACTTGGTATTTCCTGTTTTTTCTCAACAAGAGTTTATCTTATGAAAATCACAGTAAACAGTACCTTGAAGGGGTCATATACAAATCTTCAAGGAACTAATTATAGTTGGAAAGATAAGACATATACATAAGTTACTACAGTACAAATTAGAAAGTGATAAATACCGTAAGAGAAGTATAACTACATTGTCATGAGAGTTCAGAGGTATTTCTGGATGATGAGACAATGAATTATATTGTAGAGAAAATAGTATTTGATGTAGTCTTTGGACTATTTGGAGGCAGAAACAATAATACCTGATTCAGTTATGAGTGGAGGCTAACAGAGAGAAAGGTTAAATAGATGCTAAAGTTTCAAACTTGTGTAACTAAAGCATTTGTGATGTCATCTCAAATAAAAGAGAAATCAGGATAAGCAGGTAGCTTGTGGTTTTGAATACAATTTTATAATTGAGGTTGGTCTCACACCAGTCAGAATGGCTATTATTAAGAAGTCAAAAATCAACAGATGTTAGCAAGGCTGCAGATAAAAGAGTATACTTATACACTGTCGGTGGGAATATAAATATTAATTAGTTCAACCACTGTAGAAAGCAGTTTGGAGGTTTCTGAAAAAAAACTTAAAACAGAACCACCATTCAACCCAGCAATCCTATTATTGGGTATATATCCAAAGGAAAATAAATCATTCTACCAGAAAGACACATGCACTCATATGTTCTTTGTAGCACTATTCACAATGGCAAAGACATGGAATCAATCAACCTGGGTGCCCATCAGCAATGGATTGGATAAAGAAAATATGGTACACCATGGACTACTATGCAACCACAAAAAAAAAAAAAGAACAAAATCATGTTCTTTGCTGCAACATGGATGCAGCTGGAGGCCATTTTCCTAAGTGAAATAATACAGGAACAACAAAAAAACTCTCATGTTCTCACTTATAAGTGGGAGCTTAACATTGGGTACTCATGGACACAAAGATTGCAACAGCAGACACTGGGAACTGCTAGAGGAGGGAGGGAGGGAAAGGATAAAGGATTGAAAAACTAACTATTGGATAGCCTGCTTACTACCTGGGTGACAGGATTAATCATACCCCAACCAAAGTTCTTTACAACCCTAATATTGTATATTTATTCCTTTAAACTGACTCTCCCTTCCAACTTCTCAGTATGGCAATGGTATCATTGCCATTACCATATTCAACTGAAAACATCTCATCCTTACTTCCCATTCTCACTGTCAATTCCCTAACCAGGCCCTTATCATTTTCTGTTTAGATTACTCCAAAATACCCCAATTTGGCTGACCTGACTCTAGTATATCCCCACTTTTATATATCATGCCCAATGTATCTTTCTTAAATGTGGCTTATTTTCATACTTTATTCCTTTGTTCTAAAATGTATTTCTAATTCCCAGAGCAGTAAGTCTAAATTGCCTGTCATTCGAGTTATTCTCCAACATTATATATTCCAATCCTCTCTTCAATATACCTCTTACATAAGACAGTCTGAATGTTTCACTCTTCGCAGACTCCATGCACATTGCTACCACTCCAGCTTTCCACATGTACCCTTCATGTGAATTATATATGGTTATTCATTTTCTGCCCAGATCTCAATTCCTCTTTGAATCCTTACCTATCTAATTTATTGCAACATTTGTAACTCCTTCATCACTTTCACCCATGCCGTAGTCTTTTTTTAAGTATGCTCTGTTAGATATACTCTGCCTTCTTTCAATATGTTTTTGAGTTAACTCTCATATCAGAAATGATCTGAACAACCAGTCACTACAAAGCGTGGAAAGATGTATTTTATTCATTACAAAATCATGACTCAGAGATTTCTAAAACAGACTTAGTAAAGAAGATATTTCCAAGGCAGGGTGACTTTTCTGGTGTCCTTCAAGGTTACTTATTTATTTATTGAAAATCAATGGCTTTCAGAAATAGATGTGTTGATCTGTGCTGAGACAACATATCCAAATTCAACTGGAATTGAATTAATGTCAGCAAGGTGCCTTAAAAAGAGAAAGAAGGCATTGGATTGGGAAACAGGAGACTTGTGTTCACTTCTAGGCCCAACACTGTCACTTACTAGGTGCATGATCTTGGACAACTCAGTGAATCTGTCAAAATATGTTTTCTGAAGAGCACACCATTAACTAAGGAGCTAAGAAAACAAATTTTCTGAAGTGCACTGCTACAAGAATGTAACAAGTTTGTAAAAGAAGTTGTCAGGCAATACATAGCGAGCTTTGTAATGTCTCACCATCAAATTTCTGTATATAATTGTACTATCCAGGAATATTATCTTAGTCTTACTGGGCTACTGTAACAAAACACCTTTGACTAGATAACTTATAAACAACAGAAAGATATTTCTTACAGTTGTAAAGGCTGGGAAGTCCAAGATTAAGGTGTTACCAGTGTCTGGGGGAGTCGTACTTCCTCATAGACAGCGCCTTCTCGCTGTGTCCTCACGTGATGGAAGTGGCAAGGCAGGTGTTTGGGGCCTCTTTTATAAGAGAACTAATCCCATTCATGAGGGCTCCACGTACATTATTTAATCACCTCCCAAAGGCCCCACCTCCTAATATTATCATATTGGTGGAGAGGTTTCAACATAGGAATTTTGGAGAGACACAAATATTCAGACCATAGCATTTACCAAATAATTTTAAAAAGTTAGAACAAAAATCCCTGAAGGGATTTGCAGATGGTTTGATACTGTGGTATAGTGGTTAAAAGTACAAGCTCTGGAGTGTCAGCCTGAGTTAAAATCCTAGATCTGCAAATTGCAAATTAACTTGGACAAGTTACTTGAGGTCTTTGGACCTTGGTTTCTCATTTTAAAAATCAGTACAATTCATAAATGTACCTCATAGGTTTGTTGTGAGAATTAAATAGGTTAAAACATGTAAAATTCATAGAACAGCACCTGGCAAAGAGTAAACATGTCACCCTGCACACTTGAATGTCAATTCCAGGAGTGCAGGAAATCTAACTGTTGAATTACTAGCCTTTAGTAAGTGGCCCATAGCAGGCTGAATGAATGAATGATCATCAATTTAACTTTTTTTTGTCATGGGTATAATCCTAAGAGGTAAGAAGGTTGAATAATCCCAATTGTTTTCATTGTTGCCTTAATATAGGCCCACAGAGTAAAGGAGGGAAAGCAATTAGGCAACCCAGCTATTCTACTTTCAAGTTAGACTTTAAAAAATAAAAGGGCTTCAAATTGAAATCATCTCTTGCCTCTCCTATGGGTTACATTAGAGCAAGAACAATTTCTTAACATTCATAGCTACTATTCATGGGGTGCTTGCTATATGCCAGAGAGGTGAATTGAATTGCCTAAAGTGAGGTAGCTCCCAGGTTGAGGAGCAAAAATTTGAACCCTGATCTGTTTTTGACCTGAATCTAGTTAGTACAGTGCTTGACACATAGTTAATGTGCAATAAATATTTGTTGAATAAGTGGGTGAATAAATATATCAGCAAGTATATTTTCTTCTGTAGATGAACCTACAGTTTAGCAGCTTTAAGGGTTTTCATGATCTTGATAAGCTCAAGCCAATGTTAAGAGTAAGGAAAAGGTATAAGCCACAAAAGAGAATTTATGTAGGTAAATCTCTTGACTAGAAATTCCAAATGGGAAAAGAGAGTTGGATTTGTTTTGAAGTTACACACACACACATACACAGGCGTGCATGCACGCACACACACACATACATACATACATGTCATCACAACTGTTTGGAGCACCTTAAACACATACATACACACAGGAGCATGCAGACCCACACCACAACTGTACTTTTTTTAATCAAATGCTTTCTTTTGTCTTCTTAACACATCTGAGAGAGGGTAAATGACAGAGTGTCAGAGTTAGAAAGGACGTTAGCAATTACCTAATCAGATCTCCTCATGTTAATGTAAAAATTGACACTCTAGAGGGGAAGTAAATTGCTAAGGTCACACAAGGAGTCAGAATAAGATTAAGAATCTCAGTTTCCTGACTCACAGTTTGTTTTACTCTGAACTGTCACCATTTACCATCTCAATTTTATAGATGAGGTAACCAAAGCATCCTAAGAATGTTGATGGCCAAGCTCCTGCCACTTGTCCGTTGAAATAGGACTTGAAATCAGATCTCCTTTATTTTAAATATAAAGCTTGCTGTCATCCAAGTGCTTCTGTCTGGATGCCCAGAAGAAAGATCCTTTCCTATTGAATTAAACAGTGGACTGAGGGTAATTTACAGAAAGCTTTGTCCTTGGCTTTAAGAGAAAATGTCCAAGGCTGCTTTATTTTCAGTCCCAGGGAGGCTCCATGAAGGCAGGAATGCTGTCTGTCTTCCTTATTGAATCCACAACACCTAGCACAAAGGAAGGCAGTTAATAAATATTTGTTGTTGAATGCATGCCATGCTAAAGGGAAAGTAGGTTGGGTAATGGTTTCCCAGTGGCAATGGATGGACAATCATTAGGGCTGGAAAAAGTGGGAACAGATGAGGAAAAGAGGTGGGAGGAACCCTTAAACAAAGGAGAAGCTCTTTCTCTTCATCTTATTGAAGCTGCAATCACTGCGCACAGGCTGAGTAGATTGGTAGAAATGTGATTGGCAAAGATATTTAAATGAGACCTCCTTAAAATTGTTACTCTCCACCCCACCCCCACGTTCCTTTACATTTTGTTTCAGTCATTACCCAGGGACCGGATACAGAGATTCCTATGGGGAGTTTTAATGGGTCGATTCAATTTCATCTGGATGACGCCACTTAGCCAAGCATTAAGAGCTACAGCTCCGGGAAAGCAAACGACACCGGGGCGGGGGCGGGGGGGAGAGAAAGAAATTATAACAAGGAGCAATAAATCCCTTCTTTCCCATCCTCTGCTATAACCCATTCACAAGACCTCGAGAAATCATCTACATTCACAAAACAGCCAGCTAGCTAAGCTGAACATACTGCAACCTCACTCCCTGCCCCCACTGCAGATTATATACCAACACACCCTGAGCCATATAAATAATCACACACTGGCGGTATCTATTGCTCCGTTGAGATACCCTGTGTCTACAACTGCAGTTTCTGCTGCTTCGGTTCATCTGTCAGATTGGAGGAGAGGGAGGCCGAGGTGGAGGCGGAGGCGGAGGCGAAGGCAAAAGAGAAAGAGGGGGAGGAGGTAAAGGAAGAAGAAGGGGAGGAGGGAAAGGGGAGGGCAAGAGGAGGGGAAGGAAAATACTGGAGGAGGAGGGGGGAAAGAAACAGGAGGAGGAGGAGAAGGGGGAGGAGAAAGAGGCGGAGGAGGAGGAGAAAGAAGAGGCGGAGGAGGAGGAGAAAGAGGAGGAGGAGGAGAAAGAGGAGGAGGAGGAGAAAGAGGAGGAGGTGAACAACTTACCCTGCTGAGCTTTCTTTGGGGAATACGTGCATCAAGATTTAGATCTGCCTGTAAAATCTATACAAAGCATATGCCACTACAGGTTTGACTCTCCCCTCCCCCCTTTTTTTTGTTTTTGTTTTGTTTTGTTTCGTTTTATGTTCTGTTTTCTCTGCTGTGTCAAAGAACAAGACAGAACTATCTCTGTTTCTGGCTCCACTGTCTGCCAGTGAAAGAGTTTTCATTCAGACTTTCGGAAGAGAGGTGGAGAAACCTAAAGACTGAGGAGAAGAGATCCTTTGAGCCAGATGGGGCATTAGTTCTTCTGCTTTTCTCAGCATGGATAAGCCCTTTCCTCAAGGTAAGCCATAGAAATTAGCTCTTTAAAAACCCAGAATTCTTTCTATGCAATGCACAGATTGCCATTCATTCCAGCCATCCTGTGCTGTCTCTGTGTGTGCGTGTGTGTACGCGCGCTTGCGCGCGCGCGCGCAAGCGCGTGGATAAAATAAAATGAAAACCCTTTAAATGATATTTAAATAAACCAGCTCTTGCAGAAAACTATCCATATTAGAAATGTGTAAATCAAAATAGAACTTCAAAATAATATTTTTGTAGGCGAATGTCAATTTAATTTCTAGCCTGTTAGCCTTTAAATGCATTTTGGTACTTGCCTAAACCCTTCAAAACGCAGCCTAACCACCCAAGCTGAGGACAGAGAGAGAGCCCGTGCTAAGGCCAGTCTGGCTGCCCAGCGGGCATCCTGTCAGCATGGGGCTAGCCTGCTATTGGCTCACAAGTCTGGGCTGTGCATCGTTCAGATTTCATCACATCACCTTGCCCTGGGTAGACATGGCGCAAGCTGACACGGCATAACCCCCACTTACATTGAGTCAGAGCAGTGATTTAGAAATCTCTGGATCCGTGCCTGGGTACGTGTGCACATGTCGCTGTGTGGCATATGGAAATGTTGTCAAAAGTGAGAACCTGTGAGCAGGTCTACTTAGCCAATAGGCATTTGATACGACCTAGGGCAATGGTTTACTGCACACTCACTTCCATGAAGCTAACTAATTATAATTATCATTCACCTCTGCATGCTGCAAACCAAGTTGGATGAACAGAAAACAGACCTTGAACTCTTAAGCAGAAACTCTATTTTGAAATGGAAACTATTGTTGCTTTTCTGGGAATATTAAAACCTCACTGTATCATGATGTGTTATCACATGAATTTGGATATACCAGGTGTTAAATCATGTTTCCAAAAAGTCGACTGCATTCATAAATACAAGTAAGGCACAGGCTAGCATTTTATCCACAATGAAATATTGGTCTTGCTCTCCTTGCCTCTAAACAAACATGTACAAATACATTACTATAACATTCTATATATTTGTCTCTGTGTTCTGTTTTTAGGTCTTTCTAGCTGTGAAACAGTCTAGATAGTAATCTGAGTGACTTAGATTTGAAGATATTTTTAAGAGTTGAGGAGTTGAGTAGTGAGGAAGTAAAGAACCAAAAGGAAAGGAGACTAATTCTTCCTTAAAGACTTGAAACAGAGAAATGCAACCAACAAACCCAACATAAAATTTAGAGCATCTAGAGGACAAGAAAGGCCTTTTAAAAACCCTCCTTTTATTTTGCAGATGAAGAAATAGGACCAGAACAGAGGTCATTTGCCTACAGACACACAGCAAAGTAGAGCTAGCATTAGGACTAGAACTTAAATTTCTTGTGTCATGTAGAAGGATTTTAGTTTTTTAAAAAAATTCCTGCTTCTTAAATGAACAACCAGCTTCTTCTTAGACTTTTCCTCAGGATTAGAAGTATGTGAATTCATTTGGTATTACAACTTTTCCCTGTATCATTCATCACTAAAAGACCTATATCTTTTAAAATTCAAGGTCTTAAAACTGCAAGACTCCCTGGTTTGAAATAAACTGCTATGAGTCTTAATGAAACCATTAAAGTAATGAATAGGACTAGGGTAGCAAAGTGACAAGTTAAGAGTTAAATGTGGTGAGAACCTGGCAGCTCCAACAAGATGTATGCGGTAGGAGGGAGGCCCAGTCAGTGGCAGAGAGGTTAGTAATGTAAACTATATACAACTTGGTATTTGTAAGGGGGGAGTGCTTTGATAGAGATGCAAATGCTTTTGCACAGAGAGGGATTTTTAGAGAGCAGACTTTGGAACAGTAGAACTAAGAAAACATATAAAGCCAAAGCAGAAATTCCCCCTATGTTTGCTTTCAGTTATTCTGAGAAGGAGTGTATATAACAGCAGAGCATAGAAAAAAGCAACACACCTAAGAGCCGTTACACAGTAAGGTACAAAACAGCATTGAACCCACGGGAGTGGGAGAAAACAAGAGCCAGGATCTCCTCTTCCCCACTCTTCTTTGAAATCAACATTGAGTCATACTGTATCAGGATTTACCATAGAAATCAGAACTGTCTTAAGGTGTTGGCATAGAAGGGCTTTCGATAGGAATGTTTTCAACTTTATTCTCAACATGGCAGATTTTAGGTTCCAGGGAGAAAATACATTTTCTTTCATTAACAAACATTAGCATTTCTTGAATGGGCTTAGCTTTCTAGTCCCTAAATTGGCATAAGAAAAGAAAATTTTTTTAGGTTGAACATGGCAAATTCAGGGCTACAGAAAAACTGTTTAGAAAGCTATGAGCACCTGGCCAGAGAGACTGTGATGGGAGTGGGTTTACAATGCATCATTCATTACTGCAGAGGCACTACGTGACAAAAATCACTAGATCCCATCAATGTGCAGCCAAGACCTGTAATCACCTTTGCTCTTATTTAATAATATGTGATGTGTACATTCTCTCTCTCTCTCTCATTCGATAGAATATGGAATTGGCCAACTGCACAGTCAGTTTCTTAACTGTTGCTGCTCACAATGAATGGCTCTTTAGTGGGTGGATTTCTAAATCATAAACATTCATGTAGTGGTAGTTTTTCATCTAGTCTATGTGCTACAGCAGTGTCTTGCCTGTTCCTTTCTCAACATATTTTTTTCTCTTACCTTCCTGTACAGTATCTATTTCAGTTCATCCTGTTAGCCAGACAGATTCAGCACATCCTGAATGGCAACCAATTTATTGTCATTCAATCCTTAAATCCTACTCAACATTCTGATTTTATTCAGGTCCAACTGTCCACTTATTGCAGGTCTCCCACATTAGATCCCAGAGTCCATTTGAATAAAAGATTCTACAGAGCAGGAAGAAACCTTCTAAGTTTATCCTGTCAGTCCCCTTACTTATAGGCAAGACAGTACATCATTATTTCAGACTGATGCCCAGAGCTTCCTTTAATCATCCAACCAAGCATCTCAATTTATCAATCTTGCAGAAATATAATCAATATTGAAATACAACTTTTCAACCTAAATACCATGTACCCTTCTGCTCTCCTTTGAACATAATTCTCATTATTGTTTCTGAGTCATTTATATTATGACCCAGATTCCTCCCAGATTAGCTTTCAACCTTTTGGGCATGTCCCTGAGGTACCTAGTGACATCCCTAGAATCCTGTCTTTGGAATCTCACCTGTTTATCTCCTGTAACATTAAGACCTTGTATACCTTCCTTTAAATTATTGCTTCCTGGAATTTTCAATATGTTTTGAATCTAGTTTCTTTTGGGAAATCAATTAGTCTAAACTGCATTCAGCATGTATATTATTGTTCTTACAGTACAAAGGACTTGCAGGGCTCTACATATTCTTTAGCTGATCAATGGGACATAAATCTATTTCTCATAAATTTGTCAAAAGACTCTTCCCAGTCCCAAGTTCCTACATCTACATACCCTCCAAGCCAAATGAACAATGTGTCCTTTTTTATTTGGGTGTCTGCATGAAAGCTGCCAGTTCCTTTCCAATGCTGAGACTATGAATCTATAAAGATACAGCAAAGGTAGAGGTGGCAGGTTGCATGAGCCTTTGAGTGCAAGTAAATAAAGGAAACATACATTTTGCTTTTGAATACCCAAATAAATAAGGGCACATTGCCCACCTTACCCTCAAGGACTTGAAGATGTAGAAGATATAAATGAAAAGAAATAGTTTAGAAAATTGTATAGTTATAGAAAGAAATACAGACCATAATGGCTCAAGGTCCTTCAAGATCACCTTGTTCACTTCACATATCCTTCAGTTTCACATAGACAGTGAAACTGAGGTCCAAAGAAAGCAAGTGATTTGACAAAAGTGACATAAATATTTGAGTCTGAGAGTTTCCATAATATTTATTTGCATTCTCTTATGATGCATTTATTTAACACCAAAACAACTAGTTAAAATGTGAAATTTTTGTCAGACTGGTTCTTTGATGTGATATGCCAAAAAGGTTATTTTTAACCAAATTAAATCTTTTCAAATAATGAACAGATGTAAATTCAGCTAATCAGGTTTGCATGAGGATATAGCCTCAAAAGTCAACTGAGTCTGGTCATATTATTGGCCACTGAGTCCTTGTTTTTCCTGTTACTGAGCTTTGGGCCCATTTCAGTGTCATGTTTGCTTGCTTACGGAAACCTAATCAAGCACCATCCTCTCTCACTTGTTCATTTCTATTACTCATTCAAGCTATCCATCACATACAGTAGTGTGAGTAATTGATCTATTTTGAGGAGGCCTGAAATCTGATGGATCTCAAATATATACTTTATTCGTGCTAGTGTTTTGCTAGGTCCTAATGCCTCCAGGATATTTCCTGGATTTGTGTTTAGGTTTCCTCATTTACACCTTTTTGGCTCTTCAGTCTTCTAAGTGGTGTGATACAGCAGTCTACTATTTGTACAATATTTTCCCCATGGTCATCATCATCAGTTCTAGGCGTGGTAAAATCCTTCAGGGAATGACCAACCACCTCTTCCTGACTATGGTACAAAGGAAATACAAGCATATGCTTTCTAGATATTCAACTTAGCTTAAAGATGGTATAAGAATGTCACTGTCCTTTAAGAAGGTCAGTTTATTGTGTAAGGTAGTGATACAGAAAAGAAGTCCAAGCAGATTCTGCTTGGTAAATCCCATCAATATGGAGTTGACTTGGGATAGTAATAGGTATAATTATAGATGATTTTTGAAATAATTCAGGACTTGTCTTCTATAGTTCCTTGATCCCCAGTATTACTCCCACGTGTACAAAAGCTTGATTCTAGAGCCTCCATTCCATTTAAAAAGAATCACTTCCTTAGTAAGTTAAAGCAGCCAGTAAGGTGAGGAGAACTGCAAGATGATTAGTCTTGGCTTCCTTATACTCTTGGGAAGCCTTTTTTTTCTACTACACTGCAGACAGCTTAATTCCTACCCTCTGTGTGTTTGCTGTATCTCTGCCTTTATTGCATTCTCCTTGCTTGCCTGTATTCACTGAATCAAGTAATGTCCTTTCTTATCTGTGTATTACTGCTTATCATAAATTCACACTGAAAAGATAATTTTGATTGGTTTTATATATATATATATATGAGCAATTTCTCATGGGAGACTTTTGAGGCTTTCTCTTTTCCTTCAGCATTGCTTCAGAAAATAGCCTTTGCATGTAATACGAGGTTCCATTTGTATTAGAATTCCGATACCCAAGGCTTGGATGTCTCTGCTAGCAAATACCTGAATGAGCTAGCTGCTCCTATGAAACTAGGCATTTGATGGAATACAAAAATAATCAACTACCTGATCTTTGTTCCCAAACTTCTTTATAGTCTGGATGGGATGATCAGATTGGCCTATAAAGAGGTAAGTGAGGTTAATTACAGAATAAATGTGTAGCATGAAGATTACTGTAAAGCAATTGAAGGTAGCGGTGGTGATAGGGCCTGAGCTTTGTTGGTTTCTTGCAAAGTACTTATGCCTGTGTGTTCTCATTTACTGTTTTTATGCCTTCTCTCCTAGGATTTTCTCATGTGCCCTGAGATCCATGTAACTGCAAGGGCTCCTCTTTATCACCATAAGTGCCACCCTGGCTTAAAACCACTCAGAGCTTAAAAATCAAGGCAAAATGGATGCTGCGGTGACAGATGATTTTCAACAAATTCTGCCTATTGAACAGCTGCGCTCTACTCATGCTAGCAATGACTATGTGGAACGGCCTCCAGCCCCCTGTAAACAGGCCCTCTCAAGCCCTTCCCTTATTGTGCAAACCCACAAGTCTGATTGGTCTCTGGCTACCATGCCTACTTCTCTCCCCCGCAGTCTCAGCCAGTGCCATCAACTGCAGCCCTTGCCTCAGCATCTGAGCCAATCTAGCATTGCCAGCTCAATGTCTCATAGCACTACTGCCTCTGATCAAAGGCTCTTGGCCAGCATTACACCCTCACCTTCAGGCCAATCCATCATCCGAACCCAGCCTGGAGCAGGGGTCCACCCAAAGGCTGATGGTGCTCTGAAGGGAGAAGCTGAGCAATCTGCAGGGCACCCTAGTGAGCACCTCTTCATCTGTGAGGAGTGTGGGCGCTGCAAGTGTGTCCCCTGCACAGCAGCTCGCCCTCTCCCCTCCTGCTGGCTGTGCAACCAGCGTTGCCTTTGCTCTGCTGAGAGCCTCCTCGATTATGGCACTTGTGTCTGCTGTGTCAAGGGCCTCTTCTACCACTGCTCCACTGATGATGAAGACAACTGTGCTGATGAGCCCTGCTCTTGTGGGCCTAGTTCTTGCTTTGTCCGCTGGGCAGCCATGAGCCTCATCTCCCTCTTCCTACCCTGCCTGTGCTGCTACCTGCCTACCCGTGGATGCCTCCATCTGTGCCAACGGGGCTACGATAGCCTCCGGCGACCAGGCTGCCGCTGCAAGAGGCACACCAACACTGTGTGCAGAAAGATCTCTTCTGGTAGTGCACCCTTTCCCAAGGCCCAGGAAAAGTCTGTATGACCTTCCAACAAGGTGGATCAGAGCTTTTCTCCTTCTAGCCCCCATCAGTAATGCATAGGCCTCATCTTTGGAGAGGGGAAGGAGTGATAAACTAGCCAAAGTTAGGGCCTCTCCTCTTTTGTTCCTGCAGTGTCAGGGGAATGACCAAGTACATCCTGGTGCAGGATGCCTTGTTCTTTCTCACAGTATCTATCCCACTCCTCTTCAGTCTTTACACCCTGCCAGCTCAGCCCTTATGGCTGTCATGGCAAATTCAGGTGATATATGGGTATGAGGTTTGAACACTGAGGACTGACAGGGCCAGCAACGTGGAGGTTTAGGGGCTCCCCAGTGTAATACCTCTCGATGCAGGCTCTGATCGTCACTCTGTTTTCTGCTGTGCCTTTGGAAGCTTTCTGCTAAGATGGTTTTCACAGGTACATGTGGAACAGCGTTCAACCTTCCAGGGAATATGACCCCTTCTCCCTGTTACTGCCCTTCTTTATTCCTCTCTCCTCTTTCATTATTCTGTTTTGTATTCTTTTCACCTTCATTCTCGCCCTCTCTACTTTTACTTTTTCTCTTTCTTCCTCCCTTTCTCCTTCTCCCCTCCTTCTTTTTCAGACTAATCCTTTCTCTGCCTGATCTATATTTGTCTCTCTCTACCTTCCCTCTTTCTCTAACATGTCCAAAAGTGCTGTTTTTCCATAGATGTTTCCTTAGACACCAAACTTTGCTATGCTATAGTATTTACTAATTTTTATTAAGGGAAATGGATTACTGTAATGAACTGATCACTAGCAATAGTCTGTATCCCGATGTGTGTATGTGCTCACAATCACTCTCACCTGTTTGTGAGCACATGCGGCAAAGTTATCTTATATTTCCAGGTTTAACTAGTTGGAGTTTTTCTCCCTTTCTCAATAATCAACTTATAGTACTGACAGATTCCACTAGCATGCTGAGTAGGACAGTAAATCAGGATGCTCATAACTTTGTATGTCTGACCCAAGTGCCAAAGGCAGACGTGCTTTATAGCTAAATGAACAAAGCAAAGGATACAGAGGTATGTTCTCTCTTAGAAGCTAACTTCCCTGAGACTGCATGGCTCAGGCGTTAATAATGGACATAAAAAGTCAGAAAACGTTAGAGCTGGAAGGAATCTTAACTATTAATCTAGTTCAATGCCCTTATTTTACAGATGGGAAAACTGAGGCCTGGAGATAGGAAGGGACTTGCCCAAGGCCACACACTGAGTTAACAGCAGAATTGGGACTGGAATATAGGCCTTCTGACTCCTAGTTCGGTATTCTTACCCCTGTACCACATTGAGTCATGGGACTTTTTCCTAGGGCTCTATTAACAGTGACAGAAAGCCATTCCCATTCAATTACTTTTCAGGAACCATGCTAAGTTAATGTGGTGGTCTTTCTCCAGTGCATGGTGGGTAGCTAATTAACTATCAGACGTTGAGGCTGCCCCCAGTGGACATCACCTTTGGCTCTGTCACCTTGTAGAAGCTCAAGTGTGGAAAAGAAAAGCTTAAAGAAGCCCTAACCAAGCTGTATCTTCGCCATTGCATCTACTCTTTGCTGCACACACTGTGCTTGCTCCTGGCTTGTCTGCAATGGCAGCTGCCTGAGAACTTAAATTTCAGCAACAGTGAAAAACTGAGATGAAAGATGTATAATTCAGAGAACTGACTTCTCTCTTAAAAAATACAGAGAGCCTGTGCTGTGAACCCCCTTCAATGGGAAAAAGCTGCAGTGGTGATGGCAGGCTCCTAAAGACTGCTGCTTAAAGACACAAGAATTATACAGTTTCCCTCTATAAGTGAATCCAGAATTCACTGAGGAATTCAGAGATTGAGGGCACTTGCTTGAAATCAAGGTGCTCCAACTTAGTTTAAGACCTCCAGACTCTAACTTTATAGATCAGCTCTTTTAGAGTGTGCATGGATGTGTGTTGCAGGGTGGAGAAGTGGGGAGAAGTGTATAGTCGTACACAGGGGAAGAGGGGACATCCATGTCCCTTTGTTGGATACATATTACAGAAATATGTGCCACTCAGTTTTTGTTGGTTCTGAATCTTCCTGAAGTGTACTGACATTTGGGCTGCACAGAGCCCCACACCTTCACTTACACCTCCTCTTCTAGAATTGCTTTGCTCTATTTTTGTATATATAAATATGTTATGATGATTATTAATAATGTTAATGATATTGCTGCAAATGGTGCCATATATAAGGTTAGGCTTCTTGGAACATTTATAAACCCAAACCAATACCTGTAACCTCTTATGTTGCTTTCAGATCCTTCAATTTTAAGTAACTTTTTAATCTTACAAGTCTGCTTGATTGTACTTTACACTTATCTACCCCTAAAAGCTCTGCCCAGTTCTCTGGGTCAAGCTGGATGGTGATGAGTAGCAACACACACTTCTCTGCTTCTGCCTGAAATGTGCTTAGAGCTCAGTTATCTAAGGATTCTCTGACACTAGTGCATTGTTCCTGGAGCTAAAGTTATTCTATGGATGTTTGCTTATTAGTTTCAGGCCCCAAAATAACATGAGCCCCTCCTCCTTGATAGCTCCTTGACATCCCAATCTTGCAGTCCTAACTCAGGCAAATTGTGCACTGCCAGAGGGGCCCTGGGTTCTGCCATATACCCAGAGGAGCCTTTCTCAGTGTGTTTCTAAATGGCCTTACACTTGGTAGAAGAAATTGAAGGGTTACTCAAATACAGTTGCAATCTGCAATCTGCTGTTGAGTCAGGGCTTTCACTTGTGTCCAAGTTGGCCTGATATGGACTGCATCTGGTTTACATATAGATGGGTCCTGTTGGGGTATGCGCATGGACGTGTGAGTGAGTGTGCATATGTATCCCTTCTGTGATTTTATATATATATATATATATGTAAATATATATTCACACATCTCTATATATTTTAATGTATTGCACATGTATATTTAAAATATATACGAAAGAACTCTAAATCCTGCAGGGAGGCTCTGTTTTCATTATTTTTCTACTTTGTGTCATGTCCTGTATAAACAGGAATATTTAGAGGGTGTTTCCTGCTTAGCATTTTTTTGCAGTTAAATCATCTGTTTTGCTTTCCACGTATTGGTTCCTTGATACATTTCATATGGCATCAGCCAAGAGTTTTCCTATGGTTCCAGCCCATCTTCCCTAATCACAATAGCAATAATAAATATAGTGAACACTTACATAGTGCTTACTATATGCTAAGCACTATTTTTAGCATATTATTTATATTAGCTCATTCATTCCTCACAATTCTACAACACAGGTATCATTCCAATCTCTATTTTACAGATGAGAAAACTGAAGCACAGAAAGGTTAAGTGACTTGCCAAAGGTGACAATTGTAAACGGTAGAGCTAAGATTTGAACATAGGGTGTCTGACTCCCAGGTCCATGCTCCAGAATCAGATATAGAAGTCTGGAGCACAATGTAAACCATTCTGGAGTAACAAGCCTCAAATGGTGAATAATTCTTTCCCTAACTCTGGTCCACCTGCAACCTAGGAGTTAAAATAAGTATGCTGCTATGTTAAGGGTAAAGCAACAGTTACAAGCATTATGTATTAGCTGTCTTGCTCCCAAAATGGTGGCATTACAAATTTTTCCAGTATTCCCTTTGAAAACATGCTTGCAGCCAGTTACCATTTCTTAGCTTATGATGTAGAGCTATTAAGGGAGTAGTTTCACTTGTGCCAAAGAGGGTAAGAGTTTATTAGTCTTATCTTTATTGGCCAGGGAAAACTAATTCAATTTTTTTCTGAACAAAGTAGAACTCAGACTATTTTTGGAGCTTAAGATTTGCTAGAGCTGTTAACACTCAAACTTATTGATTGAGAGCAGTCTTCTGAGTCAAATGACCACTGGTCCATATAACACCTTTTAGTGACAGCTCCTTCGCACTGAATCCTTTAACTTTGCCAAAGGACCTTTAAATAACATCTAGTCCAATGTCAACATTTTATAGCTGGAGAAAGGGATACACAGAGAGGGAAAATAACCTGTCCAAAGTCACACAGTTCTGAAAATTGAGTGGAATTATGACTTTATGCCAGAGTTCCTAATTTCCAGGTATCTTAGCCTCGGTTTCTTAGAAAATAGAATTTGAAGCAAAAGCTATATACAATCCAGGGTAGTATGAGTAAGGAAAGGGCTAATAAGGGAGAGAAGAAAGAAGAACAAATAAAAAGTATGTCACTGAGTTGGCCACAATCTGTTCCTTGGCAAGCTAATTTCGCAATTTTTTTATGACAGACCATGTGAAACTACTGTATCTCCATACAGCCCACCTGGCAGAGGAAAGGAGGTGAATTCATCTGCTAGCTCTCATCTCATTAGTCAAATTCTTCCCCATGTGATATTAACCCTTCTACGCTTTTGGGTAGTGCGTGGTGGGCACTTAAGTATGTACCTTGGCATTTCATGCTTCAGCAGTAATGGGAAGGATTGTAGCTCCACTACAAACAGTAAGGCAAGTATATGAATATAGGGAGATTAAATTTAAAGTGATAAACTAGGGTGGTGCTTTTACCTTATGTCTTTAATCACATTCCTTCAAAGTAAGTTAGAGATAACCTACCACCTTTAAAGTAAATAAGGCTTTATTGTGGCTCTTAGAACTGTACTGTTTGCCTTCCTGACCCTGTTTATTCTCTAGCTTGCTTTAAAGGGGCTTCTTTTTTATATGGAAATTAATTCCCTGTTCAATTAAAGGAGTAACAAACTCTCAAAATATCTTTCTTCTTAATATAAAAAGGAATTTCATATTATTGAACTCCTCAAAAAGCATGTCTAAGTGAAAATATGTATGTGAATGCACATATGTTCTTTTAGGTTCCATGAGCATAATAGCAGGAAAACTTGTCAAGTCAATAAATGCTGGGGGAAAAAATGGCTAAACAAGGTATTCTGTAACATGAAAATAAAGCAATGAGTTGGTTGACTGGCTTTTTAAAAAATATTTCAGCCACTAATTATGACATGACACAGACACATTCTAAGAATTATACTAGCTTTTATTCACATATACAATAGTTCCCTGTGTCCTATAGATCATTGTCACATAAAGCAAAAGCATTAGTGCCCCATTTGGACCTTTGGCCTAAGGTTTGATAAGATTTTGTAGAACTGAAATTCTTGGTCCCTTTATCCTAGTTTAGGCCCATATCCTCATTTTGACCCTCAAAGATAAGATCATAACACTACCAGTGTTCTTGCTATTAAAGGCCAGGATGGACAAGATAAGGAAAGGCATTTTGGGAATGACACTGACTATTGTTAGGAATCTTGCTGTCATTACAATCCAAGTTATATATGTTTGCTTCCATATGTATTTGTTGGCCCATCTCCTGAAAAAGAAGACGGTAATTCTAACTCACACATTATCATTCCCGAACTAACCTTTTGACCATACCACGTAATAATCATGCCTCTGATGGTAAAAGACAGAGATGTCAAGGCTCTGGAAGCTCCCAGGTCCTTGAAGAACTAACTAAACTGCTGAAAACAGAAGTGGTAATGTAGGCAAATACCCTGGCTTTATTAATATAAGGCTTTAACATCAAGTCACAGGCATGTTCTCTTACTGTAACAAGATGGAGTTGACCATATGTGAACCCTGAAGAGTCATTTTGAACCTATGTCCTAAGGCCTAAAGTACTTTGATCCTCATCTTCAAAGTCTTACCACTCTGATAACAAAAAGAAACACTACAAAGAAACTGCAAGGAAATGGACACTCATTTTTTTAATGTCTACCAATTATTTAGTTATTCATATATGCATTTCTTTATATAGAAAAATATATGAAGTTTCCAAAAGACTCTGATATTCAGCTTAAAATCGTGTGTCCTTGGTTGGGGATTCACACACCAAGGCTTAACAGAATTAGTTTGGGGAATACTCATTTTTATACCAGAGATTAGTTGGCTTAAACAACTTTACTCTGTGAATTTTTTTCTTAATGATCCCCTTCCAATGGAGGTGAAGGCCTCCCAAGGAGGTGAAGGCCCCAGGCCTTTCTTAATACATAAACCATATTGAAAGAAAGAAAGAAAGAAAAAAGTAATGGGAAGTAATAGTAAATGTAGATCCAGAAAGAAAAACAAAGGTTAAGAAAATGAGATATATGAAAGAAAAAAGCTCTATAATCAGTGTGTTTCTCTCACCTAAAACACCATTTACTAACTACTTGGTTCAGTTGTACCCTTGAATTCCATTTTGTCTTTGACTTATATCAACACTCTTCTTTTCCAAACTCCTATAGCTCTTCATCTGGAATGATTCTATGGGGTGGGAGGGAGGAGAAAGGGAGAGAGCGGGAGAAAGAAAGAGAGAGAGAGAGAGAGAGAGAGAGAGAGAGAGAGAGAGAGATGGATGGAGACTCGGCCTGTCTCCTACAGGTTCAAAGTTAGAATATGCCACTAACGCTATCTGCCTTTCAAACTCCCTTCTAGGACATGCTCTGTAGTACTTAGATCTTATATTAAATGACAAGGTTTCTCTCCTTCAGAGAGAAATACCAGACTGGGTTTGTGGTTTTCCCTGAATTGGTTTTTTCTGAGTCAAAGTGGTGTTGTAGAAATCACATTACCCTGAGACCAATTAAATCAGAATCTTTGGGGGTGTTGAGAAATGGATTTTTAAAGTTCCTAGATGATTATAATATGCAAACAGATTTGAGAAAATCCACTCATCACTTTATTCTATAAACGCAGATAGTGAGGCTAAGACAGGGAAAGTGACTTACTCATAACCACACAGTGAGTTAGTGACAAAGTCAGGATAAGAATCCAGGTCTGCAGACTCCTAGGCCAGAATTCTTGTCTTTATGCTACACTGCTTCTAACTCTACTGTATTCCTCCTCTGAGCCTTTGCTTTTCTCATCTGTAAAATGAAGATAATAAAGCCTAGAGAGTGTATGAGAACCATTAAAGCAGAAGCATTTTTCTTAATGTACAAGGTTCTATACAAATGCAAGGGAATTAATGTATAACATATATGTGGGGCTGAGTCTCTAAAACAACATAATAAAAGTTGTTTTCATTTTAGTCGATCATTTCGGTATTATGTCTACCTGATAGCATGTAACAAGATTGAACACTTGTGTAGTTTGTATGTGCCTTTAAACTGAACTTGGCCTCAGTGACAATCAAAATTAGCAGTTGAAGAAAGAGGTCATACATTGTTCTCTTGCCCTTGCTGGAATAGGGATCAAGAGGAATATAAAAGCAATGGAATACCTGGATTTCTTATATGCAGTCAATCACAACACGGCCTTAGTGCTGAACTAGCCCAGGGTTTCTATGGAACTTGTAGATCCCATTCCTGAGGCTGGTCCTGGTTGAAGGGAGAAGGTCGAAAAAGCTTCTTTTGTAGAAGCCAGAATGGAGGAAAGGGGCTTTCTGATTTGGCGCATCTGAAGAAATAGATTATTTGAGGATCTAGTACTCCCAGAATAATCTGTAATCATAAGAAACACATTTCCTGAACTCCAGAGCCCCAGAACAGGGTATCCATATCCAATTCCATCCTATCCATCCTGGATATTATGAATTTCCAGAGAGGACCACTTCTACTCCCCTAGGAGTCATACATCTGGCTACTTATTTATTTGTTAAAAATAAAATTCTGTGCCATTTATAAAATGGGCCTCTTATGTCTTCCTTATTTTGAAATTATAATATACATTCCTAATTCATCATTCATTTTTGCCAATGATTTTAAAGTATTTATTTGAAAGTTATTTTTAAATAAAAAAATATGTATTTAATAAAGCACTTCTTTATCCTCTTATGTGAACCGTACTAAAAAATGTAAAACATGCCATGATTAAACTAGGTAATTCTATATGTCACATTACAAGTAAGTTTTAAAAATCTATTTGGTAAATATATTCTCATTTCATCTTGAAATGCCTGCCTTTTAAGGGGAGGGTAGAGAGACAAGGAATTAGTGTAAATCAAGAGGCCTAAAAGTATAATGACAAATATTTATAATTCAGATTCATCTCAGGCAGGGGTTTCCTTTCAGATAATTAAGAGGTGATGACCTATGTTTAGGAAAAATTGGGTTGTTTAGAGGCCATGTAGGGGCCTATGATTTCCTAGAAAATATAGACCCAAAGAGCTCCTTGCTAGTAATTACACTGCTGAAGAAGTTCTTGTACTTTGCCGCACAACAATTAACACAAGAGCCTAGGTATGAGCTGCATAAAGTGCAGGTGGACAGAATGAAAAATCAGACTCAATCTGTAGTTCTGAAGGAAGGGTCAAATTTGGTTGGGGTAGGTGTTAATACTTGAAGAAACTGAAATGTATTTCAAGAGCACTTCAGATAAACAGGATGGGGACCGAAGCCAAGAAGGAGAATAGAGTAATTACTGCATAAGAGGCTAGAGCATACCTGAAGTCCAAAAGCAGCACTGAATTTAGAATCAGAAGGTACAAATAATACACAAGAGAGTGTGCAATGCAGGGAACCATGCTTGATGGGTTTCATCTAAAGGATTGTAGCTGGCTCCACCTTTGGCAAGTTAGCTTTTCTGTGCCTGGTTTTGAACCCAGGAACCATGACTCTAAAGATTTTGTGCTCTTAACTACTGCAATCTCCTTTTCAGTATAAAAATGGCTATATTAATAGGATTGTAATACGTCCCGATTTGCCCAGGACTGTCTCAGCTAATATCTGTTTCTAAAATATTTTTAATAGTGCCTCCTTATACTCTGAGAGCATATCTTAACATGACTTGTATATAATTTTCAATATTATGTTTAATCCCCAATTGTTTATTATCCATCATGCCCCCCAAACTCTGACCTCCCTTGTTACCCAGATTACATTCCCTCTCTCCCTCTAGCATACTTGCCTGACAAAATCTGAAACTTAAATATAATCACTTGTTCCACATTTTCATCTAAACAGATGAATGTGATTGGAGAAAAACATAAAACGGTAAATTCAAGCGTGCCCTCAGTACCACCGGGTATTTCTACTTTATTTCTCTCTTCAGTTTATTTTCAAATCAACTCTTTTTTTTTTTTTTTTTTTTTTTTTTTTTTTTTTTTTTTTTTTTTTTTTTTTTTTTTTGAGACGGAGTCTTGCTCTGTCGCCCGGGCTGGAGTGCAGTGGCCGGATCTCAGCTCACTGCAAGCTCCGCCTCCCGGGTTTATGCCATTCTCCTGCCTCAGCCTCCGGAGTAGCTGGGACTACAGGCGCCCGCCACCTCGCCCGGCTATTTTTTTGTATTTTTAGTAGAGACGGGGTTTCACCGTGTTAGCCAGGATGGTCTCGATCTCCTGACCTCGTGATCCGCCCGTCTCGGCCTCCCAAAGTGCTGGGATTACAGGCTTGAGCCACCGCGCCCGGCCGCTCAAATCAACTCTTTAAAAGGACTGCTTCACACTTCTCTCTCATCACACCTCCAATACCCCACTTCCTCCATGCCTCCACTCCTATCCTACGACCTTGCAATATATCACTGGGAAAATAGCCTTTTCTTTTGAACTCACTCTAGCCAAGCTTTTAAACCAACCCTCCACCAAAATAGCTCTTTTCAACGTCACCAGTGATCCTACCTTGCTAAATCCAATGGTCAATTCTCAGTCATCTCATTCAGTTTATCACTAGCATTTGTCCCAGTCTATTTACATCAACAGCTTCCCCCACCTGAGACAATGACCTGCATGCAATTAGTTTATTTGAGGGAAGTGATTCAGAAAATAGGAGACGGGACTGAGAATGGTGAGCCAGGAAAGGAAGGAACATCAATCCAAGGGCATGTTATTGATCTGTTTACTACTATAGGCAACTGAGGACTATTGCCACTGAGGACTCTCTAAGGAACCATGTAGAATGCACCCCAGAATTTTCCACCAGACATAGAAGAGGAGAGCGTTTTTCTATCAAATCTCATCTCCTATTAATTAAGTGTAATCCTAGAGGGTGTTTACTTGCAAGTTGGCACATGATTTGGAATCACTGAGCAGGGTCCTTCAAGTGATTCACATGGTGGTGGCAAAGAAGCCCCCGCAGGAAGCAATAGTATGAGATAAAGCTGTATGAGGTAGCATCAAGCTACACCTGCATGTAGTTACTGCAGCATGGCCTGAACAAAAAGGCAGTCCATATTGAAATATATTCTTTATTTGGCTTCCAGCACACCACACTCTGCTGATTCTCCTCTCACCCCATTGATCACTCCCTCTCCAAGTCCTTTGATAGTTCTTCCTCATTTTCCTGAACTGTAAATATTAGTGTGCCTGAAGTTTCAGTTTTTAGTCCTCTTCTCCATCTACACTCACTCTCATGGTGATCTCCTCTAGTATCCTGGATTTAAACACCATTTATGTACTCACAACTCCAAAACTTATAGCTCTAGCCCCAATCTCTCCCCTGAATTCCAGACTGCTCACTTAAAATCTCTACCTACAAGCTTAATAATAATATAAAACAACATATTTAACAGATAAATCTTGATTTCTATGTCATTCAGTTTTCCCCCACCTCAGTAAATGATGATTCTATTCTTCAGAGACTCAAGCTGACCATTTGGAAGTATCCTTCACTTCTATCTTTTTCTCATGTCAATTGGTCAACAAATCCTGTTGGCTCTACACTCAAAATATATCCAGAATTTGACTATTTCTCAGTATCATTACTGCTACTACCTGTTCTGATCTACCATTATCTCCTCCCTCAATAATTGCAGCAGCTCCCTGATTCCACTAATCCCAAAGTCTAATATCAACAGAGAAACCACGATGATTGTTCTGAAGATGAAGGCCAGACCTTGTCATTCTTCTGCATAAAATCTTCCAGTGATATTGCAATTAACTTAGAACCAGACTCATCCAGTTACGACTATAAGGCCCTACATACCCTTCCCCTCCTATTTACATGGCCAGCTCTCTCATTTAATTCAGGAGTTCACTCAAATGTCACTTCCTCAAGGAGGCTTTCCCTGAATACCCTAAATCAGCATTGCTCATCATTTTGTCCTCTTGTTTTGGTTCATTTTCCTTCATAGGAATTCTTACTACCTGATTATATTATATGTTACTGTTGAATAAATAAATGAATATGTGGGAGTTTAAATTGGAACAGTCTTTCTTGAAGTCATCAGATATTGATCGAATGTTTCTTATGTGCCAGACAGACATTGCTCTATGTACTGCTCCACTCTGTTCCTTCCCAAAACTCCTCTTGCCCCTGGAACCTCTGCTTCTTTCATTTCTCCACTTTTGGAATTAACTGGGATTACATTGCTTCCCCTTCAGTACTCTCCCATGGAGACTGTTCATTCTCCCATATATGGCTTCATTTCACTCCCAATGCAGCCTAGACTCCAGAGAGATGAAGATTTGAGTATCATCTTCATAGGAAGTGTTGGTTGAAATTGGAAATGTGTGATAGCTCTCTCTGGCAAAAAGTATAAACTGGAGAAAAAACACCAGCAGAATCTTTCCTCTAAAGTGATGCCTATCATGATTAGAAACCATACAGTTATGCTAGCAAGAATTATTATTATTATGCTAGCAAGAATGCCAATTATATAAAAAAGGCAGGTTCACTGGGTCTCTTTACTGTAAAAAATACTTCTAGAAGAATACATTTGGAAACAACTACCATATGAATATAAGAGATAACAATTATTGAGTTCCTACTATGTTTCAGGCATAAAATTAACATTTAATCCTCGTGACAACTTTATGATATAGATATTTTATCACTACTGACAATGGATGTGGAAACAGAGGCTTTGGAAAGTTAAGTTAAGTTACTTGCATAAGGCAATTAAACTAACAAGTGAAAAGAAGTCCTAGGATTTAAAACCAGGTTTGTCTCAAACACCGTGTTCCTTGCACTCTTCAATACCACCTTGTTTGCTAATTATATCAATTAGAATGTGTGTATGAAAATTAAACATGCATTTTTAAAAGTTCAAGCAGAAATTTTTACTAGGTCTATCAGCAGCTTTCAACATAATTGACCCTTCCCTCCTTAAGTTCTTCCCTTTCGTGGCTTCAATTAAACTACTTCCATGTCTTCTTGGAGAATTGACTTATCATTATGAGATGTTCCTCTTTATTCTTGAAAAATATTTCTTATTCAGAAGTCTACTTTATGTGATATTAATATAGTCACTCTAGCTTTCTTTGGATTACATGGAAGTTCTAAATGTACATACGCCCACCAGATTGAATATGCACGAAGCAAAAACTGACAGAAAAGAAAGCAGAAATAAATAAAATGTGATTAGACTTGGATATTTCAACACCTTTCTCAGTAATTGATAGAACAAATAGACAGAACATCAGTAAGAATATGAAAGATTTGAAGAACCTTATTGACCAACATGTCTTAATTGACATTTATAGAAAACTCCACCCAACAGCAGCCAAACACACATTATTTTCAAACGCACATGGAACATTCACCAAAATAGACCATATTCTGGATGACAAAACAAGTCTCATAAACTTAAAAAGAGCAAAATCATACAAGATATATTCTCTGGCCACAATGGAATTAAATTAGGATTCTATAACATATCTGAAAAATCTCTAAATATTTGAAAATTAACAACATGTTTGTACATAACACATGGGTCAAAAAGGAAATCACTAGTTAATTCAGAAAATATTTTGAATGGAATGAAAATGAAAACATGGCATATCAAAACTTGTGGGAGGGCTGGGCACAGTGGCTCATTCCTGTAATCCCAGCACTTTGAGAGGCCAAAGTGGGAGGATCAATTGAGCTCAGGAGTTCAATACCAGCCTGGGCAATATAGTGAGACCCCATCTCTTAAAAAAAAGTGTGAGAGACAAAAAATTAGCCAGGCGCTGTGGCGGGCGCCTATAGTCCCAGCTACTCAGGAGGCTGAGGCAGGAGAATGGCGTGAACCCGGGAGGCGGAGCTTGCAGTGAGCCGAGATTGCGCCACTGCACTCCAGCCTGGGCCACAGAGCAAGACTCCGTCTCAAAAAAAAAAAAAGAAAGAAAGAAAAAAAAGTGTGAGAGAATGGCTACCCAGACTTCATCAGTACACAATGTATCCATGTTAACAAAATTGTACTTTTTTCTTATAATCACAAAGTAGTGAATAAGAGGATAAAATAAAGGAATTAGCATGGTAGATATCTAAAGAGATAATTGAGTCAAATATAACTCAGAGGCTTGAGCCTAAGTCACTAGAAGTATGAAATTAGAAAAATTAGAAATGAGAGATTTTGGTTAAATTTACAGAAAAAAACCTTGTGAGGTATAGCTAAAGCAGTGCCTTTAGAAGGAAATGTATGGTATTAAGTGCTTATATTAGAAAAGAAGAAAGGATTCAAATCAACAATGTAAGTTTCTACTTTAATAATTACAAATATAAGAGCAAAATCAACCCAAAGTGTAGAAAGAAGAAACTAATAACAAAGAGAATAAATGAAACTGAAAATAGAAAAACAATAGAGAAAATCAGTGAAACCAAGACCTATTTGGAAACTAATCTGATCAAGAAAAAAAGAGAGAAGACACAACATATGTATGTTAGAAATGAAGGCGTGAACATCACTATGGGTCCTGCATATATTAAAAGTATAATAAGGAAATACCATGAACAATTTTATGCCAAGAGATTTTACAACTTAAATGAAATTGGCAATTGCCTTGAAACACCAAATGACCAAAATTTACTCAAAAAATAGAAAATCTAAATAGCATATTTTGTAAAGACATTGAATTCATAATCAATTAAAAATACCATTAAGCCAGATAGTTTTCGCTGGTGAATTCTATAAAACATTTAAGGAAAAAGTAACATCAATCTTATACAAATTATTTCAGAAATTACAGAAGAAAGAGACAGTTCTCAATTTTTAGGCCAGTTTTCAATTTTCAGGCCAGTTTTACTCTGATTTAAAAACTAAGTTAGTACAACAATAGAAGGCTACAGAGTAACATCCCTTATGAACAAAAATACAAAAGTATTTAATAAAATATTAACAAATTTTATCCAGCAAGATATGTAAAGGATAATGCATCACAACCAAGAGAGGTTTATCCTGGAAATGCAAGGGACAAAGACATTAACATTTGAAAATAAATTGTTGAAATTCACTATATCATCAGAATAAAGGGGGAAACCATATGATCATCTTAATAGATGCAGAAACAGCATCTGCAAAAACAGTCAAGGCCGATTTATAATAATAATTTTTTAAACCCTTAGCAAACTAGAAATTTAAGGTAACTTCCTCAACTTGATAAAGGGCACCTACAACAAAAGCCCTACTGCTTTACCCTTAAGATTAGGAATAAATGGACATAGAGAGAAGGATGACTACCAGTGGCTAGGAAGGGTAATTGGGGGTTGGGAGGAGGCAGGGATAGTTAATGGGTACAAAAAATAGGAAGAATGAATAAGACCTACTATTTGATGGCACAATAGGGTGATTATAGTCAAAAATAATTATATATTTTTAAATAACTTAAATAATGTAGTTGGATTATTTGTAACTCAAAGGATAAATGCTTGACAGGACAGATACCCCATTCTCTATGATGTACTTATTTCACATTGCATGCCTGTATCAAAATATTTCATATACCCCATAAATATATACACCTATGTACCCACAAAAAAAATTTTAATTAAAAATATGTTAGGAACAAGGCAAGTATGTCCACTCTTGTCATTTCTAGCCAATATTGTACTGGAAGCCGTAGCCATTGCAATAAGGTCCATATAAGAAATAAAAGACATTAAGATTGGAAAGGAAGAACCAAAACTATATCCACAAGTGACATTATTGTGTACATGGAATATCCTAACGAATCTCCCAAAGGGCTATTAAAATTGTAAGTGAGCAAGTCACAGGATACAAGATCAATATATAAAAGTCTATTGCATTTCCATAAACTAGCACATAACAATTGAATATTGAAATAAAAAGCAATTACTTTTAAAATAACAATCAAAAAACACAAATTACTTAAGCTTATATTTAACAAAATACATTGAAAACCTGTACATTTAAAACTGTAAACTTTGCTGCAGAAATTGAACAAAAATAAATGGAGGCATACATCATATTCATAGATTGGAAGACTCAGTAGTGTCAATCCTCCCAATATTAATTCATAAATTTAGCCTGAAAGATACTGACAAGCCGGTACTAAAATTTATATAGAAATACAAAGGATCTAGATGTCAAAATGAATTTTCTAAAATAACAAATTGGTAATACACTACTTGAGATCAAAACTTACTATTAAACACAGAGGAAAGTGTCAGGATAATTGCACAGGAAGAATGGTATATATGAAAATAAATATATGAGAGCAAAATGCCCTGATCAAGTAAATGAGATGCTCTATCTGGAGAGAAGAGTTTAAAATATATTTTTGGACTAGGAAAATGAATTGGACCCAAAATGAAGATAATTTTAAATGTCCTGATGAAAGTTGTTAGAAAACTAGTTGTCCTAGACTGGATTAGGAAAATGAAATGTGGCAAATATACACCATAGAATACTATGCAGCCATAAAAAAGGATGAGTTCATGTCCTTTGTAGGGACATGGATGTAGCTGGAAACCATCATTCTCAGCAAACTATTGCAAGAACAGAAAACCAAACACCGCATGTTCTCACTCATAGGTGGGAACTGAACAATGAAAACACTTGGATACAGGAAGGGGAACATCACACACCAGGGCCTGTGTGGGGTTGGGGGAGGGGGGAGGGATAGCATTAGGAGATATACCTAATGTAAATGACGAGTTAATGGGTGCAGCACACCAACATGGCCCATGTATACATATGTAACAAACCTGCACATTGTGCACATGTACCCTAGAGCTTAAAGTATAAAAAAAAAATAAAATAAAATAAAATAAAATTAGTTGTCCTATAATATATAGAATGATACTTGAAAAAGGCAGGGATACAAGTTAATATTGTTTTCATGAAGCCATACACAAAGTAGTGAATATGAGGATAAAGAAAAAAATAGGCATGGTAAATATAAAAAGAGATAATTTAGTCAAATATAATTCAGAGGTTGGAGTTTAAGTCACTAGAATTATGAAATTGGAAAAAATAGAAGTGAGAGATTTTAGTTAAAAAATGAATTCCATTTATAAATGTTTAATTTTTTATCATTACAGTATCAATCTGTTAATATAGAACAAGTGCTTTTCAAATATAGATAGAAAGAATGGATTTGAGATATAGACTTGGAAATCATGCACATAAAGAAGATAGTTGATGCTGTGAGAAGGGAAAGTATAAAGAGAGATGAGAACAGAAGTACTTGGACTAAGGTTCAAAAAATACCAACTTCTGACTGCAAGAACAGAAAGAATGAATCAAGTAGAAAGAAAGGAATCCTGGATTGTCACTGTGTTAACTTACACTGCTCTATGTTTCCAGGACTGGGAAAACTGGAAATGAGCAGGTGAAAGTCAGAAAACTAAAATAAATTACTTGTTTCTTTCTAAAATGTCTAGTCAACCTTCATCTGTTTTCCTTGACCTAATATTTACAGAGATGCTCAGTAAGTTCTGGTACTCAATATATGTGGTCTAAGGTTTTTCTTGGTCTAAGGACATGAAATATGGATGAATGTAAGCCAAGGGCTTTACAAGGCATATGGTTGTTTGTTCATCATAAGTTATAATAAAACTAAACAAAACAAAATGTTTGAAAGACTATAAAGCTACAGAAATCAAGATAGTTTAGTGTTGGCAAAAAGATAGTCATATAGATTAATGGCGGAGAATAAGGTATCTAGAAAGAGACCCATATATTCATGGTCAATTGATTTTTTATGAAGGTGCCAAGGCAACTAAATGGAAAAAAGAGAATTTTTATAGCAGGTGGTGCAGGAACAACTAGATGTTCATATGAAAAAAAAAAAAAAGAAGCTTGACAACTTGACACTTCATGCAAATAAAAATTAACTTGAAATGGAAAATAGAAAAAAAAAGAGAAAATCTTTACAACCTTTGGGTAAGTAGATTTCTTAGGACACAAAAAGCATAAGCCATAAAAGAAAAAACACTGAAAAATTAGATTTCATCAAAATGTAAAAGTTTTATTCTTCGAAACATACTGTCAAAATAAAAAGACAAGTCTCAGATTGTGAGAAAATGTTTACAAAACAGTTATCTGACAAAGGATTTATATCGAAAGTATACTCAATAGTAGTAATAACAGTAAGAATAGGAATAAAAATAAAAGAAAAACAACCAGAAGAAAAGGTGGGCTAAAAATTTGAATGGTATAATTGCCATTTGTATATTTTCTTGTTTGTATAAAAGATGTACATTCAGTATTGCTGTCATCGGAAGAAGAAAAAAAAAGAAGATATACAAGTAACAAATAGGAACATGAAAACACCCTCTACAAAACAGTAGAATAGATAACATAAAGGATGGATGTAATGATACCCTCGATTGCTAAGGATGTGGAGAAGCCGAAACTCTCACATCTTATCTGTGAGAATATTAAATAGTACAACCACTTTGGAAAATATTTCAGCAGTTTGTGTGTGTGTGTGTGTGTGTGTTTGTTTGTTTGTTTGTTTTTGAGATGGAGTTTCACTCTTGTTGCCCAGCCTGGAGTGCAATGGAGTGATCTCGGCTCACTGCAACCTCCACTTCCCGGGTTCAAATGATTCTCCTGCCTCAGCCTCCCAAGTAGCTGGGATTACAGGTGCGTGCCACCACACCCGACTAACTTTTGTATTTTTAGTAGAGATGGGGTGTCACCATGTTGACCAGGCTGGTCTCAAACTCCTGACTTCAGGTGATCCACCCACCTCGGCCTCCCAAAGTGCTGGGATGACAGGTGTGAGCCACCATGCCCAGCCAGCAGTTTGTTATAAAAACTAAACATATGCTTTTCATATAACCTCGTGATTCCACTCCTAGGTATTTATCCCAGATAAATACATAGTTCCATAAGAAGATTTGTACTTGAATATTTATATCAGCTTTATCTATACTAGCCCTACCTTGGAAACAAGAAGTCAACCCAAGTTTCCAGCAATTTGGGAGGCCAAGAAGGTGCGAATCACTTGACATCAGGAGCTCAAGACCAGCCTGGCCAAGATGGTGAAACCCTGTCTCTACTAAAAATACAAAAATTAACGGGGTGTGGTGGTGGGTGCCTGTAATCCCAGTTACTTGGGAGGCTGAGGCAGGAGAATCACTTGAACCCGGGAGGTAGAGCTTGCAGTGAGCTGAGAGCGCACCACTGCACTCCAGCCTAGGTAACAGAGTGAGACTCTGTCTCCAAAAAAACAAATAAATGGATCAACAAATTGTAGCATATCCATACAATGAAATAGCATCCAGTAGTAAAAATCCTGCCTATGTAATTAAGTCTCCATAAAAAGTGAAAAGGACTGAGTTTATAGAGCTTCTAGATTGCTGAACACCTGGAGGTTCCTGGAGGATGACAATCCAGAGAGGGCAGGAAGCTCCATGCCTCTTCCCCAATACCTTGCCCTAGGCATCTCTTCGTTGTTATCCTTTGTAATATCCTTTGTAATAAACCAGCAAAAGAGTAAGTGTTATCTTGAGTGCTGTGAACCACACCAGCAAATTACTCAAACCCAAAGAGAGTGTCGTGAGAACTCCCGATTTATAGCTGATCAGTTGCAGGTCACATCTTGGGGTTTGCAATTGGCATCCGAAGTAGAAGAGCAGTCTTGTGAGATTGAGCCCTTAACCTGTGGGATCTGATACTAACTCCAGGTAGATAGCATCAGAATTGAATCAAATTGTAGGACACCCAGCTAGTGTCCACTGGAGAATTGTTTGGTGTGTAGGGAAAACCCCACACACATCTGGTGTCAGAAGTTTTATGTTAAATGACTGTGTGTGAGTAGAGAGAAACTTTTTTCTTCAGATTATCACCTGGAGAAAGTCATTTTTAAATGCTCTCCTTCTTTGTATGAGAAAATTATTTTCAATGATAATTATGTATGTAATCTGTACCTAATCTGTAAAAAATGTTATTTTTTGTTTTTTTCTTTAGTTTTAAACCAAAAATTAATTTTAAAAGACTAAATTTCAATCTTAAACATATTCAAGAAGTAAAATATATCATGTGTGAACTAAAAATTACACTTATCAAGCAAACAGTCTTTCTCACAGCTCATACTCTGTTCTATTGCTTTGATTTTTTAATGTTTTCACTTTTTTTTTTATTTCAATAGCTTTTGGGATACACAGGTTTTTGGTACATGGATGAATTGTATAGTAGTAAAGTCTGAGATTTTAGTGCACTCATCATCCGAGTAGTGCACATTGTACCCAATATGTAGTTTTTAAAATCCCTCATCCCCTTCCCCCCTCCCCCTTTCTGAGTCTTCAATGTCCATTATACCACTCTGTATGCCGTTGCATACCCATAGCTTAACTCCCACTTACAAGTGTGAATATATGGTATTTGGTTTTCCATTCCTGAGTTATCTCACTTAGAATAATGACCTCCAACTTCCTCCAAGTTGCTGCAAAAGACATTATTTCGCTCTTTTTTTCTGGCTAAGTAGTATTCCATGATGTATATATACCACATTTTCTTTATCCACTCACCAGTTGATGGGTACTTAGGTTGGTTCTATATATTTGCAATTGTGCTGTGATAAACATACAAGTACAGGTGTCTTTGATACAATGACTTCTTTCCCTTTGAGTAGATACCCAGTAGTGGGATTGTTGGACTGAATGGTAGATCTACTTTTAATTCTTTGAGAAATCTCCATACTGTTTTCCATAGAGGTTGTACTAATTTACATTCCTACCAACAGTGTGTAAGCCTTTTCTTTTCACCATATCCACACCAACATCTATTGTATTTTGACTGTAAACTGACTCCCTGTATTAGGAAGTTCTTGCATTGCTATAAAGAAATACCTGGGACTAGGTAATTTATAAAGAAAAGAGGTTTAATTTGCTCATGGTTGTGCAGACTTTATAGGAAGTGTGGTGCTGACATCTGTTTGGCTTCTGGGGAGGCCTCAGGAAGATTTACAATCATGGTGTAAGGTGAAGCGGGAACAGGCACATCACAGTGTGAAAGCAGGAGCAAGAGCAAAATGCCCAGATCTTGTGAGAACTCACTCACTATCACTAGCACAGTACCAAGGGGATGGTACTAAACCATTCATGAGAAAACCACCTCCATGATCCAATCGTCTCCCACCAGGCCCCACCTCCAACATTGGAGATTACAATTCAACATGAGATGTGGGTGGGGACACAGATCCAAACCGTATCACTCCCCAAATGAATGTGTGTAGCTGAGTCTACATATGTCATGGACTTACTGCAGAATTGGACTTACTCTGAATTAATTTTTATCTAGAATTAAAGGTTAAACGATCAAAATATGCTAACTTGAAGGTTACATTTAAATTGTTTAAAGTCAACAATAACAGTATCAAATGTTCAAAACTTAGCCCAACAAAAGAGTTTTAACCAACAAAAGGGTAGGAAAGAATCATATTAAGCAAATACTAGGAAAAGAAAACTGGTATACCTACATCAATTTCAGATAAAATATACTTTTATACAAAAATACTATTTGGTATAGAGAGGATCACTACCTAATGGTAAATGTTCAATTCACTGCAAAGTTAGAGAAATTTTAAATATATTAGTACCTAACAAATGGCCTCAAAAATATGAAGAAAAACTTGATAGAATAACTGGGTAACTCTATTACCCAGTATAATGAACAAACATAGTACATAGAGAGAAATATTAATACCCCTCTTTCAATTAGGTCAAGGCAACAAAAAATTCAGAAGAATATATAAGATATCTTTATCACAACTAAGAAGTTGAACCTAAACTTACTAATGCTGACCCCCAACATATAAAGAGTTTGAATAGTCTTTGAAACATAAAATGAATTAAAGCAGTATTTTTAAATATTCCTAGAAAGAAAACACCTTTTTGTACAGGCAAATTCAACTACATTTTAAGGAGAAGATCATCTAAATTTTAATCAAACTCTTCTAGCAACAGAAAAGAAGGAAAGCTTCTAACTTACTATTTTAAAGCACCATAATCATGATATGAAAACCAAAGACATTACCTAAAAGGAAAATGACATGTCTGCTTTATTTATGAATATAAATGCACAAGTTCTACATGAAATATTACTAACTGAATTTAATGGTTCATTTTATGCTAGGGACGTAAACGTAGCTTAGTATTAGAAGGCATATAAAGGTAATTGACCAAAACTAACAGATTAAAAGAAAAAATTGCATGACAATTTATTACAGAAAAAGTCGCCAGGCGCGGTGGCTCACGCCTGTCATCCCAGCACTTTGGGAGGCCGAGACGGGCGGATCACGAGGTCAGGAGATCAAGACCATCCTGGCTAACACGGTGAAACCCCGTCTCTACTAAAAAATACAAAAAACTATCCGGGTGAGGTGGCGGCGCCTGTAGTCCCAGCTACTCGGGAAGCTGAGGCAGGAGAATGGCGGGAACCCGGGAGGCGGAGCTTGCAGTGAGCTGAGATCCAGCCACTGCACTCCAGCCTGGGGGACAGAGCGAGACTCCGTCTCAAAAAAAAAAAAAAAAAAGAAAGAAAGAAAGAAAAAGTCTATGATAACAGTTTGACTGTGGAAAACAATGCAGTTTATTTTCCATTGGTCAGGAACAAGAAAAATGTAGTCCTGATGAGTGCCAGCAGCCATCCTATGACTTTAAAGGCAGCCATTCTTAAAATGATTCTGACTCTCTGGATGGCAGAATTCAAGGGAGAGATTTAAACAAGAGACATACATTTTGTATTATCAGCATATAGATGGTATTTAGAGCTACAAGACTGATTGAGGGAGGGGAAGTGAATGTAGATAGAGAAGAATAGAGATGCAAGGATGGAACCCCAATGTTTGTAAGTTACTCAGTGAGCCTTATGGGAATCGGCTGAAAGTTATCTTAAAGGGCCAGAGTGAAAAAAGAGAATAAATTCAATGACCCTAACAAACAAGCAAATCCCAGGTTCTCTGGGAGTCAGAACCGTATAAACCAAAGGGTTCATGAATGCCTAAAGATACATGCTCAGGCATGCTCAGGTATTGGATTTCTGTAATCCAGGGGAGGATGCTATTTCTGAGAAAGACTAGACTAAGTTTTCCTCCAGTGGAGGAGAGTATCTGTCACCTAAGTTCAAAGGGATAAATTGGGTAGGTCTGAGGATGCGGTTAAAGTCAAAATGGTCACGTCATTTTATAGGTTTAATTTTCAGTATTGCCTATACCTAAGGTTAGAGCTGGAAGAATAAATAGATACAAGAAAATTTTCCCTAAGTATTACCAGAAGTGCTGATTGAAAGTAAATTAAGGAAAAAATGAACTGCATTTTCTATCATATGTGTTTCCAAAATTAACTGCCCTATGGATATCTTATGTAAAATGGTAGCCAGAGGACAAAGATGAATTAGAACAGTTCCACAGGGAAACATAGGGACTCTGATATATGTTAATTTTTAATTACACACCACAAGGGTTAATTATATGGGGTCATTAGAAAAATAACCGCTCCAGATTATCTCTCCAGTATATGCAAAAGTGATGAGCCACAATAGCAGATGTACTTTCCCAACAACAAAAATACTAAACCCTACAGTTTAAGTAGAACACCACTAAACAGGAATTGGTCCAGAATATAAGGAAAGTGATAGGATGGGAAATCAAATAGGTGCAGGATTTTTCAGCCTAATGAAAGAAATGATTCCAGGGTAGCAGGATCATTGTCTACAAATATTCAAAAAGTTGCCCTGTAAAAGATGAGAGACAATTGATTTGTGTATCTTTAGTAGCAAAAGGAACCAGTTGAAGTTGTGAAGTTGATTATCTAAGATAAACATAAGGTACAGTTCTAGTTGTCCAATAATTGAATAGTCTGCCTCATTAAGTAATGAGCCCCCGTTCAAACAACACTTAAGAATGATTCTTACGCTGGGCGCGGTGGCTCAAGCCTGTAATCCCAGCACTTTGGGAGGCCGAGACGGGCGGATCACGAGGTCAGGAGATCGAGACCATCCTGGCTAACACGGTGAAACCCCGTCTCTACTAAAAAATACAAAACACTAGCCGGGCGAGGTGGCGGGCGCCTGTAGTCCCAGCTACTCGGGAGGCTGAGGCAAGAGAATGGCGTAAACCCGGGAGGCGGAGCTTGCAGTGAGCTGAGATCGCACCACTCACTCCAGCCTGGGCGACAGAGCGAGACTCCGCCTCAAAAAAAAAAAAAAAAAAAAAAAAAAAAAAGAAAAGAATGATTCTTACTTGGGACGCTGGGGAGCGTTTTACAGCATTGAGTAGCTGTTGGATGAGAGAAACTTTAAGATCTAATTTCAGACTCTTTTACTTTATGAAAAAATACTCTTTCATTTTATTGAATTCAATCCCACATGTCATCAATGGAATTTATATTCCCTTGAAGACTTATGTCATTGCAGTTTTCTTTCCTTTCTTTCAAATAATTAACAAAACTATTGAAAGACACAATATGGCTTTTCAGACATTTAGCAATCTATGAAGGAAAACAATTTGGACACAATTACACATGATAAGTATGCAAAGTGTTTAGTTAATTAATCTGCTATGACTTTCTTTAAAAATACCATTTAGCTGGGTGCAGTGGCTCACGCCTGCAATCCCAGCACTTTGGGAGGCCGAGGCGGGTGGATCACCTGAGTTTGAGACTAGCCTGGCCAACATGGTGAAACCCTGTCTCTACTAAAAATACAAAAATTAGCCAGGTGTGGTGGTGGGTGCTTGTAATTCCAGCTACTTGGGAGGCTGAAGCAGGAGAATCGCTTGAACCCGGGAGGCAGAGGTTGCAGTGAGCCGAGAGCGTGCCATTGCACTCCAGTCTGGGTGACAGAGCGTCTCTCCATCTCAATAAAAACAACAACAACAACAACAACAACTTAACCTCAACTCCAGAGTCACAGAAACAATACAACAATAAATTTGTGTTAAGTCCTGAAATTTGTGTTAATTTATTACACAATAATAGAAAATTAACACAATATCTATAAAATATTCAGTCTTCCAATACATGACCATGGTATATCTTTCATTTATTTACATCTTCTTTTATTTCTCTCAACAAAGTATTGTATTTTTACACATACTTAATTTACCCATCCATGCTTAATGATTTTGTATGCTTCTGTAAATGGTATTCTAAAATTTTAATTCCCAATTGTTCATTGCTTAGTACACATAAATACAATTGATATTTTATCTTGTGACCTTATTCACTCAAATAGCTTTTCATGTAGATTTTTGAAGACCTTTTACATAGACGATAATGTCATTCGTAAATAAGAACCATTTTATTTCTACTTTTGCAATCAGTATGCCCAGTATTTCTTTATTTCCCCCACCACACTGGCTAGGATTTCCAGTACTATGTTGAACAGAAATTGTAGGAATAGGCAGCCTACCTTGTTCATGATCTTAGGGAAAAAACATTCACTTTTTCACGCTTAGATATGATGTACAATGTAAGATTTTTGTCCATACTTTTTGTAAGGCTGAGTTGCAGGAAGGCTTTTAGTTTTTCTCCTTTGGCTTCTTGACCCAGAGTTGATGCTGTCTCTTCCCCATATACCTCCTGGAGACCAGCAAGGGCCCAGACCCAGGGACCCTTTTTCTGCCCACACATGCTGCTGCAGCTTTACCCTGCAGTCCTCAATGTTTTGAGCCACATCTACAAGATCAAGTAAGATGGTGACTTGGAAACACTATGCATTTTGGGGATACTGAGCAAGAAGTTGAAAGGATGCTCAGGGCCCATCACAAATTGCTTATATCCAACATAGCTATAAAAATTTTGAGTCCCTCCTCTTCCCACAATTTCCCAGCATATTTCATTTTTTCTTAAAATACTTAAGATCAGAGTACAGGGGAAAAGAATAATCATGAAGTGCAGTGAGAACTAAGTATTAACTCATTCATGAGCATATATAAATGTATACAACTATTCTTTTGTTACTTTAAAAATTCAAATGGTATAAAAGAATATGGTTCTGCATATAAATCTATATTGTACATTTTTATTTCTATAGTCTATTTACTTCGGGTTTCCAGTGAACACCTGCTCAGGTCTAACAAATGAATTTCTAATGTTGTGCTCTGCTCAAAGCTCTATATCCTCACTGCTGATGGTATTTTAGCATTGTGGGTTATTTGATTCAGCATTCACACCATACCTTGCCTTTTGGCTGGAACCCCAGGGCTTACCACCCCATTGTCAGCATGACATGCCTTCATCCTCCCACCTAGAGGTAAATGAACAATAATCAAAGCACCATTGGGTTTTTTTTTCAATTCTTAGCCTCATTAACAGCTAGAGAAGTGGAGGACCCTTATTTACACCCTGATCTGTCCACCACTGGGTAGAAAGCGTTTACTATTAGATTCTGAGCAGTTTTCTCATATTGACTAACACAGCCTGCACCTATACTCATTTTCAAAACTGTCAAGAACTGCGAAATATCTGCAATTTTACCCTACTTATAAGATAATGAGATATCCTATTACTGTTCAATGGATGCTGGCAGAAAATATAAGGCTCCTCGATTGATACTTGCCCATTATAGGAGAGAAATACTACAACTGGGGTATTCACTTTTGCAGTGAACCCCTGCATTTTGACCAAAGGAGAGACATAATATCATTACTCTGGGTTGCTCACTGCAAACACAACCCTGAGAAACAACACAGGTAAAAAGTATTCAGGACTGGCCAAGCACAGTGGCTCACGCCTGTAATCCCAGCACTTTTGGGAGTCCAAGGTGGGTGGATCACCTGAGGTCGGGAGTTTGAGACCAGCCTGACCAACATGGAGAAACCCTGTCTCTACTAAAAACACAAAATTAGCCAGGCATGGTGGCGCATGCCTGTAATCCCAGCTACTCGGGACGCTGAGGCAGGAGAATCTCTTGAACCCGGGAGGCGGAGGTTGTGGTGAGCCGAGATCATGCCATTGCACTCCAGCTTGGGCAACAAGAGCAAAATTCTGTCTCAAAAAATAAAAGTATTCAGGACTTCGCATTTTTGGCATATCTAGCAAGAAGTTGAAAGGATGCTCAGGGCCCATCACAAATGTTAGTTTGCTAAGGATAATGGCTTCCGGCTCCATCCATGTCCTAGCAAAGGACATAGTCTCATTCTTTTTATGGCTGCATAACATTCCACGGTATATATATGAACCACATTTTCTTTATTTAGTCTATCATCGATGGGCATGTCTTTGCTATTGTGAATGGTGCTTCAATAAACATATGCATGCATGCATCTTTATAACAGAACAATTTATATTCCTTTGGGTATATACCCAGTAATGGGATTGCTGGGTCAAATGGTATTTCTGACTCTTTGAGGAATGACTACATTATCTTCCACAATGGTTGAAATAATTTACACTCCTACCTACAGCTGTATAAGCATTCTTTTTTCTCTATAACCTTGCCAGCATCTGTTATTTTTTGTCTTTTAATAATGGCCATTCTGACTGGTATTAGATGGTATCTCATTGTAGTTTTGATTTGCATTTGTCTAATGATCAGTGACATTAAGCTTTTTAAAATATGATTGCTGGCCACATGTATGTCTTCTTTTGAAAAGTTTTAGTGTCCTTTGCCCACTTTTTATGAGGTTTTTTTTTTTCTTGTAAATTTGCTTAAGTTCCTTGTAGATGCTGGATATTAGACCTTTATCAGATGCATAGTTTGCAAAAATGTTCTCCCTTTCTGTAAGTTGCCTTTTTACTCTGTTGATAGTTTCTTTTGCTGTGTGGAAGCCCTTTAGTTTAATTATATCCCATTTGTCAATTTTTGCTGTTGTTTCAATAGCTTTTGGTGTTTTCATCATAAAATCTTTGCCCACGCCTATGTCCTGAATGGTATTGCCTAGGTTGTCTTCCAGGGTTTTTATAGTTTGAGATTTTACATTTAAGTCTTTAATCCATCTCTAGTTAATTTGTGTACATAGTGTAAGGAAGGGGTCCAGTTTTAATATTCTTCATATAGCTAGACAATTATTCCAGTGCCATTTATTGAATAGGGCATCCTTTCTCCATTGCTTGTTTTTGTCAGCTTTGTCAAAGATCAGATAATTGTAGGTATCCTGTCTTACTTCTGAGTTCTCTATTCTGTTCTGTGGGTCTATGTGTCTGTTTTTGTACGAGTACCATGCTGTGTTGGTTACTCTATCCCTGTAGTATAACTTGAAGTTGGATAGCATGATGTCTCCTTTTGCTTAGGATTGCCTTGACTATTCGGGCTCCTTTTGATTTCACGTGATTTTAAAATAGTTTTTTTCTAGTTCTGTGAAGAATCTCAATGCATATACTACCTTATTTTAAGAATGACTGGGGTCCATTCCAGGATGGCCAAATGTGGTTCATCTCATTGGGACTAGTAGGACAGTGGGCACAGCCCACGGAGGGCGAGCAGAAGCAGGGTGGGGCATCGCCTCACCCAGGAAGTGCAAGGGGTCAGGGGATTTCCCTTTCCTAGCCAAGGGAAGGGAAATGACAGATTGTACCAGGAAAATTGGGACACTGCCACCTAAACACTGTGCTTTACCAACGGTCTTAGCAAATGGCACACCAGGAGATTACATCCTGTGCCTGGCTCAATGAATACCACTCCCATGGAGCCTTGCTCACTGCTATTCTGAGACCGAACTGCAAGGTGGCAAGCCTGGCTGGCAGAGGGGCGTCTGCTGTTGCTGAGGCTTGAGTAGATAAACAAAGCAGCCAAGAAGCTCGAACTGGGTGGAGCCCACCTCAGCTCTACGAGGCTTGCCTGCCTCTGTACACGCCACCTCTTGGGGCAGGGCATAGCTGAACAAAAGGCAGCAGAAACTTCTGCAGACTTAAATGTCCCTGTCTGAGAATTCTGAAGAGAGCAGTGGTCCTCCTAGCATGGTGTTTGAGCTCTGAGTATGGACAAACTACCTCCTCAAGTGGGTCCCTGACCCCCGTGTAGCCTAACTTGGAGACACCTCCCAGTAGAGGAGGACTGACCTCATGCAGCCGGGTGCCCCTCTGAGATGAAGCTTCCAGAGGAAGGAACAGGCAGCAATATTTGCTTTTTTACAATATCTGCTGTTCTGCAGCCTCTGCTGATGATACCCAGGCAAACAGGGTCTGGAGTGGATTTCCAGAAAATTCCAACAGACCTGCAGCTGAGGGACCTGACTGTTAGAAGGAAAACTAACAAACAGAAGGAATAACATCAGTGAAATAAAACAGGCTCTGAAATTGAGGCAATAATTAACAGCCTACTAATAAAAAAAAAACTCCAGGACCAGATGGAGTCATAGCTGAGTTCTACCAGAGGTACAAAGAGGAGCTGGTACCATTCCTTCGGAAACTATTCCAATCAATAGAAAAAGAGGGAATCCCCCCTAACTCATTTTATGAGGGCAACATCATCCTGATATCAAAGCATGGCAGAGACACAACAAAAAAAAGAGAATTTTAGACCAATATCCCTGATGAACATTGATGCAAAAATCCTCAGTAAAATACTGGCAAATTGAATCCAGCAGCACACCAAAAAACTTATCCACCAAGATCAAGTTGGCTTTATCCCTGGGATGCAAGGCTAGTTCAACATATGCAAATCACTAAATGCAGTCCGTCATATAAACAGGACCAAAGACAAAAACCACATGATTATCTCAATAGATGCAGAAAAGGCCTTCAACAAAATTCAATAGCCCTTCATGCTAAAAACTGTCAATAAACTAGGTATTGATGGAACGTATCTCAAAATAATAATAGCTATTTCTGGCAAACCCACAGCCAATATCATACTGAATGGGCAAAAACTGGAAGCATTCCCTTTGAAAACTGGCACAAGACAGGGATGCCCTCTCTCACCACTCTTATTCAACATAGTATTGGAAGTTCTGGCCAGGGCAATCAGGCAGAAGAAAGAAATAAAGGGTATTCAATTAGAAAAAGAGGAAGTCAAATTGTCCTTGTTTGCAGATGACATAATTGTATATTTAGAAACCCCATTGTAGGCCGGGTGTGGTGGCTCACGCCTGTAATCCCAGCACTTTGGGAGGCCAAGGCAGGCTGATCACGAGGTCAGGAGATCGAGACCAACCTGGCTAACGTGGTGAAACCCTGTCTCTACTAAAAATAGAAAAAAATTAGCCCGGTGTGGTGGCGGGCGCCTGTAGTCCTAGCTACTCGGGAGGCTGAGGCAGGAGAATGGCGTGAACCTGGGAGGCAGAGCTTGCAGTGAGCCGAGATTGTGCCACTGCACTCCAACCTGGGCAACAGAGCAAGACTCCATCTCAAAAAAAAAAAAAAAAAAAAAAAAAACCATTGTCTCAGCCCAAAATCTCCTTAAGCTGACAAGCAACTTCAGCAAAGTCTCAGGATACAAAATCAATGTGCAAATATCACAAGCATTCTTATACACCAGTAACAGACAAACAGAGAGCCAAATCATGAATGAACTTCCATTCACAATTGCTTCAAAGAGAATAAAATACCTAGGAATCCAACTTACAAGGGATGTAAAGGACCTCTTCAAGGAGAATTACAAACCACTGCTCAGTGAAATAAAAGAGGACACAAACAAATGGAAGAACATACCACGCTCATGGATAGGAAGAATCAATATCGTGAAAATGGCCATACTGCCCAAGGTAATTTACAGTGCCCATGGAGGGAGCATTTAAACTAGCCCCAGCCAAAAGGGAATTCTCTGCACCAGTGATAAAAACTCAAGTTTTGGCTAGCTCCACCACTGGCCAGTTAAAGTACCCTTGGCTCCTGAATAGATTTAAAAAGCAGTCAAGCTGCAAGAACTGCAGTCCTTGAGGAAGTTCAGGTGCTGCACTGTGCTCAGAGCCAGTGGAATGGGAGTACATGTGAACCAGTGAGACATCAGCTGTGGCAGCCAAGGGAGTGCTTGTGTCACCCCTCCCCCAAGTCCAGGCAGTGCGACTCAGGGAGTGACTCCTTCTGCTTGCAATAAGGAGAGGGAAGAGCACAGAGGACTTTGTCTGGCAACATGGGTACCAGCAAAGCCACAGTTAAATAAAGCACAAAGCAGATTCCTGAAGCCCCTGATTCCAGGCCCTAGTTCCTGGATAGCATTTCTAGACCCACCCTGGGCCAAAAGGGAGCCTAATGCGCTGAAGAGAAAGACCCAGTCCTGGCAGGATTCACCACCTGTGGAAAAATGAGCCCTTGGGCCTTGGTAGCCCAGCAGTATCATCATCGTCTTTCGGCGAGACCCAGTACTATGCTGACTTCAGGTGTGATCCAGCACAGTCTCAGCTGTGGTGGCCACAGTATTGCTTGCATCACCCCTTCCCCAACTCCAGGCATTCCAGCATGGAGAGAGAGAGAGGGAGAGAGAGAGAGAGAGGGAGAGAGAGAGAGAGAGAGAGACTCCTTCTGTTGGGAGAAAGTGAGGGAAGAGAACTAGAGACTGCCTGGAGAAATCCGGATCTCGTCCAAGTGCACCAAGGCAGTAAGAACCTGCAAAAGTTGCAGCATTGTTAGGGTTAGGGAGCCCCCTAGTGCAGATATGGTTGCAATGACCAAAGACTTAGATCAAAACCCTTTGAATTCCTGGAAAGCCTTAAGAAGGACCAGTACATACAAGGCCAGACTGTGAAGACTAGAATAAATATCTAATTGATGAATATCCACAAGCATCAGGAAAATGTAGGAAAACTATGACCTCACCAAACAAACTAAATAAGCCACCAGTGACAAATCCCAGAATAACAGAGACATGTGACATTTCAGCAAAGGATTCAAAATAGCTGCTTTTTTTTTAGTGGGGGGCAGGGGGATTGCTCTGTTGCCTAGGCTGGAGTACAGTGGTGTGATCATAGTTCACTGCAGTCTCAAACTCCTGGGCTCAAATGATACTCCCACCTCACTCTCCCGAGTAGCTGAGACTAGAGGTACACACCACCATGCCTGGCTAACATTTTTTTAAAATTTTGTAGACATAAGGTCTTGCTATGTTGCCCAGACTGGCCTCAAACTCCAGTTCTCAGGCAACCTTCCCATCTTGGCCTCCCATAGCACTGGGATTACAAGCATGAGTCACTGCATCCAACCCAAAATAACTGTTTTGAGGAAATTCAAGAAACTTCAAGAGAACACAGAGAAGGAATTCAGAATCCTATCAAAGAAATTTAACAAAGAGATTGAAATAATTTTTGGAAATCAAGCAAAATTCTAGAGCAGAAATATTCAATTGACACACTGAAAAATGCACCGGAATCTCTCCACAGCAGAATTGATCAAGCAGAAGAAAGAATTAGTAAGCTCAAACAGAGGCTATATGAAAACACAGAGAAGAAAAAAAAATTTTTTTTAAGCGAAGCATGGGAAAATAAAAGGTACTAGTCTATACTTGAAACTCTTGCTATTCAGTAATCTTGAGATTTACCATACAAATAATCTACTTTGCTTTATGTAGACTTATAACGTAGTATTTAAGTGACTTTTTAATATGAATCAATGCTTCTGCTAAAAAATGATTTTTATTAGTTTTGTCTCAGATTTTTCAGTTTTGCAGGTGATTATAGTTCTTTCTTATAAATTTGATTACTGTTGTTTGTACATTATATATATTATACCTTTTAATTTATTATACCTAATACTCTGAGGGAAATAGTGTTTAAATTAAGCTGTGGACCCCTATTAGTCAAAATAGTATTTGGCATACTTGTTATTTTAAAAAATCTAGGAGGAAATAGAATTACATATTTTTTCTCATTAGCATTTCAGGTATATTTTGTATATACTCTTATGCTGTACCCATATTAAAGGTTTAAAACAGAAGAGTGTATAATGTTAATATATGAGAAACATATATGTGTTATACATTTCTTTTTGTAAATTATAAAGAGAAAAATGATGAGTAAGAATGTGTCTCCACAGAGGGGAACAACACATACTGGGGCGTATTGGAGAGTGGAAGGTGGGAGGAAGGAGAGAATCAGGAAAAAATAACTAATGAGTACTATGCTTAATACCTGGATGAGGAAATAGTCTATACAAAAAAAACCCATGACACGAGTTTACCTATATAACGAACCTGCACATGTACCCCTGAACTTAAAATAAAAGTTAAAAAAACAGATAAAAAAAAAAAATAAAAGCAAAGCATGGCTACAAGATGTAGAAAATAGCCTCAAAAGGTCTTAGAGAGGAGTTAGAGAGAGAAACTGTTAGAGAGAAAAGTTAATTCAAAGAAATAATAACAAAGAGCATTCCAAACCTAGAGAAAGATATCAGTGTTCAGGTACAAGAAGGTCATATAACACCAGGCAGGGTTAAACTAAATGAGACGACCTCTAGGCATTGGTCAAAGATGAAAACATAATTTTAAAAGCAACAATAGAAAAGAAACAAATATAACACAAAGAAGTAGCAATATGTCTGGCAGCAGATGTCTCAGTGGAAACCTTGCAGGCTACAAGAGACTGCCATTACATATTCAAAGTGCTGAAGGAAAAAACTTTTATCCTAGAATATTATATCCAGCAAAATATCCTTCAAACATAAAGGAGAAAGGAAGACTTTCCCAAAGCAAAAAAAAAAAAAAAAAAAAAAAAAAAAAAAAAAAAAAAAAAAAGCTAAGGGAATTCATCAAGTACACACATGTCCCACAAAAAAATGCTAAATAGAGTTTTTCAATCTTAAAGAAAAGAAGAAAAGGATGCTAATAAGCAATAAGAAGTCATATGAACATACAAAACTCACTGATAGCAGTAAGTACACAGACGAATATAGAATAATCTAACACTGTAATGGTGTGTAAAGCATTCACATCTTGAGTAGGAAGACTAAAAGACAAACCTATAAAAATAATAACTACAACCATGTTTTAAGAGATAGTATTAAAAGTCATAACTATAAACAACAAAAATTAAAAATCTGGGAGGGGATGGTGTTAAAGTGTAGTTTTTATTAGTGTTCACTTTCCTTCTTTGTTTATTTGTTGTGCTTTTCTGTAATAACAGTTTAGTTGTCATCAGTTTAAAATGATTGGTTATAAGATGTTATTTGCAAGACTCATGATACCTCAAACCAAAAAAGTCTACAGATACACAATAAATAAAAAGCAAGAAATTAAAACCTACTACCAGAGAAAATCACTTTTACACAAAGGAGGAAGGAAGGAAGGAAGGAAGGAAGGAAGGAAGGAAGGAAGGAAGGAAAAGGAAAAGGAAAAGGAAAAGGAAAAGGAAAAGGAAAAGGAAAAGGAAAAGGAAAAGGAAAAGGAGAAGGAGAGGAGACGGAGAAGGAGGGGAAGGGGAAGGGGAAGGGGAAGGGGAGGAGGGAGGGAGGGAGGGAGAGAGGAACACTAAACAGCCAGAAAACAAATAACAACATAGAAATAGTAAGTCTTTACTTATCAATAGCATTGAATGTAAATGAACTAAAATCTTGAATGAATTTCTTAAAAGACCCAACTAAATGGTACCTACAAGAAACTCATTTTACCTATATAGATACACACAGACTGAAAATAAAGGGCTGGAAAAAGATATTCTATGCCAATAAAAACCAAAAAAGGAGCACAAATATCTATACTTTTGTATCAGATAAAATAGATTTCAAGACAAAACTATAAAAACAGACTAAAAAGGTCATTATATAATGATAAAGAGGTCACTTCAGCAAGAGAATATAATAACTGTAAATATATACGCACCCAACACTGGGGCACTCAGACACAGAAAGCAAATTTTATTAGAGTTTTAAGAAAGAGATAGACTCCTCCAATACAATAATAGCTGGAGACCTTAACACATAGCTTTCAGCATTGGACAGATCATCCAGATAGAAAATCAACAAAGAAATATCAAATTTAATCTGCATGATAAGTCAGATGGATCTCATAAATCTTTACACAACGTTTTATCCAAGAGCTGCAGAATACACTTTCTTCTGAGAACATGGATCATTCTCAAGGGCAGACCTATGTTAGGCCACAAAACAAGTCTTAAAAACCTTAGTAAAACTAAGATAGTATCAAGTATCTGACCACAATAAAATAAAACTAGATGTCAATAACAAGAAGAACTTTAGGAACCATGCAAACACATGGAAATAAAACAATATGCGCTTCAATTAGCAGTGGGTCAATGAAGAAGTTAGTAATGAAATTTTAAAGTGCATTGAAGCAAATGAAAATGCAAACATAACAAACCAAAATCTATGGGACACAGCAAAAGCAATACTAAAAGGAAAGTTTATAGCAATAAGTCCTACATCAAATAAGTAGAAAAACAACAAATAACCAATTTTAAAATGCATCTTAAGGAATTACAAAAGCAAGAGCAAATCATACACAAAATACATAGAAGAAAGGAAATCATAATGATCGGAGCAAAAATAAATGAAATTGAAACCAAAAAGCAATACAAAAGATCAACAAAACAAAAAGCTGGCTTTTTACAAAGATAAACAAAATTGACAAAACTTTAGCCAGACTAGGGGAACTGAACAATGAGATCACTTGGACTCGGGAAGGGGAACATCACACACCGGGGCCTATCACGGGGATGGGGAAGGGGGGAGGGATTGCATTGGGAGTTATACTTGATGTAAAGGACGAGTTGACGGGTGCTGACGAGTTGATGGGTGCAGCACACCAACATGGCACAAGTATACATATGTAATAAACCTGTACGTTATGCACATGTACCCTAGAACTTAAAGTATAATAATAGTAATAATAATAATAATAATAATAATAATAATAAAATTCAAATAAGTAAGGTAAGAAATTAAAAGAAGACTTTATAACTGATACTGCAGCAATTCAAAGGATCATTAGAGACCATTTTGAGCAATTATACGCCAATAAATTGGAAAACCTAGAAGAAATTGATAAATTCCTACACACATACAACCTAGCAAGATAGAACCATGAAGAAATCCAGAACCCGAATAGACCAATAACAAGCAATGAGATCAAAGCCATAATAAAACGTCTCTCTTCAAAGAAAAACTCAGGACCCAATGGTTTAACTGTTGAATTCTACCAAACATTTAAAGAAGAACTAATACCAAACATTATCAAACTATTCCAAAAAATTGAGGAGGAGAGATTACTTTCAAACTCATGCTATGAAGCCAGCATTACCCTGATACCAAAACCAAAGACAACCAAAAAAGAAAACTACAGGCCAGTATATCTCTGATGAACATAGATGCAAATATCCTCAACAAAATCCCAGTAAAACAAATTCAACAACACATTAAAAAGATTATTCACTATAACAAAGTGGGATCAACCCAGGGATAAAGAATGTTTCAACATATGCAAATCAATCAGTGTGATACATTATATCAACAGAATGAAGAACAAAAACCATATGATCTTTCCAACTGATGCTGAAAATGTATTTGATAAAATTCAACATTCCTTCATGATAAAAACTCTCAAAAAACTGGGTACAGAATGAACATACCTCAACATGATGAAGGCCATATATGATAGACCCAAGTATCATACTAAATGGGGAAAAACTGATACCACAAAAAATTATTAGAGTTGATAAACAAATTCAGTAAAGTTGCAGGATATAAAATCAGTAGCATTTCCATATACTAACTGTAAATGATATACAAAAGAAATCAATAAAATAATCCTATCTATATTAGCTACAAATAAAATAAAATACCCAGGGATATACTTAACCGAAGAGGTGAAAGGGCTCTACAATTAAAACTATAAAACATTGATAAAAGAAATTGAAGAGAACAAAAATTGTAATATATTCCATGCTCATAGATAAGAAAAATCAATATTGTTAAAATGTCCATACTACCCAAAGCAACCTACAAATTCAAGGCAATCCCTATGAAAATACCAATGACATTCTTCACAGAAATAGAAAAAAATTTCTAAAATGTATTTGGAGCCACAAAAGACCTAGACTAGCCAAGATCATCCTAAGGAAAAAGAGCAAAACTGGAGGAATCACATTACCAGACTTCAAATGATACTACAGGGATTTAGTTACCAAAACAACATGGTGCTGGCATAAAAACAGATACGTAGACCAATGGAACAGAATGCAGAACCCAGAACTTAATCCACACATTTACAGTAAACTCCTTTTTAACGAAAGTGTCAAGAACATATATTGGGGGAAAGACCGTCTCTTGAACAAATGGTGCTGGGAAACCTAGATATCTCTATGTAGAAGAAAGAAACTAGACCTTTATCTTTTGCCATGTATAAAAATCAAATCAAAATGGATTAAATACTTAAATCTAAGCCCTGCAATTATGAAACTACTAAAAGAAAACATTGAGGAAACCTACCAGGACATAGATCTGGGCAAAGATTTCTTGAGTAATACCTTAGAAGCACAGGCAACCAAATCAAAAATAGACAAGTGGGATTAAATCAAGCGAAAATGCTTCTTCACAGTCAAGGAAACAGTCAACAAAGTGAAGAGAAACCCACAGAATGGGAGAAAGTATTTGCAAGTAACATATCTGACAAAGGAGTAATAACTAGACTATATAAGGAGCTCAAACAACTCAATAGGAAAAAATCAAATAACCCAGCTTTGAAATGGGCAAATGACCTGAATAGACAAGTCTCAAAAGAAGCCGTACAAATGGCTAAGAAGTATATGGAAAAAATGCTCAATTTCATCAATAATCAGAGAAATTCTAATCAAAACCACAATGAGATATCATCTCACCCAGGTAAGATGCCTTTTTTCCAAAAGACAGGCAGTAACAAATGTTGGCAAGGATGTGAAGAAAGTGAAACCCACATACACTGTTGGCAGAGATGTAAATTAGGACAGCCACTATCGAGAACAGTATGGACGTTTCTCAGAAAAACTTAAAATAGAACTACCATATGATCCAGCATTTCCACTGCTAAATATATATCTAAAAAGAGGTAATCAGGATATTGAAGAGATATCTACACTCCCATATTCATTGCAGCCCTATTCACAATATGTAAGATTTGGAATCAACATAAGTGTACATATATGAATAAATGGACAAAGAAAGTGTGGTACATATATACAAAATAGAATATTAGTCAGCTGTGAAAAAGAATAAAATCCTGTCATTTGCAACATGTATGGAACTGGAGGACATTATGTTAAGTGAAATAAGCCAGGCACAGAAAGACTAATTTCACAAGTTCTCACTCACACGTAGCTAAAAATTAAAACAATTGAACTCATAGACACAGAGAGTAGAATAATGATTATCAGAGGCTGGGAAGGGTAATGGAGGGGAAATGAGGATGGTTAATGGGTGCACAAAAATAGAAAGAATGAATAACATCTAACATTTGATAGCTCAACAGGGTGATAATAGTAAAAAAAAATTTACCCTATATTTTAGAATAACTAAAAGAGTGGGATTGGAATGTTCCTAACACAAATAAATGATCAGGGCTTAGGGTGATGGATATTCCAACTACCCTGGTATGATTATTATACATTATATGCCTATTTCAGAATGTCACATGTACCCCAGGAATGTTGATTCCTATTTTACCCAAAACTACTAAAATGTAAACATTTTCATAAAAAAGATATTTCACATAAATGAAAAGGAAAAGCAAGTAGTAGTAGCTATACTTTTATCAGACAAGTAAATATCCAGTCAAAGATGAAAAAGAGACAAAGAAGAATCCTAGTCTCTGATAAAACAGACTTTAAACCATCAAAGATCAAAAGAAACAAAGATGCTCATTACATAATGGTAAAGGGATCAATTAACAGGAAGAGCTAACTATCCTAAATATATATGCACCCAATACAGGAGCACCCAGATTCATAAAGCAACTCCTTAGAGACTTACAAAGAGACTTAGACTCCCATTCAATAATAATGGGAGATTTTAACACCCCATTGTCAACATTAGACAGATCAACGAGACAGAAAGTTAACAAGGATATCCAAGAATTGAACTCAGCTCTGTACCAAGCAGACCTAATAGACATCTACAGAACTCTCTACCCCAAATCAACAGAATATACATTCTTCTGAGCAACACATCACACTTATTCCAAAATTGACCACATAGTTGGAAATAAAGCACTTCTCAGCAAATGTAAAAGAACAGAAATTATAACAAACTGTCTCTCAGACCACAGTGCAATCAAACTAGAACTCAGTACTAAGAAACTCAATCAAAAACACTCAACTACATGGAAACTGAACAATTGGCTCCTGAATGACTACTGGGTACATAACGAAATGAAGGCAGAAATAAAGATGTTCTTTGAAACCAATGAGAACAAAGATATAACATACCAGAATGTCTGGGACACATTTATACCAGTGTGTAGAGGGAAATTTATAGCACTAAACGCCGACAAGTGAAAGCAGGAAAGATCTAAAATAGATACCCTAACATCACAATTAAAAGAACTAGAGAAGCAAGAGCAAACACATTCAAAACCTAGCAGAAGGCAAGAAATAACTAAGATCAGAGCAGAACTGAAGGAGATAGAGACACAAAAAACCCTTCAAAAAATCGCTGAATCCAGGAGCTAGTTTTTTGAAAAGATCAACAAATATGATAGACCACTAGCAAGACTAATAAAGAAAAAAAGAGAGAAGAATCAAATAGACACAATAAAAAATGATAAAGGGGATATCACCACCGACCCCCCAAAAATACAAACTACAGTCAGAGAATACTGTAAACACCTCTATGCAAATAATCCAGAAAAACTAGAAGAAATGGATAAATTCCTGGACACTTACACTCTCTCAAGACTAAACCAGGAAGAAGTTGAATCCCTGAATAGACCAATAGCAGGCTCTGAAATTGAGGCAATAATTAATAGCCTATCAATCAAAGAAGTCCAGGACCAGATGGATTCACAGCTGAATTCTACCAGAGGTACAAGGAGGAGCTGGTACCATACATTCTGAAACGATTCTGATCAATAGAAAAAGAGGGAATCTTTCCTAACTCATTTTAGGAGGCCAACATCATCCTGATACCAAAGCCTGGCAGAGACACAACAAAAAAAGAGAATTTTAGACCAATATCCCTGATGAACATCGATGCAAAAATCCTCAATAAAACACTGGCAAACCAAATCCAGCAGCACAGCAAAAAGCTTATCCACCAGGATCAAGTGGGCTTCATCCCTGGGATGCAAGGCTGGTTCAACATACACGAATCAATAAACATAATCCAGCATATAAACAGAACCAAAGACAAAAACCACATGATTATCTCAATAGATGCAGAAAAGGCCTTTGACAAAATTCAACAGCCCTTCATGCTAAAAACTCTCAATACATTGGGGATTGATGGAACGTATCTCAAAATAATAAGAGCTATTTATGACAAACCCACAGCCAATATCATACTGAATGGGCAAAAACCGGAAGCATTCCCCTTAGAAACTGGCACAAGACAGGGATGCCCTCTCTCATCACTCCTATTCAACATAGTGTTGGAAGTTCTGGCCAGTGCAATCAGGTAGGAGAAAGAAATAAAGAGTATTCAATTAGGAAAAGAAGAAGTCAAATTGTCCCTGTTTGCAGATGACATGATTGTCTATTTAGAAAACCCTATTGTCGCAGCCCAAAATCTTCTCAAGCTGATAAGCAACTTCAACAAAGTCTCAGGATACAAAATCAATGTGCGAAAATCACAAGCATTCTTATACACCAATAACAGACAAACAGAGAGCCAAATCATGAATGAACTCCCATTCACAATTGCTTCAAAGAGAATAAAATACCTAGGAATCCAACTTACAAGGGATGTAAAGGACCTCTTCAAGGAGAACTACAAACCACTGCTCAATGAAATGAAAGAGGACAGAAACAAATGGAAGAACATTCCATGCTCATGGATAGGAAGAATCTATATCGTGATAATGGCCATACTGCCCAAGGTAATTCATAGATTCAATGTCATCCCCATTAAGCTACCAATGACTTTCTTCACAGAATTGGAAAAAACTGCTTTAAAGTTTATATGGAACCGAAAAAGAGCCCACATTGCCAAGGCAATCCTAAGTCAAAAGAGCAAAGCTGGAGGCATCATGCTACCTGACTTCAAACTATACTACAAGGCTACAGTAACCAAAACAGCATGGTACTGGTACCAAAACAGAGATATAGACCAATGCATTAGAGCAGAGCCCTCAGAAATAATACCACACATCTACAACTATCTGATCTTTGACAAACCTGACAAAAACAAGAAATGGGGAAAGGATTCCCTATTTAATAAATGGCGCTGGAAAAACTGGCTAGTCATAAGTAGAAAGCGGAAACTGGATCCTTTCCTTACACCTTACACAAAAATTAATTCAAGATGGATTAGAGACTTAAATATTAGACCTAAAACCATAAAAATCCTACAAGAAAACCTAGGTAATACCATTCAGGACATGGCAAGGACTTCATGTTTAAAACACCAAAAGCAATGGCAACAAAAGCCAAAATTGACAAATGGGTTCTAATTAAACTAAAGAGCTTCTGCACAGCAAAAGAAACTACCATCAGAGTGAACAGGCAACCTACAGAATGGGAGAAAATTTTTGCAAACTACTCATCTGACAAAGGGCTAATATGCAGAACCTACAAAGAACTCAAAGAAATTTACAAGAAAAAAACAAACAACCCCATCAAAAAGTGGGCAAAGGATATGAACAGATACTTCTCAAAAGAAGACATTTATGCAGCCAACAGACACATGAAAAAATGCTCATCATCACTCACCATCAGAGAAATGCAAATCAAAATTGCAATGAGATACCATCTCACACCAGTTAGAATGGCAATCTTTAAAAAGTCAGGAAACAACAGGTGCTGGAGAGAATGTGGAGAAATAGGAACACTTTTACACTGTTGGTGGGACTGTAAACTAGTTCAACCATTGTGGAAGACAGTGTGGCGATTCCTCAAGGGTCTAGAACTAGAAATACCATTTGACCCAGCCATCCCATTACTGGGTATATACCCAAAGGATTATAAATTATGCTACTATAAAGACACGTGCACATGTATGTTTATTGCGGCACTATTCACAATAGCAAAGACTTGGAACCAACCCAAATGTCCATCAATGACAGACTGGATTAAGAAAATGTGACACATATACACCATGGAATACTATGCAGTCATAAAAAAGGATGAGTTCGTGTCCTTTGTAGGGACATGGATGCAGCTGGAAATCATCATTCTCAGCAAACTATCGCAAGAACAGAAAACCAAACACCACATGTTCTCACTCATAGGTGGGAACTGAACAATGAGATCACTTGGACACAGGAAGGGGAACATCACACACCGGGGCCTGTTGTGGTGTGGGGGGAGGAATAGCATTAGGAGATATACCTAATGTAAATGATGAGTTAATGGGTGCAGCACACCAACATGGCACATGTATACATATGTAACAAACCTGCACGTTGTGCACATGTACCCTAGAACATAAAGTATAAAAAAAAAAAACTAGAAATCAATAGCAAGAGGAACATTTGAAAATATATAAACACATGGAAATTAAATAACAGGTTCTTGAACAACCAATGGGTGGAGGAAGCAATTAACAATAAAAATTTAAAATTCCTTGAAACAAATGAAATTAGAAACACATACCAAAACCAATGAACAGCAAAAACAGTTTTAAGATGCACATTTATAGCAATAATAACTTACCTCAAAAAACTAAAAACAATTTAGCAATGTATGTCAAGGAACCAGAAAATCAAAACTTAGCAATGTATGTCAAGGAACAAGAAAATCAAAACAAAAAAACTCAGAATTAGTAAAAGGAAAGAACCAATAAAGATCAGATTAGAAATAAACAAAATTGAGACTAAAAAAATACAAAACATCAACAAAATGAAAAGGTTTTTAAAAGAGAGAAACAAAATCAACCATACAGTAGCCTGACTAAGAAAAAAAGAGAGAAGACTCAAATAAATAAAACATAACGCAGAAATACAAAAGATCATCATAGACTACTATGAACTACAACTACTAGGCTAAGAAATAGGAAAACCTAGAAGAAAATTGATTGATTATTCTTGGGTACATACAATCTACAATGATGTGAATGAAGAAGAAATAGAAAACCTGAACAGACCAATAACAAGTTGTGAGATTGAATCAATAATAAGTCTCTCAACAAAGAAAAATTCAGAAGCAAATGACTTCACCACTGAATTGCACCAAATCTTTAAAGAAGAATTAATACCAATTCTTTCAAACTATTCTAAAAACTGAAATAGAGGACACTTTTTCTAATTCATTCTACAAGGCCAGTGTAACCGAAAACCAGAGAAGGACACAATAAAAACAGAAAACTACAGGCCGATATCCTTGATGAACATAGATTTTTAAATCCTCAACAGAATACTAATAAACTGAATCCAACTATATATCAGAAAGATAATATACTGTAATCCCAGCACTTTGAGAGGCCGAGGCGGGTGGATTGATTGAGCCCAGGAGTTTGAGACTAGCCTGGAGAACATGGCAAAACCGCATCTCTACTAAAAATATAAAAATTAACTGGGCATGGTGGTGCACACCTGTAATCCCAGCTACTCGGGAGGCTGAGGCATGAGAATCGTTTGAACATGGGAGGTGGAGGTTGCAGTGAGCCAAGATCGCACCACTGCACTCCAGCCTGGGTGACAGAGTGAGACTTTGTTTGAAAAAAAAAAAATACATTCTGGAAAGTGGAGGTAACTGAATGTAAAATTCTCACAGCAATTTAATAAAACTGTCCCAGATGGTTAGCTGAGGCCAATACCTAATGAGGACAAAAGGCTTGTCTGTGAGGAATTTTGGATGATACCTGGAGAAATATTATGCTGTGCATAAACCAAATTTAATTGCTTTCATGAGTGTTGTAAAGTTTCATATAATAAAAGTTTTTTCTACATGCATTTGAATTTCACAGCAAGAGTGGCAGAGAATACCTAAACACAGAAGAAAGCATTCATTCAAGACATCTAACTCCTTGATATAATGCATACAGTTCAAATGATTACACTATCATTACATCTAGGGCTTTCTGTAAGTACAAGGTGGTGGCTGTGGAAAGCACTGCCCCCAGTATCAACATCTAGAAAGCATCCATCACCCTCTACGTGTGTTCTCTTTTAGTGTTTTTTCTTCATTTTTTAAAACTTTGCTGTTGCTAATTTTTAGCAAAGTGGGTAAAAATAGAATTGTAATCATTGAACATAGCACTCTGACAATCAAGACACTTAACACCTTAAATCTTCTGGGGCAAAGAAAGCACTGTGCAACATTTAGAAATCCGATTAACAAACAAGGTCATCACAAATTTTCCTTGCTTAAAGACTTCCACAACTTTCCTAATCAGGTCATCATAGGAGGTCTGGCTTGTTTATTTCAAAGCTAACAAAAGAAGATTCTGGTTCTGGAGTGATGTGAGTAATAAGTTCCATCTGATTTCATTCCATTCATCAAATATTCAAAAGGATTAAATATTGTGTCATCAGTGACAGAACCTGGAATCAGGTCACAGATTCCACTCTTACGAGTGACATTCTTTGCAGTAACACCATCTTTCATGTAGAACCGGTCCATAACTGCTGGGTCAGGTTCACTTCATCAGAATTTCCAGGGTTTGATCTGGCTGACTGATTACCCAACTCTCTGGGAACTTCAGAGTATATAAGTACTACCAGTCAGAATTCATATACCCCATACAATATGCTGCTCCATTTGGGAAAATTGCATTGAGAAACTCTATGTCTTCCTGGAAATTCTGGTTAGGGTACCCTTGGTGAGAAGGCTTAATAAAATTCTCATAAGATTAAAAGAAGCTTTGAATAGAGTCAAATCCACTGTAACACCCAGCAAGCTTCGACAGAGGAACCAGTGCTTTAAGCAAGAGAGTGGTACCACATGTCTTCAAAATGAAACGTCTCTTGGAGACAAATATGCTACTCTCACTGAGTACATAAGCTTCCTGCCTGTCAGTTTTTGCCACACTTGATTGAACATTACACATTCTTCAAAAATATGTCCCACTCAGATCTTGGAATACTGCTAAGATTCCCACATCCTTCCTTTGTATCAGGCTGCTACCAGGAGAACCAAACCTTCAGCAGCTTCTTGGTCCCTTCAAAAAATTTTGCAGCTTCCATCACCATGAGACTAGCAAGCAACCAATAACTACAGAAAATCAACTAAACTAAAGCTTTTCTTCTGCTGCTGCCACTGCTGCTGCAACTTGTTCTATCTGTGTTACTAAAGTCCGGGTTCCTTTCTTTGCTATAATTTTGTGATTGAAAGTTCAATGTGAGTCCATCGGAAATAAAGGCAGATACAGTTCAGTCTCTTGTATTTCACTGCTTCCCCATTAAGAGAGTAGAGCAAGTGCCAGCTAATGTTGCCAGTGAAAGTCTAAACCTCTTTTCTTTATAAATTACCCAGTCTCAAGTGTTTCTTTATGACAATGCAAGAACAGCCTAACACAGTATTACATAATAATAAAGGGTGCAATACAACAAGATTTAACTATCCTAAATATATATGCATCTAACATTGAGCACTCATATTCATAAAACAAGTTCTTCTTGGCCTATGAAAATAATTAGACAACCGCACAATCATAGCAGGTTCAATACCCCACTGACAGTGTTAGACAGATCACCAACACAGAAAACTAACAAAGAAACTGGACTTAAACTCAACCCTTGACTAATTGGAACTAATAGCTATCTACAGAACACTCCACCCAACAACTACAGAATATACATTCTTCTCGTCTGCACACAGTACATATTCTAAGATCAACCACATGTTCAATCAAAAAGCAAGTCTCAATAAATAAAAAATAAAATAAAATTGTACAACGCATACTCTCAGACCACAGTGCAATAAAAATAGAAATCAATATAAAGAAGATCTCTAAAAACTACACAAATGCATGAAAACTAAACAACTTGCTCCTGAATGGCTCCTGAGTGAAGATCAAAATGAAGACAAAAAAAATTCTTTGAAATTAATGAAAATAGGGACACAACTTACCAAAATCTCTGGGATGCAGCTAAAGCTGTGTTAAGAGAAAATGTTATAGCCCTAAACACCTTCATCACAAGAAGTTAAGATGGGCCGGGTGCAGTGGCTCACGCCTGTAATCCCAGCACTTTGGGAGGCCAAGGTGGGCAGATCACTTCAGGTCAGGAGTTCAAGACCAGCATGACCAACACGGTGAAACCCAGTCTCTGCTAAAAATACAAAAATTAGCCAGGCGTGGTAGCGCACGCCTGTAATCCCAACTACTAGGGAGGCTGAGGCAGGAGAATTGCTTGAACCCAGGGGGTGGAGGTTGCCGTGAGCTGAGATGGTGCCACTGCTCTCCAGCCTGAGCAAAAGAGCCAGACTCCATCTCAAAAAAGAAGAAGAAGAGGAAGAAGAAGAAGAAGAAGAAGAAGAAGAAGAAGAAGAAGAAGAAGAAGAAGAAGAAGAAGAAGAAGAAGAAGAAGAAGAAGAAGAAGTTGTTGTTGTTGTTGTTAGAATGGTCTTGCGTTAGGCTGTTCTTGCATTGCTATAAAGGAATACCTGAGACTGGGTAATTTATAGGAAAACAGGTCTAATTAGCTCACAGTTTTGCAGGCGGTATCAGAAGTATAGAACTGGCATCTGCTTCTGGGGAGGCCTCAGGAAACTTCCAATCATGGTGGAAGAGAAAGGGGGAGCAGGCAAGTCACATGGTGGGAGTAGAATCAAAAGATGGAGTGAGTGAGAAGGTTCTACATCTCACAAGATTCACTACTGTGAGGACAGCACCAAGCCATGAGAGATCCATCCCTATTACCCAAACACCTCCCACCAGGCCCCACCTCCAACATTGGAAATTACAATTCAACATGAGATTTGGTGAGGACACATGTTCAAACTATGTCAGATCCCAAATTAACAATCTAACTTTATACCTAAAGAAACTAAGACAAAAAAGAACAAATAAACCCCAAAGCTAGCAGAAGAAAATATATAACTAAAGTTAGAGAACTTAATGAAACTGAGATGCAAAAATCCATACCAAAAAAATCAATAAAACAAATAATTGGCTCTTTGAAAAAATAAATAAGATTGATAGAGTGCTAGCTAGATTAATAAAGAAAAAAGAAAATTCAAATAAATACAATCAGAAATGACAAAGATGACATTACAACTGATCTCACAGAAATACACAAGACTCTCAGAGAATACTATGAACAACTCTATGTAGGCAAATTAGAAAATCTAGAGGAAATGGATAAATTCCTGGAAACACACAGTCTTCCAAGATTGAATCAGGAAGTTATTAAAACCCTGAATAGATGAATATCAAACTCAAAAATTGAATCAACAATTAAAAAAACCTATCAACCAATAAAAGCCCTGGACCAAATGGATTCACAGCCAAATTCTACCAGATGTGTAAAGAACTGGTATCAATACTACTGAAACTGTTCCAAAAAATAGAGGAAGAGAGATATCTTCCTAACTCACTCTATGAGGTCAGCATCAGCCTAATACCAAAATCTGGCAGAGATGTTGAAGAAAGAAAACTTCAGGCCAACATCCCTGATGAACACAGATGCAAAACTCTTCAACAAACACTGGCAAACCAAATCCAGCAGCACATCAAAAAGTTAATTCATCGTGATTGATTATCTTTGTTCCTGGGATGCAAGGTTGGTTCAACATATGCAAATCAATGAATGTGATTCACCATGTAAATAGAATTAAAAGCCAAAACCATATGATCATCTCAATAGACACAGAAAAGATTTTCAATAAAATCCAACATGCCTTCATGATTAAAAAAAAAAAAAAAAAAACCCTCAACAGACTAGGCATTGAAAAAACATACCTCAAAATAATAAGAGCCATATATGACAAACCCACAGCCAATATCATACTAAACAGTCAAAAGCGGGACCTATTCCCCTTGAGAAGTGGAACAAGACAAGGATGTCCACTCTCACCACTTCTATTCAACATAGTACTGAAAGTCTTAGCCAGAGCAATTAGGCAAGAGAAAGAAATAAAAGGCATCCAAATAAGAAAAGAAGTCAAATTATCTCTCTTCATTGACAATATGATTCTATACTTAGAAAACCCTAAAGACTCTGCCAAAAGGCTACTAGAACTGATACATGATTTTAGCAAGGTTTCAGGATACAAAATAAATGTGCAAACTCAGTAGCATTTCATTCACCTTCCACCATGATTTTGAGGCCTTCCCAGCCATGTGGGATTATGAGTTAATTAAACCTCTTTCATTTATAAATTACCCAGTCTCAGATATGTCTTTATTAGCAGCACGAGAACAGACTAATACAATGGCTAAGTGCCCAAAAGCAATTGCTACAAAAACAAAAAAATTGAAAAATGGGACCTAATTAATAAAGAGCTTCTGCACAGCAAAAGAAAGCATCAACAGAGTAGACAACCTACAGAATGGGAGAAAATATTCACATACTATATATCCAGCAAAGGTCTAATATCCAGAATATACAAGGAATCGAAACAAATCAACAAACAAAAAGCAATCCCATTTTTTAAAATGGACATTTCTCTAATTATCAGTGATGTTGAGCTTTTCTCATATGTTTGTTAGTTGCATGAATGTCTTCTTTTGGGAAGTGTCTGTTCATGTCCTTTGCCCACTTTTTCATGGTGTTGTTTGTTTTTCTTGTAAATTTGTTTAAGTGCCTTGTAGACTCTAGATATTAGACCTTTGTCAGATAAATGGATTGCAAAAATTTTGTCCCATTCTGTAGGTTTTCTGTTCAATTTGATTATAGTTTCTTCTGCTGTGCAGATGCTCTTTAGCTTAATTAGATTTCATTTGTCAATTTTTGCTTTTACTGCGATTGCTTTTGGTGTTTTCATCATGAAATCTTTGCTCGTGTCTATGTCCTGAATGGTACAGCCTAGATTTTCTTCTAGGGTTTTTACAGTATCAGGCTTTACATTTAAGTCTTTAATTCATCTTGAGTTAATTTTCGTATAAGGTGTAATCAAAACCACAATGAGATACCATCTCACACCAATCAGAATAGCAATTATTACAAAGTCAAGAAGCAACAGATGTTGGCAAGGTTGTGGAGGAAAAGGAACAGTTTTACACTGTTGGTGGGAATGTAAATTAGTTTAACCATTGTGGAAGATAATGTAGTGATTCCTCAAAGAGATAAAGACAGAAAGACCATTTACCCAGCAATTCCATTACTGGGTATATACCCAAAAGAATATAAAACATTTTATTATAAAGATACCTGTATGCGTATGTTCATTGCAACACTATTCACAATAGCAAAGACATGGAATCAACCTAAATGCCTATCATTGATAGACTGGATAAAGAAAATGTGGTACATATATACCATGGAATACTATGCAGCCATAAAAAGTAAAAAAGAGCATGTCCTCTGCAGCTGCAGGGACATGGATGGACTGGAAGCCATTATCCTCATCAAACTAATGCAGGAACAGAAAACAAAATACCAAAAGTCATTGTTTATAAGCGTGACCTAAATGGTGAGAACACATGGACACATAAAGGGGAACAACACACATTGGGGCCTATTGGAGGGTGGAGGGTTGGAGCACATCAGGAATAATAGCTAATAGACGCTGCACTTAATACCTAGGTGATGGGTTGATCTGTGCAGCAAACCACCATGGCACACATTTACCTATGTAACAAACCTGCACATCCTGCACCTGTACCCTGGAATTTAAAATAAAAGTTGATGGAAAAAATGGGCAAAGGACATGAACAGACAATTCTCAAAAGAACACATACATGCAGCCAATAAGCATAGGAAAAAAGCTCAATATTACTCATTATTAGAGAAATGCAAAGCAAAACCACAATGATGTAGCATCTCACACCAGTCAGAATGACTACTATTAAAAAGTTGAAAAGCAACAGATGCTAGTGAGGCTACAGAGATAAAGGAACACTAATATACTGTTGGTGGAAATGAAAATTAATTCAGCCACTGTAGAGAGCAATTTGGAGATTTCTCAAAGAACTAAGAATTAAACTATCATTTGATCCAGCAATCCCGATACTGGGTGTATACCCAAAGGGAAATAAATCATTCTACCAAAAAGACACATGCACCTATATATTCATTGCAATGCTATACTCAAAATTGCAGGCTAAGCGCTGTGGATCACGCCTGTAATCCCAGCACTTGGGGAGGCCAAGGCGGGCGGATTGCCTGAGGTCAGGAGTTTGAGACCAGCCTGACCAACATGGCGAAATCCCGTCTCTACTAAAAATACAAAAATTAGCCAGAGATGGTGGTGGGCACCTGTAATTCCAGCTACTGGGGAGACTGAGGCAGGAGAATCACTTGAACCCAGGAGGTGGAGGCTGCAGTGAGCCGAGATAACGCCACTGCACTCCAGCCTGGGCAACAGAGAGAGACTCCGTCTCAAAAAAAGAAAAAAAAAAAAGAAAAGACATGGAATCACCTATATGCCCATAAATGGTAGATTTGATAAAGAAAATGTGGTACATATACACCATGGAATACTATGCAGCCATAAAAAGAATGAAATCATGTCCTTTGCAGCAACATGGATGGAACTGGAGGCCATAATCCCAAGAGAATTAACACAGAAACAGAAAACCAAATACTATGTTCTCGCAAGTGAGAGCTAAAGATTGAGCACACATAGATATAAAGATGGGAACAATAGACCCTGTGGACTACTAGAGGTGGGAGGAGGTGAGGGAGAGTGGATTGAAAAACTTCCTATTGGGTACTAGACTCACTATAATATACCCATGTAACAAACCTGCACATGTACCCTCTATATCTAAAATAAAAGTTGAAGTTTTTTTTTCTTTTTAATGAGACAGAGATATTGGATCCTGAAAAGATAAGAAATCAAGACCAGGCACCGTGGCTCATGTCTGTAATCCTAGCACTTTGGGAGGCCAAGGAGGTCGTATCACGAAGTCAGGAGTTCAAGACCAGCCTGGCCAACATGGTGAAATTAAAATACAAAAATTAGCCAGGTGTGGTGGCATGCGCCTGTAATCCCATCTGCTTGGGAGGCTGAGACAGGAGAATTGCTTGAACCCAGGAGGTGGAAGTTGCAGTGAGCCAAAATTGCACCACTGCACTCTAGCCTGGGCAACAGAGCAAGACTCTGTCTCAAAAAAAAAAAAAAAAAAAAGAAAAAGAAAAAGAAAAAGAAAAGAAAAGAAAAGAAAGAAAGAAAGAAAGAAAAAGAAATCAAAAGGCAATCCCATTTACAATAGATGCCAAAAAAACAAAAAACAAAAAAACAAAACAAAACAAGAAAAAACCCTAGAAATAAATTTAGCCAGGGTGGTGAGAAACCTCTACAAGGAAAACTACAAAACACTGTTGAAAGGAGATGAAGCGAACACAAACAAATGGAAAGACATCCCATGCTCATGGATTGAAATAGTTAATATTGTTAAAATGACCATAATACCCAAAGCAATCTACAGATTCAAAGCACAAGATCTGATGGCTCTAAAAAGGGGAGCTCCCCTGCACAAGCTCTCTTCTCTTGTCTGCCACCATGTGAGATGTACCTTTCACCTTCCACCATGATTGTGAGGCCTTACCAGCCATGTGGAACTGTAAGTCCAATAAATCTCTTTCTTTGTAAATTGCACAATCTTGGGTATGTCTTTATCAGCAGCATGAAAACGGACTAATACAGTAAATTGGTACCAGTAGAGTGCAGTGCTGCTGAAAAGATACCCAAAAATGTGGAAGTGACTTTGGAACTTGATAACAGGTAGAGGTTGGAACAGTTTGGAGGGCTCAGAAGGAGACAGGAAAATGTGGGAAAGTTTGGAACTTCCTAGAGACTTGTTGAATGGCTTTGACAAAAATACTGATAGTGATGTGGACAATGAAATCCAAGCTGAGGTTATCTCAGATGGAGATGAGGAACTTGTTGGAAACTGGAATGAGGGTGACTCTTGCTATGTTTTAGCAAAGATACTGGCAGCATTTTGCTCCTGCCCTAGAGATTTGTGGAACTTTGAACTTGAGAGGGATGATTTAGGGTATCTGGTAGAAGAAATTTCTAAGCAGCAAAGCATTCAAGAGGTGACTTGGGTGTTGTTAAAGACATTCAGTTTTAAAAGGGAAACAGAGCATAAAAGTTTGGAAAATTTGCAGCCTGATAGTGCAATAGAAAAGACAATCCCATTTTCTGAGGAGAAATTCAAGCTGGCTGCAGAAATTTGCATAAGTAACAAGTAGCTGAATGTTAATCACCAAGACAATGGGGAAATATCTTCAGGGCATGTCAGAGACATTTTTGGCAGCCTCTCCCATCATAGGCTCAGAGGTTTAGGAGGATAAAATGGTTTTGTGGGCTGAGCAAATTGTCCCTCTGCTGTGTGCAGTCTAGTGACTTGGCGCCCTGCATCCCAGCCACTCCAGCTGTAACCAGAGAACCCCAGCCTAGATTTCAGAAGATGTATGGAAAAGGCTGGATGTCCAGGCAGAAGCTTGCTGCAGGGGTGGACCCCCATGAAGAATCTCTGCTAGGGCAGTGCAGAAGGGAAATGGGGTCTGAGCCCCCACACAGAGTCCCTACTGGGGCACTGCCTAGTGGAGTTATGAGAAGAGGACCACTATTCTCCAGATCTCAGAATGGTAGATCCATTGACAGTTTGCACCATGCACCTGGAAATGCCACAGGCACTCAATGCCAGCCCATGAAAGCAGCCAGAAGGGAGGCTACATCCTGCAAAGCCACAGGGGCGGAGCTGCCCAAGATAATAGGAAACCACCTCTTGCATTGGTGTTACCTGGATGTGAGACATGGAATCAAAACAGATCATTTTGGAACTTTAAGATTTGACTGCCCTGCTGGATTTCAGACTTGCATGGGGCCTATAGCACTTTGTTTTGGACAACTTCTCCCATTTGAAATGGCTGTATTTACACAATGCCTATACCCCCATTGTATCTAGGAAGTAACTAACTTGCTTTTGATTTTACAGGCTCATAGGTGGAAGGGACTTGCCTTGTCTTGAATGAGATTTTGGACTGCAGACTTTTGAGTTAATGCTGAAATGAATTAAGACTTTAGGGGACTGTTGGGAAAGCATGATTGGTTTTGAATTGTGAGGACATGAGATTTGGGAGAGGCCAGGGGTGGAATTATATGGTTTGACTGTGCCCCAACCCAAATGTCATCTTGAATTTCCATGTGTTGTGAGAGGGACCCAGTGGGAGGTAATTGAATCATGGGGGCAGGTCTTTCCCATGCTGTTCTCATGATAGTGAAGAAGTCTCACAGTATCTGATGGTTTTATAAATGGGAATTTCCCTGCACAAGCTCTCTTCTCTTGTCTGCTTCCATGTGAGACATGCCTTTCACCTTCCACCATGATTGTAAGACCTCCTAAGCCATGTGGAACTGTAAGTCCAATAAACCTCTTTCTTTTGTAAATTGCTCAATCTTGGGTATGTCTTTATCAGCAGTGTGAAAATGGACTAATACACCAAATATCTACTATGTGACAGATAATAATATTATGAGGTAAGTATTTATTGTTGTTATCATTATCTGAATTTAAGTGTGGTACTAAAGACTTGGAGAGGTTAAGTAATGTCCCCAAAGCCACACAGGTGTGGCAAAGGCAAGATTCAAACCCTGGTTTGTTTGATTATTAGAGTCTCTTCTCTTTTTACCGCATCATTATTATCTCCAGTCATTAGAACCTGTATTGTCATTGCCCACGTTACTAGCTCTTCATAATTTTTGAAGTACTCTGATACATTATCTCATTGAATCCTATTACAATGGTCTGGGAATGTGAGGCTCAGAGAGAAGTCCCTTGACGTAGGTCACAGAGTGAGCTAATGGAATTCAAGGCTTCTGACTCTGTCTGTATCACTTTCCATTATATCATGCTGTCTTTGGTAGTACTCTTAGACAGGAAACTCATTTCTTTCTCATATTAGCTGTCAGCACAGAATTGAGCACAAAATTGCTGCTTAATATGTTTCTTGGTTTTAAAACTTGATTTAACATAATGCTCAGGATTTTTACAAGTACAGCTTCCTAACAACTTGAGTGATGATATCTATCCCTTTAGTTTCTCAGAAAACAGAAATTTTCCTAAATTAATCTACTCATACTTACTTGGTATATAATCTACCCTTAATTACTTCTTGCTTTCAAATCTTCAGTAACTTAACACTCTCTACAGTCTTCTAAATAGAATCAAATTATCTTTATGATTTTTTTTGACAGGGTCTCACTCTGTCTCTCAGGCTGGAGTGCAATGGTGCAATCAGGGCTTACTGCAGCCTCAACCTCCTTGGGATCAGGTGATCCTCCCACATCAGCCTCCTGAGTAGCTGGGACTACAGCCATGTGCCACCATGCCCAGCTAATTTTTGCATTTTCTGTAGAGACAGAGTCTCACTATATTGCCCAGCTGGTCTCAAACTCCTAGGTTCAACAAATCTGCCCGCCTCAGCCTCCCAAACTGCTAGGATTACAGGTGTGATCCACCACACCCAGCCTATGGTCTCTTTTTCTTTTTTTGTTTTTATTATACTTTAAGTTCTAGGGTACATGTGCATAACGTACAGGTTTGTTACATATGTATACTTGTGCCATGTTGGTGTGCTGCACCTATCAACTCGTCAGCACCCATCAACTCGTCAGCACCCATCAACTCATCATTTACATCAGGTATAACTCCCAATGCAATCCCTCCCCCCTCCCTCCTCCCCGTGATAGGCCCCAGTGTGTGATGTTCCCCTTCCCGCATCCAAGTGATCTCATTGTTCAGTTCCCACCTATGAGTGACAACATGTGGTGTTTGGTTTTCTGTTCTTGCGATAGTTTGCTGAGAATGATGGTTTCCAGCTGCATCCATGTCCCTACAAAGGACTCAAACTCATCCTTTTTTATGGCTGCATACTATTCCATGGTGTATATGTGCCACATTTCCTTAATCCAGTCTGTCACTGATGGACATTTGGGTTGATTCCAAGTCTTTGCTATTGTGAATAGTGCCACAATAAATCTTTTTCTAAGCAACATCCTTTTTACTTTAATCTAGTCCTCCACTTAATACCAGTTCACAGAAACAACAGAGAACTTTTCTACATACCTAAGAACTATCACCATTGCCCTCCTTTACAACATTCTTGTGTTCAAATACACAGTGAATTAAAGATGATTCTTAACTTCTTAACTACTCACATATCATGTGGAAATTTTCTTTTTTATTATTATTATACTTTAAGTTCTAGGGCACATGTGCACAACTTCCAGGTTTGTTACATATATATACTTGTGCCATGTTGGTGTGCTGCACCCATCAACTCGTCAGCACCCATCAACTCGTCATTTACATCAGGTATAACTCCCAATGCCATCCCTCCCCTCTCCCCCCTCCCCACAATAGGCCCCAGTGTGTGATGTTCCCCTTCTCAGGTCCAAGTGATCTCGTTGTTCAATTCCCACCTATGAGTGAGAACATGCAGTGTTTGGTTTTCTGTTCTTGCAATAGTTTGCTGAGAATGATGGTTTCCAGCTGCATCCATGTCCCTGCAAAGGACACGAACTCATCCTTTTTTATGGCTGCATAGTATTCCGTGGTGTATATGTGCCACATTTTCTTAATCCAGTCTGTCACTGATGGACATTTGGGTTGATTCCAAGTCTTTGCTATTGTGAGTAGTACCGCAATAAACATATGTGTGCATGTGTCTTTATAGCAGCATGATTTATAATCCTTTGGGTATATCCCCAGTAATGGGATGGCTGGGTCAAATGGTATTTCTAGTTCTAGATCCTTGAGGAATCGCCATACTGTTTTCCATAATGGTTGAACTAGTTTACAGTCCCACCAACAGTGTAAAAGTGTTCCTATTTCTCCACATCCTCTCCAGCACCTGTTGTTTCCTGACTTTTTAATGATTGCCATTCTAACTGGTGTGAGATGGTATCTCATTGTTGTTTTGATTTGCATTTCTCTGATGGCGAGTGATGATGAGCATTTTTTCATGTGTCTGTTGGCTGTATGAATGTCTTCTTTTGAGAAATGTCAGTTCATATCCTTCACCCACTTTTTGATGGGGTTGTTTGTTTTTTTCTTGTAAATTTTTTTGAGTTCTTTGTAAGTTCTGGATATTAGCCCTTTGTCAGATGAGTAGATTGCAAAAATTTTCGCCCATTCTGTAGGTTGCCTATTCATTCTGACAGTAGTTTCTTTTGCTGTGCAGAAGCTCTTTAGTTTAATTAGAACCCATTTGTCAAGTTTGGCTTTTGTTGCCATTGCTTTTGGTGTTTTAGACATGAAGTCCTTGACCATGCGTATGTCCTGAACGGTATTACCTAGGTTTTCTCCTAGGGTTTTTATGGTATTAGGTCTAACATTTAAGTCTCTAATCCATCTTGAATTAATTTTCATATAAGGAGTAAGGAAAGGATCCAGTTTCAGCTTTCTACTTATGGCTAGCCAATTTTCCCAGCACCATTTATTAAATAGGGAATCCTTTCCCCATTTCTTGTTTTTGTCAGGTTTGTCAAAGATCAGATGGCTGTAGATGTGTGGTATTATTTCTGAGGGCTCTGCTCTGTTCCATTGGTCTATCTCTCTGTTTTGGTACCAATACCATGCTGTTTTGGTTACTGTAGCCTTGTAGTATAGTTTGAAGTCAGGTAGCGTGATGCCTCCAGCTTTGCTCTTTTGACTTAGGATTGTCTTGGTAATGCAGGATCTTTTTTGCTTCCATATGAACGTTAAAGCACTTTTTTTCCAATTCTGTGAAGAAAACCATTGGTAGCTTGATGGGGATGGCATTGAATCTATAAATTACCTTGCGCAGTATGGCCATTTTCACAATATTGATTCTTCCTATCCATGAGCATGGAATGTTCTTCCATTTGTTTGTGTCCTCTTTCATTTCACTGAGCAGTGGTTTGTAGTTCTCCTTGCAGAGGTCCTTCATATCCCTTGTAAGTTGGATTCCTAGGTATTTTATTCTCTTTGAAGCTATTGTGAATGGGAGTTCATTCATGATTTGGTTCTCTGTTTGTCTGTTACTGGTGTATAAGAATGTTTGTGATATTTGCACATTGATTTTGTATCCTGAGACCTTGCTGAAGTTGCTTATCAGCTTAAGGAGATTTTGGGGTGAGATCATGGGGTTTTCTAAATATACAATCACGTCATCTGCAAACAGGGACAATTTTCCTAACTAAATACGCTTTATTTCTTTCTCTTGCCTGATTGCCCTAGCCAGAACTTCCAACACTGTGTTGAATAGGAGTGGTGAGAGAGGGCATCCCTGTCTTGTGCCAGTTTTCAAAGGGAATGCTTCCAGTTTTAGTATGATATTGGCTGTGGGTTTGTCATAAATAGCTCTTATTATTTTGAGATACGTTCCATCAATACCGAATTTATTGAGAGTTCTTAGCTTGAAGGGCTGTTGAATTTTGTCAAAGGCCTTTTCTGCATCTATTGAGATAATCATGTGGCTTTTGTCTTTGGTTCTGTTTATATGCTGGATTACGTTTATTGATTTGCATATGTTGAACCAGCCTTGCATCGCAGGGATGAAGCCCACTTGATCATGGTGGATAAGCTTTTTGATGTACTGCTGGATTTGGTTTGCCAGTGTTTTATTGAGGATTTTTGCATCGATATTCATCAGGGATATTGGTCTAAAATTCTCTTTTTTTGTTGTGTCTCTGCCAGGCTTTGATATCAGGATGAAGTTGGCCTCATAAAATGAATTAGGGAGGATTCTCTCTTTTTCTATTGATTGGAATAGTTTCAGAGGAAATGGTACCAGCTCCTCCTTGTACCTCTGGTAAAATTCAGCTGTGAATCCATCTGGTCCTGGATTTTTTTTGGTTGGTAGGCTATTAATTATTGCCTCAATTTCAGAGCGTGCTATTGGTCTATTCAGGGATTCAGCTTCTTCCTGGTATATTCTTGGGAGAGTGTAAGTGTCCGGGAATTTATCCATTTCTTCTAGTTTTTCTAGTTTATTTGCATAGAGGTGTTTATAGTATTCTCTAATGGTAGTTTGTATTTCTGTGGGGTCAGTGGTGATATCCCCTTTATCGTTTTTTATTGCATCTATTTGATTCTTCTCTCTTTTCTTCTTTATTAGTCTTGCTAGCAGTCTATGAATTTTGTTGATCTTTTCAAAAAACCAGCTCCTGGATTCATTGATTTTTTGGAGGGTTTTTTTGTGTTTCTATCTCCTTCAGTTCTGCTCTGATCTTAGTTATTTCTTGCCTTCTGCTAGCTTTTGAATGTGTTTGATCTTGCTTCTGTAGTTCTTTTAATTGTGATGCTAGGGTGTCAATTTTAGATCTTTCCAGCTTTCTCTTGAGGGCATTTAGTGCTATAAATTTCCCTCTACACACTGCTTTAAATGTGTCCCAGAGATTCTGGTATGTTGTATCTTTGTTCTCATTGGTTTCAAAGAACATCTTTATTTCTGCCTTCATTTCGTTATGTACCCAGTAGTCATTCAGGAGCAGGTTGTTCAGTTTCCATGTAATTGAGTGGTTTTGATTGAGTTTCTTGGTCCTGAGTTGTAGTTTGATTGCACTGTGTTCTGAGAGAGTTTGTTATAATTTCTGTTCTTTTACATTTGCTGAGGAGTGCTTTACTTTCAACTATGTAGTCAATTTCGGAAAAATGGAAAAAGTGCAATGTGGTGCTGAGAAGAATGTATATTCTGTTGATTTGGGGTAGAGAGCTCTGTAGATGTCTATTAGGTCTACTTGGTGCAGAGTTGAGTTCAATTCCTGGATATCCTTGTTAACTTTCTGTCTCGTTGATCTGTCTAATGTTGACAGTGGGGTGTTGAAGTCTCCCATTATTATTGAATGGGAGTCTAAGTCTCTTTTTAAGTCTCTAAGGAGTTGCTTTATGAATCTGGATGCTCCTGTATTGGGTGTGTATATATTTAAGATAGTTAGCTCTTCCTTTTGAATTGATCCGTTTACCATTATGTAATGACCATCTTTGTCTCTTTTGATCTTTGATGGTTTAAAGTCTGTTTTATCAGAGACTAGGATTGCAACCCCTGCTTTTTTCTGTTTTCCATTTTCTTGGTAGATCTTCCTCCATCCCTTTATTTTGAGCCTATGTGTGTATCTGCATGTGAGATAGGTCTCCTGAATACAGCAGACTGATGGGTCCTGACTCTTTATCCAGTTTGCTAGTCTGTGTTTTTTAATTGGAGCATTTAATCCATTTGCATTTAAGGTTAATATTGTTATGTGTGAACTTGATCCTGTCATTGTGATATTAGCTGGTTATTTTGCTCATTAGTTGATGCAGTTTCTTCCTAGCATCGACGGTCTTTACATTTTGGCATGTTTTTGCAATGGCTGGTACCAGTTGTTCCTTTCCATGTTTAGGGCTTCCTTCAGGGTCTCTTGTAGAGCAGGCCTGGTGGTGACAAAAATCTCTCAGTATTTGCTTGTCTGTAAAGGATTTTATTTCTCCTTCACTTATGAAACTTAGTTTGGCTGGATATGAAATTTTGGGTTGAAAGTGCTTTTCTTTAAGAATGTTGAATATTGGCCCCCACTCTCTTCTGGCTTGTAGAGTTTCTGCCAAGAGATCTGCTGTTAGTCTGATGGGCTTCCCTTTGTTGGTAACCCGACCTTTCTCTCTGGCTGCCCTTAAGATTTTTTCCTTCATTTCAACTTTGGTGAATCTGACAATTATGTGTCTTGGACTTGCTCTTCTCGAGGAGTATCTTTGTGGTGTTCTTTGTATTTCCTGAATTTGAACGTTGGCCTGCCTTACTAGGTTGGGGAAGTTCTCCTGGATGATATCCTGAAGAGTGTTTTCCAACTTAGTTCCATTTTCCCCCTCACTTTCAGGCACACCAGTCAGACGTAGATTCGGTCTTTTCACGTAATCCCATATTTCTTGGAGGCTCTGTTCATTTCTTTTCCTCTTTTCTCTCTAGACTTCTCTTCTCACTTCATTTCATTCATTTGATCTTCAATCATTGATACTCTTTCTTCCAGTTGATCAAGTCGGTTACTGAAGCTTATGCATTTGTCACGTAATTCTCGTGTCATGGTTTTCATCTCTATCAGTTTGTTTATGGCCTTCTCTGCGTTGATTATTCTAGTTATCCATTCCTCCATTCTTTTTTCAAGATTTTTAGTTTCTTTGCACTGGGTATGTAGTTCCTCCTTTAGCTCTGAGAAGTTTGATCAACCGAAGCCTTCTTCTCTCAACTCATCAAAGTCATTCTCCATCCAGCTTTGATCGGTTGCTGGCAATGAGCTGCATTCCTTTGGAGGGGAGATGTGCTCTGATTTTTTGAATTTCCAGCTTTTCTGCCCTGCTTTTTCCCCATCTTTGTGGTTTTATCTGCCTTTGGTCTTTGATGATGGTGATGTACTGGTGGGGTTTTGGTGTGGGTGTCCTTTCTGTTTGTTAGTTTTCCTTCTAACAGTTAGGACCCTCAGTTGCAAGTTTGTTGGAGTTTGCTTGAAGTCCACTCCAGACCCTGTTTGCCTGGGTATCAGCAGCAGAGGCTGCAGAAGATAGAATATTGCTGAACAGCAAGTGTTGCTGTCTGATTCTTGCTCTGGAAACTTCATCTCAGAGGTGTGCCCAGCCATGTGAGGTGTGAGGTGTCAGTCTGCACCTAGTGGGGGATGTCTCCCAGTTAGGTTACTCAAGGGTCAGAGACCCACTTGAGCATGCAGTCTGTCCATTCTCAGATCTCAACCTCCATGCTCGGAGACCCACTGCTCTTTTCAAAGCTGTCAGACAGGGTCATTTACATCTGCAGAGGTTTCTGCTGCTTTTTGTTTAGCTATGCCCTGTCTCCAGAGGTGGAGTCTACAGAGGAAGGCAGGCATCCTTGAGCTGTGGTGGGCTCCAACCAATTCGAGCTTCCCGGTGGCTTTGTTTATCTACTTAAGCCTCAGTAATGGCAGGTGCCCCTGCCCCAGCCTCGCTGCCGCCTTGCAGTTAGATCTCAGACTGCTGTGCTAGCAATGAGGGAGGCTCTGTGGGCATGGGACCCTCTGGGCCAGTTGTGGGATATTATCTCCTGATGTCCCATTTACTAAGACCCTTAATAAAGTGCAGCATTAGGGTGGGAGTGACCCGATTTTCCAGGTGTTGTGTGTCTCAGTTTCCCTTGGCTAGGAAAAGGGATTCCCTTCCCCCTTGTGCTTCCCAGGTGAGGCGATGTCTCGCCCTGCTTCAGCTCTCGCTGGTTGGGCTGCACCAGCTGACCAGCACTGATTGTCCGGCACTCCCCAGTGAGATGAACCCAGAACCTCAGTTGAAAATGCAGAAATCACCTGTCTTCTGTGTCGCTCGCACTGGGAGCTGGAGGCTGGAGCTGTTCGTATTTGGCCATCTTGCTCCTCCCCTCCGGGAATTTTCTTTTAATCTGTGGACACTATCACAAACATCATTGTTGCAGATTAAGCAATACTGTGCATTTTGGGGGGAAGAGTTCAGTCTTGGGTGAAAGGGTACAGTGACAATGAATCAGGAGCTTGAAAACGACCCACCCTGCTGCCAGCACTGCTACAGAATATCTTGGTGGAGAGCCCAGATCCCTTCCAGTAAGCTGCTTAATGTGTTTGCTTCCATTTTTTATTTGGTCACCAATTTATTAAGTGGTTAACCTTGGACTGCATTTATCAAGCATTTAATTAATTATGGCTAGTTTGAAATACCTTTTGAAACCTTACTAATTTCAATACACCAGGCTGGCACATTTTTAAGAATCCAGCAATGGCTAAAATACTAAATCATCTTCACTAAGATGCAATAGCTGCCAGAAAAGCACTAATCAAGAGCTAATTGTTATGATGAAAGGGTAAAAGCAATACAACATGTTTTCTTTCCCCACAGTCTGAAAGGAGGAAGGTGGTGATAATTACAGTTTTATGTAAGTTCAGGGCTAGAAAGCCTCCAAGCGACTATTTAATCTATTCTCTTTATTGTAAAATGAGAAAACTGAAACACAGTACACTAAGTTAGTAGCAAAGTCAGGATTAGATTTCATGGCTCTAGTATATAACTATCCCCTATTTCCAGAATGACTTTTATTATGGAAAATTATTTTACTTTATTTCACTACTCACCCATTCTATACTTCTATAGAGAATACTAGGGTGAGTTTGTGATGGTGCTAAATAGCATTGTGCATGTCATAAAAAAACTGCTGACCCACATTGTCATTTTATCCTGTATCATGTTGGTGCAGAAACCCAGGGAATGGTTTCAAAAGTCCAATTCCAAAACCATTTCTTTCTCCTAAAATGAGAAGTACTCATTTTTCTAATTGTCTTTACTTATCTACCACAGGTGCATTATTGACATAATATTAATGAGGTTTAGTGCTTCCATAAACTCATGTCCTGATGTTCAATGCCAAATATAAATACGTTTTGCCTAAACCACTGTGTGTAATTCAATGGCTACAGGCATCACTGTGGCCTGATATTCCAGATGTCAATAATGAAAAATTAAATTAAAAAGGGGGTCAGATGCGAAGTAACCCTGCACTAGGCAACAATAACAAGCACATCAGTGGTACTCAAATTGTACTGTGTGTAAAACCACCTGGGAAAAAAATTACTAAAAATAAACTGAATGCAGATAGGGGTAGTAGTGGTTCCTAAATTAGCTATGTGTGAATATGACTGAATTATAAGATATAATTATCTGAGATCCAGTACTGGATATTCTGATTCAGTCACTTTTAGGTGGAGCCTAAGCAAACTATACAATTTAATCTGATATGCTGCCAGGCTTGGGAACCCCTGGAATAAGGGACTCAGAGATGGTTTCATTCATTCCATTTCTCCCAGCAAAACCATACATAAACAACCTTGAAACTAAGGTATATCTCTATTTTTAAATGCTATGGGCTTCACTATTCTTCAGGAAAATGAAAACTAAAAACTGAGATAACTACAAAGGCTAAATTTTAAAAGATGGCAGAGTAGGAAGTTCCAGTCCTCACAGCCCCACAGAAACACTGATTTTAAAACCATCAACTGATTAAAGTACCTTCAAGAGAGCTCAGAAATCCAGGTAAGAGGTTGCAGTTTCCAGATGGAGCACAGAAATAGAAATGACACATTTAAGACAGTGAAAAGAACAGTTTCATTTTACCCACATCTTATTCAGGACAAAAAAAAAACATGGAAACATAACCTACCAAAAACCTGTGGCATGCAATAAAAGCACTACTAAGAGGGAAGTTTATAGAGATAACTGCTTACATTTGAAAAGAGATATCTGAAATAAACAACTTAATTTTACACCTCAAGGAACAAGAAAAAGTGAAAATTACGAAGAAGTATATCTTAACAAATTAGACAACCTAGAAGAAATGGATAAATTCCTAGACTCATACCGCCTACCCATGCTGAATATGAAATAAATTAAAAGTCTGAACAGACCAATAACAAATATGGAAATTCAAGCAGTAATCCAAAAGTCCCAACAAAGAAACACTCAAGACCAGATGTCTTCACTGGTAAATTCTACCAAACATTTAAAGAAAATTTAGTTCCAATACTTCTTAAACTCTTCCAAAAAATATCAAAACATGGAGGACTGCCAAATTAATTCTGTGAGGCCCACATCACCCTAATACCAAAGCCAAAGATATCACAAGAAAGGAAACTGCAGACCAATATCCCTGATAAACATAGATGCAAAAATCCTCAACAAACTACTAGCAAAATGAATTCAAGAGCACATTAAAAGCATCATAAACAAGGATCAAGTAGAATTTACCCCTAGAATGTGAGAATGGTTTAACATACACAGATCAATCAATGTGATACATCCACATTAACAGAAGGAAGGCTAAAAGTCAAATGATCATTTCAATAAATGAATAGCATTTGACAAAATTCAACATGCTTTTATAATAAAAACTCCTTAAAAATTAGGAATAGAAGGAACTAACCTCAACACAATAAAGGCCATTTACGAGCAGCCCAAAACTAACATCACAGTCAATAGTAAAAAATCAAGCCCTTTCTTTAAGATCCAGAACAGGCAAGGATGTCCACTCTCACCTCTCCTATTCGACTTAGTACTTAAAGTCCTAACCAGAGCAAATAGGCAATAAAAACAAATAAAAAATAATCCAAATAAGAAAGGAAGAAATGAAATTATCTGTTTGCTGAGTTTTTACTGAAGCAGACCAAGTTTTGGATTCCACGGGAATGAAAGTTCACTGCAACCTCCACCTCCCAGGTACAAGTGATTCTCCTGTCTCAGCCTCCCCAGTAGCTGGGATTACAGGCGTGTTCCTCCACGCCTGACTAATTTTTGTATTTTTTGTAGAGACGGGATTTCTCCGTGTTGTCCAGGCTGGTCTCAAACTCCTGACCTCGAGTGATCCACCCACCTTGGCCTCCCAAAGTGCTGGGATTACAGGTGTGAGCCGCTGCGCCCAGCCAACTTACATTGAAATTTAATTGCCGTTGTAACAGTATTAAGAGGTGAGACAATTAAGAGGTGATTAGACCATGAGAGCTTTGCCCTCATGAATAAATCAATGCTGTTATCACAGCACTGATTTATTGGTTGATTTATTGGTTAGTTATAAATGGTGAATTAAGCCTCTCTCTCCCTTGCCCTTCTACCTTCTGCCATGGGATGACACAGCAAGAAGTCCCCATCAGATGCTGTCCCCTTAATCTTGGACTTCCCAGCCTTCAGAATTAAGAGCAATAAATTTCTGTTCAATTGTGTTAAGTGAAATAAGCCAGGCACAGAAAGATAAATACCACATATTCTCAATCACATGTGGAAGTGAAGTAAGCTGATCTCATAGAAGTAGAAAGTAGAATAGCAGTAACTAGAAACTGGGAAGGGTAGGGAGAATGGGAGATGAGTGAGGCTGGTTAATGGATACAAAATTACATCAAGATAGGAGAAATAAGTTCTGGTGTTCTAGAGCACTGTAGAGTGACTATAGTTAACAACAATTTCCTCTGTATTTTCAAATAACTAAAGAAAAGGTTTTGAATGATCCCAATATGAAGAAATGATCATTGTTTAAGGTTATGGATATGCTAATTACCCTGATTTGATCATTTTGCATTGTATACAGGTAATGGAATATCACAATGTAACCCATAAACATGTACAATCATTATGTGTCAACTGAAAAGAAAAAAAGGTAAAACATTTTTGAAAAAATTTTGATCATTAAATTACCCAGTCTGTGGTAATTATATGTGTTATAATAGCACCAAATGGACTAAAAAAAATTGGTACTAGAAGTGGGGTGTTGCTATAGCAAATATCTGAAAATGTGAAAGTGGCTTTGTAACTGGGTAATGGATAGAGGTTTGAAGAATCTGGAGGTGCAGGCTAGATAAAGCCTAGATTTCTGTAAATGGAACATTAAGAACGATTTTGGTGAAGGCTCAGGAGAGAAGAATTATAAGGAAAAACTGAAACTTCTTACAGGTTAGTTACATGGTCACGGTCAAAATATTGGTAGAAATATGAATGAGATCTCAGGTGGAAATGAGAAACAAAGTGCTATAAACTGGAGAAAAGGCCAATCTTGTTATAAAGTGGCAATGAACTTGATTGACTGAATTGAATTGTGTCCATGCCCAAGGGCTTTGTGGAAGGCACAATTTAAGGGCAATGAACTAGGTTATCTTGTGGAAAAAATACCTATGCAGTAAAACGTTCAGGGTACTATGTGGGTTCTTTTATTCACATATACTAAAATGCAAGAAGAAATAAATGATTTAAAGGCTAAATTTATAATCAAAAGGGAAACAGAACAGGACTTGAAGGATTCTTACCCTGGCCATGTGGTAGAAAATAAAAAAGCATTTTCTGGAAAGAAAACCAAGGGTGTGGCCAAGCAGTGTTTGATAAGGAGACTATTATGGATAGAGTGAAGCCAGAGGCTATTCATTAGGACAATGAGAGAATGACCTCAATTGCACCTTAAAGATTACTGATGCCACCCCTTCCATCACAGGTAAAAAGTGCCAAGGCCCGGAGGAAGGAAATATGTCCATAGAGAGGCCTAGGGTGCCCATGATACCTTAGGGTAACCCTAACCCTGCATTCCAGCACAGTGCTCCTCAGCTGCACCAGCCATGGCTCAAGCAGACCTTAGTGGAAGGCACAAGCCATAAACCATGGTAGCATTAACATGGTGCTAATTCTGCAGGTGCTCAGAAATGCAAGAGATGTGGGGGCATGTGCTCCTCCACCGAGATCTCAAAGAATGTCATGGACCATCTGAGAACCCAGGGAGAGACTTCTCACAGAAGTGAAGTCACTGCAGACAGCCCTCAGTAGTGCAATGCCCATGGAACTGAGGTCAGAGTGACAGCAGAGTGTCCCCGCTCTGATAGGTGAGAAATGCCATCTCTATACCTTTAACATTCATTTATCTTATGAGTGAGATTTAACATCAATTCATATGTTTAAATGTCATTTTCACATCTTCCATGTGACATCTCATGGGTTTTGTTCGTTTTTCTGTCAGGATGTCTCTTGAATTTTAAGAGTTCTTTATATGTCAAGGATCTGTATCTTGATATATGTTCCCAGTTTTTTTTCCAGTTTTTTTTACATTGTCTGTGATGTTTCCTACTATGCAGAAGTTAACTTAGTTTTTGTGTAGTCAAATTTGTGAATTTTTCTTCTTTTATCTGGATTTTGAGTCATAGTCAGAAAGTCTTCATTTACCTTTATGTTAGTATAATTCACCTGATTCCTTCTAGTACTTGTATGGTACTAAATATTGCTGAATAGAAAATTAGTGTGCTGGCACTTTGATCTGAAGAAATTCAAAATAAGGTACAGAAAGACAGCAAGACAGAAAATATGAAAGAGAGATGAAGAGACATGAAGGAGAGTGAGAATGTCTAATGTAAGATTAGTTAGAATTTCACAGTAAGATTACAGAGGGAAAAAAAAGGCAATATTCAAAGAGATAATGACTAAGAATTTTCCAAAATTGTGGAAATATACCATTTCTCAGATCAAGTAATCCCAATGTGCCCTAAGCAAGATAAATGAAAAGAAATCCTCACCTACATATTAAAACTGCACCAAACCAAAGACAAAATCTTCAGAGCAGCTAGAAAGAAAAGACAAAATAGAACTCTACAATGATATGGATGTTAGACTGCTGACTTCTCAAAAGCAATAATTGAAGTCATAAGACAGTGAAATAACATTTTCAATGTGCTGAGAGAAAATCCCTGCCTGACAGCTAGAATTTATACAGAGCCAAAACTATCTTTCAAGATTGATGGAGATATAGAGACATTTAAGACACATTCAACTGAGACAGTTTATCAGCAATAGGCTGTCAGCAAAGGAAATTCTAAAGTATTTACTTTAGTTCAAAAGAATGTGATCCCAGATGGGAGATCTGAAATGCAACAAAAAATAGTGAGCAAAGATATTAGTAAATATGTGAGAAAATGAATAAAATAAACATCAACAATATAAAACAATAACGACAATGTCTAATTTGTCTCATTAAAAATTGCATATAACTAAAATACTGGATAAAATAGAATATAAGCAGGAAGGAAGTAATCACAGTTGAAGTTTTCTAAGATTTTTATTTTGTTCAAGAAGAGGGTAAATATGTTGACTTTAAAATCCCCTGAGTATTCTTAAATAAACATTCATACAACCATGCAGAGGTTAATATCTAAATATACAAAGAGCTCTTACAAACTGACAGTAAGAAAACTAATTTTAATAGCCACAAGTTGGTTCAACCACACATAACAGAAAATCCAGATTTACAGTGATTTAAACAGAATAGACATTTTTGCCTCATATAAAAGAAGTCTGGAGTTAGGCAATCAAAGACTCAGGCTCCTTCTTTCTGTTTAATCATCTTAGTATAGGACTTCCATCTTCAAGTTCACTTTATGATCCGAGTTTTCTGCTAGAACTCCAGACATCATATCTGCATTCTAAGAAGCAGGAAGAATTAAGAAAGAAGAGGGGACAGCAGTAAGGCAGGAGGTAAAAGGGGTAAGTCAGCTAAATCAGCTTCTTTTAAGGGACCTTACCTGAAGTCCCACAGAGCACTTCCACTATATATTATCATCCAGAATTTAGGCACATAATTCTAGCTAAAACTTGGGATGCTATAAAAAAAGAAAAAGAGAATACAGATATTTGATGGGCAGCTAGTATTCTCTGAAACAACAGGAAATGAGCTGAAGATGTACAAAGGCAATTTATAGTTTAAGAAATTCCGAATGGTTAAAAAATATGTAATAGGATATAGAAACTGACTGGTTGTCAGCAAAATGCAACTTTAAAAAAAAGATATTACTTTTTGCCAGATAGGAATAAATTAACAGGATTAATAATATCTTTTGTTGGTAGAGTCGTATAGAAAAGAATACTCTCATGTGTTGCTGGTAGAAATGTAAATTTTGACTGCCTTTTGAAAAAAATTTGGCAACATCCTGTATAATTAAAATACATATACCTTTGGCCAGGCCTGGTGGCTCATGCCTGTAATCCTAGCACTTTGGGAGGCTGAGGCGGGCCCACCACCTGAGGTCAGGAGTTTGAGACCAGCCTGGGCAACATGGCAAAACCCCATCTCTACTAAAAATACAAAAATTAGCTGAGCGTGGTGGTGTGTGCCTGTAGTCCCAGCTACTTGGGAGGCTGAGGCAGGAGAATCACTTGAACCTGGGAGGCAGAGGTTGCAGAGAGCCAAGATCATGCCACTGCACTCCAGCCTGGGCAACAGAGCAAGATCCCATCTCAAAAATAGATAAATAAATAAATAATAAAATATATATACCTTTATTCATGAACCTTACTCCTGGAAAGCTAGCCCATCAAAATAAAAGCATTAGTACAAAAATATAAACATAGACACACAGACATATTTATTTATGATATATTCACACCATCAAATATTGTGCATCCATAACAAAGGATGAAATAGTTTTCTACCAGGTGACTAGGAAGGATTGTTATGAGGTATTAAGTTAGAGAAGTAAGAGACAGAAAAATGCATTTAATAGGATTCTATTTTTCTGAGTTTTAGCTGTTTGTGTATGATTATAAGAGCATGAATAAAAATACAGTATTTTGTCACACAAATTGAGATGAAAACTCCCCCTTCTTTAAGGTGGTGCCTCATTTCTGCTTCTACCTCATTAGAGAGGAAAAATGGGGTGGGGGATGAATAAGTGAAGAAGATTTTCTTCCACTAGATGGCAACAAGTCACAGGATTCATACAGGAGCCCAATTATTACAGATGGGACACAAACTTACAGCAGGATCAGAAAGCAAACTGCCTTAACTATCACGTGATAGTTATTATGCAATGAAATCTCCTAAAGAACTTTTTTTAACATGCTAATTTCCACAATGCTTTCAATAAACTCTAGTTTGAGTCTTCTTAAATCATTTCTGCCTACAGTCAGAATTGGGCCTACAAAGATTAAGTTCTGTCTCTATGTCAGAATCGAGCATTTTTAAAACATTGATACTTCCATCCTGGCCCTTCCAGTCAGAATCTCCAAGGTTCCAATTACTGTCTCTCGACTGAATTAAAAGTGGAGAAGCAACTATTAATGGTGTACCAGAAATCAATTCTCCTTCCTATGCTTCTGGAAAAGTTACATGTAAAACTTCAAGCCATGGTTATTGAAAAGTCTAGTGTAGAAAAGACTATTGACTGTCAGTGCAATTTTCAGACCAAACAACAGGGACTGGTTATGACATAAATGTTCTGCTGGCATAGCATTTTCTCCTGGAGGTACTCCTAACTCTTTACATATGGTATTTCACTAAGACTTACACAAGCCCTGAGAGATGAGTGCAGGGAGGAGTGGAGAAGGAAGAGAACATCTGTTCAACACTTGTGGAAGCCGACACATTTATTTAAGGTCAGTAATAACTAAGACATTTTGAAAAGCAAACACTTACTGGATTGTCTCTCACTGAATAGCTTCAAAATTAGTTCTCTGCTTCTTTCAAAGAAATCAATATGCACACAGGAAATCAAATTGGCCATTTTATTTTCATTTTCAGAACAACATAAGCACAAGTTCTCAGGGAAGTTTCAAATTGTCCATCCTTTAGTTAAGAGAGTTCACATTCTTAATACTGAAGGATAGGACTGCTACAGACAGAACTATGAAAGTTGATTTCACAAGATGGCCGAATAGGAACAGCTCCAGTCTCCAACTCCCAGCACGAGTGACACAGAAGACAGGTGATTTCTGCATTTTCAACTGAGGTACTGGGGTCATCTCACTAGGGAGTGCCGGACAATCGGTGCTGGTCAGCTGCTGCAGCCTGACCAGTGAAAGCTGAAGCATGGCGAGGCATCGCCTCACCTGGGAAGCACAAGGGGGAAGGGAATCCCTTTTCCTAGCCAGGGGAACTGAGACACAACACCTGGAAAATCGGGTAACTCCCACCCCAATACTGCGCTTTAAGCCAATTGGCACACCAGGAGAATATATCCCACACCTGGCCGGGAGGGTCCCACGCCCACGGAGCCTCCCTCATTGCTAACACAGCAGTCTGCAGCGATCTATCCGCAAGGCAGCAGGGAGGCTGGGGGAGGGGCGCCCGCCATTGCTGAGGCTTAGGTAGGTAAACAAAGCCGCTGGGAAGCTCGAACTGGGTGGAGCTCACAGCAGCTCAAGGAAACCTGCCTGTCTCGATAGACTCCACCTCTGGGGACAGGGCACAGCTAAAAAACAACAGGGGAAGCAGCAGAGGCCTGTGCAGATGCGAAGGACTCTGTCGGACAGCTTTGAAGAGAGCAGTGGATCTCCCAACACGGAGGTTGAGATCTAAGAACGGACAGACTGCCTGCTCAAGTGGGTCCCTCACCCCTGAGTAGCCTAACTGGGAGACATCCCCCACTAGGGGCAGTCTGACACCCCACACCTCACAGGGTGGAGTACACCCCTGAGAGGAAGCTTCCAAAGTAAGAATCAGACAGGTACACCCGCTGTTCAGCAATATTCTATCTTCTGCAGCCTCTGTTGCTGATACCCAGGCAAACAGGGTCTGGAGTGGACCTCAAGCAATCTCCAACAGACCTACAGCTGAGGGTCCTGACTGTTAAAAGGAAAACTAACAAACAGGAAGGACACCTATACCAAAACCCCATCAGTACGTCACCATCATCAAAGACCAGAGGCAGATAAAAACCACAAAGATGGGGAAGAAGCAGGGCAGAAAAGCTGGAAATTCAAAAAATAAGAGCGCATCTCCCCCTGCAAAGGAACGCAGCTCATCACCAGCAACGGATCAAAGCTGGATGGAGAATGACTTTGACAAAATGAGAGAAGGCTTCAGTCCATTAAACTTCTCAGAGCTAAAGGAGGAATTACGTACCCAGCGCAAAGAAACTAAAAATCTTGAAAAAAGAGTGGAAGAATTGATAACTAGAATAATTAATGTAGGGGGGCGGAGCAAGATGGCCGAATAGGAACAACTCCAGTCTCCAACTCCCAGCGCGAGCGACACAGAAGACCGGTGATTTCTGCATTTTCAACTGAGGTACTGGGGTCATCTCACTAGGGAGTGCCGGACAATCGGTGCTGGTCAGCTGCTGCAGCCTGACCAGCGAGAGCTGAAGCAGGGCGAGGCATCGCCTCACCTGGAAGCGCAAGGGGGAAGGGGATCCGTTTTCCTAGCCAGGGGAACTGAGACACACAACACCTGGAAAATCGGGTAACTCCCACCCCAATACTGCGCTGTAAGCATACAGGCATTCCAGGAGAATATATCCCACACCTGGCCGGGAGGGTCCCACGCCCACGAAGCCTCCCTCACTGCTAACACAGCAGTCTGCCGCGATCTATCCGCAAGGCAGCAGCAGGCTGGGGGAGGGGCGCCCGCCATTGCTGAGGCTTAAGTAGGTAAACAAAGCCGCTGGGAAGCTCGAACTGGGTGGAGCTCACAGCAGCTCAAGGAAACCTGCCTGTCTCTGTAGTCTCCACCTCTGGGGACAGCGCACAGCTGAAGACCAACAGGGGAAGTAGCGGGAGCCGGTGCAGACGCGAACGACTCTGTCTGACAGCTTTGGGGAGAGCCGCGGATCTCCCAACACGGAGGTTGAGATCTGAGAACGGACAGACTGCCTGCTCAGGTGTGTCCCTGACCCCTGAGTAGCCTAGCTGGGAGAAATCCCCCACTAGGGGCAGTCTGACACCCCACACCTCACAGGGTGGAGTACACCCCTGAGAGGACACTTCCAAAGGAAGAATCAGACAGGTACACTCGCTGTTCAGCAATATTCTATCTTCGGCAACCTCTGCTGCTGATACCCAGGCAAACAGGGTCTGGAGTGGACCTCAAGCAATCTCCAACAGACCAACAGAGAGTCCTTCTGACTGTCAGAAGGAAAACTATCAAACAGGAAGGACACCTATACCAAAACCCCATCAGTTCGTCACCACCATCAAAGACCAGAGACAGATAAAACCACAAAGATGGGGAAGAAGCAGGGCAGAAAAGCTGGAAATTCAAAAAATAAGAGCGCATCTCCCCCTGCAAAGGAGCGCAGCCCATCACCAGCAACGGATCAAAGCTGGTCAGAGAATGACTTGGACGAGAGGAGAGAAGAAGGCTTCAGTCCATCAAACTTCTCAGAGCTAAAGGAGGAATTACGTACCCAGCGCAAAGAAACTAAAAATCTTGAAAAAAGAGTGGAAGAATTGACAGCTAGACTCATTAATGCAGAGAAGATCATAAACGAAATGACAGAGATGAAAACCATGACACGAGAAATACGTGACAAATGCACAAGCTTCAGTAACCGACTCGATCAACTGGAAGAAAGAGTATCAGCGATTGAAGATCAAATGAATGAAATGAAGCGAGAAGAGAAACCAAAAGAAAAAAGAAGAAAAAGAAATGAGCAAAGCCTGCAAGAAGTATGGGATTACGTAAAAAGACCAAATCTACGTCTGATTGGGGTGCCTGAAAGTGAGGGGGAAAATGGAACCAAGTTGGAAAACACTCTTCAGGATATCATCCAGGAGAACTTCCCCAACCTAGTAGGGCAGGCCAACATTCAAATTCAGGAAATACAGAGAACGCCACAAAGATACTCCTCCAGAAGAGCAACTCCAAGACACATAATTGCCAGATTCACCAAAGTTGAAATGAAGGAAAAAATCTTAAGGGCAGCCAGAGAGAAAGGTCGGGTCACCCACAAAGGGAAGCCCATCAGACTAACAGCAGATCTGTCGGCAGAAACTCTACAAGCCAGAAGAGAGTGGGGGCCAATATTCAACGTTCTTAAAGAAAAGAATTTTAAACCCAGAATTTCATATCCAGCCAAACTAAGTTTCATAAGTGAAGGAGAAATAAAATCCTTTACAGATAAGCAAATGCTTAGAGATTTTGTCACCACCAGGCCTGCCTTACAAGAGACCCTGAAGGAAGCCCTAAACATGGAAAGGAACAACCGATACCAGCCATCGCAAAAACTTGGCAAAATGTAAAGACCATCGAGGCTAGGAAGAAACTGCATCAACTAACGAGCAAAATAACCAGTAATGACAGGATCAAGTTCACACATAACAATATTAACCTTAAATGTAAATGGACTAAATGCTCCAATTAAAAGACACAGACTGGCAAACTGGATAAAGAGTCAAGACCCATCAGTCTGCTGTATTCAGGAGACCCATCTCACATGCAGAGACATACATAGGCTCAAAATAAAGGGATGGAGGAAGATCTACCAAGCAAATGGAGAACAAAAAAAAGCAGGGGTTGCAATCCTAGTCTCTGATAAAACAGACTTTAAACCATCAAAGATCAAAAGAGACAAAGAAGGCCATTACATAATGGTAAAGGGATCAATTCAACAGGAAGAGCTAACTCTCCTAAATATATATGCACCCAATACAGGAGCACCCAGATTCATAAAGCAAGTCCTTAGAGACTTACAAAGAGACTTAGACTCCCATACAATAATAATGGGAGACTTCAACACTCCGCTGTCAACATTAGACAGATCAACGAGACAGAAAGTTAACAAGGATATCCAGGAATTGAACTCATCTCTGCACCAAGCGGACCTAATAGACATCTATAGAACTCTCCACCCCAAATCAACAGAATATACATTCTTCTCAGCACCACATCGCACTTATTCCAAAATTGACCACATAATTGGAAGTAAAGTACTCCTCAGCAAATGTAAAAGAACAGAAATTATAACAAACTGTCTCTCAGACCACAGTGCAATCAAACTAGAACTCAGGACTAAGAAACTCAATCAAAACCGCTCAACTACATGGAAACTGAACAACCTGCTCCTGAATGACTACTGGGTACATAACGAAATGAAAGCGGAAATAAAGATGTTCTTTGAAACCAATGAGAACAAAGATACAACATACCAGAATCTTTGGGACACATTTAAAGCAGTGTGTAGAGGGAAATTTATAGCACTAAATGCCCACAAGAGAAAGCAGGAAAGATCTAAAATTGACACTCTAACATCACAATTAAAAGAACTAGAGAGGCAAGAGCAATCACATTCAAAAGCTAGCAGAAGGCAAGAAATAACTAAGATCAGAGCAGAACTGAAGGAGATAGAGACACAAAAAACCCTCCAAAAAATCAATGAATCCAGGAGTTGGTTTTTTGAAAAGATCAACAAAATTGACAGACCACTAGCAAGGCTAATAAAGAAAAAAAGAGAGAGGAATCAAATAGATGCAATAAAAAATGATAAAGGGGATATCACCACTGACCCCACAGAAATACAAACTACCATCAGAGAATACTATAAACGCCTCTACGCAAATCAACTAGAAAATCTAGAAGAAATGGATAATTTCCTGGACACTTACACTCTCCCAAGGCTAAACCAGGAAGAAGTTGAATCCCTGAATAGACCAATAGCAGGCTCTGAAATTGAGGCAACAATTAATAGCCTACCCACCAAAAAAAGTCCAGGACCAGATGGATTCACAGCTGAATTCTACCAGAGGTACAAGGAGGAGCTGGTACCATTCCTTCTGAAACTATTCCAATCAATAGAAAAAGAGGGAATCCTCCCTAACTCATTTTATGAGGCCAACATCATCCTGATACCAAAGCCTGGCAGAGACACAACAAAAAAAGAGAATTTTAGACCAATATCCCTGATGAACATTGACGCAAAAATCCTCAATAAAATACTGGCAAACCGGATTCAGCAGCACATCAAAAAGCTTATCCACCATGATCAAGTGGGCTTCATCCCTGGGATGCAAGGCTGGTTCAACATTCGCAAATCAATAAACGTAATCCAGCATATAAACAGAACCAAAGACAAGAACCACATGATTGTCTCAATAGATGCAGAAAAGGCTTTTGACAAAATTCAACAGCCCTTCATGCTAAAAACGCTCAATAAATTCGGTATTGATGGAACATACCTCAAAATAATAAGAGCTATTTATGACAAACCCACAGCTAATATCATACTGAATGGGCAAAAACTGGAAAAATTCCCTTTGAAAACTGGCACAAGACAGGGATGCCCTCTCTCACCACTCCTATTCAACATAGTGTTGGAAGTTCTGGCTAGGGCAATCAGGCAAGAGAAAGAAATCAAGGGTATCCAGTTAGGAAAAGAAGAAGTCAAATTGTCCCTGTTTGCAGATGACATGATTGTATATTTAGAAAACCCCATCGTCTCAGCCCAAAATCTCCTTAAGCTGATAAGCAACTTCAGCAAAGTCTCAGGATACAAAATTAATGTGCAAAAATCACAAGCATTCTTATACACCAGTAACAGACAAGCAGAGAGCCAAATCAGGAATGAACTTCCATTCACAATTGCTTCAAAGAGAATAAAATACCTAGGAATCCAGCTTACAAGGGATGTAAAGGACCTCTTCAAGGAGAACTACAAACCACTGCTCAGTGAAATCAAAGAGGACACAAACAAATGGAAGAACATACCATGCTCATGGATAGGAAGAATCAATATCGTGAAAATGGCCATACTGCCCAAGGTTATTTATAGATTCAATGCCATCCCCATCAAGCTACCAATGACTTTCTTCACAGAATTGGAAAAAACTGCTTTAAAGTTCATATGGAACCAAAAAAGAGCCCGCATTGCCAAGACAATCCTAAGTCAAAAGGACAAAGCTGGAGGCGTCACGCTACCTGACTTCAAACTATACTACAAGGCTACAGTAACCAAAACAGCATGGTACTGGTACCAAAACAGAGATATAGACCAATGGAACAGAACAGAGTCCTCAGAAATAATACCGCACATCTACAGCCATCTGATCTTTGACAAACCTGAGAGAAACAAGAAATGGGGAAATGATTCCCTATTTAATAAATGGTGCTGGGAAAATTGGCTAGCCATAAGTAGAAAGCTGAAACTGGATCCTTTCCTTACCCCTTATACGAAGATTAATTCAAGATGGATTAGAGACTTAAATGTTAGACCTAATACCATAAAAACCCTAGAAGAAAATCTAGGTAGTACCATTCAGGACATAGGCATGGGCAAGGACTTCATGTCTAAAACACCAAAAGCAACGGCAGCAAAAGCCAAAATTGACAAATGGGATCTAATTAAACTAAAGAGCTTTTGCACAGCAAAAGAAACTACCATCAGAGTGAACAGGCAACCTACAGAATGGGAGAAAATTTTTGCAACCTACTCATCTGACAAAGGGCTAATATCCAGAATCTACAAAGAACTCAAACAAATATACGAGAAAAAAACAAACAACCCCATCAAAAAGTGGGGAAAGGATATGAACAGACATTTCTCAAAAGAAGATATTCATACAGCCAACAGACACATGAAAAAATGCTCATCATCACTGGCCATCAGAGAAATGCAAATCAAAACCACAATGAGATACCATCTCACACCAGTTAGAATGGCAATCATTAAGAAGTCAGGAAACAACAGGTGTTGGAGAGGATGTGGAGAAATAGGAACACTTTTACACTGTTGGTGGGATTGTAAACTAGTTCAACCATTATGGAAAACAGTATGGCAATTCCTCAAGGATCTAGAACTAGATGTACCATATGACCCAGCCATCCCACTACTGGGTATATACCCAAAGGATTATAAATTAGTCTACTACAAAGACACATGTACACGTATGTTTATTGCGGCACTATTCACAATAGCAAAGACTTGGAATCAACCCAAATGTCCATCTGTGACAGACTGGATTAAGAAAATGTGGCACATATACACCATGGAATACTATGCAGCCATAAAAAAGGATGAGTTTGCGTCCTTTGTAGGGACATGGATGCAGCTGGAATCCATCATTCTTAGCAAACTATCACAAGAAGAGAAAACCAAACACCGCATGTTCTCACTCATAGGTGGGAACTGAACAATGAGATCAGTTGGACTCGGGAAGGGGAACATCACACACTGGGGTCTATCATGGGGAGGGGGGAGGGGGGAGGAGGGAGGGATTGCATTGGGGAGTTATACATGATATAAATGATGAATTGATGGGTGCTGACGAGTTGATGGGTGCAGCACACCAACATGGCATAAGTATACATATGTAACAAACCTGCACGTTATGCACCTGTACCCTAGAACTTAAAGTATAATAAAAAAAAAAAAAAAAAAAAAAAAAAAAAAAAAAAAAAAAAAAAAAAAAAAAAAGAATAATTAATGTAGAGAAGGCCATAAACGAACTGACAGAGATGAAAACCATGACACGAGAAATACGTGACAAATGCACAAGCTTCAGTAACTGACTTGATCAACTGGAAGAAAGAACATCAGCAATTGAGGATCAAATGAATGAAATGAAGCGAGAAGAGAAATCTAAAGAAAAAAGAAGAAAAAGAAATGAACAAAGCCTGCAAGAAGTATGGGATTATGTAAAAAGATCAAATCTACGTCTGATTTGGGTGCCTGAAAGTGAGGGGGAAAATGGAACCAAGTTGGAAAACACTCTTCAGGATATCATCCAGGAGAACTTCCCCAACCTAGTAGAGCAGGCCAACATTCAAATTCAGGAAATACAGAGAACGCCACAAAGATACTCCTCCAAAAGAGCAACTCCAAGACACATAATTGCCAGATTCACCAAAGTTGAAATGAAGGAAAAAATCTTAAGGGCAGCCAGAGAGAAAGGTCGGGTTACCCACAAAGGGAAGCCCATCAGACTAACAGCAGATCTCTCGGCAGAAACTCTACAAGCCAGAAGAGAGTGGGGGCCAATATTCAACGTTCTTAAAGAAAAGAATTTTAAACCCAGAATTTCATATCCAGACAAACTAAGTTTCATAAGTGAAGGAGAAATAAAATCCTTTACAGATAAGCAAATGCTTAGAGATTTTGTCACCACCAGGCCGGCCTTACAAGAGACCCTGAAGGAAGCACTAAACATGGAAAGGAACAACCGGTACCAGCCATTGCAAAAACATGCCAAAATGTAAAGACCATTGATGCTAGGAAGAAACTGCATCAACTAACGAGCAAAATAACCAGTTAATATCATAATGGCAGGATCAAGTTCACACATAACAATATTAACCTTAAATGTCAATGGACTAAATGCTCCAATTAAAAGACAGACTGGCAAACTGGATAAAGAGTCAGGACCCATCAGTTTGCTGTATTCAGGAGACCTATCTCACATGCAGAGACATACATAGGCTCAAAATAAAGGGATGGAGGAAGATCTACCAAGCAAATGGAGAACAAAAAAAAGCAGGGGTTGCAATCCTAGTCTCTGATAAAACAGACTTTAACCATCAAAGATCAAAAGAGACAGAAAAGGACATTACATAATGGTAAAGGGATCAATTCAACAGGAAGAGCTAACTATCCTAAATATATATGCACCCAATACAGGAGCACCCAGATTCATAAAGCAAGTCCTTAGAGACTTACAAAGAGACTTAGACTCCCATACAATAATAATGGGAGACTTCAACACCCCGCTGTCAACATTAGACAGATCAACGAGACAGAAAGTTAACAAGGATATCCAGGAATTGAACTCATCTCTGCAGCAAGCAGACCTAAAAGACATCTACAGAACTATCCACCCCAAATCAACAGAATATACATTCTTCTCAGCACCACATCACACTTATTCCGAAATTGACCACATAATTGGAAGTAAAGCACTCCTCAGCAAATGTACAAGAACAGAAATTATAATAAACTGTCTCTCAGACCACAGTGAAATCAAACTAGAACACAAGACTAAGAAACTCAATCAAAACCGCTCAACTACATGGAAACTGAATAACCTGCTCCTGAATGACTACTGGGTACATAATGAAATGAAGGCAGAAATAAAGTTGTTCTTTGAAACCAATGAGAACAAAGATACAACATACCAGAATCTCTGGGACACATTTAAAGCAGTGTGTAGAGGGAAATTTATAGCACTAATGCCCACAAGAGAAAGCTGGAAAGATCTAAAATTGACACTCTAACATCACAATTAAAAGAACTAGAGAAGCAAGAGCAAACACATTCAAAAGCTAGCAGAAGGCAAGAAATAACTAAGATCAGAGCAGAGCTGAAGGAGATAGAGACACAAAAAAACCCTCCAAAAAAATCAATGAATCCAGGAGTTGGTTTTTTGAAAAGATCAACAAAATTGATAGACCGCTAGCAAGACTAATAAAGAAGAAAAGAGAGAAGAATCAAATAGACGCAATAAAAAATGATAAAGGGGATATCACCACCGACCCCACAGAAATTCAAACTACCATCAGAGAATACTATAAACTCCTCTACGCAAATCAACTAGAAAATCTAGAAGAAATGGATAATTTCTGGACACTTACACTCTCCCAAGACTAAACCAGGAAGAAGCTGAATCCCTGAATAGACCAATAGCAGGCTCTGAAATTGAGGCAATAATTAATAGCCTACCAACCAAAAAAAGTCCAGGACCAGATGGATTCACAGCTGAATTCTACCAGAGGTAGAAGCAGGAGCTGGTACCATTCCTTCTGAAACCATTCCAATCAATAGAAAAAGATGGAATCCTCCCTAACTCATTTTATGAGGCCAACATCATCCTGATACCAAAGCCTGGCAGAGACACAACAAAAAAAGAGAATTTTAGACCAATATCCCTGATGAACATTGATGCAAAAATCCTCAATAAAATACTGGCAAACCAGATTCAGCAGCACATCAAAAAGCTTATCCACCATGATCAAGTGGGCTTCATCCCTGGGATGCAAAGCTGGTTCAACATATGCAAATCAATAAACGTAATCCAGCATATAAACAGAACCAAAGACAAAAACCACATGATTATCTCAACAGATGCAGAAAAGGCCTTTGACAAAATTCAACAGACCTTCATGCTAAAAACGCTCAATAAATTCGGTATTGATGGAACGTATCTCAAAATAATAAGAGCTATTTATGACAAACCCACAGCCAATATCATACTGAATGGGCAAAAACTGGAACAATTCCCTTTGAAAACTGGCACAAGACAGGGATGCCCTCTCTCACCACTCCTATTCAACATAATGTTGGAAGTTCTGGCTAGGGTAATCAGGCAAGAGAAAGAAATAAAGGGTATTCAGTTAGGAAAAGAAGAAGTCAAATTGTCCCTGTTTGCAAATGACATGATTGTATATTTAGAAAACCCCATCGTCTCAGCCCAAAATCTCCTTAAGCTGATAAGCAACTTCAGCAAAGTCTCAGGATACAAAATTAATGTGCAAAAATCACAAGCATTCTTATACACCAGTAACAGACAAGCAGAGAGCCAAATCAGGAATGAACTTCCATTCACAATTGCTTCAAAGAGAATAAAATACCTAGGAATCCAACTTACAAGGGATGTAAAGGACCTCTTCAAGGAGAACTACAAACCACTGCTCAGTGAAATCAAAGAGGACACAAACAAATGGAAGAGCATACCGTGCTCATGGATAAGAAGAATCAATATCGTGAAAATGGCCATACTGCCCAAGGTTATTTATAGATTCAATGCCATCCCCATCAAGCTATCAATGAGTTTCTTCACAGAATTGGAAAAACTGCTTTAAAGTTCATATGGAACCAAAAAGAGCCCGCATTGCCAAGACAATCCTAAGTCAAAAGAACAAAGCTGGAGGCATCACGCTACCTGACTTCAAACTATACTACAAGGCTACAGTAACCAAAACAGCATGGTACTGGTACCAAAACAGAGATATAGACCAATGGAACAGAGCAGAGCCCATGTCGTTTATCCATTCATCTGTTGATGGACTCTTAAGTTCATTCCGTTTGGTTCTTTTTTGTAGTTTCTATCCCTTTGTTGCTTTTATCATTTGGTTCAGGAATCGCTTTCCTGATTTTGTTTGCTTACCTATCTGTGTTCTCTGTTAGCTCATGGAACATCTGTAAGATGGTTATTTTGACTTAACGGTCAGATAATTCCTAGATCACGTCTCTAGAGTTAGTTTCTGGAACTTTATTTTGTTCAATTCAGCCATGTTTCCCTGTTTTGTTTTGTTTTGTTTTGTTTTGTTTTGTTTTGTTTTGTTTTTCTGTATGCCTTGTGATCTTTTATTGCGATTTGGGTATTTAAAAAGATAGCCACCCCTCCCAGTCTTAATGGAATGACTTTGTAAAGGAGAAGACCTTCACCAATCAGCTTGGCTAGAGAACCTGTGGACCTCTTAACCTCTTCTGTGAGCTTGTGCATGTAATTTCCCAGTGAAAAAGGTTTGCCCCTGTTTTCTTCTCAGGAGTTCATATTCTATTACTCCCCTTGGTGTCTATCTGTGGTACTGCAGAATGAGTTGTAGAAGAAAGTGATAACGGCAGGGAGATCAGTTGGAGTCTACTGAAATAGTCCAGAAGAGATATCAAGAGCTGAACTCAAGTACTCACAGTGAAAACGATAAGTTAATAAATTTGGCAGCCTTTACAGAACTTGGAGATTGATTTGATATGAGGGATAAGATAAAAGACTGGGTTGGGAATAATTCTTAGTTTTTACTTAAGTTACTATAAGAATGGTGTTATTAACCATGACTGTGGGAAGAATGATGGAAAAATATCCCTTAAATTGATAAGATGTAAAATGAAAATAAATATTAGTGCTACACACACAGAAATATGACAAAAGTTTACATCACAAATGAGAATACATTAGGGTTTAGCACTTGGTAGAAAAACAGGCATTTTGGCTTCTAACTCTAGAAGCAAGTGATTATCTGTTATCCTTGTGTCACTCAAATCTATATTCACAAGTGGGTTTCTGTATATCCTGCAGTATCACAGTAGTGCTACTGGATTTGGTGTCTTTTTTTATCAAGAGACAAAGTCGTGCTCTGTTGCCCAAGTTGTAGTGCAGTGGCACAACACAGCTCACTGTAACCTCAAGCTCTGATGTCAGCATCTTATTGTTCCTGAAAGGTTAGAAAGACAAAAGCTGGCATAAACTGTACATGTGTAGAAAAAAATAAACACATTCTTAGCTAGGAAGGTACCAGGAAGCCTAAGTATTATCAAGTTATTTGCTGGACAAGATTAAATAAATATATGTGTGACTAGTTTCTTTATTCTCTTTGTTTCCTCAAGCAAACAAGCTTTATTACATATATATTTATATATACATAAATATAATGTGTGTATAAATATATGTATAAATAAACTTTATATACATAAACAAGCTTTATTACATATATATTTATATATGTAATATGTAATATATATGTAATAAAGCTTGTTTATGTATATAAATAAAGTTTATTTACATATATTTATATATATATTTATACACACACACACATATATATTTAGCAAATGGCAGAAACAGGGAGGCAGGGAGAAGATGAAGGCAACCACATCGACCTTTATTGGTGTTAAAAGACATGGTGCTAAAAACAAAAGGTGGGGAATGAACAAAGTTCAAAAATCATAGCAAACTGAAGACCAAAAGATGGATTAGATTTGTAGTTCTTCCTGAATATCCAATATTATTACAAATTTTTGTTCTGTATATCTGGCCATCACATACTTATAACATACTGTCTTAACTTTGAAGTACATTTTCCTACTTAAAAGCTTTGGTCTGACGATATGAAATGGGAAGATTATTTTTTCATCAGCCAACTTGGAAATGAATTTCATATAACATACTAGGAATAGCATGGAATTAATTTCTTTTCCTAGGGAAGATAAGAGAAATCACCTTTTAATAGTTTATTCATCTTAAATACTTTATCCAAATATAGAACTACTTCCATCCACAAAGTACATACCTAGAAAAGTTCAAGAATAGAAGTATCCCAGTAATATGGAGGCCAGGTTTCAGGCAATCTCAACTACTTGAAACACCACCCAGAACCTGAAAGCAAAACAGGCCTTTGAAGTACTGAACTAGCTGTCAAGTATGAACTTGCATACTTCATTTTCAAAAAGTATTCTTGCAAACCGTCATTCAGATAATATAATAGTTAATGTTGTGAGTACTTATTATGCATTCATTGTTATTGTTTTCTGTAAAAGAGACAATGAAATAAACTCCCAGATTCCAATGTTGGGGAAAATTTTGCCTCTCAAGATAAATACATTCCATCAGATAATGATAATTAAAAACAAAAAACCCAAAAATATGTACTTCTCCTGTCCATTGGCTGCTATGAAGCACAGAGATAAATTTAGCACTCAAAAAAATAAATATTTTATCCTAGATTCCTCAGTTTCTCTTCTTAATTTCTAATTTCCTTTCCAATCTATTTTTAAACTATCCTACCTTATGTTTTAATACTACAGGGTATCTTAAATCATTTTGTTAAGTTGATAAACTATGTCATAAATATTTATAATATTTATAGAATAAAAACAGTAAGAAAGTAGATAGCAATTTAAGAGACGTCAAATATATCTCAGAAAAAAATTAGTGGAGGGAGAAATTGTGGCATTAAGAATTAATATCTACAGATACTTCTATAATTTGAAGATCTCTCTAGTAATGTGGTATAGATAGGAAAAACTCAGCAACAGCTGCAACCCAAATTTAGAGAATATCATTTCTGGGGCGGAGCAAGATGGCCGAATAGGAACAGCTCCAGTCTCCAACTCCCAGCGCGAGCAACACAGAAGACCGGTGATTTCTGCATTTTCAACTGAGGTACTGGGGTCATCTCACTAGGGAGTGCCGGACAATCGGTGCTGGTCAGCTGCTGCAGCCTGACCAGCGAGAGCTGAAGCAGGGCGAGGCATCGCCTCACCTGGGAAGTGCAAGGGGAAAGGGAATCCCTTTTCCCAGCCAGGGGAACTGAGACACACAACACCTGGAAAATCGGGTAACTCCCACCCCAATACAGTGCTTTAAGCAAACGGGCACACCAGAAGAATATATCCCTCACCTGGCTGGGAGGGTCCCACGCCCACGGAGCCTCCCTCATTGTTAACACAGCAGTCTGCGGTGATCTAACCGCAAGGCAGCAGCGAGGCTGGGGGAGGGGCGCCCGCCATTGCTGAGGCTTAAGTAGGTAAACAAAGCCACTGGGAAGCTCGAACTGGGTGGAGCTCACAGCAGCTCAAGGAAACCTGCCTGTCTCGATAGACTCCACCTCTGGGGGCAGGGCTCAGCTAAAAAAACAACAGGAGAAGCAGCAAAGGCCTGAGCAGACGTGAACGACTCTGTCTGACAGCTTTGAAGAGAGCAGTGGATCTCCCAACACGGAGGCTGAGATATGAGAATGGACATACTGCCTGCTCAAGTGGATCCCTGACCCCTGAGTAGCCTAACTGGGAGACATCCCCCACTAGGGGCAGTCTGACACCCCACACCTCACAGGGTGGAGTACACCCCTGAGAGGAAACTTCCAAAGTAAGAATCAGACAGGTACACTCGCTGTTCAGCAATATTCTATCTTCTGCAACCTCTGCTGCTGATACCCAGGCAAACAGGGTCTGAAGTGGACCTCAAGCAATCTCCAACAGACCTATAGCTGAGGGTCCTGACTGTCAGAAGGAAAACTATCAAACAGGAAGGACACCTATACCAAAACCCCATCAGTACGTCACCATCATCAAAGACCAGAGACAGATAAAACCACAAAGATGGGGAAAAAGCAGGGCAGAAAAGCTGGAAATTCAAAAAATAAGAGCGCATCTCCCCCTGCAAAGGAGCGCGGCCCATCGCCAGCAACGGATCGAAGCTGGTCAGAGAATGACTTTGACGAGATGAGAGAAGAAGGCTTCAGTCCATCAAACTTATCAGAGCTAAAGGAGGAATTACGTACCCAGCGCAAAGAAACTAAAAATCTTGAAAAAAGAGTGGAAGAATTGACAGCTAGACTAATTAATGCAGAGAAGGTCATAAACGAAATGACAGAGATGAAAACCATGACACGAGAAATACGTGACAAATGCACAAGCTTCAGTAACCGACTCGATCAACTGGAAGAAAGAGTATCAGCGATTGAGGATCAAATGAATGAAATGAAGCGAGAAGAGAAACCAAAAGAAAAAAGAAGAAAAAGAAATGAACAAAGCCTGCAAGAAGTATGGGATTATGTAAAAAGACCAAATCTACGTCTGATTGGGGTGCCTGAAAGTGAGGGGGAAAATGGATCCAAGTTGGAAAACACTCTTCAGGATATCATCCAGGAGAACTTCCCCAACCTAGTAGGGCAGACCAACATTCAAATTCAGGAAATACAGAGAACGCCACAAAGATACTCCTCCAGAAGAGCAACTCCAAGACACATAATTGCCAGATTCACCAAAGTTGAAATGAAGGAAAAAATCTTAAGGGCAGCCAGAGAGAAAGGTCGGGTTACCCACAAAGGGAAGCCCATCAGACTAACAGCAGATCTCTCGGCAGAAACTCTACAAGCCAGAAGAGAGTGGGGGCCAATATTCAACGTTCTTAAAGAAAAGAATTTTAAACCCAGAATTTCATATCCAGCCAAACTAAGTTTCATAAGTGAAGGAGAAATAAAATCCTTTACAGATAAGCAAATGCTTAGAGATTTTGTCACCACCAGGCCAGCCTTACAAGAGACCCTGAAGGAAGCACTAAACATGGAAAGGAACAACCGGTACCAGCCATTGCAAAAACATGCCAAAATGTAAAGACCATTGATGCTAGGAAGAAGCTGCATCAACTAACGAGCAAAATAACCAGTTAATATCATAATGGCAGGATCAAGTTCACACATAACAATATTAACCTTAAATGTCAATGGACTAAATGCTCCAATTAAAAGACAGACTGGCAAACTGGATAAAGAGTCAGGACCCATCAGTTTGCTGTATTCAGGAGACCTATCTCACATGCAGAGACATACATAGGCTCAAAATAAAGGGATGGAGGAAGATCTACCAAGCAAATGGAGAACAAAAAAAAAAAAAAAGCAGGCGTTGCAATCCTAGTCTCTGATAAAACAGACTTTAAACCATCAAAGATCAAAAGAGACAAAGAAGGCCATTACATAATGGTAAAGGGATCAATTCAACAGGAAGAGCTAACTATCCTAAATATATATGCACCCAATACAGGAGCACCCAGATTCATAAAGCAAGTCCTTAGAGACTTACAAAGAGACTTAGACTCCCATACAATAATAATGGGAGACTTCAACACTCCACTGTCAACATTAGACAGATCAACGAGACAGAAAGTTAACAAGGATATCCAGGAATTGAACTCATCTCTGCACCAAGCGGACCTAATAGACATCTATAGAACTCTCCACCCCAAATCAACAGAATATACATTCTTCTCAGCACCACATCGCACTTATTCCAAAATTGACCACATAATTGGAAGTAAAGCACTCCTCAGCAAATGTACAAGAACAGAAATTATAACAAACTGTCTCTCAGACCACAGTGCAATCAAACTAGAACTCAGGACTAAGAAACTCAATCAACACCACTCAACTACATGGAAACTGAACAACCTGCTCCTGAATGACTACTGGGTACATAATGAAATGAAGGCAGAAATAAAGATGTTCTTTGAAACCAATGAGAACAAAGATACAACATACCAGAATCTCTGGGACACATTTAAAGCAGTATGTAGAGGGAAATTTATAGCACTAAATGCCCACAAGAGAAAGCAGGAAAGATCTAAAATTGACACTCTAACATCACAATTAAAAGAACTAGTGAGGCAAGAGCAAACACATTCAAAAGCTAGCAGAAGGCAAGAAATAACTAAGATCAGAGCAGAATTGAAGGAGATAGAGACACAAAAAACCCTCCAAAAAATCAATGAATCCAGGAGTTGGTTTTTTGAAAAGATCAACAAAATTGACAGACTGCTAGCAAGACTAATAAAGAAGAAAAGAGAGAGGAATCAAATAGATGCAATAAAAAATGATAAAGGGGATATCACCACCGACCCCACAGAAATACGAACTACCATCAGAGAATATTATAAACACCTCTACGCAAATCAACTAGAAAATCTAGAAGAAATGGATAATTTCCTGGACACTTACACTCTTCCAAGACTAAACCAGGAAGAAGTTGAATCCCTAAATAGACCAATAGCAGGCTCTGAAATTGAGGCAACAATTAATAGCCTACCCACCAAAAAAAGTCCAGGACCAGATGGATTCACAGCTGAATTCTACCAGAGGTACAAGGAGCAGCTGGTACCATTCCTTCTGAAACTATTCCAATCAATAGAAAAAGAGGGAATCCTCCCTAACTCATTTTATGAGGCCAACATCATCCTGATACCAAAGCCTGGCAGAGACACAACAAAAAAAGAGAATTTTAGACCAATATCCCCGATGAACATCGATGCAAAAATCCTCAATAAAATACCTGCAAACTGGATTCAGCAGCACATCAAAAAACTTATCCACCATGATCAAGTGGGCTTCATCCCTGGGATGCAAGACTGGTTCAACATTCGCAAATCAATAAATATAATCCAGCATATAAACAGAACCAAAGTCAAGAACCACATGATTATCTCAATAGATGCAGAAAAGGCTTTTGACAAAATTCAACAGCCCTTCATGCTAAAAACGCTCAATAAATTCGGTATTGATGGAACGTACCTCAAAATAATAAGAGCTATTTATGACAAACCCACAGCCAATATCATACTGAATGGGCAAAAACTGGAAAAATTCCCGTTGAAAACTGGTACAAGACAGGGATGCCCTCTCTCACCACTCCTATTGAACATAGTGTTGGAAGTTCTGGCTAGGGCAATCAGGCAAGAGAAAGAAATAAAGGGTATTCAGTTAGGAAAAGAAGAAGTCAAATTGTCCCTGTTTGCAGATGACATGATTGTATATTTAGAAAACCCCATCGTCTCAGCCCAAAATCTCCTTACGCTGATAAGCAACTTCAGCAAAGTCTCAGGATACAAAATTAATGTGCAAAAATCACAAGCATTCTTATACACCAGTAACAGACAAGCAGAGAGCCAAATCAGGAATGAACTTTCATTCACAATTGCTTCAAAGAGAATAAAATACCTAGGAACCCAACTCACAAGGGATGTAAAGGACCTCTTCAAGGAGAATTACAAACCACTGCTCAGTGAAATCAAAGAGGACACAAACAAATGGAAGAACATACCATGCTCATGGATAGGAAGAATCAATATCGTGAAAATGGCCATACTGCCCAAGGTTATTTATAGATTCAATGCCATCCCCATCAAGCTACCAATGAGTTTCTTCACAGAATTGGAAAAAACTGCTTTAAAGTTCATATGGAACCAAAAAAGAGCCCGCATTGCCAAGACAATCCTAAGTCAAAAGGACAAAGCTGGAGGCGTCATGCTACCTGACTTCAAACTATACTACAAGGCTACAGTAACCAAAACAGCATGGTACTGGTACCAAAACAGAGCTATAGACCAATGGAACAGAACAGAGTCCTCAGAAATAATACCACACATCTACAGCCATCTGATCTTTGACAAACCTGAGAGAAACAAGAAATGGGGAAAGGATTCCCTATTTAATAAATGGTGCTGGGAAAATTGGCTAGCCATAAGTAGAAAGCTGAAACTGGATCCTTTCCTTACTCCTTATACGAAGATTAATTCAAGATGGATTAGAGACTTAAATGTTAGACCTAATACCATAAAAACCCTAGAAGAAAATCTAGGTGGTACCATTCAGGACATAGGCATGGGCAAGGACTTCATGTCTAAAACACCAAAAGCAACGGCAGCAAAAGCCAAAATTGAGAAATGGGATCTCATTAAACTAAAGAGCTTCTGCACAGCAAAAGAAACTACCATCAGAGTGAACAGGCAACCTACAGAATGGGAGAAGATTTTTGCAATCTACTCATCTGACAAAGGGCTAATATCCAGAATCTACAAAGAACTCAAACAAATATACAAGAAAAAAACAAACAACCCCATCAAAAAGTGGGGAAAGGATATAAACAGACATTTCTCAAAAGAAGACATTCATACAGCCAACAGACACATGAAAAAATGCTCATCATCACTCGCCATCAGAGAAATGCAAATCAAAACCACAATGAGATACCATCTCACACCAGTTAGAATGGCAATCATTAAAAAATCAGGAAACAACAGGTGTTGGAGAGGATGTGGAGAAATAGGAACACTTTTACACTGTTGGTGGGATTGTAAACTAGTTCAACCATTATGGAAAACAGTATGGCAATTCCTCAAGGATCTAGAACTAGATGTACCATATGACCCAGCCATCCCACTACTGGGTATATACCCAAAGGATTATAAATTATTCTACTACAAAGACACATGCACACGTATGTTTATTGCGGCACTATTCACAATAGCAAAGACTTGGAATCAACCCAAATGTCCATCTGTGACTGGATTAAGAAAATGTGGCACATATACACCATGGAATACTATGCAGCCATAAAAAAGGATGAGTTTGCATGCTTTGTAGGGACATGGATGCAGCTGGAAACCATCATTCTCAGCAAACTATCACAAGAAGAGAAAACCAAACACCGCATGTTCTCACTCATAGGTGGGAACTGAACAATGAGATCACTTGGACTGGGGAAGGGGAACATCACACATCGGGGCCTATCATGGGGAGGGGGGAGGGGGGAGGTATTGCATTGGGGAGTTATACATGATATAAATGATGAATTGATGGGTGCTGATGAGTTGATGGGTGCAGCACACCAACATGGCACAAATATACATATGTAACAAACCTGCACGTTATGCACATGTACCCTAGAACTTAAAGTATAATAAAAAAAAAGAAAGAAAGAAAGAAAGAAAAAGAATTAATAATAAATAATTATTTAAAATTAACAAAAAAAAAGAGAATATCATTTCTTTTGACGCGTTTATATTTGGCCAGAATACACCATTATAGCTACACCAATACTTACAATATTGAGATAAAGGTACTTAAGTACCCATTTTTAATCTCTGCCTTGAGCCTTCTGAGTGCTTCCCTGTTGTCCCTGCCCATTGGTCATCTTTGAGATTCAGCAACACAGCAGGGGTTTCCTGTTCTGCTGGGTTTCTGTATATCCTGCAGTATACCAGGTGTTAAATCTTTTTAATATTATCCCTCTCCCCATCTATTCTCTCCCCTCTAGTTTTTATGTGCAAATTAATTTTGCTTTCTGAAGAATGGATGATGTTATAACCATAAAATTCCACTTTCTGAACTGGAAAGAAAAAAAAAAAACAAAAGAACACTGTAATAAAACTAAAGCATCTCATTATACTCTATAATTCAAAAGTATTAAAACTTAGAACAACTGGAACATAATCATCTCAGTTTAATCCTGTCCTTTAAAATAGGCTCTAACAAATGACAAACTGGGAACTATCTGCAACAGACCAAGAGTTAATGCCTTTACCCTATAAAGAATCTTTGCAAATATATAAGAAAATCATACCAATAGAAAAACAAAACAAAGCAGAACAAGTCATTCACAAAATAATTAAAAACAAACAACAATAAAAATAATTTAAAGCAAAAACACTTTTACAAAGCTTTAAGTTCATCAGTCATTAATAAATGCAAGTGAAAATGAGTTAGTTATAATTTATTGCCTATGAAACATCCACAGATAAGATAGAGTGAAAATAGCAGCACTGACTAGAGTATGAAAAAGTTACTTTCATCACTTAATGTCCAGGTGTTGGAAATAAATTTTTGGTGCCACAAAAGAAATAGCACTTGAACATAAATTTCCTCAGCAAGGCAATTTTACTTCTATAGAAGGGTGCATCTTGTGGATGAAGCAATGGCGAGAACACACCTGAACAAGGGAGGGGAAGGGATTCTTATCCCTGACGCAGGTAGCCCCTACTGCTGTGTCATTCCCCTATTGGCTAGGGTTGGACTGCACAGTCTAAACTAATGCCGATTGGCTATTTTAAAGAGAGCAGGGGTACAAGCCAGAGAGGCAGGGTGAGCAGTTTCAGCAGGAAAGACGGTTATGGAACAGGTGACTAAAGGAGACTCAGGTCAGAGCAGGTGACCAGGGGTGATTCAGGATGGAGCAGGTGACCAGGGGAACAGATGTGAACTACTGATTAGAACTGGCAGGAAGGTTGCTTACTGAAAATAGGGGCAAGGAGATGAAGAAAATGAGAAAGTTAAACTTTCAAATTGAGAACAAAGACCTGAACATACTGACATACTGACTCTTTGAACAGAAACTTAGAACTCACCGTATTTAACACAGGGAAAGAGTAAATCAACTGGTATAATCTTTTCTGAAAAAAAATCTGGCAATATACAACAATAGTTTTTAAGATTTATGTCCTTTGACTCAGAGATTCCAATTACAGAGACTTATCTGTGGCCTACTGCCATGGTTACCACTTGAGACCATCATTACAACAGTTACTAGTGTCACTACTTGAGACTGTCATTACAAGACTGAATGAAGGGACAAATGTAGAAATGAAAACTTAAGACAAAAGAAATTGTTTTAAAGAAGGGTCCAGGGGAAGAAGAAGAGAGTTCCCTGCTTCTGGTGAGCAAAGGCAGCCCCTGAGCTTCCACAGCCTTTCATATTTATTGAGTAGCAAGAGCAGGGAGGAGGAAGTAATGACTGGTCAGTTGCTTAATTGATAACAGGTTCATATTATTACTAACAGGCTTCAGATGTACCTAATCACAAGAAACACTGCGCTTGGGTCATGACTGCCCCCAGCATTCCTTCTGGGCAGCAGATGCAGTTTGTCAGTTTACCAACATTCTGCATGTATGAGAACAGTTTGCTGCTTACTCATATAGCCTCCAGTGGTATACTGAGTTGATCGAGACCCTCATTCTTTCGGTCTGTAACGTTTATCCTAAGGAAATATTTAAGTTTGTAGATAAAGCTTTGATTACAAGGTATTTTATCACATTATATACAACATAGGTAAGCCAGAAATCTAATTGTTCAACCGTAGGTATAAGTACTGTAACACACTTACATAATAGAATACTATGTAGTACTTAAGGTGATCTGTAAAACTATACTCAACATGGAGAGAGGTTCATAATACATTACTGAGTGAAATAAATATATTACAAAATATTATGAATGGTATCATCCTATATTTGTCTTCTCTGTGCCTGCCCTAGTTTTGCTGAATATCACAGGAAAAAATAACCCCATCATGTTTTATAATAAATTCATGTTCACAAACCTCAAATCAACATATTATCTGACAATCTTACCACTTTTCCCCAAGTTTACTCTTCCCACTCTTTGAGCTGATTAGTCCATAATTATTTCTCTTTCCTCAAACCGCCAATACCACCTCTCCCAACTTATTCTGAGCCAATGAACTTGCTTTCCTTCTGTCATATTCTTAAAATGAAGGAACTATCCTTTGCTTAAAGCTCAATGCCTTCTTACCATCCTCTCTTACCTTCTCTTCTCCTTTAGTCTTTCTCCCCTCCCCACGCCGCCCCTCCCTTGCTCGCATCACCAACTTTCCCATGTCTTTTAGATCTTTCTTACATGTAAATTTGTTCTGGGATCTCCTAGCTTAAATAAAATCCTTTCCTGGACCTTACATCTCCATCTAGCTACTAAATTTCTTCCTCCCTTCAGGGGGAAACTTCTCAAAAGAGTTATCTACACAAGCTATCTCTACTTCATCACCTCTTTGATGTGGCTTTTGTGAACCCAAAAAATGTCATCCAGGTTGAGGATGCATGCCTGTGACACAGCCTCAGGAAGTCCTAAGGACATGTGCCCAAGTGTGTAGCTTGGTTTTACACATTTTAGGGAGGCATGAAACATCAATCAAGTACATTTAAGAAATACATTGGTTTGGTCCAGAAATGTGGGACAACTCAAAGAAGGGGGTAGGGGGTCCAGGCTATAGGTAAATTTAAACATTTGCTGGTTGACAATTGGTTGATTTTGTTTAAAGACTTGGGATCAATAGAAAGGAATGCTTGGGTTGTGATGAGAAGTTGCAGAAACCAAAAAGTTTTATCATGCAAATGATGAAGCTTTTAGCTAGCAGGCTTCAGAAAGAACAGGCTGTAAAATGTTTCTTATCAGACTTAAAGTCTGTGTTGATTTTAATGCCAGAGAGGTATAATGAGGTGTGTCCAACCCCCACTTCCCTTCATGGTCTGAACAAGTCTTTCAGGGTAAAATTTAAGAGCCCTGGCTAAGGAAGAAGTCCGTTTAGATGGCTGGGGGTGCCTTAGAATTTTATTTTTGGTTTACACTTTCATCCCCACAATTCCAATAAAATGACACTTGAACATATCAACAATAATATGATTCATGGTCCCAAGTCAACATTTTCTATCTTACTGTTACTCAACCTTTTAGCAGCATATGTGTATCTGACCAAGCCCCTCTTGAAACACTCTCCTATTTCAGCCTCTGTGAAGCCACTTTCACCTGTTTTTTCTCCTACCTCTCTACACACTTTATTGACTTGTCCTGTTCTGGTTGTTATTCCTCTATAAGACCTTTGAAAATCAAAGTTCCTGCGGGCTAGATGCTGGACCCTCTCCTATACATTTCTACCTTGGATGATCTCATTCCTTTCCATGGGTTTATATACCAACTATATGCTCATAACATCCAAATTTATATCAGTAACTCTGACATTTATGAGTTCTAGCATCTAATTAACAAATGTTTGTTTTTAAAAATGTCACACACACACACACACACACACACACACACACACACACACAAAGTTCCCATTATCTAAGGACAGCTGGCACTGAAAATGCCACCAGAAGGGAATCAACTTAATAGGGGAACAAAATTGCATCACAAATGATAGAAAAGAGGTTTTATTTGGGACTTTAGAAAAATAAAACCAAAAATCATTAAAATAAGCTTATATAATCTCATTTAAAATATTTTAAATTTTAATTGCAGCTAAACAATAATTTTTAGAATGGACAAAGAATGAAATAAGAACTATTTGAGGGATTTGGGGTAGTTCTCTGATAAAAGTATTGAATGATACAGTATCCTTTACCTCATAAACAGGGTTATTTTTACCAAAATGTTTGAACAATTCACTGTTTCCTCCAAAGGTCTCTCATTAACTGGATATTCAAAATACCCATCACTCATCATCCAAGTAGATTTTTTTCACTTCAACTTAACTGATTTAAATCATTTTTCATGGGCTTTGATGTATTGAAATAGTTATCCAATACCACTTTCAACTTTATGAAATCCTGTGTCTTTTCCAAGATTTATAATTCTACATTGCAATTAATTTCTCTTTTTTTTTTTTTTTCACTGTTAGCATTCAATAGTCAACAGAGGACCAGTGATATGATGGAGAATAATACATGCTATTGTTTAGCAGAAAGGGGTTTTTTGAGGAGGACTAATTTTATAAGTGGTTAATTTACTGGTGAAAATTTCTATGGTATAAGGGATTTTTCTTTACTATACATCATAACTTATAAGCACTCAGAAAAAAATTAAAAATAATTGTATATACACATACACACATGCACATGTCTACATAGGTATATATAAAGTCTCGTGAGCTATATGCCCCAAATGGCAGGATTAAGGTTGATTTTTATAATTTTCTTATTTCCTGTTAATATTTTCTGATTTTTCTATTACTGGTCATGCATTACTTGTATAAATAAACTATCATGACTTATTAAATGAAAGTAGGCTTTGAATAGTGTTTGAAAACAATGAGGTTTATAGTCCCTGTCTGGTGACAGCTTTCATTTGCATTTGTATTATAAACTGGCAACTGAAATTAGACCTTGGTAGTCGTGTATTCTAGAGTCATTAAGTCCCAAATTACAGGGTACCAGTTGCTAGGGACAATAAACAGACTGAAACTACAAAAGGAGAGATTAAGGTTATATTTACTAAAGAATATTCTGACTGTTCATGTTGTTAATTCTGGAAGCATGACTGCAAATTGAAAAATCTGACCGCAGTTTAGAATTAAACTGAATCCCATTTTGAGATTTGGGGATTAAATAAATAGGTTGTCATAGTCTCTACTTTTCCAGCATTTTCTAAACCACGTTGCTTATCAGAATCATCTGGGTCTCTTGCTATAAATACAGATCCTCATGTTGCACCCTCAAAAACGTGACTTTGTAGGCCAGGAATCTATGTTGTTAGCTAACCGTAGGTGATTCTAAAGTAGCTCATCGATACAACCGTGTTTAGGAATCAATGTTTTAGGCCAATGGTTCTAGGAAGAAATCACCAAGCCCTTGGTGAATGAACATTTACACTCATTTCATGATCACATAACAGAGAGTTTCCTAGGGTATGGTCCTCTTTGGGCAATACAAATTGTGATACAATTTCTACTTGTATCAACTGCCTATCCTTCCCAACCAAAAGAAAGTGAGAATCAACAGTGTTACTCCTCAGTATCAAGTACCAAAAAATAGAATGCAGCAAAATTTGAAAGGGAAAAGCAGTCACTTAAAGCACACCTTTTGTCAGACTCCAATACATACAGATCATAAAAAATTTAAAACTGAAAGAATTCTTAGACCAGCTAATTCAACCTCGTAATTTTACAGATGAGAGTCAGAAAAACGAAGTCGTATGATAGTGGCAGTTGTTACAAAAACCAGGACACAAATACTCTTACACTTGTCTGTTTTTCCACTTTACCATGTATTTAATGAACCAATGATGAGTATTATTGGAGTTCCTTGAGAGCATGTATCTCTCACACTTCCTGGCACATGATGCCTGGGTTAAAGTTTGTTGAATTGAATGCTCTGTTTAAACTCCAAGCAGTAAAAATTAAAGTCATGGTGATAGCTTCTAAACATACTTACCTAGAATGTTGGCCTTTTTAATTTGTCAGGTAAAGCTGTATGAATAACTTTCTCAATAAATCTGAGACAAGTGAATTATGTTGCCTTAATGACTGAAAAAAAGAGAAGTCCCTTTTGTGGGATTTACTACATAAGTAGTAACATTTTCCCTATTATATCTCTGCCCCCACTTATCCTTGAAGATGCAGTTCGGCTGTGAAGTCAGTTTGTGCTTGGCCACAGAGAAAGCTGCATTGTATTAATATAAAGGGTAGTTTGGAGTCAAAACAGAGTTGCATTTTATTTTCAGCTTTGCTATTAAGGTACTTAACCTCTTTAAATCTACGTTTTCTCACCATTGTTCACTATATCCTAAGATATATCTACACCATGGAGATGTTTATGGGTTGTTTTTAAAATTCTACTTGTTGCTGAAATTTCAAGAAATGAATTTCAAGATGATACTACCCAGGATTGTTGGAATATTCATTGAAACCATGTATATGTTTCAAAAACAGAATGTAAGAAATCTTGCCTGACGTATAAGGGAAACTCAACAATTGCAGTCTCCAAGAGGACAGGAACTTCGTTTTGTGTACTGTTGTATTAGTGCCTTAGACATAGCAGAAACTCAGCAAATAATGTTCATGTGTTTCCCTTCCTTCCTCTGCCTACTTTGTTAATAAAATAAATCTCATATCAACTATCATTGTATCATACATAAATATTCTACACTTCTCTTAAATTTGTGTGACTTTCCATTATACTTAGAAATTTACTGTCTTCTTACAAAAAGTATTTCCATCTCTCAACAAAGTTAGTGATCTGCACAGCTGTGCCAAGAAGATGTAGTAATCTTTAACGTAGGAAGATGAACAATTTGAAAAACACACACATTCCCTGATTTCATTCGTGTTACATATGGACTCATGGCCTTCAAACACTCAAACATAACATGAAAACCATTGCCTTCGCATTGCAGCTACCTGAAGTTTTTGTTTTTTTCCTTACAGGGAACCACTGCAAGCCACAGATTTGAAATAAAATTGAGGGCAGTAGTATCAGGAGAAAAATCGTTGGGAATGTGTTGGAGAGAGTAAAACGGTCCAGCAGGCAGGTGCGTTCTGTCTGGACTTGCACTCCTACCTCCGTGGCCCCAAACTCGGGGCGCGGGGGGATGATTTAGAGCAACGCCTTTGGGCCTTACTGTATTAGACTATGGGGGTGCACTCCAGCAGTGGTTTTCCCCCATTATTTTAACCGCAGTTTCCTTTCTTCCAGAGAAGTGCTTCGTGTGAATCTCCAGCTGGGTGGGGAGGATACAAAAGAAAACCAAAGCCAATCTGGTCTCCTCGCATCTCGAAAAAGGTCGCACGGTCCATCGGCTTGCCGCCGCTCTCCCGAGTCCCGGGCCACGACCTCGCATTCAGAAGCCACGTTCAGCATCTAAAGGTAGCGGTCCACTCCCCGTTGGAGTGAAGAGAACGGGGAGAACGCCTTCCCAGAGCAGCTGCCGCCGGTCCCTGTCCCCGGCTCGCTTCAAGCTTTGCAGCCGCTGGGGCATTTCTGATGAGGGCCCTGGGAAGGCCCTCCGAAACATTCCGCCCCTCGCAAGTATTTACTCACTGTCTTCCAACCTTTTTGCTGTGGAATGTGTGCTCCATGCTCCCTGTCCCCATCTTGGGAGAAGGCAGGAACCGAAATGAGGGAGGAGCGCAGAAGCAAACACTTTACTTGCCCAGCTGGAACTGTTCGCTTTGGTCGACCAACACTGATTGCCCATTCCTCTGTGTTCCCTCTTAAAGAGCTTCTGAAAATTGCTCGAGAGGGGCGGAGTTGGGAAGCCAAGATCGTGGGAGGCAAACCTCAGCCCCCTCGCTGTCTGTGAGGCTAGAAGCCTCGGTTTTCCTTATCTGGAAAAGGGGGTTGATAATAATAATAATTACTTCACACCATTACTGCGATGATTAAATGCAGTAATATATATCTATCTTAGAATACTGTTTGGTACTGAGGAGTGTTAGCCCTTGTCATTAGTATGCATTCTTTCAACAAACTGTAATTGAGCACAAGCTCTGTGCTACCCTGAGAAGATAAGAGTGGTGAACAAGACTAATAATGTTCCTGCCCATATGAAATGTATATCCTAATGATGGTAAATGGAAAATAAGCTAGTAAACAATAAAAATATAATTATTTTAATTAACATAAGAAAATAAAACGAGAAAATACGTACAGAGGGAACATGTGGCAGGTGGCTAATGAGAAGCCAGTGGTCATGGACACTCCATCTGAGGAGGTGCCTGAATAACAAGAAAGACATGCACACAGATCTGAAGGTTCAGCATTCATTGCAGAGTAAACAGCTCAGGCAAAGACTCAAAGGTGAGCACATGCTTGGTCTGTTCCGAGGTGGAAATCAAGCACTTATTATATGACAATGACTTAAAGATGTATTTCTACCCCTGCACGTGTAAGGATAATTTATATGGGCATCTTCATTCTCGCCAAGAGTTGGAGAATGGGAAAGATATGGGAACCTGTCCCAGCTGTTTTCTCATTATTAAAGTGATTGATGACAAAGATCAGTATATGTGCAGAGAAACAGATCCAGCACCTTTCACCAACAGAAAATTCGTTAAATGCTGAAGGATTTTTAGCTAAAATTCTGAACAACTGGAAATAAGTTAAGGTGGAAAAAAATCTAATGCCAAGTTACAGACCTTTTTCATGAGGACACCAGTTTTGTGGTTTACCATTCCCTTAGAGTATGGATTCTTTTTTAAAAAAACATTCATTTATTTAATTTTTAAATTTTAGATTCAGGTGGTATGTGTGCAGGTTTGTTACAAGGGTATATTGCATAATGCTGAGGTTTGAGGTCCTAGTGAACCCATTGCCCAAATAGTGAACATAGTACCCAATCGGTAATTTTTCAGGGGAAAGAAGCTGTTCTATTAAAAAGAAACCTTGCACTCATATGTTTATTGCAGCACTATTCATAATAGTAAAGTCATGGAATCAATCTAAGTGCCTATCAATGGTGGATTGGATACAGAAAATGTGGAACATATACACCACAGAATATTAGGCAGTCATAATAAAGAATGAAATCATGTCCTTGGCAGCAACATGGATGCAGCTGTAGGCCATTATTCTAAGTGAATTAACATAGAAATAGAAAACATAGGCCATTATTCTAAGTGAATTAACAAAGAAAGTGAAATTAACATAGAAATAGAAAATCAAATACCACATGTTCTCACTTATAAGTGAGAGTTAAAGAGTGGGTACACATGGACATTAAGATTGAAATAAGAGTATGGATTATTTACATCAAATCAAAGAAGAGAGCCAATAGATGGGTCATACCCTCATTTTATGCTTAGAACTTTGAACTGGAATTGTTCTTAATTTTCCATCAAAGTTTTAAGAGAAGATAATTTCAAAAACAGTGCTGTCCTTCAGTTTCATTATTTTGTGTCTTAAAACTAATCATTCAATATTTGATAGCAATAGCATCTATCTCAAAGTCATTAGTATACCTTGGTTATTAACATAATTCAAATTAACCCTTCCAGTGAAGCTGACATCACCTTTGCTATTTTTAGAAACTTTGAAACTTAAGAAAATGAGTTGCCTCCTCACTGCTACACTTCCACCTTCTTCACCAAGCCTTAGGCTTGCCCTTAGGGTTTCCTTTTTAGAATGTTCATTTGCTGTGAAGCAGGCCTTTTCTGTTACTCTCCATGCAGTGTGTTAGTTGTGGCTTTAAAGAAAAAAATTCGCTCCCAATTTCTCCAGAGCTACAAGTTAGTCGTTAAGAAAGAAAAGTCAAAAAGTGAAATAGTCTCGGGATTTGGAGTTTCTATATGAATATTCCATAGGTTTCTTAAACATTAGGAAAAGATAAAAAGACAAGCAGCCAGGAGAGGTGAAATTCGTAACAGAATGGAGGAGCAAAACGTGGTAACTTAGTAAATAAAACACTTGAATAACTTTGCCATATCAGAGCAGGTATTTCTATATCCACACGCTCACGAGTTTTTAGAAAAGGCTAATGAAATTGCTCTCCAGATGGGAGTTGATGTCAAGTCTTATAGCAAATGACAATGCTTTCAGCATTATCACAATATCACGTCACTTCACCTAAAAGCTGAAGAAGCTACAATAACTCTGTTTGCTGAAGATCTTGAAAGTAGGAAGCAAAATCTGAATAGATGTACCCATGGGGCACATTTACTACACCTCTGTAATCTGCAACCAAACCAGAGGCATTCTCTGACAGAAAAATATTTCTTTGGACAAAAATAAATATATAAAGAGAGTTGGGTCATCAGCCTTCTTTTGTCAGAGTGTTGAGAACAAGAAATTTAAATCACCTATGTGAAGAATTTAAAATTTCCTTTATATACACAATTTAACTGTGTGCATATAAAATTAACAAAAATGCACTGATATCTAGCAGGTTGTTTAGGGAATGGTTCCTATAATTAGAGAGAAAAATGGCTTGCCAGAACGTGAACACTCTATTACCAATAGCTGCACATAGTCATTGAAGGTTTAAATCAAACACATCTGTAGCCTTAAAATTTTTTTTTTGCCTGCCAGCACCATGGCTACAAGTAGCTATTAAACTGAGATATAATAAATAATCAAAATGTGGATGCTGGAAGTGCTTGACACATTATGAGAAGCAGTGTTCCTATCACAGATATAAAGAAATGGCATGTTCTTGATGTAATGAGAAATCTTACCTACTATGTGGAACACAGACACCTCAGAAGTAATTAGCTGGGGGTAGTCGCACATGTCTGTAGTCCCAGCTACTAGGGAGGTTGAGGCTGGAGGATCTCTTGAGTCCAGGAGTTCAAGGCTGCAGTGAGCTGTGATCTCGCCACTGCACTCCAGCCTAGGCAACAGAGTCAGACCCCGTCTCAAAAAAAAAAAAAAAAAAAAGATAATAGTTATTCACAACTGCTTTGCAAAAGCTCGTGTTAGAACCACAGATGGCTCAGATAAACAGAGGAAGATACTTGACGACTCTAACTGGAATAAGCTGCAGTGAAAAATATATCCCTTACTCAAATGTCAATTACTTTATAGCTATTGATAATGTGTTAGCGCCCTCTACCGATTGTGAATTTCAAGGATACCCTCTACATCAAGGTATCCTTGATGTAGGTCTGTTTTGAGCATAATATAAGAGGAAGAAAAGTTGCCTAAGTTGAAACATCCAAGAGAAAAGAAGCATGAACAGCAATGGCGAGCAGTAATACACTGGAATCGTGTGAATTATTTTGATTCAAAAGCAACAGAATCACTAGATGTGTTTGTAAACCACAAAATAACACATCACGTGAAGCTGGAAGCCATTATCCTCACCAAACTAATGCAGGAACAGAAAACCAAACACTGCATGTTCTCACTTATAAGTGGGAGCTAAACAATGCGAACACATAGACACAGGGAAGAGAACAACACATACTGGGGCCTGTCGGGGTGGGGTTGGAGGAGGGAGAGCATCAGGAAAAATAGTTAATGCATGCTGGGCTTAATACCTAGGTGATGGGTTGATAGGTGCAGCAAATTACCATGGCAGACTTTTACCTGTGTAACAAACCTGCACATCCTGTACATGTATCCCAGAATTTACAATAAAATAAAATTAAGTAGGATAGAGGACAAACTGCTAAATCTAAGATGCATATTTGCAGCACTGCCCAGCATAGTAATAATTTAGAACATCTGGCAGCCCTTTAAAAGTCAAGAGACTGCTTTCATCTCTGTTATCTCATGTGATCGTCCTAGGACTTGGTGGATAGAATTATCTCCATTTTACAGGGGAGAAAACTAAGGCTCCAAGATTTAGTAACTTACTTCAGACCCATCAAGAGAGGACTGGATCAGATTCCTGATCCAATTGCCAGGAGGCAAACCCTGATCCAATTGCCAGGATCCAATCCTGATCAAATTGCCAGGAGGCAAATATTTCTGCTGCCCCACTGGAATATAGGGCTCTCCTGGCCTGCCCTTCTAGGGTCTGCATTTGCCAGCTCTAGGATGAACACTTATACAGGAGCTATTTCTAAATATCTAGATATCCCTGTTTATCAGTGCCCCACCATTCACTATGGTAACCCTACATGCTGAAAATAACCGTATCAAGGAAATTAGGCTGTGTACATTCACTCTCATCGCCATCTTGGTTTTGGTGGGTTTTGGCCGGCTTCTTTACTGCAATCTGTTTTATCAGCAAGGTCTTTATGACCTGTATCTTGTGCTGACCTCCTATCTCATCCTGCGACTTAGAATGCCTTAACTGTCTGGGAATGCAGCCCAGTAGGTCTCAGCCTTATTTTACCCAGCTCCTATTCGAGATAAAGTTGTTCTGGTTCACATACCTCTGACAGGGAGGTCTCAGGAAACTTACAATCATGGCGGAAGGCAAAGGGGAAGCAGGCACATCTTACATGGCCAGATAATTACATTACAAATTTTAGGGTATAGATAAGATTACTTTAGGAGAGAATATGGAGTAAGAGGGGGCTTTGCTAGAGTCCTAAAAGCTCTAAAGAGAGGCAATATTTAGAGTTCACACAGCTTAGTAACTCAGATATCTCTGACTCTAAAACTCATTATTTTTCTAAGATACTATGTTGCCTCTTAAAGAATAGATATTGAATACAATGTCATTAAGTTAATATTAATATGAAATGTGAACTTTTGCAAAGGGGAGATAAAGCATGGGGAATGATTAAGATCAGCAGGAAGAGTGTGAAGAGTAAGAAGAGAAGATGGCGTAGGGCAGAACCCTACGGAATGTGAACATTTCAAAAGAAAATGAAGAGCTGTCACAGAGGTGGGAGGAGAACCAGGAGGGTATAGTGTCTTGGAACGAGCTAAGAGAATAAAGGGGTTCAAAAAGGAGGGAATAAGGGCCGTGTGCGGCGGCTCATGCCTGTAATCCCAGTACTTTGGAAGACTGAGGTGGGTGGATCACGAGGTCAGGAGTTGGAGACCAGCCTGGCCAATATGGTGAAACCCCGTCTCTACCGAAAATATAAAAAATTAGCCGCATGTGGTGGCACGCGCCTGTAATCCCAGCTACTCAGGAGGCTGAGGCAGGAGAATCACTTGAACCCGGGAAGCGGAGCTTGCAGTGAGCCAGGATCGCGGCACTGCACTCCAACCTGGGCAACAGAGTGAGATTCTGTCTCAAAAAAAAAAAAAAAAAAGGAATAATCAAAGTAAAATCCTGCAGAGTTGAAATATGGTAATGGCTGAAAAGTATCTATTTGTTTTAGCAACACTGTTGAGAATTTTGTCTGTAAAGGAGAGGTAGGAGAAAGACCACTAGCTTATCTGTGTTTGGTGAGGGGGCATGGGGTATGAGTTAAGAAAGGTGACTTTGGAATGTTTTAGATGAGAGAAATTTTGACAGCCTTTAAGTCCTGAGAGTAAAGAGCCAGTTAGCAGAGAGCCGTCGAGGAGTCATGCAACAGCAGGGTTCATCAGAGGAGCTTGACTCTGAGTCAGCAACAGGGAATAGGGATGGAAGAGGGCTGGCTTAGATCAAAGGAGAGTAGTCGTTGTTTATCGTTATTGTTATTATTATTATTGCAAAAAGAACAGGAGAAAGGATTGGTGAGAGGTACAAGAAAATTAGAAAATTTCATGGCGAAAGTAGAGGCAGTTCCTGTCAGATGAATTCTATTTTGTCTGTGAAGAAACAGGCGACGCTGCCTACAGAGACTAAGCAGGAGAGACGGGGCCAGCTTGGTTCTTCATTTATGCCGCCCACCATTGCTGGTAGATTCTTTATCTAGCCTGCATCCTCTCATTTTCCTGGATCCCTATACGGCGCTTGACGCTGTTTACCACAAGAAATGTCGAACGAACGTGAGACACTAAGTGTGATACTCCAGTCGGAACTACTACTCCCAGAATGCAGTAGGGCTCCTGGGAAGTGCGGGCGGCTGGGAACGCAGCAGGCCTAGCCCTGTCGTCTGCTGCCATTGGAGGAGCGCTCCCACTCCCAAGAGGCCACGCATAGGCGGGGCGCTTCATGCGGAAGTCAGCGGCGTCCGGTCCCGGCGTCCGGTCCCAGCCTCCTCTGGGAGCTGGCAGTTGGCGACCGTGCGCTGACCCGCGCCCCTCGGTCCCGAGCCCGCGCGCCCTCAGAGGGTGCCCGGACAGGTAAATGGAGTGGGGCGCGCTCTGCGGGAGGCGAGGAGAGAACTGCGGGGGGAGGGCGGAGGTGTCGACGGAAAGGTGCTGGGGTGGAGCAAGGAGGCAGTGCAAGGGTGACTTGGGCTTCTCTGGTGTCGACAGTTTCAGTTGTCGGGCAGGACCAGTTTTGGCGAGGTGCGTCTTATGCCACTGGAAAGGCTTCGAGTTAGAGTGTCAGAATGCGTCACTTAAGCTGTCATTACAGGAGGAAAAAAATGTTAACTTTCTCTCAGTTTGCATTCTACAAGACCTTTCTGTAGCATTTAAATCTCTTGAGATCGCCCGAGTCCTCCAAAAACTCTCTACGTCCTTGTTCGATGACGTCACTTTCTGCTTCACCTTCTACTTCTGGCTGTTTATGCTCCTTCGTGGGTTCCTAGCCCCTTATTCGCCCTTCCTCCACTGCTCAGTATTGACAGTCCCCTTCTTCGTCTGTTCAGGAACTGTATTTCTGACTCGACCCGTTTCCTCAGCTTCAGACCTGTTTGGTGTTTTTATTAGTGGCCAATGTTTATCAAATTCTGACCGCGTACTTTGGTAAATGCTTTACATCTCCCTCTCCCATAACTCTCACAAGCAATCAACTGTCTTCATTCGGCCTCATTAATTGCTTTCAACTACCTGTATCTCCATTCCCCCTCCATTGATCCCAGAGGATACAGTCATGTTGGGGATATTAATTCCCTTTGAATACCTGTGGCTGAGAACAGATCCATTCATATATTTAACAAATATTTATTGAACGGCTGGTATATGCTTGACACGCTTAAGTGCAGGGGATACAGCTGTAAACAAGACTTAAGAGGTTGCTACTCTCAGGAACTTACATGTTTGTGTCTAGAGGGGAAAACAGGAATAATCGGGATGATGTTATATATTGGTTAATGCGAAATAAAACAGGTGGTTGACTTGAAAGGGTGGGATCCTATCCTAAGAAAGTCAGAGGGATCGGACTGGGTCTCAGAGCATCCTCCAGAAAGAATAGTTGTAATACCAACAGGAATAATCTTCATCTGTAACATGACCTTTCATAAACACCTCTTCTTTTCCCCATCTAAGCAGTGTTTATTCTTCATTCTTCTATCTCCTCCAAGGTTATTGCATCAGAATTCATGGTTTATCTGTAGTTGGTTTATTCCTTATAAGACCCAGAGAGAAGAGTGGGGGATTGAATTACTATTAGCTCAACTGCTGTATCTTACTGAGAAAGATAGTTTGGTTGTGAAAATATTATTCTTACCAGGTCCTTCTGAATATAAAGTTATCTACCATTTATAGTATATTTAAAACCAAAATATGCTCAATGTTCACTCATTTATTCAACAGATATTTGAGGGAATATTAGATGGTAGGCACTGTGCTGAGCACTGGGAAAATAGGGTAAAATAGACACTTTCACCTCTCTTCCAAGGATAAATAATCCTAACAGTATGCTGAGGAAATTCCTAAGGCATAGGCTGACACCTACATTTCTGTTCTTCATCCAAGGTGAGATCATCACAAAACATTAAGACATTTCCTGAGTAATTGTGAACATTCTGAGATTATTCACTTATTATTCTTTATGCGTTTATTTATATGTCTTTCCCCTTTGTTCTATGACTCCCTCAAGTATTGGAATCCCTTCTTCCTTAACTTTATACCTCTAGTGTCTACTTTGTCATATAGTAACCTGCCAGTACATACGTGTTGGACTGAAATAGAAAGACTCCCTATTTGATCAAATTTAAATGACATGATTTATACAAGGCCTTCTTTATGTAAGGCCATCAGCCGTATTCCTCAACCTTCTCATTCACCAAAGGTGGACCATTTCATCTTATTGGGCTAACTTACGTACCTTCTTTACCTTGTTCTCACCTCTATGCCTTCTCTTGCTCCATCCATCCCTCCTAAAATGATCTCCTATCTCTTCCCAGGCACCTTGTGTACCTCCCTCCATTAATTTAGTGGGCCAGTTTAATAATCTGCTCATGATATAAAGGTGGAAAAAAATTAATTTCCTTTTTATATTTCCTATGAAAAATTCTGCCAATGAACTCTTGCAAGAATTAACATAATAGGTCCTCCTGCAATAATATAAATAAGGATACAGAATACTTTTTAAAAATTTTACATTGCCTATCACCATGTGCTATGTAATGAGTTAATTGTACTACTTTATTTGAACAATTGTATAACCTCTGTTCACACAGCATGTTTTGGTATCATTTGGTTTCTACTTGGTAGAAACACATCTTTTTCTGTTTGTTTGTTTTGTTTTTTGAGATGGAGTCTTGCTCTGTCGCCTGAACTGGAGTGCAGTGACGTGATCTCGGCTCACAGCAACCTCCACCTCCCAGGTTCAAGCAATTCTCCTGCCTCAGCCCCCTGAATAACTGGGATTACAGGTGCGCACCACCACGCCCGGCTAATTGTTTTTTGTATTTTTAGTAGAGATGGGGTTTCACCATTTTTGGTCAGGCTGGTCTCGCCACCCACCTCGGCCTCCCAAAGTGCTGGGATTACAGGCATGAGCCACCGTGCCCGGCCAAGAAACACATCTTTGAGTATTACTTTCTCCTTCGCCTGAGATAATTTAAGTGGTAATGTTATTCTGCCACATTGTCATTTTCAGGATGTCAGTTAAAGGCTTAAGTATTAAAATTAAAGTTTTTTGGTTTTTTTTTTTTTTTTTTTTTTTTTGAGGCAGAGTTTTGCTCTTGTTGCCCAGGCTGAAGTACAATGGCATGATCTTGGCTCACCTCAACCTCCATCTCCTGGGTTCAAGAAATTCTCCTGCCTCAGCCTCCCAAATAGCTGGAATTACAGGCCTGCACCACCACGCCTGGCTAATTTTGTATTTTTAGTAGAAACAGAGTTTCTCCATGTTGATCAGGCTGGTCTCGAACTCCTGACCTTGGGTGATCCACCTGCCTCGGCCTCCCAAAGTGCTGGGATTACAGGCATGAGCCACTGCGCCCAGCCAAAACTGAAGTCTTATTCCATGCAGATATCTTTCAATTGTAAATCATTACTGCAAAAGACAAATTTTGTCTTTATAACGAATTAAAAACAACAGTAGTACAAGAGTGCTTGAGTCATGACTGTCATGAATTTAGGATGTGCCAACCTAAGATCAGCCAGATGCTTCTAAGATGTAAACATTAAGCATTGTCATTTTAGGTGATTTATTGACACCTATTTCTTTATAGACAGGAATGCAAGTGCAGCACTAAATTGTGTGCCATTGCTCATTTATAAGACATACATGTAGATGATCCAGAATATTGTTATACATTTTTCAGCGTTATCAAAATACAAATGCAGAATTAAAAGACTTCTCAAAACACATGGACTTGGCCTTTCCCCTTAGTTACCTGAAACTGTCTTCAGCCTCTACTTGAAGATGCTTTTGCTGAGGAGGAGCAGTTTCATCATTGCTGTTGTATTTTGTTACCAAATTTTTTTATAAAGGCAATTCCTTACTTACAAAAGTATATATTCTAAAAGTACTGTTGTAAGCTTATTGTTTGGAACGCTAGATGTATTTTCTTCTATAAATAATGCTATCCATGACATTTACGTTGTTATGCCAACCAGTATCATTTTATTAACTTTTAATTTAGTGGACTTGAAGACCTTCCCCACAATTTACAATAACTCCTCTATTAAAAAACTGCATTTATAATTCTCATTTGAATTCCCTTATAGCATATCTTTTTTTGGAAACCCAACAACTAGAACAAAAATATCATTTCTTTAGTCCCTTAACATAGTAAAAACAGACTTTTCGAACTCTAAGCTGTTGTGGGTGACCCTTCTAGCCCTTAGCTCTAAGGAAAGTCCTCCAATATGAGCAAGGAAAAAGAAGGGATAGAGGTTTTAGAGAGGGAGGCAAGTTGGGCAATATGAGTATCTGGAAAGGGAAGAGTAGGATTTGTTTGGGTGAACAGTGAGTTTCTAAAATGGAAGTCTGCATTGCTTGTCAGCCTTTTGGCTAAGATCAGGTGTAGTATCAGTTTAAAATGGGGGCTTGTTGTGGGTTGAATTGTGTCCTCCAGAAAGCTGTGTTGAAGTCCTAACCCGTGGTACCTGTGATTGGGACCTTATTTAGAAATAGGATCTTTGCAGATGTAATTAAGATGTAATTGAAAATGAGGTCACACTAGAGTAGAGTGGGCCCTTGATCCAATATGACTGGCATCCATATAATAAAAAAGAAGAGACAACAGAGAATGCAGTGTGAAGACACAGATACAGAGTACATCATGTGACTACAGAGGTAAAGATTGAAGTGCTGCATCTCCAAGCCAAGGAACACCAAGGATTGCCACCAAACTATCAGAAGCTAGAAAGAGATAAGGAAAGATTCTCTCCTACAGGTTTCAGAGGGAGCATAGCCCTGCCAACACCTTGATTTTGGACTTTTAACCCTCAGAACTGGTAGGCAATACATTTCTGTTGTTTTAAGCAACCAAGTTTTTGGTACTTTATTACTGCAGCTACAAGAAACTAATACAGGGTTCTTAGCAGGAATGAAGTAGAATTGGGATGATGGCTGTGGGACCAAGTGAGGAGTGAATAGGAGAACAAAGAGGAACAGAGTTGATATGGGGCTTTCCTTTATGTTGCATTATCTTTTTTTCTTCCCTTCTCTCTCTGGCTTATTTTTTCATTCTTTTTCTTCTTGGATCTTATCTTTATATAGCACTTCATGGTTTAGTAGGCATTTATATACTGCTAATAATTAGCAGAGCCAGGTTTTCTAACTTCAAATGCAGTGTTCATTGTACCACAGTTGTTTCTGTTATTCCAATACTCATCAAGACGTTATGGATTCTATTACAAGACGCTTACAGTGGGGGCAGGTAAGACTTCATAGGTGGGATTTTTAGCAGTATAGGAGAGAGGAAGGAATTCCCATTAGTGACATCTGGAAGGAAAGTAAAGTTTCTGTTGCTATGTACCCACTGTTTAACAGTCATTTTTAAGTTGGGGGCTGCTTTTATTGAATGAAACACTACTTGCCTATAACTTATATCCATTGTTCCTAGTTATATTCCGAATAATGTGCTCCCTGTTCCAGGTAACTGTACTTTATATAAACTCAAAAACTATTGTAATATTCCTTCTAAGTCCTCTTTCTCATGTTACATAGCTCTAGTTCCTCCAGCCAGTCTTCAGATGACATAATCTCCATGTCTCTCACCCATATTGTCTCCCTTTTGTCCAATCGTTAAATATTCTACCCAGAATTGAATTCAGTATTTCACATATGTTCTAACCAGCACAGAGTGTAATGGGACTAGTACTTAAACAGGTCAAGACACCCTGTTTCTTAACGTACTTTGAGATTATGTAAGCATTTTTAAGCAATATCTCATACTGTTGGTTCATAATGAACTTACAGTCCACTGAAACACTAGATCTTTTTGTATTAATTGTTGCGAAGCTCAATTTTCTTCTTGAACCTGCACAGGGACTGAGGCTCCTACTTTTTCATCTCTCTGTTCCAGGGACCATATGATTTCTTATTTGTTTCTCTTTGTGTTTTTGTTCCTCTCTACTGTATGTCTCTTTGACCCTAAGCAATGACCTCCTTCCTTGTTATAAAATTTCATTGATTGTTTTACAGTCTTCATGCTCTTTCTTTCCTTTTGGCTTCTGGGCCACCACACTTTTGGCTTTCCCATTTGGTCCTCCTTAGTCTTTGTGAGTCTCGATCTACCTTTCACTCAGCTGTTGGTTGTGCTTTGGGTTTTATCCTCGGCACTCTTCTTTTTTTCTGTATGCAATATATCTTCAGCAAATAAATCATGTTTAAAATGGCAGATCTAACTGAGCTCATCTGGGAATAAAAGGGCACAGAATCAGTCCCGGAGGAAAGTCAACATTTAGAGGTCAGGTAGAGGAGGAAGAGTCAGCAAGAAGACAGAAAGAGCAGCCAGAGATGTAGGAGCATTTCAAGGAGGATTGGTCAGCAGTGTTGACTGTGCCTGAGAGGTCAAGTAAGGTAAGAATAGAGAAGCAACCACTGTATTTTGCAACACAAAGGCTGTTGGTGACCTTAGGAAGCATGGTTTTTTGGAGTGTTAAGGGCAACAGCCAGATTATAGTAAGTAGAAGAATTAAAAGGAGGCAGAGGAGCAGAGATAATGCGTAGCAATGCTTTGAAGAAACAGAACAGGGCCAGGCACGGTGGCTCATGCCTGTAATCCCAACACTTTGGGAGGCCAAGGCAGGTAGATCTCTTGAGCCCAGGAGTTCAAGACCAGCCTGGGTGACATAGTGAAACCCTGTCTCTACAACAAAATACAAAAATAGCTGGGTATGGTGGCACACACCTGTAGTCCCAGATACTACGAAGGCTGAGGTAGGAGGATCACTTGAGCCTGGGAAGTGGAGGCTGCAGTGAGCCGAGATTGTGCCACTGCACTCTAGCCTGGAGCTTGGGTGACAGAGCAAGATCCTGTCTCAAAAAAAGGGAAAAGAAACAGAACAGTAGGATCCACAGTTAGGGAGGCTTTAGGATCAAGGGAAATTAAAGTATAAGACAGCAATTTGGAAACTATAACTTGCTACGTATGTGTAAGGAGAATTCTAGAAAGAAGATGATCGAGATCGCAACCCTGGAGAACAACTTCAGTTCAAGAGTAGGAATGAAACAGAGACCCCCAAGAGACATTCAGCCCAAGAGACAGATGAGCACCTTGCTGTTGTGTTTCACAAAGTATGTTTGTGTGAATCACCTGCATCCAGACAGACTTGTATTAAATACAGATTCCAGGGCCCTACCTCAGGCCTGCGGAATCAGAATTTCAGGAAGTGATGCCAAGAGTTTGAATTTTTAGCAAGTGACTCATACTCTGCCACACAAGATGATTCGTATTCCCACTACAGTTTGAGAACCACTGGTATATTGGGTGCTGAGCATGTTAACAAATAAAAGTAGGTTTAACAGTTAATCGAAGACTGGTAAAGCATTTGTTCATCTGTTTTTATGTTTACGCCATTAAATAAGAGAAGCTGGGCTTGTTAGGTGGGAAATAATAGCACATATTCATAGGCAGACTTAAGGAAAATAATCTTAAACTCATGCCATATTGTTTTAGTAATGTTTTGTTTATGAAGGGTCTTACCATTCCTTTCTTGTGGAAGCTCTGAGTTATTTTCACTTTGTTTCTATTATGGATAATGACTTTATACTGGCAGTGCACAGTAAAAGGATAAGATTATGGGCTCTAGAACCGTACTGCCTAGGTTTAAATTGCAGCTCCACACTTACTAGCTCTGTAATTTGAGGGAAATTATTTAAGTCATTCGTGCTTCAGTTTTCTCATCTATAATAGAAGCATCATAATAGTGTATAATCTCATTGAGTTGTGAGGACTAAATGGATTAATAATTATAAAGTACTTAAAATGGTACCTGGCACATAGTAAACAATAAATATAGGCTATTTTTATTGTTAATAGTTATCTTTATGAATCTAGAGTCTTCTGTTGAACTATTTCTCTAGGATAAATTTTCAGGCTGAAATTTCTACATTAAAGAATGAAGACATCTTTATGTACCTTTGCTATTATAGTCATTGCTTTTCAAAAAGGTGATATCTGTTTGTGCTGTAATAATTTGTAAATGAAATCTATCAATGGTGTGTGTGTGTATGTGTGTTTTGTATGTCTCTTTATGTGCATACAAGAATGGCTGAGGTTGTAACTTTGTAGGAAACTTTGACCTTTTTTTTTAAGCCTGCTGTTAAGTCTGTTGTTAAGTTTCATGTTATAGTACCTTGTTAGATACTATCTCGAGGTAATATGTTGATAAATGATAGTAAGTTACTTTTGAAAGATTATGTCAAATAAATATTCTAAATCTGTGCCTTTTTCCTTTTGATAGACTGAAGCCATGGCGATTCTTTTTGCTGTTGTTGCCAGGGGGACCACTATTCTTGCCAAACATGCTTGGTGTGGAGGAAACTTCCTGGAGGTGACAGAGCAGATTCTGGCCAAGATACCTTCTGAAAATAACAAACTAACATACTCACATGGCAAGTGAGTTCTGTTCTGCATGTGGTAAGGGATGAAAGAAGGGAATTCTGTTACTGTAATCAGAATGGTAGAAAAGTAGAAAACAAGCTTCTAGGTACATAATTTGAATAAGCGGACAGAATAGTAACCTTCACCAACTTAGAAAATATCTGGTTTTATTACTTATAAATTTAACTTGTAGTTATTTTATTCTATTATTGAAGTGATATTATTTTATTTTGAAGAAAGATATGGAAATGTTAAATATAAAAATGACTTTGCTCTAGAGCTGTGTGATATGTGAAATGATTCAGATAAGATAGATAATGTTCCTTGGGTTCATTCTTTCAGTAAATATTTACTGAGCGCTTAACTATTGCCAGGCACTTTGCTTGGTGCTGGGGATATAACAAGAAATGTAGTATTTGCCCTCATAAGGGTTATAGTTTAATGAGGGAGGCAGTCAAATCCATGATGTCAAGGGTGGGAGGGTGGGAAGTAGTAGATAGGAGGATGGTATTCCAAGTAGAAGGAACAGCAGGTAGAGAAGTATGAAGGCATGAGATCATAGGGCGGGCATATTTAGGGAACTGCAGACTGTTCTCTGTGACTGGTGCCCAGGATGGTGAAAATAAAGCTATAGAGAGATGGGTAGAAGAAAAGTCATGTAGGGCCTTGTAGGCCATATTAAGAGCTTGGACTTTACCCTGTGGGCAGTGGGAAGGCATTGAAGGTTTTCAGCCAGGATGTGACACAGTCAGGTTTTATTTATTTATTTATTTATTTAGAGACAGAGTCTCACTCTGTCACCCAAGCTAGAGTGCAGTGGTGCGGTCTTGGCTCACTGCAACCTCCATCTCCCAGGTTCAGATGATTCTTGTGCCTTAGCCTCCTGAGTAGCTGGGATTACAGGCGTGTACCACCATGCCCAGCTAATTTTTGTATTTTTAGTAGAGATGGGGTTTCACCATGTTGGCCAGGCTGGTCTCAAGCTCCTGACCTCAAGTGATTCATCTGTCTTGGCCTCCCAAAATGTTGGGGTTATAAGCGTGAGCCACCGCGCCTGGCCTTCAGTCAGTTTTTGCTTTAGAAAGATCACTCTGGTGACTGTTAGAGTGGCCATAGATGGGAAATCTTAGTAGTTAGTTTTAAAAAGTGCCTCAACCTTCCCCATTGGCACTTGAAAATCTTTTCTTACTTAACCCAGCCTTACTTCCTTAGTTCTTATCTCAGAATGAGGTCCTTATTACTTTCTATGGCTAACCCCTTATACAGTTTAAGGTCCCCTCTAAGCTACTGTGAGAGAGACCCCCAAGATACAGTATTAATTTTAATGAGATAGTCCAGAGATGAGTGGTTTGGGATGTTGGGGTGGCTCTGCCATTTCCAATTCCCTAATTCCCAAAGCAATTAGTGCTTTCCACCTCTGGCCAAGACAGCTCCTTTGGTGCTTGTTATATCCCAGCGCTTGCCCAGTAACTTTTAAAGATAGGACCCAGAAGTGGCCTGATATTGTTGAGAAGTTTCTACTTACATCTTATTGTTCACTACACAGTCATGTAGCTAACATAGCTAGAAGGGAGGCCCAAACATAGAATACGCCTCTTTGAGAAAGGTAGCTCCAAAGACCTATCTAGTCACTGTGTTTGGCTCCAAGTCCAGCATGTCTAGGTGGTACACAGTCCTCTCCATCAGGCCCTGGTGTGGCTCCTGTGGTCCACTGACCATAAACTAAAAGATAAGTCATATGTTTTCCCTGCTCTCCCAGCCTAACCCAGTAGACAATGGTGAAATAAGGATCAACATAGTGAGAGTTACAAACTCCCATTTGGAAAAGGGAAGAATGAGAAACATGTAGAAGTCATTGCTTTCCAGTAATGATCAAATAATTGCCTCATACAATTTCAAAGACTCCCTATTCTGACCAGGTAGTGGTTAGTGGTTCTGCTTTCTTGGAGAAACTCCCTCACCTTTTTTCCCTGACTCCTGGCTTTGTTCTACAAGAAGTTCTTCCTTTCTGGCCACATCCAAAATGGGAGTTAGAGAGTATATCATCTTTGGGAATTGTACACATTTTGTAGTCCTCTTCCTGCCAGCGTAGGTTTGTGGGCCTAGAGGTTAAGGGTTAAATAATCCTAGCCTCTTATGATTTGCGCTTTATACTTTCCCTAAAAATGTATTAGCCTTACAAACTGTGTTTCTAGGTAGCTCCTGGGAAAATGTCCAGGGAAAGCACATGTAGTCCTTTTAGAGGCAAGACTGGGAAATAGGGCATATATCTTCCACTCATGTATTATGAGCCAGAATTTAGTCACAGCCATATGTAGCTTTAAGAGAGTATAGAATATGTAATCCAATTAAAATGCAGTTATAGTAGAAGGAGATGTTATCTGTCTGCCATGCCTCTCTACCTGTGCCTCTGATCTAGCTGTGTTATTTTGAGGTTTGGTACCTTTTTTTCATGCTTTTGTTATCTTCTAGGAATGTTGATCTCCTCTTAAGCCTCCTTGTAAACTTTTGCTCACTTTACAGGTCCCAAGCGAAATACTTTCTTAATTTGTAGTTTAATGCCTCTGAAAGGGCAGTTCTGATCATGTTCCTTCCTTCAACAGATACTGTCTGCCCTCAAGGTAAAATTCCTTAACAGGACTTGGAATATTCTTCAAGATCTGCCACTTTTTCCTTCTTTGGGCTCATCTTTTACTACTTTAGTCCTCAGTTTTGCTTTCCAGCCATACGTAGCCATTTGCAGTTCAATGCTAGATTCTTTCCCTCTTCCTAGCCTTTGCAATAGCTGTTACCTTTTACTAGAATATATTTATCTACTGACTTTTGAAAAAATCTCACTTCGTGTTCCTGAGCTTAGATGTTTCCTTTTCCAGAAACCCCTGAACACTAACACTGAGTCAGTCACCCCAATGAGATACTCTTTTTATGTGTCTATGTAGCATCTAATTTGTTCATATTGTGACACTTATCACACTGTATTATTATTATTATTTTATTTTATTTTATTTTATTTTATTATTTTATTTTATTTTATTTTATTTTATTTTATTTTATTTTTTTGAGATGGAGTTTCACTCTTGTTGCCCAGGCTGGAGTGCAATGGCGCGATCTCGGCTCACCACAACCTCCACTTCCTGAGTTCAAGTGATTCTCCCACCTCAGCCTCCTGAGTAACTGGGATGACAGGCACGCACCACCATGCCTGGCTAATTTTTGTATTTTTAGTAGAGATGGGGTTTCACCACGTTGGCCAGGCTGGTCTTGAACTCCTGACCTCAGTTGATCCACTCGCTTCGGCCTCCCAAAGTGCTGGGATTACAGGCATGAGCCACCGTGTCCGGCCTCAGACAGTATTATAATTGAAATGATTGTTTATCTCTGTACTCTGACTGTAGGCTTCTTGATGGCAGGGATCATACCTTGCTACCTTTTGTGGCCTCTGCACCAAGTGACTCACAAGTCTGGTTTAGGAGAAACAAATTTTATGGGGAAAGTGATGACTTTCATTTTGGGCATGTCATGTTTAAGCTGTCTATGGTATGTCTAGTTGGATATGTCTAGTAGACAGTAGTGTGGGTTGTCCTGGAGCTCAGGAGATAGGTGAGATCTAGATTTGGGAATCATTAACACAATTGTGGTAGCTGAAAACAACAACAAAACATGAGAATGCGTGCTGCCCACCAGGGAGAAAGTGTGAAAAAAGCAGGAGGCTAATGAAGCTAGAAAACGTTAGTGTAGAGGGAAAGGGACTATGATATAAACCAGGTATATTAGCCTGCTTGGGCTGCTGTAACAAAATACCATAGACTGAGTGGCTTAAACAACAGATACTTGTTTCTCACAGTTCTGGAGACTGGGTGAGGTGCCCACTGATTCAGTTCTTGATGAGGGCCTTCTTCCTGGCTGGCAGATGGCTACCTTCTTGCTGTGTTCTCAGGTGGTGGAAAGAGAGTAATCTCTTCCTCTTTTTCAAAGCTACTAATCCCATCATGAGGACCCCACCCTCATGACCTCATCTAATCTTAAGTGCCTCCCTCAGGCCTTGTCTCCAAATATAGTCACACTATAACATATGAATTTTGAAAGGGCACAGTTCAGTCTATAGCACCAGGCAAACCTGATGTCAAGAAATCCAGTGAAGAGAAAACACTTTTCAAAAGGAAGTGGTCAACACTATCATATGTTTCAGAGAGAGCCACTGGATATGGCAATGTGGAAGTCATTGGTGGAAATGGTGCAAATAGTTTTAGAATGTTAGAGGAAAAGATTTTGCTTGAGTTCCTGTATCTCCTTGTAATTCATGTCAGCCCTCTGTGAACATTAATGTAATTCAACAGGTACCCCTATCTATCCACTTGCCCAAGGTATAAATCTGGGAGGCAAAATTTAGTTAGCCTGTCTCATGCCAGTCACCAAGTTCTATAAATGCTGCCTTCTATCTCTCTGCTCTGTCCCTTTTTCTTTATTATCCATTCTACTTTAGTTTATTTCCCTCCTCATTTCTTATCCGGTATACTGCAGTAGTCTCCTGTCTGGTCCTCCTTTGAGTCAGTTTTCCACACTCTAGCCAATGTGTCCGTTTTAAAGTGCAAATCTGATCACAGCCTCCCTAGGCTAAAACCTTTGGATGCTTGTTCATTATTCTTAGGGTAATGCACAGTGTGGTTTATAAAGTCTTGTATAACCTGGTTTTTGCTTACTTGTCCAGCCTCGTCTGTCCAGATAATTTACCTTTTCTTCATATTCTGTACTCTAGTCATGTGAGCCTATTTTACTTTCCTAAATCTATTATGTGCTGTTTTATCTCTCGGCCCTTATGCTTGCTGCTTCCTCTCTGGAAAAACTCTTCGCTCACTTTTTTTTTGTTGTTTTTGAACCAGTCTCACTTTGTTACCCAGGCTGGAATGCAGTGGCACAGTCTCGGCTTACTACAGCCTCAACTTCCTGGGTTCCAGTGATCCTCCTGCCTCAGCCTCCCGAGTAGCTGGGACTATAGGTGTGCGCCACCATGCCTGGCTAATTTTTGTATTTTCTGTAGAGATGGGATTTTGCCATGTTGCCCAGGCTGGTCTTGAACTCCTGAGCTCAAGCAATCTGCCTGCCTTAGCCTCCCAAAGTGCTAGGATTACAGGCATGAACCACCACGCCTGGCCTTTCACTCACTGTTTACCTTGCCGTCTGCTACTTATTCTTCAGGTCTTAAATCAGACATCACTTGTTTCAGGAAGTCTTTTCTGGTTACCCTTTGGCAAATCTCCATTTCGTGCCTCATCTATTAATATGTCCCCAGAGCACCATGTACTGCCTTTAACTTTCCTGTCATCCTGTTTGCCATGCTGCACTGTAATTTCTTATACTGTGATCCCTGTGAAGACTGGGAGTTGGTGGTTTTGCTTTTTTGCATCGTCAGCTTCCAGCACAGTAACTAACTCAAAGTAGGTACTCAAATGTTGAGAATTTGGTAGAAAAGATGTTTGCTTTAAGAACTTAGGAAAAAGCAAAGAAAACCATATGGCAAAGAAAACCATATGGCCTATTGGGGGTTAATCTTAATTACATGCTCCTCCTAAGATGTCATCTCTTGTTCATGCTTTAAGAGTCCAATTATGCTTTTGCAGCTGTCGTTCTAATGGGTAATACACGTGCTGTTGTGCTATGTAGCTAGAATAGAGATCTTCTTTTTATTTCTTATTTACTTCTCTCAGTTTGACTTGAAAGAAACAGGTATATTGGGAAGGGGAAGAGGGAGAATAGACTGTATCCATAAGTAATGTGGTGACATTGGCAGTACTGAACTTGCTTATACATAGATAGAAGATAGAAGTAAAAGTGATGTTGCTTATAACCACAGTAAGTTTTATATCTTTTATTCTACAGTTATTTGTTTCATTACATCTGCCAAGACAGGATTGTATATCTTTGTATCACTGATGATGTAAGTAACTTGAAGACATATTGCTATTTAACTATGTGTACTATTAATACAGCCAGTTCTTAATTATCTACACCAGGGGTCCCCAACCCCCAGGCTGCAGACTGGTACAGGTCTGTGGCTTGTTAGGAACCAGGCCACACAACAGGAGGTGAGCAGCCTATGAGCATTACCACCTGAGTTCCGCCTCCTGTCAGATCAGCAGCAGCATTAGATTCTCATATGATTGCGAACCCTGTGATGAACTATACATCCGAGGGATCTAGGTTGCATGCTCCTTATGAGAATCTAACTAATGCCTGATGATCTGAGGTGGAACGGTTTCATCCCGAAACCATTCCCCCTCCCCCAGTCCCTGGTGCCAAAAAGGTTGGGGACTGCTGATCTGTACCTATGGTGGGCAAAGGTGATGCAAACTTTACATAGCTGGAATTGTTAATATTTTACATTTGTCATATAGAGCAGCAAATGATAAGAAAACTTAATAACTGGGGTATGTGCAAATCAACTCAATTTTGGTAGAGTTTTAGCTTAGCCTGTTGCAACTTCTATATTCTATTTTGTAGTGAGAATTGGTGTTCATAATTATAATTCTTTGATATCAAAACCTCTCAAAAATTGTTTACCTGGAATGTTAAATTAGATAACGTCACTCCTTCTATCAGTAGTTAATGAATTCTTTAACGTGTGTGAACTTTGGAAAAACAAAATTACGGTACATTATGATCAGCTATATAAACCTGTAGTTTACATTGGCTAGGTATGACTGTTTATCGGCTCTCAGCCCAAAATTCTCAGTAACTTAATGATGTCATTAAGGTCCTTTCTCTTCTCTGCTTTCCTCCGTGTCTCCTTCTTCCCAGGCAGGTTGCCATTATGGTTATGTAGAGCTACATACTTATTTATTCATGTCCAGAGAAGAGGGACTGTGTCTTCTTGAGTGTCTTATTGTAGGAATGAGGAAGCTTTTCCCAGCTGCATGCCCTCCCCTCCCCCTGCTTTCAAAGTGAACTTCCTTTCATGTCTTATTGGCTGCATGCTCATTTCTAAACTGTCTACTGACAAAGAGACATGGAATTGGCATGGTTGCCATAGATCAGGGTTCCTAATCTTTGTTATATCACAGATTCGTCACTTGTGGGACGCTCCCAGAATGTTTTTGTTTTCTTTTTTTAATTTTCCTTTTCCAGAATGCTTTTAAATGTATAAAACACACACAATTCTAACAAAACCAATTGTGTTGAAATATATATATGTATAGTATTCAAAACGTTTTAAAAACTTGATGTAGTAATATATATGCTTCTTTATGAACTCATTAACAAGGTTTAGTCATGGGTCTAATAACTAATAATCTTGATGTGATGGGTGTTAACAATATTTTGAGATATCTATAACTGTGATGGTATATGAAAAAAGATTTCTGTTGGTAATAGTTACAGGTACTGTTAATACCACCTTGGTTATGAATATACTACCTATATTCACAATTGAAATGTAAGTTAACAATTGATAAAAATAATGATGTGATTATCTTTTTTTCTATCCAAGTACAAGGGCCCCTTGAATTTGGACCATTGACCCCAATTTAAGAACCCTCGGCTTACACTAAGCATCTTGGGTGAAAGGGAAATGACTGTCAACCATAGTGATCATCACAATGATTTTTATCTCTGGCTTCACAATATTTTCCAAAAGTAGAAAAAAATCTAGCTATATGTGAAATGACTGATGTGAAAGAGCTTGGAGTAGATAAAAAATAATAATGAAATCTGGGATAGTCGGAGTCGAGCCTCGTATTTCTTGAGCTGTAATTTGATACACACATACACATACATACATAAACACACATAGATTCATTTTTTTCCTCTAAGGTATTCTTCTAGAGAACACACATAATTTTTGGCTGGCTGAGATTAGACATGAGTATGTCACTTGATCTTTTCAAATGTGCCACCACTATTGAAAAAATTCAATTTGTTGTTAATATCAGTAGTATTATGTGTGTGTGTGAAAGACTGTATGATTATTATGGAATTTATTAAACATATTCTTGTGCTGGGCCTTCTAATAGATCCTGTGAAATATATGGAGGAAGTAAAACCCAATTCCTGATGTCAAGAAGTTGATAATTATCATTAGTCAAGAAGTTGATAATTATCATTATCTTCAGTTGTCAATGACCAGATATATCTGGATTCACTCTCAGCTCTTTCATTTACTAGTTGTTGGACCTTTGGGCAAGTTAGTTACTTTTTCAGAGCCTTCCTTTATTTATCTTTAGCATAGGATCAATGCTAGTTCCTCCTCATAGAATCATTGCTCAGTCCATGTTAGCTGTTTTTTATTGTTGTTCTTAATCACTCACATCATCTTTGTTTACTTTCTAAATGTGAGTTCTATGTTGATCTCTTTTCAGGATTTTGAACGTTCCCGAGCCTTTAATTTTCTGAATGAGATAAAGAAGAGGTTCCAGACTACTTATGGTTCAAGAGCACAGACAGCACTTCCATATGCCATGAATAGCGAGTTCTCCAGTGTCTTGGCTGCACAGCTGGTAAGATCTTTCTCAGGATAAGGTATTTTGATTTTTATCTTCTTTATTACCTTCAAACACTATGAATCTAGGGGGCCCTGACCTGCAATATAGTTTTCTGATTGTGTTAGTGTAAGTCAACATAATAAAACTTCCCTGATTAAAAAAAATGTAAAGGGGCAATTTTAGGGTAGAAAACAGTGATATTCTTTATTATCTCTGTATTCTCTAATGATAGTGGTCACAGTGTCTCATGATCGGAAGAGCATTAAAGATCATCTAGTTCAACTACCCATCTGATGCTTAAATGTGTTCAACATGCCAAATTATCTTTTAACCTATACATAAACCTTCTACCCTTCTATGAGGCAAATTTAATTTTCTAACAACCCAAATTAGTAATTTGAAACTCTCTTCATCTGTATGAGTCCCTAATTATCAGCTTCGTGAGGTTTTACATGTGTTTATACCTGTGAAATACCACTGTACTCAAGGCAGCATTTTTATCTCCTTAAAAATTCCCTCATGTCGGTCCCCTCCCCGACACTCTGCCCCAGGCAACCACTGATCTGTTTTCTATCACTATAAATTAATTTTGTCTTTTATAGAACTTTCTGTAAATAGAATCATACAGTATGTACTTTTTTGTGTCGTGATTGTTTCACTCAGTGTAAGGCTTTTGATATTCTTCCATGTTGTATAAATCAGTAGTTTGTTCCCCTTTTTGCTAAGTAGTAGTATATGCATGTACCACAATTTGTTTATCCGTTTACCTGTTGCTGGATATTTGGGTTGCTTCCAGTTTTCAGCTATCATGAATAAAGCTGCTATGAATCTCCATATATAAGTCTTTGTGTGGACATATGTTTTTATTTCTCTTTGATAAATACCTAGGAATGGAATTGCTGGGTCATATGGTAGGGTGGTGTGTAATTAAAAAAAAAAAATCATCACTTTTTTTTTCCAAAGTGGTTGTACCATTTTATATTCTCACCAGCAGTTCCAGTGTCTCTGCATCCTTGCCAATACTTGATGTGGTCTTAAGTTTTGCCATTCCAGTTGATGCGTAATGGTATCTCATTGTGGTTTTAATTTATATTTTCACGATGTCAGACACCTTTCAAAATGCTTCCCTTTTATCCACGAAACTGTTTGAGTATGAAGACCTAAGCTCTAGGTATGATTTTGTTGTGAGTTAAAAAAAATGATGTATTGTAATTGAATACTTTCACTTCTCCTGTGTTTTTAATACTGAGTATTACATTTCTAAATTTTATACACACATGCACACACACACACACACACACACACACACACATACTCTTCTGGCAATGAAGTCTTTTTAAATTGGTTACTTATAAACCTTTATTATTCAAGCAGTTGGTTTGTTTCATACTCCCCACTAGGAAATGTTCATCTATGTATAACTGTATAAAACACTACCAACAACAAAAATACCAGTACTTAGTCAAAAGTAAATAGGGTCAGCTAGAAACAATACTTTCAAATTAACCAATTTGTCATTAGCTCCAGATCTGTGTGACCTTCTGAACAAAATCTCTACCTGTTCCTTCATCTGTAAATAGAGATAATAATAGCATCGTTTCATAGAGTTTTGGGGTGGATTAAGTAATATCCCGTTTGACGCAGTTAACACAATGAAATGACTGGAACATTGTGTATTAAGCACCCCGTAATTGCTAGCTATGGATAATAATTTCAAAATATAAATTATCAGTGTCTTAGATTCTAGATCCTGTGAGAAGCCAATAAAAATAGTTTATATGTTGTGATCCTGGCAGATACAAGAACAGATGCTAAGAAGCTGGGCCAGCCCCTACCTCATCATACTCAAGAAGTGGGGAACGATTTTGCAGCATTCTTTCCCCTACTGCCCCAACTACAGTCTTTTTTCTCCTTTCTTCCTTGTCTGAGCACAGATTATATATGCCCCCCAATCTCTGCCCCACAAGTCACATGTATATTTGATATAATATTTATTTTTAACTCATTTAAAATAAGATAATTTTTAGACTATATACTTATAGTTTGTATAGAAGCATTTTTTTATGCTGCCCGTATTTTTTCCTGGTTATTGTAACATTTTTCCAGTGAAGTGACATGTATCTTTTATATCAATAGAGACATAATTTTATAGCATTCCTCAGTGTAAATTGTCATTCCCTTTATTTATGTTTTCCTATTGTAAATAATGTCTGGGTACCGTAAGTTAAAACTTATTTTCTTATAGAAGCATCACTCTGAGAATAAGGGCCTAGACAAAGTGATGGAGACTCAAGCCCAAGTGGATGAACTGAAAGGAATCATGGTCAGAAACATAGGTATGTTCGTGGCATAGTTCATGCATGTGGGCAAAAATAATAAAGATTACTTGACTGGGGTCAAATTATTCTAGAGAAGCCAAAATAGCACTTCCTTATTCTTACCATTGGGAGTTAATTGTCAGCTGAGACACCTATGATACTGTCTGCTTGTGCAAATGGTTTCTTCTTTGTCCTTGCAACTATTCTTCATTCTAAATTTATTACTTTGCTTAGCGAGACTAATTTCTAAGAACCTTATGATAATTCAGCAGTTTAGAATAATTTGGTCAGTTTGGTCATATAGTATTTCGCTGAGTTAATGCATCACAGGTTACCTAACCTTGCCTGAATTTTGGACGTATAGGTTCTTTAGCACAGTGTTACTCAGAGTGCTGTTTTGCAGCCAGATAAGGAGCTTGCTGAAGAGTGTCAATCAATGTTGTGCTTCCTTCACTGAGGCCCTCTTGCTATGAAAATAATGTCAATTATCCTGAACAGTATGCTTAGAGACTTAGTCAACCAGTTGCAAACACTCTTAAGTAGGACTGATTTAGAAGTTTATGCTACAGTAACAGTACTGTTATGTCTTTGTGCCTATTATGTTTTTCTTATTTTCTTGAGATTAATTATCAGGAATGGAATTAACAATCAAAATGCAGAAACATTTTCGTGGTTCTCGATATGTATGTCTCAGCTATTTAAAGTGATTTCCTTTGATTTTAGTTTTAATTATACATCTAGATAGAGACTAGAGAATCTGTTGAGACAACTACTATTTGTTTTTACTCTTTTTTTTTTGGTCACCAAATGTATTTATTTTGCTTGAAAGTGGAGGCAGACAATTGCTACAGTATTATTTATTGCAGTCGCATAAAGTTTCCAGAAAAATCAACATTTTTAATCAACTCCTTTTAAATGACTTATTTATTTTTAGAGTTACAGAAACAGCAAATTTAAAATGTGAGAAGAACATTCCCAGTTAATTCCCTTTCATTTTTTTAACAGCTTAATTGAAATATAATTCACATATCATATAATTCACCCATTTCAAGTATACAGTCAGTGGTTACTATATTCACAGAATTGTGCAACCATTGGTGCAATCAATTTTGTAACGTTTTTATCATCCCTAAATGAAACCCTGTACTCATTTGCAGTTGGTCCTCATTTCTCCTCAACTCTCAGACCTAAGCAACAATTAATTCCCTTTTCATCTTCATAAATTTGCCTATTCTTGACATTTTGTATAAATGGAATCTTGTAACGTGGCCTTTTGTGTCTTCGTTCACTTAGCGTAATGATTGTGAGGTTCATTCATGTCGTAGCATAAATCAATACTTCTCTTTTATGACTAATAATTCCATTGCATTAATGTATTTTATGTATCTAGTCATTAGTTTATGGTCTGGTTATTATAAATAATGCTGCTGTGAACATTTGTGTACAAGTTTTTGTGTGAGCATATATATATATGTTTTTGGTTCTCTTGTTTACATACCTAGGAATAGAATTGCTGGATCACATGGCAACTCTTCAACATTTTGAGGAAGGGCCAAACTTTCTTAAAGTGACTGTACCATTATACATTCCTAATAGCAATGTATGAGGATTCTGATTTCTCCACATCGTTGCCAAAACGTATCTTTTTTGATTATACCCAGTCTAATGAAATGGTATTTTATTGTGATTTTGATTTGCATTTCCCTGGTGACTAATGATGTTGAGCATTTTTTCATGTGCTTATAGCCCATTTGTATATTTTCTTTACCTTTGGAGAAATGTCTATTTAAAAATACTTTGTTGTTTTTAAGTGGGTTATTTGTGTTTTTATGGTTGAGCTATAAGAGTACTTTATATATTCTGGATACTAGACCCTTATCAGATACATGATTTTCAAATATTTTGCTCTATTCTGTGGGTTGTATTTTCATTTTCTTGATGGTGTTCTTTGAAGCACAACAGTTTTTATGAGGTTCGATTTATTTTTTCCTTTAGTTGTCTGTGCTTTGAGTATCATATCTAAGCAACCATTGCCTAAGCCAAGATCATGAAGATTTACTCCTTTGTTTTCTTCTAAGACTAGTTTTAGCTCTTACATTTAGGTCTGTGATCTATTTTGAGTTAATGTTTATGTATGGAATACAGAAGAGATCCAACTTAACTATCTTGAGTATGTATATACAGTTGTTCCAGAACCATTTGCTGAAAAGGCTTTTCTTTCCCTGTTGAATGATCTTAGCATTCTTATAAAAAATTAGTTATCAATGGATGTATGGCTTTATTTCTGGACCTTCAATTCTGTTCAATTTATCTTTATGCCAATACCAGGCTGTCATGATTATTATAGCTTTGTAGTTTTAAAATCAGGAAATATTAGTCTTCAAATTTTATTCTTTCTCAAAATTGCCTTGACTATTCTGGGTACCTTTCATTTTCCTGAACTTTAGGATGAGCTTGTCAATTTCTGCAAAAAAAAACGCTATCTGGGATTTTGATAGGGATTGTGTTGAATCTGTAGATCAATTAGGGGAGCCATTTTAACAATATTAAACTTTTGATCCATGAACATGGGCTTTCTTTCTATTCATTTAGATTTTCTTTAATTTTTTCCAACAATGTTTTGTAGTTTTCAGTGTGCAAGTCTTACATGACAAAGACTCTGCTTCACCAAGTTTTAGACAAGCTCCTCTGAGCACTCGTTTAAACTAGGTCTCATCCTTGGGCTCTGTCCTTGGCCTGCCTAAGGAAGTCTTAGCAAAGAATCCTGCTAATACCCCACCCTTGATCAAGTTCCTCATCCCCTATATTTCATATATAAGTCCAGCCAGCTTTTAGCAGGAATCCTGTTAGGCCAGTTTAGAGAGAATGCCCTTGCCCTTGATGTCTCCTCTTAGTAATTTTCCATCTTCTGACCCCCCTCACTTTGTTCATAGGCCACAAATCCCCACTGGTCCTGGTTGCATTAGGAGTTGAGCTCAATCTCTCCCCTCCATTGTGATAGCCTTGACCCCTATTGCAGTAATCACAAAATCTGCCTTACCATTTTTTAACAAGTATCAGAATAATTTTTCTTTAACAGTATCTCTTCTAACATCCTTCTTGCCTTGTTCCTAAATATTTTTTTTTTTTGATGCTATTGTAAATGGAATTTTTCTGCTTCATTTTTGGATTGTTCAGTACCAATGTATAGAAATTTTATTGATTTTTATAAATTGGTCTTGTATCATACAACCTTGTTCTCATTTATTAGTTCTAATAACTTTTTAATAGTTTCTTTAGGATTTTCTCTATATAGAATCATGCTACTTGCGAATAGAGATAGTTTTAATTGTTCCTTTTCAATCTAGATACTTTTCATTTCTTTTTATTGCTTAATTGCCCTAGCTAGAACCTCCAGTATAATGTTGAATAGAAGTTGTAAGAGTGGACATCATTGTCTTATTCCTGCTCTTAGGGAGATCTTGAAGAGTCTTTCACAATTAAGTATGAGGTTTTTCATACATGTCCTTTATCAGGTTGAGGAAGTTTCTTTTTCTTGTTTGTTGAGTGATTTTTATCATTAAACAGTGTTGGATTTTGTCAACTTTTTTTACATCTATTGAAATGATGGTTTTGTTCTTTATTAATATGATATAATAATTGATTTTCAGATATTAAACCAACCTTGTGTTTCTGAAATAAATCCCACTGCATCATGGTGTATAGTCCTTTTTGCATATTATTGGGTTCATACTGCTAGTAGTCTGTTGAGGATTTGTTAAATGTCTATATTTTTAAGAGTTGTTGGTCTGTCGTTTTCTTTTCTTGTGATGTCTTTGTTTGGTTTTGATACCAGGGTAATGCTAGGCTCATAGAATGAGTCAAGAAGTTTTCCCCTTTTCTTCCATTTTGGAAAGAGTTTGTGAAAGTTTTGTATTAATTCTTCTTGAAATGTTTGGTAGAATTCACCTCTGAAGCCACCTGGGCTTGGGCTTTTCTTTGTGTGAAGTTTTTTTGGTTTTGTTTTTGTTTCTTGAGACGGGGTCTCACTATCACCCAGACTGGAGTGCAGTGACACAATCCTCTCTGATTCCTCTTTCATTCCCTTGGTGGGAGAGTTACCTGCAGTCTTGACCTCCTAGACTCAGGTAATCTTCCCACCTAAGCCTCACAAGCAGCTGGGACTGCAGGCATGTGGCACCACGCCCGGCTAATTTTTATTTTTTGGTTTTTTTGTAGAGACAAGGTCTTGCCATGTTGCCCAGGCTAGTCTCAAACTCCTGGGCTCAAGCGATCCACTTGTCTCAGCCTACCAAAGTGCTAGGATTACAGGCATGAGCCTCCGTGCCCGGCCTGAAGTTTTAAAATTACTGATTTAGTCTCTATACTTGCTGTAGCTCTATTCAGATTTTTTATTTCTTGAGTCTGTTTAGTGGTTTGTATCTTTCTAGGAATCTGTGCATTTCATCTAAGTTACCTCATTTATTTACATACTCCTGTTCATAGAATTTCCCTAAGATCCTTTTCATTTTGTAAGTTTAGTGGTGATGTCTCCTTTTTCATTCCTGATTTTAGTAATTTGAGTTTTCTCTCTGTTTTACTTGGTCATTCTATGTAAAGGTTTGTCCATTTTATTGATCTTTCTAAAGAACCAACTTCTGGTTTCATAGATTTTTTTTCTATAGTTTTTCTCTTTAATTTTTTCACCCTAATATTTATTTCCTTCCCACTGCTAGCTTTGGATTTAGTTTACCCTTCTTTTCTAGATCCATAAGGTGGAAAGTTAAGTTGTTAGGTTATTAATTGAAATCATTTGTCTTAGCTCTGGCTGCCATAACAAAATTCCATAGACATAGTGGCCTAAGCAACAGAAATTTATTTTCTCACATTTCTGGAGGCTAGAAGTACAAGATCATGGTGCCAGTATGGTCAGGTTCTGGTAAGGGCTCTCTTTCTGGCTTGCAGACAGCATTTTCTCTCTCTGTTCTCCCATAGGGCAAGGAAAAGAGAGCTAACTGTCTAGTGTCTTTTATTTATTGGATACGTAATATTTGTACACATTTATGGGGTACGTGTGATATTTTGTTACATGTAAAGACTGTAATGATCAAGTCAGGATATTTGGGGTGTCCATCAGCTCAAGAATTTATAATTTCTGTGTGATGGGAACATTTCAAATTCTCTCTCTAGCTATTTTGAAATATATGATACACTGTTGTTAACTTCAGTGACCCTGCTCTGCTGTCAAACATTAGAACTTATTCCTTCTATCTAACTGTATGTTTGTACCTATTAACCAACCTCTCATATTCCCTGCTCTGCCCTGCATACCCACACCCTTCCTAGCCTCTGGTATCTATTACACTATTGGCTACCTCCATGAGATCAACTGTTTTAATTCCCACATGTGAGTAAGAACATGTGATACTTATCTTTCCATGCCTGCCTTATATCACTTAACATAATAACCTCCAGTTACATCCATGTTGCTGTAAATGACATGACTTCATTCTTTTTCATGGTCAAATAGTATTCCATTGTGTTTATATACTACATTTTCTTTATCCATTCATGCATTCATGGACACTTAGGTTTACTCCATATCTTTGCTGTTGTGAATAGGGATGCAATAAATATGCAAGTGCAGATATCCCTTTTATGCACTGATTTCTTTTCCTTTGCATAAATACCCAGTAGTAGGATTGCTGGATCATATGGTAGTTTAATTTTTAGTTTTTGGAGAAATCTCCACACTAGTTTCCATAGTAGCTGCACTAGTTTACTTTCCCACCAACAGTGTGTAAGTGTTTTTTGTTTTTTTTTCTTCATCCTAGCCAGCATCTGTTATTTTGTGTCTTTTTAGTAACCATTCTAACTGGGGTAACATGATATCTCATTTTGGCTTTTATTTGCATTTTTTGTATGTCTTCTTTTGAGAAGTGGTTATTCATGTCCTCTGCCCAATTTTTAAGGGGATTATTTGTATATCTCCTGTTGAGTTCGTTGTGTATTCTGGATATTATTCCCTTGTCAAATGAATAGTTTGCAACTATTTTCTCCCATTCAACTGGTTGTCTCTTCACTCTGTTGATTATTTCCTTTGCTGTGCAAAAGCTTTTTTTGTTTAATATAGTCCTATTTGTCTATTTTTCTTTTCGTTACCTGTCCTTTTGAGGTGTTAGCCACAAAATCATTTCCTAGACCAGTGTTCTGAAGTGTTTTCCCTATGTTTTCTTCTAGTAGGTTTATAGTTCTGGGTCTTAAATTTAAGTCTTTAATCTATCTTGGTTGATTTTTGTGTGTAATGAGAGACAGAGGTCCAGTAATTCTTCCACATATGGATATCCAGTTTTCCCAATACCATGTATTGAAGGGAGTGTCCTTTCCCCAGTGTACATTCTTGGCACCCTTGTTGAAAATCAGTTGCCTATATATGTGTGGCTATACTATGTGGATCAATGTCTGACTTTCACTATTCTATTCCATTGACCTTGTATCTGTTTTTATACCAAACCTTGCTGTTTTGGTTACTGTAGCCTTGTAATATGTTTTGAAGTCAGGTAGTGTGATGCCTCCAGCTTTGTCCATTTTGCTCAGGATTGCTTTGGCTATTTGGACTCTTTTTTGGTTACTGAAATACTAATTTTAGGATTGTTTTTTCTGTTTCTGTGAAAAATGACATTGGTACTTTGATAGAGATTGCATTGAATTTGTAGATTGCTTTGGGCTTATGGTCATTTTAATAATATACATTCTTATGATCCATGACCGTAAGATGTCTTTCTGTATCTTTGTGTCATCTTCAGTTTTTTTATCGGTGTTTTGTAGTTTTACTTATAGGAGTCTTTCACCTCCTTGTTAAATTTATTATTCGATATTTTATATTTTCATAACTATTATAAATGGGATTGCCTTCTTGATTTCATAAAGTTTTATTTCACCAAGTTCATTATTGGTGCATAGAAACATTATGGATTTTTGTATGTTGATTCTCTATTCTGCAACTTTACTGAATATATTTATCATATCTGGGAGTTTTTTGGTGGAGTCTTAAGGGTCTTTTAGATATAAGATCATGTCATCTGCAAAGAGAGATAATTTGACTTCCTCTTTTTCAACTGGGATGCCCTTATTTCTTTCTGTTGCGTGATTGCTCTGGCTAGGACTTTCAGTATTGTGTTGAATAGGAGTAGTGAAACTGGGCATCCTTCCAGTACTATGTTGAATAGGAGTGGTGAGAGTTTTCCAGTTCTTAGAGGAAAGGCTTTTAGTTTTTCCCATTCAGTATGATGATAGCTGTGGGTTTGTCATAAATAGCCTTTATCATGTTGAGGGATGTTCCTTCTATGCCTAGTTTGTTGAGAGTTTTTATCATGGAGAGATGTTGAATTTTTTTTGATACCTTGAACTATATATTTTTATTTGAATAGATAAAAGTAGAATATCCTATTTTCCTTTTGAGCTATGTCATCATATGGCTACAATTATGGATGAAAATGGAAATGTTTCACCCTGACCCATTGCAATTTCTATGTTACACATTTGCTCTTTTTTTTATTATTATTATACTTTAAGTTTTGGGGTACATGTGTAGAATGTGTAGGTTTGTTACATAGGTGTACACATGCCATGGTGGTTTGCTGCACCCATCAACCCATCATCTACATTAGGTATTTCTCCTAATACTATTTCTCCCCAGCCCCCCACCCCACCCCACAACAGGCCCCTGTGTCCATGTGTTCTCATTGTTGAATTCCCACTTACGAGTGAGAACATGCAGTGCTTGGTTTTCTGTTCCTTTGTTACTTTGCTGAGAATGATGGTTTCTGACTTCATTCATGTCCCTGCAAAGGACATGAACTCATCCTTTTTTATGGCTGCATAGTATTCCATTGTGTATATGTGCCACATTTTCTTTATCCAGTCTATCATTGGTGGGCATTTGAGTTGGTTTTAAGTCTTTGCTATTGTGAATAGTGCTGCAATGTGTCTTTATAGTAAAATGATTTATAATCCTTTGGGTATATACCCAGTAATGGGATTGCTGGGTCAAATGGTATTTCCGGTTCTAGATCCTTGAGGAATCGCCACACTGTCTTCGACAATGGTTGAACTAATTTGCACTTCTACCAACAGTGTAAAAGCGTTCCTGTTGCTCCACATCCTCTCCAACATCTGTTGTTTCCTGACTTTTTAATGATTGCCATTTAATGATCGCCATTCTAACTGGTGTGAGAGGGTATCTCATTGTGGTTTTGATTTGCATTTCTCTAAGGACCAGTGATGATGAGCTTTTATTCATATGTTGGCCACATAAATGTCTTCTTTTGAGAAGTGTCTTTTCATACCCTTCACACGCTTTTTGATGGGGTTGTTTTTTTCTTGTAAATTTGTTTAAGTTCCTCGTAGATTCTGGATATTAGCCCTTTGTCAGGTGGATAGATTGCCAAAATTTTCTCCCATTCTTAGGTTGCCTGTTCACTCTGATGATAGTTTCTTTTGCTGTGCAGAAGCTCTTTAGTTTAATTAGATCCCATTTGTCAATTTTGGCTTTTGTTGTCATTGCTTTTGGTGTTTTAGTCATGAAGTGTTTGCCCATGCCTATGTCCTGAATGGTATTGCCTAGGTTTTCTTCTAGGGATTTTATGGTTTTAGGTCTTACGTTTAAGTCTTTAATCCATCTTGAGTTAATTTTTGTATAAGGTGTAAGGAAGGGGTCCAGTTTCAGTTTTCTGCATCTGGCTAGCCAGTTTTCCCAACACTATTTATTAAATAGGGAATCCTTTCCCCATTGCTTGTTTTTGTCAGGTTTGTCAAAGATCAGATGGTTGTAGATGTGTGGCGTTATTTCTGAGGCCTCTGTTCTGTTCCATTGGTCTACATCTCTGTTTTGGTACCAGTACCATGCTATTTTGGTTACTGTAAACTTGTAGTATAGTTTGAAGTCAGGTAGCGTGACGCCTCCAGCTTTGTTCACTGCTTAGGATTGTCTTGGCTATATGGGCTCTCTTTTGGTTCTAAATGAAATTTAAAGTAGTTTTTTCTAAATCTGTGAAGAAAGTCAGTGGTAGCTGGATGGGGATAGCATTGAAACTGTAAATTACATTGGGCAATATGGCCATTTTCACGATACTGATTCTTCCTCTCCATGAACATGGAATGTTTTTACATTCATTTGTGTCCTCTTTGATTTCACTGAGCAGTGGTTTGTAGTTCTCCTTGAAGAGGTCCTTCACATCCCTTGTAAGTTGTATTTCTAGGTATTTTATTCTCTTTGAAGCAATTGTGAATGGAAGTTCATTCCTGATTTGGCTCTCTGCTTGTCTGTTACTGGTGTATAAGAATGCTTGTGATTTTTGCACATTGATTTTGCATTCTGATACTTTGCTGAAGTTGCTTATCAGCTTAAGGAGATTTTGGGCTGAGACGATGGGGTTTTCTAAATATACAATCATGTCATCTGCAAACAGAGACAATTTGACTTCCTCTCTTCCTATTTGAATACCCTTGATTTCTTTCTCTTGCCTGATTGCCCTGGCCAGAACTTCCAACACTATGTTGAATAGGAGTGGTGAGAGAGGGCTCCTTGCCTTGTGCTGGTTTTCAAAGGGAATGCTTCCAGCTTTTGCCCATTCAGTATGATATTGGCTGTGGGTTTCTCATAAGTAGTTCTTATTATTTTGTGATACGTTCCATCAATAGCTAATTTATTGAGAGTTTTTAGCATAAAGCAGTGTTGAATGTTATCAGAGGCCTTTTCTGCATCTGTTGAGATAATCATGTGGTTTTTGTCATTGGTTCTTTTTATGTGATGGATTACATTTATTGATTTGCATATGTTGAACCAGTCTTGCATCCCAGGGATGAAGCCCACTTGATCATGGTGGATAAGCTTTTTGATGTGCTGCTGGATTCGGTTTGCCAGTATTTTATTGAGGATTTTCACATCGATGTTCATCAGGGATATTGGCCTGAAATTTTCTTTTTTTGTTGTGTCTCTGCCAGGTTTTGGTATCAGGATGATACTGGCCTCATAAAATGAGTTAGGGAGGATTCCCTCTTTCTCTGTTGTTTGAAATAGTTTCAGAAGGAATCGTACCAGCTCCTCTTTATACCTCTGGTAGAATTCGGCTGTGAATCCTTCTGGTCCTGGACTTTTTTTGGTTCGTAAGCTATTACTGCCTCAAGTTCAGAACTTGTTATTGTTCTATTCAGGGATTCTACTTCTTCCTGGTTTTAGTCTTGGGAGGGTCTATGTGTCCAGGAATTTACGCATTTCTTCCAGATTTTCTAGTTTACTTGCGTAGAGGTGTTTATTGTATTCTCTGATGGTAGTTTGTATTTCTCTGGGATCAATGGTGATACCCCTTTTATCATTTTTTATTGTGTCTATTTGATTCTTTTCTCTTTTCTTCTTTATTAGTCTCCTAGCAGTCTGTTTTGTTAATCTTTTCAAAAAACAGCTCCTGGATTCATTGATTCTTTTTGGAGGGTTTTTCATGTCTCTGTCTCCTTCAGTTCTGCTCTGATCTTAGTTATTATCTTCTGCTAGCCTTGAATTTGTTTGCTCTTACTTCTCTAGTTCTTTTAATTGTGATGTTAGGGTGTCGATTTTAAGTCTTTCCCACTTTCTGCTGTGAGCATTTAGTGCTATAAATTTCCTTCTCAATACTGCTTTAGCTCTGTCCCAGAGATTCTGGCACGTTGTGTCTTTGTTCTCATTGGTTTCAAAAAACTTATTTATTTCTGCCTTGATTTCATTATTTACCCAGTAGTCATTCAGGAACAAGTTGTTCATTTTCCATGTGCAGTTTTGATTTTCTTAATCCTGAGTTCTAATTTGATTGCACTGTGGTCTGAGAGACTGTTGGTTATGATTTCCATTTTTTGCATTTGCTGAGGAGTGTTTTACTTCCATTTATGTGATCAATTTTAGAATAAGAGTGATGTGGTGCTGAGAAGAATGCATATTCTGTTGATTTGGCTTGGAGAGTTCTGTAGATGTCTATTAGGTCCTCTTGGTCCAGAGCTGAGTTCAAGTCCTTAATATCCTTGTTAATTTTCTCTCTCGATCTGATATTGACAGTGGGGTGTTAAAGTCTCCTACTGTTATTGTGTGGTAGTCTGAGTCTCTTTGTAGGTCTCTAAGAACTTGCTTTATGAATCTGGGTGCTCCTGTATTGGGTACATATATATTTAGGATAGTTAGCTCTTCTTGTTGCATTGATCTCTTTACCATTATGTAGTGGTCTTCTTTGTCTCTTTTGATCTTTGTTGGTTTAAAGTCTGTTTTATCAGAGACTAGGATTGCAACCCCTGCTTTTTGTTTGTTTGTTTGTTTGTTTTTTGCTTTCCATTTGCTTAGTAAATATTCCTCTATTCCTTTATTTTGAGTCTATGTGTGTCTCTGCACGTGATATGGGTCTCCTGAATACAGCACACAGATGGGTCTTGATTCTTTATTCAATTTGCCAGTCTGTGTCTTTTATTTGAGGCATTTAGCCCATTTACATTTAAGGTTAATATTGTTATGTGTGAATTTGATCCTGTCATTATAATGCTAGCTGGTTATTTTGCTCGTTAGTTGATGCAGTGTCTTCATAGTGTTGATGGTCTTTACAGTTTGGTATGCTTTTGCAGTGGCTGGTATTGGTTTTTCCTTTCCATATTTAGTGCTTCCTTCAGGACTTCTTGTAAGGCAGGCCTGGTGGTGACAAAATCTCTAAGCATTTGCTTGTCTGTAAAGGATTTTATTTCTTCTTCGTTTATGAAGCTTAGTTTGGTTGGATATGAATTTCTGGGTTGAAAATTCTTTTCTCTAAGAACGTTGAATATTGGCGCCCACTCTCTTCTGGTTTGTGGGGTTTCTGCTGAGAGATCCGCTGTTAGTCTAATGGGCTTCCCTTTGTGGGTAACCCGACCTTTCTCTCTGGCTGCCCTTAACATTTTTTCCTTCATTTCAACCTTGGTGAATCTGACGATTATGTGTCTTGGGGTTGCTCTTCTCGAGGAGTATCTTTGTGGTGTTCTCTGTATTTCCCAAATTTGAATGTTGGCCTGTCTTGCTAGGTTGGGAAAGTTCTCCTGGATAATATCCTAAAGAATGTTTTCCAACTTGATTCCATTCTCCCTGTCACTTTCAAGTACACCAATCAAACATAGGTTTGGTCTTTTCATATAGTCCCATATTTCTTGGAGCCTTTGTTCATTCCTTTTCATTATCTTTTCTCTAATCTTGTCTTCACGCTTTATTTCATTAAGTTGATCTACAATCTCTGATATCCTTTCTTCCACTTGATCAGTTCAGCTGTTGATACTTGTGTATATTTCACAAAGTTCTTGTGCCGTGTTTTTCGGCTCCATCAGGTCATTTATGTTCTTCTCTAAACTGGTTATTCTAGTTAGCAATTCCTCTAACCTTTTTTCAAGGTTCTTAGTTTCCTTGCACTGGGTTAGAACATGCTCCTTTAGCTCAGAGGAGTTTGTTATTATCTACCTTCTGAAGCCTACTTCTGTCAATTCGTCAAAGTCATTCTCCATCCAGTTTGTTCTCTTGGAATTGTCAGCCTTTTTGTACTGGTTTTTCTTCATCTTCGTGGATTTATCTACCTTTGGTCTTTGATGTTGGTGACCTGCAGATGGGGTTTCTGTGTGGACGTCCTTTTTGTGGATGTTGATGCTATTCTTTTCTGTTTGTTAGTTTTCCTTCTAACAGGCCCTTCTGCCGCAGGTCTGCTGGAGTTTGCTGGAGGTCCACTCCAGACCCTATTTGCATGGGTATCACCAGCGGAGGCTGCAGAATAGCAAAGATTGCTGCCCGTTCCTTCCTCTGGAAGCTTCATCCCAGAGGGGCACCTGCCAGATGCCAGCCGGAGCACTCCCGTATGAGATGTCTGTCAACCCCTGCTGGGAGATATCTCCCATTCAGGAGGCACGGAACTCAGGGACCCACTTGAGGAGGCGGTCTGTCCTTTAGCAGAGCTTGAGCGCTGTGCTGGGATAGCCGCTGCTCTCTTCAGAGCTGGCAGGCAGGAACGTTTAAGTCTGCTGAAGCTGAGCCCACAGCCACCCCTTCCCCCAGGTGCTCAGTCCCAAGGAGATGGGAATTTTATCTATAAGCCCCTGGCTGGGGCTGCTGCCTTTCCTTCAGAGATGCCCTGCCCAGAGAGGAGGAATCCAGAGAGGCAGTCTGGCTACAGTGACTTTGGGGAAGTGCGGTGGGCTCTGCCCAGTTCAAACTTTCTGGCCGCTTTGTTTACACAGTGAGGGGAAAACTGCCTACTCAAGCCTCAGTAATGGCAGACACCCCTCCCTTCACCAAGCTTGAGTGTCCCATGTCAACTTCAGACTGCTGTGCTGGCAGCAAGAATTTCAAGCCAGTAGATCTTAGCTTGCTGGGCTCCGTGGGTGTGGAATATGCTGAGCTAGACCACTTGCCTCCCTGGCTTCAGCCACCTTTCCTGGGGAGTGAACAGTTATGCCTCGCTGGCGTTCCAGGCAACACTGGGGTATGAAAAAAATCTCCCGCACCTAGCTCAGTGTCTGCCCAAATGACCACCGTTTTGTGCTTGAAACCCAGGGCCCTGGTGGCATAGGCACCCAAGGGAATCTCCTGGTCTGCAGATTGCGAAGACTGTGGGAAAAGCGTAGTATCTGGGCCGGAGTGCACCGTTCCTCATGGCACAGTCCCTCACGGCTTCCCTTGGCTAGGGGAGGGAGTTCCCCGACCCCTTGTGCTTCTTGGATGAGGCAACACCCCACCCTGCTTTGGCTTGCCCTCTGTGGGCTGCACCCACTGTCTAACCAGTCCCAATGAGATGCACCGGGTACCTCAGTTGGAAATGCAGAAATCACCCACCTTCTTCATTGATCTCACTGGGAGCCACAGACCAGCGCTGTTCCTATTTGGTCATCTTGCCAACCACCCTGAGATGTTGAATTTTATCACATGCTTTTTTTATCAGATGCTTTCTCTGCATCTATTAAGGTGATCATGTGGCTTTTGTTCTTCATTCTGTTGATGGAATGTTTCATGTTTATTGATTCGCATGCATTGAATCATCATCGCATCCCTGGGATAAATCCCACTTGATCATGGTGTATTATCTTTTTGATGTGATGTTTGATTTGGTTTGCTAGTATTTCATTGAGGATTTTTGCATCTGTGATCATCAGGGATGTTATCCTGCAGTTTTGTTTTTTTTTGTTGAGTCCTTGTCAGGTTTTGGTATCAGGGTAATGCTGGCCTTATAGAATGAGTTAGAGAGAATTCCCTCCTCTTGAACTTTTTGGCATAGTTTGAGAAGTGATGTTAGTTCTTCTCTGTAAGTTGCATGGAGTTCTGCAGCGAAGCCAGCTGATTCTGGGCATTGTTTTGGTTTTGTTGGGAGACTTTATTACTGATTCAATCCCACTACTCATTACTGGCCTGTTCAGGTTTCCTATTTCTTCCTGATTCAGTCTTGGTAGGTTGCATGTGTCCTGGGATTTATCCATTTCTTCTAGGTTTTCCAGTTTATTAGCGTATAGTTGTTAATAATATTTCTATGGTCACTTCTTCCAATTTTTAGATTTGCTTTAATATGCAAGGACTTTTTCCTGAGGATGTATCTATGGTGTTGGTTGGGCAGGGCACTTTGACTTTGATTATGGGTACATTCAGTAGTGTAGTTTGTATAATTTCTTTAGCTAGAAACAGCATCAACCATGTCTGTATTTTTCTTCGTGGCTCAGGGTGTAGTTGTTATAGAGGCTGTGGTGAAGTTTTGCTGGGCATGGGGACTCCAGGTGGACTAGTCCTTGTTTTCGAGTGGTGTCACCAGTGGGTGAAGCATGCCTGTCCTTTGGCCCCAAGACAGTGTATTCATTAAGTTATATTTTTAAAAATTTATTTTTTAAAAAAATTTATTTTATTCTGCATGCATATACTTAAAGGCATAAGTACTTCTGTAGTAAATATGAGCTGTCAAGAATACCAGTTGTAAGTTATATCAGATTTGAATTAAAACAAAGATAACGATAGCACATATGTAATATAAAACTTGACCTTTTCTATTTTTCAAATATTTTCAGATCTGGTAGCTCAGCGAGGAGAAAGATTGGAATTATTGATTGACAAAACAGAAAATCTCGTGGATTCTGTAAGTGTGGAATCTGATAATATTTTTTAGGATGTAAAGTGGAGAAAGTATGGATGATGGCTAACATAATTGGGAAATGCCTTGAATTCAAAAATTTGGGGTTTTTTTTTTTCCTTTCTCATTTCCATTATGTGATTACTTTGTAATAATGAGGATAACAGTGAGGCACAGAAAAAAAAAAAAATCATCCCCTAATAGCCATTAAGATAGCTTTGGTTTGGAAAACATACTTAGTATACAGAAACAATTTTCTAAAGCTTTGGATTGAGGCCTATATGATTTAGCACCTCAACTACATGTACCAGTCTGTTCACTTTACAAATTTGTAAAACATGAAGCAAATGTGCAAGGCATTTGTGACCCAATATGAATCCTGAAAACTGGACAATTCACTTTCTTGCTTATACTGATAGTTTCATCTTGCCTTGTATCAATCAAGAGACATGGATTGGAAAGGGCCAATAAATAAGCCTTAAAGGAGACAGTGTATCCTTGTGAGTTGCTTATACTATGGTTCCATATGTCCTCACATTTTCAAAGCAGTTACTGTGAATGAAAGTTTTAAGGAAAGATGACAGATGTATGGTGAACAGAAGGAGGACAGAGATCAGCTACGATTTGGGTCTACACAATTATAAATTTAAATGTACAGTACAGGTTTACACCTTGAAACAAAACAGTGATTGATTATGGTCGTTGTGACTGACAGCTGAATTGTAGTGGTTAAGAACACAAGCTCTAGTATCAGTTTGCCTGGATTTGAATCCCACCTCTGCTACTTACTAGTTGTGTGACCTTAGGCAAATGACTTAACCTATTTGTGCCTCAGTCATCATCTTCTGTAAAATGAAGATGTACCCACTTCAGAGCATTTTAAGGATTAAATCAGATAATGCATGTAGAGTGCCTAACACAGTAACAAAGATACATAGTAAGAGCTATTTAAATGTTCGTCGTTATTGTTAATTTTACAGAGACATCTTTTAGCAGCAGGTTTTAGGATATACGGTCTACTATCAGGTTTTCTAGGAGTTTATAAACAGTTTTTTCATCAAAGCATGTGGTAATTGGAGGAAGGATGGTACCATACAGGAAGTCAAAACACCTGGATTCTAGATCTCACTTTGTGACCCATTGCTGGGGGGGAAAGAAAACAGAGAAGTATCTGATTCCAGATCTGCAGAACAATACCTTTGATACTTCCAGACTGTCTCTTAGTTATTCTTAATTCTTGAGGATTACCCTGCTTAGCTGGAATAGTCTGTCTTTGACCAATACTAGTATAATCTGTACTTTCCAAATAAAAGTCTTAATTTTGTTGACTTCATGACTGAAAACAACAGAAGGTACTAATGAACTAACAGGTATCTCTCTTTATGGTAGAATAACATATATGCAGCAAATTATATCAAGTGTACTACTTTTAAGTTATAGCTCAGTTATTTTTCATGTGTATCTATACCCTGTAACCACCACCCAGATCTAGATAGAAAACATTTCCAACACCCCAGAAGGCTGCCTCATACCCCTTCCAGTTAATAATCCCCAATAGATGTAATTATGTTTCTGACTTATATCACCATAGATAGTATTTTGCCTGTTCTTAAAATTTATTTGTCTCTGGCCTCTTTCACTCACCATTATGCCTGTGAGATTCATCCACTTTTTTAATTATAGTTATCACTTATGTTTTGTTGTTTTGTATTATTTCATTATACAAATCTACCACAATTTGTTTATCCGTTCTTCTCTGTGGGGCTTTATTTCTGGATTCTCTATTTTGTTCCGTTGGTCAGTTTGTCTACCTTTATGCCAGTGCCACGCAGTGTTGATTACTATAACTTTATAGAATTCTTGAAATTAAGTAGTGTAAGTCTTCCAACTATATTCTTGTCCAATATTGTCTTCACTCTTTTAGGTGCTTTGCATTTCCATGTATGTTTTAGAATAAGCTTGTTTTCCATCTCTCAACCCCACAACAATGTGTATCTTTGTGACTGCATTTAATGTATAGGTCAATTTAGGGAACATTGGTATCTTGACAGTATAGAGTTTTTTGGTCCGTGAACATGACATGTCTCTGCTTTTGCTTAGGATTTAAAAAATTTTTCTCAGCAGTATTTTTTAGTTTTTGATGTACAGGTCTTGCACATATTTGTTAAATTTGCCCTTGAGAATATCATGCTTTTGTATTGTGTAACAAATTTTGAAATTTTGTTTTTAATTCTTTATTGCTAGTATATGGAAAGAAAGTTGGTTATTGTATATTGACCTTGTTTTTATCCTGCAATCTTAGAAAAATTCATTTACCGGTTCTGGTTACTGCTTTGTACATTGCTGCCTTTTATTTTCCTTGCCTTATTCTGGCTAGAACCTTCTACACAATACTGAATACAAATGATAACAGTGAACATCCTTGCCTGTTGATCATCTAGTGGGGAAAAATTCTATATTTTTTGAAAAAAAAAATTCATTGTTAAGTTTGTGGTTTACTGTAGATTTTTTTGTAGGTACCCTTTAATAGGTGGAAGAATTCCCTTTGATTCCTCATTTGAGAGTTATATTCATGATTTTATCAAATGCTTTTTCTCCATTTATTGAGATTTTTGTTTGGTTTTTGTCCTTTATTCAGTTAGTGTGGCAAATTACATTGCTTTTTGAATGTTAAACCAACTTTGTATTTCTGCAAGGTCATGACTTATTATCCTTCTTATCTAACACTTTATTGGATTTGCTATTGTTTTGTTCAGGAATTTGGCATCTATGTTTATAATAGATACTGGTCTGTAATTTATTTTTGTTTTTAGGTTTTGGTATCAGGAATATGCTGGCCTCATTAAACAAGTTGGGAAATGTTAACCTCTCTGTCTTCTGAGTTTAGGTGCTATTGGTATTATCTGTTGTAGATGTTTGGAAGAATTTACTAGTAAAGCAGATTGGGCCTCGAGTTTTCTTCGTTAGAAAATTTAAAATCTGCCATCTTGCTGTTTGTTTCCTATTTGTCCCACCTAGTCTTTGTTCCCTCTTTTTTTTGCCTTCCATTGGATTTAGTACATTGTTATTCCATTATGTCTCCTTTGTCAGTTTATTAGCTATAGCTCCATTTTGTCATTTTCTGATTGCTTTAGGGTTTACAGTACATCTTTGATTTATAATCTCCCTTAAAGTGGCATTTTTCCACTTCATGAAGAGATAAGAACATTATAATAGTATACTTCTATCTGTTTCTTCTTGGCCTTTATGCTATTGTTGACATATTTTTATTTACACATATATTAAAAACTTCAGAATACATTGTTAACTTTTTTGTTTAAAGAGTTATCTTTTAAAGAGATTTAAATAATAAGGGAAGTCTCTTCTATTTACCTATGTATCTACCATTTCAGTGCTCTTAATTCTTTTGTGTAGGCCGAGTTTCTATCTGATGTTATTTTCTTTCTGCCTGTATGCTGTAATTTAACATATAATCTTCCGTTGTAGTTCAAGTGTGTAGGTCTACTGGAAATGAATTATTTCAGGTTTGATATGTCTGAAAAGTTTTTATTTCACTTCCTTTTCTTTTGAAAGATATTTTCACTGAGTATAGAATTCTAGGTCAGTGATTTTTTTTTTTCTTTTAATACTTGATGAACGGTGGTTCATCACTGTCTTTTACATTGTTTCTGACAAGAATTCTGCTGTCATTCTTACATACATAAAGTGTATTTTTTTTTCTTCTGGATGCTTTAAAGATTTTCTCTTTATCATTGGTTTTAAGAAATTTTATAATATATATGCCTTGATATATATTTCTTTATGTTTCTTTGGCTTTGAGTTTGTTGTAGTTTTTATGAAATTATGAAAATCTTTAGCTCTTTCTACGCTTCCAGTTACATCTATATTAAGCCACTTGAAGCTGTCCCACAGCTCACTGATGCTTTGTTCATTTTTCAGTCTTCTTTCCACTGTGTTTCATTTTTTTTTTTTAATGGTTTCTATTGCTATGTCTTCAAGTTTACTTATCTTTTCTTCTGCAGTTTGCAATCTGTTGTTTCTGTCCTGTGTATGTTTTATCTTTACAAGTTTGTTTTGGATCTTTTTTATATCTTCCATGTGTCTCCTTAACATGTGCATACTTTCCTCTACCTTCTTGAGTATACGAAGTGTATTTATAATTGACGTGCTTATTCTACTTACATGTAATGCAAATTTTGATAGTTAGGTGTAAGTATCTTGCTCTTTGTTTTTTATTTGCTCCATCCCCATCCTCTTCTTTTTTATTTTGATTGCTCAGGTACTTTTTAAATTTTTTTTTTAAAACCATCTCTATTTGTTTTTTAACACCTCTATTGAGAAATAACTCACAGACCATACAAACTGCCCATTTAAAGGGTACACTTCAGTGGAATTTAGTATATTACTTTATTAAAATTGTGGTAAAATATGTATAACATAAAATTTTGCCATTTTAACCTTTTTAAAGTGCACAATTCAGTGGTGTTAATTACATCCACAATGTTGTGTAACCATCATTACTACCTGTTTCCAAAACCTTTTTATCACCCCCTAACAAAAACTCTGTAACCACTAAGTAATAATAACTCCCCATTCTCCTTACTCTCAGTCCCTGGTAACTCTAATCTACTTTCTGTCTCTGTGAATTTGCCTATTCTAGATATGTCATATAAGTGGGATCATACAAAATTTGCCCTTTTGTGTCTGGCTTATTTCACTAAGCATAATACTTTATTGCTTAAAAAAAAAAATGCTAACAATCACCTGAGCCTTCAGTGAATCTTAATCTTTTTTTTGCTGGGTGGAGGGTCTCACCTTGATGTTAATGGCTACTGACTGATCGATCAGGCTGGTGGTTGCTGAAGGTTGTGGTGGCTGTGGCAATTTCTTAAAATAAGACAACAGTAAAGTTTACCACATTGATTGACTCTTTCACAAAAGATTTCTCTGTAGTATGTGTTGCTGTTTGATAGCAATTTACCGACAATAGGACTTCTTTCAGAATTGAAGTCAGTCCTCTCAAATCCTGCTACAGCTGAGTTGATGTAATTTTCTAAATTTTTGTTGTCATTTCAACAGTGTTCACAGCATCTTCACCAGGAGTAGTTGCCATCTCAATGAGTAGTTGCCATCTCATTTTCCTCATTCATTAAAGTTTTATAAGAAACTGCAGCAGTTCAGTCATGTCTTCAGGCTCCAGTTCTAATTCTAGTTCTCTTCTGTTTCTACCACATGTGCAGTTACTTGCTCCACTGAAGTCTTGAACCCCTCAAAATCATTTGTGAGGGTTGTAGTCAGCTTCTTGCAAACACCTGTTAATGTTTCTATTTTGACTTCCTCCCACGAATCATGAATGTTTTTAATGGCATCTAGAATGACGAATCCTTTGTAGAAGGTCTTCACTTTACTTTGCCCAGATCTATCAGAGGAATCATTATCTATGGCAGCTATACTAAATGTTTTTCTTAAATGATAAGACTTGAAAGTTGAAATCACTCCTTGATTCATGGGCAGCAGAATGGATGTTATATTAGCAGGTGTGAACCCCGAAAGTCTGAGACAGGTCTCAGTCGATTTAGAAAGTTTATTTTGCCAAAGTTGAGAGTGCACACCCGTGACACAGCCCCAGGAAGTCCTGACAACATGTGCCCAAGGTGGTCAGAGCCCAGTTTGGTTTTATGCATTCTAGGGAGACATGAGACATCAGTCAACATATGCAAGATGAACATTGGTTCAGCCTGGAAAGGCGGGACAACTCGAAGCAAAGGCAGGAAGACTCGAAGTGGGGAAGGGGCTTCCAGGTCTTAGATAGGTAAGAGACAAATGGTTGTATTCTTTTGAGTTTCTGATGAACCTCTCCAAAGGAGGCAATCAGGTACGCATTTATCTCAATGAGCAGAAAGGTGACTTTGAATAGAATGGGAGGCAGATTGGCCATAAGCAGTTCCCAGCTTGACTTTTCCCTTTAGCTTAGTGATTTGGGGGCCCCAAGATTTATTTTCCTTTCACACAGGCATGAAACCAACATTTATCTCCTCATACGTCTCCATCAGAGCTCTTGAGTGACTAGGTTCATTGTCGATGAGCAGGAATACTTTGAAAGGAATCTTTTCTTTTTGAGCAGCAGATCTCCACAGATCTTCTGTACACCATCCTGTAAACAGATGTGCTATCTTCCAGGTTTGTTGTTCCATTTCAAGAGCACAGGCAGAGTAGATTTAGCATAATTCTTAAGGGCCCTAGATTTTCAGAATGGTAAATTACCATTGGCTTCAGCTTAGTCATCAGCTGCATTGGTCCCTAATAAAAGTCAGCTTATCCTTTGAAGCTTTGAAGCCAGGTATTGGCTTCTCTCTATGAAAGTCCTAGATGGCATCTTCTTCCAAAAGAACGGTGTTTTGTTTACATTGAAAACAATCTGTTGTTTAGTATAGCCACCTCTATCAATCTGAGCTAGGTCTCCTGGATAACTTACTATGGCTTCTCTGTCAGCACTTGCTGTTTCACCTTGTACTTTCATGTTATAGAGGTGGCTTCTTTCCTTAAACCTCATGAACCAACTTCTGCTAGCTTTAAACTTTTCTTCTCCACCTTCCTTGCCTCTCTCAGTCTTCATAGACTTGAAGAGTTAGGGCCTTGCTCTGGATTAGGCTTTGGCCTAAGGAAATGTTATGGCTGGTTTAATCTTCTATCCAGACCCCTGAAACATTCTCCATGTCAGCAGTAAGGCTGTTTTGCTTTCTTTTTTTTTGTTTTTGTTTGTTTTTTGTTTGTTTTTTTTTTTTTGAGACGGAGTCTCGATCTGTCACCCAGGCTGGAGTGCAGTGGCCGGATCTCAGCTCACTGCAAGCTCCGCCTCCCGGGTTTACGCCATTCTCCTGCCTCAGCCTCCCGAGTAGCTGGGACTACAGGCGCCCGCCACCTCGCCCGGCTAGTTTTTTGTATTTTTTTTTAGTAGAGACGGGGTTTCACCGTGTTAGCCAGGATGGTCTCGATCTCCTGACCTCGTGATCCGCCCGTCTCGGCCTCCCAAAGTGCTGGGATTACAGGCTTGAGCCACCGTGCCCGGCCTGTTTTGCTTTCTTATGTGTGTGTTCACTAGAGTAGCACTCCTAATTTCCTTCAAGAACTGTTCCTTTGCATTCACAACTTGGTTAACTGTTTGTCACAGGACACCTAACTTTAGACCCATCTCAGCTTTCAACATGCCTTACTCACTAAGCTTAATTATTTTTATCTTTTGATTTAAAGCAAGGGATGTGTGACTTTTCCTTTCACTTGAATTCATAGATGCCATTGTAAGGTTATTAATTGGCCAAATTTCAATATTGTGTCTCGGCAAATAGGGAGGCCTGAGACGGAGAGAGAGAAGAGAATAGCTGGTCAGTGGACCAGTTAGAACACACAGCATTTATCAGTTAGCTCCGTCGTCTTATATAGGCACAGTTTATGGCACCCTAAAACAATCACAATAGTAACATCAAAAGGTCACAGATCGTCATAACAGATAGAATGAAAATAATGAAAAGTTTGAAATCTTATAAGAAGTACCAAAACGCAGACATGAAGTGACCACATGCTGTTAGAAAAATGGTGCTGCCGCATGTCCTCACTCATAAGTGGGAGCTGAACAGTGAGAACACGTGGACACACGGAGGGCAACATCACACACCGGGGCCTGTCGGGGAGTCGGGGGCTAGGGGAGGGAGAGAGCATTAGGAGAAATATCTAATGTAGATGACAGGTTGATGGGTGCAGCAAACCACCATGGCACATATATACCTATATAAGAAACCTGCATGTTCTGCACATGTATCCCAGAACTTAAAGTATAATAATAATAATAATAATAAAAAGAAACAAGAAGTACAGGCCAAGCAGAAAAAAACACCAGAAAAATGGTGCTGATAGTCTCATCATGGGGTTTCCACAGACCTTTGATTTGAAAAAAAACAAAAACAAAAAAACACCAGTATCCATGAAGTGCGATAACGTGAAGTACAATAAAAGGAGATAGGCCTGCAATTCTTTCTGTTGTTCTTTATTGTTTTCTGCAGTTCTGTTTCCATGTATGATTTTTGTTGCTTCAAACTGAAGTTCTTTTATTGTTTGTTACAATGTTGATCCTTATGAGAGATTCTCTAAGCTTTTGTCTGAAAATCTGTTTCATCATTTTTTTGAAGAATACTTTATAGTTTTTTAGTTTTTCACAATGTCAATTAAAAAAAAATTTTGTTAGTGCTTCAAAAATGCCATTCCATTTTTCTTTGGCTTTCATATGTTCTTGGAGAGATTGTCATCTCCCTTAGTCTTACTTGAAAAATAATGATTCTTACCCCACCTTTGGCTGTTTTTGTTATTGTTATTGTTGTTGTTTTTGTTTTTGTTTTTGTTTTCAGACAGAGTCTCGCTCTGTCGCCCGGGCTGGAGTGCAGTGGCCGGATCTCAGCTCACTGCAAGGTCCGCCTCCAGGGTCTCCTGCCTCAGCCTCCGGAGTAGCTGGGAGTACAGGCACCCGCCACCTCGCCCGGCTAGTTCTTTGTATTTTTTTTTTTTTTTTAGTAGAGACGGGGTTTCACCATGTTGGCCAGGATGGTCTCGATCTCCTGACCTCGTGATCCGCCTGTCTCGGCCTCCCAAAGTGCTGGGATTACAGGCTTGAGCCACCGTGCCCGGCCAGTTTTGTTTTTTTAAGACAGAGTCTCTCTCTGTCACCCAGGCTGGAGTGCAGGGGCATGATCATGGCTTACTGCTGCCTCCACCTCCCGGGCTCAAGTGATCCTCCTGCCTTGCCTCAGCCTCCCAAGTAGGACCACAGGCATACGCCATCACACTTAGCTAATTTTTTAAATTTTTCTTAGAGACAGGGGTCTCCCTATGTTGCTCTGGCTGGTCTCAAACTCCCAGGCTCAAGTGATCCTCCCACCTTGGCTTCCCAAAGTGCTGGAAATATAGGCATGAGCCACCACACCTGGCCCCCTTTGGCTGGTTTTAAGAGTGTCTTTTTATATTTGGTTTTCAACTTTTTATATATGGTTATTAGCTTTCTGTGGCCGCTATCACAAATTATCACAAATCTGGTGGCTTAAAACAACAAAAATTTATTTTCTCCCACTACTGGATTTCAGAAGTTCAAAATTAGTTTAACTGGGCTGAAATTAAGGTGTTAGCAGGGCTACACTCCTTCCAGAGGCTCTAGGAGAGCATCTGTTCCGTGCCTCTTCCAACTTCAGGTAGCTGCCAGTATTTCTTGACTTGTGGCTGTATCATTGTAGTCTCTGGCTCCATGTTCACATTACCTTCTCCTTTGCATGTGTGTCAAGTCTCCATCTACTTTCCTTCTATAGAGACATTTGTGATGTCATTTAGGGCTCATATGTATAATCCAGGATATGCTCTTCATCTCAAGATTCTTGACATAATCACATCTGTAAAGACCCTTTTTCCAGATAATATCACATGTGTCACATTCACAGGGATTAGGACACGGGCATATCTTAGGGCAACATCTAACAATTGTTCTTTGTAGGTGAACTTGTTTTAAACAGGTGGTTTGTCAGTGTTCAGGTGTTGACCTGAAGATGGTGGAGGAATCTCCATTACAACCTGTTGAATCACACAACTATGTTCGGCTTTATTAGTTTCATTCCTCACTGCTTTTTCTCATCTACATTATCTTCCTCTTTCTTGAATTATGTATTGTGAATTAGTCTTCGTAGTATATCCTCACACATTTTCTTCATATGAGTTTGTGGGTGATAATCCCTTCAAGAACAAAAGCGTTAGTTTGGTCTCATATTTGAACAATGTTTTGACTGGTGTAGAAGTCTAGGGTTAAGATCATTTTCTCTCAAAATTCTCTGAATATTGCCGCATTTCAGTGCATGAAGAGTTTAGGCATCTTAAGAAGTTCAACAACTATATAGCTTACACGTTTTTTATTTGGGCCAAGTTTGAGGACTGCAACCCAGAACCATAGATTCAAGTTGCTCTGAATATGTGTTCTAATTAGCAGCCGTTACAAGTAGGTTTTTAAAGGAAAAAAGGAGAGGCAGTATCTAATTTGTTTACCAAGAATTTACATTAAAATAACATAAGCTATGGATTGGCTATACATTGTCCTTTTTATCACAGATTCCAGGAACATGAAGATAATGGTTGAGGGAGCTAGTCAGCAACACAATGCCTTTAAACAGTTGCCCCTCTGGGCATTGTGTGGGGGGTGTGACTGAAGTCCCCATACTCATGTCTTCTGGGCCTGATAAATTTTATATACCTCACATAGCTCAGGCTGCTCTGAGCTGTTTTTCTTTTCTCATTTCCCCCTTTTGATCAAAATTTTTCTCTTCTGAAAGCATTGATGATTAGCATTTTAGATGGAAGTGTATCCCATGTCACTGGGGAGGCTTATTCCCAGATATTCTTGTCCCATGTTGGATGGAAAGAGGTAAAAAAGGTACTGTGGCTTAAAGAACTTAATGAGGTCTCAAGGCTAAATTGATTGGCAACACAGAGGGACAGAGCAACAGGATCTCAGTCAAGCCATCCACTCATGATGGAGCCATGGCATGAACAACTATACAGTTTACTCAAGTCCACCCTCACTTATGACACCAACTGCAAGTTTGGGGATTCCCCAAACCACCCTCAGATTTGATAGTTCATTAGAAGGATTTATAATACTCCATGAACACTGTTATACTCACAGTTATGGTTTATTACAGGCAAATTTTACGTAGTAAGACCAGCCAAGGGAAAAAGTGCATAGGGTGGAGTTTGGGAAGATACCAAATGTAGAGCTTCTGTTGTCCTCTTCCCATGGAGTCAGGACACATTACTCTCTTGGCATCAATGTGTGACAAAATGTACAGAGCATTGCCCAATAGGGAAGCTTACCCAAGCCTTAGTGTTCAGAGTTTTTATTGGGGTTTTATTATGTAGGCATTATTGACTGACTGCCCTCTGGCTTGATCTCAATCTCCAGCTCCACTGGCTGTGATCCACAACCTCCTAAATCACATAGTTATTTTTTTCTGGAGTGTCTTTTCCCCCACCCTAAATCACATTGTTACTATCTAGATTACAATCTATTAGAAAAATAAATCAAGGCTGTGCATGGTGGCTCGTACCTATAATCCTAATATGTCGGGAGACCAAAGCCAAAAGATCTCTAAAATCCAGAAGTTCAAGACCAGCCTGGGCAACAAAGTGAGACCTTATCTCTACAAAACCAAAAAAAAAAAAAAAAATTAGGTATGGTGGGGTGCGCCTGTAGTCCTAGCTACTTGGGAGGCTGAAGATGGAGAATTGCTTGAACCCAGGAATTCAGAGCTGCAGAGAGCTATGATCATACCACTGCACTCCAGGCTGGGTTACAGAGGGGTGACCTCCATCTCAAAAAAATAAAATAAATTTTTTTTAAATCCCATAGCATCAAAAAGAGTAAAATATGAATATATTTTAACCAAGGATGTAAAAAAATGTGCACACTGATGAAAGAAATTGAAGAAGACACAAATCAATGGAAAGATATTCTATGTTTGAATCAATATTATTAAAATGTTCATACTGCCCAAAGCAATACACAGATTCAACACAATCCCTATTGAAATTCCAATGGCATTTTTCACAGAATAGAAAAAACAATTCTAAAATGTGGATGAAACTAGAAGACATTATATTAAGTGAAATATACCAGATACAGATGGACAAATACTGTATGATTTCACTTATATATGGGATCTAAGAAAAATGTTGATTTCAGAAAAGCAGAGAGAGAACAGTGGTTGCCAGGGGGTGGGAGACATGGAGAGATGTTGGTCAAAGTGTATAAGCTTACAGTTATAAGATGAATAAGTTCTGGATATTGGACATACAGCATGGCAACTATAGTTAATAATAATGTATTGAATATTTGAAATATGCTATAAGAATAGATCTTAAGCATTCTCACCACACACCCAAACAAGTAACTATATGAGGTGATGGATATTTTACTTAGCTTGATTGTGGTAATCATTTCATGGTGTATACATGTATGAGAATATCACATTGTATACCTTGAATATATACCATTTTTATTTGCCAATTATACTTCAAGGCAGAAAAAAATAAAATTAGAGTAGAAACATAAGCTTGAAGTTCTGAAATGTTACTAAAAGTGTAACATTTGCCTTTTTTCAATATTCTTGCCACATGGTAGGTAGGTCCTTTTAGTCTGAAGATTCAAGTATTTCTTATTTGGGGGATATTTTCTTCAGTCAGTCCTTTGATTATTGATCTTTCTCTTTTGGTTGTATTCTCTCCTGTGACTGCTAATAGGTCTGTTGATTTTATAAATTGATCCTGGATTTGCTTGATCATTTTTCCATGTATCTTACATCTTCTTTCATGATTTACAACCTAGACATTTTGCTCTGTTTTCAGAGCAATTTTTTTGAATTGCTACTGCAGAAGCTGCTTTTGCTCATTTATGTTCTGCTTTTAAAAAATTATGCCAGTCATTTTATTAAAATGCAGTTTTTGGAATATTGTCTTATGTTATCTAATTTTTTTATGTCCTCTGATGACTTTGTGTGAAATTAGTGCAATTATGTCTTGTATCTGAGGATACTTATTAGACATTTTTTATTACTATTATTCTATCTTGTTTCCCATATTAACTTAGTTCCATTAAGGACTGTTTGCCCCCATTGCTTTTTTTGTCTCCACACTTTAAGCACTATTTCTTCTCAAAAGTTCTTGTCCATATGTATATTCTATTCAACATATATATTTAGCTCCAGATGTAATCAGTTTTGGTCTGTGCCTCCAGGTGGCATCCTGTGCACTCTTCATCAAGTGAAACCCAAAGGCCGGTGCCCCTGTCAGTTGTTCTACCGCAGAGACTTTGTGGAGTATGTGGTTGGAGATTAATCTATGGTTAAGGGAGTGTTTTTTTTTAAAACCAGTATGTTGAAGTATGATATACATAAGTGCGTCCACTGTGAGCATACAACTTGTATTTTCACAAAGCAAACATACCATGTAGAACCAACAGCCAGATTAAGAACTACAGCATGAACAGTACCCCAGAAGCTCCCTTTTGCCTTCTTTTAGTCACTACTCCCCTCCAAAGGTGGCCACTGTCTTGATTTCTCCCACATAGATTAATAAAATACAGCAGGGGCCTAGAGTGGTGGCACACACCTATAGTCCCAGCTACTTGGGAGGCTGAGGTGGGAGGATCGTTGGAGCCCAGGAGGTCGAAGCTGCAGTGAGTCGTAATTGTGCCACGGCACTCCAGCTGGGGTGACAGAGCAAGACCCTGTCTCAAAGTAAATAATAAAATATAGCAGGTACTCTGTTTTTGTCAAGTTTCTATTGCTCAAAATGATGTTTATGAGATTCATCTGTGGTAAATTGTGTAAATGTAGTAGTAGATTGTGAATTGTCATTGCTGTATTGTATACCATGTTATGACTCTCCTACAATTTATTTATGCATTGTACAGTTGATGGGCATTTGGGTGGTTTCCAGTTTAAGGTATGAAACGTAGTGCTGTCCAGAACATTTTTGTATATGTCTTTTGGTGAATTTGTGCATAAATCTGTTGGGTACATACCCAGAGTGGAATTGCTGGATTATTAGGGAGTTTTGTTGGTTGGTTGATTGGTTGCCTTTTTGTTTTAAACTCCTTATATCCTGGTGGGAATCGTTCGGTAGATACTGAGAAATTGATGAGGCAAAAGAAAATGGATAGCAGAAGGAATGATGTTCTATGGGTTTTGGCCCTCACAAAAGTAAATACATATCTTCCTACGGAAATCAAACAGGTTTTTATGGCTCAAAGCCCCAGAATTATACTGGGCAGAATAGGCAAATGTGCTTGCAGTCAGCTGGCTTTAAAGGAGCCTTTCTTATTGGAAGTATAGAGAGGAAAATGCTTTTCCACTAGGGGAAGAACCACTTCTGGTGCTCAACATCATGTGCATTGCTGCAGTGGAGAAGAAAAAAGAGGGAAGCCTTTTAACTGGGCTCATACTGCTTGTGATAGGCCTGGCAGAGTCTTGCTTTTGGCAGCTATTGAGTATGAATGGCCGGTCTCTACTTGTAAAGAGAGATCATTGGACTTAAACAGAATTAATGGAAGTAAAATGTTCGCAGGTTGTTCTTGCAAATCATTCATGTAGTCAGTGCCAGGGGTTAAACAAGTCTTGTCTCTTTTCTAGTCTGTCACCTTCAAAACTACCAGCAGAAATCTCGCTCGAGCCATGTGTATGAAGAACCTCAAGCTCACGATCATTATCATCATCGTATCAATTGTAAGTTTTTGTCCTTTTAGTGTACGGCTGTATTTTTCAGTCTCTAAGAAATTAGGTACTAGAATTCTCTCTCGATGATTAACACTCTGAAATGAGCTACATAGGTCTTTTAATAGTGAAACACATGACCAGGCGGTGGCTTTCCTAGGAAGTCACATAGGAAATATCTGTACTTAAACCCCTCCTTCCTATTGAGAATTACTATATATAAAGAGACATATAAAACTGACATCACAGAAATGTAGTTATTTTAAATAAAGACGTTTCTGTTTATATGTAATGGGTTTGTTGTTTCTATTTTTAGATTAATTATGTATTTTTAAAGTTTTAATTTCTAATATGGCAAATGCTGATAATTATAATCCCCCTTAAACAAGAACTCTTTGAAATCCTCAGTAATTTTTGAGTGTGTAAAGAGGTCCTACACCACAACTTTAAAAACTATTGCTAACGGGTGGGGGGGGGGGGGTGCTTTACCCTGTTCATAGTCAGATAAGGTTGCCTTTCCTCCCCATCCTCCAGTCATGTCCAGAAGCCCAAAGTTACCTCCAAGCAGATACCTCTGACCCTGCATCTCCTCGACCACAGTTTAAGGGTCCTCTGCCTTAGACAGTTGGATTTATCTAAAAGAGAAGAGCAGTCATAGATCTGTAGATTTTATACTGGAAGTAATTGTCATGGCCTTAAATGGTTCCTTGCTCAGGCTTCTCTTTCTAACATCACATTTTAGTCTCCTGAGCTTAGCTTCTTATTGTTTGGTCTGGGATTTTAGGTTGATTTGTGCAGCTGAATTTTTGTTAAATTCAGAATATCTTTACTGATGACTTACTACATGCAGAGCACAGCTCTAAATGCAATATCAATCTTTGCCAAAAGGTGTTGTCACCTAACGAGATGTACTTCAGCTTGAAAAATCTTTATATTACAGCTGTGACAAATAGTCAACTTTACATCAAGTTGGTAAACTTTACATTTGTTTCTTGTGTATGTGTGAATATGATGTCAGAAGTTCAACCTGTTCATTAACAAACAGAATCTGCTGTAATCTGCCCCCCAACCCTGACCATATTTACAGTTCCCTACAAGGCAAATGCTTTGCTCACTTTTGGAGCAAAGGGTATGCAATTCATAAATGCATCCTTTTCCAAGCTTGCAAGTAATGAAATCAGTCGCTTAAAGTTCTCAAGAAGTTGCAATTTAAAGCAAAATAAAGCCAGGCATAGTGGCTTATTCCTGTAATCCCAGAACTTTGGGAAGCTGAGGCGGGAGGATTGCTTGAGGCCAGGAGTTTGAAGCCGTCCTGGTCAACATAGTGACACCCTATCTCTACAAAAATAAAAAATAAAACTAAAGCAAAATAAAGTGACTAATGCAGTGAACCTAATGTTTAAAATCTGTTTTTTTGTAATATAATAATGTGAACAAGTAGTGACTGTTTTATCATTTAAAATTATAATCTAAAATTAAAAAGCAAACACATCTGTAATAGCACCAGTGTTTTTGCAGTGTTACTTACATCATCTGCTTTTCTTTGTTTTGGTCATCGTAATTATTGTGTCACTATCCACTGAACAGTTCATAGCGGTATTCTTTCCCGTAAGTGATATAGATGAAAGCCTTCTACTCAGGCTTTTAAAATATATTCTTGTATCAATCACAAATTAAGTTCATGTGTAAAACCTAAAAATATAATTAATGAAAGCATAGTTCAGGAGAATTATGCTGATTTGTGATTTTTTTTATGACTTGTTAATCACACATCAGTGAGAGTTGCTCATTTAGCCTTGATTCTGCTGAGTTACCAGTGAAGAGCAACAACCCCACTGCTTTCTCTCCCACTGAAGGAAACACTAGAATTCAAGTGGGTGTGAGTTATACCAAAAAGGACAATTTTTTTTTTGAGACCGAGTCTCGCTCTGCCGCCCAGGCTGGAGTGCAGTGGCCGGATCTCAGCTCACTGCAAGCTCCACCTTCCGGGTTCACACCATTCTCCTGTCTCAGCCTCCCGAGTAGCTGGGACTACAGGCGTCCGCCACCTCGCCCGGCTAGTTTTTTGTATTTTTTAGTAGAGACGGGGTTTCACCGTGTTAGCCAGGATGGTCTCGATCTCCTGACCTCGTGATCTGCCCGTCTCGGCCTCCCAAAGTGCTGGGATTACAGGCTTGAGCCACTGCGCCTGGCCAGCAAAAAGGACCATTTTAACTACACTTCTGTCTTGGAAAATACTTGATTAGTGTGTTCCATTGCTACATAACTGCTACTCTAATGGAATCAGAAGCATTTCTTAATAAGGTTCTACTTTCCTATATATATTATTTAGAATAACATGATGGATTCAAGAAAATTAAATTGCCCTCCTCCTCCCTCCAGGTGTTCATCTATATCATTGTCTCACCTCTCTGTGGTGGATTTACATGGCCAAGCTGTGTGAATAAATAAGAAAGAAAAAGTTATCATTAACCGTGGATATGAGAGAACAAGGAGTTAAAAGCAATCCATGTGACTCAAGCCTTTCACATACTGACAGATGGTATCTGCCAGTCTCTTCAACCCTCTTCTCACTTTTTAAAATCTTGTTCCATGCCTCCAGGTTTATCTTTGTCTTATCAGCCAGTTTATTCCCGTGAACTTCAGATCGAACCATTCATTGCAGCAGTAGCCTTAAAAAGGCCTTTGTTTATTTCTTTGGTTTGTTTACTAGTGTCATCTATTTAGAGCAACATTTTTGTTTTTAATTGCACCAAGCTGTCACGACTAGTCTTATGAGCTATCTACTAAAACTGTGGAGGAATTTTGTATGTGCACACAAAAGTATTCAAGAGACAGTATTGCTAACATCTCATCTTAATGTCTTTTGTTATTGAGAAGTTTTAGGTGCTTCAAAACAATATAAATGGATAATAGTTGTGATTTGGGGAATTGTAATGACGTTGGTGCTGCTTGCTTCTAAGAGCTCAGACAAAGTATGAAACATTCTTATTTCAGTTAGAAATGTTCAGATGGGGAGCATTTTGCTAGCCCATTAGAAGCACACAGAATTATCCTTGTTCTCCTAATACTCCCTTTCAGGAATAAAGTTCAGTGTGCTGATCATTCACAATACAGTGGATAGCTTGATATCTTCTGTTTTCCCATTGCAGTTGATTTGAGAAGATGAAGGTTTAAATATTGTTGAAGGTTGCAGTTTTTTAAATGTGTTCCTCCTCCTTCTGTGAATATTTAGGGAAATCATGTCACTAATAGAATATGTAGTAGAGGGAGTGGGGAGGTAGATTCCTCTGACTTGCCAAAGAAAAAGAAGGGAACCACAATGGATGTGCTAGCATTTTAGCTGTGCAAAGGGGAGGTAGTGTGGGAAAAGTGTTTCCATTCTGGGAAAAGGCCAAACCGAATACGGTCAGCAGTCAACTCTAGGGTTTGGGCTTGACTCCTGTTGAATGATAATTTGAGCATTCTTTGTGGTTTAATAAATTCTTAAATCTGCCTAGTTTTGATGAATTCTTTTGTGAAACTTGAAAGAGAATAGACAGTATGACATATAGAATTAATACAAAACAGTTTAACAACCATTTAACTGCAGTGTAAGAAAATTGGACTGTAATCATATCGCTACTGGCATCTTTTATCTAGTATGCATTTCTGGTGTGTATCTGAAAGGAAGACATTTTTCTACCCTAGATCCAATTGCATTTATTTATCAATAAGTGCCATTAAATTGAAATTATATTACATTTTACACTTTCTCAATGAATGAACAAATTAGTCTGTAGAATCTAGCCACCTGTTTAGCCTAGTCATGTGCCTTGAACATATATGTGTCCCATAATCTAGCCCATGGTACCTGTTCTTCCATCCAAACCTTTCAATTCATGCTATCTGATTCATTTATTTGACATATATCTTAGGCCCACTTGAACTCTTTTCTTGTTTATCTAGCATAGCACAAATGTTTCTCCAGTCTTCTTTATCAATGCCTCTTAATTGCATCAGCATTTCCTATTGGAAAATACATCTGTTCCAGAAAAACATTTGGCATTCCTGAATAATTTCCAAATGTTTTTAATCCAAAGAAAAAGGTTTCAAGCTTATTTCCCTTTCTTATACACACCTGAATAAAATTGATGTGCATGTTTTAGGGATCAATAACCTAACTGTTCCTTGGTCTATTTATGTATAAGAATGCTTTTTAAAGCACATGTCTCGTTTTAAATGACGCACAAACTGAAGACGTTAATAAAATTTAAGAGTAATACAATGATTTGCTTGTTTTAGAAGTTCTTTCCGGAACCTAATTTCTTCTGATGACATTTGCCATTGTGTACAGAACAAAAGTATTTTACTTATGCCGAAAATATATTAAAAAGTGTTACCTGGAGACTGAAACCAATGAAAGGTTCTGAAATGATCACACAGCCTTCACAGCGATTGTCGTGAGCCCATGATTTAGATAGATCTGAAAAAGAACCCCAGGGATTGTCATCCAATTTAGCACAATTCTGAAAAGTCTTTCTATCTAAAGTGAAATGACTGGTTCTGAAAGAGACTCAAAGGGAAGGCGTAATGGTGGGAGGGAATAATTCATTATAGCAAACAGGGTTACCTAAACAGAAATAAAAGAAAAACAGGCACAAATCAAATATACAAATAGACAGGTCACAACAAAATAATCAGTCACTTGGGACCTCTGAACGTAAGGTGGCTAAAGTCAGGTATAGAATATGTCTTTGTTACAGGCTGCAGTAACTTAAAAACAGCCTATTTAAGTTCTCCCTTGGCTTTATCCAGATTTCAACTGAAGTATGCATTCTCTAAAACACACTTAGAGAAAAATAAAAGATGGTTATTTATTTGGTTATGAATAAAGGAAGAAGTGACACCAACTATTTCTCTTCAAACCCGTGGCAAAGGCCAGGGGCGGTGGCTCAAGCCTGTAATCCCAGCACTTTGGGAGGCCGAGACGGAGGGATCACGAGGTCAGGAGATCGAGACCATCCTGGCTAACACGGTGAAACCCCGTCTACTAAAAAATACAAAAAACTAGCCAGGCGAGGTGGCGGGCGCCTGGAGTCCCAGCTACTCGGGAGGCTGAGGCAGGAGAATGGCGTGAACCCGGGAGGCGGAGCTTGCAGTGAGCCGAGATCACGCCACTGTACTCCAGCCTGGGTGACAGAGCGAGACTCCGTCTCAAAAAAAAAAAAAAAAAAAAAAAAAAGTAGTGTCACAGTCCAAAAGTTTCCTGAATAGTGAATGTAGATGCCTTTAGATAATGGTTTCTTCTTGCTTGACTCTGTTGGTATCTATCTTTTCTGGCCTCAAGATAGACAAAGATAGTGGGTTGCTTCCCAGGGTATCTTGATGGAAATGAATGTAACAACTATAACAGCAGCACCCTAGACCCTACCAAAGTGTTCTACATTAGAAGCAAGTCTATTTCTTGCAATGCCGTCTTCTCAAGTATAATAAACAGGGTGGAAGTAGTGGTTGTGGTTGCTGCGTATATCAGCGTGAATCCAGTGAAGACAGCAGAGCCAAGACAAGTGTTCGGGAAACAGAGTTTAATACAGAATTCAAGGTTACACAAATGTGTGACAAACTGGGAAGTGAAGGTCTGGAAGGCAGGTACCAGAAGATCAGAAGAACAGTCCTAGCACTTTCACTTGAGGCATTGACATAGGCAGACAGGTCAGAACTTGCTGGAAAACCTAAGAATCTGTATGTCTGCTTGCTGATAGGGTTTTGCTGTGTCCCCACCCAAATCTCACCTTGAATTGTAATCCCTATAATCCCCACATGTCGAGGGAGGGACCTGGTGGGAGGTGATTGGACCATGGAGGCAGTTTCCTCCATGTCATTCTCATGATAGTGAGGGAGTTCTCATGAGATCTGATGGTTTTATAAGTGTTTGACAGTTCCTCCTTCACACACTCACTCTATCCTGACGCCTTGTGAAGAAGGTGGCTGCTTCCCCTTCCACCATGATCGTAAGTCTCCTGAGGCCTCCCCAGCCATGCGAAACTGTGAGTCCAACCTCGTTCCTTTGTTAACTACCCAGTCTCGGGTAGTATCTGTACAGTAGTGTGAGAGCAGACTAATACACTTGCCAAAGTTGGTGTGTGAAGAGAGACATGTGCCACAGCTTTGGTAGCGCTGATGCCAAGTACCAAGTAGTAGGCTTGCAGCCCCAGTTGGTTGACTAGCAGTCCACAGAATGAGTTGGATGTGGAATGGAAAAGATTGAGGAAAATCGGGGACACACCAGGCACCTAAGCATCTTTGTGTCCTTTGAAGGGTACTGACCTCCACTTTTGTTCTGCTTTCCAAGTCTCATGTAAGTTCATCTCACTGAGAAAAAGTAACCCTAAAACTATCTAGGGTAAGGGGATTCTACGAAATTCTCAGCTTCTGGCAAGAGCAATGGGGCCAGTCTAGCATAGCCCAGTTCCTTCTAGACTCATTCATAGGATTGGCTCTACTGCTTTATCAAGACAATTTTGGTAAGTTAAAGCATTCTTCTGGTCAGAATACACTGTACAAAATTATTTTGGGTTTGTGCTCTTTATTAAACCCAAACAATCTAAATCCAAAATGCTGTGACTTTCTAGATCTCTTCCAAAGAGAAAGAAAATCGTGGCAATATTCTGTATAAGAAAACTAACATGCACAGGCTGACACTGTGTTTTTTCTTTTTAAATTCCCATTCCAAGTTTAGAAAAGCACAAAGAAAACTTTAAAAAGACACAGGAAGGGGAACATCACACACCGGGGCCTGTCATGGGGTGTGGGGAGCGGGGAGGATAGCATTAGGAGATATACCTAATGTAAATGAGTTAATGGGTGCAGCACACCAACATGGCACATGTATACTTATGTAACAAACCTGCATGTTGTGCACATATACCCTAGAACTTAAAGTATGATTAAAAAATAAATAAAAGAAGTGAAAATGGCTGGTTCCTGCTTTAACTGATGACATTCCACCATTGTGACTTGTTACTCCCCTACATTAACTGAGCGATTAACCTTGTGAAATTCTTCTCCTGGCTCAAAAGCTCCCCAACTGAGCACCTTGTGACCTCTGCCTCTGCCTGCAACAGAACAATCCCCTTTGACTGTAATTTCCCACTACCCACCCAAATCCTATAAAACATCCCCACCCCTATCTCCCTTGGCTGAATCTTTTCGGACTCAGCCCACCTGCACCCAGGTGAAATAAACAGCCGTGTTTCTCACACAAAGCCTGTTTGGTGGTCTCTTCACACGGACGCGCGTGACACCAATGATGACCTTAAATGAGTTTTAATTAACTTCAGCTTAATAGGCCATCATTTTTCAGGACCCAACTGTTAAAAGACAAAATTACAGCACATCTAGGATTGCAGATCTTAACTGGCTTTTGTTTGAGATTCTAGAATCAGGCAGCAGTCAGGACCAAAAATGGTTCAGAATGCTCTGCCACATGACATCTGCAGGTTATATTTATAACCAGAGAAAAGAAAGTGACATACAGAAAACAGAAGTGAAATACAGAGACAGCTCCATTGGTTGCAGCCTAAATTTGCCTTTATGGAACCTAGTTTGAACAGTTGGCCACCTGCCATTGGCTGACACTTGGCAGCTGTGATTGGTTTAGCCTCAGCTATTGGTTATAAACACATTTCTAAGTCAGATTTTCAGTTTGTTTATATACTAAGTTAGGTTGTAGTTCTTTACAAGGACTTATTGGGAGGCTTCTAAAGCCCAAATTTAGCAACTCCCTACTTTTGGTCAGCCTATTAATGTTTAGAAATTTACCAAAATTTTGGGCCTTGTCACCATGACTACTCTCTGTCATCATTGTAAATGTACTTCTTTGGTCTCAGTATGGAATTCAGAAGTTCTTATTTGGTCTCAGTTCCCACTGGGCAATAGCAGAACAGTGAGTTTTGTAAGATGGAAACAAGGAAACAGAACAATGGAAAATAAGAGCTGATTGGTTATGTAAACCAAATGTAAAATTCTAAGGCCTCCGACAACCTGAATGGGCTCCTCTCAGCCAAGGGGATTCCAGAGTTAACCTGAAAATCTAGTTCAGACCATTGTGGAAGAGGGGGTTGGACATGCCTCATTATAGCCCTCCAGCATTAACATCAACACAGACCTTAGGTCTGATAAGAAACATTTATAATCTTTTTTTCTCTGAAGACTGCTACTTGAAGGCTTCATCTGCATAATAAAACCTAGGTCTCCATAAAGCCTTATCCACCCAGACATTCCTTTCTACTGATAACAACTCTTTCAACTAATTCCCAGTCAGAAAATTTTAAAATCTACCTATGACCTGGAAGCCCCCACCCCTTGAGTTGTTCCACCTTTCCAGATCAAACCAGTGTAAATCTTACATGTATCGATTGATGTATTATGTCTCCCTAAAATGTATGAAGCAAGCTTTACCCTGACCAACTTGGGTAAATCTCATCTAAACCTCCTGAGACTGTGTCACAGATGTGTCCTTAACCTTGACAAAATAAAGTTTCTAAATTCACTGAGACCTGTCTCAGATATTTTGGGTTCACAGTTAATGTCAGGTTACTTTTTGGGTAAGGGTTAAAGCAGAGGGGATTTCCTTATGCTGACTCAGGTAGACTGGAATCCCTTCTTTTTCAGGAAACACTGGTCTGTTTTGGGATTTATCTACTTCCTTAAAGCTTCAGTTTGGTTGAGTGGCATTTAGCATCAGTGACTCCATTCTAGTTTGGCCTGGTCTGTTGTGGCCTAGTGCAGGAGCCCAATCCGGAACAATGGCCTGCCATAATTTGTTTAATAACTCTCCCCTTGGCCTCTGCCAGGAGCTACGGCCGGAAGATGGCGGTGGCCACAGAATTGTCGTTGCTGGAGAAGTCCCTGGGAGATAAAGTCTACCTTACAGGGTATAACTTTACTTTAGCAGATATCCTATTGTACTATGGACTTCATCGCTTTATAGTTGACCTGACAGTTCAAGAAAAGGAGAAATACCTTAATGTGTCTCACTGGTTTTGTCACATTCAGCATTATCCAGGCATCAGGCAACATCTGTCTAGTGTTGTCTTCATCAAGAACAGACTATATACTAATTCCCACTAGAAGCTGTCCATGCCATACAGAAGATCTATTAAAAATGTTTTAAATGGAAAATGTACTCTGGGCCACAGGACTAATGTAAATTAATATACAGTCATTCATTATTTGTTGAAGTTGATAGAATTTTTGAAGTGTAAATTTGTGTCTGAATGTTTTATTTGTTCTTTAGTTGAAGTTTTGCAAATTTTATGTCAAAATTCAATTGCTTTTAAACAAGTTGAGATCAAGTTATAAATTAACCTTGTTTTTAATAGATGACATTTATTTCAATAAAAGTTGCAAATCAGGGGCTTAATCTGAAAAAAAATTGGTGGTCCTTTCAATGGTTGACATATTTGGCTATTTATTAATCTCTCTTTCATATTCTAAAACTCATTTTCCCCTTATGGATATTTATGGTAGTGTGTTAAGAACTGTGATAAATTGTGCCAAGGAAACAGGGAAGACAGATAGATTTGTTTTAAGTATTTATGTGAGGTAGTAAATGTGGTTGAAAAAATAAAAAATAACTCTCCCCTTTTGGTCAGGTTCTCACCTAGGTGAGAGTGTGACCAAAACACAGGGCATTAGTAGTACTCTCAGTCACCATCATTTTGGGTTTCTGGTCTCATTGTAACCCCAAAGGTTCTTGTCGTAGCCACGCCAAAGAATTGGTGTAGTGGCAGCCCACGGTGAGAGAGACACGGATCGGACCGAGAGAAAAAAGCTGTAGGCTTTATTGAGCAGAGTGACAGTACAAAGTTTCCACAGCGTGGAAGGGGCCTGGAGCAGGTAGCCAGGGTTAGATTTTTCGATCACCTTTTAAATGCTTCAAGGTGGCAAAGATGTCACCAGAGTGAGAAACAAAGACAATTAACATGTCTCAGGTCTTGAGGAAAACTGGAACTGCAACTTAAGTTTTATCTACTTTATGACCTTGTAGCAGCAGGACAAAGGAGACAGGATCTCACAGGATTTTACAAACTGTTTAAAGGAATCGGAATTGGGAGCACAGATAAGGTCCGCTGGTGACAGAAAAACAGGCTTTTAACTTTGTTTAGTTTCAGGGAGCGGGAAGGGAGAGAGGACACAGGGAAGTTTACAGTGAAATTTTCGCTGTTTGTAGCTTTCCTGGGGAAGAAAACACAGGCACAAATTCTGATGTTAGGAATATTTTAAGCACATGTCTTCAATATTATTCATCCAGGACCGAAGTAAGTCCTGTGGCAGAAAATGAGTGAGTTTCACAGCTTTCTGAGCCCCTACTCGACCTGGGAAGCCCAGCTGGAACCTCCTCTCATCAACATGTCATTTCAGTAAAGTCAAGAAAACTTTATTCCGTTATTGTTACCAGGGGCAGGTATCCAGTTACCCTGAGTTACTGACGGTGAATCCACATGTGTCTGCAGCAACTTCAGTTCTTGCCTCCTTAGGAGAAAGAATTCGACTGAGGGACATAAAGTGGAAGAAGAGACCAAGGCGAGTTTTAGAGGAGGAGTGTAAGTTTGTTTTTAAAAGGCTTTATAACAGGAAAGGAAGGAAAATTCGCTTGGAAGAGACCCAAGTGGGCATCTGAAGGTCAAAGACAGCATTTAACCTTGATCCTAGGACTTTATAGGCTCACCTCTTTCCCATGATTCTTTCCTTAGGGTGGGCTGCCCGCATGCACAGTGTGTTATGCCCAGACCGTTTGTTCCCCAAAGAAGACCACCAGAGTCCAGAGTCAAAGCCAAGCGGCAAGGATCTTTAATGCAAGTTCGAACTTGGTCCCTCCGTTCTACAACATACAAGAAGGCCCCGAATGATGCATATGCCCGCTTTTTATAGCCCGATGCATACAGGATATGTAAGGTTACAGAGGTACAAAGGAATTCTTTTGGTCACAGTATCACAATTGGTAATTGGTTAATATTCTAAGTTATACAGTTAATAGTTTCTATTTGTTCCCGCGCATTTAATAAAACTACAAACGGTTGTGACCTTATCAGGGGCTCTCTAGGTGGTGTTTCTAGGATGTTTGGGGGGATGTGTTTGTGTTGGGCTCAGGAAGTTTGGAACAAATAGAGGAATGTGTTTGTACTGGGCCCAGGACTAAGATATGTGGCAGACACCGGTAATTAGAACAGAACAGAGCAGGACAGAGATTTTCACAACGTTTGTCCTTACAATGTCTGGAGTCTATAGATAACCTAATCGGTTAGGTCCGGGGTCGATCTTTAACTAGGCTCAGGGCGCCACCCGGGCTGTCAGGGTGCTGCCCGGGCTGTTTGCCTGTGGACTTCATTTCTGCCTTTTAGTTTCTTTCATTTGATCTCTTTCAAGTGCCCTCCTTACCCTTGGGAACTGAGCACTTGCTGTCTGTTTAGGAAGCTGTCCACATACCCATCTGAGGCTTTCCTCTCTTTGCTGGTAGAGTGTCCCCGGAAGGTCATACTTTGCCGTTTTCTCTCTTAGGCACATGCCCAGGAAGTTTCTTCTCCCTGTCATCTGCATTCAATTAACACTTCAATGTTAACAGCTGTGAATCATCAGGAGATTATCTCTCCCTGGTGCCCTGGTGCCCTGGTGCCAGCTGCCCAATTAAAAAACCTGCTTGTAACAGAAGTTGAATGGAGCTCACATCTACAGATATTTAGGTCTGAGTCTCCTGGGCAGTTGTCCTCATCTTGGTTCAAGTAAACTCTAAAATTCTATTTTGTGCCTCAGCTTCTTCCTTTAGGTCAACAATATGAACATACTTTAATATGGTACGTTTGTTCCTGATGACCTACTTCTGTTGTACAATCAAATGTAAGGAAGTGTCAATGAAAAGAGTCAAACTCGGTAAAATCTTTGAAGAGATTTATTCTGAGCCAAATATGAGTGACTATGATTAGGACACAGCCCTTAGGAGGTCCTGAGAACATGTACCAAGGTGGTCAGGGTGCAGCTTGGTATTATACATTTTAGGGAGACATGATACTTCAATCACAAACATTTAAGAAATACATTGGTTTGATCTAGAAAGGTGGGACAACTCGGAATGGGGGCCCTCCGGCTTACAGGTAGATTTAAAATTTTTCTGGTTGACCATTGGTTGAGTTTATCTAGAGACCTGGGATCAATAGAAAGGAATGTCTGGGTTAAGATAAAGGATTGTGGAGACCCAAGTTCTTATTTGCAGAGGAAGTCTTCAGGCAATAGGCTTCAAAGAGAATAGGTTTTAAAATGTTTCTTATCAGACTTCAAGTCTGTGTGGATGTTAATGTCGAAGAGGTATAATGAGCCATGTCCGACCCTCACTTCCCGTCTGGGCCTGAAACGGTCTCTCAGATTAAACTTTAAAGAGCCTTGGCTGAGGAGGAAGTCCCTTTAGAAGGTTGGGGAGCCTTAGAATTTTATTTTTGGTTTACAGAAGTATATTTTGCTTTTGATATTATTAACTGTATTTCAAGTCTAACATGTTTTACATGTTTTCCTAGGAGCATTAAATACTATTTTCAGATTTTATTACACAAATAAGGCACAGATCCCATTTTATCATTACCTTCATTACTACCTATATTGACATAATTTCAACTGAATTTGGGAACATTCCAGAGTTTGGACTTCCAATAATCCTTTGTCATCCCCTAAAAGGTAAATTACATTTTTCCTCAAGACAATTACTCATAGAATGTCTGCCACTTTTGTTTATCTAGTTTCATCAATTTCTCTAAAATTGACTTTGAGTATCCCTTTAAACTCTTCTGTTTTAGAAAGCGTCACAAGGCAACATTGAATGGTTGTAGTCACAAAATCTCTTCATATTCTTCCTTTCTCTGAATATTTTCTGCAGTGACAAATATTTGTTTCTGTTGTGTTACTTTTAAAAGGAATGCTTGGAAAAAAAATACAGACAAAGATTCATTACAATAAGTGATCCAGTCACAATAAATCAATTTTCATTTGGACCTTTTTTTTTTTTCTGAGATGGAGTCTTGCTCTGTCACCCAGTCTCGAGTGCAGTGGCATGATCTCAGCTGACTGCAACCTCCACCTCTGGGGTTCAAGAAATTCTCCTGCCTCAGCCTCCTGAGTAGCTGGGATTACAGGCGCCTGCCACCACACCCAGCTAATTTTTGTATTTTTAGTAGAGACCAGGTTTCACCATGTTGGCCAGGCTGGTCTTGAACTCCTGACCTCGTGATCTGCCTGCCTTGGCCTCCCAAAGTGCTGGGATTACAGGTGTGAGCCACTGCACCTGGCCCTTTTTTATTTTTTAAAGTTATACTTTCAGAAATGTTCAGCCATGAATTGAAATAGTCTCTAAAATGTGATTTTTTTCCCCTGGTCTAAGGTGACCAGATTTCTAGAGAGTGAACCCAGGACAGAACCACACCACAAGAAAAAAATATGATTAATAAGTTTACACGAATGTGTTTAACATAAAACATGCAAAAGAAGCATTAATTTGGAATTATTTATTAGTCTGCATTATAAACTTCACAGCCTCATGAATGTTCTTATTTTTTAAATGTAGGACTAGTTAGTGTCAATTACTACTAAATATTAGTACAAATAATTAACAAAGTATAGAAATGATCCCTGAAAGTATAGTCTTAATTATTAGTACAAATAAATAAGCAGATGTTTGAAAAAATATTACAATGTTTTGAATAGATTTATTATTTTAAATTAGTTCTAGATTCACACAGAAATTAGAAAGAAAAATGCAGATTTCCCCTGTAGCTGCAACCTAGTTTTCCTTCTTATTATTAACATATTAGTACATATCAGATATCTTCTTAACATCTTACATAATTTGTTACAATTAATGACCAGATATTAGTATGTTATTATTAGATAAGCCCACATTTTATTTGGTTTCCCTCAGTTCTATCTTTTTCTATTCTGGGATCCCATCTCAGATCCTACAGGACACTTAGTTGTCATGTCAGGCTCTTCTTGCCTGTGATAGTTTCTCAGACTTTCCTTCTGATAGCTTTGACAGTGTAAGACAGACTGGTCAGGTATTGTGTAGAATCTCTCTTATTGTGGTTTACTTGATATTTTTCTCATAATTAGACTATGGTTATGGGTTTGGGGGAAACAGATCAGATGTGTAGTGCTATTCTAGTCTCTTCATGCTCTCAAGCTGCATTATCACCATTAATATGAATTTTGATCACCTGGCTGAGGGATTGTTTTCAGGTTTCTCAGTGTGAAGTTACCTTTTGCCCATGTCCATACTGTATGTATTCTTTTGGAGGAAATAAGCATGCAAAGCCCACACTTAAGGAGTGGGGAGTTAGCTCTACCTCCTTGATGGCTGAGTGTCTACATCAGGTATTTGGAATTCTTCTGTATAAGATATTTCTATTTGGCCCATTTGTGTATTTATTTAATCATTTATTTATACCAGTATGGACAACCAGATGGTTACTTCAATCTTTTGGTTATTATCCAGTCGTACAGTATTTTGTTGCTTTGATTTCCTATCTGTGGCCATTGGGAGCCTTTCCATTGGCTCCTGTTTTCCTTTGACATAATGGTGTGTTTTGTTTTAACAATTTCTTTCTGATACTTCAAGAGTATCCTGGCTCATGTAATTCTGAAGCCTGGAAAGTCCGAGATCAAGGCACTGGAAGATTCCATGTCTGGTGAGGGCTCATCTCTCAGAGATAGTACCTTCTAGCCATGTCTTCACATGGCAGAATGGATAAACAGGCTACCCACAGACTCTTTTATAAGGGCACTTGTGCCATTCATGAGGGCAGAGCCTTGACTGTTGGGGGAACCCACCCCCAATATTTCTACATAGGTTGTTTCTATTTTCCATAAATGTCGGCCAGTTGATAAATAAAGAGAAAGAGTACAAAGAGAGGAATTTTATAGCTGGGCTGCTGGGGGTGACATCACATATTGATAGGACTGTGATGCCCACCGAAGTCTCAGACCAGCAAGTTTTTATTAAGGGTTTCAAAAGGGGAGAGGGTGTAAGAACAGGGAGTAAGTACAAAGATCACATGCTTCAAAAGGCAAAAAGCAGAACTACTAGTAAGGGTCTAACAAAGATCACATGCTTCTGAGGCAACAGGACAAAGGGCAAAAGCAGAACTACTGATAAGGGTCTATGTTCAACAGTGCACCTATTGTCTTAATAAACATCTTAAATAACAGAAAACAGGGTTCGAGAGCAGAGAACTGGTCTGACCACAAATTTACCAAGGCAGAGTTAGTTTTTCCCCACCCTAGTAAGCCTGAGGGTACTGCAGGATACCAGGGCATATCTCAGTCCTTATCTCAACCTCATAAGACAGACATTCCCAGAGTGGCTGTTTATAGACATTCCCCAGGAATGCATTCCTTTCCCAGGGTATTAATATTAATATTCCTTCCTAGGAAAAGAATTTAGTGATATCTCTCCTACTTGCATGTCCATTTATAGGCTCTCTGCAAGAATTAAAAATGGCTGTTTTTGCCTGACCCCACAGGCAGTCAGACCTTATGGTTGTCTTCCCTTGTTCCCTAAAAATCGCTGTTATTCTATTCTTTTTCAAGGTGCACTGATTTCATATTGTTCAAACACAAATGTTTTACAATCAATTTGTGCACTTAACACAATTATCACAGTGGTCCTGAGGTGATGTACATCCTCAGTTTATGAAGATAACAAGATTAAAGTAAAGACAGGCATAAGAAATTATAAAAGTAATATTTGGGAACTGAAAAATGTCCATGAAATCTTCACAATTTATGGTCCTCTGCCACAGCTCCAGCCAGTCCCTGTGTTCGGGGTTCCTGACTGCCCTCAACACTTGATGATGAATTACCTGTTAAAACCATACTCTTGGAGGCTAGGTTTCAACACATGAATTTTGGGGGGACACCAACATTGAGATCATATTAACCAGTAAACATAAGTAAATGCTTCCCTGAGTTCTATGAGCCATCATAGCAAATTATCAATCCTGAGGAGGAGGTGTGGGACTGTTCAATTTGCAGCCAAGTCAAACAGAAGTGTGAGTAAACTGGGGATTTACTAGTTGTGATTGGCATCTGAAGTGGGGGGCAGTTTGGTGTTATTGAGCCCTTAAACTATTAGGTATGTAATAACTCCAGTTAATTCATGTCATAAATTGAATTATATGGCACCCAGCTGGTGTCCCAAAAGTTGGAGAATTGGTTCATATGGGAAAACCCCTCATATATTTGTTGTCAGAAGTGAAGTATTGAGAGTATAGATGAAAAACAGGTTTTTTTTCTTTTTACAGATATAATAGGTTTAAATTAACTATTACACCTGAGGGAGAGAACTTTATAAAATAGAGTCCACTATTTATATTCAGTATATTCTGCTTTTAGTCTATAGATTCTACTCATTTCCAAAGTGACCCAGGTTAGCACTTTCTGCCCATCACCTGCAGTGAGTTTTTCCATAAATTTGTAATACAGTTAGATTCTTGGTCCCATTCTATATTTTATCCTTGGATACTACTACACCCTAAATAGTTTGATTTAATTTGTATAGCTTGTGATTTATTCTTTGGGCTGTAAAATTCTATCAGTTTTATAAAATGCACAGTGTCAGGTATCCACCATTAAAGTACCATACAGAATACTTCAAACACCCACCCTATGTAACCACTGATTCGTTTATCTCTGTAATTTTGCCTTTTCCAAAATATCATATAAAATGGGGTGAAATGGTGGGTAGCCTCTTCAGGCTGGCTTCCTTCGCTTAGCAGTATACATGTGGGATTTACCCATGTCTTTGCATGTGTAGATAGTTTATTCCTTTCTATTTATGAATGGTACTGCATTGCACAGATGCACCCCAATTTGATTATGTATTCAGTTATTGAAGGAAATTCTGATTACATTTTGACCATTATGAATAGAACTGTCAGCTATTGAAAGAAATTCTGATTACATTTTGACCATTATGAATAGAACTGCTATACATAATTACATGCTGGTATATGTTTGAACATAACTTTTCAAAGCAGTTAAAGACAGGCAATTTAGGAGTGCAATTGTCAGATTATAAGGTGAGAGTTGTTCAGCTTTGGAAAAAACCTGCAAAAGTGTCTTCTGAAGTGGTTGTATCATTGTGCATTCTACCAGCAATGAATGACAGTTCCTACTGTTCTTCAGCCTCCAGCAACTGGTCTGTCAGGGCTCTTTTAGAGTTCAGCAGTTCTAAAGGGTGTGCAGCTATCTCATTGTTGTTTTAATTTACAATTTCCTAATGATATGTTGAGCACCCTTTTGTATGATTATTTGCTATCTTTATATTTTATTTGATCAGGTGTCCATTTAGCTGTTTACTCATTTTAATTGGGTTTTTAGTTATCTTATTGCTTCTTTTTAAGAGTTCTTTTTGTGTTACCATTATTTTTAGAGACAGTGTCTTGTTATATTGCTCAGACTGGTCTCAAACTACTAGCTTCAAGCAATCCTCTCGCTTCAGCCTCCCGAGTAACTGAGATCACAGGCATGAGCCACCCCACCCAACATCTCTTTATATTTTTAATACAATTGTTTTAACCAGATATGTATTTTGTAAATACTTTCTCCCAGTCTGTGTCTTGTCTTTGTTCTCTGAATAGGCTCTTTCTCAGAGTTGAAAATTTAGTTTTATAAAGTCTGTGTTATCAGTATTTTTTCTTTTGTGATTTGGCTTTTGGTATTATGTGTTAAACCTCAGCACCAAATCCAAGGTCACGCAGGCTTTCTTCTAGGATGTTTATAGTTTTGCATTTCAAATTTCAGCCTATGGACTATTGTGAGTGAATTTTTGTGTACATTTTAGTTTGTATGTACATTATTCTCATTCCATGTGGTTTCTAAATAATTGTTCCATCACTATTTTTGGAAAATACACGGGATAGTGAATTTCCAAAATGATGGCACCGAGTAAACGAATACTGCATTGTAGTGATTTCTCAAGAGAGCCAGGAGGGGGCCCACATCCACCGATAAACTGTGAGCAAGAGCGTCCTGTGCTGAGTCCTGACGGCCACCAGATGGCACGTGAACCCGCCTCTTCTGACCATCTCCCCTCAGATGGTGGGAGCGGGGAGATAAGAACTTCATTTTCCTCAGTCTTCAGAGGATTCTGCATAGGAAGGGTTCATGTAGAAAAATATAACCCCCAAATCCCACTGTTGCCATTGCACCCTGAGATCATTCTCAACGTCCAAGACGTGGTGGCTACAATATATATTCACACAATGTCCTCTAGTAGTTAATATCCACTCAGCGGCCCCTACTACTGATGGAATCATGTCTACACAGTGGCCGCTAATGAAATTCACACTCTTTCGAGAGTGATTGGTTTCACAGCTTTGGCTGAAATGGAGCCTCTATAATGAAGTTTGATGTCATCTCTACTTTCCTGGTGTGGTATTGATCTGGTTGTTTTATAAAGTAATTTACTTTCCAGTAAATTCATACTTACAGGAAACATGCAATAGCAGTACAAAATACCTTTTATCCTTTCTCTGATTCCCCAGTGGTTACTCCAGTACCAGAATTGCAACTTCACACAATCTACCTACCCAGTTCACTTTACTGCCTGTGCCGACTGTGAGAAAAATGTCTCTTTCCCTTTGGATCCAGTTTTCTTTTCCTGAAACTGTTCCTGTGACTCTCTCTCAGTTTCACAACCTTGGCAGATTTAAGGAATGGAGATGAATCCAAGCTGCTTCTGTCCTAGTTTTGCCAACGCACGACAACATAGAAGTTTCTCATTGCCTGAGGTAGTACCTGGAGTTCTTTGTCTCATGACCAAGAAAGTTAAGGAGCACAGACACAAAGGGTGAGGTTGGAGTGAAAGTTTAATTAGCCAAAGTTGAAAGCTCTCCGCTATGGAGAGGGGACCCAGAAGAGGGTTGCTGTTTTTACAGTTCAATGCAAAGGCTTGTATAAGAAACCGATGAGGACTGGGTGCCTCATTTGCATAAGGTGTGAATTTCTGGTGGCTCCACCCCATCTTCTTAGTGCACATGTGGGCTCTTAGCTTGAGTTACTACCTATTGCTTTGTTCCCCTTACTGTGCATGTGTCAGAGGATGGAATCTCATCCTGTCACTCTCCCGATTAATGTTCCCAATGAGTTTCCACTGGCCTTAGAACAAGGTCCACATGGTTTTCCATGGTTTCCTGGCCTGTGAGTGCTCCTGCCTGCTGCCCTCTCCCATTCAGTCAGCCCCAATTACCTGCAGTCCAATTTGCTTTCAATTACAGGGACATAGCAAGCTTGTGGGTGTCTCAGGAATTTTATGCATGTTCTCTTAACCCATGCACCCAGCGCCCCCAACCTTATCAAATTTTCTAAGACTTTGTCCAGCTAATTCTGATGTAGCATGACAAGCTGCAGACAAAACCCCTCAGACACCAAGTTAAAGAAGGAAGTTGTTTATTCGGCCAGGAGCATCGGCAAACTCATCTCAAGAGCTGAGCTCCCCAAGTAAGTGATTCCTGTCCCTTTTAAGGGCTCACAACTCTAAGGGGGCACGCATGAGAGGGTCATGATTGATTGAGCAAGCAGTGGGTATGTGACTGAGGCCCCACCAGTCTTCAGTCTTTAATTTTATTTCAAAAACTGTGGACATGGGAGGCTCAGAGGGGTCATAACACACATCCAGTTGGTTGTTTCCTGGGCTACATACCTTGTACTGAGTGTCATATATACATGTTCCTGTTCAAGTTCCTAGGCATTCATTGTAACTATAAAACAAAAAGATTGTTTTAACTTGTTGCCCTACTTCAGTAACTGGATGTATACACTGGCAGCAGTCCTCCATATGGGGAAAATCAGTGGCAGTTTCTACTATGCAAGTCCAAATTATAAGGAAAATGAGTCCTATGATGATTCTCCTCATGCTTTGGCCATGCGTAGACCAGTCAGCTTCTGGGTGTGACTGGAACAGGGCTTGTTGTCCTCTTCAGAGTCACTTTGCAGGGGTTGTCCGGGCTCAGTTTTGCCTCACAGGTTTCACTGGCTGCAGGTTTCACATGGCTGTGGTGGATCCAGGCTGGGATTCCTTCTACCTTTACAGCCATGGGGGTGGTCAGGATTACAGTCTGAGGTCCTTTCCACCATAACCGCAAAGGGGCTACGTTCCAGTCCTTGATCCACACGCGATCACCTGGTGAGAAAGGGTGAACTGGAGAGAATAAGCTGATGGGACACCTCTCATTTACCCAAGTTGAGATGGTCTAATTTTTCCTAAAGCCTGTAGCTGTTGCTGTAATTCAATTTGACCTATCTCTTGGGTAGTGCCTGGAAGCTCCCATAGTATAGGAGGAGGCCTATGATACAGTATTTCACGAGGGGAGTATCCTGTTTTCTTAGAAGGAGTGCATCTAATTTTAAGCAATACCATAGGAAGGGCCTGTATCCACTTTAATCCTGTTTCCTGACATACTTTCTGTAAACTATTTTTGAAAGTCCGATTCATTCATTCCACCTTTCTGGAACTTTGAGGTCAGTAGGCAACATGTGGCTTCCCAGTGATTGCTAACACCTTTGCTGTCTTCTGTACCAACTCAGCCACAAACACGGGCCCATTATCTGAGCTGATTCTTAAGGGCAGTCCAAACCTAGGAATAAGATCTCGGAGAAGCACACGGGTTACCTCGTAGGCCTTTTCAGTTCGTGTTGGATAAGCCTCCACCCACCCAGAGTAAGTACACACAATAACCAGAAAATACTTGTTACCTCCACGTTTCGGCATTTCTGTGAAATCCACCTGAAGATACTCAAAAGGAGCCGCTCCATAAGCTTGCATGCCCGGCAGAAGAGTGGGGCCTTGCCTCGCATTGTGCTGTTGGCAAGTAACACACCATTGTGCTACTGCTTTGGCAAGGGCTGGCGAGTGTGAGACGTAGGAGTACCGGCCTAACAATTTTTCAAGTGACTCTTGTCCTAGATGAGTGGTTTCGCACATGGCCAATACGATTGTGGCTCCTAGCAACTGTGGCACAGCTACCCTCCCATCTAGCAGTCTGATCCATCCTCCTTTTATTACTTGCCCCCTTCTGCATGGAAGAAGTCTTTTTCTTCCTTAGAATAGGTAGGTACCAGGTCAGGTGTTTGAGGGAGTAAGGGGGCTGCTACCGATGCTGGGTTAGGGGTAGATGCTGCTTTTTGAGCTTCTGAATCAGCTCGAGAGTTTCCTAAGGCCACTGAGGTGGAGGCTCGCTGGTGTCCTCTGCAGTGCGTGACTGCCACCTTCTGAGGTTTCCACGCTGCCTCTAATACTTGTAGAATTTCTTGTTGATATTTTACGTCCTTTTCCCCAGAGTTTAACAGACCCTTTTCCTTACAGAATGCTCCATGCACTTGGAGGGTTAGAAAGGCATATCGAGAGTCAGTGTAGATGTTTATAGTCTTACCTTCACTGAGTTCTAGAGCCCGAATTAAAGCAATGAGCTCAGCCTTCTGGGCTGAAGTGCCCTGTGGCAACGGTTTGGCTTCAATGACAGCATCCAAAGTTACCACTGCATATCCTGCACATCTTTCTCCTTGTGGGTTGATGAAGCTACTCCCATCCATGTATAACTCCCAGTCTACTGATGCCCATGGCTGGTCCCGAAGGTCAGGTCTGCTAGAATAGACTGAGTCCAACAGCTCTACACAGTTATGCTCGACCCAGCTCTCTGATACTGGGAGCAGGGGGGTGGGATTTAGGGTGCTACAGACTTCAATAGTAACACGGGGATTTTGACATAGCAAGCTTTGGTACTTGGTTTATCTAGCATTTGTTAGCCAATGATGTCCTTTGGTATTTATCAAAGTTACCACAGCATGGGGGGCCTTTATATTCAGGTTTTGCCCAAGGGTTAGTTTATCTGCTTCTTGTGCTAACCGGGCTGTTGCTGCCAAGGCCCTTAGACATGGTGGCCCACCTTTGGAAACCCCATCTAGTTGTTTTGAGAGATAGGCCACTGGCCTTGGCCAGGACCCCACAGTCTGCGTTAAAACTCCATCTGCCACTTTTTCTCTTTCTGACACATAGAGTGTAATGGGCTTTGTCAAATCTGGTAGTCCTAGGCCTGGGGCTGACACAAGTTTTTCCTTTAACTTACAAAAGGCTTGCTGTTGTAGAGACCCCCCATTCAAAAGGCTCCTGGTCGCCCCACTTTGTAACCTCGTACAAAGGTTTGGCTAGTACTACAAAGTTTGGAATCCATAATCACAAAACCCCACAGTGCCTAGGAATTCTCTTACTTGCCTTCTGGTTCTAGGTTCTGGTAGGCTGCAGATGACCTGCTTTCTTTCTGACCCCAGGCTGCGCGTCCCTTTCCGAATAGTGAATTGCAGGTAGCATACCTGCTGTCTGCAGACTTGAGCTTTCTTCTTGGACACCTTATACCCACAGTCCTCCAGGTGCCGAAGCAGGGCATCAGTTCCTTTTGCACACCCAACTGCTGTGGAGTGTCCCAGCAGAAGGTCGTCCACATACAGGAGCAAGACACAGCCTAGGTCTTTAGCAGGAAACTTTTGTAGGTCTCGAGCCAGGGCCTCCCTGAAGATAGTAGGGGAGTTCTTGAACCCTTGGGGAAGCCAGGTTTAAGTGTACTGAGTAATGACACCTGACTCTGGATCTTCCCACTGAAAGGCAAATTTCTGGCTTTCAGGAGCTATTCTCATGCTAAAGAAGGCATCTTTTAAGTCCAGACAGGTAAACCTACAGCTGTCCTCAGCCGGCAGCAGCCCTAACAATGTGTAAGGGTTGGGAACTGTTGGGTGCAGAGTCACTGTAGCTTGGTCGACCAAGCGCAAGTCCTGTACTGGCTGGTAGTCCTTGGTCCCTGGCTTAGGGACAGGCAGGAGGGGCGTGTTCCATGGAGACTGGCAAGGAACTATAATTTCATGGGCTTTCAAGTGCCTGAGAGGAACCTGGATTCCTTTGAGAGCTTCTCTGGGAACCGGATACTGCTTTTGTCTAATTGGTTGGGGCTCAGGCTTAACTTCTATGAGTATGGGGACTTCGTTGACCACCAGTCCCGGAGGATTATCCTCTGCCCATACTCGGGGCCATCGCTTAGCTAGAGCTGGTTTTATCTCTTGGCCTGGCTCGGTTAGAAAAAGTCTCCATTCTTCTTCCTGGGGGACTGTAAGGGCCATGATAACTCCTGTTCCCAGTAACTCTAGCTGTAAAGAGCCCTGTTTTGTAAAACAATGGTGGCTCTCAGCTTGCTAAGCAAGTCTCTTCCTAGCAAGGGCAAGGGACAGTCAGGCATGTATAAGAACTGGTGAACTATCTCATGTCCCCACACCGAGCAGGTCCGTGGTAGACAGAAAGCCTGTGTAGTGGAAACTCATGTTGCTCTGATTATATCAATGGTTTTCTTGGATAAGGGGGTGACTGGGGTGGTCACTACTGAATGTTCAGCATCAGTATCGACCAAAAACTTAATGTCCTTGTCCCCAGTTGTAATCCTGACCATGGGCTCCTTGGGGATGCTTGAGCCCAGTCCCCTTCAGTCCAGTAGCCCTTCAGTCAGATTGAACAAAGCTCCCTCAACATGGGTCCAATTCATTTTTCAATTCATTCCTACTCGCCCTTGAGTTGCAGTCTTAAAAAGCTGACCCCATTTTAATCCACAAACTCTCAAAAAGAATTGTATAATTTTTTTTTTTTTTTTTTTTTTTTTTTTTGCATTCAGAGGTCACATATGTTCAGGTCAGGTCTTTTTGGCTTTATCCCCAAACCCCCAAACAAAAATTATCACGTATGCTTCCTCAAGGGGTGGCCTGCCCCTCCACACCTGTGAGTATATTTCATCAGGTGTGACGAGAGACTGAGAAAAGAAATAAGACATAGAGACAACGTATAGAGAAACAACAGTGGGCCCAGGAGACCGGCAGTCAGCATCCCAAGGACCTGCACAGGCACCAGTCTTTGAGTTCTCTCTTTTTTATTATTATTATTTTCATTATCTCAGCAAGAGGAATGTGGTAGGAGAGTAGGGTGATAACAGGGAGAAGGTCAGCAAGAAAACATGGGAGCAAAGGAATCTGTGTCACAATTAAGTTCAAGGGGAGGTGCTATGCCTGGATGTGTGTGTAGGCCAGATTTATGTTTCTCTCCACCCAAACATCTCAGTGGAGTAAAAAATAAAAAAGCAGCATTGCTGCCAACATGTCTCACCTCCTGCCATAGGGCGGTTTTTCTCCTGTCTCAGAACTGAACAAATGTACAACTGGGTTTTATACCAAGACATTCAGTTCCCAGGGGCAGACAGGAGACAGTGGCCTTCCTCTATCTCAACTGCAAGAGGCTTTCCTCTTTTACTAATCCACCTCAGCACAGACCGTTTACGGGTGTCAGGCTGGGGGATGGTCAGGTCTTTCCCATCCCACGAGGCCATATTTCAGACTATCACATGGGGAGAAACCTTGGACAATACCCAGCTTTCCAAGGCAGAGGTCCCTGCGGCTTTTCGCAGTGCATTGTGTCCCTGGTTTATTGAGACTAGAGAATGGCGATGACTTTTCCCAAGCATACTGCTTGTAAACATTTTGTTAACAAGGCACGTCCTGCACAGCCCTAGATCCCTTAAACCTTGATTCCATACAACACATGTTTCTGTGAGCACAAGGTTGGGGCGAAGTGGCTGGGGCAAAAAGTTACAAATTAACAACATCTCAGCAAAGCAATTGTTTAAGGTACAGGTCAAAATGGAATTTCTTATGTCTTCCCTTTCTACATAGACACAGTAACAGTCTGATCTGTCTTTCTTTTCCCTACACTTCCAAGGAACTTCCTCTCTCCCTGATTCTGATGTCTTAGACGATCCTTCCTTTTGCATACCACACTCTCCTTGGCCTGCTCTTGCTTCACCTACAACCTCTCCATCTGCTCCATCCCCTAATCAACCCTTCCCATAACCAGATACTTTATCCCCCTAACATGCTCACTCGGGAGTCACATATGCAACTCTTAGATTCCTCCAAAAATCCCAAAAATGTTTTGCCTCTCTACAAGATGGCAAATAGAGATTTGTGAACAGTTCGAGTTCATGTCCCTCTTCCAATGTCTGATCTTTCACAAATTCAACCCACATTGGGTTCATTTAGCCAGGATCCCTCTAAGTTCACTCAAGAAGTCCTTTGATTGAACCTGACAAGACATATTCACGCCATTCCCACAAAGAAAAATCACACATATGGTCTTTAGCTCAAGCATAGACAAATAAAGCTCATGCTCATAATCCTAATGATAAAACAGTTTGGGCAGAAGCTATCCTCGACAGAGAACCCAATTGGCAATACCAGGCACAAACAAACGTGAGGCAGATGAGATTATATAATAACATGCTTGTTGGAAGGAATGAAAAAGGCTGTGATAAAACATGTTAATTTTTCTAAGTTATGAGAAATCACTCAGGAACCATCTGAGAACTCCACCCTTTTCCAAGCTGGACTGGTGGAAGCAATGCATAAATATACAAATTCAGACCCTGAAAGCCCTGAGGGCCAATCCATTCTGGCTGTACAGCTTATAGGTCAGGCTTCCCCAGACATCACACAAAAACTCCAAAAATTAGAGCAAGGCCCACACATTCCCTTTCCTACTTTATTAAATATAGCCTTTAAGGTTTTCAACGACTGGGAGGAAACCTCAAAAATAAAAAAGGCTCAATTGGAGGAGGAAAAATGCCATTGCCAAGCGAATTACATGGCAATGGCATTGGCATATTATTTTTTGTTAGCTAATAAACCCAAGACTCATCCCTATAATACTAACAGAATGGGGGCCTATCATCGCTGCAGGAATCCAGGACACTAGAGTAGAGAATATCCCAAACCTCCAAATTACAAGCCACCCCCAGGACCTTGTCCTCATTGCAGACAAGAGGATCATTAGAAAAGTAAGTGTCCCTCTCTCTGTCATGAGGGAGCTACCTCTTCTAGGCTGTTACAGCCACGACCTCATCAACCTATCTCACAGGGGGGGGTCCTGCAGGATAAGGACAAGGGCAAAGGCAAGGACAAGAACCTCTAACTCTATTCCTGGATTATGATCAAGCCTCTGAAAGTCATCCTCTAGATGACTGATGGGGCATTGAGGCCGTCCAGACTCCTATCTTTTCCATCTTTATGGATGAGCCTCAGGCAAATCTGATTGCGATTGAACCAGAGATAACGTTCCTTATGGATATGGGGGCCAGTTATTCAGCTTTAAATGTTTATTAAGGCCCAATGTTCTAGTCCTTCATTTTCCTCATGGGTATTGCATTAGTCCATTTTCACACTGCTATAAAGAACTACCTGAGGCTGGGTAATTTATAAAGAAAAGAGGTTTAATTGATGCACAGCTCCACACAGCTGGGGAGGCCTCAGGAAACTTACAATCATGGTGGAAGGTGAAGGGGAAACCAGGTACATCTTACACGGTGGCAGGAGAAAGAGCAAATTGGGAAGGGCCACACTTTCAAACTATTAGATCTTGTGAGAACTCACTATCACAAGAACAACATGGAGGAAATCTGACCCCATGATCCAATCACCTCCCACCAGATCCTTCCCTGACACATGGGGATTACAATTTGACATGAGATTTGGGTGGGGACAGAGCCAAATCATATCATTCCTCCCTGGTCTCTTCCCAATTTCATGTTCTTCTCACATTTCAAATATAATCATTCCTTCCCAATAGTCCCCTAAAGTCTTAACTCATTTCAGCATTAACTCAAAATCCACAGTACAGTCTCATTTGAGACAGAGTAAGTACCTTTTACCTATGAGCCTCTAAAATAAGAAAACAAGTTAGTTACTTCAAGATACAATGGGAGTACAGGCATTGGGTATATGTTCCATTCCAAATGGGAGAAATTGGCCAAAACAAAGGGGCTACAGGCCCCATGCAAGTCTGAAACCCAGCAGGGCAGTCATTAAATCTTAAAGCTTCACAATGATCTCTTTTGACTCCATGTCTCACATCCAGGTCACACTGATGCAATGGATGGGCTCCCAAGGCCTTGGGCAGCTCTTCCCCTGAGGTTCCGCAGAGAGTTAAAAATGGGTGTTTAAACAAAATTTTGTACATAAATAGTCACAGCACCATTAATCAGTATAGCCAAAAACTGTTAACACCCAAGTTTCCATCAAGAGAAGAATGGATAAACAAAATGTGATATATCATGGATTGACAGTCAGGTGTGCTGGCACATGCCTGTAATCCCAGCACTTTGGGAGGCCAAGTCAGACGGATCACCTGAGGTCAGGAGTTCGAGACCAGCCTGGCCAACATGGTGAAAACCCATCTCCACTAAAAACCTTCTTGATGGGCACTGAGTTTTCTTTTGAGCTAATGAAAATGCTCTGGAGCTAGCTAGATGGTTGCACAATGCCCCACTAAATTCCAGTGAATTATATACTTATAAGTGGTTACAATGGTAACTTTTATCAAATAAATTTACCTCCGAAATAAACTCATCTCATATGATTTTTAATTCCCAGTGTCTTGGACTTGTTCCTCCAAGAACATGGAGCCAAGTTGCAGCTTTCATGATCCCTGATTAATCCACTTATATTTGGGGCCAAAGCCCAAGGTCATGGGAGAAATAGCTCTTTCTTATAAACCAGGGGCTTTCACATTTGGACAGCAAAGCACCAAATGGAACCTTGAAATTCACCTCAGAAATAATCACCAAATGTGCAATGGGTTTTGGTCCCTAATGCTCTTCCCTCAAAAAACACACGCATGCTATAGCCTCTGTATTTTCAGGTTTGCTGAATTCATCTTATTTAATCATAAAGCCCTTGGAGAGTTTACCCTGTGTTAGAGACAACGAATATAATGCTAGGTGAGGCCGTGACCCAAGTCCATGACCGAAGGGCACAGAGTGATTACAGGAGTAGCACGGATCTGAACTAAGATATTGTGGAGTTCCTATCACATTTATAGAACACAATTAGGGCCTCTTGATTTCAAGTTTCAAGGTGGGGCTGGCATTTCAGTTGACATTTATATATATTGCCATGTAAATATATGTGTGAGCATTTTTAACACATAAATTTAATTTGCTAAGGGTTTCAGCTAGTCACTTATTCCTGACTAACTCCACCTGAGGCGTGGCCAGCTTGACAGTACTGCAGAGGAGCAGGTTTCCTTGGATGAAAAAAGGAAATAACTGCCAAAAAGATGAATTCTGATACGAGGGCTTTCTTGCTGGGCTAGAGTTTCAAATGAAGTTGACACAGTTTGTCCTTCAGTTTCCATGGGTTAAGAATTTGCCATCCACTCAGCAAACTATCGCAAGAACAGAAAACCAAACACCGCATGTTCTCACTCATAGGTGGGAACTGAACAATGAGATCACTTGGACTCGGGAAGGGGAACATCACACACTGGAGCCTATCATGGGGAGGGGGGAGGAGGGAGGGATTGCATTGGGAGTTACACCTGATGTAAAGGACGAGTTGATGGGTGCTGACGAGTTGATGGGTGCAGCACACCAACATGGCACAAGTATACATATGTAACAAACCTGCACGTTATGCACATGTACCCTAGAACTTAAAGTATAATAATAATAAAATTTAAAAAATAAAAAAAACTTAAAAATTTAAAAATTAAAAAAAAAAAAAGAATTTGCCATCCAGCAGGAGGTGACAGAGGGAGCCACTGGGTTCATGGGTACATGAATATGCACTTGCTCATTGCTTTTCAATACTTAAATATTAGTAATTCATCTGCTTAAATATCTAAGCTTACTTTACTAATATGTCCATTGTATAGACAAAGATAGTTGCAAATATTTCTGTAGGTTGTCAAGATATACACTAGGACTTTTGTCAGTTAACGGTACCTATTGATTACATAAACATGTGTTTAAACTTGAAATCCCTTGCAACTGCTAGCATGGGGCTAGAGAATACAGCAAGGTAATAGAGTCTGTCCAGTAAATTCTTATAAAATTGCAATAATCAATTGTTCCATGTGCCTTTCCTTCAGCACTGAAGTTTTATTTTTCTTTATTGATTATCCCAAACATGAACTTGGAGTACAATGACACAATTACAGCTTATTGTAACGTTGAACTCATGAGCTCAAGAGATCCTCCCACCTCAGCCTCTTTACTAACTAGGACTATAGGCATGTACCACCACTCCTGACTGTTTTTTAATTTTTAACTTTGTAAGAGATGGGGTCTTGCTGTGTTGACCAGGCTGGCCTTGAACTTCTCACCTCAAGTAATCCTCCCGCCTTGGCCTCCCAAAGTGTTGGGATTACAGGTGTGAGCCTCCCTGCCCAGCCATAAATGTAATTTATTGCACATTTCAAAATTGCCAAGAGTAAATATTCTCACAACAAAGAATAAGTATATGAGGTGATGGATATGTTAACTACTTTGATTTAATCATTTCACCTTATATTCCTAAATTCTAATATAACTTTGTACTCCGTAAACATATACAATTATAATTTGTCAATGTACCACTTAAAGAATGATCCAAACCTGGGCAATGTGGCAAAACCCTGTCTCTACAAAAAATACAAAAAACAGAAAATAGCCAGGCATGATGGTGCCTATCTGTGGTCCCAGCTACTTAGAAGGCTGAGGTAGGAGGATCACTTGAGCCCAGGATGTCAGTCAGCTGTGATTGCACCACTGCATTCCAGCCTGGGCAACAGAGCAAGAACTGTCTCAAAAAATAAAGACATAAGTAACATTTTTAAATGATCCAAGTATACACTGTCTACAAGAGACTCACTTTAGATCTAAAGACACAAATAGGATGAAGGTGAAAGGACAGGGAAAGACATGTCATACAGATAGTAACCAGAAGAGTGCAGAGGTGGCTATATATAAATAAACCAATCACAGAAAGATTAATACTTTATAGGCCGAGTGTGGTGGCTCACACCTTGAATACCAGCACTTTGGGGGACTGAGGCGGGCAGATCTCTTGAGGCCAGGAGTTCAAGACCAGCCTGGCCAACATGATGAAACCCTGTTTCTACTAAAAACACAAAAATTAGCCGGGTGTGGTGGCGAATGCCTGTAATCCCAGCTACTCGGGAGGCTGAGGCACAAGAATCACCTGGACTTGGGAGGTGGAGCTTGCAGTGAGCCGTGATCGTGCCACTGCACTCCAGCCTGGGCGACAGAGAGAGACTTCGTCTCCAAAAAAAAAAAAAAAAAAAAACACATTTTGGGAAAAAAAAGATTAATACCGTGTAAGTCCACTTACATGAGGTACCTAGCATAGTCAAATTCATAGAGACAGAAAGCAGAATGGTGGTTGACAGGTGGTTGTCAAGTTGAGGGGAGGAGGGAATGTAGAGTTGTTGGTTAAGGGTACAAAGTTTCAGTTTTGCAAGATGAAAAGGATTGTGGAGATTGGTGGTGCTGATGGTTGCACAACAATATAATAGTGCTTAATATGTTAATATCACTGAACTGTACACTTAAAAATGGTTAAGATGGCCAAACGTGGTGGCTCGTGCCTGTAATTCCAGCACTTTGGGAGACCAAGTCAGGGGGATCACTTGAGGCTAGGAGTTCAAGACCAGCCTGGGCAACACAGTGAGACCCATTCTCTAAAATAAAAGCAAAAAATTAGCCAGGTGTGGTGGTGCACAACTGTAGTCCCAGCTATTCAGGAGGCTGAGGCCAGAGGATCACTTGAGCCCAGGTGTTTGAGGCTGCAGTGAGCTATGATTGCATCACTGCACTCCAGCCTGTCTCAAAAAAAAGAGTATAAACCAGTGGAAGCATGCTGGGCCCATACAAATGTATAAACCATTCTTAGCTCACAAGTTTTAAAAACTAGGCTGGATTTGGCCCATGTAGTTTACTGACCTCTGTTCTACCTCATAGGGCTGTGACAATTTATGTAGTTTAACATATAACAAGTCCTCTCTGTATCCATCTTACAGATAAGGAAACTGAGGCTCAGAGAGGTTAATGTTTCTTCTTGTTGTATGCATTGTTATAATTTATTCCATTTATTTATTTATTTGAGACAGGGTCTCACTCTGTTGCCCAAGCTGGAGTGGAGTAGCCTGATCATGGTTTACTGCAGCCTCAACCTCCCCGGGCTCAGGTGATCCTCCTACCTCAGCCTCCTACTAGGACTACAGGTGCAAACCACAATGCCTAGCTAAGTTTTTTTTGTTTTTTGTTTTTTGTTTTTTTGTAGAAATGGAATTTCACCATGTTTCCCAGGGTGGTCTTGAACTCCTGAGCTCAAACAATCCACCCACCTCAGCCCCCCAAAGTGCTGGTATTACAGGCATGAGCCATCATGCCTGGCCTATTCCTTTTATTTAAGATGTATTTTTACTTAAGATGTATTTTTTGCTTATATATTTTCTTTTCTTTTCTTTTCTTTTTCTTTTTTTTTTTTTTTTTTTTTTTTTTTGACAGAGTCTTTCTGTGTCAGCCAGGTCATCGGAGTGCAGTGGCATGATCTTGGCTCACTGCAACCTCTGCCTCCTGGATTCAAGCAATTCTCCTGCCTCAGTCTCCCAGGTAGCTGGGATTACAAGTGTACACCACCATGCCTAGCTAATTTGTGTATTTTTAGTAGAGATAGGGTTTCACCATGTTGGCTGGGCTGGTCTTGAACTCCTGACCTCAAAGGATCCATCTGCCTCAGCCTTGATTCTTTTGTATAGAACCGCACCTGGCATTGGTTCTTTTGCATAGTTTCTATTTCTCCTCTGAGATTTCCTATCTATTCATTGGGAGCATATTTTCCTTTATATATCTGAGCATAGAGTATCTGCTTTAAAACCTTTGCTATTCCAACAACTTATTCCTGGAAGTCAATCTTCATTGATTATCTTTTCTCTTAATTATGGGTGACTTAGTTCTGTTTCTTCATGTGTCTGATAATTTTGTTTTTATCTTAGAAATTGTGAATGATATACATTGTTGAGATTGTGTGTTCTGTTATATTTCTCTGGAGGGTGTTTAAATTTTTTTTTAATTTTGCTTTTGTTTGTTTGTTATTTTAGCAGGCAGAAAACTCTGTGTCCTGAGTTGAACGGCGGAAACTTCTGTTCAGGTTGTTTAACCTTAGCTGGGCTCCTTGGAGTTAGCCTACAGATGTGTAGTTCAAGGGTCATCCAGAGATTTGGGTAGAATTTAGATGCAGAATTTTGGGCTCTCTTCTCTGGTTTTTCTTTTGAGAATTTCCTTTCTCCCTATCCAGCCCTTGTGGTCTCTGCTTCTGAGGTTATGATATGGGTAGTGTGGTCTGCTGGTCTTGAGTTAGTAAATTCTGGCTTCAGCAAGATGGAAGGCACCCTGACAGGAAGAAGCTCTCTTGGTAAGGACACTAGTGCAGGGATGGCTCCAGTGAGTAGAACAGTATATGCTTGTAGCAGATAAGACTGGAGCCAAGCTGATTAAAAATCAACCCCAAAGAACACACAACTAAGAAATACATGAAAAGATGCTTATCTTGACTAATACTCAAGGAAGTACAAATTAGAACCACAGTGAAATATCTTAGCCTATCAGATTGTCAAAGATGAAAAGGACTGATAATGTTTACTGTTGGTGAGGGTTACAGGCATTCTTTCATTGTTGGTGAGAGTAAAAGTCTGTGCAACACTTTTCATGCAGGGCCACTTCTCAGCATCTATCAATATTTTAAAATGCTAACCCTGAGACCCCACAATTCCACCCCTAGCAATTTATCCTACAGTAGGACTCACTCTGTTGGTTGAAGATCCATGCCCAGAATTGTTCACTAAATTCATTTAAAATAGCATATATACTTGAGCCCAGGAGTCTGAGGCTGCAGTGAGCTATGATCATGTCACTGCACTCCAGCCCAGCCTGGGTGACAGAGCAAGACTCTGTGTCTAAAGAAATGAAAATAAAAATAAATAAAATGGCATATACAGGCAACAATCCAAATGTTCATTGCAGAAATTATGATTATTACTGTTTTTCTTTTAGAGACAGGGTGTCACTCTGTTTCCCAGACTAATCTTGACCTCCTGGGATCCTCAAGGGATCCTCTGGCCTCTGCTTCCTAAAGTTCTGGGATTACAGGTGTGAGGCACTGGGCCTAGACATTACAGGGATTATTAAACCATGGCGTATACTACCATCAAAGGTATGAGGTAGGTTTTATGTGCCGACCTAGAAAGACGGTGCAAAAACATAGGGGAACAAGAAGGCTGCAAAGTGGCAGCACAACAGGAGTCTTTAAGAAATAAGAATCTGTTTCAGCTTAAGAAGTGTCTGGTTGGGCGTGGTGGCTCGCACCTGTAATCCCAGCACTTAGGGAGGCTGAGGTGGGTGGATCACTTGAGGTTAGGAGTTCGAGACCAGCCTAGTCAACATGGTGAAACCCCATCTCTATTAAAAATACAAAAAGATTAGCTGGACTTGGTGTCAGGTGCCTGTAATCCCAGCTACTCTGGAGCTGAGGCAGGAGAATCATTTGAACCCGGGAGACCAAGGTTGCAGTGAGCCGAGATCGCACCACTACACTGCAGCCTGGGCGACAGAGTGAGACTTGGTCAAAAAAAAAAAAAAGCTGGGTGAGAGGTGGCTCACGCCTGTAATCCCAGCACTTTGGGAGGCCGAGGCAGGAGGATCACGAGTTCAGGAGATCGAGACCACCCTGGCCAACATGGTGAAACCCCATCTCTACTAAAACACAAAAAATTAGCCGGGTGTGGTGGCACATTCCTGTATTCCAGCTACTCAGGAGGCTGAGGCAGGGGAATCGCTTGAACCCAGGAGGTGGAGGTTGCAGTGAGCTGAGATCGCACCACTGCACTCCAGCCTGGTGACAGAGCAAGACTTCATCTCAAAAAAGAAAAGTAAACAAATAAACAAAACCCCCAAGAGACAGAAGTGTCTGCATGGACTTGTGCCTAACTATTCTCAGTGACTACTTCTGGGGGGAGGTGAAAGGGGACCCTGTTAAATAATTTTGCATTTGTACTGCTTTTCTTCAACTGAGTCTGCATTACTTTTATGTTGAATACTCTCCCCACCCCTGATGCTCACAGGTTGCTCTAGCTGGTGGAAGGAGAACCTACACCTCTGGTTTTGGCAAAGTATAGAAGGCGACAAGGGCACTGCTCTGCACCTGCACAGGTCCTTGCCTGCTGGGGTCAGTTTAATGCATCTCGGTGGTGTTTCTTGGGAAGAACACAGTGCACATTCACTTGCCAGTCAGTAGACAAATCACTGAAGTCCATGTCTGGCAGTTCTCAAGGTCATGGGGACTGTAAGGTTGTCATGTCTCACAGTTCCCTGACTTACAAGATTAGTGCTGACAGACACTTCTCAGCTCTGTTCGGGAGAGCAGCTCTGTAATGCGCTTGTGGTTTCAGATGTGGGCGGCCTGTGTGAACCTGTCGTGCAAGGCTCACGTCACCAACTGCTGCAGTTATCTCCTGAATCAGGCTGAGGGTCTTTGCTGTGCACCCAGAGACAGTTGGGTGACAAATCACCTCCAGGTTGGGGATGCCTCAGACTTGTGATGGGACTGGGCAGATGCATCTGGAAAGGTGAGTCTGTCCTTTGGGCTTCTCGACCTCTCAAGTCAGCATGAAATTCAGAAGGCAGAGAGGGACAAGTGGCCCTCCATCGCTGGGTCCAGGGAGCCACTGTGGAAGCGTAGTGTTTGAGAACACCACCCTAGCTTTACCTCCTCTGGTGTCCCGGCCTTGGGTATCTCTTAGAGATGGCAAAATTTGCAGCGCTGAACTCAAGGATTACAAACTAATTTCCAGTCCTGTAAGGGTCATGGGTTCTGCTGTGGCCTGTGTGGCCACACTCCAACCGGATGGAGGGAAGGGCACTGAGTTTGTCAGGCAGAATTTCTTTTTTTTTTTTTTTTTTTTTTTTTTTGTGAGACGGAGTCTCGCTCTGTCGCCCAGGCTGGAGTGCAGTGGCCGGATCTCAGCTCACTGCAAGTTCTGCCTCCCGGGTTTATGCCATTCTCCTGCCTCAGCCTCCGGGTAGCTGGGACTACAGGCGCCCGCCACCGCGCCCGGCTAGGTTTTTGTATTTTTTTAGTAGAGATGGGGTTTCACCGTGTTAGTCAGGATGGTCTCGATCTCCTGACCTCGTGATCCACCCGTCTCGGCCTCCCAAAGTGCTAGGATTACAGGCTTGAGCCACCGCGCCTGGCTGTCAGGCAGAATTTCTAATTATGGGAGGAACTCTGCTTCCTCAGTGATTGAACTGACCTTTGTGGGGGTGCCTTTGTTGGGTGAGAATGGGCACACTTGGGCCTCAGTTGTGAGGGCCACGGGGTGGAGCTGAGGTCTAGGCCCCCATTTTATCTTCCTTTGATTTATGCTGTTCTGGGCTCACCCTCTTTCCAGAGCTTAGCTACATGAGGTAGATTAGTCTCAAGAGTGGGTATCCTCTCAGCGTGTCTTCAAGTAGCATCCCAGAGCCCCGCTCCTGGGTACCCACAACATGAACACCATCCAGAAGCAAGGGCAGCCTCTGGGGGGGGAGTGGAAAACATGCATCAAACAGTTGAGATGGGTGCAGGGGAGGCAACATGATCAAACAGGGTCTTGCCTTAAGGAGCCTCATGTAGGGACACCGCACAGTGATGACCTTCAACTGCAGTGGGGCAGCAAGGCCGTGGGAGGGGCATGTTGGGCAGAGCAGGCAACGTGCGGGTACCTCTTCACCAAGACAGCAGGAAGAGCACGGAGATCATTTTCCCATCTCACCTCCAGACTCCCAGGGAACTGTATCAATACCCTTACTCCAGCCTTGGCCCGTGGCCACTGCCCAACCCCTGGGCCCTGTCAGTTCAGGGCTGTGCAGAACGAGAGTTGCTCAGGCTCAGGGATTCCATCCGGCTGGGGATGCCTACTAGGGGCCTGGGGGAAGGCCTCATGAAAGACCATACCTGTGATGGGGAGGGAAGCTGGCAGAGGGTACAGTGGGAAGCAGAGCAGCAGGGGTTGCCTCCATGCCTCTCTGCTTCTCACACCCACCCTCGCCTGCTCCCCTCTGCCCTGGGTCTGTGCCCTTGTCCACCCAACAACACCTCTGCAGTGCCGAGTCCAGCCCTGACTTCTTCCTGAGCTGTGGCCCAGCGCTCCCACAGACATCTACCTCACGGATGCAGCACCGCCCCCCCATCCTATTCTCTGAAAGTGTGTGGAAAATGCCTCTTGGTGCCATCTCTCTCCCACCCTGCCTTCCCTGCACCTTCTGGATGAGGTGTCTGTTGTCTCTGTACTTGCCTCCAGCTGGCCTTTCTGACCCCATCCCTCCTGCCTCCTGCCCATCCCCATCCCCACCCCTGTCGGCACCTCCACATGCTCCGTGCCCAACAGCATTGGGGATTCCCACTGTGCTGAAGGAAGTCCTCATGTGGTCCAGAGAGGGAGCTGGCCCCTGCTCCCATTTCCAGACCCATTTTCTAGCAGAGCCTCCATGTCCCCAGGCTCCAGCTGCTTCTGGGATACCAAGGTCTGCATTTCTTCCTCTTTCCCCAGCAGACAGAAGACCTTGCTGGACAAGTGTCCACTTCAATAGTAACTTCCATCCTATCCACCTCTATAGCTGCCAGCCTCCTGAATGGTCCAGAAGAACCGGGATACCCTTCCCTGTCCCCATTAAAAAAAGACAAATAGGCCGGGCGCGGTGGCTCACGCCTGTAATCCCAGCACTTTGGGAGGCCGAGACGGGCAGATCATGAGGTCAGGAGATCGAGACCATCCTGGCTAACACGGTGAAACCCCGTATCTACTAAAAAATACAAAAAACTAGCCGGGCGAGGTGGTGGGCGCCTGTAGTCCCAGCTACTGGGGAGGCTGAGGCAGGAGAATGGCGTAAACCCGGGAGGCGGAGCTTGCAGTGAGCGGAGATCCGGCCACTGCACTCCAGCCTGGGCGACAGAGCGAGACTCCATCTCAAAAAAAAAAAAAAAAAAAGACAAAATATGACCAGACATGTTGGCTCATGCCTGTCATCCCAGCACTTTGGGAGGCTGAAGCGGGTGGGTCCCTTGAGGCCAGGAGTACGAGACTAGCCTGACGAACATGGTGAAACCCTGCCTCTACTAAAAATACAAAAATTAGCCAGGCGTGGTGACTCATGCTTGTAATCCCAGCTACTTGGGAGGCTGAAGCAGTAGGATCACTTGAACTCGGGAGGCGGAGGTTGCAGTGAGCTGAGATCACGCCACTGTGCTCCAGCCTGGGCAACAGAGCGAGAGAGAGAGAGAGAGAGAGAGAGAGAGAGAGATGCGTAATATATGCATATATATGCGCGCAATATATGCATATATATGTGCAATATATGCATATATATGCGTAATATATGCATATATATGCGTAATATATGCACATATATGTGTAATAGTCTCTGTGTAACAGTAAGTGCGCAGTAGCTGGTGTGAGGGCAACTTGAAGAGTGTGCTTCGAGGCACAGAGATGCTCAGGGCTGCCTGGACAGCCTCCGTGATAGTGGCCTGCTCTGGGTTAAGATTCTTCCCGGTGTTAGGTGAGTGTTCAGGGCATGAGGACCAGGAAAGGTGAAGGGCTGAGTCTGTCTAAAGACCTTCCTGTGGGTGTGGCAGAGCCTGTGATCTGAGGCAGGGCTCCAGCTGCAGGGCAGCCCATAGCTTCACAGTGGCCCACGGAAGCAGGGCAGCCAGGCTGTAAGGCCCAGTAGGCATCTGGGCCAGACTTCGACACTGAGGCCATGGAACAGGTGGGGCTCTGAGAAGGGACCAAAGTGATCATGGGCTGAAGGCTATGTCCACAGACCCAATGCGGGATAGGCTGTGCTGGGCATGGATGTCAGCCAGGCTCCCCAGCAGGAGTGGGGGTGTCAGAGGCAGCTCTGTCCCAGGTGGCACATTGGTTTCCCCTCCTGCTCTCACAACCTTCCTGTGACCTGGTGTTGTCTGAGCTGTGGTGAGGCCTCCCTGGTGACATCCAGGAGCAGGGAGCATGCAAGTAGGGGTATGTGCACCTGCCCTGACTGCCTGGCCCTATGGTCGAGGATGGGGGTTATAAAGCATTGTGGTGCCTTCTGTTGGGGCATGTGCTGAGGGGCACCTCGCAGGCACTGCCCTCGGGAAGTTCACAGGCTTATGTGGAAGCTGGTGGGAATGTGCCAAGAACAGAGGTGTCAGGAGTCAGGTATTTGGCAGGTCCCAGGTCTCCGAGCCTCAGTTTCCTCATCTGTAGGAGGGTGGTGACCTTGCCCTGCTCAGCTTACCAGGTACAGATGTAAGTTTTCAGTGCAGAGGAAAAGCAGAGACCTTGCCCTCAGATGACCGTACTGCCTTGTCGCTGTACCCAACTCTCCGGTCCTACTTTGAAGCTCTCAGCCTCACCAACCCGAGATTCACATGTGGATTCACATGTGGATCCTGCCCTACCATCCCCCTTCCCTGTCTGGAAACGAGGCCTGCTGAGCTTGGAGCCACCCCACTCCCTGCTCTCAAGCCATCTGCTCTTGGGTTAGCTTGTAACTGGCCTGGCCTGATTCTACGCAGATGTGGGTGTTTCTCCACCGCTGGGGTAACGGTCTTCCATCCTGGGGCCTGGGTCAGCTCTCAACTGTGGCTGTTGTGCCTGGGCTTCCCCAGGCCCTGGTGGTCACTCCAACCCTGCCTTCACATATCCCAAGAGCAGGCTGACTGTCTTCCCCGTTCCCACCTTTCCAGTAACTGCTGCAAGAAGGGACAGACACTGCTGCAGAGAACTTGCCACGGTGTTTCATGCTGTGGCCGGTGGTGCCAGGCTGCATGCTCCATTCTAGGGAAGGGTGAGGCTTCGTGATCATCAATCTCAACATGGGACTGTCCTATGAGTACCTGTAGCAGGGAGGAGTGGGGTTAGAGTAGTGCCTGCTGCCCGTTGAGGGTGTGCAGTTTCCTTAAGGGCATGCGTGCTGTAGTGTGCTTGCATGTCTGGTTTTTTCCTCCTCCTTATCAGTAATCAGTCTTATATAACCAGGCTGGCCCTGCTTCCTGCCTAGGGGCTATCTGTGTACCATCTGGAGCTGCAAATGGGGTGATAGGGCATCAGCGGCCTTCCCACACCCAAGCACTTCCTGACACCCAGCCTCTCATCTCTGGCCCACCTCTGGCTCCCCCAGGGATCCTGGGACTCAGGCCTCACACTCCAGCATTGGGGGGCTTTGCCCTTCTGGTGGTGCTCTCCTTTGCAGGTACCTTGGAACAGGGGTGCGACAGAGTTCCGGAGGTGCCATCTGTTGCGTGGATACTCTGCTGCCACCCTCGTCCACCTTTCTGGGGCAGAACACTTGGATGGGTCTTTATTTAAGAAGACAAAAGGGAGAGAGAATGCAGAGGCCGGGTGTGATGGCTCATGCCTATAATCCCGACACTTTGGGAGGCCTAGGCAGGTGGATCCCTTGAAGTCAGGAGTTCAAGACTAGCCTGGCCAACATAGTGAAACCCCGTCTCTACTAAAAATACCAAAAAAAAAAAAAAAAAAAAAAATTAGCTGGGCATGGCGGCGGATGCCTATAATCCCAGCTACTTGGGAGGCTGAGGCAGGAGAATCCCTTGAGCCCAGGAGGCGGAGGTTGCAGTGAGCCAAGATTGCACCACTGCACTCCTGCCTGGGCAACAGAGGGAGACTCCGTCTCAAAAAAAAAAAAAAAAATGCATGGAGTTTGTCTGTGTGACCCGGGCAAGTCATTTCTCCTCCTTGGGACTCAGTTCCTTGCCTGTGAAGCGGGACAGCACTTCTCCCTCGTGGAGCTGTTGTGAAAATTAAAGTAGAAAATGCACCTGTGGTGGTTGTTGGGAGTGACCCGTTCCCCCAACCCTGACTCCCCTGCAGGATGGGGCCCGGGCCCAGGGATGGGGGATGGGCTGGCAAAGGATGCCCATCCCAGAGAGGAGTCTTCTCGGGAAATGTGGAGACCAAGCTGAGTCAGAGTCCAGGATCTAAGTTTGAGGGTGCTCCTTACACCCTGTAGCCATGAGTCTTTGGCTGGGTCAAATGGCCTTTCCGAGCTACAGTTCCTTATCAGTAAAGCCTGGGCAGTGGTGCCAGGATGCTGGACACAGTGTGAGTGCAGGTGGGGATCCACTGACCACTCTGCTGGGGAGCAATTCATGGGGAGCACCCCTCTAGAGAGTGATGATTTGCACAGGGCCCTCAGCCCAGTCCCTTGCAGGCTGGACCTTGGAGAGTGAGGCCCTGAGGCGAGACATGGGCACCTGGCTCCTGGCCTGCACCTGCGTCTGCACCTGTGTCTGCTTGGGAGTCTCTGTCACAGGGGAAGGACGAGGTGAGGGCTGGGCACTAGTGTTTGTATGAGGTTGGGGGAGAACTAGGGCATGTTTGGGGGACTGGGTTGTCCAGTGTCAAGTCCCTAGGGAAAGATTTGGCTCAAACTGTGCTGGGGCATGTCCTCTAGGGGTCAGCCTGGACCTCAGTCTCTAGTCTCCCTACCTTTACCTCCCTAGACCGACCCTAGTCTCCCTTCCTTCACCTTCTTGATGCCTCTCTGGGTCTGACTTGCCTGTGTACCAGGAGTCAGAGCCCATCATTTCCCAGGCCTCCCAGTGCTTCCCTGGACAGATTCTGGGATCATTCACTGGTGACTGCCCTGCTAGGGTGTCAGCTGTCAGAGCCCCCCCAGCCCCCTAGCTCAGCTGTGCTCTGAAGCACTTACTGTGGGCTCCCAATGATCACTGTCTCCAGGGCCAAGGGCTGGAAACTTCACCTGCCTCAACAACAACATTCTCAGGATCGATTGCCGTTGGTCTGCCCCAGAGCTGAGCCAGGGCTCCAGCCCCTGGCTCCTCTTCACCAGGTGAGGGTGGAGGGCCATGCTGGGGGAACGGTGAGGGGCCTGAAGGGACTTAGGGTCCCACGTTGATGTTGGGCTGGCACATGGAGGAAAGACATGGCTTTCCATGGGAAAGGAGGGAGACTAGGCTTGCCAGAAAGGAGGCAGCTGCTCCCAGGATGAGTTCTAAACATGCTGCCTGAGCCCTTCCCTCCTCCCGTGCTCTGGACAGGGATGAGGGTGAGGTCCCCAGGATTGAAGCAGCTACGCCAGGACAGGGTAGCAGCCCCGTGGTGCTGACACATGCCCTTTCCAGCAACCAGGCTCCCGGCGGCACACATAAGTGCATCTTGCAGGGCAGTGAGTGCACCGTAGTGCTGCCACCCGAGGCAGTGCTCGTGCCATCTGACAATTTCACCATCACTTTCCACCACTGCGTGTCTGGCAGGGAACAGGTCAGCCTGGTGGACCCGGAGTACCTGCCCCGGAGACACGGTGAGCAGCGGCTATAGGTCTGGGGCGGGGCCCCTTGGCAAGAACATCCTGGCTGCTTGGGCATTGGAAGCAGGGCCCTGCAGCCTGTGACCCCTGTGGCCCAGTGAGTGGGCAAGATTTGGAAACTACCTAGTCTAGCTGCACAGGCCAGAGGAAGTCATTGCTGTCCTGTCCTGCCTGGGGCTTTTCTTGACCAGTCTCCCAGTGAGGTGCCTGGTCTGAGAGGGCCTTGACCATGCCCCTTGGGAATCTTTCAGGCCCCAGTCTTGTGTGTTCTGACTGACACACCCAGACCCATGGGGCTTCGGCCTCACATGGATTCACTCTGTTCCAGTGAAGCTGGACCCGCCCTCTGACTTGCAGAGCAACATCAGCTCTGGCCACTGCATCCTGACCTGGAGCATCAGTCCTGCCTTGGAGCCAATGACCACACTTCTCAGCTATGAGTTGGCCTTCAAGAAGCAGGAAGAGGCCTGGGAGGTAACACTTTGGCTGGCTTTCCCTGAGGGCCTCTCTCCTGGGAACAGCAGTCCAGGGCAGACCCCCCACTCTACATAGGGAGATGTCAACTTGCAGTGATGAGGAGGGGAGGAACTAGAGCGGTGTGCCTGTGTCTCTGTATGTGCCCATAAGTGTGAGTGTGCATGTATGTGTTTATGTGTGCACACATGTAAGTGTGCACACTCACATGTTTTTGTGCCTTTGTTTATGTGTTTATATGTAAGTTTATGTGTATGAGTGTGTATGTGAGTGTGGTGAGTTGCTTCTGTGCCCACACTTGTGTATATGAGTGTGCATGCAAGTGTGAGGAGTGTGAAAGTGTGCCTGTAGACATGTTCGCCTGTGTGTGCATATGTGTATTTGTGGGCCAACGCAGCTGTATCTGTGTGTGAGTGTGAGTGTGCCTTCTCTGTGTGTGTGTGCACGTGAATGTGGTGAGTGTGCCTGTGTGTTAACACAGGTGTGTTCATGTGTGTGTTATATGAGCATATAATGCATGTGTGTATTCTCGAGGGCTGAGGCACCCAGCCCCACCTTCAGCACCTAACTGCCCCCACCCCCACAGCGGGCCCAGCACAGGGATCACATTGTCGGGGTGACCTGGCTCGTACTTGAAGCCTTTGAGTTGCACCCTGGCTTTATCCATGAGGCCAGGCTGCGTGTTCAGATGGCCACACTGGAGGATGACGTGGCAGAGGAGGAGCGTTACACAAGCCAGTGGAGCGAGTGGAGCCAGCCTGTGTGCTTCCAGGCTCCCCAGAGACAAGGTGGGCGCTGCTGTGGCTGAGGCACTTCCAGAGTCTGGGCTGGGCGTCTTCTCCCCTGTTCACCTCACTCCCTGCACCCTTTCACACTCCTGGAAGCCCCTCCCCGAGGCAGCCATACCCCAGTGGATCCCCTTCCTCAGAAGGTCTGAGGTCTATACGGCAGAAACAAACACCTGCCAACTCCGGGGCTTCCTGGGAACCCGTAGTTAGTGGCTCCTGTTAGGAGTGAGGGTGGCAGGGCTGCACACCAGGGTTGGTGCTCCTGCCTGGAGGCTGGACATGACCTCAGTGTCGTTAGGGATGGCAGGGCTGACCCTTGCACACTGCAGTGCTGAGACGACCCCGTTAGTGTGGCAGATGGGAAGAGTGAGGCCCAGGAGCATGACTCACACAAGGTCCTTCAGCAGGTGACACAAACCTCCAAGGCCCATCACAAACCTTCCACTGTAGCCCAGGGCACTAAAGGGCGCACCCTTGCCATATAGGTTTGTGGGGAGCCTCCTGGCACTGAGGCTGCTCACAGCCCTGGGCCCTTCCTGCCCACAGGCCCTCTGATCCCACCCTGGGGGCAGCCAGACAACACCCTTGTCGCTGTGTCCGTCTTCCTCCTGCTGATTGGCCTGACTTACCTCCTGTTCAAGCTTTCACCCAGGTAGGTAGCTGATGTGTGTGTGGGTGGGTGTGTGTGTTTGTGTGTACATGTGTGAGTGGGTAATAGTGTACATGTGTTAGTGTGTGTGTGCAGATGTGTCACTGTGTGCCTGTGTGAGTGTGTGGTTGGTGGGGATTCAAGGGCCACCCTTGTCTGGTTCCTCCCCTCCCCTCTCCACTGTCCGGTCCTGGATGGGGTGGGCTTTTCAAGTCTCCACCCTGGGCCAGAAGAGGGTTCACAAGTTGCCAGGGGAGAGAAGGGAAGGGGGATCTGTGACAGAGGCCGAAGACAAGGGCAGTGTGGTCCCGACCAGACCCAGAGTCACTGAGATCAAGAGCCTGGATCGTAGTCTTCTGCCTCTGGAGGAGCTTGGTTTGTTCATCTGTTCACACAGTCTACAAAAGGACAGTTGGGGCATCTGGTGTGCTCAGGACCCTGTTCTCACCCTGGCATATGCCTTAGAGAAAAAGATGGACAAGGACTCTCTTTAAATAAACCGTCATGCCTCATGCACCGCCTGTCAGGTTACAAGAAGGGGCGCAGGGGCCATGTCGGGCAGCAGATGTGAGGAAGAGGGTGTGGGGAGAGGGTGTTGGGTGGGGCTAAGCGGGAGGGTGCTTGGCTTCTCCTTGGAGCAAAGGAAAGTGTGAAACTGTGTGATACGACCTAGTTTATGTGTTGAGGAATAGATTGCTGGGACAAGGGGACAGGCGGGACCTGCTGGAGGCCAATGTGGGCCTGTGGGGTGCCCACGGGGAGATGATTCGGCATGAGTTAGTGAAAGAAGCGGAGACAGAGCAAATTTGAAGGAATTGCGGGGTTTTAGGAGGAGAAACAGAGGGGACATGTGGGTGGATGAGATACGAGTGGTGACCCCTGAGGTGGGGAAATGGGGGACACCCTTGCGGGGAGGTTGGGGAGGTCTATTTGCACCTGTTGGGTTGGGGCCCCAGGTGACATCCTTGTGGAAGGGTCAGTGGATCCTTGGCAGCAAGTCTGGTGCTCAGGGAGACACTGGGTGGAGTGGGAGCCACAGACCTTCTGCTGATGGCAAAGACGGGGTTCCTGGAGGTGCTGGCTCCCTCTGCGGGCTGAGGACCCGGCTGGTAACTCCCCGTTCTGAACCCACCATAGCAGCTCACGCTGTAAAGGATGCCTGCCTCAGTAGAAATCAGTTCTGTGAGACCATTAAGTAAGGCGGCCCAGTTGGGTCCTACCCTGAGAGTGGGTTGGAATGTGATGAGACCAGAGAGAGGCAGTGGCAGGGACGAGGTGGGCGGGCCTCCTGTTGATGGAAGGAAGCTCAGCCTCTGCAGTGACCTCAGGCCACCTCAGGCCCCCTGGGTCGCCATAGGCCTCTGACTGGCCTCTCTTGGCCTCAGGGTGAAGAGAATCTTCTACCAGAACGTGCCCTCTCCAGCGGCGTTCTTCCGGCCCCTCTACAGTGTGCACAATGGGAACTTCCAGGTGTGTGCAGAGACCACGGCAGGGTGTGGGGGGCAGGGGTTGCCCAGAGCTCTGGCCTGCCCAAGATGTTGGCTTTCATGAGGGTTGGCGGCCAGTATGGGAGGCTGGTCAGTGCTTGGAGCCTTGTCTGTATATTCAGTGAATTTCAGTTTATACGCGTGTCTCAAATGGGGAAAAACTAGCTTTATTATACGCATGTCTCAAATGGGGAAAAACTAGCTTTATTTTCCATTGCTGATTTCTTTTTGTTCTCATATCTCCAGTCCCATTGTCGATGGAAAAAATGCAAATTTCTCATGACTTATCTCTGTCCCCTCTGGTTTGCAGCTGTCTGCACCCACCATGTGCCTCACCTCCTCCTTCTGTGAATGTGTCTGTCCTGTGGCCGTGGGGAAGGGTCTGTGGTGTGTGGGCTGCCCTTGGGGCTCTCACTGCTTCTGGGTTCCTGCTCTGCCTGGTCCCTTAGTCCCCCCGGATCGCATGCTGACACCACAGCTGAGGAGTGGGCTCTGCACTTCCCCCTCTGTGGCCCTGTTGGACTCCCACAGCCCAGGGACCAGTGAGCAACTTGGGGGTTGCATCAGGCCCTCCCCTCCCTGCTGGGCTGGCGGTTCATGCCCCCTGGGTGGGAGGAGGAGGAGAGAGAGGGCTCCAGTGAGTGGTCTCTAGTTTTTCCACTCAGACTCCTCACTTTGGGCAAAGGACAAGAGAGGCAGTGAGGGCCCCTCCCTGGGGTCTGGGCCAAGTTGACCCCTCTTCTCCAGGATCTTCCCTCCCTGTGCCCTAGGGTATCCCTGGGCCCTGTGTGGCAAGGATGTCCCCTCCACACTGCGTCTCCAACTTACTATGCAGGAAAATCCTTTTCTCTCTCAGCGAGGAGCCTAGTTTTCAAGATTTTTGCCCAAATAGTCAATTTGAACCACAAACCGGGCACCTCGCTCTTGGCAGATTCTCCCCCGTTCCCCAAGGTGTTAGGTGTCAAGAGCCTGGGCAGCCGAGGACAAGGCTGAGCAGGGCACACATTGTGATTGTCCCTGGGACTGTCATCGTGTTGCAGGCACCAGCCCTTCCCTAGAGAATCAGGGCACCTGCCAGAGGTTATTTAGACCCTCAGGTGGAGATCTGGTGCTGTAGGTTGGTCTCCAGGGAGCAGTGCAGTGATGGAGGGTGTGGTGTGTGTGGTGAATGGGATGGAGGCTCCTGGTCACACCAAGGGAATAGCTTCTTTTTGGAGGCGGGAGCCTCCTGTGGCCCTACAGAAGGATCCAGATCTGCTGGCTGTAGCCCAGTGCTTTGAAAGTCACCGTTCTTGACAGCGACTCATGTGTGTATGTGTGTGTGTGCGCATGTCAGGTGGGAGTGCCCAGTCTCTGTAGCTGCTGAAAGGCGCTGAGGCACATGCTGTCAGGAGTTGGCTCTGTCCTGGGCAGATGTCACCATCTGTACCTTGGTTCAAGCTGCTGTGAGAACCAGGCCCTGTGCTGGGGGAGCAGTGAGGGGCCTGAAGAGACTCAGGGTCCCACATTGAGGTTGGGCTGGCACATGGAGGAAAGACAGAATGTTCAAGATACAGGTGATGCTTGGCCTCTGGGTGTACTTTGGGCTGCTATGGGGAATGGCACCTCTCAGCCCTCCCAGGGAAACCTCAGGAGGGCTTTCTGGAGGAGGAGGGAGACTAGGCTTGCCAGAAAGGAGGCAGCTGCTCCCCAGATGAGTTCTGAACATGCTGCCTGAGCCCTTCCCTCCTCCCGTGCTCTGTTCCAGACTTGGATGGGGGCCCACAGGGCCGGTGTGCTGCTGAGCCAGGACTGTGCTGGCACCCCACAAGGAGCCTCGGAGCCCTGCATCCAGGAGGCCGTCGCACTGCTCACCTGTGGCCCAGTGCATCCTTGGAAATCTGTGGCCCTGGAGGAGGAAGAGGAGGGCACTGGGACCAGGCTTCCAGGGAACCGGAGCTCAGAGAATGTGCTGCCAGCAGGGTGTATGGGGTGGAGGGCACAGACCCTTGCCTATCTGCCACAGGAGGACTGGGCCCCCACGTCCCCCACCGGGTCAGCTCCTCCAGACTCAGAGGGCAGCAGCAGCAGCAGCAGTGACTACTGTGCTTTGGGCTGCTATGGGGGATGGCACCTCTCAGCCCTCCCAGGGAACACGCAGAGCCCTGGGCCCATCCCAGCCCTGGCTTGTGGCCTTTCCTGTGACCATCAGGGCCTGGAGACCCAGCAAGGAGTTGCCTGGGTGCTGGCTGGCCACTGCCAGAGGCCTGGGCTGCATGAGAACCTCCAGGGCATGTTGCTCCCTTCAGTCCTCAGCAAGGCTCGGTCCTGGACATTCTAGGTCCCTGACTCGCCAGACGCATCATGTCCATTTTGGGAAAATGAACTGAGGTCTCTGGAGCCCTTGTCTGGGACTGGACCTCCTGAGAAGGGGCCCCTAGCAGTGGTCAGAGGTCCTGTCTGGATGGAGGCTGGAGGCTCCCCTTCAACCCCTCTGCTCAGTGCCTGTGGGGAGGAGCCTCTACCCTCAGCATCCTGGCCACAGGTTCCTCCTTCCACTGTTCCTTTTCTTTATCCCTGGCCTCTCTGAGAAGAGGGGTGTGGTCTCTCAGCTGTTCTGCCCTCATACCCTTAAAGGGCCAGCCTGGGCCCAGTGGACACAGGTAAGGCACCATGACCACCTGGTGTGACCTCTCTGTGTCTTCCTGAGGCACCTTTCTAGAGATTAAAACGAGCTTGATGGCTATTCCAAAGTGTTGATAGCTGGGAGGAGGGGCCAGAGGAGGGGTGAGGGGTGGGGTTTGTCCAGCCCTGGGCTTTCTGGGCTCTAGAGACAGCACAGTGGAGGCTCAATGACAGTTCTGGGGACAGCAGGGTGGAGGTTCAGGGCAGTTTCGGGACAGCAGGGTGGAGGCTCAGGGACAGTTCCTGGGAGGCCAGCACCCTCATTCCTCCTTGTCCTCATCCTCCCACTTGCTCCAGGAAAGTGAGAACTGAGGCTGGAGCTCCTAGACAGTCAGGCCTGGAAGGGACCATCCAGCAGTGATGGTGGTCTGTGAAGGGTCCTGCTTCTGTCCTCAGCCTCTCAGAGGGTGGGCTTGGTGAGGAGCTGTGGTCTGGAGAGAGTGGCAGTTGCAGCAGAACATGCCTGCATTTGTTTCCTAGGGCTGCCGTAACAAAGTGCCACAAAGTGGGTATCTTAGAACCACAGAGATTGTTATCTCACAGTTCTGAAGTCCAGAAGTTGGAAACAAAGATGTTGGCAGTATTCCCGACCACATGTTCTTAGGCTCCCATGAAACAGAAGTTGATACGAGGCCAAGCAGGTTTCCCAGACAAGGCTTTATTGAGTCTTATGGCCTGAAAGGTTGGGCAGAAGAGAGACAGTGCAGGAGGAAGGATTCTTGGCTGGCTCCCCAAGGGGAATGCATTGTGGTGTCTTAAGGAGGGTGACATGCATAATTTATGAGGTAGGTGAGTGTCATTACATGTATGGGATGGAGTGAAGGGTGCTCAGATGCATGCTAACACATACGTTGTGTGATCAGAAAATGGCAGATAAGCCCCTCCCTGGGTGAGGACTTTAGTATTATCATAAGGCCAGGGTAATTCTCCTGGCCTTGTGCACAAGCAGGTGATAGAGTCAACTCCCCTGACTAAGACTTATGGCATGATGCTACTTACCTTATTTTTTTTTCAGACAGTTGGCAAGGTCTGGTTAGCGAGTCTGGTGCTGCAAGTTCTAGTGGTCAGCAGGCACGTATGGAACAACACGTTAGTGGGGGTGGGCCAAGTCCCATTTCTACTCTGTCTCAGCAGGGCCATGCTCCCTCTGAAGGCACTAGGGAAGGATTAGTTTCAGGCCTTTCTTCAGGTTCTGTTAGTTTCTTGGCTTGTGACACCAAAGCTGTAATCTTTTTGTTTTGTTTTGTTTTTGAGACAGAGTTTTGTTCTTGTCACCCAGGCTGGAGTGCAATGGCACAATCTCGGCTCACTGCAACCTCCACCTCCACCTCCACCTTCAAGCGATTCTCCTTCCTCAGCCTCTGGAGTGGCTGGAATTACAGGCACCTGCTACCATGCCTGGCTAGTTTTTGTATTTTTAGTAGAGACAGCATTTCTCTATGTTGGCCAGGCTGTTCTCAAACTCCTGATATCAAGTGACCCGCCTGCCTCTGCCTCCCAAAGTGTTGGGATTACAGGCATGAGCCACCAAGCCTGGCCAAAGCTTCAGTCTATACAGGGCTTTTTCCCTGTGTGCATTTCTGTGTCCAAATTTCCCCTTTTAAAAATCACAATAATAGTGGATGAAGGCTGGCCCTGATGATTTAATCTTAACTTGATCATCTGCAAAGACGCTATTTCCATATGAGGTCACATTCACAGGAACTGGGGTTAGGACTTCAACCTACAGGGCCTGACTGCTGGCCCCACACACCATGGTCCCTCCCCAGCATGCCCCATCCCCTTCCTGGGTGCCCCAGGCAGATCACAGGAGGGCCTGACTGCCGGGCTTTGGGCTGGCATTGGGATCATCTGCCTAGTTAGGGCTGTGACCAGACTGAGATAGGAGGGGGACCTGATTCCTGAGGCAGGGCTTGAACTCTAGACCAGATTTCAGACTGGTTGAAACAGGCAAAAGTACTGGTCCATAAGACACACCCACTGGTGCCAAGTGAGTTTGTGGTTCTCATGGTAACACCTAGAAATTACTGCCCCTTTCCATGACAATGACCTGAAAATTACCACCCCTTTTCTAGAAATTTCTAAATAACCTGCTCCTTAATTTGCATATAATTACAAGTGGGTATAAATATGTGTGCAGAACTGCCTCTGAGCTGCTACTCTGGGCTCACTGCCTATGGGGTATCCCTGCTGCATAAGGAGCAGTACCTCTGCTGCTGCTGTGCACGGCTGCTTCAATAAAAGTTGCTGTCTAATACCACCGACTCGCCCTTGAATTATTTCCTGGGTGAAGCCAAGAGCCCCCCTGTGCTAAACCACAATTTCTGGGCTCACCTTCCCTGCGTCAAGAGGGTTTTGGGGCTGGGAGCGCTGAAGTTTTGAAGGCAGGATGAGATGGAAGCTGTTCTCTCACTGGGCCCTGAGCCACAGGAAGCAACTGTCCTGGGGGCTCTCATGCTCCCTGCAACCTGAGCAGAAAGAAGTACCTGCTACCTGACACCCCCAAAGGCAAAAGCCCTTTCTGGCTCAGATAGGCAGCCCTCCCACCCTGCATGCCTGCAGAACTTCTGAGGTTTTGTGGGGAGCCTCAGCAGAGCTGGATCCTGGTCTGTGGGGGTGAGGCAGGCCCCAGAATATATCTTTAGTATCCAGAGAGTGGGAGGGTTGTGGACGGAAGTGAGGTACAGGCATCCTCAGCTCTAACCAAGTATAAAAATACTAGTGTGAATCCACTTCCTGGAGCTGGGCTCTGGGGATCCCCGGGCTAGTGTATTTATAACATGGCCTGTGTGGCTCACGAGGCTCCACGTGTGACCTGGGCTACCTCATGATCACACAAATGAACCCACAGTTGGGATGCCTCTCCTGTGTGGCATGGACACGTCTTCATTCAACTCACAAACTTTCCCTGAGTGGCTCCTGGAGAGCTGATTTTGGGCTGGAACCTGAGTTCTCTACGAAAATACAAAAGTCATTAGCTGGGCATGGTGGTATTTGCCTGTAGTCCTAGGTATTTGGGAGGCTGAGGCAGAAAGACTGATTAAGCCTGGGAGGCAGAAGTTGCAGTAAGCCAAGACTGTATCACTGCACTCCAGCCTGGGTGACAGAATGTGAGACCCTGTCTCAAAAAAAAAAAAAAAAAGAAAGAAATTTAAAAAAGAGAGATGCCACAACCCTTGGAGACCATGTGATGAGGTGTGGATTACAGCAGGGCAAGGTTCAAAAGACCATGTGAGCTCTAAGGAGGCGTCGCTGATCACTGGGCATCTGTGAAGTCCTCAGAGAGAAGGTGACCTGGACCTGAAATGATGACACTGTGGGCTTAGGAGCTGGTGGATGCTGTGGTTGGAGCACAGGTGCAGAATGTGGATGGCCAGGCCCAGGCAGCACTGGACTGTGGAGAAACTCGAATGCCAGGGCAATCCCTGGTGAGGGAACACTGGGGACTGGGTTTTCCTCTTTTTATTTTATTTTTATTTATTTATTTTTTTGAGATGGAGTCTTGCTCTGTCACCCAGGCTGGAGTGCAGTGACTCAATCTCGGCTCACTGCAACCTCTGCCTCCCGGGTTCAAGCAATTCTCCTGCCTCAGCCTCCCGTGTAGTTGGAATTACAGGCGCATGCCACTGTGCCCGGCTAATTTTTGTATTTTTTTAGTAGAGACGGGGTTTCACCATGTTGGCCAGGCTGGTCTCGAACTCCTGACCTTGTGATCCGCCCGCCTCGGCCTCCCAAAGTGCTGGGATTACAGGCGTGAGCCACCCCACCTGGCCTCCTCTTTTTATTGAGGCAAAAAATCACACAATATAAAAATACCTCTTTTAAGATGTACAATTCAGTGACATTTAGTGCATGCACAATATTGTGCAACCATCACCTCTTAGTTCCAAAATATTTTCGTCATCTCAAAAGGAAGTCCCACCTATTAAGCAACTATGGCCTAATCTGCCCTCCCTCTGACCACCGCTAACCTGCTTTCTATCTCTATGGATACCTATGAATGGAATCGTATAATATGTGACCTTTTGTGTACAGCTTCTACCAGGTTGTAGCAAGTGCCAGCACCACAATCCTTTTTATGGCTATTATTATTCATATTATTGTATAGCTATATACCACGTTTTGTTTGTTGATTCATCTCTTGATGGACATTTGGGTTTCAATTTGTTTTGTTATTGTGAATACTGCTGCTATGAAGACTTATGTACATGGCTTTGTTTGAATACCTGTTTTCAATTATTTTGTGATGTATCTAGAAATAGAATTGCTGGGTCCTATGGTAAGTTTATGTGTAGCCTTTTGCAGAACCTCCAAACTTTTCCATAGTGGCTGTGTCATTTTACATTCCCATCAGCAATGTTCACATTTCTTCACTTCTTTGCCAACACTTGTTATTTTCTGTTTGTTTGTTTGTTTGTTTGTTTTGTTTTTTGAGACAGAGTCTCATTGTGTCACCCAGGCTGGAGTGCGGTGGTACAATCACAGCTTGTTGCAACCTCCTCCTCCCAGGTTCAAGCAATTCTTCTGCATCAGCCTCTCAAGTAGCTGCGATTACAGGCGCTCGCCACCAAGCCTGGCTAAGTTTTGTATTTTTAGTAGAGATGGGGTTTTACCATGTTGGCCAGGCTGGTCTCAAACTCCTGGCCTCAAGTGATCTGCCCGTCTCGTCCTCCCAAAGTGCTGGGATGACAAGTGTGAGCCACTGTGCCTGGCCTTGTTGTTGTGGTTGTTTTTGGTAATGGTTATTCTAATGGGTGTCAAGTGGAATTTTATTGTAATTTTCATTTGCCTTTCCCTGATGGCTAGTGATGTTGAGCACCTTTTCATGTACTATTTGTGTATCTTCTTTGGAGAAAAGTCTTTTCAACTCTTCTTCCCATTATAAAATTGTGGTTTTTGTCTTTTTGTAGTTGGGTTCTTTGTATGTTCTGGATAGTATACCTGTATCAGATATGACTTGCAATGTTTTTCTCCCATACAGTTGGTTTTCTTTTAGCTTTCTTGGTAGTGTCCTTTGATGTACATAAGTTTTAAATTCTGATGAATTCCAGCGTATCTATTTTTTCTGTTGTTTCCTGTGCTTTTGGTGTCATACCCAAGAAATCATTGCTAAATCCAATGCCAATAAACAAATGAAAACATGCTCAATATCACTTGCCATTAGATAACTGAAAATCAAAACCACAATGAGATACCATTTCATACCCATTGGAGCAACTATCTTTTTCAAAAATGGAAACTAACTAGTGTTAGTGAGTATATGGAGAAATTAGAACCCTTGTGGATTGCTGGTGAGAATGTGAGATGATAGTGGTAATGGCCGCACGACATTGTGAGCATACATAGTGCCACTGAGCTACACACTTAAAAAATGTTTAAAATGGTAAATGTTATGTTTTGTGTCTTTCCCCACAACAACAAATGCTTAAAATGGTAAATTATACCACACACAGCACAATCTTCTTCAGAACTGATCCTGAAATAGTTCCATGTGTGATGAAAGGAGACCCTTATCTCCTACAGTGAGAAGTAGCCTTTTTGTTCACACTGCTGCTGTACGTCCCAGGCTCTTCCACACTCACCAAGCATAGCCTCACCAACCCGAGTCCACTCCCACCTGGCCCATTGTGGCTCCTTCCGTCATCCTATTCCTCTATTTAACTCACCCCATGCCCTACAAACGATTGTCAATCACAGATCTGTTTACCATGTCTGTAGTCTTTGGGATCACACAGTAGGTGATCTCTTCAGACTGGCTTCTTTCACTTAGTGATAGGCATGTCAGATTCATCCATGTTTTTGCATGGCTTCATAGGACATGCCTTTCTCTTACTGAATAGCATTTCATTTAATGGATGTACCCAGCTTGGTTATTCATTCACTTATTGAAGGTCATCCTGACTCCTTAAAGTATTTGGCCATGATGAAGAGATCACTTGTACATAATTGCATGTTTTTCTTCATTTGGACCTAATCTTTCAAAGCAGTTATCTAAATATCTAGGAGTGCAATTGCTGGCTTCTATGTTGAGAGCATGTTTAGCTTTGAGAAAAACTGCCATATTGTTTTCTGAAGTTGCTGTACCATTATACATTCCACTATCGTTAAATGAGAGTTTCTGTTGCAATTTTTCTTGCATTAAAAAAAGATTTTGGCCATTTTAGTAGATGTTTAGTGGTTCTCATTGTTACATTAAGTTGCTTTTCCCTCATAGCAAGTGCTATTGAGCATTATTTTGCATGCTTGTTTGCCGTCTGTGTGTGTGTGTGTGTGTGTGTGTGTTTTCCGAAGTCCTCCTCTGTCGCCTAGGCTGGAGTGCAGTGGCATGATCTCAGCTCACTACAACTTCTCCCTCCCAGGTTCAAGTGATTCTCCTGCCTCTGCCTCCTGAGTAGCTGGGTTTACAGGCACATGCTAATTTTTGTATTTTTAGTAGAGATGGGGTTTTGCCATGCTGGCCAGGCTGGTCTTGAACTCCTGGTCTCAAGTGATCACCTGCCTCCATTTCCTAAAGTGCTGGGATTAGAGGCATGAGCCACCACATTTTGGGCATATCATCTATATATCTTTTTTTGGTGAGGTCTCTTTATCTTTTAATTGGGTTGTTTTTCTTCTTGTTGAGCATTAGAATTTCCTTGTATATTTTGCACACAAGTCTTTTTTCATGCTTGTTTTGTAAATATTTTCTCTCAATCTGTGGCTTTTTTTTTTTATTCTCTTAGCAGGACATTTCACAGAGTAGTCATTTTAAATTTTAATGAAGCCAACATCGGGATGTGTCTTCTCATAGTACATATGTTTCTCATAGTACACAGTACAGTGTAGTAAGCAAAAACATGTTTATTAACACGCCAAAATATCTAGTTTCTCTGTAAAAATAAGAAGCCAAAAGTATATAAACTTGAATTACTTATGTCCAGTAATTAATGTTTTAGTATTGTATCTTATTTATAAATGATCTAGATATTTAATGGAAATATATATATATATATATATATATATATTTTTTTTTTTTTTTTTTTTTTTTGTGACGGAGTCTCGCTCTGTCGCCCGGGCTGGAGTGCAGTGGCCGGATCTCAGCTCACTGCAAGCTCCACCTCCCGGGTTTACCGCCATTCTCCTGCCTCAGCCTCCGAGTAGCTGGGACTACAGGCGCCCGCCACCTCGCCCGGCTAGTTTTTTCTATTTTTTAGTAGAGACGGGGTTTCACAGTGTTAGCCAGGATGGCCTCGATCTCCTGACCTTGTGATCCGCCCGTCTCGGCCTCCCAAAGTGCTGGGATTACAGGCTTGAGCCACCGCGCCCGGCCAGTGGAAATATTTTACTTAGCTTAACTTTAAGGTTAAAAATTACCAAAAGTATTTTGGAAACTACTACTAGGCAGATTTACTGTAAAAAAGTTATTATTGGAATAATGTTTTTCGCTTTTCACAAGATGGCACCAAAAGCGAAGATGGGAGCTCCTGCCCCTCCTAAAGCCAAAGCCAAAGCAAAAGCTTTAAAGGCCAAGAAGGCAGCGTTGAAATGTGTCCACAGACCCCCCCAAAAAGGAAGATCTGCACTTCACCCACCTTCCAGTATCCCAAGACACTGTGACTCTGGAGGCAGCCCAGATATCCTGGGAAGAGCGCCTCCTGGAGAAACAAGCTTGACCACCATGCTGTCATCACGTTTCCACTGACCACTGAGTCAGCCATGAAGAAGATAGGAGACAACAACACACTTGTGTTCACTGTCGATGTTAAAGCCAACAAGCACCAGATCAAACAGACTGTGAAGAAGCTCTGGGACGTGGATGTGGCCACGGTCAACATCCTGATTCGGCCTGATGGAGAGAAGAATGCATATGTTCGACTGGCTCCTGATTACGATGCTTTGGATGTTGCCAACAAACTTGGGATCATCTAAACTGAGTCCCACTGGCTGATTCTAAACAGATGTATATCTTTTCACCATAAAAAAAAGGAAATAATGTTTTTCATAAAAACGATGACTTAAAATCCTAAAGCTTATAGATTTGATTCTAATTACCTAGTAAGTATAATATTAGCTTCTTGTAAGCACTCAAGCAGAATAGAAACTTGTTTGTTGGCTGGGCACGGTGGTTCACACCTGTAATCCCAGCACTTTGGGAGGCCGAGACGGGCGGATCACAAGGTCAGGAGATCGAGGCCATCCTGGCTAACACTGTGGAACCCTGTCTCTACCAAAAATACAAAAAAAAAAAAAAAAAAAAAAATAGCTGGGCGTGCTGGCAGGCGCCTGTAGTCCCAGCTACTCCAGAGGCCGAGGCAGGAGAATGGCGTGAACCCAGGAGGTGGAGCTTGCAGTGAGCCAAGATCGCACCACTGCACCCCAGCCTGGGTGACAGAGAGAGACTACATCTCAAAAAAAAAAAATAAAAAAAGAAGAAACTTGTTTGTTTTATATTTAACAGTGATAACTCTGAAGACATAGTTGTTTTATTACACAAAAAATATTAAATTCGTCTTATTTAACTAAGTTGTATCCAAATCACATTAACTTGAAAAACGTTTGGATCAGTTCCTATATTTCTAGGTGTTTGGGGAATATTTATTTATAAATGATTTTTTTTTTCCAAGCCAAGTTAGAATAGAACACTTGTAGAGGATTTTATAAATGAATTTTGCAATGCTATCCAGAGTTAAGAAAAATCACATACACAGAACATACATTAATAGATATACAAACAGAAATAGAGATCTCATAGCTTTCATCCTGAAATTTTAGCCATGAATCAGGCATAAATATTCTGATGGTTAATTTTAGATGTCTGCTTGATTGGATTAAGAGATACTAACATAGCTGGTAAAGCACAGTTTCTGGGCATAAGTGTGAGGGTGTTTCTGGAAGACACTGAGATAAGGAAGATCCACCCTGACCCAATGTGGATGGGCACTGATATGGTTTGACTGCGTCCTCACCCAGATCTCATCTTGAATTGTAGTTGCTATAATCCCTACATGTTGTGGGAGGGACCTGGAGGGGGACGATTGAATCATGGTGGTGGTTACTTCCATGCTGTTCTCATGATAGTAAGTTCTCATGATCTGATGGTTTTATGGCTTAGCACTTCTTTCTGCTGCCATGTGAAGAAAGACATCTTTGCTTCCCCTTCTGAGGCGCCTCCAGCCATGTGGAACTGTCAGCCCATTAAACCTCTTTGATCTTGGCCAGGCGTGGTGGCTCATGCCTGTAATCCTAGCACTTTGGGAGGCCGAGGCGGGCGGATCACGAGGTCAGGAGATCGAGACCATCCTGGCCAACACAGTGAAACCCCATCTCTACTGAAAATAGAAAAAAATTAGCCGGGCGTGGTGGCGGGCGTCTGTGGTCCCAGCTTCTAGGGAGGCTGAGGCAGGAGAATGGCATGAACCCGGGAGGCGGCAGAGCTTGCAGTGAGCGGAGGTCGCGCCACTGCACTCCAGCCTGGGCGACAGAGCGAGACTCCGTCTCAAAACAAAACAAAACAAAAAAAAAACCCTCTTTGTTCTTTATAAATTGCTCAGACTCAGGTACTTCTTCATAGCAGTATAAAAATGGACTAATACAGGCACCATCCAATTGCTTGAGAGCCCAGATAGAACAAAAGGAAGAGGAAAGGTGAATTATTTCCTTCTGAAACTGAAACATCCTTCTCTTGCCTTTGACATCAGAACTTCAGGGTCTCAGGCCTTTGGCCTCAGAATGAGAGTTACACCATTGGCTTAACTGATTCTGAGTCCTTTGGACATGGACTGAGCAATGCTACCAGCTTTTCTGGTTCCCCAACTTGGAGACAGCCTATCATGGACTTTCTCAGCCTCCGTAATTATATGAACCTTCCTCATCTGTCTATCTACATATATCCTATGGATTGAGCCTTTCTGGGGAACCCTGACTAATGTGATTACAATAATACAAAATTCACTAGTTTATATAGAAGACTTGGTTTTTGTCTTTACCCCATTTGATGTTTGTATTATAACTGTGTTTTTGGAAAATGAGACAAGTTTTTATCTTCTTCATATGAGGGCTAAAGCTTTTTTCTCACCAATATTTTTGGAGATTTTTAAGATTTTCAAGATTTTCTTTTGACATATAATCTTATGAAGCTGAGAATTAAATTTTGTTTTTGTTTCTATTTTATTTTTCAGCCTCAGGTGTTTGCTTTTGCAGATCCTTGAGCACACTGAGAGCCTCCAAGGCATGGAATGGGGTGCCTAAAGTTTCAGTGATTATAGGGAGTTGAGAGACTCAATTAGGAAAGGAAAGTTCTAAAGGAGGCAATTTGGAAGATCAAAATTTTCACAAAAGAACCATTAAAGTTGTAAATAATTCTTGGTAAAGTCATGCAAACAGGAAAGGAAGTAGACTGAATTAGTTCCATATTGGTGGAACACACAGTCAGCAGAGGTTTGAGAAGGGAGAATTTAGTCAACTGAGAAGTTCCCATGAAAGGAGCAAGACCAAGATCACAGAGACATCATGAAACAAAAAGCCAGGAATAACTTCCAACCCAAGAGGAGAACAGAGAGGCCTCAAAACCAAAGCTAGGATAAGAAACTTCTAGCCCGGCACAGCTGAAGACCAACAGGGGAAGCAGCGGGGCCGGTGCAGACGTGAACGACTCTGTCTGACAGCTTTGGGGAGAGCCGTGGATCTCCCAACGCGGAGGTTGAGATCTGAGAACGGACAGACTGCCTGCTCAGGTGGGTCCCTGACCCCTGAGTAGCCTAGCTGGGAGACATCCCTCACTAGGGGCAGTCTGACACCCCACACCTCACAGGGTGGAGTACACCCCTGAGAGGAAACTTCCAAAGGAAGAATCAGACAGGTACACTCGCTGTTCAGCAATATTCTATCTTCGGCAACCTCTGCTGCTGAAACCCAGGCAAACAGGGTCTGGAGTGGACCTCAAGCAATCTCCAACAGACCAACAGACAGTCCTTCTGACTGTCAGAAGGAAAACTATCAAACAGGAAGGACACCTATACCAAAACCCCATCAGTACGTCACCATCATCAAAGACCAGAGACAGATAAAACCACAAAGATGGGGAAGAAGGAGGGCAGAAAAGCTGGAAATTCAAAAAATAAGAGCGCATCTCCCCCTGCAAAGGAGCGCAGCCCATCGCCAGCAATGGATCAAAGCTGGTCAGAGAATGACTTTGACGAGATGAGAGAAGAAGGCTTCAGTCCATCAAACTTATCAGAGCTAAAGGAGGAATTACGTACCCAGCGCAAAGAAACTAAAAATCTTGAAAAAAGAGTGGAAGAATTGACAGCTAGACTAATTAATGCAGAGAAGATCATAAACGAAATGACAGAGATGAAAACCATGACACGAGAAATACGTGACAAATGCACAAGCTTCAGTAACCGACTCGATCAACTGGAAGAAAGAGTATCAGCGATTGAGGATCAAATGAATGAAATGAAGCGAGAAGAGAAACCAAAAGAAAAAAGAAGAAAAAGAAATGAACAAAGCCTGCAAGAAGTATGGGATTATGTAAAAAGACCAAATCTACGTCTGATTGGGGTGCCTGAAAGTGAGGGGGAAAATGGAACCAAGTTGGAAAACACTCTTCAGGATATCATCCAGGAGAACTTCCCTAAGCTAGTAGGGCAGGCCAACATTCAAATTCAGGAAATACAGAGAACGCCACAAAGATACTCCTCCAGAAGAGCAACTCCAAGACACATAATTGCCAGATTCACCAAAGTTGAAATGAAGGAAAAAATCTTAAGGGCAGCCAGAGAGAAAGGTCGGGTTACCCACAAAGGGAAGCCCATCAGACTAACAGCAGATCTCTCGGCAGAAACTCTACAAGCCAGAAGAGAGTGGGGGCCAATATTCAACGTTCTTAAAGAAAAGAATTTTAAACCCAGAATTTCATATCCAGCTAAACTAAGTTTCATAAGTGAAGGAGAAATAAAATCCTTTACAGATAAGCAAATGCTTAGAGATTTTGTCACCACCAGGCCTGCCTTACAAGAGACCCTGAAGGAAGCCCTAAACATGGAAAGGAACAACCGGTACCAGCCATTGCAAAAACATGCCAAAATGTAAAGACCATCGAGGCTAGGAAGAAGCTGCATCAACTAACGAGCAAAATAGCCAGTTAATATCATAATGACAGGATCAAGTTCACACATAACAATATTAACCTTAAATGTAAATGGACTAAATGCTCCAATTAAAAGACACAGACTAGCAAACTGGATAAAGAGTCAAGACCCATCAGTCTGCTGTATTCAGGAGACCCATCTCACATGCAGAGACATACATAGGCTCAAAATAAAGGGATGGAGGAAGATCTACCAAGCAAATGGAGATCAAAAAAAAGCAGGGGTTGCAATCCTAGTCTCTGATAAAACAGACTTTAAACCATCAAAGATCAAAAGAGACAAAGAAGGCCATTACATAATGGTAAAGGGATCAATTCAACAGGAAGAGCTAACCCTCCTAAATATATATGCACCCAATACAGGAGCACCCAGATTCATAAAGCAAGTCCTTAGAGACTTACAAAGAGACTTAGACTCCCATACAATAATAATGGGAGACTTCAACACTCCACTGTCAACATTAGACAGATCAACGAGACAGAAAGTTAACAAGGATATCCAGGAATTGAACTCATCTCTGCACCAAGCGGACCTAATAGACATCTATAGAACTCTCCACCCCAAATCAACAGAATATACATTCTTCTCAGCACCACATCGCACTTATTCCAAAATTGACCACATAATTGGAAGTAAAGCACTCCTCAGCAAATGTACAAGAACAGAAATTATCACAAACTGTCTCTCAGACCACAGTGCAATCAAACTAGAACTCAGGACTAAGAAACTCAATCAAAACCGCTCAACTACATGGAAACTGAACAACCTGCTCCTGAATGACTACTGGGTACATAACGAAATGAAAGCAGAAATAAAGATGTTCTTTGAAACCAATGAGAACAAAGATACAACATACCAGAATCTCTGGGACACATTTAAAGCAGTGTGTAGAGGGAAATTTATAGCACTAAATGCCCACAAGAGAAAGCAGGAAAGATCTAAAATTGACACTCTAACATCACAATTAAAAGAACTAGAGAGGCAAGAGTAAACACATTCAAAAGC